>NC_141396.1:23755826-24955826 GCF_034619465.1 Leptosomus discolor | reverse complement strand
AATGATTGCTAGATGGCTGTAATTAAATGACTGTAAACCACGACCTAAAATGCATTAGTATTAAATTCTTAATAGCTGATGCTATAACAAGCAGTTACAAAAAAATATATCGTAACATGCAGATTGTTAACAGTGTCTGGGCCTGTTTAATGCACAGCTTTAAATAGTTACAATGCACACTATTAAAATGGCATGTAAAATTTGTAACTAGTAAATAAAAGCTCCAATTCAGCAACAAAACATACCCAAGCTTCAGTGGCGAAGAAGCCACAGAAAAGCTTGGGGTAGGTGAGCTATCTCCTCTTATCTCTGCAATCCTTCTGGTGGTGCTACCTATCAGCCATGGTTTCTGTAAAGCATACTCCATGTGCCCACCCCTGCCTGGTGTAGACTCGGTCCTTGCCTCTGTCCTGACTCAGAAACATGGTTAGGATCCCATTTATATTACAAAAATGCAACTGTGTCCAGAAAACCCTTGGTTTTGCATTCCATGAGGAAGGGGTGGGTCAGGGAAAATCCATTTAGCTGCCCATATTTTTCACTTCTCCTTTACCCACTAAAAGCTGCAATGTGGGCAGTATCTCCACAGAGATGATTTTTCATGGCTAAAGAATAAAATAAATATACTTGCAAGACCCAGAAAAAATAGCAAAATCAGCAGGTGGCCAGGTTTTGCACATTTGGTACAACATTGCTGCATGTGAAAGTATGGCCTCTTCTGTCTAGCCACCGTCAGGAACCACACACAAGGTAGGTAAATACAAGTGTACTAACAAGCTGGCGACAAGAGAATATTTTATATTATGGTTACAGACAAAAATGAGGCCACCCTGCCTCGGGACTTGCATGCTCATGTACATCCTGAAACAGTCAAGACCATCAGGTCTGAGCTGCGCTGGCTGGCCCATAGACTTGCTATGAAAAAATGAGACATTTTTGAGGCTTCTGAGGCCTGGCAACCCATAACATCATTGGAAGCTGTGGTAAATTCAACATATTTAACAATCATTATGGGTTGATTAATTTCTTCCTTACATTTGAGTAGTGTTTTGCATTGAAATATTGCTGCTGATTTCCCTGGATGTCACATGGAGGAAAGTTCTACTTGAACAGAGAGGAGCTGTCATGATCCTTCTCCAGTTAGGACGGAAATTTTGGTACCATCACAAAACAGGGGGCGGGGAGGGGGGGGGGGGGGTGTGCAGAAATCCCATGTTTTCCTCTTCCTTGTTCTGCTCAAAGCTGTCCAATACAGAGATTGCTCCTCAACACAGGCTCTGTGTGGTCTGCTGAGAGCAAGTCCACCTAAACAGATTTTGCCAAGTCACACCAAGTGGGTGCCTTGCCCTAAATGTATAGCCAGGTTAAAGTTGTGGGTCTGGAAGCCTGTACTAAATTTGGAAGTGCTGTTCAGATTACATCCTCCAGCTGCTAGAGAGATTTTCTTACAAACAGTTGGCTACTCAAATACCTTGTGCCTTCCTGGAAACTGCCTCTATCTCAGCTTTCAAGTCCAGACAGCCCTACCTCAGTCATCACTGTATTTGATTCATACCATCTATATCCTGTAGCATTCCTAGCTATTGATAAATTATGGCTCCAGTGAGACTATCGGGTTAAACACCAAGGAAGAAAGAATGATGACAGTAATACTTGTCATTTGTGTGAAGATGTAGCAACACAAAACCCTCTCTCAAATATATGTTATCTTGGAGTAATCTTTCCAAGGGATAGGCTTTCTGAGAAACGTTTATGACTTTTGAACACGATAGGCATGAACTTGACACGACCTACTTTGGCCGAGCCCTGGGCTTCAGCCTGGTCTTTTACCACCACAAAACAGTGTATTTGAAGTGCAGTCAGACTGATATCTTCACTGAGATGACAAGGTTACAACACATACCAGCTTGAGAGAAAACAGCTGTAGAGCACTTTGTTATCAGGATTCAAAAATTCAGAAATATTTTTACTGAAGCCAGAGGAAAATGGCTATGTTCTACCCATACACAAAAGCCAATACAATGCCTGGGATGAATGAAATATTCAATACATCATTGAAATGAGAGCATTAACATCCTTATATTATTATGTCTCCAATCCTTCCTTTATCTTAGCACTGGAAAATGCAAAGAAAAGCAGAGGATATAAGGGCTTTCTACTAAATACCCTAGACACAAGAGTTGATTTTTCCTCCTGACTTTCCACAGCATCATGCTGCATGGTTTTGTGTCACCCCATCTCAGCCTTCACACCATCCTCTCAACTTGATCTCATACAATGTAATGCCAAATTGTCAAATTACACTGACTTTCGAGTTTGTTCTTATTTAATTAAATACTATGGCGCTGGAGACATTGGACAAAAGGTGGCACATGTTTCCAAAGACCGAGACCTGTCAAGGGATATCTGTTTCTAAAGGTCCTCTCCTCAGCACAGCACTGAACAGCACTGATTATATTACAGATAAGGTGTAGTCACTGAATTAACTGAAAAACAGCCAAAGTGTCCACAGTATATGCAGTCCACAGGGGCATTCCCTGATGGGGAAAAAAACAGTCTGGAAGGAGAGCTGGGAGCTATCACATGACTACTTTCCTTTCTTCCAGGGATTGTCCAGATATAAG
This sequence comes from Leptosomus discolor, assembly GCF_034619465.1. NCBI lineage: Eukaryota > Metazoa > Chordata > Aves > Leptosomiformes > Leptosomidae > Leptosomus > Leptosomus discolor. Next base: position 24,953,202 of record NC_141396.1, on the reverse strand, counting down.
GAACCATTGACTTGTTTGCTCTCATAGCCCGACTGCAGCAAAGTCACTAACGGTTTTCCAGAAAGGCGGCTACAGATGCAGGCATGGCGAGGTGACACGTACAGCCTGTCACACTCTAGGTCACTCTAGATCATCAGAATGACCTTCTGCTATGAGATAGGCCTCTTTGATTGCAATTCTCCTGCTAGTCATAACTAAGGAAATTCTTCTACACAGTTCAGATACAATTACAGTTATAGTACAAACTAATTCAAAATTAATCTAAATATAATGCTAAAATTTCTCGTATGTGATTGAATAATTGCTGCAATACAGCTCCAGTAGGGCAAAGAGCAGGAACATTTCATATGAAGATCATTCAGAAACCAGCATTTTAAAATTGTGTTGCTCGAGCATACAACACACACCACAGAAACAGATACACTACAAAAAGTGAATATAGAGGAATTGAGCTGAGAATCATTAACAACATATTTTAAAATTAAGAACAACCACATTATTACTATAATAATTTTCCTTTCACACTAATTTGTTTTAATCTATTCACACTCCTTATAAATCATTATGCAAAATTTTAATCATAGCATTGTTTTCTTTAAATATATGCATTTCAGTAAATGACACATGCATGTATAAATTTAGTGAGTGAGACTGATGCTAGAAATGAGCAGTCATTTATTCAGAAAAAGATTGCCTTGTTTTCCTGTCCGTAAATTTTCTATGGAAAGCTATTATTTTTTTCAGTGTATTCATTATTCAACATGTTAGTTGTATACAGAGAATTCTCTGGTTTTGAATCATTCACAGCCTGTTAGTTCCAATTATTTCACATCTGAAATTTGAACCCCAGTCCTTCCTTTTTATTTGACATAGAGTTTACTTGAACTGACACTGTTCTCCAGTTGAAAAAATGTGACCAGAATCCAGATGGAATAACTTCTGTACACAGAATCAGTAGTTCATGTCTGTGTTTCAACAGGAGTGAATTGCTTAGCTATAATACAAGATCAGTGTGAGCACAAGCTGAAAGTCATCTTAGGATAATTCTGAAGAAGAAAGCCCATCTTATAAAGACCATTATTCCACAACTTTTGATATCCACATAGCACGCACTACCTTCTTTTGCCAAACCTACACAGTTATCTTCACTCCTAGAAAGACAACTTAAAAAAAAATCTCCAAAGAAGCACTTTTCTTAAGATGTGCTGTATTTCAGAGTTACCTGCCCAGCTGTTGGGATAGAGTTACAGACCTGGAAAGCACAGCTCCCAGAAGGAGCGTGCATCTTAGTGTCAGCCTGAATGCTGCAACTTTACCAGGACTTTTGGGCAGTGCCCTGCAATTCTCCACTCCTGTGAGGCTTAGTAAAGCAAGGCTGAGAGCAGCCTTCAGTTCTCTGAGACTAGGCAATAAGAAAATCAAAGTATTTATACATGGAGAGCAAGAGAGGAAGGAATAACAGGCAGTACTAAATAAGAAAAAAAAAAAAACACAAAAAAACCACACCCAAAAACCAACAAAAAAGCCAGACAATTGAAAGCCACTTTATAGGGAGTGAGAAGCGCCTTAGAGTGGTCATTAGCCACACTGCAAGGAATGAGATACATCAAAAAAGAGGAACATTTGCTGCAGATACTATGAGGTGGGAAGTATTGGAGGAGGCTGTTACTCCTGAAAATATTTAATGAACTGGCAGGTGGCCCTGTGGTCAGAACACAGGAAATGCAAGTCCCATTTCTGCTGCAGACCTCCTGTGTGGGATCAGAGGAGTCACACTAGTGTCCAAGATGACCACTGGGAGCCAGGCAGACCTGGCACAGTGGGCATTGGGGTGCCCGGTGTCAAAGAAGCTATTGAAACTGATGGAAGATGTCCGTTCCAGTATGGGAATTTCTCCATGCCTCCTCTTGCATAAAGCCACCCAACATGGGCAAGAACATCTGCTTTTGTTTTCACAGTAAAAGCTGACACTGGAGGAGATATGCACATTTGGGAGGGAAGCACATTCCACAGTGGAGCTGTGTAATACAAACAATACAAGACCATCCTGGGAACATCATTATTTGGTGAAAACTTACTGTATTCAAGGGGACAAGGCTGCCTGTGAAGGTAGCAGAAGAAGGTGTATTGAAATAACAGAAGGTGTCTCTTGGCATCTCGGTGGCAAGGCAAATCACCCAAAGTGTATGGCAGAAGGGTGGCTTCTAGTCAATATTCAGTGGCCTAACACTGACACCAGTCACTGCTTCCCTCCTTCATTTCTGTGGACGTTTCAGGGATTTAGTTTCTCCATTTCTCCTTCCTCAAAACAATGGATTAATATAAAGGTGAAAGGAGCTCCCAAAGCAGGCTAGTCTTCAGACTCTCTGTCTTTGTGCATGAGAAGACAAATATTTTTAAACAAAATTACACCAAAATGTGAACTTAGGGCTAGTGAAAGTACCTTAATGGGAAACTAAGAAAACCTTTCACCACAGTTAGTGGTGATTTTGGAAAGAAATTGTCAATGGAGGTGCTTGAACATGAATACAAAAAAATGATAGAGATGTTCAGCAGAAAGTTGGAAGATTTCAGGTTTGTTGTCCTGGACTGTTCTACCCCAAACCACGCCTCTCATCATTTATGCAAAATACATTCAGTAAGCAGTGTCAGAGGAAGACTTTGACTTATTAACAATAACTTCACCCATGTCCTAGACAGATGCGTCTGTTCTAAAGCTGCATGAGTTGACAGACTTTCTAATATCTCTGTAATGCAGTTGCTTGACTGATTTTTAGAACATTGTAAAATATATATATTTTTAATATTTTCTTAAAACAGTACTCTGGTAAAAATAGAATTTCTATTCCCCTCTTAAAAAAATCCTCCCAACAGTTCAAATCTATAGCTTACACAAAGAACCACTGTTTCAAAAGAAACATATCACATGGGAACAGAGTAGTTCCATAGGTAAGCTGGTGCCTAAAAATGTTTCTCCTTGTAACTGAAGTAGTTACTTCAAGATTAAAAATGGGATAGTTCTTGGAGGGGACAGAAGGGTGAGGAATGCAAATGAAACAACTTACTAAAAAAATGTATCAATGCTTATATGAATAGGAGCTGGAATCACCATAACTCAATCGTGTAGACTTTTTCTACCATGAACATTTGTCACAAGGACAAGAATGGCTGGAAACTACCATAGGAAAGATGGAAAATCTCCTTACAGAGTTTCCCCTGTTTAAAGTGACAATAAAGAACTAACCAGTGAATAAGATTTTGCATGACCAATTCTAATCAGCTCAGCTTGGTTTGTTGAATAAATTATAAAAGATAAATCAGAAAAAGTATGTATAAGTAAGTCCTACTTACATGGCTAAAGGAAAACTCAGCATACCAAATTAGTAACTTGTTTCCGTACCCACCGGGTAGCTACATTTACACAATACATTTTCCATGGCATTACCTCTTTCCATTCAAAAGCAGAACTCTCATCCTGGCATATTGAGGACCGGGCTGTTTCACTGCAGTAATAATAAAGTCTAGAATTCCAGACCGTAGTATGATCTTTTCCACTTCCTATGAAAAAAAAAAATTAAAAAATATAGTCATGAAGTTTTAATCAACTGTTTCACATAACTAGAAAGAACGATTGAGTAGTCAGGTCAAAATAAGCCTGCTCAGGCTCTGAGCCTAGGAGTTTGCAGAAGCTTTCACTTCCAATTTGCCATAATAATATAAAACTTTGTTTTAGAAGCACAGGCTTCGAAATCATTGTCTGGACCACAACATGGGACTATGTGAGCCACTGGACTCTATTGCTTAGATTGCAACAGTATTCCCAACTCCAGTCATGGCCTCTGCTGTGATAAGCATATAAACACACAAGACAGACAGTATCTGCCCCCAAAAGCTTACTACCGTAACTGTGGGCAAGCTTTGTGAGGGGGTAAGGGAAGGTGAGAGGAAGAGAGGGCAACCTCAGAAATGTCTCTGGCTGGTGGTGAATGTCTGCCCTCCACCTTTCAGGATGGCCTGGGACTCCCTGTGCAGCGGGGACCTACTGCGCCCCAAGATCAGAAGTGCCTCAAGCCGGACATCTGGCAGCCAGGGCAGTGCCAGAACACCATCCCTGGAAGAGCTGCGCCACATGCTTTGGACACACATGGACCCCACAGGGCACGTGGATGAAGTCTGGCCAAACCTTTACCTGGGAGACCTGTAAGACAGAGGGAAGGGTTGAAGGTGTTAACTCAACTCTTAGCCCCCATCCTATTTCCCCCCAAATCTTCCACTATTTATTTAAAAAAAAGAGCTAGGCACTAATTTGGGGACCCCTCACAGTAAGTGAACTGTGCATAGGATCCTGTAGCATAAAGAAAAGACATCCTAAGTACCCAAAAAGAATATTGCCCCTCCTGATTTCTCCTCCTGCATTAGTACAGGAGTCCCGCACTGCAAGTGCCTACTGGGGCCATGGCATTGGTACTGCAGGCAGTCATGCCAGAGCTAGGTAAAACAGAATCAACCTCCATTCTCTTCACATTGCCAGATGGCATCAGTCCCGTGAACCGATGGATGCTCAGCAGAGGTGACTAGGTGAGAAAGCAAACCAGAAAACTCTTGGCTTGTGCAGAAATATGACCACCACCCTCTTCTTTTTTGTCAGTTGAGAAGAACAACCTAAACTGACATTTGGGAGAAAAATGCAGGAAATGTACAAGTCAGTTTCTTAACGAGTCACTTTCATCTTGAAGCATTTTGGTGGATGTTTTTGACCTGATCAACCTGTCAGAAAACAGTCATTACAACTTCATGCAGTTTTAATAAACTGCACCATCATCCTCATGTTCTACCCTGCATTGTAATGCAGCCTGCATAACCCACTGTCCGTCTTCCAGGTATGTTGCTCGTGACAAAGCGCAGCTAAGCCGAATGGGCATCTCCCATGTTGTGGATGCTGCTGCTGGGCGATTTCACATCGACACCGGACCCAAGTTCTACAAAGACCTGCCTGTGGATTACTATGGAGTAGAAGCAGAGGACAACCCAAACTTTGATCTCAGCATTTACTTCTACCCAGTTGCTCGATACATAAGAGCAGCACTGAATTCAAGAGGTAACTAGACCATCTGTGCATGTTGCATATCTTCTGCATAGGACCCAAATAGAGCAAATTATCAAATAGTATGTGGCATAAACCAGCCACCTGCAGATGTGGGTAAGAATGGAGATACCCAAACCAAGTAGTGTCACGCCTACCTCCTGAACTCCCACAGTGAGTGGGAGTTTCCCTGAAACAGGGAAGGATACACTGAACAGGCTTTCAAAGGGGTTTTCCCTATGCCTAGTGCTATTCATTACCAAAAGACAAAATAGCAAGTATCCTTTATTACCTATAGGGACACACTGATTTGGAAGGAGACATGTACACTTCATCTTTTCAAATTAATGATGGGATTTAAAATAAAAGCTGGGATGGGGTAAAAAGAGGGGCAAGCATCATATTTGAGCAAGAAGAATCAACTATAATGCTACAGCCTGTGCAAGTCCTACAAACACAGGATAAGGAAGAACTTGCTGGGAAGCAATTCTGTAGAAGAGAACCTAAGCAACACCACCAGCCAGGAGAATGTCATACTGTTGTTAGAAGGAGTATAACCTCAAAACAGGAAGATAATCCGCAAAATCCTTGGACTCACTAAACACAGACCAGGTACAATGTCAGAGGCCTGGGGCTAGTGGGGGATCATTACTATTAAGAACAAACCTTCAAAAAGCAAGTCTCCACTGTGCCACAAAACTGTACAGATACCCACTCAAAAGTAAGTGATATAATAGTAAGAGAATAGTTATACACTCAGCAAACTCTTTTGCTTGCACCATGATGAGCTTTAATATCAATGAGGGTCCTAAAATACTAACTACCCAGCTCAGTTGTATGCAGCTAGTAGATCTGATTCACACCATACAAGCTAGGAGAGGAAGACACAGTAACTGAAAATAGAGTACCTCCATGCTAGATACCTCAGCATTTACTGCCGTTTGGAGAGCTTGACCCATCCCATTAGAAAGTATTCGCCCTTATGCAACTGAAGGCGGCCTCTGGATTTCAAAACCGCTGACGTATTTGGGGAATTTGGTTCTGCACCCATTTCTATTACAGCAAATTCTGTTTGCAATGGAAGTCATTACTGGTGGTGCTCCAGAGAAAGGTAAGATCCAAAGTCTTTTAATGCATGTGTAAAAAAAAGTTCCAAATCAATTGACAAAATTCAGAAAACAACAGACGAATCATGGTGGCCACAAAAGCAAACAAATCCAGTGCTTTGCAAGATGCATGCCCAATTCTGAAAGTTTTGAATGCAGAACAAGTTAGGGCTCAAGGCAAACACAATGAACTCATCATGTCTAGAGTGCATATTTATCCCTACTCCCAGGCTTTTAGATATTGCTTTACTGAACTCCATATGGAAGCAGGGTTCTTGGAGTGGAGACAATGTGAAATTCAATCACATACAGTCCAGCTGTTGCTGACATTCATCATTTTAAGGAAAGTGCAACAGTTTAGAAAATATATAAACAAGATGTTCTGGAAGCATAATTTCCTGAGGTACAGAAATTTAGAGCTAAATACCCATGACCTATGCAGGAATGAGACAAGGAGGGGATTGTTACTCATGTAATTTAGAAGAAAAGAAAAAGTGGAATTTATTTTTTTTATTTTGTTCAGCAGTGATGCTGAAGAAAAGAATTATACCAGCTGACAAGAGGCCTGTTCATATTAAATTCAGGATGTAACAGGGTACTTCTGTTTAATTGAGAAGTCATTTAAGACTGCTGCTTAACTACTACAAGCAAATTCAACATCTTTCTTAATGGAATTAAATTATCTTTTTCACCTGGGAGGATAAGTCAAAGTTAAGACTGTATGAGGCACAAACATATTTAAAACTATGAATCAAATACTTATTAGAATTAAGTAAGAACCGTTATCCCACCATGCTTGAAGAACTCCAGGAAAAAGCATGCATATTTAGTCCAGATTTCTACCTTAGCTGAACAGAATATATCTTCGGTGATGTAAGGAATTTATTTTTAAGGCAATTTCTTCAAACCTGGATGCCAGAGCATGAGCAAAAGGAATCAGGGGAGCATGCACTCACATGCTCCTAATTGGGAGCTATTCCTGTCACAGTGGTCAATGGCTGCATTGCACCCTGAATGACTTCCTTCATTGTCTTTGTCATACAGATTAAGAAATACATGCACTACTATTGCAGCCATGTCATATAAGCTTTATTTTATTAACTCTGCCTCCTTGGCTGCCTTTTCTTCAGCACAGCCCTGCTGTTCCTTTGCCTACATAACAGAGCTCTTTGGGAAGGCTCAGCCAAGAGCAAGTGTATGCACAATCTACCCCCTTCTCTGCAAGGAAAAACGTGGTGTCAGGGAAGTACTGGCCTTCTCCCTCATGCTCATTCTCAAGGGGCTACACCTTGAATATCAATCTCACCCCTTTGCACAGCCATCTGTACAATCTGAATTCTTCTGGAGTACAGCTAATCCTAAGCATAAATCAGCAGAGTTCGGTAAAGTCTAGCAAGAAGAGGGATAGAAAGAGAGCTTCAGAGTGCAGATGAAAGAATGCCACAAAAACTATTAAACACCATGCAGACATAAAGATTTCCAAGTAGAGAGCTTCTCCTTTTATTGACCTCCAAAAATGTCTAAAACAGGTAGGTTAAAATCACCCATTAACTTCCTGAAATGGCAAACCCTCCCAAAGGCATTTCCCTCCCTCCACTTCACTGGAACAAATGAAAAGCTAAGCTCCCTCTCCTGCCGCCTTCTTGGTGGTGGTGGTTATGAAAGAAGCTTAACTTAGAAGAAAAGGGACCTCTCTCTTCACTCTGATGTAGGTGCATTACATACATATCAGTTTGACCTCCCATGCTCCAACAGATGACAGCCCTTACCTGTTCCGGGAGGTGTGGGAAGAAGGGATGCACCACCATTTAAAGTTCTCCGTAGGCTTCTTGCTATTTTCAGCTATGACAAAAAAGACACTTGATTAATCAAGAAATAGACAATTAATTCTGCACCTGGCTACAGGACTGTGGCTAAAACATAACAGGAGATGAGAAAACCACAGTGGAGCGGGAAGAGCCCCTGGGGCCCACTAGCCCAGCTGAGCTCTCCTCCTGGTGAGCAGCATAATACTGCTGTATTCAATGGAGTGAGGGCAGCTGGGGCATTCACTTGGGGTGACGGATCTGGAGCCTGGTCTTAAGCCAAACTGAATTCATCCTGCAAGAAAGCAAGGGCTAGTTCAGGACATTTAGCTCAGTTAATGATGAGTAGCAAAAGGACAATAAGATATTATGTGTTTTAATGACTGATTTGTTCAACAACATTGAATTTCCCAACTTGAATTTGGCCAAAGTTGAATGTGCAACCTTATCCCTAGTGCAAACTCTTTGATGTCAGTAGAGTTACAGCAGGCATGAGCTGGATATAATATCCATAATCCGTTGTTAAAAACCAAGTGTTATTGTTCTGCACAAATCCCAGTCAGATGACAGTTATTGTCTGCCTCTGGAAAAAGTAGCTCGAGATGTGCAGTGCAACATTTCAAATAAGGATTGCAAGATTTAATAATGCCAGAAGCTAAGGGCCCCCACTTCTCCTCAGTTAATCCCATTATTCCTAAGGGATCCTGTTACATGCTCAGAGCGAAGGTTGGAACATGGCCCTCTAATGTAGGATCAACTTCTCTTTGCACTGTATATTAAAACAAATTAGGGCAGGGAAGGCAGAGTTGGAGGGTGTCAGCTTGTGGCATAGAAGAGCTGGTTATAACCTCCTTGCCCACCCCATGACAGGGACATGTACCATGACTGCCTCTCTGGACGCTGCTTTCCCAGGCTGGAGTCCAGCAGCCACCCAGGAATCTGCGCCTTGGTGCTGGGATGGTGTATCTCAGCTGCCCCCCAAGAGAGGCTGATGCAACACGCTGTTGTCAAGCCCACTGCGGTCAGCCCACATGGTGCAGACACGCTTTGGGTGCTAGTCAAACGCAGTATATCATGGTGGGTTCAGACTGTCACTTAACCCATTTACAGCTACTGCTACAAAACAGGGGCCTGAGCCTGTAAACAAAATCAAATAGCAACAAAGCTTTTGTTTCCTGACTCAAGTCTAACATTCGTTTGCTACAAATAATCACATAGTAAATTCAAATCTGCTTTCATTAGAGCAATTTTACGTTAATTAAATTATTTCACATGACTGATTTATCTGCAACAGTCATTTTATTGTCAGTGTACCAGCATTTATCATAACCTCTGTGCATGGTAAAACAAAGGCTAACAATGTGGCATAGATATTGCACGTGTAAAAGAGATAATACACCTGCATCCTCATGGGAACAAGTGTATTAGAGAGCCATACAGATTAGGTCCAAGGACAATAGTTGGGCCTCGTACAGGCTTCTGTTGAGACACCTTCTAAAGCTAGTTGCTGATCTAGGAGGACTCTTCTGAAGTGCAGATAAGCCAGAGAAGCAGGGAAGAAAATTTAGTGTGTTCTTACTTGCTACGTCCTTCTCTCAGACACAGAGTTAGATACAAAATTGCAGAAAGCCAGTCTGTACAAGCAGGAGCCTGGAATTTGTTTTGCTTTCTGTGGCCCCCAAAAAGACACACCAGGCAATGTTTAATGGCAGCATCCATTCCTGTGCTCAGCTCAGTCTTCAGTTCCAGACTGCAGGCAGAGCTGAGCATTTTCAAAGGGAGAAGGCTCCACTTGGGTGGAAAAAAAAATGGACTCAAAAACAATTTTAAAGAAATTAGGTTCAGAACAGCAAGTGTTCTGTCCCCCATCCAATTTCTGGCCAAATTTAGATTGAATTTCAAAATATTTAGTGTTTCAAAATCAAATCCAGCATCAAGGCCATCTCTTTTTTGTGGGGTTTTGTTTGTTTATTGTTCCCTCCCTGGTGCAGTTCAAACCAGAATTTCTTTTTCTTTTAGTTGCAGAGTACCACTAGCTTAGAAGATGTGACTGCAGAACATGTTGTTCCTTGGCTTCTGTTATCTGGTGTGTGTGTTAGGCTGGCTGTCTGGATTTCCCCAGTCCCTGCCACTAGGTTGCAGTTAGGCCTACTGCAAACTACTGCAAAATGGATTTTCCAAAGACCTTGTGGACTTAGCCCTATTTGCAGTATTTCTTAAAGAGAACGTGTGCTCCCGACTCCTTTACGTTCCTCTGAAAACCTCAGACTGGGGTTATTTGGGTCTGAAATGAGTCCTCTGAGGAAGATAATACAGCATACATAGCCCACAAGGTTCGTGTGAAGGCTAATGATAGTGCAGCACATTGAAAAAAAAAAAAAAGTCTAGTGAAAATTCTAATTATTATTATCTTTTAGGAGGGATACAAAGCATTTCTCCATATTCCCATAAAAAACAGGACTTCACTTCCAAGAAGCCCCATGGAGTTAATGGGATTGACAGATAGATGTAATTTACCTTGAATAATGGCATCAGTATCTCAGTAAATTCTATGAGGCTGTATCTGAATTGGAAAACACAAGTGGAAATCACTTGATCTTCTAATTCTGCAAAATTGACATTATGCTGGAAAAACCTCTCCTGTCCTCTAAAGATTTTGATGCCCAGTTCGAGTCTGCTGACACCAGAGCTGTTTCTGCAGCTTCCTTGGAGACTATATTTGTCCCTTTATTTCTACTGAAGAGATGTCTATCTTTAGGGCTGAGCTCAGATTTCTCATGCCAGGATAATGAAAGGTGGCTGTGTCACATACATTGTGGAATTCAACACTTCTCTCAACCTGCTGGCCAAAGCAGGTTTTTACAACACATGCTTGCGCTCTCTGAGCATGTGGCTATGCCATCATCATTAGTCAGAACTGGAACGGTTGCTAAATAAATACTGTCACAAACAAAACAGGATTTAAGATGAAAAGCTGTGCACAAAGTACCCAGAATTAACACCCAGGGAGATGGGGGCAATCAGTCTGAGGGTTTTGGCTGTATCTAGGCTCATCATCCAAGAAGGATATTTTTGTTTTACTCTCTGGTAATAGAGAAATTAAGATGCTGTAATCACAAACAAAACAAGGAACTAGCCCTGAAAAGCTGTCCGTTCTTTCTATTCCTCCTTACATTTTACAGAGAAGCAGCATCTGAGATACTTTATTCCATCTCCAAAGGAAAAAAAAAAGGCAACATGGGATTGTTTTTACTTATTTTCATCTTTTTCTGGATATAAATTGTATTGTTAAATTGCGTTTTGTACAGCTATACAATTAGTAAACAAGAGACTACAAATGTGCCAGTCTAAAAAAAATAAAAATTACAAAAAATGTAGAAAATATTTAATTTCATACTTGTGAAGATTTCCAGTGAAGAAGTCTTCTAAAATTTTCACGTTAAAAAGACAGCATTTTTTTCAGCTGCCTTAATGGGAGACAGACCTGTCCATTAGGTGGTCAAAAGTTCAAACCTGAGTCTAATCACTGGTTACTTTAATAATGCTCAATTGCTGAGTCGTGGTCTCTGTGAAAAGACTAGGTCTGACTGCTGCACAGGACAAGAGAGTTTGAAAATTTTCAGGCATGCCTATAACTGAGTAGAACAACAGGACATTTTTTTCCCCAGTTAAAAATTTCTCATTGAATCATACCATTTTTGTGAAAGTTGAAGTGCTTTACAGTATTTACAAGATGCAGGTTTTCAGGTTCCACAATGAGTTCTTTGTTCACATCCAGAGGTAAAGGACTACAAACCTGAGTTTTTCCATCTGAAAGCAATCCTTTTGATAAAACTTCCTTTAATTTCACATAAAGGCATTTCAAAAAAATGTTTATCTCCTTCCAGCATAGGTCAAAGACACACATTAGAAACTGTGAAGCAGTCATCATACAGAATTGTGTTGCTAACGGAAGCAGCTTGAGAAATCACAGCAGAAAAACCAAAAGCAGGGCAAAGGGAAAGAAGGAGCTATACTCCTGGATCCCTGGAAGGTCTTCCCTGAGGCTCGCATACAGCAACATGGAAGGACTCATGATATTCCTCTTAATGAACTCTTAATGAAGATGCACACCTCACACTGAAATCTCTGGGGAACTCAAAACATTTCATAAAATTTTTTTCTAGCGATTACCTAGTACAGAAGGGAAGATAAAGGCATTAGGGAAGGATAGTGACTATAGATGTACAGGGTAGGCTACAGAAATAAGTAAGCTGGTGCAAATGGTATATACAAACAGGAGCTGTTCTTAATGGTAACACCCATTTTCTCATACACTTCCAACAAGGTTTGGGCAGCAGTCAGCACTCTCAGAAAACATTACTGCCCTAAGCAAAGAAGAAAAAAAGAGCTTGTGGAAAACAGGAGTGTTGCTGTAATAGCAGTGAACACTCCTGAACACTGCATATTTGAAATCCCAAGTTTCCAGGCCCTCTGGTAGTAAGTAACCTGCCAAGGCTGCTTCCTGTAGCATAGCCTCCCAGTATGAAGGCTTGAAGCTTTGCCAGCAAGTACATCACTCCCAAAACCCCACGTGAGCAAGCAGGGACACCATGGATAGCCAGCTGGGCAGGAGGGCTAAGGGCATGCCATCAGGCTAACAGCTAAGCCCAAACGAGTAATCATGGATTCTGGAGTACGATTATGAATTTTCTGTTCCCAGCCATTAAAATTCCCCAACCAGCAACTGCACCACATCTGCTCAGTCCCAGTATCAGTACCACTTCCATCTCTGCTCCAGCATGACAAACCTCACCATTTGGCCTCCTGGCAAAATTGCATCTCTCTTTCCTTTTTCCAGGCAAAGTACTAGTTCACTGTGCAATGGGAATCAGTCGATCTGCAACTCTTGTCCTCGCTTTCTTAATGATCTGTGAAGACATGCCCCTTGCTGATGCAATTCGGACCGTGTGCTCACACAGAGGGATCTGCCCCAACTCTGGCTTCCTTAAGCAGCTTTGGGAGTTGGACATCCAGTTAGGAAGGGGGAAAGGCAGAGGAGCAGAGGCCTGCTAGTGCTGAGGGGGCATATCTGGACCAAGAGATGCTGCCCTCACTGAAGACAGCACAAGGAGGCTGCTCTGTAGCTGCACAGAGAAACTCCTTGGGAAACGGCTGAGCATGAGAAAAATGGTAGGAGTTCAGTATGTATGTTTTGGATAAGCCCACTAATTGGAAAGAAAATGAAATAAAGAAGGATTCAAACCAGCAGTTTTGCCCACCTGGGCCTGTTTATTTAACTACCTGTTGGGCAGGGCATAGGGAGCAGTTGGGTTTTCATGCAGCATTGAAAGGCAGCACAGTCAACTTGAAAAAAAGACTTTTTACTTGCTTATAATTGCATTTATATGGCAAGAGGGAAAATGGCTAAACTAGTAAAAAGAAAAAGAAAGCACAAGGTTTTTAAGGAAATCTTTTAACATTTCACATCCAGCTGGCACAGCGTGAGACTTCAGGTTTTGCAAGCTGCCACACTCCTTTAGTCTGACATGGTAACACTAGTCAGGATCCAACTCAGACCTTGAGCTCCCTCTGTTAGAAGCCACAGAGGCTCTTGCTGGGACCTTCACGAGTCCTTTCAGTTTCAAAGCTATGGCAAATACTCAGAACTTAAAAAGCCCACAAAATCCTTAGGAGCCGATACTGGAGGTCCCAGCCAGATGCTGCACCCTGGGGCACAGCTATCAACAGCCTCACTGCTGGTCAGAGGGAAGGAAGGTGTAAAGCAAGAAGAACACTCAGAGCATGTAGGGCAGCAGCAGTGCCAGACAGAAATGTTCTCCTCTTGACTTGCAACCCAACGCTCCAAATCACATTTCCCAAATCTCCCTGTTTTAACGGAAAGCCAGAACCTAGTGTCATCATGTCAGAGCAAAAATGAGCAATGCCTCTAAAAACCCAAAGCAGCAGCTCTGCATTTCGATTACTCTTTTACACCCAATTGGCCACATTTAATCTTGTGAAGAACTCGAAGCAGATATTTGCTTCAGTGCAATCACAGCCACATACAGAACATTGGCAAATGCAAACAATATAGAATTTCCACTTGACAGCAGATTAATTTGGTGTGATGTTTTCCCTTGAGAGGTCTAAAGGCTTGCAGTTCTGAAAGTACCCTGCAGTTTGTATTTATAGCACTATGGATGTTGAACAGAACAAGAGAAGCACATACTCATTCTGAACTGAAGTTTCTTTTGCCTCCATATATTAAAAAAAATTAACTGAGCATAGCACACTTCCACTGCATTTCTCATAATGCAATATGGAAACATGATTTCCCTGCAGAGCCTATAGAGAAATTCAGGTGGTGTTTCCACTTCATAAACATACTAAGTAACACACAAGCAATGCCACAAACTAATTTCCTCTCAGGGAACAGAGAGATGGGTCTTCCCTCCAGAAAGGGTCCCATGCTTTGAGACTGGAGTAAGCAGTCAGAAGGGAGGTCATAGCTAATGATGGAAAAATCAGTGAAGTTATAGCTTTCACAGGCCTCTTACTGGCTGCCACAGCACAGAGATTAGATTTCAGCGAGAATGGTGGCTGAACCACTCCTGGCACTTGGGTCTGCTCCACCTCGGTCTGTCTGGGGATCCCTTTTTATTGGAGATCATGCTGTAGCTGTTTTGTGAGTAGCCTTTTCAGTTGTCTTACTAACCACTCCAAGTCTCTGTAACTCAGCCTACGCCAAGTCAAATGGCACTATATTAAAGCACAAGGGGTGTATGAAACACAACAGTCCAAAATCTCCATTCATTGAGCCTTTCAGGACAGGTCATAATTCCCAGCAAGCTATACATCTTGAAACATCTGTAGCTGCAGGACAGAATTTAAAGTGAACAACTTCTCAGAGTGACTGAGCCTAAATTTATCTCTGTTGGCCAGTGGAGGACTATTTCAGCTGGCCACAGACAGTCATAGATTCCCCTGCCATGTGTGACTTGCAGCTGGGAGCAGTAAGTCCAGCTGGAGCTGCAGCCCACCAGGAAAGCCAGGGCACTGGCAAAGCATGGCTGCTGGCTGGATGTCACTGTTACAGGTGTGTAGTGGCAGCTTCCTCTTCAACCTGGAAAAAACCCAACCAAACCATGAAGAATGAGAGGTCAAAAACACTGACCCAAAGACAATAAAGTAGCTATCCAACCCCAGGGGGAAAAAAAAAAAAAGAAAAAAAAAATCCCCTTCTAGAAGAGCCTGAGCTGATTCCAGTGCTTTGCATTGCTGCAAAGTTCAGACAGTGGTGGCTGGTCCCCCCATCTCCTTGCAGTTTCTCCACCTTCCAGAAGATGACAGTACCTGAGCCCACCATTACCTTCCCTCTGTGCAAGGGGTGCAGCATCATGGAGGTGGCCTGACAGGGGCAAAGTGCAGGCTCACTAGTTGATGACAATTGAGCAGGCCTCATCTCTGACCCACATGTGTTACATGCTGAGGTGGCTCATTGCCTCTGTGCTTATTTAAGCAAAAGTTTCTTAAAATTACAGCTGGAATTAAGACAAAGAAAATGAAAACAATATTGGGGGCAGTTCCAGGTATTTCTTGTGCAAGCCACCAGCTCAGCCCAAGAAACAAGAAATAACTTCTTTCCACCACAGCCATCCTTGCTAACAACAGGGCTTTTGGTCCTGGCTTGCCACTATTGATTTTGCTGCTGCTGAGTCAGGCAGAAGCCGCCCCACTCACTCCCCTGCAGGTGTAGTGCCTCTGCAGCACCAGCTGTAATCACACTTGCCCGGTGCCCTAACTATCACCTGCCAAGAGCAATGTCAGTTGAAACTACAGGCAGGGTGGAAGTGATCAGAACAGCAGATTCAGACATATGAACAGACAGAGCAGCATTGATGCTACCATCTTTTTCACGCCTACTTCTTACACAGTGCAGAGCAAACACTGAAATTTATTTATGAACACCTATCCATTCTGCAGGCTTATGAAGGAGCGACCTCCAGCACCATGGTCCATCTGGTGTACTTCCCACACAGTAAGTCTGCAAGGGAGGATGGGTGCCTTAGCCCCTTTTCACAGACAAGGCACCTGGAGTTTGCCTGAGCTGCAGCAGCATGTCTGGGGAAAAGCACAACGGGATTGCTCTCCGGCCTCCAGAACTGGCACGAAAGCATGAGAATAGTTTTCTCAGATAAGATATCTTGCCTTCACCAGCTTTTCCTCCCAGACTTTCAGCAATGATAAATACAGAGAATATTGCTGCGGGCATGTCTGCACTGTGTTATTTATCCTTTGGATTTGTGCTTAGGGTTTTGTTTGCAAGAAGAAAGTGGGACCATAAATCTGCTCTGCAAGGAGCCAAGGGAAGAGAGGATAGAAATTTTCAACAAGTGGCATGGAAGGAGATGATGCCAAGGACAGGTTTCCCATGGAAAGAAATGTCAGACAGGTTATTTCCCAGGTACACACTATGGGTAGTGGCAACAGCTAAAAGCGTCAGCCTTTTATTTGCAAGTACATTAATTCATTCCTCCTTGCACATGTAGTTTTGAGATTGCTGCAGCAAGGATGGCCCTCCTAGGGTACCTTCTTAATTCACAGCTTTTGCCCTTTTTCTCTTACCAAAAAAATAAAATTAAAATTCTGAACTCGTACTAGAACAGACCACAAAGCTGAAAAACTATGTGTGACCAAGACTAACTTGTCAGGGTTGAGTACCAAGCCGCTAGACAAGCCTAAGCTGACCACATTCCAGAGTGACCATTTTGTTCATGGCCTTCAGTGTACATGACGGCTCTGTGGACACAGCGCCGGTAGGTGAGGATAGAGGCAGTCTCATAGGCAGATCCTCTGGTTCTGCATTACACTGGCCTGTTCCACTTTAGCCAGTGGCTCCCACTTCTGCTTTAGCTTCAGCACTGCCCATCAAGTTCAGATGACTTTCTTCTGCATAACCCTGATGTCTAGATCATGTCTGCCCAGCTCCTGCCAGGCTCTCCAGAATTGCAAAGCACTAAGTCTACTTGTCAGACGCTATCATGCTCCTGTTATTTTTTGTCTTGTATTTTCCTGATAACAAGGCTGAGCTATGTGTTACTGTGGAGAGGGTCTTCAAAATAGCTTGTGCTTTGCAAATTTACTTCATCGTCTAAGGTTCAAAGACTACAGGCAGCTCCTAACTCCAAGTCCAACAGGAATCTAGGGCCTGTGAGGCTTTCAACAGTTAAGTTTTCTTTAGGCTACAATTATTTTGCTTAGAAACTAGACCTTTGATCTGTTGCGGGAGGCTGCAGTTTAATAAAGTCAAACAATTTGCTCTTTGCAATGTACTATTTGTGGTACAAGTATCATTGAGTTATACTGCTCCCCCTCAGCACTGCCTGCTGGAACGCCGTCTGTTTATACACAGGAAGCACTCCTAAAAATACCCAGTGATGTTAGCAGAGGATCTGTCTCTGTCTCTCCTCCTGCTGCTTCTGCCTCCATAACATCCTTCCATCATCTTCATGCTCAACAAACCTGGATGTTCAAGTAACCCTATCTCTGTCTTAACCTCTTAAAAAAAAAAAAATTGTTCTTTTCCTTCCTCCTCTCCCACTAGCCATTTTCCACTCTGTCACAGACCAACTTCCATGATGTTGCCATGCCACATCCCATTTAGTGTATCCTTGCTTGATCACTAAATTACAGTGAAGCCCACATCATCTTTATCAAATATTTGAGTACATCTACGTGGCTCTGACCACTTTTCAGACGATAAGAAGTCGCCAAGTTGGGGCAAAAATAGTACCAGGAAGAGAGTAACATCTTTTACTTTACTTTAGGAAGGGGCATTTGGAGACCACAAAAGACGACGCAGTACTCTCCACAGGCTAACTTTTGAAACCACTCTCAGGGAAGTTACCCTGGCAAAAAAGCATTTCCCAAAGGAAATACCATTGCAAATAAAAACATTTTCACAGTAGTATAAATAGAAAATCTGCACAGCAAAAGTCCAGGCAGCTGACAAAAACATCAGTTATTAAACTTCAGGTAAAATTCAGAAGCAGGTCTGGGACTTAGCTCACACTTCTGATCTGTCTGTTGTCCAAGACGTGGGCAGAGCCTCCCCTCACACAAAATGCCACCTGTCAAGGGATAGGGTCTTCCAGTTGCTGCAGTCTGAGCCTGCTTGTTGTCAGTCATCTTCATGACCACAAAGATCTTCCAACACATTCAGTAGGCACCCAGTACATTCAGTAGGCACCTAGCACAGACTGAGATTTATATCAGTGCAAAGGATCTTTGATCCTTCAGTCTGTCCACATATCACCAACTTCTTTTCTGTAGGTGTTGAGCAGACAGACCCTAAAAGTAAAAGCTCAACAACTCTGCTGTTGTAGTAGAGAAGATCTACCCTTGTGGTTATTCCATGGGTACATGTCTTCTGAAAGGCAGCTGCTCTAACAAACCCCTTTCTACGAAAACAAAGCATCTAATTCCTCCTAATTCAATAATACTTACAATTAATCAGTTCATCTAATATTAAATATCAACAATGAAATAGTCACAAAAATTTAGAACCAAAATGATTCCTTAAAGCCCTTAAGATTTCTTTTGGAGGACTAACAGTTCTTAGACAAAAATTCCCCAAACCCAAGAAGCACAGAACTGTAAGAAGTGAGACACTGATAATTTTTGCACAAAAAACATTTAGGATGCTTACAACAAATAAATAAATAAACAAACCAGTTCTTCACAAAACCCCCACCTATCACTGGAAAACCATTATGCAGAAAAGAGCGAGCAAGGAATTATTTGCTCAGCTCTGGTGACAATTGGCTGTTACTAGAGTTATTCTGACACATTGTTTTGGAGAACATCTGTTTCCACTCTGACTCCTTTAACGTTCAGATGTGAAAAACAAAAGCTCATTTTCATGCTGTGTCTCCCCTCTTCAGCTGGCAATAGTTGCATGATTATGAAGTTATTGTTATGCTGGATGATCTGTTTGTCAGTTTATATTTTCCTATCATATCTATTTTTAGCTACTCATTAGTATTACTTGGAGCCTCTCCTATAAATCTTAAACATTTATAGCACATCTCAACAATTCATCAAATGGAGCCAACCTCCAAGGAAAGGAAACCCAAACCACTTCCCCCTGCTCAGCTGAATGAGATTCAGATCCTTGTCTTTTAAACTTCAAACTCAACGTTTTCCCATCTGCTCTTTATACACAACAGCCCTTTTGCTCCACACCAATATTTTATTCTCCATTCATAACTTTTTACTTCCCTCCAGAGGTTTCCTGATGCTTTTAGTCTTCTGGACTCATAGAAGACTTGGATTTTGGAGGGTTTCCCCCCCATACTCCATTGAAGGGGAAAAATAATCATTTAGCAATGAATGGCCACTTTTCATTACTCCTTCACAAGAGAGACACAGCAGGATCCCAGGGCTGGAATCAAAGACACTTTTCTTTGCCATTCTCACAAAAGCAAACCAGCATTTTATCAGAGACTATTCAAACTAAGGATATTTGGAAAATTAAATTTACTTTCTACTCTCTGTTCTATTCATTGACTTGAATTTTTAATCCTCTGTGCGTGCATGTATAACTATCAATCAGCTGCACAATTTTTGTAGCTATGGCCATGCCTGGAGGTACCAGTACACATCATTTGGCCAGGTCACCCATGCAGGGAACATTTCTAAATGGTTCAGTCTATAATGGCCAATGACAAGATGATTTCAAGAAATAATAACCAGAAGGTGTTGCCTGGCCAAGAGTTTTGCAGAAGAAAAATCTCCACTCGTGAAGAAATGCCACCCTCTGCCAGGCAGTGCTTGGCTGTGCAGCAGCTCCTGGCTGGTGGGATCAAATACTGCCACAGGCCAGGGGAGATTGCTCTTCTCCTCGGCTGTCCTGGGGAAATCCCAGGCTTGCACATTTTGCACATTTGAAGGCTAAGCAACGCATTTCTCAGGTGCAACTGCTAATTGTCTGTATATAATTAGCTGGTACTCAACTGGAACACCACAACTGACTAAAAATCAGACCGACCATCTTTTTAATTTCGTACATATTTGAATTAATCAAAGCAGACATCATATAACATGAAATGAAAACTCTACCAAGGAAAATAGTTCTGGCATACAAGTTAGTCTTACAGAGTGACTTCAATTTGAACAGCTCATCTGATCAGGCAAAATAGCTGTATGTTGCTTTTTAGGTAGGAAGTGCTTGGGAGAAGGCAGTAACAGAAAGGAGTATTTAGATTTTGAAAGCCAAAGTTGCTTTCCATCAATTCACACAGTTCCTCAGTTCAACTGATGTCTTTTCCTACTGCCAGTTTTCATGGAAGAGAAAAAAAAATTAGTTTAGTCTCAGTTAAACCTCCATGTGGTTACACTCTGATTTTACAGTCACTATAACCTCCAGCAAGTCCTCCAGTTTCTAACCAATCCTGCTTCGCACCAGACATACGTCAACTTAGCCGCATCTCTGCTATCCCAGATCCTTTTGGTTAGATGTCAAGTATCAGTGCCATAGCAGTCCATCTAGCCAGTCGTCCAAAAGCATTTCAACAGATGAATACTAACACATCTTTTTCAGGCTAGGCATGTTGACGACAGTCATCCCAATGTTCAGAAATGCCTGCCTGCCTGCCAATAAAGATGTCAGCTTGCTAAAAAAATAAAGAAATAAGTTTTGGGCTACTTGGAAAAAAAAATCTTGGGAGGCTAAAAATTCTGATTATTCTCAGTTATCTCATGCAACGTACTGCAAGAGCACTTCTGGAGTGCTGTGATTGTATTGGCAGAATATTGTACTGGGGAATATCAGCTCAGAATGTGGAACACAGACATTTTGAAAAAAAAAAAAACAACAAAGCAAACTGTGCAGGCACAATGACTCACAGAGATGAGAGATGACAGCAGCAAACCCAAGCAAGTCAAAGAAAGCACCACCACTTCAGGATCCCTTCCCCATCCCAGCCACTTTTCCCATGAAAAGAAGTACGCCAAATCCCTTACAATACTTCCAAATTAAAACATAAGATTAAACTGAAGATTACACAAACTATGAGGTTCAAATCTTATCCAGATTTCCCTTAGCACTAGACACTTACAGACCTGGGATCTTAAAGTTTATTATGGTAATAGTAACCTTGGATCCAGAATCACAGCTAGAGTCAGACACGCATACAAATGATCCCTGTATCTACCTAAGCAAGAACTGTATTTCTGCCAGCCCCAGATGTTCAGAACTCCTGTATCACTCCCACTCCCTCCCCATTGTGAGAATGTCTTTATAAAGCACAGGATTTTATTATTATTATTTGTCTTAAGGTTCATTGTTTTCATGATTCTCTTGACAAGGGCAATAAATTTATATTCCTCCTCCTCTCCTCTGCCAAGGAAAGCTGAGATTCTCTGGTAGGTTCAGGAGTGCATACCATGTTATGAGACATGGAAAAAGCTGTGAGAGCTACAGTAGTGCCACCTGGTACACCACAGCAGTGTCCTAGGGCTAAAGCAGCTGGGAGCACATGCTGTTCCATTTACTTGGCTATGCCTTAAAATAAGCAGTGCCAGGGAAGGATGTATACGTACACATATATTACAGCATCATCAACATCCATGACGCTAGGACATTGAACAAATCTCTTCACCTACCAGCAGCTCCAAGCCCTGCTCTGTCAGCTTTGAAAAGGAACAGCCCTTTGTGAGCTGTCAGTCACACTAAGATCCCTACTCAAACTGAGATTATTCCCACCAGAAAGGGGACATTTGACTAGGCCCTGTGTTATCACATATAAAGTGATGGAACAAATCTGTGTCTCAATTTGAAGGGGATCGTTTCCTAACAGAGCCATAATCAATCAATTTTTTTAAAAACATCTGGAAAGACCATATAATAATATGAGTTATACAAGGCTTTAGTCTTTCGAAGGAAGATTTAGCTACATTAGCCCATTAGATGCATGAATTGCCCAATTTTGAAGCTATCCTTTAGTATACATATACTCAGATGAGGGTTTGGCTGCAAAAGCAGGGAGAAAGTTGTGTGCCACTAAGAAGTAAAGGTTGTAAGATGAACCACTACGTAGTCCAAAGGAACCCATTTGCAACAATGAAAACATTATTATTTGCTTTAGTAGCTAATGGTATAAATATTCCATAGCATAAGAAACATAACTCAGAGACAGAAAACACCTCCAATCTGCACTTAATGCTACCAGGATGCAAGAGACAAGCCCCATGAGCGTGCAGCAGGCTGGAGTGGCAGGCAGCCTGGTGTGTGCCAAGCCACCATCCCTCTGTGCTTGCCTTTAGGACTTCCTCAGATGCTAGTGCTCACCCCCACAGGGGCAGAGTGATGCTTCAGCCCTGAGCACAACAGTTACTGACTGCGGGGTGGCTAAAGGGACAGGAGAAGGGGGCAGGATGTAGCAGGGACCACGGGAGGACACAGTCTCCAAGTCGCTGTGATAAGCCGTAGCTCATCTTGTCCAAAGGCCTGAACCCCCACCACAGCACAGTGATGCCTCTCCCAGGTTGTTTCTCACAAACCTTAATATGGGCTTTAGGTTTTCACTGTCCTGTCATGGCTGCCTGAAGGATTTAGAGTTCAGGCTGAAGACTCTTAGTAATTTCTGCCACAGCAGCATAGCAGGGCTCTTGAGACACTGACAGTATTTATAGCAGCCTGAAAATTGTACCTCTTCTCACCAACTGAACCAGTTCCCTGAGCTGAATGCTACAGCTAATTGAGAGAAGACTGTCATATAACATCAGCTAAATTTACTGCTGGTCCTCAAGATCAGGTTGTGCTGACTGCATTGTGACAGCAATGTCTAACAGGAGGTCATCTTCATTTCTAAATTTTCCCTCTAGGAACAAGAGTTTCTTCTGCATCTGCACTGCTAGGTTTCTATTTATAGGCTTGAACCCTGTGATGTAATCTTCCTTTTTGTTTCCAAGGAAACAATATTTGATGTATTCTACTTTCAAGATTTTCTTCCTTTAGGTTCCCCCCACCGCCCACCTCCCCTGCCCCCCCAACCCTGCACCTGCTTTCCCTCCCTTTTTAAAGAAATAAGTCAATAGATAAAACCTGTACTTACTTATCTCTGGCACACAGCATAGTTCTCTCTCTAACACCAGGCTTATTCATACAATTAAAAAAATCCAAAACATTTCAAAAATATGCTTCGCAGTAATTTTATGCACTGTTTATACATATCACTCTTCTGGTAGCAAATGAGCTGTAATTGCAAGAGGTAGCAACTCCTGTTGATAGCTCAATTTTCTCAAAAACTTCAGTTCTGCCTCTCAGCCCCAAGTCCTCTTTTCCTGGAAATGTTTTTTAAAATTCCCTCACTGACCACCCATCCAGCTTTCCCCCAGTTTTAGTCCTCAAGCTGGCGCTCCTGACAACCAGTTCAGACCCCTGGCATTGCCTTCCTGGTGGCAGGGCATCTCCTGACACCACTCTGCACACTCCTCTCTGGCACCGGGCTGTCTTCTCAGGTCTGTTGTGGCTCTGGGTTCATTTTCATTCATATGAAAATCCTCTATGTTAATCTTCTATGTTAATCTTCTTTTAAAGCAATTGGTTGTCACTTCACTGTCTGTAAGTTAGGAAAATGCAGGGGACTGAATCCATGATTTCTGCTGAAATCAGCATCTGTAACCACTGGAATAAAGTGCATTGAATGAATTCTTGGAGAAACATGGGTACTTTGGAGTCTTAATGGAAAAGCAAGGGTCAAGCTAAAAGCTTTCCTTAAAATTCTCAGTGTGAGTGTGTTTTTGTGGATGGGTTGAAAGGCATGGGAAAGACTGTCTGGTTTCACAAAAAAAGACTATTTTAACACAAAAATTAAGAGTAGCAATGCTCATAAATGTAATTGATTAATTCTGACTGGGAAACATGTACTCATTTTTATCACTCCTGTCTTATGCCTCTGTGATACAAAACAATAAATGAGCTGGACTGATGAACTTCTGCTCTACATACAATGAAGTTACAGCCAGAATTTTTTTTAGTAACATAGAAGGGCAGGGAAAATCCCAACCTAAATGAGATGATATAGACTAAGAACACTCAATAAGAGTTTGTCTGGTGATGGGGAGAAAAAGTGTTAAAGCACATGCTGGATATAAAGTCAGCAAATAATACAAATTTTATGCTATCAAAGAAACCATCAAAGTGAACACAGAAATTGTCTGCAGTCAGCATCTTCCATTGTGGGTCATACGGATTGTAGAATAACACCCATCAATTCCTGTGTCAGCTCCAAAAACAGGCCAGGCTCTTTTTTAAGGATCTGATATTGATTCAGAGGCTCCAAGTCATTCCACGAGATCTCTGACTTGGCAACAGCAAGGGCCATGGGATGGCAAGACTTACATGATCTAGACCACTGCCAACATCTCTGGATCCTTTTCAAAAATTCGTTACAGTTTTTCCTCAAACCCCTAAAATAAGGGTTTCCCACATTCTGCATTCCTACTGGAAGCTGCTCCAGGAGGCCACTTCTCTCCTCCTTCCTCCTCAAAAGCATTCGTAGTCAGTTTTGTCCCAGAGGATCACAGTCATTATCAAGCCTTTGTATCTCTCAGTCCAACCATGGCTTAATGACTTGACAACACTGTCTCCTTCCTAGTGGTTACTCAGTCTCTTGAAGAACCTTGGTAAAAAACACATTTGACAGGAAAGGGAATGTAGCAAGCTTCAAGTGTTTGTCACCAGGTTTTGTTAGTTTATTTCTCAAGTAAAACATTTCTGGTAGCTAAAATGCAGAGTGCATTTCATGGCCTGGCAATGCACTGCTTTAGAGATTGTGGTTCTGTAGAGTGAGCTTTATAAAGTTTGTTTGCTTCTCAAAGACACTCCTTGGCACCGGACAGGTCCAGTTGGGTCTCAGTAAATCAAATGCTTATTTGATGTCAGTGAAACTAAGATGCAATTGCTGTTTGGTTCAAGGTTGTCAGACAGCTTTTCAGTAATCACTTCCAGCCAGAATAGATGCTCAATTGTTCTTCTTTCCTGCTGCAAGGGTGGAAAAAACAACAGCTTGCTCTTCCTCAATAATTCCCTCACATTTCATTTTTAATCTCTTAAGCAAATTACAAGTGAAGACCTTTGATGTATGCGCCAGACAAACTCATTCATTTCTCAGTACTTGCTGTACTAGAGAGGATCTCCCATTCTTATGCATGTGGATGATAACAACAACTTCAAAGCCCCCAGGCATGTGTTAGCTTTCCCTGATTTCCTTTCTAAGTATGCATTTCGTGGGCCAACATAAACAGCTGCATTTGAATGCCATCTATTAAGGCAGTCTTACTATCTCTTATAGTGCAACTATTTCTGCTTCACAGAACTACTCGGTCTGGCTTTTGTATTTTTCCTGAAATCAAGTACCTCATTTCCAGCATTTATGGTGTTCTCAGCTTAAAAATGTCTGGAACCTGATCAAACTCGGAGCAAAAAGCCATTAAAAGGCACTTGCCCTGAGGTGGTGTGGAGCATTCCTGGTGAATTACGAGGCATTGTTTTGCTGTTGTGGAGTTTTATGACATGAAGTGTACTTGATTACTTCTAGGAGGATGGTAGGTTGTAGCCATATGGTACCACAGGACCAGATGTTCTGAGTATGGCAGAACAGCTGCACCTGAACAGTGGCTGGGCAAACTTCCCCCCAGCTTGCTTAGGAAAAATGAAAAGGGGACATATTTCAAACCAGTTACCATTTTAAGTTATACTTATCATCATTTAGTCTGTTGAACTCATTATCAGAACACTTGAAGGCAAAGAGCATAGAAGAGTTAAAGAGAATATTGGATAGTCATATAAATAAGAAAAACCACCGGCAGAGACAATTTACATTGGAAGAAAAGAAATAGTTTTGGAAAAGCTGTAAAACTTCATGCTTCAGGCTTCCAGCCAAGCTTTATCTAAGGAGGTGCAGTGGGGAGATTAAACAGATATTCTGTGGGGCAGATAATTTATCCCATAAGTGGGGAGCACAGATTTAATTTACTTTCCTTTAAGGCATCTTTTACTGACCATGGTCAGTGGTAAAGACCCCGGACTAATGGCACCAGCACGGCAACTCTGGTGTTCCTCCATCTGCACTGCCAGCGAGCCAGAAGCCTGTACCAAAAGGACAGCAAACATCAATCCAGTTTCTGGCTCTCAGCCATATTTAAGTCTAGTTTTGGCACTCCACATACCATGAGATTACTCTGACCTGAAACCTGCTTTCAGCATGTCTGGACAGAGCTTTCTGATCAGTTACATACCAAATATCTATTTTTTTTTGTTTATTTTTTAAAAACAAGCTATGCTTACGGAATAGGTTGGACCACACATTTCTGGAACCTCTGCAGCCATATGTTATTAAGGATATAGAGTGGTTGAAAAAAACCTTCTTATTGCAAAGAACAGTAAGAATAGAAACAAACTGGCAGTTTCCCAAAGTGTCATCAAGAGAATTTAAGTGCAATGTGATATATTAGGGGCAAAACCACCTCAAATTTTGGCAATGACATTTGGGCAGTTTATATGCTATGACCGGCTGGAGGTGCCCAGTTTTTGGACCTCAGGAGCACGTCAGGATGCCCTGTATAGCACAAAATTATGTACTTACTGGTTAATGCTTTGTGTAGGATTTCTCTGGTAGGTGCTTTTCTCACAGGGCTTTCTCTTAGCACTGACTGAGAAACCAGGGGGTAAGCAGTTTGAGGCCCCAGGCTCTTCCTGTTCCCAGAATTCTTCAGTAAGGGGAGGTTACAAGAAAGCCCTCATCGCTTATTTTCCACATTATTGTGCTTTGGGATCTATACTCCATTTCAACACAAATCTCCCAGAATGTTTTTTTCTGCTGGCAGTGAGATAAAGCAGAACAGTGAACAAAACGTCTTTCAGAGCCCCAGCCCCAGCTTCCCCCTCACAAGCCCAGGGAAGGCCAGGGAACCTCATTCACAACTGGGGTCCTTCCTTCCTAGCCGCCAGGGAGCTTGCTTTGTCCCTAGCCTCAAATACTGTCTGCCTTATAAACACAGCCACTACTGCTGGGCTATTAGCCCTGTCAGAGACACAGCAAGAGATGCATCAGCCAGTAAATTCGACTCTTACCAGGCCAAATCCATGTTACCCTCCTGACAATACTGCTAAAGCAGCTTATCAAAACAGTATTTCTACCTGTTATACTACTTGGACAAACAACATCAACTGTTATCTACAAGAACACTTGCTTATTGACTAGAAAAAAAAACCAAACCCACACCATGAAAAGTAATGTACCATGAGTGTCATTCCTGATGGACCTTTCAGTTCCCCCTATTTTCAGAATTTCAGAAATGCTCTTAATGTGTTGCCTTAAAACATTCAGATACTGAAATCGTCGCCCTGTGAAGCAAAGATGCCCATTTGATTTGATTTGCAGAATGGTCTCATGAGTCAACATCATTTTGATTCCCCTGCTGATAGAAGCTAGCACGACCAACATCTAGCTGAAATACAGTAATGAACACAACAGACAATGCTTACTAAAAAATCAAATAAAACTCTGAATAGATCAATCAAATAAATGTATGACTAATATTTTCTGGTAATCCTTAATTAGAAGATGAAGAGAGAAGCACGAACGCAGGCTCAAATGCTGGGTTACATAGGGCAGTAACTGTCCTTTTTGTTTTATGGGTCTGCAATGGCTGCCTCAGCAGAGCACCAACCTCTGATGAGGGCCATTAAGCAACATTTCAGTATAAAGAGAAATTAAACAAGTAACACCCAACTAGATACTCATGCACACAAGGTATTGTCAAACAAGTTTTATGTAGTGCTGCATAAACACTGGTTGACTTCAGCAAGAATCAAGGGCACAGAGCGTTTTGTTAGGAGGGTGCACAGTCATCTAAACATTTCTCTCTATCTGCAGTAATCAAAACAAGTTACGGCCAGGCTACAGCTATATGTCTAGTTTGAAGACTGTTTGTCTGTGCAAGAGAGAACCATCTGGATTTACTTTACGGTTAACTTTAAAATATATATATATAAGGTTTCTTAACTTTTGCCAAACAACTGGAAACATAATGGTTTCTGCATGCTATTAGCATCTCAGCACAGCTGCAAATGTCCATTAGGGCAATCTTATATAATTACATGCTTGTTTTTCCCATGCAATTGTTAAAAACCCAGCTTTTCTAAATAATAGCATATTTTGCAGCAAGGAGGAAATCTTCCAGTTCACCAGGTTGGAATGAGGAAGGGAAGTCTTCTAAAGCAAAACTTTACTTAAAGCTTTTATTTTAAACTAACATAAAAACTTCAAGCCTTAGAAAACAATGTCAGATTTTTCCAGCCTCTGGTGTGGTCTGGCCAGAAATACATAATTTCTCTCCCCTCTCCTTTTCTTTACCCAGTGCTTGTGGAAGAAATTCAGTCCTTCTAAATTTTTTTTAAAAAGAAAAGCTTTTGGTGTTTTTTCGCCCATGGTCATGTTCTGGTGTTGGAGCTGCTGCAGTTGCTTTGCTAAGGCAGGCATGTGGGGCCAGTGGGTGACCTTATGCAAGAGCTGACCACCGACAGCAGGGACCTGCAGGCTGAACAAGAGCAGGCTGAACACCTACAAGGCTCCAGGAAGGGGGAGTGACCTGCACATTCAAAGCACCATCATCAGCTTAGCCAAGATTTTCAGAAACAACCAATAACACGGCAAATATCTGCTTTTAGGAGCCCAAGACAACTGTTCAACTTTCCAGAGGGCAGGTGCTTACCTCTTCCAGAAGAATAGCCTTCCTGCTGTGTTTCCCATGTGTTCAGGTTCCAAAGCACTCTAAGTCATTGGCCACTCTCAAACCATCTCAGCAGCTAGTATTTTTTACTTAACAAAGGCAAAACTAATGGAAACACACACAACCAGTCCCAAAAATAGGACATTTTCCCAGGAGGTGAACAATCTCTCCCTACAAGTTCTTGTGACCCTACAGAGAGAGGGGCACAGGAGCTCATATTGTTTTGACAGCCAGGCAGACAAACAAATGCTTCTGTTTCAGCTTAATATTCCCAGAACTCAAAATGCCAGCCTGAAAAAACAATACCACAAAACATTGTCATGCCATCAATCTGACATCAGAAAGACAATCTTGGGGACTGACAGCCCAACAGAAGCAACAGACCACTGCCCATCCCTGTGCCGTGCCACCTGGCATGCACAGACCTTGATCACACACCTTTACCGCCTCCTCTCACCAGCACTGCCGGTCTGCTGTATCTACCCATATTCCCCCATACTGGGTCACCTGCAGGGATAAAAAAACCCCAACAACTGCTGCTAGTTTCTGTTATATGGGGTTTGTATTTCCTCCTCCACAAAGTTTCTCTGTTATCAGTATAGAATTAATTTGCACAACAATCTTCCAAGGTAACTTAGAAGGCACAGCAGGTTTCTAACATCTAAGCTCTTTCTCGTTTTAAGAGCGACTATCTGAATAATTGGCAGGGAGGAGCTTGGCTGCTCTGTAATACAGCAACTTGGCTAGAGTGGATGCTGTTAGCATCAAACAGCAGCAGATCCAATGCCCAGAACTTGAACTGAAACAGTTTGTTATTACTTCACATCTGTACCGCAGTATTAGCCATGGGCCACAACCAAGCCTGGTCCTGGTCCTTCTGTGATGAACTTTTTATCTTCTAAACAGACAGGGGATGACAAAGGTGGTTGGAAGGGTTTAAAGTAACACTAAAAATAACTGACAGAGTCAGGAACTTGCATCCCACTGAAAATTAATGGCACCTACTGGGGGATTAGGACACCGGAAAAAACCACTTGGGCAACCTGAAACTTTGGTCAGATACAGGCATTTGCATTCACAGAAGGCTGTTTCTGTTCTTGCACGAGATCAAAAAAGTTCCACAGTGGGTATTCCTCAACAAATGGCTGCTTTTTACATGCACTAGGGTGAGAGTAGGGAGCACTGGGTCAGAAAGATAGGCAAGCAGTGCATACAGGTCTACTCAGAGACATTTCTAAGATGGTCATCTCAACAGAAGGAGGTCCCAGATAGCAGGTGTAGAGACCAATGGGCTACTTCCCAGTGTTGAGTGCTTGTCCTGACTGGTCTCTGCCTGCTTCCCCCACTCCCAGGCAGAAGGCAATGGATCTGAAGAACTTTCCCTGAGCAGGGCTGAGCACCACATCACTTTCTTAGCAGGGAAGGCATTTCAGATGTCAGATACTGAGGGTGGTAGCACTGAAGAAAACCAAGACAGTAGATAGGGGAAGGTGGCTTTCTGGTGGTACACACGCAAGAGATGAGGATCTTGTCAAGATGCCACCTCTCCCAGTGCCTGTTGTTGTGGCAGTTCCAAACCACTTGTGCACAGCATGACAGGAAACAGGAGTGCAATGCTCCTAAGCCACATGCAGCAGTAAACATAGCATTGGGCTTGAGAAGGGTACAAGAAGTCAAAAGGTGAGTTTTGTTTTATTATAGTTGACACACAGGCATCACACTATCTTTGTCATACCAAGGCTAGGTAACCAATAGGTTTAATGTTTCAGGTCACATCAAGGAATAGTTTTACCAGCAGATGTAAAGATTGTCCTTTCGAGTGGGTAGCACTCAAGGTCAGAGTCAGCAAATCCTCCTCTAAAAATAGAATTTAGTTGCAAAGTTGGTAAGATTTCCTTTGTCGTTCTGCCACACTTCACAGGACCCAGCTAGCTAGAGCACCCACCTAAGCTTACAGGTAAGGCTAAGCAATATATATTTTCTGCTGTACTACTTGTGCTCCTTTTCTTCTGTTTATAACCTAGTTTAGTAAACCAGGGAGAGGACTGGGAGCTGGCAAACTTTCTAAGGTAACTGATAACCTTCATAAACTTGTTGCAGAGAAAAAGCAGCTTAAAACTACTGCAGAGTCAAAGATGTTTTGAAAGTATAATTTATAATTTTTTACAAACCAAATTGGTCATGTTACAGAAATGACTTTATAAAATAGGAAATGAGGTGCCAAAGCTGTATTTATCTTAGAGATAATTTCAATTTAAATGTTAGGAATAAAAATGCAATTTTTCAAGCTGTTGTAACATCCATCCCAGAATATTTTGCTTATTTGTTGATAATTCTTCCACCCTCCAGTCAAATCTAACTTTTCCAATTGAATTATAATTCTCTCAGATGACGCTGTGTTTTAAGTTTCTTTGGCCACTCTCATAATATTTCATGAGATCTCAACTTAGTCTGTTTTAAATTAACCAGTCCAGTCAACAATAAAGAATGAGGGCAAAATTAAGTTTTTAAAAAGTCATCAGTGGCTTAGAAAAATCATTGAAATAGCTGGTTAGTTTTGAATATTCACAGCAGGAGGGTCTGGGAAATAATTGCACAGAGACTATGATTCTTCTGTTTTTAAACTGTTTAAAGACAAATGCACTGGATGAACTATTCTACAGTCCCTGAACGCTTCAAGCATAAGAATGCAGGAGTAAAATAAAGGACCTGAAGTAAATGAGAGTTTTTGGTGGATTAGGACAGGAATAAGGAACAGAAGATTGTGTTAGTCTTCACTTCAGTATACTGCAGGTACCCCAGCAATTTCCAGTTTTGGATGTACAACACTTTGCTTAATTCTTTTAGGGCTCTTTTAGCAAAAGATTTTTTGAAGAACTTATTCCTTCCTCCCTCCCAAGAAGTATTTGTACAAAATTATTTTTTTTTGGTCAGTGTTAGAGGAGGAAAAAAAAAGAAAAAAAAAGGAACCTTTGCAGCACTGTACCTCATTGCAGTACCCTGGGGTGCAGCAAGTGCCAGGTTACACAGGAAAGCATACAGCTCTTCATGGCTACTGCCGGCATTTGAAGTCTGAGCAAAATGTCATGAGGATGGCATATCAGGGAGCACCATTTTAAATTCATTTAGTTAAGCTAGCCAACAAAACAAGCTTTTGTTACTGCAGCTAACCAACTCTCAGCTCAACTGATGTACTTTGAGTCACGAGCAGCTTAGAAACCAAAGCACTGTTTACCCTCCTCCCAAGTGCAAACACTGCACTCCAGACAGCATGTGCATTGGCTTCTGCAAGGAGAACTTTACAGTTTATAAAACAGCCCTCTGCTTAGTCATACTCAAAAAGGGAAAGTCCTTTGTCACCCTGAAGGGAGGTATGTACCTGGCATGCTGGCTGGAAGCAGAAGTACAGAACATTTCTTAAGAAATCAGGAACTTGCTCAATAGATCCTCCCTCGCTATTTCTGAAGACTATCAGTCATTTGATTTGATTTTTGTCTGCCTTCATCACCGAGAGAGTGCTTACTGGAGACAGGTTACTAGACTGCCTTTTGCACATTTTTTGAAAGTGTAGCAGAACTGGTGTTCTCCATCCTTACCTTCCCTCAGGTACTTCCCTCTCTTGTACAAACTTGTTACAGACACTCTTTCTCCATGAAGGTCTTATCTAAGGTAGTTATTAAACTGGAAGAAGGTAGTTACTAAACTGAAAGAAATACAAATAAAAGCATTATTTTTGCAGTTTTCTGGAAGCCAAGAAGGTCTTGGGTTTGGACCCCCTGGAAGACAGACGACCTCTGATTTCAGTGGTGTTTAATTCTACCTGATAAATAAAAACATTCAAATAAGTCAGCTCTCCATACAACATCAGAAAAGAAAATGGGAATAATTTCTCAGTAACAAACACTTCATGCACAAAAATGGTTTCTTAATCATAATTACAGGGTTTTTTTTCCACTTCATTGTTCTTTCAAATTTAGTGTCCACGACAGTAGATAAATTCAGTCTCCGGACTTGAAAGTCAAACCATTGACCAGTTTAAGGGAACCATGTTTATCACCTACTGTACTGGTGTAGGCATAAGGTCTACTGGAAATGTCATCACTACTGTAGACTTCTCATGAAAGGCCCAGAGCTGACAGACAGATAGTCTTATTCGGTTATTTTCCTTTCCTCCCTTGTCAACTTGAAAAAAAGCCCTTAAGATATCACAGCTCTACTCCTTTTTCAGAGCTGTCATGAAGAAAGGTAGAAAGCAAATCTGAAAGCATCAAAATGGGAATAAGATTAAAATTTGCCTCCACATTTACAAATAGGTTATATATCTAGGTGTTTGCTGGATGCTGAAAACCTTCAGTTCCCAGGTAAACCTGAGGAATTTGCAATTGCTTGGTATTTTCAAGGAGAAATAGCTTTTAGACAAGTCTGAGTACAAAACAGGCTGGTACACTTGTGCACACCATATTAAATTTAATAAAGCCAGCATCAAAGGCCCCACTAGCACAGGTGATTGATATCATATGGGCTAGGAGAACTCCCAAGAGCAGGAAACATGGGTGTTAAAGAATTTAAGCTATTCTGCTCTATAAATATGGATTAAAGTGGGCATAAGGCAAGGAAGCCCTATGTCAGGCAGGACAGAATAGCTAACAGGATTACTATTTCCTCTGAAGGAAAGAGTGAGGAAAATTGTCTTCTGTCTCAATTTTTCTTCCCATCTTTTATTTGTTTAGCTGCTCTCGTTGCATGTTTGTACCAACACCATTTGGCTCTGACCTTATTGGGGATCTGTAGCTTTAGGCTCACAAACACAGCTACTAACTGGCAGCCAGAGTACATATGCTTGAGACAACAGCAGGGATGGAGGAACCCCCCTGAGTCAGGGAGGGGTGCAGAAAAGAAGTGGAGAGGGTACACAGGTCCTGGCAAAGGACAAAGGCAAATACAAACCGTTTCTGTGCATGTCTGCTTATATTTTTACTATTTTTTTTTTTAAATCTCTACAGCTGACTTGGATCTTAACTCCCAGGCATAAATCTTGCCAAATTGTTTGGTATCTTTATACACAGCACTAAGGCTTGCACAGCATGTTGAGTCAAAAATACTAAGAAATATAGTATTTTGTTATGTAGATAATGACTTATAGCTTTCAGTCTCAAAGTACTCAGAAACTTCCACCACATCTGGAAAAGCAGCAATAGAAATTTACACACCACCACCAAAGCTCTGATGTTCACCTCTAGATATGAACCTCATTTCCTTGCCCCCCATCTGTGGGATTACCAAACTATAGAGCTCATGACTGATGTCTCCAAAAGCATTAACTAATCCCCTACAAATTTTGGGGTGGGGAGGCACAACCCGCCAGTTGAACAAATTTTAAAATGTGCCATTATGTTCTGTGACTTCCCAGGGCTTCCCTGGAAATTTTGGGTTGAGTAGTTCAAGGGACTCAGAACAAGATGCAGAAAGGAAATCTTTGACTGCCATATCACTGCTCCAGCTACCAGACTGTGTTCGCTCTCTGAATTAAACAGCAGATAGACTGGCAGATTTTCCTTTCTTTTCCCTTGCACTTTCTTTCCTCCCTCCCTGTTTTATTTAAAAAAAAAAAAAAAAAAAAAGCTAAAGAGCTCTATAAGAAATTCCATTTGGCAGCTGTAGAGTGGATAGTGAACATAAAGAAGAGATTCCTTTGCCGTGCCTAATGCATGTTGCTTATCCAAATTAGCCACACAATTACTTCTATCAATGCAAAAACAGTTTAATGTTTTTTTTTCTAGTGCACAGCACTTGAGAACAACTTAAAATGCAGTGTAATTTGCCACAGTGTATGTCCTGAAGTGGCTCGCTAATGAAAAGAGGATTAACTCTCCATTATTCTGAGTTACCATTTTGTGAAATCACTAACTATATTTTCGTTTATATACATATAACCCAACAGGGAGAAATATTCCAGCCATCCAAGTGATTAACAAATAAAATTCATTAGATAACATGCACTTTGGTCTTATTTACAAAGAGAAAGATTAGGGTATAAAAATGCAAATGACTAAATTTTTATCATCCTTGTTCTGATAACACACTTAAGTCCATGACAGCATAATTGGTGAGTACCAGCAGTTCAGCGTTACATGCACATGCTGGATTGAGAAGCAGAACCCGCAGGATGTGAGGCTCAGCAGACAAAATCTCACAGGCTTGAGCATCAGACCCCGGTCCCACTGAGGTGGAGCCGGCACTTGGCTGCTGACCAGCCACCGCAGGGTGGGTGCAGAGAGGGAACGGAAAGGTCTCAGCAGCTCACGTGGCCTGGCCTTGGCACAGCACGGCAGAGCAAGAGAGGAGCCATGGCTTGAGCACAGGGGAAGGGTGGGACAAGCCACAGATTGCCCTGCCTCACTTCACTGGAAGGAAACTCCTGTCCCCAGATGCAGGGCTCCATTCCTCACTACGTCTCAAAGCTGGGCTTAAACCTTCCTGCTGAGGAGAACCTCTTGGGGAAAATGGCAGTTCCTCATAGCTGACCCTCCTCTTCATCCGTCTCCCATGAAATAAGAAAGGCTATCCTGCACTGGAGCAGCACTTCCAGGAGCAAGCAGAGTACAAAGTCCCTTATGCAAAGGGCACATGGACTGTCCCTACTGCAGAGAGCTTTCACATCCAAGGTTGTGTGTCCCCAGCACAGCGGTTGTGCCATGAAGTGACTGCCAAGTTGGTACAAGAAAGCGGCACTGGTACATCATTCAGCTTCCACTAACTAGTCTATAAGGCAAAGTATTTTAGCCCAAATGAAGCAACACAAGGGGTGGAAGACTGCTCCGACAAGCCTGTGCATGGATAACCCTGCAATCTGCCTGCCATCCGACTGCACTGGGTGAACACCCTGCAAGGAATGGTCTCCCCTCCCCAGGGGTCTGCAAAACAAATCTGGGCTTTCCCTGCCTGGGCTTGTGCTAGACAGTCACCCTTATATAGGCAAACAGTCATTCTTATATCCACAAAAGCATTAAGAACAGCCACCCAAAAAAAAAAAAAAATCCAATCCACTTTTCACTTTCTAATCTAAAAGGGCAGGCCTAGGGAACAATCTTCCCTCAGCTCCATTTGGTGTACACAGAACAGCCAATAAAAGAAGAGGTTAGACATCTTTGGTTCCTGGAAAGACACAAGCCTTTCTGTTCTCCTCCCCCCCCACCAAATGTTTCATGACAATTAATTCCAGAGTTCAAGTAGCAAACCAGCCCCTTTTTCCCCCTTCCCCTTCTCCTAGTTAAACTCCGTTACTTCTTACTTAGTCTAGAGTCAAATCTGAAATACATATTTTATTAGAGGAATATCAACTGATGCTTTCCTGTGCTCTAATTCAATTTAAAAATCCCTGCAGCAGATAGCATTGGCAAGGCATAAAAGAACATAGCTTGCCTGAAAGTTCAGGGAGCATATGGCTTCCCAGGACAGACAGAAACCAGTATTTCTCAGCAGTGGTCCAACTTTGAGTGCTAACCAAGCTTCAAACTGAGATGGTGTTACAGTACCACAAATGATCATTTGCAGACGTAATTGCCCTGTTTTGAGGTCTGCAGTCTACGAGCAGGACTATTGGTGTAACAAATCAATGTGCTGTGGCCACCGAGCGCAATTACTGATTACGTTGCTTTCTCTTCTTCCCTTTGTTTCATCCCCTCCCATTTTACGGAGCTGTGAATAAAAGCACAGTCAGTCCTTCAGCATCAAAGCAACAGGCTCTCAGTTAAGATAATTCCTTACTAGACAAAGAGCAGTTCTTATCAAGTTCTAGGCACCAGCCTATTCACTTCCAGGCAGACTGTATTAGATTTGTATCTCTGACAGTCTAACATTGTCTACACTGTCGAGTCTACACGTAGAATTAGCATAATTCTGGCATGGGAAGGAAAAAGGCTCTCCTGGGGAATAGCTACTGGGGGCACATAGATGGGACTTCATGCTACTCAGAGGCACGCAAGATCCAGCCCAAGGTAAATTTGCTAGAAGCTGGAATTCTCAGGATCCTTTACAAATCTCAACAGAGGACCACTTAGCTAAACATCATCATCACGTTTTTAGAAAACTTGGCTGAAAGATCCCCTTGCCAGTGAAAGCAAGCCAATTTTTGAACAAAGGTGTACATGTGCCAAACAAAAACCAACTCCACAATCTTGCCTAGCTTTGAAGTAGGAAAACAGGAATCATTTTGCTTTTTCAAGTTTTGCAGAGAAACAGAACATGGCAGGCACAATAGAGCCCAAACTGAGGAAACAAACCCCACGGGTACACAGGATGTCAGTGAAAAATGGTCATCCTACTTTCAGGAGAGCTTTGCAACAGCTGCATGAAGGCATGAGCCAGATTTTTATAATTAAAAGGACACAAACGTAACCAGCGGCCCAAACCAAAAATTTGTGGGAGCCACTACAGGATTTGTTACCTGCAAGAAAGGTGGATTTTTGGCAGGCTGTACTTGCACACTTCATAAGATCAAACCCAACTCTATGTCTTCCGAGTCTCCTATGGAACTGCAAGGTTCAACTTCTCCCTTCAAGGTGGGGAGAGACAGGAGCAACTGCTGCCCTGAGACATCAGGGAGTCCAGCAGGAGAAACAAGACAGACCCAACAGGGAGATGGAGCAGATAAGAAAGTCTGCAGCAGAAGGCTGGCAACATGGAAAAAATGGAAACTTGTTTCAGAGGACAAGACGGTAAGATAGTTAAGTGACAACTGGCAACAGGGTAAATAGGAGCTCAGGCACATGGCCAGCTCCAGATTCTAGTTCCTAGAGGTTTGCTGCAGCGTAAAGACCAGCTGCACAAGCAGTTTAACTTCCTGCTGACAACTTGCAGAACAAAATGTGCTTTGCCTTCAAAATGTGCAAATCCACAGAAGAAAACTAAAGGAGACATTACAACACCCGAGTCCCTCACAATAATCCTTCTCCGACATTGTGCCTGGATCTATGACATAAGTATTTGTCTGGTAGCGTGCAAAGTTTTCAGTGCTATTAATTTGGACTGAAAAGCTCTCATGTGCACCTTTATCACTTGTGAATCACTCCCTTGTTTCTTCTTTACAGAGTACTGTACCATAGCTCTGCCCCTGCAAAATTTCCTTCAAGTAATAAAAAAATTAAAATAAAAAATAATCTGAAAAACCCTTGACCTAAAACACATCCAACACTATATGCGTGAGGATACCAGCTGACGTCTCTGGCAGGACAGTTCAGTGCCACACCTGAGCGAAGGAGCACAGCATTGCACACTTGCAGCTGTACTGCACCTGCAGCGGCTGGTACAGTTGCTGCTGGTGCAAGGGTTTCTGTAACACAAATATTTCACCAGGCTTTTACCCAAGATACTTCAGCTGCAGGTGATTAGGAAAGTTAAACATGGACACAAAAACCCCACCTGTCCAAGAGACAAGAATATTCTTGCAATCCTACAGCTACCTGTCATGTCCTAAGACAGTGTCTTCATAAAGGCATGGATCGGGAGGTGTTGAGACTCAAGTTAGTCTCTGGTGTCTAACTTCTCACCACCTTTGTGAAAACTCCAGGCTGCTCACAGGGTCAGTGCTCAGCTCCTAAGGCATAGCCTTGGGGAATTGGGGGACAAGGGAGACTGCTTAACTAGCTGGGCTGTAACTGTTGACTTCACAGCTGAGGAAGGCAAACTCTACAAGGGAAAGCCTCAATCAGGACAGCAGCTGAGGAAATCATACAAATAGGAGAGAATCTGTAGCTTCAAGAGATGTGTAAAGCTGACACCAAAGGATTCAATACCAGCAGATAGCTCATACACACGGGACATCACGGTTGTCAGTTCTGATCAACACAGCTCTGACAGCATGGCCAGGCAAAGGGTGTTGGTTTTGGCAGTATTAACAATACTCTGATTTTAGCTACAGGATATCATTACTCCATTGCTCCCTTCTATGTATTTATCTTCATCAGTACTTCTTCCTACCCACTTCGCATGTATGCATCTAGGTTAAAAAAAAAAAAAAAAGCAAACCTGAAAAAATACTGAAAAGAAGGAAGTCTGTCAGCCCATCCTGGCTAGAAATACTTTGTCAGTCAGTCAGTGGTGCTGCAAAGATGCAAACTGTCATTCCTGCAAAAAGCCTACGAGTTCAGTGTGCAGAGCTGCATGAAGATCTTGAAAGAGTAGGACAGGTACATCCAGCACTCACCTGAATGGACGCATTTAATCTACCCAAGTTGCTGAAAATCACATAAAGGAGAAGCCTTCAGGAGGTTCACAATTAATGATAAAGAAATATCTTAAATTTCCCCCACTCAGTTCCCCTAGCTGCTCTAGATCCCTTGAATCAGGCTGCTAGACCTACTAAATTCTTACCAGTGGATTTTCCAGGAAACAAATTCCCAGTGGAGACTGAACTTCAGCAATCATAAACCTTTGGCTTTTGTTCCCATCACTGGTGAGCTTGTTCAACAAAGTATTCCTCACCTAGATCAGGGGAGGCAGAAATCCAGGTGCAAGTCTGTGTCTTCCACAAAGCAGGTACCTCAATCTCATACCATGCCCAGCCCAATCACACCTGGCCAGTGCTGCTCCCAGCATCCCACCACCAGAGCAGGACTTGCTTGCTTTGTGCTTCCTCAGGTTAATGTTCCATTTCAATTGCATTCCAGTTTGTTGCACATCCTGAGCACACTACTCCATGGACAAGATGTCATCAGCAGGTTTGAACGCTGGGAAGAAAAATGCATACACAGCAATCAAAGTAGATCCTGATGGGGATTACTGTACCCCAGGTGCATTTGAATTGGAGCGACTCTTCTGGAAAGGATGTCCAAAGTACACTCATGTCAATGAAGTCTGGCCCAACCTCTACATAGGAGATGAGTAAGTGTACATACTGCCTCTCTACATAGCAGATGAGTAAGCGTACATAGTACATGTCTTCTACATAGGAGATGACTAAACTGAGATGCTCACCAACAGAGCAGGGTGTTTCTTTCCTCCTCTTACCAATTCATGAGCATTTATTGGCAATGGTGTGTTTTGATGAGCTACTGACAGATGCCAGAGCTCAACAGAGCAGTCAGAGCCTAGCATGGTCCTTACAGATAAAGGCTTACAGTGTTGGTTGCTGCTGCTTCAAGAAAGCACTGGGTAAGTGCAGTGGGGTCTACTGTTAAAGACTGAGTAATAGGAGTGTTTGTGGCACCAGTGTAGGCTGCATAGGTTGAAGCTAGTCATAATCTATTTTTAAATGGCTCATTTCAAGGATGGGTTTGTCATTTATCTCCGAGTGAAAATCCTTCCACAGTTATACTGACAGAAGAGCATGGCCTAGATGTGTTGGACTACAGCTTAGTTTGGTTTAAGCCTAAAATGTAATTCTTGAAAAGTGATCGAAGAGACAGCTCAACCCACAGTGGTATTTCTGCATTTCCAAGCCTGTGCTTGTGTACACTGAATACTCTGCATTTCCAAATTTCTCAAGAGACTAAAACAAAGCGAGAACCCTGTGAAAGGCAAAGCTGCAGAGATGTGTCTCACTGATCAGACCAAGTGTGATTTGGAAAAAAAAACCAAACCCACAAAACAGACTTAGCTCTGCTGAGCAAAGGACTAAACTAGAAACAGGCTATTCCAACAAGCAGAGATGACTACTGCAGCAGGGAGACATGCCATCAGAAAATTCCCCAACCCAAACCCTGGGCAAAGCAAAAGAGCTTTTCTTACCCCTTAGGCATTATTGGTTCACTTCGCATTTTCCTCTACACCCTGTGCTAGCATGACATTTATTTTACATCATTACTGTAAGGCACAAGCAGGAGTGTCACTGGCTCCAAAGTTCTCAATATTTTTTTAAAAGGTCCTAAAATTCATCTGTTGCCAGCTTATAAAAGAGGAAAGATATACAGCCTTGAAAGTTACAAGACTCTGAATATCATCGACCAATTACTTCTGTGGTGCCAGAGGCAACAGAAAGGCACACAAGAGTTCTGGGCTTTCACCAAGCTGGGGCTCTCACTTTCAGAGACAGAGAAAAAAAAAAAAAATTAAAATTAAGCCATGGGAAGTGCATGGCCAAATATCTCAGGAACAAAGGAAAAGGGGCTTGAGTTGTCCTCTCCCCATCCTACTCTGCCCCTCTTGTTAGATGCGCCCAACAAGATTCACTGTAAAGAACAGCCTCTTCTGGCATTTATTTCCTACTTCCTTGTTGAGAATCACCAGCAGAAGTATTCTAATGGCTTCATTCAGACTAACTTCTCTTTTATCTCTGTGATGATGCTACAAGCTACAGCTCCGCCCTCTGAGCAAAGACATCTAATGAGACAACAGGTCTTTGGACAGTCAGTCTCTAAGCCCAGGACACCAGCCACTGACTCTTTCCTGAATCATTCCTGTAGCAGTGGCTTGTTATACCTTGTAATTTAGTAAATGCTGGGAGGTGTGAATCTGAATACAACGCACAAACTAACCAAAGGAAAGAAAAAACAAGCTGCTTGAGAGGTACTTAAGAGCTATACCCACTTACACTGGGCAGTATATTTCTGCAGGGGACCAGTCTTAAGTCAGGAGGAAAAGCAATGCTGCTTCAAGGGGAAACAAGTCCCCCACATGACTGGGACAAAAGAATGAGAAAGCCAGAGAAGGAAAAAGAAGTGAGGAGA
This sequence comes from Leptosomus discolor, assembly GCF_034619465.1. Lineage (NCBI taxonomy): Eukaryota > Metazoa > Chordata > Aves > Leptosomiformes > Leptosomidae > Leptosomus > Leptosomus discolor. Next base: position 24,911,762 of record NC_141396.1, on the reverse strand, counting down.
AGGTGGGGGGCTCCCTGAAAGCAAACTACTGTCAGCCATATAAGGACAGCCTTGACATCCAGTAGCAGAAAATCTGAGATGAGCACTGGTCTGCAGGCAAGATGCAGCTTCCATTACCAGAACTAAAATTTTATTTGAAGCAGACAAAGTCCTGGGACCTCTATATCTTTCCTCGGCAAGCTCCGCATCATACTTCTGACCAACAGCTTCCCCTTCAGTGTGGACGGTTTTCTGTATTGTTTTATTTTAAGATCTTCCTGTAGCCCTGGTCACCAAAGAGCTGCCATGGAGATACGAACAGATGTTGGGTGTATTTGCATCCTTAGCCATGCTAAATTAAGGTTGGTCTTGAAAGAATTTAGTGCGACTCATCAACAAAATCAAGTGAACACACACATGCAGAGTTTATCTTCAGAGCCTTCACATCTGTGCTTCATTCCTACCTCCTGCATTTACAAGGTTAACAGGACTTGTGACTGCCTATAGAAATGCTAATTAATTACCCTGACTACGTAACCACATCTTTCTTCTAATGCAATACAGGCTATCAAGGAGCCCTGTGAGGCCACTCAATCCTTTTGTTACAAGGCTTCACTGCAGATGTTGCCCAGAGGCAATGAAATCTCCATGAGCCTGTCAGGCCCAGAATAATCAAAGCCTCAAAATGTAACATGCTGTGTTCAGCTCCAATTGAACTTTTCCTCCAGCAAGTTCCAAGGACTTTTAAAGACCAGACACTGTAACTTGTAGGAGACAGACCAGTGATAGGAATAAAACATGCTTTGCCAAGATTTTGATTCATTTGCTACCAGGGTTAGTACTTGCATGTATCCTCCTCACAGCCAGAAGCCTTCTAAGGGCATAGAAAGGAGCTCTGTCTTGCTCCTTTCTTTCACTGGTCAGTAGGTTACTCACATGGGCAGTTTTACTGGCTGATTCCAAGCCTGCTTGGTTCATTGCAATCACATGGAAAATCTCTGCCAATTATGTAGCTTGTAGCTTTTTCTTGTGGCTCTTCAGTGATCACCTTATTACCTGATATGACAGTTCCACATTTCTGAATTTCAAACAATATTTTAGCTGAAGACAAAGGACTCCCAAGACTTTGTTTTCCTCCTAACCATCCTCTAGCTTGCATTAGAATTTAAGGCCTAGTCGCAATTTCAGGTCTTTCTGTGTTTTCAAATCACCCTCAGAGGAAAAGTAGTCTTCTGGAGTCTAATTCCTTACAGGTTAAATATGAAAAATAATTTTGGGGATATGCAGCTGAACTGAGCTTGCACTTCAAGAAAGCGATGTTCTGTGCTTGTCCAATAAAGCCTCGGGGCTTATGGTCTTGAGAACTAACACAGGTAAGGTTCAACAAGACACAAGTAAGTTAAACCTACAGATTGGAGTGTGTGATAATTAAAATATATAACTAAACTTTAAATACATGCTTAACTAAAACTCGCTGCCCCCTCTTACCTTTCTCCAGAATAACAATACAGTATGGCTTTTTCCAGGTAACTCAGTAGAAAGACAATTTATATTGCTCTAAAAGAAAACAGATGGGACTCACTCAGGGTAGCAAATGGTCAGCATTATGAACTCCTAGGATCTACACCAGTACTAATCATACAAAACCAGGAGTGTATGCAGATTTACATTATAACACCACCCTTGAGGACATAGTTGCAACTCTGTTAGTACGAGACTCTGCCAATTGTAACCGCAGTTTAACAATCCAGAAAATCAGATCTGTAATAGGGGACCATAAACCACTTAAGGCAGCAACAGTTTCCAAGACAAGTAACACTTCCCGACACAAAAACATCTCTGTCTATAGATGACTTCTAACACTTGGTGAGAGACTGAAGACCAGGAACTGACTGACTACATCACATGTGTTTGATGCCTTTGCTGTATAGAAAGCAGAGAGGTATTTTCTGTCTAGGTTGTATCACTTACAAAAACATCCACTGTTTTGGGCTAGAGGACTACTAAATCTTTTTCTACCACACATTATGAAGATCCTGTTCAGTATTTTCAGTGGTACCTTAAAATTCTTCCAATTCTCACTGAACAGGAGGTATCCACAGAAATGGAGCAACACCTCAGAAGCAAAAGGGGATACAATGCTGCACTATCTCTAGATTCCCCTAGTGCTGGAGTTACCAAATGAAATTGGGTCAGTATTATTGGAAATTCTCAACATCTCTCCTCAGGAGGGAGAACTGCCAGATTTTCTTAAGGAAGTGTCAAGTATTGCCTATATTCAGGAAGCTTCTTTCTGACACAGACCATCTGGTAAGTTACCATCCTGCATTGAGCTTTCCTTCACCGTTTAAGAAAATGGAAAATTTTGAGAGAGACGATTCGTCTTCTAGTAACATGTTACCTCAGATTTCCTTGTGTTTTGTCAATCTGGGTCACGTCAACCTGTAGCTTTAACAATCTGTAATGAAATGTGTTTGCATTGCTCAACCTTCGCATGAAGCCTAAAGAGACTTGGTTCTACTTAGAGCTTAAAAGCATATCAGTCGTCTTGTTGACCAGTACCAGCTATCAGGTGCTGACTTACCTGTGGAGGGAGCTACTCTGCCCACAGCCTCATGAGGCATTTTGAAGGACTACTTGCTTTCCTTTAGATGCACTTGGGTTTTCATCATGAGCCTGCTTCTTTTCCCTTTGTTAGCTGCTTTTAATATACTTCATGTGGAGGTGCAGGCTGCAGTGCCTGCAAGTTGTTTTTCCCTCTCTTCCAACTCCATTCGTTTGGCCACCTTCCTGATGAAAGCAGCTAGGACAAAAGCTTGTTATGACAGTATTTTTTGGAAAGAGAGAGAAGGGATTTGATATGCTGGAGATAGCAACTTGAAAGGAAGGATCTTCTTTCACGTTATAACTACTTACATTGTTGCTTCCAGAAGAAGGCAGAGTTTGCTGCAGCACTTGCTTTTAATCCTATGAATCTTACATTTTAAAACTGACATCAAGCACAGTTAAAAAGTCTTGGACAAGCCCTTTACTTGCCCTCATACAACCCAAAAGATGTAAATAGTCTTTTGGGAACCATCTGAAAATGGATGACATTTTTATCTGGGCCAGTTCTCCCTCTTGATGATAGTCTATTAATATCAATATATCCCTATGTGAAAGTGATTTTTATCTCCAATTTTCACCATTTAGGTGGCATTCTCATATCAAAGTACACCCCCCTCCCCCCCCCTTGACTCAGAACTTTAAAAACATGTTTATGAGTCCACGTGTCCTACTGTAAATACATGGTTTGATTCAGCAAATCACTGAGCTTTTGCTTAAGATGCTTTGCTATAGAGAGGAGGACTTCTGGGTATGCTTAACTTTTAGCATATATTTATGTGCTCTGAACTGAGGAGCTGATGAGTTTTTACACGGGACCAATCTGCCCAGTTAATCTCTTACTAAACTGAATTATACTGAAATTTTCACTGTTATCTCCCAGTGCCGCACTTCACCTTCTCTGCATAGGAACACATTCAAGGCAGACACTGGAGACCACAACTGCACCACGTAAAAGAAAATCAAGTGCTAATAGCACAGATGGTGAAGGCATACAAAGTGAAAACAATTGCAAGAGTAGCCAAATGCTTATGGCTTCACCTACAGTGGCATTTGTAGCAAACTCTTCTTTACAATGGCTACTTAAAATTCAACTATAATCACAAAAATAGAAATACTAATTGCAATTTTTTAGGAAGAAGCAGCACCCAAAGAGGGAAAAAGAGGAATATTGTTAGCTTGACTATTAAACTCTGTTAGTGAGCCAATTGCAAAGGAAAAAAAATACATCTGTGCCAGTTCTAGCTGAAAGTGACTTAGAAATAAGTTATAAATCCTCCAATAAGATATATGATTCATATACACCTGAATGATTCTATGCTACTAGTCACCTCAACCAACTGGATATTTGCAGATATTTATGCTTGATTTATTCCTTCCTTTCATCTAAAATACTGATACCTCAAGCATGGTAAAAACAGTAAGGAAGAACAAAAGCAGTCCCCTCTCCTTGGGATGTAACCAGGAGTATCATGCATGATGGAACACACAAAAAATTAGGCTCTGATTAAAGTAAACAGATAACGAGGAATGCTTCCACAATGGCATCTACACTAGATTCAGCTGAGGCTGGAAAGGCATGTCAAGAGGCACAGTAACATTTCCATTTACAGGCATATGGGTCCCCCTATATGGGGGCTTAGCAGCCTGTTTCTTGCTCTGTTAGCTGGAAATCAACATGCTGCAGACACAGCATGACCTCAAGTTTAACTGCCTATATTATGGCAATGTCAGAGTTTCAGCACAGGCTGTCCCTGCCCAATACCATTTATGATCAATAGGCAAGGTAAAAAGACCGCTGATGGGAGTGAAAAAGCAGACAAACCCGGGTCAGTATGACAAGTGGTGGTCCAACTGGGCTGTTTGCTAGCTTTTAGGGAAAGGTTTTACAAGAAAAAAAAAAAAAAGGCAAAATTTTTGAAAGAACAGATATTTTTTTGTGAAAATGTAATTATCAAGTGCAATACCAGGAGGATGGAGAGAAAGAAGAGAGTGTAAGTGCTTCCTAATCTCCATATCAAGTTGAATCCAAGCACTCTTGCTCTTGAAAAAGAATGTCACTTCAGCTTTCTTTAAAACATACAGATTCTAAAGCCCAAGGCAGGCACCTCTTGCAGTCCTGTGAATGCTATTTTGTACTGCGAAACAACTGTTTCCTCAGATCTCTGCACAAAATTACGTATTAAAAACCTTAGGAAAAGCTTTCCATAGCTCGTATTGTCCAGAGTATTTGCTGGAATAAAGGTACCCAGCATCCTCTTTACAGGTAACACACAATAGCTCAGCCTGCAGATGCACAAGCCACATACCACAGGACCTACACTGACCCTTCTCCACTTAGCCAGGGCAAATGTTTAGGGTCTCCGTTCAACTAACAGGCCCTACAACGCCTACACACAGCACAGTTTGAGTATCTATTCCAGTGAAAATGTGGAGATCTTAACAGATTTAAGTGCCCAACACCGAGCATTCATTTTCTGGAAGTCTTCTAGATTAGCAGCATCAGTATAAAGAAGAAAATGTGTATCCATATTATAAAGAAAAAGATTATATTGGGCAAGGTTACACTCACACTCCAAAAGGATATTGCTGAATCAGTTTACGTATCAAGTGCAATTAAAAAGCAGATGACATTTTAAAATCTGCCTACCCCAAGCACTGAGGAAAAGAGAGTATAAATTCTTCAGTGCCAAATCCAGTGGAATAGATAACCCCCAAGTATTTCCTTGGTACACTTATAATTTACTTTTTTTTAAAAAAAAAAAAAACAAAACAAACCCAAACAATAAAAAACCAAAAAATACCCAAAAAAACAAACACCAGATTTCATAGAAGATGATTTAGCTACATCTGAGCATTTATGATGTACTTTTTGCAACAGCATTCAAGGTTGATCCACTGCCTTTTCTGATTCCATTTACAGCCCATGCCATGGGAAACAGAGAGAGCTAAGAGTAACAAAGTGCATATTCCCAAACTCCAGCAGGCCAAGGACAAAGCGATGGCTAATGCAAATGCAAAATGAACACCTGACTACCTTGCCTTTAATTGATTAAAAAAAGAGAAGGAAGATTAATTCCATCCTGGGCCCCAAACTCACCATATGCAGCTACAGGCAAGAATGGGAAGTGGAGGGGGAAGTTCCCAGGAGCTTGGCCAGACTGAGCTGACTGCTTATGCAGTTAGTGAGAGAGAACATCCCTTCTTTCTGAACACCTATTGAAACACTGGGGCTGCTGAACACTTAGATATGAGATCCTAAGACACAGAACAAGACTGTAAGTGTGACTGTCAGAAACAAATGCATTAGTTGCACCCACTGTGTCAAATACTGAGAATCCAATCAAGGAAACAGGAAAACTGGATTTCAGATGAATGCAAGTGTCAGATGTTAATGATTTATGTGACCTATTGTTTGACGTTGTCCTTGCTCAGAACAACTTCATCATTTACTTCAAACGCCGTTTATTAGCCTGAGCAGTGCTTGCAGAAGCCAGTTTGGTAGTATCTACAGTCCATCAGAAACTTTGTCTTTCCACTGACCCTAACTACTTACTATTCAGCATGTACATGTCCACTTGCAGGGGTTCTAATTGAGTACAGATCTCTGACTGAAACCATCAGTCTTTTGTGGGTTGTTGGATACATGCCTTGGGACAAGTCTGGTGAATGGAAAACCTATTTTCTCTACCCCAACATCAGAGAGGCAAAACAAAATAAGGCTTAATTTGAAAGCAGAATCTTAGTTCATCTCAAGCACATCAAAACCAAGAGAAGTAGTTATTTATTGCACCTTTACTCTTTGGCCAGCACATTTAATCTGTTTAAGTATCAGCGATCCTTATAGTTCAGAACCGAAGTGCCTTTGCTGGCAAAATGCATGGAGTATATGCACCTGAAGAGAATCCTCAGGCACAAATGCCCTAAAAGGAGGGGAAAAAAAGAAAAGTCTTTCTAGGTCAATCAACTGCAACAAGAACAGAAAGGGAAGGAGTGAGCATTATTTAACCTAAGGTGAAGATGGCAAGTCACGGCAGTACCAGCAAGATGCTGCTGCTTCTCTGTCCTTCACAGCTTACTAAGCTTAGGCAGGCATCGCCACACTAACTGGAGATTTTATCTAATTTTTAAATAGGGAACTTACAACATTATTTCATAGCAAAAATGCCAGTAAGGTCAAGACATTATCGTTCCTGTCCAGAAAGGAATTTCTGCAGGGAGGAACAACCAATTATCATGGGTTTAAAAAAGGAAGCATAGGTAAGGCCTTCAGTACCCATATCCCACTTAAATGCTCTAATCACTAGGTTCTTGACCGCTCAAAGGGGGATTTTGACTTTGACAGAGGCTGGAAAGGTGAAGCCAGCTTCAAGCTATTCTGAGCTGTCACCACTAGAATTATGAAACACAACAACAGGTAGTGCACCATAACGTCCTGAGTGACAGCAGCTGCATTTACACACTGAAATGTTAAGGAAACATTCATCGAGAGAGGTATTTTTGTTTGGAAAAAGCTGCTTCACACCATGCACTAATTTATTTATGGCAGCAGTAGTTATGTGAAAATATATTAAGAGAATAAAGCCTACGCAATTTTTTGTAAAAAGCTCAGTAGTCTTCCTAGGCACTAATGAAACTTGATACCTTTTCCAGAACAAAACTTTCTGAAACTAAAAGCTTTCTGTAACAGAACATAAAAGTTTTTACATGCCTGTCCACAAACTCTGCACTTTTTGAGGAATTTCAGGCTGCTGACAAGCACTTAAGAGTGGGTATTAGGCACACAAAAATCTACAGTTTCCTCTCCTATCTGACTTCCCTATTCCAAGGGAGGAGAAGTCAAAAATAAATTAGAATATTGGGCTAAACTTCCAGCTTTCACTGAAGACTAATATCCAATTTCCATATCTAGTTCTTTTTGCTTTAGACATGTCATTTAACCAAACATGACAGCAAAAGGAAACCTGACAGGGAGTTGTGACCCCAGAAGGGTGGATTTTTTTTTTTTTTTTAATTATTTTTAAAAACAGAAATGGAGAAAAAACTCAGTAACATTTTTAGGGATGAAGAGTTGCTCTTTGAATCCCAGATGATCTTACAACTCACATATAACTGACTCTTTTATTAGTTCCGCAGTATCAATTAATGGTACAGAAGGGGAAAGCAACATTTGTAGGTCATATTTCAAGTTCTGCCCCTGATTTGCTTTTACGACTTTAAATATTCATTCTATTTCTTTCTGTATCTCAAGCTGCTTCTTGCACAAGACAGATAGAAGCCAGTATTACCTACATTACACAGCCACCACAAAAATACATCAATTTTTAAGGTGCTCTAAGGACACGGGAGAGATAGTTATGAACTCCAGAAGAATCTTTCACTCTGAATGACAGTACCTTAATATCTTTACAATGGTAAATGATGCATTTTTGAAGCGTTATCAGGTTTATTAACATTTAGAACGTACCGAATCGGAGATTTTTTTTTCTGCCTTGCTGGGTAAGAAGCTTCTTCACTTACATCACAGCTCTTATTTTAACAGGAAAACCGCGTTAGATCGCTACAGCCTTGAGAAGGCAGGCTTCACCCACATCCTCAATGCGGCCCATGGTCAGCAGAATGTGGACACAGGACCAGAATATTATCGTGATATGACTGTGGAGTACCATGGAGTGGAAGCAGACGATCTCCCAACTTTCAAGCTCAGCCAATTCTTTTATTCAGCTTCTGAATTCATTGATAATGCACTTCAGGATGAAAGAAGTAAGGAGGGTCCTGCAAATGGTTAAAAACAGTACAGTATTTACTCCACCTGATTATAAGCGTAGTTCCACGGCATTCAACCTTATAAGAATGAAACAAGTCCAATACAGTTTAACAGAGAATATAAAACTAGTAGCAGGGAACTAGTTTAAGAGAAGATAGCGATGTAACTAGGACCTTTCTCACTGTAGCACTAGTACCAGCCCAAGAGCCCCTTTAAGCACTTTGATAAAGACTTGCATTAAGGTCTTCTGTCTGATAGAGGGTTTTTTTGATTGTTGTTTTGCCTCCTTCATAAACATGAGAGACAATCAGACATCGCACAGGTTCCATAAATTAGCTATCTTTTCCTCAAATTAGTCACTATTAAGAAAGGTCTAATGAATATTGGTTGCATAGTGGTAGGAGTGGAACATGAATGCTCTTCACAGATTCCAGGCTGTCACTGCACAGCTTCATGCCCTGCAGCAGTAGATTCACTTACAAACACAAAACCCATCTTCCTACCTGGCAATAAGATTACCCCAAACTATAACAGGTCTATCCCTCCACCATCTTCCAAGCAGCAGGGGACCGAAGCAACTCTGACTGCAGGGACTCAGAAACATTTCATTAAAGCCTTTGTAATTACTCAGCTTGATTACTACAATTCATTATTTGCTGAACTCCGGCATTGTCCTATCAGAAAACTTTACACCGATGTGAAATGCTACAGCCTAGGCCTCACACTGGCTTTCAAAATTACTCCTACTCCTTCCCTGCACACGCTTTTTTTTTTTTAAAAAAAAGAAAAATCTCTACAGGATATTTTACCAGAAACTGGCTGAGAAACATTAAGACTTTTCTGCTGACCTGCAAAGACCTTAATATCAGAGGGTCACATAACAAGTTTCTAGCCTCATGTCAGCTTCTGATCTTGGCTGTTTAGCTCAGCTGTAGCCAGCTACTACCTGGCTTGCCCCCAATAGCCAGCCAGGTCTTTACAATTTTACCCTTTCAGCAAGTACAGTCTACAGCAATAGTCCCTTCCCTTGTTCAGGAGAAAGTCTTGAAAGCAATTCAGTTTTAAAAATCAAAGTCCTAATAGCAGGAGAAACTGCTTCAGGAACTTACTTGCTTGTGAAGGAAGCTACTTGACATTTCAAAAAAGTATGTCTGAAGCACTGCCTTTGGGAAGGAGTGGATAACTATCACGCACCTGTGTCTAGCCTTGGCTGCAGGCCAGAGGTCAGTATCAGACTGGAGTAGCTGAAATAAGAAATGCAACTTCCTCACTCCCACCACCCTCCTCTTCCTGCAAGACCTTTCTCTGCTGCACTGAGGTAAAGAAACAAAAAGCAGCAAAGGCTAGAAGAAAACCCTTGCATCCCAATAAATATTGGGGGAAGGAAGGATGGGATGGGGGTGGTGGTGTGGGGTGGTGGTATTAACCTTTTTGTTTCAAAACCACATCAAAGTCTAGGAAGTTCTGAGACAGTATCAGGCACCAGTCCAGCACCGAAACACAAGACCAAATAAAAGAGTGACTGGATGAAAATCTACAAAACAAGACATTGAGGTTGAATGCATGACAGTAGTTTTCCAAAAATCATTTACAGAACAACAGAATGACTCCAGACGCTAGACTAAAGAGTCTCTTTAGTCTAATTAGTCTAAAAGACTAATGTCTCTTACACTTACAGGAGAAAATACTAGAGGCAAGTTCACTAGTGCTCTCCTCCAACAACACAAATGCATTATTTGTGAATGCACACCTAGCGCTGAAAGGTGCTCTATATTTCAAATGTGTAATGAAAGGACTATTTGCATGCATCTTCCTAACTGACAAACAACAGCCAGATTCCTAAACAGGATTTCATAGTAAGTAACGAAGTACCTACCTCCAGCGGTGATAATGTGGGACTTCAGTACATGGTGCTAAATACTTCTGATCAGAAACACAACTGGACTCATTTGCTACCTTGCATTAGAACTGAGCAAATGCAAAGACATGGAAAAGAGGAAAAAGAAAAAAAGTTTCGACTTTTGTGACCAGAATGTATGTATTAATGAATTACTTTGGCTGTATCACATTGTTTGGGAGGTGACCTTCAGCCAGCCAAGTGATCAAAATCATTGAATAGATGTCTTCATACAATGCTTTTTGCTGGGAGGATGATCAATAGTCACCATTGTTGAAACAAGTTGTCATACAAATGAAGAAGCCTCTCCCTCTGTGCAGCAGGCCAAATAGCCTGGCAATTTGGATGCTCTCAAAACACAGCCCTAATACAGTAATCTGACTTAACTTTCAAAATCTTTGTGATGGTGAAGAAACTCTGTGATCAGAGCAGTATTTGTAGAGCTTAAGCATGGGAAGATGGTCTTCAGAACAGTGAAAGCAGTTCAGTTATAAGAGTAAGTTTTAGAGGAAATCTCGAACTGTCACAATTATGCACGCTATCATTCAGTTGTGCATAAAGATTTCCCAAAACATGTAATTCATAAGACAGCTTAAAATTTATACCAGTGAGGCCTGATTAACCTAAAAGGAAGACATTATTTTAAGAGGTTTTTAAGTTCCTTACTATGCTACAGATTTAGTACTCATTCCCTTGGTGTCTTAGGTTCCTCAGAATGTAAAGTAGAGAGGAAGAGCATTTTCTTTTCATGTGAAGATGTCATGGGAAAAAATACACTAAAGACAGAGATTAAAAAAAAGCAATGCGAGTGGAAACATACAAGACAAAGACCCAAGGCATTTCACCAAAGACACCTCAACATTCATCACTCCATCTTTCTCTGGAAAGGGAGTGCTGCATCTAGACAGATTTTCAAGCAACACAAGCCCAAGTCAAGTGATCAAAATAGTTCAGGGACCTGTCACCACTCAGCAGACCTCTGGCTCTGCACACTGACGCTTTATACTCAGCCACACCTTGAAGGATATAACTGGTCAGAATCAGAGACTGCAAGAGCAGATGCCCTCTTGGGGAAAGAAGGTTCAGATCGGTCCTTAGGTCAGAACTGAAAAGACTACAAAAGAGTACAGAATGAACATGGCTCTGCAGAGTAGTACCAGCTTTTTTTTTTCCTCTAACAGGCAGTCAGATCTTGAATATTCACACACAGGAAAGGACAGACTCAATTTTTGTACAACCAGAAGGCAATTTCAGAAAATGGTACAGCCTTTTTTTGCCTTTGATAATACAATATAAAATTGTACATTTTCTCCTAGATCCCCTGCATTTGCCACCCACACAAAGCAAAGCCTTCCTTGCCCTATCATGTATTTTATCACCTCAACAGCAACCCATTTACAAGATGGGAAGCTCTAAAGAGAAGTATGAAGGGCTGAACAAATGAGAGTTTTCATCCGTTTCAAATATTTGCAGTAATAATAGAAGGGATTATCATTTTCCAGAAGAAAAAGAGGCACTTTTAGTTATCAGAGAGACTGGAATTTTGCCAAGATGCCTCTAAGACTATCTGTTGGGATTAGGATGCACACTGTAACCATTAATCCTCTAGTGTTGGCAGCTCTTGATGCATCCATTACACAGCAATGCTACTTGTGCCAAGACATCCTCTTGTGCCTGGAAGCAAAGGAGTTAATCGGCAGGAATCACGGCTTTGCACCCAACACTTCTCACTAGACATAGCTGACAGAGATAAACTGTTATTGGCCCTGATAGGATTTTTTTTTTTTTTTCTTATGGCAATTCAGCTTAGCAGGGTGTTAGAGTGAGTGCTCCAAATCTACTTCCTTCAGCAGTTCAACCCTTTGTGAGACCCCCTCAAGGGCTTGGAATTATGTTTGGAAATCTTTTGAAGTGTTTCAAAACCTGTCAATCAGACCTGAAGCCACTTACTCTTCTCTTCCCCCACCTCCCCCAGACACAGCAAATGGAAAAGGTTCCACTTTCGCTTACATCCTTGTTAGTACCTGAAGCCAAGGACTTTCCTGCCTCTGGAAGTCCAAAGTTAAACCAAGCAACATCACAAAGCTACATCTTGAGGCACATTTATTCAGAGATGAAAACTATTAGCAGAGAGTCTGCACTCACAGTATATGAAACAGGCCACTACTGCAACGAGATGGTCATATAAAACACTCGGAGAGGTGGTGGTGGTGGTGGTGAAATGTTACTTCTATTCAACACAACAGAGTAAAGGTGACTAGACAGATTTCTAAAGCTTTTCTACAGTTTAAGATGTGATTTCTTTCACTGCCCTCGTTATACACCTATTAACTTCTATGAACTTTATTATCCTCTGACCTCAAAAATATCACTGTTAAAAAAACCTTGTTCGCTTATTTTTACATATGAAGTATTTAGGCATAAAGTGATACAATCCAGATCCTGAAGGACATTCTTGTCAGACGAACAACAAAAATTCAGTTAGCTTTTGTGTCTAGCTGGTAGAACTGAGTAAGGCACCTCCGTGAATGCCATTTATCCTCACGGAAGGATGGTTTGATAGCATACCAAGCCCTCCCACACCCTTGTGCTTTGATCGTAATGCCCAAACACAGAATTACATACATGCTTCCTGTGAGGCGTTTTAAGATTAGGCTGCAGTGAGGCTTGCTATAGTACTTAATGCAAGGCTGCAGCCCCCAGGTCCTCTCTGCAACATTCATTCACAAATAAATTCAAAGATACCTGGTTTAGGATTAAAAGGGTAATCTCCCATGTAGACGGTGTTCAGTTATTACAGTAAGATTACAGCCTCAGTTTCCCCACCTGTAAAAAGACGGGCCTTACAAAAATGCTGGTAAGGGTAGTGAAACCACCAGGGCCCATACAGAAACCTTCACCAGCAAAACCTGGAATTACCCAGTGTTATCTCTGCATCATTTCTCTCTGTTTCCGCAGACAAGGTTCTGGTTCACTGTGCTATGGGTCGCAGCCGGTCAGCCACATTGGTCTTGGCTTACTTGATGATTTACAAGAACATGACAATAGTGGATGCCATTGAGCAAGTATCAAGACACCGATGCATCTTGCCAAACCGGGGCTTCTTGAAACAGCTGAGAGAACTGGACATAGCATTGGCAGTGCAAAGGAGGAACAGCAAAAACAGCCTACCATCTGACGATGATGAGAACAGCACCACGATCTAGTATTGTTACTTGCAGGGTTGTGCTACTGGAAAAGAAACTCCACAAAAGGAGGGGAGTGGAAGATGTAGTTAATTACATAGTCAAAAAGATAATTCGTTATTTGGAAGGAAAAACAAAGTCATTTCAAATGCTGTCAAAATGAGAAAGAATGGAAGCCAAATGTAAATCCCATCTTCTTAGAATGTTCCAGCCTTAACAGAGTTCTTTGTTACATCAACAAATTTTACCCTCTGTAAAAAAGCTTCTAGAGCACAAAAGCAGGCGCAACTTAAAGAAAACCCTCCAAAATCCTGATCCTAACCCAAGCACATCCCTGAAGAAATTTTGCAGGAAAAACATCAAGATGGTAGCAGCACAGATGAATTGTTTAGTCCCTGAGTCTTGAAGGATTTTGCAGGAGTTTGCCTTTTTATGCTGTTTCCTGCCATCTCCATTTCTTCTTTCACAGTAATAACCTAGGGCAGTACAGCATTTACAGAACCTTCAGATGAGGATCAACTACCCATCTTCACAATGGACTTCGCAGCAGACCATGCAAACCAGAAACAAAGGAAGACCCTTGAGAAGGTCAGATGCATAAGTAGTTATAATGGACAACAATTCAAGGAGATACACATACACATGACATTTTAGCTGTTCCAGTTCAAACTTGTTTTTCCTAAATGCTTCAACTGCCTGAATTTTAAGAGGTCTTATGTACACGATATCCAAGTTAATTTGCTAATCCACAAAAAAAGGACTGAGAAAATGATGTGTTGTGACTTGTTTTCCTGCACTTGGAAAAACTCACAGCTAGAACAATACACAAGAAAAACAGTATGTACTTTACGTTGCTAAGAGGAAGTTCAACACTGAACTTGTGCAGCACTAATAACACCCTAAATAATAATGGATTACAACCAGTTCTAATGAGATTTTAGTTTTGATTAAAAAGGCAAGAGACACAGGCGAAGCCCTTAAAAAAATATTTTGCAGTGATCTGACTAACCAGGAGAAAGATGCTGCTGCGCTTCCAGACACCACTGTTTATATTTACCACTACCATTGTTTCCTCCTATCTCAGCTTTAGTCACCTTAATACATTATTGTGCTCCAATACAGTTGCTAATCGCATTGTTGACAGAAGTAGTCCAAATACACAACTAGGGACACCAGATCTCCTTTTTGGCCTACACTTACTCAATTTACTCTATTTGATACACATTACCAGGAACTGTGTTTTGCCACCTCAGTAGTATTTGATATTCTTAAAATATACTGCAGAGGAGAATCACAATTAAGCCATGTTTACCTTTTTTACATCTGCAAAAAGGTCAAGTCATCACCCTCCCCACTGGAATTTTGCCTAATTCAATGTATCAGGTAAGAGCTGTTTACTGCCTCAGTGCCTCAGAGGAACAACCTAGCCACTGAGAACATAGGAGAGTTCTCTTACTTCGGTAACTTTGATGCAGTATGGACTGTAGAAGTCTTGGATACTTTAAAAAGAAAAAAAATAAAATAAAAGATAAAAAGGACACCAGGCACAAATGTGCCACTGAGAACTGCAAGTATACGCTACAAACTCCATAGAATCAAGCACAATTTTAAACTATTTTTTGTAGATGTTAATAGCTCTTTACAGGCTTAGCATCTCTAGTGTGAAGTCCTTCCTATTCCTTCACTTCCTTTTGGGGCTCAAAACATAGTAAATCATCCACCTCCAAACAGCAACTGTAGCCAAGCTACAGGTACCCATAATGCAATGCTTTTTACTTAGAATTTGTATTTATCTGTGTAACAAATACCTTACGTTCAAATTCTCAGACAGCTAAACACAATAAACACAGCTAGACTACTGTTAAAAATCCAAATGAGAAGACATAATGTGAACAATATTCACTACAGAGATACACAAACTCTAAGACTTACAACAAATTAAGTATCCCTACACCTGGATTAGAAAAAACCCACACCAACAACCAACCAGAAACAAAAGGAAACTCAAAGGAAGTCATTTGACACTTCAAAAATAAATGAGCAGTCACAATGGGGACTTAAAGAGTCAAAAATTTCTTGGACAGAGTCCCTCAACTCCCTCCATCTACTTCCGTAGGCCTTCAAATGCACCTTGTCAGAGCACCTTACTCTCCACTGCGATTTAATTCGCAACCCAGAACGCAGCAATTCTCCCAGCCTTGTGTCTGACAAACCTGCCTTTCAGACACGTGGCCCCGCTCTTTCATTTACCCTGATGGAGAAAGCTGAACTTTCTCACCTCTGTGGCAGCAGTGTATTTCTTAGCATTAGCCTTACAGACAGGAATTCTGTACCAAATCAAATACTAAAATACAATAAATATCTACCAGGATATCCCTCAATCAAATTACAGGTTATTTTCTTTCTGGTACCTTGCATGATAGCTTGATGACTGCTGTAACTGGAAGAGGATGTGTAGCTGATTTGCATGCAGAATTGTATTCAAACAAGGTTTTCTGGGGCCTCAAGATGGGTATTTCTTTTGCAGTCTGAGACTTGTATAAACACAAGAAAAAATTTTATTTCCTGAGGCCCAGTTGCTTTTGGTGGAGATTGACAGAGCTTTCAAATAGTAGCCTCCCAACTACTGATAGAAAGCAAAATACTAGAACTCTTAAGTAGTTCCCACTCATTTTATCTTGCATAGGAGATTAGGAAATTGGCACATGGCAACATTGACATAGCGACAGAAGAATGTATCCACAATTTCCAAAGGACAGGATTCCAAGCTACTCAGAAACTAGAAGCTGCTATTCCTGTAAAGAGACCAAAATAGCACAAAACTGATTTCTCAAAAAGTAGATCAAGCCCTGTATTCCAGTGCTTCTACACATACTACTTGAAGGCCTTAAACATGACTTAACTAAGCTTATTTATTCTTACCTAGTAAATGGAGAAAAAATTACCAAGCATTTAGATCACTTAACTAAAGGTATGATAAAGCCAAGACTGCAATCCTATCTTGTATCTTCTTACAAACCCCCTCCCTACTCCACAGAATTCAAAACAACAACTTTTGATCGCTGCATACCTGAGCTTTGCTATGGAAGGGTTGACCTACATGACCTGGAGCATAGGTTACTTTTTCCTTTCTCCTTCCAGTTGTGGACAGTGACACTAGAAGAAAGAGAGGGACCCAGTCTATAAACGTATGGCTCCAGGGCTGGCACCACTGCCACAACTTTGTTTTTCTTGATAATGGGACAGCCTACATGGCACCATGGGGGAACATCAACTGCCCCAACATCTGCTGGAAAAGTAGCACAGCAAGCTGTAGTCAATCCAGGAAACTTCTGAAATGCATCGAGAATAACTTCTTAAGCCAGGTAATAGACAGCTCTACCAGAGGGAATGTGATACTGGACCTGATGGTCACCAAGACAAGTGTGTTGATCAGTGACATCAACATTGGAGGCAGCCTGGGCTGCAGTGATTGCACACTGGTGGCGTTCACAGTCCTGAGGGATATGGGTTAGGCAAAGAGTAAAGTTAGAACGCTGAATTTTAGAAAACCAAAATTCCAGCTCCTCAAGGAGTTAGTCTACAGGACCCCCTGGGAAACTGCCCTCAGGGACAAGGGTCCAGAACAGAGCTAGTAGATCTTTAAGGATGCTTTTCATAGAGCACAAGAGCTCTCGATCCCCAGATGTAAAAAAATCAGGAAAGCAAGGCAAGAGACCAGCATTGCTGAGTTGAGACCTGCTGGTTAAACTGAAGGGGAAGAAGAAAATGCATGGGCAGTGGAAGCAGGGGCGGGTATCCTGGGAAGAATATAGGGACACTGCCCAGTTGTGTATGGATGGGGTTAGAAAAGCCAAGGCATGGCTGCAGCTAAACTTGGCAAGGTACTACAGGTATTTCAAGCAGAAAAAGAAGGTTAAAGAAAGCAGCCTGCCCACCCCCCCAACAAGCAAGACTCCCAAGCTGGTAACAATGGACAAGGAGGTACCCGACAGCTTTTTTTGCCTCAGTCTTCACTGGCAACCTCTCTTCTCCCACCTCTCAAGTGGATGGGCCCCAAGATGGGCACTGGGGGAGCAAAGTCCATCCCACTGTAAGAGAAGATGAGGTTCATGACCACCCGAGGAACCTGAACATACAGAAGTCTATGGGACCTGACAAGATGCATCTGAGTCCTGAGGGAACTGGCTGATGTAGTTGCCAAACCACTCTCCATGGAATTTGAAGTCATGGCAGTCAGGTGAAGGCCCTGGTGACTGGAAAAAGGGAAACATTGCACCCATTCTTAAAGAGTAGAAAGAAGCACCCTGGAACTACCGACCTGACCTGTCAGCCTCACCTCTGTGCCTGGGAAGATCACGGAACAGCTCCTCCTAGAAGCTATGCTAAGGCGCATGGAGAACAAGGTGATTCATGACAGCCAGCATGGCTTCACCAAGGGCAAGTCTTGCCTGACCAACCTAGTGGCCTTCTACGATGGAGTGACTGCATCAGTGGACAAGGGAAGAGCTATGGATGTCATCTATCTGCACTTCTGTAAAGCCTCTGACAGTCCCCCACAACATCTTTCTCTCTAAATTGGAGAAACATGGTTTTGATGGGTGGACTGGTCAGCAGGTGAGGAATTGGTTGGATGGTCACATTCAGAGGGTAGTGGTCAACGGCTCGATCCAGTGACAAGTGGCATCCCTCAGGGGTCCATACTGGCACCAGTGCTGTTTAACATCTTCATCAATGACAGACTGTGGGATCGAGTGCACCCTCAGCAAGTTTGCAGACACCACCAAGCTGAGTGATGCAGTCGACACACCTGAAGGGCAGGATGCCATCCAGAGGGACCTGGACAAACTTGAGAAAAGGGCCTGTGTGAACCTCATGAGGTACAACAAGGCCAAGTGAAAGGTCCTCCACCTGGCTCAGGTCAACCCCTCTGACATCAATACAGGCTGGGGGATGAAGGGATTGAGAGCAGCCCTGCCAAGAAGGACCCTGGGGTACTGGTGAATGGAAAGCTGGACATGGGCCGGCAACATGCACTCGCAGCCAAAAGGCCAACCGAATCCTAGGCTGCATGAAAAGCAGCGTGGCCAGCAGGTCGAGGGAGGCAATTCTCCCCCTCTAATCTGCTCTAGTGAGACCCCACCTGCAGTACTGCCTCCAGCTCTGGAGTCCTCATCACAGGAAAGACATGGACCTGGTGGAGCAGGTCCAGCAGAGGGCCATAAATATGATCAGGGGGTTGGAGCACCTCCCCTATGAGGACAGGCTGAGAGAGTTGGGGTTGTTCAGCCTGGAAAAGAAAAGGTTCCGGGGAGACATTACAGGGGCCTTTCAGTACTTAAAGGGGGTCTACAAGAAAGATAGGGGCAATCTTTTTAGCAGGGCTTGTTGCAATAGGACAAGGGGTAAAGGTTTTAAACTAAAGGAGTGTAGATTTAGACTAGATACAAGGAAGAAATTTTTGACAATGAGGGTGGTGAAACACTGGAACAGGCTGCCCAGAGAGGTGGCAGAAGCTCCATCCCTGGCAATATTCCAGGTCAGGTTGGATGGGGCTCTGAGCAACCTGATGTAGCTGAAGATGTCCCTGCTCGCTTCAGGCAGGTTGGACTAGATGATCTTTAAAGGCCCCTTCCAACCCAAACTATTCTACAATTCTATGTAGGCCATAAACAATGCTGAAAATACATAGTTTTAATCCAGAGAAGTATTAAAAGTAAAGGGAAGAGGAAGAGAGAGAGAGTCATAGATACTACACTGGCCAGTTTGCTCGCTGCTAAAAGGTGTCAGTCTCTACACAACAGGCAGTATTAGGTTCACCTTCAGCCAGGCCCATTCTTTCTATTCACCACATAGTATATAAATGGAGCTTGTTTCCTTCTACTAGCCTTCCTGATGGACAAATTAAACAGCTTATAAAAGTAAAAGACATAGACAGTGATCTAACAGGAAAGTCTTGTACATGAACTGTTTCTGCTTATATCACACAGCTTCTTACACAGTTAAGTCAAAAATGGGTTTTATTTTGCCCACTGTGAGGAAATCAGGTAGCCAGAGTGTAACACCACTTAAAAATTCCTGTCTTTGCTAAAGGGCCAGAGTGCAGCTTTCAGGAGTACTGTCATTTGGCAGCTTCCAGATTAAATAGGTTCTGCTACAAAGACAAGTATCTTCCCTAGAACCAAGTCCAGCCTGAAGCACTCTGCTGCTACAGCTATGCCAATTAAGCAATTCTGAAGTAAACATACTTCTTTCTTACTTCCCAGCTTTTTTCCCTACTGTTCTCTCAGAACCAATTAGACCAAATCAGAAAAAGCAGAAGTTCTGGAACATTTAGCTTCCACAAAGTAGGCACTCTTCCAAGCTGCTAACTAGCTAACAAGCGTTAGCAGCACCAACTTCACCTACAAGCCAGGTCTGCAAGCAACATACACGCAGAATGAGGCAAGTTTATTCCTTCTTGCAAATCATTAGTGGTATGAAGTATTCCATTTGTCAAATCAAAGACTAAGATTGCAGGGGCAGGGAATCCTCCTGCATTTTACAAGAATCATCTATTCCAACACTGTGAAGAATTCTTTTGAGACACTAAAAGAAAGTGCTACTTCTCAGCTGGTGTAGTGCTAGAGCACGCAGTCAAAACTGACTCTGCAATGGGCACATAATACACGGAACAGGTAGATCTGTCAAGGAAAAGACAGCCGCCTTTTAAAACAGAAATTTTAGTGCAGTAATGACACTCACAGCTTAATAGTCAGCAGGGGAAAAGATGTAGGAGAGTCATTTGTCATTCTGAAAGGAATTCAGTTCTGAAATAAAAATAATATTGGACACTTGCCTGTTGTGCACACACAGTACATAATTTTCCACCCAACTTTTAATCTATAAATTGCAAATACAGAATTTTAGCAATATGCTGGAGTCAGGATGCTCTGTTTCAGGTTAGCACACACTGAAATGGTAAGGTCTGATTTGTCTGTGTATTACAGGCTTGGAAACCTGAAATTAAACAACAGTGGATAAAGACCCAGGTGCCTTTTTCATTCACTGTAGAAACACAGAAATTAAAAAAAAAATAAAAAAATCACAAAACAGTGCTACTTTGAGATGCAATTATTCAATAAAGATACAAGATCCCAGTTATACACACTCAAAGGCTGAACGTTAACTGTGTTGAGTTCAACTTTCCTTTTCCTAAGTACAAAAAAAGTGACAGTGACTTTGTGAAGTCACATACATATAGTTTAAGTACTAGGAATACTCTCTGCCTTCAAAAAGCAAATTTGACAGTGTTAAGTATGTGAACAAGGACCTTTTTGTTGTACTGTGTTCTTATCAAGCATTCTGAACTTCTAAAACACAAGTTACTCCAAATTACTATTTGATCAGCAATTTTAGCTCCCATTCAGATCCAGAGTTTTAAACTGCTGCCCCATCATATTAACACTGAACAGGTTATGCACATGAATCTGTAATATCAATTTCTTGACCTGCAACACCACACACTTTAAGGGTTTTATTTAAAGAAATACACATTTCTCTGACTTTTGAGTATACAAAATATCACCTATAAAGCTACTTTATATACCAGAATGGGGACACAGAGTTTTCAGTCATGAGAACCAATCCTTTCACTTTAGCTAGCAACCTTCCTGCAGTGTCAGTGGGCTAGAGGGGGAGTTCAGTGGCAACTTTCACATTAGAAGTATTTGGAAAAATTCTTACAAGGATTTTTTCTGGTGCAAGATTCACATGCACCCAATTTAAACTTGGTCCACACACAAGCTTCATGTATAGACAGCCGTCTTGATTTTTACACACCTTCTATCACTAGAAGTGTTCATTTATCTGTGTATGTGTTTGTGTGCACATATATACATGCACATACACAGAACTCAGAGGTTCAACACAAGATTTGCACTGTCTTGTAACCCAGCAACAATGACAGAGATTAAAATTCTATCATTAAGATACAATTCAAACACCATGTCTGTTACTATCATATACCCTTTTACATATATATTAACACTTTCTATAGGAAAGAAGT
This sequence comes from Leptosomus discolor, assembly GCF_034619465.1. Lineage (NCBI taxonomy): Eukaryota > Metazoa > Chordata > Aves > Leptosomiformes > Leptosomidae > Leptosomus > Leptosomus discolor. The sequence continues at coordinate 24,890,283 of NC_141396.1, read as the reverse complement.
TTCATACATTAAATATTGACAACCTTGTAATGTATTAAATACATATTTATTCAATATTTTATTAAGATTATTTAAAAAAATAATCTTAGATACTCTTATTTTCACAAGGTGTATGCAATTATGATGAGTAACCTACTTAGGCTCTAACAGCTGAATCCAAACCCCATCAACTTTAACAGGCTTTAGATCAAGCATGTGAGAGCGCTGTAACAAACACTGTTACAGGAGGTAATTCCCATGCAACATCAAACTATGACAAGACACAAGAGGCTAAAAATGGCTCATCATAATTTATTTTATGTTAAAATGTACAGCTTGGGGAGGGTGTTGGTTTTTTTTGCAGTTTTTATTTTTGTTTCTTGGGTGAGAGGTTTTTTTGTATTTTGTTCTTTTTTTTTTTTAAGTGTCTGACTAAAAAGATAACAGATAAATACAAGAGTGTCACTGGGTCCTATTTTTACATGTATCAAGCCTCTTCTGTTCGGCCCTTACAGTCACTCTGTACAGGTACAAAGGCTACAAAAAAGGAAGCAATATAAACAGACACAAATAACTTTTGCCTTTTTACATGCGATCTGTAAGCTTAGTTTGAGCTATTCACACGCTACTGCTCTATTTTTTCCCTTAAAAAATAACTCCAATATTTTATAAAGATAGAAAAATCTACAGATGGAATGAAAATGTAAAGTTAGAGGCATTTCCATAAAATAGCAACTTTACACCAAATTCACTACTTCTTTTTTTAAGTCCTGCCAAGTATTTGGACATATATGAAAGTGTTTCAAAACTTGACAAATAAACACTGAGATGTTTCAATCAACAAAAAACCGTAACAGTATTTATAAAACAGAAAGCTGCCTTTTTTCCTACCCCAGCCCAAAAGAAACTGGTCACAAAAATGGAAGAGAGTCTCAACTTTACACTAAACATACAGCAATAAAACCCTTTGAACTAACCAAAATGTGAATAGCTTTCGCAGCTTTTTTTATTATTTTTTACAAGTTTTATAATTAACAAAAATATAGTTCTGGTTTTTTTACCCCTCAAACTAGGGTAACCTAATCAAGGCAAAAAAATTAAGAAATGGCTTACTGTTAAGCACAACACTTGTACAGTACTACAAAATGCACTGTCACTAACAAAGACATTAGCGGCATGCAGAAGTGTCACCTTCAGAAACAAAATAATACAATAAAAGAACTGCTAAAAGGCATTTACATGTGGGGAAAGGAGAGAGAAAAAGCTCACGATCCAATACTGTCTGATAGTTTTGGAGTCTATTTATCCACATTTTTAATGGGAGCAGGCACATAAAATGGCTCTGAACCATCAGCTGCTGTGTAATTGCAGTTCATAGAAAGAGTTCTTCCTTTCCAGAGAACTTCAAGCTCAATGAAATAAAAAAAAAAAAAAGGAAAACCACCTAATTCCCCCCCAAAGAAAAGAGATGTTAAATCCCACAAAGTTAAAAAAAAAACCAAAATGAAACAAAACACAAAACAAGAAAAAAAGAAAAACTTGTATAAGGCTTTCTGCTGCATACAGCTTTTAAATGGTGCCAACAAATGTTTTTGCATTCACACCAATTGCTGGTTTTGAAATCATACTCTCCAAAAGATATTTGTGCAGATCAATCCAGTATGCCAGTTTTGTAGTCTGTCTCTCCAAAGGGCCTACCTTCTCATGTAAGATCCATTAAGAGACTGTTTAGACATGCCTGTATTCATGTAGCCATGATGCCCCGGAGGAGTGTACATCATGTTACTGTGGGGTGCTGTCTGCATTGGTTGCTGTGCATATGGCTGAGTTCCCATCATCCCCATCTGCATCTGCATTGGGTACTGGGGTGTTTGATTCATATACCCATGATTACTGTGATATCCACTGTTCATCATTGGCTGGGACATACTATAACCATTCATAGCATTAAGGGTATTCATATTCATGTTCACTGAATTGACATTATAAGCTGGGGCTGGCATCAAATTTACACTCATGTTCATACCACGCTGCATCGTTAAGGTTCGCGCAGGCCCTTGCATGGCCACAGTCTGTGAAGCACGCCCATAGATTTGTGGCTGATGGGCTGCAGCAGCAGGTGGCAGAGGTGTGGATTTGGTTCTTACAGAAACATGACTTTTGCTGGCCATCTGAGTCTGCAGTCTTTGGGTGTGGGATATCCCAATATTTGATGAAGTCATATTACGCTGCAAAAGGGGAGGTGGCAAATTCATCGGAGGAGGAGTAAGGTTGGGGGGAGGAGTCATAGTAGCCTGTGCTTGGGGTCCTCCAGGAACAGCATGTGGAGACTGAGAAAGCTGAACAAGCCCTGTATTACTTAAGGGGGTGGACAAAGAGGCACTGTTTGCATAGGAAGTTACAGCAGCTGAATGGCTGTAAGGCAAAGAATGATCCATAAGCGTGTTAGTTAACTGTTGCAGTTTGGCAAGGCTGAAGGTGGCAGACGGCTGAGAGTAATGCCCTGCTCCAAATTCACTCTGCCCCATTCTTTCATATAATCCAATGTTGGCATTGCCAGTCTCTGGGATTTCAGTTAACTGCATAGGTGGTGTAAAATTAGTGGCCATGCTGCACTGGGATAACTGTTGGTTGCTGCTTGGAGGTCTTTCAACGACACAACCTTGGGGAGATTTTACATTACAAGTGGAAGGAGAATTGATGTTCGTTTGTTGCATCATACTGCAGCTTCCATTAATGTTAGACATCTGCTGTGTCACTGCACAGCTACTCTGTGTAAGGTTACTAGATGTAAGGCTACTGTACGAGCAACTATTTTGAGAAGAGTTGTTTCCACAGATACTACTACCCATTGTAGAATCGTAACTGCTTGGGTTTTCATAGTTTTCTGTTGTGCTCTCAATGCTCCCTAAATCACTAAACCCACTATCTACAACTTGTTGCGAATGATCAGAAACTGAGGGAACATCCATCATTGGGCTCGTCTCCATGTTCTGTAGAGATGGCACAGAAATGGCACTTTGATCTGGACTGATCTGGGCATAGCTGTTCTCTAAAGGAGCAACATTTGGACTATTAACAGAACGAACTGACTGGCTGGGATGAGAGTGCACAGATGAAACTGGGCTACTGTGGTCAGACTGCTGACAATCATCCAGTGTGGTCATTTGGGGACTTTGGTCATTATGGGCATAGTTTTGCAAACTTCTACAGGCCTCTTGAGTCTCTGCACAGTCCTGAAACGTATCTTCCTGTTCACTTGCTTCTTGGGTTAGAGACTGTACTGCTTGAACCGTCTCTGAATCAATCTCCATGGTCTCAGTACTCTCTCCCTTGAAATCGGAATGTGATTCTTCACCAGTTTTTTGGTCCTGGTTGTTATCTGTATGATCATCATCAGATTCGGCCACCGGGTCTGAATCTGTAGCAAGTTCTTTCTGGTCACTTTCACATGCATCAGCTGCAAGGCTAACTCCACAATCCATTAAGTCCTCCTGATTTGAATTACCAGTTTGAACATTTACGTCTAAAAAAGACTGCTGTGTTTCCAGCATTTCTTTGAAAGCTTCACCAGGCACTTCCTCTTTCTCCACTTCTGTTGAACCCATGTGGCTATCATCTTCATCATCTGCATCATGATCCTCATTGTGAGAAGGTTCTTCATCATCCTCCTCATCCTCCTCCTGATCATCCAACTGCACAGACGCCTGTTTTTGCAGAAACACGTCTTCTGCTTTGTCTTTTTCTTGATCTTTTGATTTGATTTCACCTTCTTCTACATTCCCTTCTTCCCCAGCTTTCATCGTATCATTTTCTGGTTTTTTGAAGGGTTCACTTGGTGGATGCAGAGGTTCAGGTTCTACCTCATCATCTGGTGGTGGTAATACTTCAACAGGCTCTTTAATCGCTTCCTGCACAACAGCAGGAACTGAGCAGGGCTTGTCTTCAGCTACTTCCTTTTGTTCCTCCACCAGCACCTGATAGTCAGGCTCCATAGGGGTCTCGGGTGGAGTGTATAAGTTAAGCTTAAAGCCAGGTTTTCTTTCCTTACTTTGCCTCCATTTAGATGGACCACGCTTAACTCCTTTGGGCCAGCCCTGCTTAGTCTTTAAAGGTTCAAGATTGTCTTTAGTGCTTTCTTCCAACACAGCTACATCCTCTGTATTATCTTTGGGAGGCAACAGAGACAAAAGAAAAGTCTTAGCTTGCAAAAACTAATCAATATTTTCGAACATAAATTAAAAAGTAATTTACAAACTCAAAACGTATTAAGAAACTCTGGAACAAGTGTTATAAACAAATCACAAACCACACCAGAATGACATTATATCTACAGCTTACACAGATATGTTGTTCTTGTTTGGTGGCCATTTAACAGTTACCATCAGAACCACCATTTATACACTAGAAGAATCCCAGAGATTTAAATCACAAGACACGTAAACTAAAGCAAAAATATTGTCCAAATATTTGATTATCAACCTTTGTTTTTAGAATAGAGGTATGCCATCACTTCATATAAACATCAATCTAATGCATATTCATCTTTTTGACAGCAGTAACATGACAGTCTGGAGTTTCCCATTTGACCATTCTGGAGGACAAGCCATAGTAAGCATATAATCATGCTTTAGTATCAACACTGGAAAAAAAAAGGCAGTTCATTCTAGTATCTTCTTATGGGCAGCATATCATGACATGGCTCACAATACATGACAAAAGGCAAAAGATAACTGAAATTAATCACAGAATGCATCACAATACTAAATTAATCCATTGACTATAAAACCTACTCAAACACATTCGCTCCTCTCCTCTCTCCCCAGATACCACTTACACATACACCAGAAAAAGGGAGAATTCTCAGGATATAATATGCTGCACTTGGGAGTGTAATGGCTTCAGCAATACTCTTTCGCAAAGTTCTGCCTCCCACTGTAGCGTTATAACACTCTTACAGTCAATTAACGTGATGACATGGTCCACGGACAAATACACAATACCAGTTTAGTTAAAGCAGTGCAAACCTGACCACTGGGACATACCTGGAACTCTCTGAATTTGCTACTATTAGTTCAATTCACGTCTATCAAGAAGAAGAAAAAAGCGCTAATATTGTGATGTAATGCACTGGTTTGTAACAGCACCAATATTCATAAGCATGGTTGCTCTAGTTGCACAAAAGCCATTTAAGATAGAAATCAATGCATGATCCCTCAACTGAGGATCGCAAAGATTAAGCTTCCCATGCAATTATGAAAACACTAAAATAGTTCCCACTGGCTCCTTAGAGAAAATATACAGACCTCAGAATCCAGTCATTCATTCTGGAGTTGAAACTTAAAAGCGTAATCTGAGAGCCAGGAGGTCAAGGGATGAGTATACATTCAGAATAGCTCATTAGTAGTTTCAATATCCACCCATTAACTTTTCTGCCAGGAAATATCCTTGAAACCGAACTAGACAAGCGGCTTTGAAAGAACACAGTTAAAACTATCCCTCTCTTTTGTGGGGAAAAAAATAGGGACCCTAGTGCTGAGGACATATCATGCCCCAGAAACAACATTTCATTGAATTACCAACAATGCCGATTAGAAATATATTTGTGTAAATCAAATCTTACTTTTTGCTTGTATCCTTTACCAAGGATACAAAAAACAGTATTAGACAATATTCCAGTGATACCCCTGCTCTGTTGAGTATGAAATGCCCTGTTGTAGGGACATAAAAGTTGGTTTTGGCAACATGACAAGGATTGCAGTGCTTCAGACTGGAAAACGTTTGCTTTCTGAACAGAAAAAAACAGATTAGAATATTAATGGGCCAAGAATAGCAAAAGTAGTAAACGTAATAGAAACAAAACAAAAAAAATAAATCTGAAGCCACCACTGAATTCTAATAAATTATATTAGATTAATGGCTCTAGTCGCACCTCTAAGCGGAAAGCATTATTAAGACTGTAAGATTTTAAGACCAAAAAGGCTAAATACATCTTGTCAAACGTTTCCAGACTTATGACAAAAAGAAACGCTTCCTCTGAAGGCTAAACGGCAAATTAATTTTGTGAAGATATAAGAACATTTTCAGCTTACTTGTACTATTGTCATCACTCCTGTAACAAGGGATATCTTTCTCCTCCTTGTTTTGATCTTCTTCCTCCTCCTTCTCCTGTTTCTGCTGCTCAGGCTGATACTCAAAAGCTTTTCTAATCACAGGCTTCAAGTCATCATCTTCCCCATCCATCTCACAGGTAGGTTCTAGCTGTGGCATGGGACGCTCTTCATCTGAGTTATCAAATGGCTCATTCAACACCTCTGTTGTTTCAGAAATTGTCTCTGTTGTAACGCTGCTATTAATCCTTCTGCGTTTACGGCCCCTCTTCTTTTTCAGTATGAAAGGTCTCTGAAAAATAATTCCACAAATATAACTCTTCCTACATTCCTGTTTGCTAGCTGACATTGGACATAAATAATTTTTTATAAAGTGAGTTTACAGTAATCTATTTACTCATGCAAAAAATACCTTACATTGCATCAAATTCAAATGTAGGCAGAATCTAAAAGTAAAATGTCTAAACAGTTAAAACAGGTATGTATCTATAAATGCACACAAACCTTTCTGTAGGTAAAAATCAAGACTAGAATTTTCTTCACATTGTAGTGACTTTTACCTTCTGTCAAATAATATTCCTAGCAATATTACATAAATCATACTTACACATTTTTCCTCTGTAGATTTATAATTCCCCAACCACCTTCCCAAGTATCAAAGCTTATTCTTCTACATTTCTGGTTTCTGCTATTTTAGAAGTAAGTATGCATATAGAAAAATAGGTAACAGCAAAGGAAGTGCACCTCAAGCTTCTCATGGGTCTCAACAATACAATAAAAGAATCCTACAGTTGACTGCTATAAAGAAAAAACTGTTCAACAGTATTTCTATTACTATGCATTCTCACAGACTTATAGTTTGCTCATCTAAGGTATAAACAATGGGACATTCCAATTCCCTAATGCTCACCACAGAAAACCTCAATACATATGGTAAGGTGAGTGCTTTAAAATTTTGGAACGCTTAGTTCACTAATTTGAACCATTTAAGTAGCTGGTTTTTTCAACAAAATTAAGAATTATGTAAACACTGCAGCAACCAGAATTTAACATTTAAATCTCTTGCAAATTAGAAGACTATGGGTAAAATACCTGTTTTGTTTTAACAGCATTTGCTTTTGAGAAACAGTATTCCCCTTTAAGGAGTTCCTATACTAAAACCAATACAAACACAAACCCCACAAGCTGGACTCCATCTTAAAGTGACAAAAGGAAGAACCATTAAAATATTGAACCAATACCAGTGCCAAACAGCAGAGGGCAATCACTAGTTTAAAAATTAATAGGAAATTCTGGGTGGTTTTTTTTTTGTCACTAGTATTTTACAGTTCTGTGAAAAGTTTGGAAGATAAAAAATTGGATGAAGAGGAAAAACAGAAGACAGGAGTTGTTCAGTGTCCAAACAATAAAGAAAGGATTAAAACAGTCTAATAAATGTTTGTAAAAAACCCAGGTTGTTATTTCTATGATAACTATTTGATTGAAATCAGAGATGAATGACTTTAAACCAAACCATTGAAGTAACACACCTTTCTTTTTATGGCCAGCGACTGTGGCTTTGTCAGCCTGGGAGGCGAACTCTGCTGATTCTCATCCCCACCATCCTCCTCGCTGCTTTCCTTAGATTGCTCTGTGGATTGCCCTCGCTCCCCCACCACTGCCACACTTTCTGGAGATCGCAAATATTTATTTTTAGATTGTACTTTTGCAGGTGATTGCCTACTATTAGTTCTTGTGGAGAATATTTCTTGCTCTTCCTTTTCCCAGCAGCTAGCTTGTTCCATCAGACGCTCAGCCTGAAGGGTTGAGGTTAAGATAACGGGTCACTGAAACAGCATTTACTTAGCCATATCCTTTACGTTCAGCTAAAGAGTTACAATAAGTCAACTCTGATTAGCACTGCTGGCTAACCTAGCAACAACATTTCAGTTGAATCATCTAGCAGCTTCTTTACAACACTTAGGATAACAAATCAAAGAAGATTGCATTTCATGGGATATTTAGCCCTATTAACGATGCAGTGAATTGATTTAAGTCCTTTAGCACTACATTACATGCCCACTGACATGGATCACTTTGAGCAAGCTCATAACACAAAGAATCGATTGACACTGCAGCCCCTGAGCTCTGCACCAAATTTGATCTGATTACATGCTCTTTGACTACCTCAAGAGTGATAAACAGCTCCATGGTAAGTGACTCATGTTTTAAGTTTTCATATTCATCCCCTCAAAGTTACCATGTCTTGCTGCATGGCTTCCAAAAATTGCGCATTACAATAATATCGGTACCCTCTATCATTAAGCAGTGGTCAAAGTTAAAACTGCTCTACTTAAGACAGCCTAATGTTGAATGTTCAGTGACGAAAACTAAAGAAAGGGAAATTCAGTGTAAGAAGTTTCTGCTATTACCTCCTTTTCTGCTTCCCTCTCTTCTTCAGAAACTGCAGCATTAGAAACTAACAAAGGAGTCCATCTCAAGCTTTCAGGATCTACTTCATTGATACGTGGATTCGCTTTCAGTTTCTCCATATGACTTGAAATCAGCTTTTCCCTTCTAATAATTACAAATCTACAATTCAATAAACAGTAATTTATTTTAGAAAGTAATCACCTAAAACAACCTTCCTACAGTTTAAATTCTGTTGCACAGCAACCTGTGAAAAGATGGGTAAATAAATGGATACATCAAACTAAAAATATCAGCTGACACACAGATAACATGCCTTCACTACTGACTGTTTACAAAGAGAAAGTGAGGAAACAACAGTTTATGAAGTGAAACCTCAATACTAAACATCGCTAGGGCAACAGAGATGAAAGTAAAGGTTTTATAGTTAACTACTCTAAATCCATGCAAAAGGTTTAGTGTTGGCTCTTCAGTTACCACCAGAACAATTTCCAATTTTAATATGATATACAGGCATAAATAGACAACACTGGATCATCAAGTAAAGACTAAGAAAGTCATTACCATTACAACTGAAGATGGTGGCTAACTGGACAAGAAAGTAAGTTAGAAACATAGGTTTTCTAACAAATCATAAAAATGTGCCTTAGTCCTATGCTGATGCAGTAGAAAACAACTTTCTAATTACTATGAAATGAAGTAGCATTATCAAAAGTAGGTAAAGACTAACATAATACAATATGCTAAGATACTAGCAATATCCCAAAGTCCTCTGTTACAAAGAGTAATACAATTCTAAACAACAACAAAAAAAAAATCACTTTTTTTAGCAAGGATTTCAAATGCTGTAAAAATCAGGTAGGTTAAGTGACAACATTGCTTTTCACTGAGAGAATGCTTTAAAAAACAAAATCAGATCCCGGTGAACCTTTTTCACAGAATTATGACAAACTTCTACTAGACTATATGTAAGAAAAATTTAAAAGATGCAGGAAATCATAAGAAGCCATACCCGATTCCCAAGGTAAGTGTCTGGCAGGTATTTCAAAGATATTATTTCTTTTCCTGGCTCAACCACAGACCTTCTGGATACCTTTAGTCAGATCATTTCATGTCCCTGTCTAAGCTTTACTACCTGTGAAAAAAGACTAACTGACACTGTTCATAAAGTATTTTGAATTGAATAGATGAAAAACCCCGTTATTTTCCAATTGCGTGTCAGGGCCTATAATTTGTGACAGGGCAGAAGCTGCATGTAAGTAGCGAAGACATATTTGATTCTCCCTTAAAATGCGTTTGTCCCATCAGGCTGGCCATAGACAAGCACCCTAGAAAGTTAAGGTTTTAATGCAATGGCAACACTCCTCTTACTACGCTCACAACACCACCCTATAAGCTAATCTCCTTTCTGAAAGCTTGCATTCTTACTAGTTCAAAACTTACTAGTGCTGAATACTAGTGCTGGTGCACATAAAAGTCATGAGGCTGAGCTATTCCTGATCTTAATTTTATTTTTTGGCAACCCACTGTTTGTAAGGCAGTTTTGCTTAATTATGAAGTTTCTATGATTGGAATATCCAGAAAGAATTAAGAAGCCCTTCAGAAACACAAATACCATTGAAAGTCACTTAAGGCATGTTACAAAAAAAGAGAGCCAAACAACATAAACCACCCACTTAAAATCTAAAATATCAATAAAGATGATTAAGAAAGAAGATGTTGATAAAACAGGACCTCACCTTCCCAATGCACTAACTTTGAACATTGGTCCTAACATTAAATAGAAATTCCAGTACCTTGGGCAGGAGGACTTCATGTAGAGTCAATCTGATCCCATGGCTTGTGTTAATTCAGTAATGATTGAGAAAGGGTGTGTGGAGAGAAAGACTACCACCCACAAATGCAAATCTTCCCTCCCTGGTATTCAAAGCAAGATATTTGCAAAGCAAGAGCTGGAAATTTTACTTACAGAAGATGATACTGAAAGAAACTAAATTCTTCACTGAAAACATTTCAAGCTAGCTGCACCCCTTCTAATAACCATTAACATGAAAGAGGATCCAAAAAAAAAAAATCACCATTTGTTTAGGGAGAAAAACTCTTTATATAAGACCCATTAACAAGACCGAGCTGTACTGACTTCTTCAGTAAGATTATTATTAATTTTTAAGCCAGGATTTTACACAGACATTTTTCACATTAACAGTTTCGTAAGCAAAGAAAGTGAATATTTTGTCTCAATATTTTGTAAATTTTTTTTTTTTTTACAAGATCCACTGACCTATCTTCTCTTTTATCTATCATGCTATGTTGCTGCAGGGTTGTGGCAATATCATGTGGACACATTCCAGTAGCTCGACTCATTCCTTTGATGCTGATTTGTTTTTCATGGTGGCAGTTAAGGTATTCTAATATGACACTTTTCCAGTAAGCCAAGTATGAGAGACGACCCAGATCAGACAACGGCTTTTCAGGGGATCCTGCTTGACCCTCTCTTCTAGAAAGTAAATAGCCTAGAATGAAAAGAAACAGAATACCTTGTTGAGGTAACAAAAACTAAAGAATTTTAACTACCCCTTCAGAAAGCTGTTATTAATAGAAAGATCAGCATGACTGATTACAATATTGGTAACTCTTGCAATTAAAGAAATCTTATCCACAGAAGAGATTTGTTTTCATCATTATAGTGGCATAGAAAAAGATTAAATCCTTGTAAGAGACTCGGATCTTATGTTATGAGAATCAAACATTAACCAAACCGCCCCTTCCAATCATAAGACAAGGAGGAAAAAAAAAAAGCCAACATGTTTCAGAACAGGTCTCATCATACATTATCTCATTTAGAACTACAACTGGCCTTTTGAGAAACTTTTACACCTGAGTTATGTCACTGAAGCCAAGAATTTTCAGAAGAATTTCAAGAGGAAGTGTCACGGGTAGTATCAGTTAAGCTAGTTTTCTTTAAGAAGGTGACTGAAGTTTCTGATTAAACAGCTAGTAGTTGTATTACAGAGGTGACATATAATTCACAAGTTCAGCTACTAGGAGAATTACTTAGGAGAAATAATTAAAAAAATAATCTCCCTTAATTCACATTTAAAAAGATTCACAACATCCCAGTTTGCAGTCTTCAAGACAGTAACCGATCAGCTATCATACAACACACCACTTTCATATTATATTCTATGAATGTTCCAAGTCCTTTTTAACTCTCTTCAGCTTTAAGAAGCTTTTACAATTTCAAGTAGACCACACCTGCTCGGAGACAACAGAAGTAGCCTGGTATTTGCCACCATTAAAACTAATTCAGGATAAAGAAAAAACACAATTAATAAAATTAATCCTTTCACAGTAATCCATCCCTCCACGATACATATTCTGCACCATGCCTTAAACACCAGGCTTACAAAATGCACGTTCCACCATAAGCATGGACATCATGCTTACGAAATTATATTATTCAAAGTAATTTGGAGTCCATCAACATATACAGTTCTTTTGCCTTCCAATATTCTTAAACACTTTTTTTAGAAAAAAGTTGAAAACCCTCCTTTATTTTTCAAAGATTGCTTTAAAACATATCTAGTATGTCACACAGCCATGCCACATGTTCTAAACAAGTCCTCCTGACTTCTTCAAAAAGTTTCTCCTAATCAAGTTAGCTATAAATTAAAAACATATGATTAACATCCAACTTTGAGTGAAGCAGTGGCTGTTTCCTTATTTTGCTCTATGCTCTACTATATACAAACTGTACACACACGTATCTTTTATATATATAAAAAAAATATGTAAAACTCAGACATACATACATACATGTGTATTTACTCAGCCTGAAACAACGGTCTTCCCTTTTTCAGAAGCAATATAGACGGTCCACAACAGGATTTGGAAAATACATATGCAGTGGTTATTGTACTCTAACCGCAAGTTTGCATAAAAATGTTTAAACTGAAAAGCAGACATCCTACTACATTCCAAGTGATCCGTAACAACTTAGATACTGAAATAAGTAGTGCACCCTTCACATCTATTAGCATCATTTATGATAAAATGCCCAAGCTTCAGGAGAAGGAATACCATCCCACATCTGCCTAATTCTACATAGCACACAGATGCTTACATAAAGCCTGCCTACATCTGTATGGTACCACTGGAAACTCAGCAATTAAATTTATTCTGTTTTACAGAAGAAATACCACCTTAAAACCTAAGAAAAGGAAGGTGTTTTAACATTTGAAGTGGCAGCATATTAATTTTTTTGATAACTAGATGATACATCTTAGTACTAGATGTAACCGTTGCTGACGGGAAAAGCCAAACTTCACATTCAAAACCACACTGCACCCTGAACAGTTTTAAGGTAGAGAATTGCTGTTTTACTTCCAACTGCACAAAAGGAGACCTATAGCGTGCAGCCTATTCTGCATAATTTTAGACAAAGCTTCACTTGTACCAAGAAAGAATTTTGGATCAGCTTGTTTACAACATATAAAGACAAGTTTCATACCAAGACATCATTGCCTACAGAAAAACATGCAAAACTGCAGCAGTACAAGTAGTGACAGAAGTCTCGACACAGGAAAAGAGAGGGAGAATAACTTAGATTTTTAAAATAAATCCATGAGGAGAACTTACAGTTGCTTCAAGTAAATTTACAGTTTAACCTACCAACTTCACATTCAAGAAAACTTGGGCTCTAATAGAAATTGTTTGTAGGCTGTTTGCAAGACCTGGATTTCATTCTTGTATTTTACTCTACTTCCATTTTCCTCATATGTAACAGGGCTTGAACTACACTTCCTTGGTAAACATCTTATGAGGCTTAATAAGAAACCACTATCAGGAGTTTGGAATCATTAGCTAGGCAACCACAAGTAGCTTCAGTTTTATTAGTATATCCTTGCTCACTGGATCATTCTAATGGCTAGGGACTTTGAGACTATTTTAGTCGTCATTTTCACATATTTTTATTCTACATTAAAGCAGTGAAACTTCACCTGCATGGCAATAACATCTGTCAGTATTCTTCTACCATTCTACATTCTATCCAAGATACTCATACTCTACAGAATCAAATACATAAATCAGAGGTAACAGTCTCAGTTACATTTAGGAGCACTGAACAAAGTTTCTCTTAACAGATTCTGTGATTGGAATGACATCTATTAAATTAAACTTACCAAAGAGACGTCAAATAATTGATCTAAGTTGCAGGTAAATAAAAAACACTGATCTTGGTAGCTCGTGTATCTATCCTGAAGCATCTGAAATGAGTACAATATGCCCCTGTTAAACAGATACCCCCAGTGTCATTGTGTCTACCTAATCTTAATAATGGATAGCCTCAAAGTGGAAACCTGAAAGAACTTTCTTAAACTATAACCCCTGATATGAGGGTATGAACAGCAGCAACATTCAGAGGACAAAATATAGCTCCTCCCCACCCCCTCCCCCCAAGAGTAAACAAGTCAGACTGTATGTTACATAAAAACAAAACAAAAAAAACAAACAAAACCAACACAACCCCAAACACACAACAAAATACAAGACCTAATCTAGAAGAATAAAGAGTTGTCTATCTTATCTTCTGGGCATATGAGTGACAGTATCACAAAATTAAACAGCCAAAATATCATTAATGATTTTTATTTCTTGCCTTATCCTGAGCCTTCATAGTGACACAACATGCCACATGCGATTTACAGCCTTTGATTTTTGTCATGCAAACCTCCCCAGAACCACTTAAGATTTAAAACAATTAGAAGAAATTCAATCTGAGAAAGGGAAAGTTAATATAAGATACATTTATTTTACACCTTCAAGACAAATTAAGGGGCTAATCAGACATTAAAACATACATATAACGAAATTAACTTCAGCAGTATCTTGTAATTTCAATCTACGGCATTCCCAGTAGGTAACTCCAGTGAAATAGCTACAAAGTCCACAACACACTCATGTGAAAACAGTAACTTTATACATCTGTGTCAGTGTTCAGAAACTTTCAGTTAGTTAACTACTGATTTTGTTATGCTCGGTCCTGTCTCTTAAAACAAATTAAGCAGCGTAAGATCAGAGGTCCAGCGTGATAATACCCTGTTCTGACAGTGGCCAACAGAAAAATCCAAGGGACAGACTAAAACAGGTAACCATCTTGTGAAACTCACATGCAAACAGAGTTAGTCAGGTTCTGTTCAAACAAATGGAAGCCACCAGATGTGCATCACCCCTACACTTTTTGGTATTTTCTAAGAACTTATAAAATTTGTTAAGTAACACTGTCTTGCAAGCAGCACAGAGTCCATCTTCCTCCTCCATTCACTGCATTTACCTATGTGTTCACTGGTACTAGTCTTTACCGTCACGTCCACTAATTTGCCTGGTACTGACGTGAGGTGAACTGACTTGTATCAACCTTTCTCTCTCCTGAAGATCTTCTAAAAATCAGGATATCAGCCCCCTTTCAATCCTATGGCACGAAAGCAGTTTTACGCATACAAGTTACAAACTGCCATAAGCAGCTCTTTCATTACTAAGTCTCTTATCTCCAAATCCCCAAACCACATCCTTCTTTCCCTATCATACATACTTTCAAACTTCATTCACTACCTTAGCTTTCCAACATTAAGCATAAATCACTCCACAGTTTTAAATAAGGCCGATATGATTTAGCTTGAGACAGCCAAATTGAATTTTATTATCTATTGAAGAAATACAGACTTGTCCCTTTGCTTTTAACATGGTAGCAAAGGCAGGCTAGACCTCAAAGGTGTAAGAAGACAGAGACGCAGATTACACAGAGGGCAGTGGCATAGGAACAAGCAGCAAAGACACTAAACAATTAAACTGGTATATTGAGAAAGACAAGTGAACAAACTAAAACTGACAAAAGGAAGTCAAATGAAACTTGAAGATATTCTTTAAGGACTTTCCCGCAATCTGTGCGCTCTTTCTATATGCTTTATACTCTATAGCAATGAACAAACCAATTTATCATCTCATTTCTGATGAAAGGTCAAAGAGATCTAGCTAAAAAAAGTTCACTTTCTTTAAGTGTGTTTAAGACTGACCACAACCATCATAAAATCATTAGCTTTCCAAGTAAGCTAAGTAATTTAACTGATTCAAGTAAACAACCCCCCCCCAAACAAAACCTCCCGTCTTGTCTTCCCTTCCCTCCAGCCTATTTGTGACCTGGACGTACGTGTCTAAACTACACTTTGTGTGCACACGAGACAGCATGGTCACACTGTGTCTCAGTTACACACAAAAATAGTTCAGCTGTGGTAGGCGTATTACAGAGAATTGAATGAACACTTCATTAGTGGTTTCCTATTCACTTGACAAGCAAGAGAGCTTAGCCAATATGAAGGTTTTGAACAAGTATTTTTGTTGTAATTAAATCTACTATCTCTATTTTTAAAACACTTTAAATCCTGAACAATCCTAGAAATGCTGTATTTTATATTAAATACAAAGATTACTCTGCTTAGCTTAAGAACAAGCAATAGTCACTTTGTTAGCATCCACACTTTGGAAAATAAAAAATTACAGCAGAGTAGGTTCCAAGAAGGCTATATTTGGCTTGAAAAGTAAGTGTGTTAGTCCTTTTTTTTATGAAAGTAGCACAACATCTCTTCAATTTTCAATGGGCAATACAATTGCACATTTTACTAGAAATTCAACATAGCCAGAATACAATCAACCCAGAGCATCCTGAGGCACTTTCAATGCAATCTACTCTAGAAGATGCCACCAGCTGAACCTCCAGTATCATTTCCTGTGTTCTATATGCATGTGTTCACTTAACGGAGCATCTGACAGATCAATCTCACCCCACACAATAGACTCTGTGACATATGCAATGGACACTGTGCTGATCTAACACAGTTCCTCCACTCCTTGAACCTAACTGTTTACAGGCAGGCATGTTCTTTGAGAACAGTGCCACAAGGAGAGAAACTCTTGTGAGGACATCATGTATGACGTTTAACTATGGTTCTGAAAATATCTTTCACCTCATTGTATTGCACTGCAATGCATTGCATTGTCTTCAGCAGAAACAGACAGAATCAGCAAAAACATGCCTGAATGGCAGAGTACTGAATCTCATTCTGTACCTGGACAAGTACTTATAAATTGCAGTTCCTCTCGCCTATGCTACGAATCCACATAGTTGTTTTTCACTTATGCACTTAAAAACTAAAACAAAGAGTCTTTTAAAGTTGACCCTGAGGGTAGGGATTCATGAGTCCTACATTTCAGCTAGGATAGGTTTTTTTGTTTGCGACAAGAAGTTGGAAATAATAGTTTACACTGAAAAAAAATTACATTTATCTGAGAGTCTGTGAGCTAGGAAACAGTTTTATGTATCATTCACATAATGCACTAGAAACAAAACACAGTTCTTATCTTATTTGAGAAGTCATGTTCAGTATCACTTTCTAAGAAATCAATAATATTAATCTCTCTGAATAGGTAAGTTACAAATCCTAGTGAAGAAAGTCTGTTATGCTCTTGTAACTGATGCAGAACACAGTCCATCAAAAACCAAGAGGACAAAAACATCTTAAAATTAGGATGTTTACTACCAGAGTACCCCAGAGTCCTCATCTTGGATCATCCTAGCTGTTCCAGAGAACACATCTCTTCACTAAAATTTTGCAATTCAAACTTAGATCCTAACTTTTTTTTTAATCATCTACAGATTAGATTGGCTTTTACTTAAAGAAAAGCTGAAGCCAAATGCATTCTTACTTTCAAAACCAAAACTGCACTGGTGGCAGTTTAATGTAAGAAAAGCAGCAGAGCTTTGCTTCACTGTGAACACTCATTACAGCGAAATGTTTACATCCAGTTTCATCCCTCCACATTCACAGAATTATTAACAAATGCAACACACAAAGCTCTCAAATAGGAGAAACTCTAACAGAGTACAAGAACAGCACAGAAAATGCAATGTAGCAGACATCCCTAGATTAGAATAACTCCAAGAGTCTTTCAGCAGTAACCCTCCACTATAACCTATTGGCCTTTGAACAAGAGTGGACTTTGCAAATAGCAAATCTTTATTCTATTCATCAGGGTTTCATCAAGACAGCTTCTTCTCGTGCTTTTTAGGCTACAACCTTCCATGCTTACTAGGTAAAACTGCTTGATCATCATCATGGTACCTTGCTTCAAAGAGGAAAGTTTCTATCGTGAATCTTTACTTCATTTACACAGAAGAAAAAGACTCTCCACCTTTTAAAGTACAAAGGATCAAAATTTAGGAGAAGTATCATTGCAAGAGCATTAATTTATTGCTTGCATTTTAAAATAATACCCACAAAACAGACGATACTATATTATCACATCTGAATAATCTTCCAATCATTTTTAAACCCAGAAAGTCAGATGCTATGCTTGTAATAGGTAATGACTGAGAATCAGGGTGAGGAATAAACCATATGAAGAACCAAATTAAAATCTATTAACCTTGGCTTCCAAAATTAAGTCTCTTTTGACACTGTAATTCGGCTCACATCAAAACACAAAAGAAAACTTGAACGGTTCCAAACTTGCTCAAGCCTTACCTCTATAGAAAGCCCATTTTAAAAACAGATTTCAACTCACAAACAGGAATGACATAGCTTAGAAGAACTGTCAGGTTGTCAGCTCTCAGAGTCATGAAACAGCTACCAAGCTGCTACAACATACAGCATGTCATAATAAGGTAAACTGTCACCAGCTTCAGTTTGCCTACAAGACATGTCATCTGTATGTACGGGTATTCAGCAGCTGAGTTGTAAATGGCTTAACTGCCTGTGAATCAAGGACAAGACAGACAACAAAGACAGAAGCACTGTTGCCATTCTAAGGGACATGCTTGCTCTCCATCCATACACTAAGGCCACTGCAATCAAATTAATATGAACAGCTACACAGAATTTCTGTCAATGCACAATTAAACTCCATTTAATCTTTCTGGACCTGCTCAGCTATACTAACAATAGTAATACATCACTGATCCTATAAATAGGCTTGAAGAAAGCTGTCACTGTTGAGTGGCACATCATCAAGTCCAGTTCAAAATTCACCTATGCAACACAGCGTTGAAATGACAGCCTGCTGACAGCACTTTACTTGCAAACTTCTTAAACTAAAGTTTACTTCCAAAGTTCTCCTACCATAAGCTAATCTAATGCTAACCACAGAAGTTTCAGAAGCCAGCATATGTCGAAACACCTGTAGATGCAATTTATACAGATCCAGAAGCACTTTAGCATTTGTTATGTGACTAATATCAAGTCAAATGCTCTATCATCCTTGTAGTATCACGATGACACAAAATTTATTTCACTCATTGCTGTAGTTGTCCACCCTTCCTTGTCTTTTTTAAAGATGCATGTAACATTTGCCACCTTGCAGTTACTGAGGACATTGCCCAATTGCCATGACTTCTCAAAGATGACAGGCAGAGGTCTCGCAATCATGTTAGCCAGTTCCCTTGGGTGAATCTCACCTGGTCCTATGGGGCTGTATATGTCCATTTTACTGAAGTATTCTGGTAACTTGATCTTCCTTTACCATGGATAGCTTTTCTCTCTGCTCCTTAAATTCTGTCACAGCTGAGAACAGGCCCTGTCAGTGAAAGCCAATGCAAAGAAAGTACTGACTACCTCACATCCTTTCCAAGATCCCCACTACACTCCCATGTTGTTACATGATGCCTACTCCATTTAGCAGCAGGGTCATGTTCTGCTTACTCTTCCTTTGACTGTCCACATACTTTCAAGAGCTCTCCTTTGCTCTCCACATCCTTCAGTTTCAACTCCAACCAAGCTTTGGCTTAATTCCATTCCTTCACATGTAAGCAATACCAATACCTTTTGTAGACTTTGGTTTTGCTCAAGACAGAAGCTCTCCCTGCAGCCTCGCAGGGCTACTGTCATGCCTGCTATTTTCATGAACATTAGAATGAGTGATTTTCGCTGTGTGAGGAAACTGCCTCTGGAGATCAGGGTGTCCTGTGCTCCTTTGCCCTTCACAGCAGCCTTTTACAGGACATCACTTACCAGTTCACTAAACAAGGTAAAGTTCTGGGCCTTAGTCTACTAGTCACCCTACCCACTTCCCTTAGGATCAGAAACTCTACTATCTCATGGCCACTACAGCCTGGGCTGCCACCGACTATTACTTGCCCGATCAATCCCTCTTTATTTACAAGTAGCAGATGCAGCAAAGCATTTGCCCTAGCTAATCCTTCCAAAATCTGTGTTGAAATATTGTCTGAAACATCCTGCAGAAGTCCACTGGATCACTTGTATCCTGCCGTGCTGCCCTTCCAACAGAGTATTTCAAGTATCCTTGAGAACAAGGCCTTCCACTAGCACATGTCATCCAGTTGCTTGGAAGGTTCATCCTCTTCCCTTTCTGATCAGGCTACCTATAACAAATGCCCACCACAGTATTCACGACTGCTGCCCTGTCCTCTGATTCTGAGGCATACGGACTTGAAGGCCTATCACCCATGCTTTAGCAGAGCTCCATGCTTCCAAGTCATTCCTTTGTTTAGACACAGCCTCCCCTCCTTGGCTTCCCTGCCTGTCCTTCCTGAAGAGACTGTTATCCATTGCAGCAGTCCAGTCTTCTGAGCTACCCCACTGCATCTCTCTAACCCTAATGAGGTTACAGTTCTACGACAGAGCACAGTATTCCAACTCCTCCTTTTTGTCTTCAGGATTTGAGAAACTGGAATAATGCGATCTCAAAAGCAGTGCGAGAGGGCCCCCTTCCCCTGCCCACCTTAATCACATTGTCTCTTGCAAACCCCACACTTTAAGAAGCCCAAGACCTGGATGGGTACTTATTCCCCTAGAAGTTCTGTCCAAGTTAGTTTCTCACGTGCCAATGTGCTCATCACCATCACGGTTGTGTGAACTCCAAATGGCTCTCTGGATCCTCTGGACACTCCATTCTGGGCCAACTATTCCATTAAACTCCCAGGTTTGCATGCCTTGGTCATTGGTGCTATCTACGTGTTTCTTAAACAGAAGCTGGACACAAGTCTCCTCCACCTCACTTCAAGACTTCCTACTTGAAAAGCAACTTATCCTGCTGTCTTTCGGTTCCCAAACATAGTTCACTCGCCTTCCTGAATGAAGGATCCATCCACATGCTCCTTCCTTCTATGCCGTGCTCCAAATGCTCATGTTGAGTTAGGAACCAGATTAGATGTACACAAACTTATTTCCCTTTAACTACTACCACACAGCTCTAAAATCTTGTTTCATTTCCTACCATTTAGTTTGAACATTGCTCAGTACAAAAAGCAATACAAATATTCTATCATGTTTTACAGCATATTGATTTTACAGCAAGGGTCACTGGCATGACCTTTGGGGAGGGGCTCCAGCCCCTATGAGGGCAGGCCAAGACAGTTGGGGATGTTCAGCCTGGGGAAGAGAAGGGTCCGGGGAGATCTTATAGCAGCCTTCCAGTACTTAAAGGGGGCCTGCAGGAAAGAGGTGGAGGGACTCTTTATCAGGGAGTGTAGTGACAGGAGAAGGGGTAACAGTTTCAAACTGGAAGAGGGTAGATTTATATTAGATATAAGGAAGAAGTTCTTTACTGTGAGGGTGGTGCTGAGACACTGGAATAGGTTGCCCAGAGAAGCTGTGGCTGCCCCCTCCCTGGCAGTGTTCAAGGCGAGGTTGGATGGGGCTTTGAGCAACCTGGTCTAGTGGAAGGTGTCCCTGTCCATGGCAGGGAGGCTGGAACTGGGTGATCATTAAAGTTCCTTCCAACCCATATCGTTCTATGATTTGTACGTTTTTCTACTCTTATGAGAAAGTGAAAAACATAGGTCAAACAAGTATGGGTCTCCATGAAGTTTTAAGATAGACAACTAAAAGAAACTTCAGCAAGAGGCAAATATATTCTCCTATTACTTAAGATTCATCTTGGAAAGCACTTCTATGATCTTGTATCCAGACAATAGTTGGGGAAGGTTCAACACTTTTGGGTTTTTACTATCGACATTGTAGATAGGTTTCTGCTCATTTTAGACACTATTTTCCTATCATGAAGTATTATCTCTAGCATGAGTATGCCCTCTAAACTATATATACTTGCAGCTGCTTAAATAACAGATGACACGCTCACAGGTATTTCAATTCTTCATTTGGTCTAGAGCAATTACATCGTAAACAGGAACATTCGGACCTCAAATGCATGCACCTCTGCACCAGCTGAACAGATTAACTGCATTTCAAATTAGAGCAACAATACATGCAATTAAACATTTGGATCATATTGGTTATTCACTTCATCGTGTTATGCACTTAAGCAGTCAGCAATGAAGTCTACTGATCTAGTCTATCTGCCACTGATGACAGATCAAAAACATCCCCACTGACCAGAGCTGCTGGACCATAGCAAAGGGATAGGAACAGTGTACTGATATTATGAAAACGTGGAGCCAAACAGGAGCAGGTTGCTTGGATTGTAAGAACAGATTTTAGTCTACTGATCTTTCCCCAATTTTGGGCTGAATGTAGCCTTCACAGTAGAAGCTATTTAGAAACATGAACACTACATCAGCAAAATGAGAAATTAATGCTATGCTAGCATTCTGGACCTCAGTCTGATTTATAAGGGTAAGAGCTTTTCCTCATGCACTGTGTAACTTAAACCTGTCAATCTCTGGTTCATAGTTATGCATGCACATCACAATCACACATATAAATGTTTACATATGCTTCCACACATAGCAAAGGTATCCCAACACCACTGAAGTAACTCTCATACAGAAGACAGAATCAAGTTTCTTATGAAAGCTTTTCAAATACACACTTTTAAAGATGCCAATGCACTGCTGAAAACCCAAAGCAGATAAGAGCCACAACAAAATTAAACTACCGCCAGAAGATGGAAACAGCTTGAGATCTACTTCTGAGAGGCCCCTAGACATAAAATGGAACCTTTCTGAAAACTGTAAGCAATAGTTTGTGCTCAAAAGATTGCCCTTATATAATCAGCACTGTTCAACTGCTATTTATATTTTGTTAATGTTTGTGTCAAAAGAAAACATATTCATGAGAATCTATCCAGAACAAAAGAAGCAACCAGTAAACTATTTACCCTTGCATGTTCTGAGTTCTTCTCAGTCTCTTTGAAGGCCAGCCCCCACAAATGAATTGCCAGACTCAGACAGATGGAATCAAACACTTTTCCATTAACCTTTGTTTTGTTTGAAACACAATCAAGTAAAATAAGTCCCTTAACATGGAAAGGAAGAAGCCGTAAGTTTTCATGCAATGTTCTGTATCAAATCAGAGATCTGAAAGAACAGCAAGTGTTAGTAACTGTTTTTATAATAAAGTAGTATCTAAAGTGAAGATTTCCCTCAAATCAGCATTTCAAATTACCTTAAGAGACCTTCTTTTGTCTTATAGAACATCAAATACTTTGTTTTGAAATTATATGAACAGGTTGTGAAGACAGAGGTTCAAATGGGTAGTTGGAAAAATCAGAACAGCTGAATATTCAGACAGGGCAGCTCAATGCAGTTAGGTCAGCTCAGCATTCCAAGTTCACAGGCATGATCATGAGTGGAAGGCAGAAATAGGTAAGGCGAAAGTGTGAGCTTATTAAGACTTAAGATTCTTAAAATTAATTCATGTTACTGTTTTTTTCCGTAACTATTCTGCGTGCCTCTGAACTGTTATCTATGTCAACGGGAGGAAGGTCAAAGATAGAGGACCTTAAATAGGTGTTAGTACCCTCTTTGAAAGCACTTTTGAGGCAGCTTCAAAGGACCCCGATGCCAAGATCCACACAAACACTGTGAAAAAAAAGAAAGACTAAACGTAACTTGAGATGCTTAGATCAGTGAACAACCTGCTACATTCTCTTTTCTTCTTTGTCTGGTTAAAGAAAAAGCTTTCTTCATGATGAACAGAGCAAGCCAAAGATTCTCTCATTATTGTTACAAGAAATAATACCAGCTCTCATTTCTCTCCACATCCTCAAGTAAACTCAACACAGGGGGCCCAAAACCTTTAGTTCCTTTATAAAAAGCTTCAGAGAAGAGGTTAGGGCTAAACAAATGTCCTTCATGAAGGGAAGGAAAGGTAAAGAAGGCTGCATTACAGTCAGACCAATAAAAGGCACCCTTTGAGTGAATTAATTGGCTAACATTTTAACTGTGACAGTTGCCAGTAAACCCCTTGAGTGGAGGTTCTGTGTACAAAGTGGACTACTTACATGCGTAGTGAAAGCATAACCAAGAGAAAAAGAACTGAAGTACCCTTAAAAGCAAGACCTGCATGCACAGACGGCATCAGTTCTGACTACCAATTGGATGAATAAGTTAGCAGTAGGTTAAGTAGTTTAGAAGATCATTAACAAGGCTGGATTGTTCTCAATTTTATAAGCAATGTTTTAAGTTATTATTTAAATTTACATTTTTAACTATTAAATACACCACACTGAACAGTAAATTATTTATACAACTGTTGAATGAATTCCCTTTAAGGGCTGCCACTACCTTCTGGTGTTTAATGTTGACAGCATATGAATACTGTTGTCAAAAGTATATCAAATGTGCTTATTAGAAAACATTACCTGTTTGCCACCTTATAGGCTCTACATACGCCTACAAGACTCAATTGACAAAACAGGAATACTAGGCATAGCCTCCTAGGTCCATCTAACAAGTAACCTGTGTATGCCCAGACCCTTTACACGGCATTGAGGCCAACCAGCACACACAATATGACATCCATACCATTAAATTCCGACTCTCAGCTAGAGCATTAAACTGGCTGTTAATATAATTCTCCCAGATTCTTGGCTCAGGAAAATTGTTATCATACTTGCAAAGTGACAGATGCTCTGGACCAAAACCATACCAGGTATGATTTTAACAGTTTTAGAGTAGATAACCAAGTTCCAGAGCCCAAGAGCTTTTCCTATCATTGTTTTATTCATGTATACAAAAGATAGCCTAGTAGTCCTAAAGAACATGAACAAAAGTGAAATGGGGAGTCAGTACTGAGAAGTCAAAAGGCATATCCAGGAAATCACTGCAAATACTGTAGTTGCTCAGGTAAGCAGTCACAACACACATACTCCGTAAGATACAGCAGAAGATGCAAACTCTGTCTTACGTGAGAAGCACACTATCATTGCTGTTCATTTGTTCTACTAATGCATGTTGTAAAGCAAGGAATTAACCAAGTAAGATTCAGAAGAAAGAACCAACAGATGAAGGAGGTTACTAGAGAATCTCATTGTGATACCTGGTTAGGCAGGAGATACAGAAACTGCATGATAAAAAAAAAGCACACATTACCTACCAAGCACTGAATACAAAAAACCATCTATTAAAACACATTTCAAAAAGCTAAGTCTAAGACATGGCAATCTGCTAAATATTTACTCTTACTCAAAACAGCAGGAAACAATCAAAAAAGCAAAAAAAAATTCTTTACAAGAAGGTAGAACTGCCTGATAAAAGTGATGGTGCTGGAAAAGACAGACATATGTTAAGAAAGCCACAAGGTTATCTCATTGAGGTGAAACGTCTCACCGAGCCTCAACAACAGGGTGACAGGCTACAAAATACTCACTTTGTCCACTGACTTGCTGCAACGGAACTACACTCTGCAGTCAAAAGTAGAAACTCCTGACCATTAGATGCACTACTTAATTAAAATCTGTTTTCAGCCACCAGTTTTTGTCAGATGGCTTCTCCTGTTCACTAATGTCCTATAAAGACAGCTTTGTCCAACATTTGTCTTCATTGTTACCATGTTTGGCCTTGCCTTTTAGCTGTTTTCAATGCTATCTGAAATAAAAGTGCTCTTCAGTTATAACACTCTTACCTTCTGTATCCAAAGTGACATGCCCACTTTCTTTTGCAGTTCGGATAAATGCAGAGTGTCTTGAAGCTATATAAAAGCGATGCCAAGAAATCCCAAGAGGCTGATTTTCTTGGAATAATCTTAAGTGAACAAAGCATGATTCAAAATCCCGTCTTTATTCCCCTCTCATCTAAATCTCAGCTTGACAGAATGTTCCTTATTAGTTATTTAGGAGAAGCCAAACTCATGCCTTCAGGTCAGCAACATAATCGATCACCAAGAAAAGAACAAAAAATAAGCAGCAGCATTCAGATTCCCTCACAAATTCACAGCTCCCAGACATTTTCAACTCCCTCTTAAAGAAGAAAAAAGAAATAAGGCTGGTAATTCAATCTTTCATTTGGACATAATACATCTGTAAACACACCAACAAAAACTACCAGAAGATTTGACAGTGTTCTGTATTGGGATACATAAGAAAGTCAGTCAACAGTAAAAAAAGCCAAAACCCAGAATGATTCAGTATGGGGCACCACAGGTAATAAATGACACAGGCCCATTTTATACAGATCCTTAAATTTGCGGTGTTGACTTCCTAAGTGGAGTTTGAGAATACATTTTTCCAATAAAGCCTATTAAAAAAATCCTGTTCCTCTCCACCCTCAGCCTCTCATTCTTACCCTCAGTTGTTTGCCACACCCTCAGCAGTAACAAAACAGTTCTTTCACGACTGTAATGTAAGAAAGAGAATGATGAAATGCTCCTGGTTAAAATAAATTTTATGTTTTAAAAATATATGGCCCCACTTCATTCCCATCTCAATTCTGTTTACAGAGCACAACAAAGTATAACTGTAAACAATCAGGTTTTTTAAAATGTGTGTATTCCTAGATTGTCTTTCTGCTGTATTTCAGTATTTGTAACAGCAAACTGCAAAACATCTTAACACCAGACTTTGGAAAAGAACAGTGTAAGGGGTGTTTACAGAAACGGTTCATTATTCCACAGACAGCCTCATTTTTCAAATGTTATTTCTACTTCATATCTATATATTTGATTAAAGTACTTATCCATTTAAATTTTTTTTTTTATTATCATCTTAAAGCAGTTTTTCCCAAACATTACTTTTTGGCCAACGCATTATTTCCCATGACCAGCTTAAGGGATTTAGACTATCAATTCTATATAAACACGTAACAAAGAAATAGATCCAACCACTTACAGCCCACTGCCTCTTGGGCCTAGCTCTAAACAGCAGTCAGGTATCAGAAGTGGTTCCCAGCATTTTCATAAGCATACCAGAACTTACATGCTGCACATGTGAACACACTTCCTCTCCTATATCCTAATAATTTGTTCCATTACAGCATCCCACTTTACTCTCCCCACCCCCAGCAGTCCTCTCTGTTTTCCAGACATTAATTTATTAATTAGTATAAAGAACACAAGTTCTCAGTTCAAGATCTGTGCCTTGTTTCTAGCTGTAGTTTTAAATCAGTCCACTCCCACCCCCCCAACCTGTTACTACAACTCTACACAGCTACTTAAAACATCACAAGCTAAGGCTACACAGCAAAGAAAGCATGTGAATTCACCATAATGAAAACTACATGTCTTTTCATCACTTTTGACCTCTTTTGCCCCTTTTAGTGCTTCTGTGCTCAAGTATTCTTAAAAGAAGATACACCACCATTTCCATACTGTAACGGCTTTGCTCATTTGCCTTATTCCAGCTTCCCATTAAAAAATGAAAGCCCTTCAGTAAAGAAAATTTGTCACCTTTTCCAAGGCTTTTCCTTTACTGATATAACACTTTCTCAGACCCACTGTAAAAAACTCAGGCAGCATTTTTACTCTATTCCACCACTTAATTCCAACACAGATTATGTATTTTAAAAAAGTAACTAATCTTCAAAACAGGGATGACATTTTCCAAATGCTAGTATCATCTATCAGACCTAAATGACAGGCCACATGTGTCCATTACTAGTTTCAATTTTTGTTCAACTTGACTTTTTTTTTTTTGGATGATTGCATAAACATGGTGCTTCACAAAAAGTCATTGCTTTTCAGATTTCCACAGAGGAGTAATCTGTTGGGGTTTTTAAAATTTTTTTTATTTTTTTAAATATATATTTTATATATATATATAAAATAATAAAAAATTTTTAATTTGCTGTTAAAGCAGAAAGTTCAAAACACTATAGCAGTAACCAGAAATAAGAGAATTATGAATTCAATCTTCTGGCACAGGAACCTTTCAAAACCTTCCTAAAACACCAAAGCCAGCGTGGAAAGTGGAACTACAACAGCTCGCTGTCCAAATGGCAACTAGCCATGGAAAGTTCAACCCTCACTCCTTCTGAAGACACTGCAAAAACCCAAGACATAGTAATGGACATGAATAAGATCTTCCACATTTCTATACTGAGATGCAGATCATCTGAAACAAGTGCAAACTGGAAAGAATTCAGGAATGCACTTTAAAAGGCAAATGAACACACCACCCCACCAAATCTTGTTCACAGGCCTTTGCTGAGCCATTTCCTATTGAGAAGCCATGTACCTAACCTAACTGACTGAGCAAAAAAAAGTGGATTTCTCTCTCTCTGTTACCAATTTATAGACACCGGTCATGGTACTGACCTCCTTTACCAATTGCTTTGATGCTTACTCATAAAAAGCATTTAGGAGGAAAGACGTAACTTTTCATTAACAGTTTATTTTCCCTTTACTTGTAGAGCCAATTTTTTGTTCCTCTCATCCTTTGGGAACTTGCTTTCCCTGGTGCTATAAATTAGCTGTTGCACAAGCGCTGCTACTGCTGGTACTGTTGCTTCTGCAAATCAGGACTTGAAGATTTACTCACCTGTTTGAAATGTAACAAAAAAAAAAACCCACCAAAACCCACAAAAACACTTGACCATGAAACAGATTTCAGATTTGGGGAAATGAGCAAACAAGAACATTTAACAGAGCCACTTTTCCTACACCAGAATACAACTCCTCAAGTAATATAAATTCTGTTTATTTCTTCCACTGCCAGACTTGAATTGTCTTTCCCTATCATGGTCCCCTCACAAAAAAAAAAAAACCCAACAACAAACAAACCCTGAGCTACACATCCCAGAAGGGAATCAAGGTTAGTTCAAGTTAATGAGAAAAAAAAAAAAGAAAAAGAAAAACATTAAAAGTTGCAGGCAATAAATGATACAAGAGGTTAAAAAGTCAACACCAACTTTACCAAACATATAGACAAGTGAAACAAAGAGCCCACACACCTGAAACAAAGCTCAAATAGAATCCCCACATCATTAAAACAGGCTTTTGCTCTCTGGAGCAAAAATAGTAATTTCATAATGAACAGATAAACCAAAGGAAAAGAAAGAATTCTGAAGGGGAAGAAGAAACTGCTACAATCAGTTGGACCAGAAACACCCTCAAGATAAACAACAAGAGGCTACCACGGACTTTGCTCCTCAACATTGAATCCAGTTGTCACTGTGATGCAAATGAACCATCAATATACTAGACAGCACAGCTGGAAAGGTTTATCCTAATATTGCCACATGCATTTTTTTCCTCTAACAGCTGCTAGGCCTCCAGCATGGAATTTGCAATCCAGGAAGCAGAAACATGGGCCTGTGATGAGATCAGCTTTATGAGGAAGTGTGAATCAAAAGATTGTTTTGCACTTACAGAAAACAAATAAAATACTGCGCTATTTCATTCTAGTAATATTGAACTCTATGTTAGATATGTGAAATAAAAAACTACTGGTTTTCGGCACTGCAGCCTAATGAATAGAAATAGAAACCATATGAAGAGTCAAGGCTTTGTGAAAGCTCAAATCAAAAAAAGTAAAGAAAAACTTCTCATCTAGAGAAGCTGCTAAAGTTTATAACAGAAATGAGACTTCATGGAGAGGAGCAGCTACAACACTGTAGCTTCAGTGCTTGCACTGTCAACGCCAGAACAGCAATACCAGCTGAACTGACAAAGGACATCTAAAGATTCACCCAAATGCAAGTATATAGAACCCTCATGAAAGGAATGATAGCTGTGTATCACCACAAATGGACATGAAGTGAAACAAATCCAGAATGGGATCTTATGCAATAAAGGCCTGTGCTCTGGTTTATTTCTGGATCAACTTAAGCTGGAGTCTACTTGCCCAAAATTTAATTCAGAGCAAATACAAAACACTGAGACAGAAGTCACTTATTATCCCTCAGGTACAACCCTGAAATCACAATCCAAGTCAACCTCACAAAATACAAGAACAACAAGTGAAAGCAAAACAAAAATCCTGAACTCAAGAAGTTTGGCAAGAATTATCAGTCCTGCAAAAGGCTGGAAGGTATACATATAACAAGCAAATTAAGACACTTATTCATTTTCAGGAACTACTTTTGTACATTTAGGTACACCCCAAGAAAAAATTGTGTTCCCTCTGTCTAAGGGACAGACTGCTATAAAACAATATTTATTAAATCATACTCAGTGTAAATAAAATGAAGACTTCACATAAACCATTCTGTCTTCAGTATGACATGCTTCCAGAAAATAAAACAGGTTAAACTGTTCTTATCTTAAAGTGAATTAAGCAAAATGAAGCAATATCAAGTCTGCAATTCTATAAATCAACATTTGATAAATATTTAGAACTAAACTTTTTTTCCATTTCTAACAGCCCAACAAGTTTCTATCAGGCAAACCCCATAACTTCCCTAGCAAAAGAATTTAAAAAAAAATCTTACCAGCTTTAAAAAAAATAAAAATGAAGAGGTACAGTTGCATATATCTTGTTTTTGAAAACATTTCTATTTAAATGACCAATGACATACAGAAAACTACATATGAAATTTTTGCTGAAGACCATCAGCCTATAGCGAATTCAGGCATTTTACGGCACACTTTCTTCTCACAAAAGTTAAAGTACTCTTCCTAAAAAATCTTTTTCCCACATGTGAAGTTATAGATTCCTGAAGAGATAGGCATTTAGATCTTACACAAAGCTTTATGTTGCTGTCTATGGAGTAAGAAATAACAGTATTATCAGTTTCTATTTGAAATATAGGTAAGTTTAAATGTAGTTAGCAAACAGTTAAAAAAATAATCAACGATCAGAAAACAAATATCTATTTTTCTTTTAGGAAAAGAAAAGAATTTCTTTTCTCTTGCAAGCCATAGGAGGACCACATAGACTCATTTGTAAAGATCAAATTAGTTCAAGACAAAAGAATGCATCACAACCTGAACAAACAAATGCACGCCACTTACCTAAAAAGAAGCAAATTCCGTACAACAAACTACATTTTCACCAGACTGCTGACAAAGCAGAAGTTGTTTAGAGGCTTAAAGCAGCATTCTTTCCAACCTTTCTAACTATCAAGTGCCTAGATACATACAAAGTAATGTGAGCAGTCAACCGCTTGCATGCAGTTCTTGACACCTTCCCTTTTGTGGTTTGTAACTTTCACCTTCTGAAGATTACTTGCTCAGTTACATTTTTATTATTTTTCCCTAAAAACTGTTCTGCTTACTGTTATAAAAAAAGACAAGTACCAATAACTGCTTCACGGAATTTAAATAGAGCAGTTTAGATGCATTACCCATGCAACAAATGAAGACTTTAGACAAAGAGCATAAAATTTATCTTCCAATAACTTTATGAAAACATGACAATCCAGACAATGTAACTGGCAAAAAATGTTTTAAACTATAATAAGCTCGCTCTATTAAAGTTTAAAATAATAACTGAGGTTTTGTTTTATCCCATCTTCTCAAGACAGTTAGAGCAACTTATTCTCAGAAGACCACAAGTAAACGGGGTGAAGTACAAAGACGACGGTAGTCAGTCAATTACAATATAGGAGGTAGAAACACAAATAAAATTCCAAGAAAAAAGTAAATAGTTTATTTTGAAGGCTTTTTGTGCAAAGACAGATTTTGGACTCACTAACTCAGATGAGGCTATAGCTGCCCCATTTAATGGCATTCAGCCTCCATCCTGCAAAAGGATATAAATATAACCTAGGAAAACAAGCCCTGAAGTATTATCTTCCTTTCTAGACCTAGGGAAGAACAGCTACAAGCAATTCTCTCACTACCTTGCATTTAGTTTGCACCTCACTCTCACTACAGAGCTAGACTTTCCAGTCACCTCTTTGTTCTTCATCCTATTGGAAACTGAGACAGCCTGATTCCTAGTTAGTTAAGGGAACCTCTCTGTCCAGAAAACAAAAGAAAAATACTGTGGAAAGGTACAGAAGGACTGACTGCATGCTTACGAAGTTGGCAGTCTGTTAGCTACAGCAGAAGCTAAAGCTAGTCTCTGGACTATGCCCAGAGTGTATACAGCTGCAGACTACACCTGTGATATGAACACATCTGCAAAGAGGAAAGGCATAAGAATAGCACCAAGACAAACTTCAAGCTAAGGATATCATTAGGTCATGTTCCAAGTTATCACAGAAATCTTAATGATTCAAACAACCTGAAGTGCTTCCAAATTTTTCCAGAAGGGTAAGAGGGACAGAACACCCTAGTCATTTTTCCAGATTAAGTAGCTCATGGCACAGCAACAGAGCACAGATCCAGAGAGACACCAGTATATTCATATCCAGATCCTCTGTGGAATCCACAGGTTTCATAGCTGCGCCACCAGTTTTGTAGATGTAACTATCACAAACTCAACCAGAATAACGTTTGTCAAGAGTGCTTTTTTTGAAAGACAGCACAGAGTAAAAAGAAAAACAAAGAGAAAGCCTGGAAGTACTTACCAGTCGTGCCCAGTAAGAGTTCTCCATCTTCTTTCGCAAGAAGAGATCTTAATCCTAAACCAGGGCAAATTTCTACCTAAGTAAGCTTAAAGTTCGCTCCACAGTTCCAGATACACAAGGTGCTTCTCACTGCTTTTCCTAAAAGGTTGCAGAAGGTACACAATGGAACAGCTGTTGCGTTCCGCTCCAGTGACAGAGACTTTTCAGTGGTGGATTAAGTGGTCCAGAACCATCCTCACCTAACTGACAGGGGTATAGTGAAGACTGCTTATAAAGCCATACAATGATGGGACACACTAAGTATCTTTATGAAGTCTAGTGTAGTCATGCTGGGTAGAACAGTACAAGACACAGAACTTGAAAACTCTACAGTTAGAAATTGTTCTTTGTCCCGCTGTTATACTGCAATGTATTATTATTTGCATTTTAATGTTCTTGCATACATCTTCAGGGCAGGAAACCTATTACCTTAGTTACCTCTATTGTCAAGTAATTCTACAGTGCTTCTAAAAACCATAAGTAATAGTGAAAACTAACCACATACAATATACAATAATACCTTATCATTCTCCCTCTAAATGACAGCAGAAAGCTGAATACAGTACTACTGAGGACACTCAGCTGAAATTTCTTTAGACAATCTTGTCTGGAGTTTCACTGCAGCTTAAAGATTTGGGGAATAACAAATCTATATTTAAACAAGTGTGCCTGAAGCTTTCTAACAGGTCAGACAGCTCAGCAACTACATATACAGCCATGAGCACCTATGCTTTTTTGGTAATGGTTTCAACTAAGGAAGTGATGAACTTGAAGACAAAAACGAAAATGCATTCCTTCTATGTGGCAATTCTTCAGCTAAAACAGTTTTCTAGCTAAAAGAAGATACAAGTTAGAGACATTACAATGTAGAGAACGCCTTGGACTAACACCTTCTTAGCTATAATCACAAATAATTGGCTCTTCTTACACTAATGAGCAAGGCAAAATGGAAAGTAATTCAGAGAATTCATTCAGGGTAATAGCTTTGTGAGCTAATATTACTGCTGAGAGATCCAGTCTCAATTTCCTTAAGTACAATAACAGAGCAGCTCTAAGTTTTTCACTTCAGGGAGCTTTTCTATCCATGTAAATATAAACAGAAATCCCATTATCTATTGATAAAAACAACAGAGCAAGTTCAAGTCTCATATGTTACAATTTCTTATAACAGCCATCAGCTCCCTGGAACACAAGTGTAAATAAAACACTTCACTTACTGAAATCAATGAGAAACCTTCCAAATCCTTGCCTTTGGTATTGGGGCATGATCATTATGCAGGAGACATTGTACTTCTGCTGGCAAAGCTTTTCCTGTGGGAAGGAGAAACAGATCAAGTACATCAAAGCACTGCTGAAGTGGGCAATTGCCTGCACCTGCCACTGTCCTTGTAAAATACACCAAATAAGGTGAACAGACGCATGGGGTCAGTACCAAAGTCAAATAACTTGACATTAATATTTAATTATAAGTAGGAAGTAGCAAACATACTCTTCAAAATATTTTTTTATTAGTTAACTACTCAGTATCTTAAAATTTAAATACATTGTCTAAACAGCATAATGAAGTTAAGTGCTGTAAAGGAGAAGGATGGGAAGAGGAGGGAAATATTTTCATGCTTCACTGACAATTCTGTCAAGGATATAAAAGTGGAAAATAATATCCGTACACATGGTGAAGTTGTATTTTCTGCATTTGCTACACTAAGTGCCTGCTGGTTTCCATCTGTATTTTGTCTTCTCTCTCTGAATGAACATGGGGTCAGGGTGGAGGGGAGAGACACCATATGCATAGAACTAAGAAGTTATACTTGAAGCATACTAACTTTTTCAAAGCGGAATGCTTTTCACGTGAATCCAAATCAAGGCAGAACGCTCAGAAGCCAGAGCTCTTTCAGACAGAAAGAAGTCATATAACAGAGACAAATATTACTGATGTTTAAGACAACAAAAGGAAGAATCTAAATGAGGAAGCTGTTCTAACAATCTAAGGTTATAAGGTTCTTTCAGATTTACTAATAAAAAGGAAGAGCCTTGAAGTCTTGTTACCTTTAAAAGACTACATGCAAAACAGCCCCCTAAAATCAGCACAGGTAGTTTTGAGGGAGATCAAATAAATCAACAAAAAATATCCAGCTCAGCATAACTGATAAGAAGTTGTGGCAAGGACACATATAGTTTAAGACACCACCTATCACTTCAGCCTCCACACGTAAGATGACATCAGACCAGTGATGCTTCCAACAGGATTGCATGCCAGTACGTTGGTTTCCAAACATTTCTTCAGCTATGAGAGCAGATACCCAAGCCGTATTTTGCAAGGTTTCTTAGTTTCTATGGTACAGTGAAATATTTTCTCTGTACAGGCTTCCTAAACACTCAAGACTGCTGCTAGTACAATGATCACATCCTGGCAACATATTCGTAATCAGGGAAAAAAAGCTAGAGCTAGAGCACACGCACTTTTTTTTTTTTTTTTGAAAGGAAAAAAAAAAAAGGGGCACCGGACGACACATGCAATTCAGTACATAGTTTGAGATTAAGGTTTTTTTCCTAACTTTAGGTATCTAAAACATTTGTGATCATCGGATGTGACAAATTGATTGGCCAAAAGCAGGAGTGAAGTGGGGGAAGAAAATGCATCCTTGCTGAAAGAAGGAACAAACACTGAGAGACTCACTTTAACACCTGCAGTATCTTAAATAAATCCAGAAAATACTTGCCTATATCAGAGTTCACATGTTTGTACGCCTGACATAAGAATGTGCCAATTGTGCCTACACATCTCACTGTTACTCTAATGCCAGTAAGGCCCACATCTCTGAAGGCACTGGTCAGACCCCCAAGAGATCACTGTAGAATATGCAGGTACACTGACAAGATTTTTAGACTTCTTCAAAATAGTATCTTCATACAAATCACTTTTTAAAGAAAATCATATAGGTAATAGGAGGTGGTGATATAGGGTCAAGAGGTACTGAATTTCTGAGTAACTGTACCAATTCATACACATTTCTTAGGGACAAATTACAGAAAATAATGGAAGCTCTTCCTGTTGCAGACATCTAATTATACTTCACTATTATTTTTCATAATTTTTTCAAGATCATCCACATAAGTATTATTTTTGTCTATAGCAGCCACCTATTGCTTTAAAATTCAAAGCAAAACCACAACCAAGAGACACATCCACTCTAAAGAGGGCATCCACCATAAAGTTAGGCAATGCATTCTTACATTCAATGTAATCAGTAACTTGATTAGATCAGACTGTACCCAAGAGATGAACGTAGCTGGCCATTTATGTCTAGATAGCCAGTTTGAACTGCTAGCAGCAAAACCATGAAAACACACCAACAATTCAAACACCTAGCACTTTTAGAAGTTAGACTTTGTATATTATTGCAAAAATGGGAGGAGGAGGAAAAAGACTTAATTTTCAACTGAAATCACAACACATTTTGGAAACCAAAAAACCAAACAAAAACCACCCCAATGAATGTGGCTGAATGCACATACAATTTCCCAATTTGCATCAGTCTGAGACAAGAAAGTACAAGTGTATTTGAGACAATGCACATTATATTTAAGATTTACAGAGAAGATTTCAAGCTTCTGAACTGTTTTTCTTCGCTATTGGCACAAGCATTAAGGAGAGCAGGAAATTACAAATGTTTAAAAAATTTTTTTTTTTTTTACCTTAGAGAAATATCCAACTAAATGGCAGCCTTTCTCATCATTTTTTGTAAGGACATAGAAGAGGAATGGTTCAACATCATAATACAAGGTTTTGTGGTCCAGAAAGAGCTTAGCTAGCAAACAAAGATTCTGACAATAAATTTTGCTCACATTTCCATCAACCTAGAAAGCAAGACAGATGCAGTTATTTCCATCCCACCAACATGTTAGGACAAAACAATTTATTGAATCAATCATATCCTAGAAGGAAGCATGAACTATATGGCGCTACAGAAAAAAAACCACATTAAGTTTCAGAAAAGAAATGCCCCAGCTTCTCGTTAAATAAGAATTCTCCAGTTACTACTAATTACTTTGTGTTTGGAAGTTTCCTCTGAGTATCCGGATTTATTAAAGAAAGTAACTTCACCTTTTCATTATTCAAGTTAGACTTAACCTCTTTCATTTCATTCCTGGAATGAAAACGAATATGACTGGCAGACAACAAAAATGTACTAGTTAAAACTACATTAAAACTGTGGTTTGCTAGAAGGCAGTGGTGTAGAATAATTAAAAAAACACCAACCCAAAACCAACAAAAAAAACCCCATTAAAGTAATTATGTTGAACCCTTAAGGTGTAAAGCCAATGAATGAGTCGCCAATCACGTATCAATCACAGCAATGTTTTAGACAAATTAGACAAGACAAAATTTCTATGCCAGACTAAAACACTATTGAGTGAGAGAAGCAAATTTTCAGGCTAAGCACTACAATTAGTCTAGGTATGTTGCAAGTGTAAAGAGTCAAGCTGTGACTCAGCCAGCTGCAGAAGAGCTAGACACAGATGCAGATTTCCTAGATCAATTAGTTACTCCCTGAAAGGGAAGGCTCAGTCAAAGGCAACAGCACTTTTAAAATAAACTTCTCAATCAAAAGGTTTGCTTGTACTGATGTTCTTCGATAAAGTCACTAGCTGTGTTTCATTCACAGAGACAGCCAAATGGTACGCACACCCTGCCAAAGAAGCAGCCATCTTCTGTTCTAATTTGATTTTAGTAAGAATCCTAGTTACAAATCTGAGTAAAACCCAACCTTTTGGCTGCATTTAGGGATTTCAAGGTGCCTTCAGTAGTACAGTCTCATTGTCTTGATTAAAGAAAAAAAAGCAGTTAATGGAAAGGGGGGAGAGGAGAGAAAAAAAAAAGGGGGGGAGAGGAGAGAAAAAAAAAAGGGAGGAGAGGAGAGGAAAAAAACAGGGGGGGCCCTGCAAGTTCAAAGGCAGGCGTTTATCAAAACTGTCTTGTCTACAGCCTAGTAGTAAACTATGTCAAAGTCTTCTCTCAAATCTGTCAAAGTCCTGCTCTGGGCAGAGGTACATAAATCTTAAATGCCAAACTCCTTTCTATTTCTCTGAAAACCAGAAAGCATGAAGGAAACCACAAACCCTTCATTCTGCCTAACAGAAAACGGGTGTACAGAATTCCTGAAAATATCTGAGGAAGGACATCAACTGATGAGTAAGTCTCTATAGTTAATCAGAGTAACAACCAACATTAACCTTTGAAATAAAAAACCCAATTTATTTCAGAAGTCTTAACATAAATGCTTCCTGAAGCACCTCAACTAGAGAAAGGGAATAAAAGCAGCTGAGAAGGAGTGCTTTCACACGCACCTTGTTTTCCATGTGATTTTTGTGTCAATGTCCCACCTCCCCACCCCTCTTCTCAGAACTGTATTTTACTTTTTTTTTTTAAGTTTTTATTCACATATTGGCATTAGGTAGTGAAAATAACTGTAAAGCAGGATTTGCCTATTGTGTGCTGCACAGTTCTTAACACCTGCTAATAAATGTAACTTATTTTGGACTGACTAGGACAACTTTGTTTCTTGACAGGAGAGGAGTTACAACTTCAATCTTTTGCTGGCAGATCTACAAATTTCATAAAAACTGCACAACTCAGGAAGGAAGCAATTTTAATGCAGCTAACTACTTTTTTTCACAGCACAAAAAAACCCCAAGTGAACCAAGTATGAAGATCTAGTTTAAGGACTTCAAGACTGCATCTACCATTGCTTGAACAGATAACAGCAATGACCAAGCAGAACAGACATCTATACAATATCAAATCACAAGTTTCAAGGAGAATGAATCTATGATACCTGCAATTAAAAGTTATCAATATACACATCTAAATACTGCTGTTGAGAAACAGCCTTAACAGAGGCCCTAGTAACCCCAGCAGTCTTTTCTGTTAATGCAATCAGTAACAATTCTTGAGAAATAGGAACATGGAGGTTAATGCATAGCTTTAATAACTGCAGGGATGCTATCTGAAACACAGAATTCTATTGTCCAGGATATCCTTAAAATATCAAACTTTAAAAGAAGTCATTACCCAACAGAATAATTTAGATCATAAAAGAATACTTATCCACAAGCTTAACTCTGGACTTTCTAAATTAAAAGTAGTGTGTTCTGGCCAAAGTTGGACTCAACCTCCATAACCCAACCAGGATGTTTCAGGGCAAGTTTCTCAAACATCCAAAAGGAAGGCAAGAGCACTTAGTCGCCACATTTGTATTTTCAGAACAATACACAATAAACTGCTTTGCTTGCTTTTACACATTGGAAGCATCTGCATTAATGATTAGTATTCTCCCTTCATCCAAAATACTCAAATAGCCAGAAAGGAATGTGTGCAAGAGGCACTTTGCTCACAAGGGAAAGGAAATCCAGTCAAAGGGCTTCCAATTGCAGTCTCCATCTAAGATGCCTACTATACAAGTATCTGAAGAGGCTGGCTAATGCATGAAGTACAAATACAGAAAGTAAGAACTGTGAGAGAACATGGCAGGGTGGAACAGTAGAGGGAAGATGGACTTGGTTTTGCAGTATAAGAAGTATCCCCAAGGAAGTATTTAAGAATGTTAAACCTTTCACTAGTTCTTCAACTGGTCTGTAATGTCTACAAACTTTGTTACTTTCAGAAATTTAGGTATTTCATATACCTACCTCAAATACAGAAAGGTCATTTCTTCTGTAGATTTCATTGGCTGGAGGATGAAACCAGCCACATTTCTTTGAGTGCCTTAACAAAATGTTTTTACTTTTCATGTATTTAAGACAGAATTCACACAGGTAAAGCTTTGGTAATCTGTACGAAAATCAGAAAGACATTTTATACAAAAAATTCATTAAATTATGTAAATAAAGTTACCACAAAGCGAAAGGCCCTCCCTATTTAAAGATACCATAAGTAAATGCTGCTTAAGTTTAAATAAATAAATAAATAAATATCACATTAGAGTGAATGATTAAACTATACACACATCAGCCATTACAAAAGGAAGACAGGCAAGATGAGATTCAATCACAGTGATCCTAATTCAATAGAGCTGGACTGTAGTCAGCTGTTTTGTGGTCCAGCCTCTGGCAGATCCCAATTACATCCCCCACATCCCACCTAAGCTTTTGCTGTGGTCTCCATCAAAGTCGGCACATTGGAGTCATACCTCAAATTTCACCTTTCTTCCAGTGAAGACAAAGGAGGCACACAGTAGAATATAGGGATTCTCCTTCCCTTTGATCTTCCTTATTTTGTATGTAGGGAAGGGTAGGAGATGACTTTTTTCCCCCCCCATTGTCTTCCAAATTCTTGCATGGGACAGCAAACTGTAGTAGGATTGTACACCCTCACCTCCACCTAAACTATCGCTTTACTTGAACACAGAAGCCAATCCAAACAGTTTGCATAGAAGCAAAACGTCTCTTCCACACATCTCCATGACACAGGCAGCATAGGTTATTGCAGTCCTCCAAGAAGGATACAGTTCAGACTACAAGTAAGCCAAATGCCCCATGTGAGACAATACTGACATACGAGAAACCACTTCAGTTAGTTTTATGGCTGTTTACCTTCATTTTTAAATCACTGAAGCAGTGGAAGACTACTTCAGAAACGAAATGGTCTACAAAGTTTTAGAGCAGAGAACAATCTTTAGCTGCTCTGAAATTACTGGCACATCCTGGGATCACATTGGGATCATAGCCATGATTTACACTACTATTTAAGAAAGTTTATTAACAACAGAAAAAAGTAGTTTGAACTGTTTGTTCCATGAGGTAATCCCACTGCACCAAGAGCAGAGAACCACACTGCCTCCTATAGATGACATCCCACTGTTGCCTCAAACTAATTATTATCCATCATTACTTCTCTATCTGGAATTAATTTACTTGATGGAACAGGTAACACAATATGACATAAATTGAGGGAATAAAAAAAAGTAATTGAAATAAAATATTAACCCTACAGAAGCAGTGGTAATGAGAGGAAATAAAAATGCTCTCTACACTTCTTTTAGCCCTTGATTTTTGTATTACCAGTTCACAATATATCCCTCATTCCCACCATGCAAAGATGACTATATCTAGGAATGACAGGGATGGAGAGAAAAGGCAGTTTAGAGCAACACTATGCAAAGGCATTTTGGAACAGGCCACATAACTTGGTTGCTTGCTACAGTAGTAGAGCTTCATAAACACACAGTTCTGAAAATCTCCATGTGTGCCAGAGATCCAATGGATTCATAAGACATTTATTTTCAGCACATGCAAAAAAATCAGCAGAAATCTGCTGAGCACACGTACTATAGTTCATGCTCTCTGCCTGACTCTGAGGTGCACCCTGGCAAAGACGGCCAGAAACAAGATGCTGCTGCCACAATTTGCACACTTTATTTATCTAGCATGTTCAGACTTCTCCCTGGTCCCTAGAAAAAGGAGGTTAACAAATTCTGGATGACAAACAAGATTAATTGCTCTAAATGGCTGGAAGTTGGACATACAGTTGCAATGGTTAAAAAAAAACACCAAACAAACCCAAACCCACACGACAAAACAAACGCACGCTCCCTCAAAAAACCCAAACAAAACTATGCCACACTGCAAGATTATATTTATGCAAGACTAGGAAAATCAGTCTTTTTAATGCATCTTTCATTAGAACTACTAAAAAAAGACAAAACCTTGTTCTCACTTATAATTACAAAAGCATATTTACTTTCAAAAGTTGTCAATTACAAACAATGTTAGTAAAAATTCTAATAATGTAAGACAATCTTGACAACTTGCTACCTTGCATATTCCTGTGGGTAAGGTGAAGAGTACCAGGTCTGGATCTCATATTTTCCAAACTCAATCACTGAAGGGTATCGCCCACCTGTTTCACCAGTGTTTTTACACCCAATTTTCTGTCACATGCAATAAAAGCAAAATGTTAATTATAGAAAAAGTAAAAGCAAAGTTAGTTTTATATTGTCAATTTCACCCAATGAAGGTATGAGAAACCTGAAGTATTCAAATCAGTTGCTTAAGTTCTTCCAATCTGGACAGACAGAGGACAGAGTTTGCAAACAGCCAAATATAAACAGTGAAAATTTCTTTCAAGGTGCCAAACAACTACATATGAAGTTAAGTGAGCAGTGCTTACAAGTAAGTACACACAAATAGACGGTGCATGGCTCAGGCAAGCAAGAGGCACAACCGCCTCAGTTCTCTTCTCCCACAGAATCTAGTGCAAGGACTTCTCTACATTTCTGGTTCAAACCCAAAGCTGTCCTTTTGTCAAAACAATGAGGAAGAAGGCATCAGCAGAACCCTTATAGAGGCCTTTGAATTTACCTAGTAACAGTCAACAGTATACTAAGACACACTAATCTCAGCTACCATACTGAAGTTGAGCTGACCAGAAAATGCCTGCTAGACTCTAAAGGGCTGGCAAAATACAAAAAAAGAAAGCTAGGCAGAAAAAAAAAAGAAATTTCAATGCCGTGCATTTTAGATTTTTTGGACTGCATATGAAAGACAAAGAAAGGAGGAGGTGGGAACCATTTCCACAAGCAAATGGAAGCACAAAGTAATAATGAAGTTGAATCTTTAAACTTGGTTTGAGTTTGTTGATTAACACACTCTGAATTAAGACTATAAAAAGGTCATGGCATTAACCCATAGCAGGTAATATCAGTTCTTGTACACTAAACCTGAAAAATATTAAGTGACTTACCAAAAAGCATACAAGTTTTATGATGCAGTTTTATAAAAAGCAGTAGTTGAAACAGTACATGCACCTCCCTTCTGACCCAGGTTCTCAAAGACACTGGTTGCTCATTTCACAGACACAGAAAAGTAAAAGCCTAGTTTGCTATAAGAAGATACAGCTGCCATGTGCTACCATGTGCTTCCTTGGGGAAAAAAAAAAAAAAAAAAAAAAGCTCAGGCTCCACAAGCTGTAGATTACCACTGCATACCTCAAAGAGGAGCATTACCAGCTGGTATCAACAGTGTTAGTCAGATTCAGCTCAATTATTTTCACCACTAAAAAAAGTCTATACTACTTGAACTCAAAGTGTGTTAATGAATGGGTAAAATTAAATTACGCACTCACTAAACCCAGTATTTGCTGGGACAGACTTAACTTTTCACAGTGGATGCTCCATCTGCAGAGGAAAATCATCAGGCACATCTTACCAACCAACATCCTCTCAGTCCTGACCAGGATGCCAGCTATACTTAATCTCTATGCTTAATCAGTGGTAGTCCTGTGTCCAAAATGCTCAAGAATATCTTTCAAAGTCTATCCCAAGTGTCGTTTATCTGACCCATTCCAGTGTGATTTCTAGGCATCACATCTAGGAGAATGTAACTGTATATACAGTGCCTCACAAATTAAATTCACAGCGAGCATGACATACTAGATCAAAAGGAATATATTTAAAATCAAGATGGGTAAACATAAGAAAGTGAACTTAGTTTTTATTACAGAATAAAATTCTGTTTTATTACAGAAATCACTACATTTTATGCAACATGATTCTTACCTCCAGGGAAAGTTCTCGAGCTTGCTTAAATACTTCCAAATCCTCCTGTGTAACAGTGTCCTTGCTTCCCACCAGAAATACATCCGTATTTTCTTGTTTGATGCTTAGTTTGATTTCAGTATCTGTTATTTAAAACCAGCAAAAAGCTTATTCACAGACGTGAATGTTACCACTTGCCTTACCAAAATGATACTCCTAAATAGGATTGTAGCAACTATGGCTGTTACAACTCCCCATTTTAACCAAACTTGGGATTACTACGCAAACAGAAATGAAACCTTTCCCCCCCTTCTCGTTTTGTAGTTTGCTGTTGCATAAGCTATTTTTGGTACTTGCTTGTCTGCCTGTATAAGCCTTTATAGTCCAGTTCTATTAAATTAGTTTTGAACCTCATGAAATGGAGTAATTCTATCACTAGAACTATGCCACCTGATAAATGCCAGTATACTTTACAAGGTAAAAATAAGATAAAAAAGTTGCCCTTTAAAGTTGGAGACCAATGCTAAGCGAAATCTACATTCAAATTCTATAAATATATTTCTTCTTAAATAAAATTAATATAAAAGAAAGGTAGCTCACAGCAGTACAGATCAAGTGTTGTGGAGACTGTAGCAGAATGGAATTGTTCATGAAAAAGCAATGGAGCAGAGGGAAATGAATTGAAATGTCCACCATTATAAGCACTGAGAGCACACAATCATGATGACAGCACTACTGCCAGAAAAAGGGCATGGTAAGAACAAGGAAGTAGCATGAAAAGTGGCTACTCATGCGGTACTACACAGCCATAAGCAACATTATGAACACATTTGGGGCTCCTAGTGTCACTACAGATGCAAAAAATAATAAAAAGGTGGTGTGGTATTAGTTAGGAAAAAAAAAAACCAAAACCAAAAAAAATGCTTTGGAGATTTAGTCAGCATTAGATAAAAGGTCAAAGTTTCATTGCTTTTGTATGAAAGTGAAGTGAACAAGAGAAATAGCTAAGACCTATGTGACAATATAAGAATTTTGGTTTTGGACGGGACGCAGGTTTGGTTGGCGCTTTGACCTTTGCTTACCATCATCCTGATCAGGTTTAATCCTTCCGTCTGCCAAGCTCCCCTTCCCTGGTGAGGGGGTCCCCATCTGAGGGGTCACTTTATACTTTAATCTGCCTAGAATCCTGTGCTTTTTAAGGAAAGTTGTTCTCTTGAGGTGAGCAATTGCTTTAAAAGCATGTCCTCTAGACACACCCCATGCAGAAGTACAGGCACGAGAAATAAATCTACTCCTAAACTCTTTCTTTCCATAGAAATGGTTATTAGATTTTGATGAGGAGGATAATTCTGGTTTACGATGCAAATGCTTGGGTGGTGCATAGCTTGGGTGTCCCTTTTCTCGAGACTGTCCCTGAGTGGTATAGATATGAGAGAGTCCATCAAAGAGTCCCTTTAGCTGACTGTTACTAGGAAGGCTACTAAAGGAGGGTACAGTTAACTGACTGGAAGAACTTTGGGGAGAGTTAGAAGAAGTGGAAATGCTGGACTTTTGCGAACTGTGGCTCTGACCAGAGATGGGGGTTGGGGGTAGAAGTGAAGAAGGTGGAGGTTTTAGCTTTTGTGTGGTACCTGTAGCCAACACAAGAGAAGTGCATGATTGTTTCTGAGAGACCTTTTTCCTTGGACGATAGTGCTTTGAAAAG
Organism: Leptosomus discolor; assembly: GCF_034619465.1. NCBI lineage: Eukaryota > Metazoa > Chordata > Aves > Leptosomiformes > Leptosomidae > Leptosomus > Leptosomus discolor. Next base: position 24,845,868 of record NC_141396.1, on the reverse strand, counting down.
TCTATTATTTCACCTCGCGATCTGCGACCATCAGGTGATGGTGTAAAGAACTTAGTAAGGCCATCAATGAGCCCTTTGGTTTTCTTGTTAACTTTAAGTGTAGAGGCAGGTATGTAGGTGGAGGTGGTGGTGATTTTGGTGGTGGCACCAGGCCGAGTGGGGTCTGTAACAGGCAATCTGCTGCTTGAATCCTTCACAGATGCAGCATGACCAGATGAAGGTGTGGTACAGACTTTAGTCTTTTGACCCCTACCAGGTGACCCCCTTCCTGTGAATGCATTCACGGATCCTTCATCACTGGTTACAGACCTATGCAAAAATTTGGAAAATAAAAATCGGCATTAAAAATCTGTAACTACTGCCAAATAGTACTACAGTTTATACAAGCTACTTATGCCACTGTACTTTAAAATCTTTAAGGAAATGTAAAGACATACACACTTTGGAAATACATTCCACACTATGACATAACATCCAACTACTTTTCTTTCCCTTTTTCTCTCCCCCACCCACCCCCGCCCCCCCTTATTTAAAAGGGGGGACACAGTACATATAAATAGAAGCAGCTGAGATAGCAAGATCTCACAAGTACACAGCCTCCCCACCTATTTTAAGCGTGACAAAAATGTGCTTCTTTGGAGAAAAACATCAACGCACTGTGTCCGAGTACAATAACTGCTCCATCATCTTAGAGTTTATTGTACACACAAAGGAGATACGCATGTTCAGTGTTAATAAATTCTGCATTTCAAAACACTTAACTTCAGACTACATTTGCTTAAACTGTAGAGAAAGTCTATTAGTCCTTTAAAGCAATACAGTCCATTTTCAAGAAACTGCTACTTTTTCCACACTCTTGTTGGAATATGTATATCAACACTAGTAGTAAAAACTGCCACCAAAGACCTAAAAGCAAAATGAGGTAGTTTATGAAGAGCATTACAATAAAACAAAAGAAACAGACTCTGTTTTCTTTAGAAATTGTAATAGCAAAACCAAAAATAGCAAAGGAAGCAAAAGAGTAAATCTGTAAGACCAAGTGTTTTTTGCAAAAGAGCTGTAAACCAACCAGGCCTAACATGGAAAATGCTAAGAAGGAAGAGTGGTGAATGTTATTTTAATGCTAGGAAGAAAAAGGGCATACTGAAAGCCAACATTTGTGACACCAGAACTGCAGGTTTAGCTGGTCGCTAATGACTGCTGAGAGGAACAACACTGAATGATATGCTGAAGAGTACTATACTGTAAGTATACAGAAACAGATAATTTAAAAATATTTGCAGTAAAACAAATAGATATCAGGAGGCATGATCAACTGCAAATCCAAAGCTATATAGCTGCATCAAATGCTCCCATTCCCTTTCCCATCCTGCTCTTTGAAGTTAGCTTATTTACTTTGCAGCAGAAAGTTTTCTTCCACAGATTTTGCCTTCTTAATTGAGATGCTGAAGTAATTAATTCCAACAGGTTACTTCTAATTAAAGATTGAACAGCCTGGGGCTACCATCTGGTTTACTGAACTCCAAGGGCCTACCACTTTAAGAACTAACCCCTTTTCCACTCACACATCCTTAAATTTGGTTAGCTCCTAAGAAGTTTCTGGTTTTGTTGCCTCTAAGTCTTTTGAATCCTTTGGTGCCACAAGCTTATGTCCATCACAAGACCTGTTCTCACTACCAGATGTAGTAATCACCATCAGTGCCAGAGGCCACCACACATCTGGTTTCAGTTAATTCTACACAGTAATTTGCCTGTGAAGGACTTCCTGCAGATGGTCAACAGGCAAAATATTGTTCCAATACTACTGGATGTATTTTCTTTGTACTACACAAAAAGAACTAAGTGGCATTAGCTAACCTTCCTATGTGACCACACACTTTTAGGTATGACACTGTCATCTCCTGTATCCCATGATCACTTTTAAACAGGATTCCATAAGGAAGAGTCTCGTGTCTTATCCTACCTCCTAATCACTCCTTTTCCAAAACAAGATTAATGTTTTATATTTATTAGACATCGAAGTAATACAAATGTGCCCACATTATTGCAAATATTTATTAGAGACACCACCCCCAAATAGTACTTTAACATGCTCACGTGCCACAAAGAAAAGAGAATCTTTATAAAAACATTCATAATCATCTTCCAATGCTAAGAGAACTTCTGCATCCTTTAACATGACATTTATTTTAGAAGTTGTAGCTCAGAATCCCATTAGCAAAATGTAACAGTAAAGGTTGGAAAGGTTGTGAGGGTTTTTTTTTTACATCTATGAGGAAGGAGGCGAAGCAGAATTAGTGTCAGACAGACATTCCTGCTAAATCCACTGTGGGAACCCAAATCAGGGCCATGTTTTTAGAGAAGTAAGATGGCAGTACTGTACTAGAACCGTAACCTCCAGTTGAAGGCTTAGAAATCTTCAAAGGGGCAAAACCAGAGGTGTAGCTAGAGATATACGGAGTATTTTAACTACACACACAACGATATACAGGAATTTCAGTTACAACACTGAAAGTTGTATAGCTATTTCAATGACCTTCAAATTCCTAAGTTATTTAGTCAGGAGGAGAATGCAGAAGTAAAAGAATGTTCACCCATTCTTCTTTTAACAGCATGCTCTCGTGAGCTGCTACAAATATATCTTTTATTTTTATGTAGCACCACACTTCATCCTTGTCCTGTACTGTTTTCCTAGAACAACATACACAACTTTAGGACAAGGACCAAAAAGGAAATACAACAGAGAGGGGAAATAGAATATAGCAAGCTACACAGGACCAAGTACATAAACTTGACTAGTGTGCTTGTACTCTAATACTGCAAATGTTGGGGTTTTTTTTCCTTCTGTTTTTACATATTGGCTCTACTGGCTCCAGAAATCCTTGTTTTGCAAAATGCAAAGTTTTACAGCAGCTACTGCGCAACTCTGAATACTACACAGGTGTTCAAACTATAGAGAAAAATGGCTGGGTAACAGCCACTTGACAGAATGAGTAGTAGGTAGAGCAGCTGCTGAGTTGACCATGGCCAAACAGTTAAATAGGAGGAGAAGAAACACATATGTGAATAGGAACATGTGATGGAGGGCAACATTCTACTGGAGTTAACACAGAATCTGCTCCTGTTTAGTACTCAGTGCAATGTCAACTCAGCATTTGAATGCTACTTAAACAACCCTCCAACCAAGCCTTAAGATGTCCAACTACAGTGATCCCTTGAAAGACAGATGCCAAAAAAGAGTTACAGCTCTCTTGTCTTAGACAAACACATTCCTGAAAAGCAAGAGGAATTGCTACCTCTCTCCCTAGTAACCAGTGGCAGCTTAATAGCAGAACTCAAATAATAATTTTTTTTGAAGAGAACCACTGAAATCGGAACTTCTGCAGTACTTGCAGTTTGCTGGTTTGGAACAGGTTTAGCAAGCTGACATAAACTAACAAAGTTGTTTTTATACATCTTTTGAACAGATCTTTAAGCAGAACAGTCTCCTGAAGTCAGATAAAAGTAACTCAGTATTATGCACTTAGTATATATTCTGTTTGTACTCCAATTATTTGAAGTTACACTTAAAAGACAGCTGTCGTATATGTTATCATACAGACTTTTATTTACATATGCTATAGGTACAAGTTTTGTTATAAGATCTAGATAAGTAAGTTACAGGAAGTTTTTTTCATCACCTTTTGACATGACACAAAAAGCACCTGCTATCATTAAGAAGTTATTGGCCACTGGGCTGAAAGGCATACAACAGAATACTCATCACCTACTTTCCCCAACTTGAAATAGTTAAAAACTGTACTTGAACCTGCATCAACTCTTATCTGACTACATTCTCAGAAACATTAAAAAAATTCAAGAGGAACCTACAACATTCGTTGCTTTAGTTTATTTTTCGGTCGTCCAATAGGTTTTGCATATCTTCGCCTTATTTGGGCAGCTTTCTCATGAAGTAGCTTTCTCCCTTTCTTCTTTGGTCTACAGACCTGGCAAATCCACATCCCTACAGAAAGAAAAAGAAGTTTAATTGTACACAGCTTATTTAATCTGTACTACCAAGATACATGTCAAGTACACAAGGTCAACAAACCATCTTATGAACAGGACATACAGGGAAAGGGAAGCAGACAGAGAAAGTGATCTACTTCTACCCATATTTTGAAATTTTTGAAAGCAAAGTGCTCATGGAAAGGGGAAAAAAAAATGCAACAAAGATCACAGAAAAGATTGCGAGCAAATGGGTTCTTAGAATAATTTCTGTTCTAGCTTGTCCCTCCTTATACTACCTGGATCTTTCTTCAGACACAATTAAGACATGGGGAAAAAACGATGTATGCATTACAAAGCAATCTAGGCCAGAGTGCACTACAGAAAATACCAGATCATACCTAGGTATGCTTGTTAATATACAACTTGAATTTGGCATCCTTTTAATGATGGATGACCATGTCTGAACACTTTATTATAGATAAGGTTAAGGATTTTAGGGTGGGGGGTGGAAAGCTGGAAAAAGTCTTTAGTGCAACTTTAAGATTAAAGAGGGAAAGCCATAAAGATCTGAGAACAGAAGTGAGAAGTGCTACATAATCAGAAATCTAGAGATTAAAGAACCTGAAGATACAGGTGTTTTGTTTGTTTGTCTGTTTTTTAAATTACTCGTACAAAAGGCATGAAGAAGCAGGCTTTTTCACCTGCTCTAAGGATTTCTTTGTCAGTATATGTACTCCAAACATTTTAACAGCCTTCACAAAAACTTCAATGAACTGGCCAACAACTCACCTGGTCAACTGACCAGACCTCTACTATTTTCCTGAGGAAAAAAAAAAAAAAATCTCACAAAGAAAAATAAATTGGCTTTGACATGATTGAAGTCATACTGTTTACCAAAGCAAAAATAATTAGCATGCTCAAGAGCTTTTGGTCACTTAATATGAGAAAAGGCTGTGAATGAAAGTATTTTCACTGAAAGGATTTTTATTATCACCTTTTGGCATTCGGGAAAGTGGTGGGTCACAGCACTCCATGTGGAACCCTCTATCACAGGAGTCGCAAAAAAGCATGTTATCCTAAGGGGGGTGGGGGAGGAAGAGGAAGAGGAAAAAGAGACTTAATACATCATTGCTTGAAGTTGTACATCAGTGATTTGTATTTGCACATTGCTAAGTACAGAGCTACAGTAAACGAAGAAATATCAGATAACACTCAGTCTAACTTACTGCATTTTTGCCTTGGATCCTACATGCACTGCATGTCTTGCATTCAATACACTGCCACCTTAAGGCCTTCACATTTGTTGTTAACTCAGGACAGAATTTCAAACATGACGGATGCCCTAAAAAAACCAAAATATTTAAAGCTTGAGATTTAAGATTGGTAAGATTGATTCTTAAGTTCAACAGGATGTAGCCAGCACCACCAGAACCCTGCAAGCACCAGCCGTTTTCAAAACTTTGCAACACATTAACTCACTTACTTTGTAGAAACACGTGGAGCAACTGCCATGAAACTCATTTAGGAGGAGGTGTAGAACACTGACTTTTACTGTATCTGACACCTGTGAATAGCCTACACAAGCACCTAACATTGAATTTTTATTTTCACTAGGTTATTTCCACAGCATATTAAACTGCCATTGGTTCCGAAAACAGTGTTTTTACAAACTTGACCTCACTCCCCTTTCATAGCAGTGCAACATAAACAGAGGAAATCTTTAAATAAAACCATGTAAGTTTTTCTAAATATACTTAGTATATACAAGAGAAACTTAATAGTCAAACTAGATGCACTTTTCATTCCAACTCAATACAGTTTCAGAGCAGTAAGAAGGAAAAAAAAAAAAAAAGAAAAAAGAAAAAAGAAACAGGCAATTGGCACAAGAAAAGCTTACTACAAAGGAAGATTTAAAATGGGGGGCAGAGGAAAGGAGTAGCTGAACTACCACCTCCCATGAAACTATATTTTATTCCCTGTCAGGACCATCTTCTTTTTGTGGTAGCCTAGAAGGCCTACATGGCTTTCCAATTCATACAAGACATTAGACAACAGAACACATACGCCACCTCTTAGGCAATACTGACAGTGATTTTTCATGTCTTCCAACAACCTCAACAGAGCGTACCCTTAACCCAGAAAAGATAAAGGCACTGCTAAATAGGAAGGGAGAAGCCTTCCCAGGGAAACAGTTTTTGCCCATATTATATTCAGAGTTTATCAAGAACGTCAACTCCTAAGTTGTCAGAGAAGTAAGAATCCCTGAAGCCATGCTGCACTTATAGATGGCTGCAGTTATGTGACATGCATGAAGGATGCTCTCTTCTCACTGTCAAGAGTCAGGATATGTGCTTTTTTCCAGGTAATGGTCTAGTCATGGTGACTCAGTCTTTCTCCATCCACTGTTTCTCAGTCCAAGACTGAGCTAAACTATACAGACGAATCCATGAGCATTTGCTATTTTTGTTTTGGTTGGGGTGGTTTTTTTTGTGGGTTTTTTGTTTGTTTGTTTTTAAACAGACTGAGGCATGAATGGCAAAGATTACTGATGAAATGCAAAAGCCACTTTAATAAGGGCAATTCTCAGATTTTGTTTCCTTTTATTGTATGTACCCAAGGCTTAATCCACTTGTTGTTAAAATTTAAAAGTCAACTTAAATTGTGTAAATATAGCATATTCTCAAAATGTAGGAATATAATTAGTAAAGAACAACCAATAATAAATTCAAAGAGTAGTTTCAAAAACTTAAGTTATTGGAAAAGCATTGCCATTTGATTCCTGGCATACAGTTTAAAATACATTAAGAAATCTTTATGGTTAAAACCAAGTATGCACCTAAAGAGACTATTTTTCTTGAAAGTGACAAATATACTCTGTCACTGCACAGTTGAATTCAATGCTACACTGTTGCCTTCCATAAAGCTTAACAAGGGCTTCATTTAAAAAAAACCTGCTAAGAAATTAAAAAAAATCCTCCCTAGAGTGGCTTATAGTAATAATCAATATCACAGAAAGACTTATTTCATCAACCATGACTTAACAACTATATTAGCACATTAAAGCGTAATCATAAACCAATTACCTCCATATAAGTACATTTAATTCCAGTTACCGACCCTGCACACAAATCATTTATTTCAAGGAGTAAGTAACTTTTGCTTTAAATTGTTGATTTTAACTTTGCCTTAAGTAAATAACTGAGAAGTATAAACATAAGAAACATCTATTCCCCCTGGTTAACTAGGTACACATTAGGTGTAACAGTTACTTTATTTCCCTCATCTATCAACATAACATTTCTTATTTAAGCAATTACACAGCATAATACATTTGTTAATATCCTTAAGTGTTAGATTTTACTCTCGGACAAAAATTCAAGGGAAAAAAAAACCCATTGGTGTTAAATACGAAGATTCTACCTGTAACTCTAAGTCCTTGAGCCACAAATAACTAAAGGCTGAAAGAATGCAAATGAGAATCATCACTATGTATTTGCAGAGACAGCACAGATATTTTCAGATTTCAAAATACCATAGGGCAACTGTTCTTTAATAGCTGATAGTACTTACTCCCTTCATTTTGGACATAATTGACATAGTGTAAACATAACAAGTAGAGAGTAACGTCTACCAGACATGAACTGGTAATCGCCACAGGTTTCACTTTTAAAAAGGACTCTGTTTAACTGCTTTCATAGTTTAACAAATTTCTGTAGTCAGTTAAACAGAGTCACTGTGACCTTCAGTAATTTTACAGCTAGTTTCTTTAAATTTGAAAGAGCTGAAGAGATAAAGCATGTTTATGGCTTAAAAATTCACAGTATTGCAGCTCTAGCTGATCTAAACAGAAATTCAGAACATACTATCTTCTCCATACCCAAAAGCTGCCAAGAGGTTTTCAACACTTGATCGATCTCTAGTTTGCAGCATTTCAAATGGTAATTTCTCCTGGTTCAATCACTAAACTTTTTTTTTAAACCTCAACAGCATCAGCGTAGCACACAAGTTTAACAGGTTACTGGAAATTTAGACCTTTGAAAGCTAGCAATTTCCACCACAAATACATATAGGCGTACTTTAAAATAAAAGTTATTAAAAATTAAAAACTTTAAAATGAATCCTTATCCATCCCAGTTAGAAAAGGTTAAGATTTGTGATACGTTGATGTGGCAGAAATAGGTAAGATCAGGAAGCTGAAACAGAACGTCTCACTTCTGTGACTGAAAGCAACCCCTTTAACCTGCCCACTTTTGTTTCCTTGTTGCAAGTTTGAGGCTTGTTTATTCTTCAAAGGATTTGACAAAACAAATAATTGTATTAGTAACAACAATTACTTAGAGTGCTAAGTTAGACATGCTAGTATCTCCAGTTATTTTTAACTTTGATACAAATGTTAGGAATATGTAAGATAATTCACACAAAAAACCCCTTGTGTTTTATTACCTTTTAGGTAGAAAGCATTATTATTTAGGGTGACTTCAGCTACGAGCACAGACGATCAGTGCACCTGAGAGGATTTTGGGCACACAGTAGGGTTTTCCCCATACACATTTCCTAGCAGTTCGTTTTATCGAACTGGGCAACATCCTCCCAGAGGCCACAGTAATTAAGACAATCCACATATTCCCTTATTCTTAAAGCATACCCTAAATCTCCCTTATAAAGCCATCTCTGCACAGTCCTTCCCAAACATTTTCTGTCCCTATTCTGTCTTGACCTGACTGATGTATTCGTTGTTCTGCTCTCCAGCCCCTGGGTTACCCATCTTTGATTGGTAACCCTCCTGCCTTCTCAGCCTAACATACTATTTGTTTCAATAGACAGTACCCACAGGTATTCCACTTTCAGCTGGTTTTTCCCCCCCTTTTTTTGAAATATTTATTATAGTTGCCCAGTAACTCAACTTTTTTTCCTCCTCTTTCTAAAATTTCAGCTCCATCTTAAAACCTGTTAGTAGCAACTCTTTAATTGCTTCTGCATCTTTCAATTGGGAAAACGGAAGTAGAGTTCGATTCCAGTTCTCAAGTCTATCAATTGTTCAAAATCAAAAGATAAGGAAAAAAGTGGAGCAAGAGGGGGGAGGGAGGAGCAACATTTGCTTTCATAGTAGTAATTGTTTTCTCACATCTGACATCCCTCATTTCCTTTAGAGACTGCCCTATGCAAAGTGACATAGCAGTGCATTTCACTTCCACCGCCCAAATGCATTTTCCTCCTAAATACCATAAATTAAGAGTAGAATCAATGAAATGTGCAGATTTGCAGGTAGTTTCTGCTTTCAGAACACAGATGCATTACCTGAAGAGACACAAGGAACTAACAGAAAAACATAAAGGAAAGCAGACATGCCAGTAGTGGGCACTGCAAATTAATCTCTGGTAACTCAACAATTTGCTTGCTGTGTGCAACATGCAATTTCTTTTATGTCTGTCAGGCAGCAAGATATTGCACTAAGATTGGGTTTTATTTTAGTTAGGCAACAGTAGCTAAAGTTTAACCATCCAGCAATCTCACTGGCAGTCTCAACATTTCATTCTTTATATCTAATACATCTGATGAACTAATTAAAGATAATTCAGTCTTAACGAGGCAGAGAAAATGTATCAGTGTTAATTCAAACGGAAGCTGATCCATGAAAGTCAAGACTTCCAGTTCTAAAGCATCTTAAACCTACCAGGGGATTACTACACAACAGAAGAATAGCTGATAGCTAAACTCACCTAATTAATGTAAACTCTGTGTACCAGAGTCTAACCAAGCACAAATCCTATTCAATTTCTCAATATTAGAATACAGATTTGAAAATACAAGAAACTGTAAGCCATTAAAGGAAGGCAGTTTAAAATCTATGGGGTTTGGTTTTGCATACTGGAGTGAAAAAGCCACTTCCTTACTTCACTGTTCAGTCATTTGCTTAAAAATACTAAAAACCACACCAGCTTAAATACAAAGAATCTGTCTGGGGTAACAGATTCAGAACCACACAATCCAAAACATATCCTGATTAACTGAGAACACATTCTTGATCCAAACTGTTTTGTTTTTACTCAAGTACTTATGTAGCTGTCACAGTACTCAAGACAATCTTCAGCACACCTACAAAACGATGATGCACATGGACTCTGAATTCAAAGACACTGAAACAATAATTTCACTTTCATTGGTCTCAAAAGCAATGCTGACTCACACAGACCCTACTGCTGCTCTACTCCTTTCCCTCCCAAGCACTTCCCTCTTCTTCATTCTGACATAAAAGTTGGTATGGCTCTGCAGTGAGCTGGACTGGGGAACTGATCAATTTTGTTCTATTTCAACTACAGTTCTTCCTCAATCCAGTTTAGAGGAGACCAGATGACAGCACAAAGAGGTAGCACCAAGCAGTTGGATGTTGCAGCCTCTGACTTTAAACAGCACTGCTATTTCATCTTTGAGCTGGGATGGGATGGTCTACATTGCAAGGCTTTATCAAAAATACTTCTCAATGCAGCTGTAAGCTTCTGGGAGCAAAAGTTTTTTTACTGGCACAGCTAAACAAAAGCAGTCCACTCAACTGAAACTATACTGGCCAAATAACTCCTCTTCCAGCATAAAGCTATTTTCTACCTGGGATTTTTTTCAGAATAGCTAAACTGATCAGAGAATTTTCACATCCAGAACTCCATAGTTGTGCCTGAAAAAGCTTTATGGCATAGAGTTGCTAAAGAGATCTGCCCAGGTTTCTTAGCCAAGTCCCTCTGTGAATCAGCAATAACTTAGGCCAAGAACACATTTGCTATCATCAATGCGCAAGCACTGTGCAAACCACAAGTGTGCTGCAGTATTTCATTTCAAAATTAACCTAGTTGCTCACTTTAGGGGAAGCAGTTGCATTCAGAACAGCGACATGGAGTCTGCAATTGCTGCTGCAAAATACAGGAGCAAGGTACATATACGATAAGTAGAGTCACTATCTCGTGCCTGACAAGTAACAGGTGCCTAACAGCTTTAGTATGTTATTTGAAATATTATTTAAATTCCCACTTGAGGTAACAAAATAATTTTATTTTAAAAATATTAATTGGATACACAAGATATGCAACAGCAAAGACTGCTACAGAGTCTTTATTACTATGCTTATCCTTCAGCTTCTGAAATGTTGCAAATATGTGCAGGCAAAATTCTTGATCATTTGATGTCACAAAGCAAAACTGAGTTTTCAGATTAAACAGATTCCAAACAATAACAGAATCCTTGTACTTTACAAGGTGGTTTCCCTATTAACTTACTCAGCAGATCTATACCTTCAGCATAAAGATGAATTAATCTCTCTCATTTGTAGTTATTAAGATGACAACATTTTAGTAAAACAAATAAGTCTCTTCCAACCACTGTTTTGTTTCATTCTCAACCTATGTCCAAAAAGAGGATGACATTCAGAAGCTTAAAATATTTTTAATACCTTAAAAACAGACTTAAACATTTCAAGTAGTTGTAAATTCAGCCAACTTACCACTGCTGCCACAGTCCGCACAAGACAAGAGCTCTTCTGGTTTTTTTTCACGATTTGATTCTTTTGTTCCCAAACAAAAGCTACATATCGGGATGGGATCAGCTCGTGGCTAGATACAAAAATAAACAGAGAAAGTTAGGCAGCAAAAAAGAGAAACACACAAAAAGCCTCAGTGGTCTTTTTTTCACTTTTACTTGACATTTTCTCGTAGTCCATATTAATTACCAAAACAAACACCCATTTTACTAACTTTGGAGTAACAAAGTTTATTATCCTAAAGTATTTCATAAATGTTAAGTTGGACAATAATAAGGAATCTTGCATACTAACCCATGTAAACCCTTCCAATACAAGACCAGTGTTAACAAAAACAAGGAAAAATTAGAACTTTGGACACTATTTTTGAATACACCATTTCAACTCCAGAACACAATCACTTGTTCTTGAGATGTAATAATGCTCAAAGATTAAGATGCAAACTGGCTGTTATTACAGATCAGTATAGTTTCTTTCCAGAAAAAAGGGAAACAGGAACTTCCAAAATAACTCTCCAGTGTAAGACATGCTTTATTACTTTTCCATCCAGCATAACGCACACCTTCCTCCAAAACTACCATTTTAGGGTAAAAACACTGTATTCAACAGATCAACAGTTATCCATTCCAATCTGATGACTCCAATCAGCTATAATACACAACCAGAATAAAAAAAACCCATGCAAATCTTGCAATGCCTGGAAGCAATACAGAGAGCTTTTCAGAGAAACAATAAATAATTAAGATATATTTACTTCCTCATCTCTCTAATCTACTATGTGACAGACATATGTGACAGAGATTAAATGCCCCAGAACAGTTTCTGCAGTAAATTTTAGAGCTTTAATGAAACTACTTACCTGCATCGTCCAAAATATTAATGTATTGGTGCCTATACAGAAGTATCTGTAAACAGATCTGTAACAAACAAAATCATGTGCAACTATTTCTTCAAGTGGGATACTCAAATAACAGAGCACCTTCCCAGACTGGCTTCTAGCAGCTAGTATCGCAACAACTCAAAAATTAAACTGGTTTCTTCTGCAAATTCATAGCTCCCAGATTTCACTAAGCACTGCTGTTAGTTTTATATATCAAAGTAATTACTTCTTGTTGTCACCTTCAATTTTTACATTTCCACTCTATGCCACAGTACTTGGAAAGCTGACAGACTATCTTTGTCTGACCTACGAATCTGTATTCCATTACAGTTCCGGGAAGTGGGGAATGCCTGTTGTTAAGGGCATCCTTGAGAAGGCATCAGTTCCATAGATATGCTCTCATACCTCAACACAGCATAATACAGAAATACCAAAATGAGGTTGATATTACTGAGTTTTAGGATCATCTTAAAATCAAGCAGCAGATTCTAAAGAATACCGACACCAGCAAGGTAAAGTTATACTACCCAGCCAAGAGGGGCACATGTATCCTTACCCTGGCCTACAACCACTTCCATATAAACAGATCAAGGCACAGCACTTTCCTGAAAGCTTAGTCCTCAGAAGTCCTCTGCCCACTGTTCATTACAATCCAATTATTGGAATATTGACATACTTGTATACCCTATACATAAAAGATGACCAGAGCCAAAGACTTCTTCTAAGTATGGAGATGTCTGTTCTTGTCCACAAACACGAAAGGAAACTGTAGTATTACCTTCTTCTAACTAATAGGAACAAACATAATCTGCAGCCCTCAGTCTTACTAAGACCTCCGATTATATGAAGACCTGAACGATTAAATTTCTACCTGGACAAAAATAATTGTTGACGTTAAACTGGCAGATTTCCAATTTAGTTATGCTTCAAAAAATTAAGAGTAATTTATTGATGTTCTTTGTCAGTTTTGGCAGGATGGCGTTGAATGAGATTGGTAATTCTATAGGTGGGAAAGGATATACCAATTACCTGCAGAATTTTTCACTTGCAAGTTAAAAAGCAACGCACAAACAAATAAAAGAAAATGAGTTAGTTACTATTCTTGCCAGTAAGATGATATAATTCAACTGATCTGTTCCATCATTATGCTTTTAAACAGACTTGTATTTGCTGCAAAATATTAAGAAAAAACCCCCAAACAAACCATAAATTACACCAACAATCATCAGTAGAAAAATGGTCTGGAGCTATCCAAACACAACTGTTCACTTGCAGCATCTTGTAGACATTTCTTAACTGCTACTTCAAGTTTAACACAGATAATTTTAAAAGAAAGATTATTCTGTTAGTGGAATCCAGTAAAAATCTCCTCATGGCAAACATACCATTCTCCTTCCCTTCGATATAACAGTGCTTTAGCCATTTCAGAAAGGCTCGCTCTGATAAATAATCTACAAAACATCACCTATCATTCAAATCCAGGTCCACAATCTCATTTATCTTTCGAAGATTTTTTTCCTTGCTCTAGAATAAGACACAGCCATTAGCCAACACTCACTTACTCCACTATTTCAACATCCACCTACACCCCCCCCTTTTTTTTTTCTTAACAAGGTAAAATAAAGGACAAAGGTTGTGGGTAGTTCAGGGCTACAGAGACTGATGTTCCCATACCAAACCTAACAATAGAAACCTTGAAAGTCCTATCACTTAACACACAAGTTTTCAAGAAACTTACAGGCTCCAGTATACATTTTGAAGCCATGTACATGAATAACAGTATTACTGGGTCTGACCTCTGAGCTACAGAAAGTTAAGAACACACACATTCCTGTCAGCACAGTAAACAAAATGTAGGTTTTTTATTGCTTTAGATTGTGCAGTCAAAGCAGAACGACATTCATACTGGTAGTATTATTTCTGGCTCATAACTGTCTCAATTTGGATAAACAAGTGGGGTTTGCATTGAGTTTTTTGTTTGGTTAGTCTCACTGAGTCAGAACATAATCTAAACATAAGTGCATCTCCTACCTGTATCTCTTAATCACTAGTTTCTTTCTATAAAAATAGCAATTGAGTATCATTGTCTTCTGAAAAACAACGATTAGACACCAGGAAGGTTAACTCCATTTCATCTCCTACAGAAACTGGCGTGGCCAGTTATTCAACACTGCAATACTTTATACCAGATGAACAAGTAATATTTTTCTTGTTATTCAACCTCAGTTTAAAAAGAAAACAACTTTTTCATCTAATATTTAAGAATTGCATTAATAATTGTGTCACAAAAATTTTAAAGAGTATGGTGCCTGCTCTGTCACTGAAGACAGGTATGGATAACACTAATCCAGTAGCATACTATTATTTCTTCAACAGAGCTAACAATCCGAGAAGATTCTTTCATTTCTTTAGTTTTGGGAACAAGGTAAATTACAACTTTCAAAAGGGTTTAGTTTTCTAGGTTACTAGAAATTGTACATCTAAATTTAAAAGGCTGCCCTGTTCAAATAACTGTATTTCCAGTTGCAGCAGGGGCAAATTTGCAGAAAATCCATACTTTATGCCAACATGCAGTTGTGCTCAGAAACTGAAGCTTCACAAAAAGCAGTCAGGCGATAGGATTTTTTTTTCTTTTAAAAAAATAATAAAAAACATATATACCATAGAGCAATAACAGTCCATCAACTCAGCACCTGTAAACAGGTTGGGGTTTTATTTTACTTTCCAATTAGAAACTGAACAGTACTTATTCAAGCATCATACATCCAACCACCAACCCTTTAAAACATCATATATCCAATGACCACAGTCCATCTATCCTCTAAATAACGCTAAAATGAAGTACCATATCACAATATTTTTACTGACATGAGTAATTTTGGCTTAGAAACCCTCATGATGTACACACTGTGATCATCTGCCCAAGTTTACATTCTTCATTTCCTACGATAAGGAGGAAAGAAAGGATTATGTTTTAAAATACAGTATATAAATTCCTCAAACATATACAAGCTTTAAACAGATTGTATTACTTTACACTGACGAATGATTACAGTTTGGTAGGAGATACCTATTTAATCCTACTA
Organism: Leptosomus discolor; assembly: GCF_034619465.1. Taxonomy (NCBI): domain Eukaryota; kingdom Metazoa; phylum Chordata; class Aves; order Leptosomiformes; family Leptosomidae; genus Leptosomus; species Leptosomus discolor. The sequence goes on along the minus strand of NC_141396.1, from coordinate 24,830,387 downwards.
CACATACAGTACAAATTTTAAACCAGGCATTATTTTTAACATTCATAATAGGAAGTCTCAAATGTATCCCCCCTTCCCTTCAGGCAAAAATGTAGAGGCAAAACTGTTCCTATAGACAATCACTAACTGCAGCTGGTAAGAACACTGTCATAAAAGCTGTGTGAATCAGAAAAGCTATGCAGATATGTTTTCAAGAGACTGGCTTACTAAAAAGAAAAAAAGTCCCAGCCACTGTCTCTGCTTTAGGCAATATATAAACCCTTGCTCTGTTCTCAAATGTACCACCTTCCTAAAAGGCACTAAAAAGATGAAGAAAGCAGTAAGGCCTGCAGCTTAGTTACTCACACAAAAATCTGTTATACCATATACACAATGATTTTTCGCTACTGCATAAAAGACCGCACAAACAAACCAAAACTATCAGAACCAGCATCATATTCAAGTGCCTGCCCTTAAGTGTCTAGAGAGAAAGACTGAAGACCATCAGATGGTCAAGTTTGAAAGCAACTGCCTTTCACAAAGAGGGCAATGCAAACCCATCAATGACTTCACCTCGGTATGCCTACTGTCCTCAACCTGAGTGATGGGAGAAGGAAGATTTCTGAGCTGTTACCCCACCATGAACAGCAGAACAAATCATGGGGAACTGCGGTGGGGGGGTGGGTGAAGGGGTAAGATGAGACTGCAAGTTGGTGCAGCAGGTGAGGTGAAGGACAGCACCACAGTTCATCCTCTTGCATGCACTTGATACAGCACCGAAAAAGGAAAGAAAACCAATCAACCACATAACAAAGAAAAAGAGAAAATGCATGAGTGACATCACTCACCATAAAGAATCTAAAATATCATCCAACTTTAATATCTGGCAGAGCAGAAAGAACAGAGCATTAAAGAACAGAGATTAGTTTTTCCAGATTTTGGTTACTGCAGCCATTAGAAACAAACATGGGCTACACAAGGAATACTGTGAGGTTTCCAGGCCTAAGAAGGATGCCCATGTCCACAGATTGGCAAGGACTCAATTATAGCATCGAAGATGTCAGTAAAGTATTGGATGCTACAGCAACCTCTCCCACACCCCCATCTCTGTTTCAGAATAAGCACACCTCCAAAATGTAATTTCCTAACATTCATGGTTTTAAACCCATTTTAGACAATAATAATTCGTTATTATCCTAACACTTAAGACCATTTTCACTAAAAATTATACTAATGCATGTACACTAAGTTTTCATCATAGTTTCATTTCAGTCACTTCAGAAAACAAGAAAAACCATGCTTAGTAAGTTTGTGCTACAGATAGAGACTAAAAATAACAAAAAAACACTGGTTTTGGTGACTTTAGGAAATGTTTCGTAATTATTTCTTTTTTCTTTTTTTAATTTTTTTTTTTAAACTATTTAGCATAGTTTTCAAGTTCTGAAACATGTAAGGACGCACTATCCTTACTGGTTTCTCACAGTCTTGACATATATTGCAAACTCTGAGATCGGTCCACACAAAAATCATACTAATTTAAGAACAACAACATAGTGTTAGCATTTAGTTAAACTAGTGCAGTTTCCATATTTAAGCAAAGACTTAGAAGTCATTTATGCAACCAGTAAATTATTTTATTTTTATGAATCACAGTTATCTATTCCGCAAAACTAACAGGCTTTGCCACTGCACAAAACCAATCCTTGGTATAAATTCAGCCGGACTTCTGTAACCTCATGCCAGAACTCGTCTCAAGTAGTGAGGCCCAAAATAACAATTTTTTTTCCTACTGTAGTTTATGGGCTGGTGGAATTTACATGCTCATCTGACTACACTTCTAATTCCCGTGAAATTCTTAAAGCATTTAGGATGTTCTAACATCCCACCTCCCAAAAAGTCACATTGTTAAGTCCTGAAAAGTCTTATTTTTGAGTCTGCAAAGTTACCCACAACTATAAGCAAGGAGATTACTATTCGCATTGCAATAGCACTCTGAGGCTTTAAACAGATTGTCTGAAAACTGGTAGGCGTTAGCTGTGAACACATAATTATGGTTTTAAGTGCCAGTCTCATTAAACTTTATATACACATTAGAACAAATGAAGTTTCATATCAGTCCCCAGAAATTTAAGTTTGAACAGTAAACCAAAACTGCTTCTCAATGCCTTTTCAGAAACATCTCAACATCACCTGACAACCTGCTGAAGACACACCCTTATGCATGACAAGCAGGTATTAGATCTCTATTACTCTCTGAACAGAAACAGCATGTAAGTAATTTCAGGGTTAATAGGATAGAGAGGCATATTTTCTTGAAAATGGAAACTGCCACACCTTCAGTAGAGATCCATCGTTCTGGTCCCAATCTTCACCCTACTTCAATTACTTAACTATTTACAGCCTTAGGACGGACAGAAGCAGCAAGTTTGCTTTCTCAGATGACCTACATTTTCACAAAGCACCTTTTTTTTGGACCATCACATCACATCATAGTTCAAAAAAGTAGTCTTTGAACAAGAAATGCCATCAGCAGCATCTATAAATAGAGTTTTTAAAAAAATTAATATTGGAAAACAAAACCTGAATGAGTCACAGGTACCAATTTCTAGTCCCAGCTACTGAAACAGTTGTTCTTGGTCACAAAGCAAGGCAAGGCATTATGAGTACTTTCAGTTGCAATCCCTTTACTGCACCCATTCTGTGAGTAAAAAAACTGAGTTTACTTTCCACATCTGAAAAAAATCCATCATGTTTCAGGAACCAGTTACTACTAGGTAAGCTAAACATTTTTTAAAAACAACTTCTTAATGACAACTGTCCAGCAGATTCCATGTTAGCTCTACAGTACCACACAGGTACCAATCACATGGTAAAAAAAGTACACACTAACTCACATGATGGTAAAACCATGCTGACAGGCTATTACTGCAGAAGTGTGAAAACATTAGACCTTCTACAAACCTTAATGTAGCACCTACATATTCAGAGAGCACAATGCAAAAGCCAATACAAGCGCAGTTCCAAGAAAAAAGGACAGTCCACAGTGCCAAATTTTTTTATTACACCTTTAAGCCAATAAATTACATAAACAGTGTGTGCTGAGGAAAGGCTATAGTCTGAAGCTTCTCCTCCCAAAAAGACCATCTTCACTGCTAGAATACAGGTTTGTAGTCTGTTTTGCTCTATAAAACTCTGATTTCCTTACTACACAGAGGCTTCCTCTGCTCACATCCCCCTCCTGTACTTTCAAAGGGTATGTCTGTATGTGAATTGTGATCTAAAACATAACTGTCAGAGGTACATAAATTACCCGAAACAGAGAATTTTAAAACCCTTCATGTCCTCCTGGATTCACAGACCCCAAAGGCAACTAACTGCAACAGTGATACTAAATTTCAGAGTTCGAAACACATTCCTGCAGGTCCGCGACCTCTACTTTGTGTGCACACGCAGAGCAATCAGCAGATGACTGGTGAAGAAGATTGTGAGGGCATACATACAAAGACTGTGTCTCAAACAATGTTCTGGACTCGTCTTCAAAACTGGGAATCTCACTTCCATTCTGCACGCCTGATGAGACGGGAAACTCCTAAAAGTGCATCCAAATGGACATATTTCTACAGGTAACAGCAGGAGAGGGAGCACTCTCCCACCTCAGCCCGTAAGAAAACTACAGTTCCTTAAACAGACTTAAGAACTCTGTTCACCTAGGCACAGTAGTTCCCTTGCAAACCTGAGCTGAAATAATGTAGCAGAGTATACAGTAAGCTATTCCTACCCTTTTCATTGTTCTTCATGTAATAATTCCATGTAATATTCTTAAAACAACTTTTTTTTTTTTAAAGCCAAATAATGTAAAACCGAAAAAACTTGCCTCTTCCTTCCTACCCTGAAAAATACGGCCAAGCCTACAATGCAAACTTGTACGTTTAGAAATTTCTCTCCTAGAGTACTTTAACTAGCTTTTACAGGAAAAATACATCATCTACCTCCCCGGACACAACGCATCCCACTCAAACGCAGCTCTCAACATCAATTTGTGTGCCTTAGTACTAACCTCATCAGTCAACAAGCATCACACAGCTGATGGAACTGAACAGACAAAAACCTAACCTGCATCTTCACAACTAAGCACTGTAATGAGGAAGACATGCATAAAATGGCATATGCTACTAGACAGTTTTCTAAACAGAGTTTCTATTCTTAAGTTACTGAACGGAGCATTCCTGCTGCCTCTTCAAAACTGGGAAACAATACAACCTGGAACAGGGGAGCTCACAACAATTACTGCTTAAAAAACAGAACACAACTTCAGGCTTCAAATGCCTCTTTTCCTTGCAATGTGGAAAAGATAATAAAAGTCAAATTGTCTTTCAAGACTTTTGTTTTTTCATATAACAGTGTAAGAGACTAGAAACAAAACCAAAACTAATTTCAATTTATTAAAGTTGCTTCAGCTGTATTCAAGAAACCAACTAAACATTATTGCTCTGCATAGTAAATATTGCTCAACACACAGGGAAGAAGCAACCCTGATCAAAAAAGCCAAAAACCTCCCAAAGAAACACACATGCACACACGTATACCTTTTCTAGAAAGAGTTTCATTCCTTTGCCCTGGTCCTCTTAATTAGCTTCACATAAGCCGGCCTGCATTTATGTTTTGTTTGCAGTTTATGTACACTGAAAATCTTAAAAATTCACTTTTTGTTGAAAAACCACCATCCAAGGCACAGGATACACCCCCCTGGAGAAGGGTGCAAAGCAGCAGCTCAAAAAACACAGATACACCTCCCAGTCCTCTGGAGGCTCAGCCTTCATTTTTAACAGAATCAATCTAAAGCCTCTACATTCACAGAAGAGAAGCTTTCAAACCATAATCCAAGTTTAATAGACACACAAGACTACTGTAGACAGCCTAAAACCACTACTTTGGATATGTATATGCCCTGCTATGATTTCATACGTTACTGAACTCAGTTACTTTACTTATTTAAATTGTATCCCTTCTGTGATGTTTCATCAATTTCTATAGAAGGTAGCACTACAGGAGAAGGTGGCTCTTCTCTCCTAAATGGGAGGGAATTTGTTATTTCATGTGTGGGTTTCCTGCCTTGGTCCTGCACCTGGAACTAAATTTTAAAAAAATTTATTTGCCTTTGCATTATCGTTGTAGTACAAATGTTTTTAAAATAATAAAGTCCTTTAGCCAAGGCTATTAATGTAACTGGGCTATGAAGAAGGCTATCCATAAATCCCCCCTTCTGCATTCTCCACTGTGAGATTAGAGCCCAACTACAGATCCTGCCACTATGGGGTACTTGTGCTTACCAGCCAGGCTATAAATAGCTCAAGCTGTAAATATATCCTATGTACACTGCAGTTTTCTAATTGCAGCTTCCTGTAATTCTGATGACCATCACCTACAATGTCCAAATCTAACCCTGGGCCAAGCAGTTTTCAGACTCCTTGAAACTTGTCTCTTCAGTGGTTTTCAAGTGAAAAGACCAAGGCCGGGGGGGGGGGGGGGGCACGGTGGGGTGGATGGGCAGGAAGTTAGTTTAGTTTAGTACTTTTCAGCTATGTTTTTGACACCTGTGGCAATATATTCTCTTCAGGAATACACATTTGAAAGTTGTCTCTTGTCACTATTAAGTGCGCCATCAGTACTGCATGTAGACAATGGTCCTCAAGTCCACATTCAAGTACTATTTGGTTTATTCCCTTCTTTCACCTTCTGCAAGGTACCCTTGGGAAATTAATTCAAAACATATTTGTAAGTTAGATTTTATATAAAGGTAACTCAGATCCATTTTCTTTACATCCAAGATGTAAAAAAATCTGATGTCTTCAAACTCATTCGAAGGGATATTTCAATAACAGCTAAAATTAGAAGGGCTCCAAAACTTTCTTCTTTTTCAACTCCAAGCTTCATCCTTTCCATTCCCTTACTCACCTACTCTAAGACCAGCAAGTGGTTCAAAATCTACGTACCTTGAACTCCAGCTTCTGGCTTAAAAAGACTACTTTTTTTTCCCCCCAAATTAAACTCTTCAATCTGGCACACAGAACAACCTCAACAGGCTTGCTTTCCTTCATTCCCTCTCCGAAGTAGTTCATTGACTCCCGTAGACCAAAGTGAAATCATAGAATCAGTAGGTTGCAAGAGACCTCTAAGATCATCAAGTCCAAATCACTACTGCAGATCCAACGAAGCAGATTATACCTTAAATTGCATTACTCCTTCCACAGCAATCAGTAGTCAAAGTATGTCATCTTCCAAGTAATACCTTTGCTTTTTATATAGCTCAAATTCTTCTTTTTCCAAAGTAATGAGAGTTTTCACTCTTCACATTTCCCTCAAAAAACAATCCTTTAAATCCACCTAGATGTCTTAAGAGCATCATACCTTTGTTACTTGCCATGCACTCTGTCACAAAAATGATGCACTTAAGCCTTTAAACAACTATCGTTATCATCCTTATCATGACCTTACCTTCTATACCATCAACCACAATGCCATCCATTGTATTTGATGACAGGTAGTTAAAAAACACACAACATCCACATTATTAATACGTAACCCTTCCAAGAATCTCACCTTTCACCTTTAAGTATACTTCTGAGTATTCATTCAGAGGTAAACTTGATCACCTAAGTATTGAGATTTCTACAGTTCTGCTCATCACTCGCTTCTTATTTCCACATATTCTTCATATATATCAGTTCTTCATACGCTTAGGCGATTTCAAGAATTTTTGGAATGGAATCCACTGGTTTTTGTCACACATACATGCAGTTGTCTGAATGGGATTGCATTTCCTAACTTCAAATTCTACTTGTTACTGCAATGCAACTAGGATAAACCAGTTAATCACAAGCAGGTAAGCAGTGCTCCAATTCACAGACCATGATCCCATGGGCATGTCAATTTTTATATTCTTTGCGGAAAATTATTGCTTTCAAGTAGATTAAATAAACTCCAGTATGAAAAGCACACACTTCATTGCCACAATATTACGTTTACTCAGATGTTTGTACACAAGCATATTTTTATTCATAATTTATTACCAAAGTCACCCTACATAAATGTATATAATATGTTTGCAGTGTGACACAGGATAATTATTAGTTGTCTTGATGTTAATTGCTCAGGGAAAATGTTTAATTGCATATTAAATTGTTTATATGCATATTTTATTTAGTTTACTCTTTGGGGCAAGTTTACCGTCGGCGCTAGCTAGATTTGAGTAGTGCTATGCTAAACACAGAAGTAGGGCTTTATGAGACTGGGCTAGTGTTTGAAATGCAATTTGAAATAAAACAAGCACAGTCCCATTCTACTTCAAGATGAAGCATCTGAATTTCCCTGCAAAGTCAAGAAATGTCCTGCCTAGTTGCTTCACATACCTGAAACAAAAAATAATAGGACCAAAGCAAAATGATTAAGGCTGAAAATTCCAGGATCTGATACGGAATTACAAGATCTCTCTAGATTTCTTCCACTGATGTGATTATGAAATGAAGGCTTTAAATAGAGCTACCTTTTTTTAAAAAAAAAAAAAATTACTTTTTACACATGCATATAACTTGACATCCTTTCTTCTCTAGCAATTATTTTAAGAGCAGATGTAATATAAATAGTATCATTGTAAACAACACTTCTCTTACTGAGGCCCAAGTAGTACAGAAGTAACATAGCTAAACACCTATATTCCTATGGGCAACAAGTGACAGCAGCTAGGCCATCGACCTTCCTGTTGCCAAGTCACTGGTTTTGACTTGGTAAAAACGCTGTCACTAAGATACTGCTCTACCAGGTGAGCTACAAAGCATTACAACTAATAAAAATCTATTGTTCATGTATCTATTTATTTAAAAATAAAGTAATTCCTGGACTCCTTTCTGAAGGAGGAGAAAGCTGGACAAATAGCTGATTAAATACTAACAGCTTCATTGCCCCCCCACCCCAACAGGAACTGAACTTTATTCTTGCGAGCAAAGCAGTTTATTCAACAGCCAAGACACTGAAATCACTTGCAGGCATTTATCTTTACAAGCCATTGCTCAAGACAACGCCACTGAAAATCCACCAGATCCATAAAACACATGCAGCATGTTTTATAGAAGACCTAGGAGAATAGCAACTTTTCCACTTGATCAAGTGCTGAAATCCATAGCAGAGGGATAATAAAGGTGAATAGGCAAAGTAGCCCTACACCCCAAGGAATTACCCAGGAGGCTGGCCTTTCAAACATATGAAAGATTGCTCTATTAGTCCCTGCTTCTCTGTATGTATAGGCAATGATCAATATTGACACACAGTGAGGAAATTACTCCCCAAAATCAAAATGTAATTTTCGAATTAAAAACTCAGATTACTGTAGTTCATTTTACACATACAGTAAAATTACCTCCATTAGAATATAATGAAGCACTGCTAACTAGCCATGCTACATAAACCAGAGCTCAAACGGCCAGAGCAAAACAAGTATTTCAAATGAGACCAGCTTTTCTTAGAAAAGTTTCCAAGGAGGACCATTAAATAAAGTTAAATGAAAAAGTCTCTTAAAGGAAACAGGCTTGAGATTTGCCTTCAACGATTACATCTAAGCTGGGGGCAGGGGGGGAGCAAATATTATTGCAGCAGCTTGTATTGCATGGCTTCTGGAAACAAATCTTGTCAGGCTGGTTTTAATTTATCTTCTACACTATCTCAAAATCTGTAGTATTAAAGAAATCCCATTAAGTCCAAGAGTCCATTCTCCGTCCAATAACATTAAGTTGCCATACTGCTCAGGGAAAGGATGTCATGCAAGGAAGGCTGCAATTCTGATCCCTACAGACTCTACATAGTCTGTAGGGATCAGAATTGCAGCTCCCTTATAGGCTAGGGTGGGAAAGTATCTTCCCTAACCAATAAGAACTAGGAAGTAGACAGTGGACCAGGCACAAGCAAGATTTGCTATACCACTATTCTTAACAGCCTAAATCAAAGTATTATTTACAGCTCTTGTCCTTTGGTGGCTTAACTAGCCAATATTTACTTAAAATGCTTACAACTAAGCATCCATGCTTATGGCGTAAGAAAGAATGCCAATGTAGTGAAAACAAAAAATTACATGGGGTCTTTTTTTAACAGCAAAGCTAATTGAGTAATTACATTTAGAATGAGCACAGTATCTCCCTCAGCTTTGCAAAAAGCAAGCATTTGTGAAGTATCAATTAAGTGATGCAAATCAGAATTTTTAAAGAGTGTAGAATAGGTTTTGAAAACCACTTGTCTAAAACAACATTTAGTTCAATAATAGACTATAAAGAATTCTATATAACCCAACCTACAGAAGAGGCCCTTTTTCTCTCTACTTTGATGCTTACAATATAACCTAAAAGCCTTCATTACTAATAAGTCTTGCTAACAAAGTCAACATCTGAAAGACTCAACATCTACACCTCGAAATTTTTGGAACATAGTTTAACTGTACTGGATAGATTTCTTGAAAACACAAAAACAAACTAAAAAACCACCCTAACCCTGCAGTATAAATTGTACAGAAACTCCTCTCCAGACTTAAAAGTTCTGGTTGAGATCTTGACTCCACTGTCTGCCAGCTCTGTCACTAATGTCAATGCAGTTCGGATATAATGTATCATTCCCCTATTTTTTAACTTCTTGCAAAATTTTCTCTGAATATGCCTTCTAAAGGGTGCTCAGCTTTAAGGAAACAACTATAAATTTTACTATTTGGGAAATAAGACAAACTGGCAGCCCAAGCTAGTTTCCTTTAAAATTTATTAGAACCCAAACACAAGGTTCACATTAACTGACCAGTAAAAGCAACATACATTTCATGTTCCATATGTAATCAGGTAATGTATATAATAGTTAATACAAAGCACTCTAACTTTACTTGCTCTGACCAGAGTGCCTTCTACCACTGCCAAATAAATAATAAGTATGATCTAGTAATTCCACATACACCAAAATAGTTACATGATAGGCTAATTAATCATGAACATAACTTTTCAGACATTACATAATTTCACACAGACTTTCTTGTAGCTCCTGCCAAAGAAAACAACAATTCGTATGAGAAATAAATCTACACTTGAAGAAAGATGACAGTGACAAAACATGACGAGAGGAAGAAAAAGAGGGGGGGAAAGGAAGGGGAAAATATTAGTATCGCACAAAAACCCCTGTATAATTTTATTACTCAAAACACAGCAAAGCTTAAAAGCCAGAATACATTAATCAAGTGAACTCAGCAACTGAAAACAACTTTTCACTCTAATCTTCCTTATTTTTTTTAAATGACAGGCTGCTTCTTGAAATGATGTTTCGATAGAACTTCAGAAACACAAACCTACATCATGCAACTGTGACACATACTTGAGATCGGGAATCTCCCTCTAACAACAGTGGGTTTATTTCTCATTTGGGGTAGATCTAGTAGTACTCTGATCAAGCACAGATCATTTTTGTATTTCAGCAAAACAGTCTCAGATTTACATTTCCAACCTGCTAATAAATTAATATGTGAATAATATGTGATTAATTCAAATTACATGTCAGAAACATATACAAAGAAAACCAGAAATGCAAGGAAAGCCAAAAATAATTTTTTACTCGTAACCTACTTTTAATCCCCCCCTCGTAGGCCCCCTAATAGTGCATTCAAACCTGAAATGGCCAAGGCATTCTAACTGATAAAATAATGACTGTGAAGGCAGACAGAAGAGTTGATTTAAAGGGTGGGAAGGGGGAGAGGGTGTAAGATCAGACTGATATTCCAGAAGCATTAATTTCAACTCCTCCAAGGGCTTACAGCAGCTACCTAACTCACAACACAAAACATGCAAACATACAACTCTGCTCTATGACACACAACCCCCCCCAGCCCCAATGTAAATCTATGAAACAGCTACATATTAATACATATACTCATACTGTGACCAGTTTGTTTTCTTCCATTAAAAAGAGGAGAGGCAGGTGGTGGAAGAGGGCATGTTTCCAGTAATTTAAGACATTTGTAAAGGTGTTATATTTCTACTAGTCTTATATTCAGTATCTTCAGTTATGCAGAGAGAACAGCACCATTCTCTGGGGCTGGCTAGGAGAACTGAAGCCTGCACACAGCACCTGCCAGGTGCTGATGCACTATAGCAGTAATTCCACAAATTGTTCACCATGTGACTTGAAAGCAGGCAGAAGGGACAAATACTTTCACATCACAACAAATATTATTTTCTTCACAGACAGAACACTTAATGTTACTGGATGCTAAGTACAGATTTCATTTAGACTGAGTTTATTAAGCAAGACCACGAAGTGCATACTAACGAACAAAGTAATGCATTCTGAAGAGGATTTTCCTTGAAAGACAAATCATGTTGTGAGTGGTTTATGACATTGGCTTACACAGTCTATTCCTCTTAAATGCTTTTGAAGTTTCATTATACCTGAGAAAACAAATTTGCACTTGTAACATACCTGTACTTTGCTGTTCAGCAAAGTTAATGAGCTTGTGGTAACAGAGGTTTCTCAGCAATTTCTCTGCTACATACTAAATTCTTAGGGACAGCAAATCCTTTCCTTCCACTGGGAAAATTCACAGGTTGTAGTTCTGCTGCCACCAACTACTGAATACAACTCAGCTCTCTCCTGACCATCAATGAATTGGTAACAATACAGTTAAAAAGCACTCAGGAAGAGCACCACAACTACAGCCTCTCTAGCTTCTGCTTTCATAATGGGGGCTACAGCCCCTCCTCTTGCAGAAACGAGATTAGGAAAACTTATTCCCCCCCACACAAAAAAAAAAAAAAAAAGAAATCACCTCACCCTGAAAGAGTCAGGAATTTCTACTGCAAGAAAAAAAGGCTCTCAAAAGGTCTCTCCAAGTCCCGTTATCAGTGACAGCCTACACAACCTGCAGATTTATACACTTTATTTATATAATTTCAATTTAATGATTCTGTATTCATATGAGCACAATTATAAGTTTGACAGTTATTCACTGAAGTAAGGTTTATTGTTCAAAGTGTGCTGGAAGAGACAGAGGAGAACCTGTAACTTCGTTACGTATTATACCCCATACACCTTGCGCATTAAAAATGAGGCAAAGATCACCTCCATACCAGAAGCTACCAGTAGAGAAGCAGCACCTATAAGCCAAATTTGCTGTTAATATCATGATTCTCTAAGTGTTTTCTAATATCATCTCTCTCCCAGAAGCTCAGGAGAAAGAAGTTGCACTGTAACATCCCCAAAACATCAACATTAATTATGAGATCTTTCATGCATTCACAATATGAAATGTTGTCTTATGGATGATAGGGAAAAGGAAGAATGGATTTTAAGCACAAAAACCATTTAAGGTCTGGAAAATTTAAACTAAAATTACACAAATTTCTGCTTGAAGATCTGCATCTCTTCAAATTTAAAAAACCCAAACAGGACAGATAAAGAAAACACCATCTACTCCTTCACAACAGCTACAGATAACACCCACAAATACAGAAGGAAGTAGAAAAGTCAGGACATCTGGCAAGTTTGTATTTGTTACTTTTTTTTGCATCTTGTAATCTTCTCCATAACCGCATTTGAAATAAAACATTACAAGAGTCTTTTTCTACATTCTAAGATTTCTTTTTACAGGGAGAAAATGCTGTTCTCCTGCCCATAATCATACCTAATCACACAACAGTCACTGTTCTAGCATTGCTTTCTAGGAAAAAGCAAGACCATCACTAAAATGTCTGCCCCCCTCCCCCCCATCAGAATCTACACAGCATCCTCTAGAGGATCTGCACTGCTTGGAGGGGAAAGGTGGAATGGAAGTAGAATAGAACACTGAAGCCATCAGCTTAGGCAAAAGGCATTCTCCATACAAATCTATACAGCCTCCTGAAAACATTATCTCCCAAGTTCACAGTATTTTCCCCAGAATACCTCTGTTGAATCCTCCCTCTAAGGAACTACAGAGAACTTCTATGGTGTGTCCAGAAGAGAGATATTCACAGTAAAAAAATAAACCGATGTCAAGTCAGGTTAACAGAGAAACACGACAAAACAGTGTCACAGAATCCTGAACATGGCCAAGGAAGGAGATTCAACAATCTCTCTGGACAGCCTCCTGACTTTTGCAGAAACAAATCCTTCTACTGTCACAACCACGTTCTCTGAAAGCTTGAAATCTCTGAATTCAAACAGAAATAAGAATCATATACAACTTATCAGCAAGCAGATCACAATGGTACCACCTGACAGGCTTGCCTAAGATTTCAGAGCCATAGCTACAACTCTTGTTTTACAGGGGCATAAATCTATTACTGCACTACTTAATCCCTCATTCCCCCACTTAACTGTATTTTGGCTACAATACTAAACAATGTACCAGGGCATTTTTACAGCTTTTTCAGTGTCCCATTTAATTGAAAGCATCTGAATTAAGCTAGAAATAGCTGCTGGAATACTAATTCAATGAAGAGATTCAGCTTCTGGTTTGGACCTGTGATTTGACTCCCTTCACACTGTCTTTGGATAGCTGATTATAGTTATCACTGTTAAAAAAAAAGAAAAAAAGAGAGACTAGAAGAGAGTACCGAGTGCTGCTTGTAGAACTTAAGGGCTGTTCTTTCCTACTGTAGCAATACTTAAATACCACCAGAGAGAATCAGCACCTAGAGGGTCTGACTCTATCCCTTGAACTGGGGCTGAATATGCAGTTGGACTGTAGTTCTGCACACACAAGAAGTCAGTGTGTCATGGTAAGTGATACGTGAGGGGAGAAAAACAAAAGGCGAGAATCCTACAGCACAGTAATACCCGAAAGTGTCAGCTCTGAGAAAGTAAACATAAGAAACTAATATTAATTCATTCTCAGCAGTGGTTATACCAAGAACTTTTCAGCTTCCAGATTACAAGTTTACAGAGACAGAAGGGACTTCCTCCCCACTCCAAATCCCTAAGTACACAGAAAACAAAAGTAAGAAAACTGCAAAAACTGTCAAGAGTGATGAGTTTCTGGGACACCTACAATATAAAGCAGTTTAGAAGTGACTGTCAGTCTTCATTTGATGCTGTAATTTAGCAGAGTTAGTGAACATGCGTTCATCTGTACTCAGTCTGCTCAGAGACCAAACAAGCAGAATCTCTCTGAAGAAATGTCACTATTTGCCCTTGACATTAGTTTAGTATTTTAAAGCAATTCTATTCTCAAGACAACATACCCACAAACTAACAAGCTATTCATAGTTTTAGACTATCCCACCCTGTCTTACAGCAAAAAACGTAACACCTTTCTTTTTTAAACTGACCCTTCCAGTCTTTCGGATATATTAGGAAGAACTAAGGGAGATGCCCTCATTTTATTTCAGTTTGAAAAGTGATCATCTGACAATCAAATCCTTTCACATATTTGTAAGAATAGATGCCTATTTGGTATGCATAAAAGTTGTATGGACTGTGTAGTCCGTAAAGAAAAATCAATTAAAGTATTTGGTCATGTGATCGGGGGGTGGGGGGGGAACACCAGAAATCCCAAATTTCAGTTTTGACCATGGGAAAGGGAATTTCCCAGAGTCCCCAAAATAGGTTCCTGGGCCCAAAAGTCATCCAGCATTTGTCACCCACAGTAACACATCATTTCAGCATACATAGTTTATGAAGACAGAAGTTCTCAAGCTTAGCTTATGCTACTTCAGCAAGTGAAGTAACTAATGCTAGAAAGAGCATCTCTGTGTAGCAAAAATAGTCTTAAGCCCATTAGACACATTTTTGAAAATACACTTGCCACTCAAACTGTTTTTTAAAAGAGCATGCATCTCTAACAGATGTCCCCATTTCATGAAAGGGCCATTTCCAAAATTCAGATTATAAAAAAAGGTTCTGTCTATAATATTTATGTTATGAAGTATGCATAATACATGTTGAGAGTTTAAGTCCATCAGTATTTCCTTCTAAATACACTACTCATCTCCTCTAAGAAGTAAACCCATAAATAGGAGTTCAAAGGAAAGAACTGAAGTCTTGTGATGTTGTTTTGCCTCCTGAGCAGTTTAAGCCTGCTTGTAGCTCTGCAAAAGAAACAGCATGCCAGAGCTGCAAACTCTTACCACTGCTGTCTAAGGACCATTAACCTAATCACAAATCATAAGTTATACTTAATGCTAGAAATAAAACAGCTGAACAAACTCTGTGAATGTGCAGGTTTAACTTATACCAAATTGATCTAATGTGGTGTTACTCTAAATCCCGCAACTACATACAACTAGAACAGAGCAAGAAAAATATACAACATGGGCAAAAGAACTGGTTTATATCTAAATTAGCAGGGAGCCAGGGAGAAAGAGAGGAAATTTAGTGTACACAGGTGCATACACTTAAATTCTGCATGTAAGACATAAGGATGCAAACTGATGCAAACAGGTTCTATTGCTATAATCATCACAATTTTGATACTAAGGACAACAACTACAGCCAAGCACTTACACTGATTTGCCACTTTAGCTTCTCAATTAAGTACATCATCATAATCTGATCACAAGAAGTTTATAAAGCAAGACACAAGAGTAAACATTAAGATGAGATCAGCAAATGATCATGCTTTAGTAGTAAATTCGAGGATAATGAAGGGGGGGGTAAGGCGGGGTAGAGCAGGAGTTTTCCTGTCAACATTAACCTTCTTGGAAGACTGTTATATCTGACAGTTAAGACAAAAGAGCACTAGAGAAACACACCAAGAGGAAACAGCAAGAGAATGTACTGTAGAACAGGAGCAATGCTGAAATCACTGTTTCCTCTTTAAGGCTTAGTACCATTAATTTCTCCATGAAGCCACTAAAGCATATTGCAAAAGTAAGGAGAATTAAGCTTGACACAAATATAACTCTCCCAAAACAGGCCACTAATAACATGACAAGATGTGTCTCTTGGATGCATCTTTAAGTAACAGTTTAAAGTGAAGAAACTTTTAAAATAACATGTGATCTGCTCACTCACAAGCATCAAAAAAAAAAGGCAGAAGTGATAGTACAAGCCATGTTCAATGCTTAGGCTTATAAAATCCTCATTTGGAAAAGGCTGGAAAAAGTCTTACCCATAGTTATGACAACACTTTCCTGGAAGAGGTAAACATACTTACAGAAGTAAAATGGGTGTTACCACTAATAAGCTACCATTGCCTTTTGATTCTTTATTATTCATTATACCCAAAAAGGTGTATTGGGTCAGGAAGCAATGCAAGACTAACAATAAAAGTATGTTTTTAATACAAAATTGTATGATTATTGGGAGGAGAATATTTTTGTAAACAAATAAATAATCTTTATATGACACAAAGAAATGGATTATGTCAAATACGAAAATATGAGACCAAGTTCATATGTACTCTAACCCTGGATATCAGTACTGCAGTAAAACCTATGACCTTTCACACTTTTAATCAAGTGTCTAAAAACTGAGTACCAGAGTAACTGTAAAGCAGCTTTTTATGAAAAAATGCTCCAAGAACGAAATACATGCACAGTGTATTAGACAATATTACTTTCAATCAGCTCTTTTTTAGACTTATTTCCCCCCTCTAATTTTACTTCACTGTCAAAACCAAGTTTCTCTTTTGTTAAATGAAAAATTCCAAAAGTTTAAATTAAAGCATTGAAATTATAATCCTATTAGAAAATGCAATAGATAGTTGAGCAATTGCTTTGGTCTGGTCATCCCTACTGGTAGCTAAGTTCAGTAGGGTGAAAGGAGCAATGATATGCAGATACAGAACACAATCTTATCTTACACAGCTAAACCAGGTGAGTGCTCATGTCTAACTGCTAAATTCTGGCAAGTGATAAAGTTAATGCAATAACTTCCTGGCATGGTCCAGCTGATGAAATCCAAATCCCCTTCTCCAGCTGCCAACAGAAAGAGATATGATCAGCATCTATTTCACTAGCCTACTCGACAACAATTTTTCATGCTGCAGTTTGTGGTCTCCCCTCTTCCTCTCTCCCTCCCCTTTCTATCCATAAGAGGAGCCTGGTATGTTTTGGTTTCCACTCAGTTTTACTATAACATCTGGAGTAACTCCAGTTTTGTTGGATTTATCAGAGAAGAGTAACTGCTTTCTGACAATATATGCAGCACCACATGCTACAAAGTAATCTGCTTTCCAAACAAGCCATTGAAATAAGATGTAGATCACAATCAAGCCACTTGCTCAGATCAAAAACCTCTTCCCCAACTTCTAGCTTGCACACTGAGCATTGTGATAGATTCTCTTCAGTTGCACTGTAATAGCTATCAAATATCCTGCACTAAGGACCATTTGAATTTTTGAATAAACCAGATACAAGTTGGGACAAAGGATTCTTCACTGGTTGTGTGGATTTCTCTCTAACTAACATGGCCTGCCCAGAGTAAGCTACAATGGTGAAAAACCAAGACTGCAACATTCTTGTAGGAAAGTGTGGACTTGTTAAGTCTTGAAGCAACGCTTACCTCCAAATCAACAACAATGAAAAATATCCCACCACTAGCTGACTAATTTGTTTAAGAATATATTTTCTGTGAGGTGGTTTGGTTGGTTGTTTTTTTTTTTTTAAAAACAGCAGATTATAAATCAGTTGTCTTCAAAATTACTTGCTATCTCTAAAGCTCATGCACAAAGACAATTCAAGCACTTTGGAGACAAATCTTTTAGGGGCATGGGAAAGACAGAAGCAGACATGGAAGTAGGATGGATTTCAGCATTTCTGAAAGTCTGACCTACAGTCTGTTCTGCCAGTATGATTTCTTGGTGTAAATTACAGTTGGCGCGTTTATTTAGAGAAGGCTCTGTGGACCACACTGCACAAAGAAATTAAGATCTCCACACGGGATCTTTCCATTCTTACTTCTGTGCAAGTGTAACTTCATGGAAGTAGAAAACAAGTACGCAGTGCAAGGAAAAGCAAACCCCTTAATCCTACTCCCTAGTACCACAATCCTATAAACTGGTGAGCTGTAGTGGTAACAAGGAGTCAAGAGCATATAGTGTTTCAAGCACAACCGTCTGAGATGCTGTCACCCCTCAAAGCTAAATCATGTTCAATCCCAAGTTGAACAAGCACCAGCAACACTCAGGTAGCCAGGAACACAGAGGTGCAGCCATTCACCACTACTGCTGCCAGAACACAGGCTAAGCAATAGAACAGTGGCATTTAGTCCTCCCCTTAACTGACATTTATCAAATACTGACAGGGGAAGAGGGTCCCATACTCAAGATGCCTGTCCCATTCCTTAAGTGAGTGTGTAAGAATCACCCACCAATCAGACACCAAAATACAGTAAGAGTAACCCCCCCACCTTCCATCACCAAAGCAGATACAAGCATTATTTACAGTGCCACAGACTAGAGAGACACACAGAGAACTATTTTGGAAATTAGAGAGAGGAAACATATGTCCTTTTCCCACTATTTACATCTGTTGTACAGAAAGTTCTGTTTCATATTTATTAGTTGCATTTAATTTAGTGCAGATCTAGATAATAAAACATCTATTTTAAAAATATCATTAGCCTATTACTAGCTACACAAAAACCAAGTATTGGATTCCCCCCATGCCACCTCCCCCCCAGTGATACTTTACTTGATACTCATTCATCTCCAGGATTATCATATAACTAGCAGTTTAGAGCTGGATCAATGTTTTTTCACTTCACTGAACAACCCAATCAATAGCAACAAGGACATTCTGCTGTCAAAACCAAACTGCTGCTCATGCTGCTAGTCCCCCCTGGGCTTGGTGTTACAGAACCATGTTAGATAGATCCTACCATGCAGCACTCAATGTGACACTGATCACTCTGTAGACACAGTGCAGAGTATTGATACCAAGTATATGGCTAAATCCACACAGCTAATTGCTTGCACCTTCAGGAAAATAAAGCCATAGTCATGACAAACAAGTTGTAAAATTGAATTGAAGTTTTCAAGTTTTTCATCCCAACCACTGGAAAGCACATCGCTCTTTTTACAACTCTCCAACTTCTGGAGAGCTCTGCAAATCAAATGTGTCACTGTATACTTTTCAGACAAGAATCATGTTTTGTAGTTACATTACGCAAATTCTGAGAGGAAGGAGGGAGTTGTATATACAAGAGATTCCAGGGGTAATATCTTAAGAATACATGCAAACAGTGTAATCAAAGCAAAACCCACTCACCAAGACATCTATTTTGTATTGTCTGTCTGTAGCCAAAGAAAGAAGCACTTACATTTGACTTCTGGATCATCTTATTAAATAAAATTAAGCAATTCCTAGTTTTGTTGCATCTTCCATTAAGGTACACAAACGGAAAAATGTGTTTCTTGAAACCAGTTTTGTGTAACCGGAACAGTATGAAGATGACAGAAAGGGCAGAGATATCACACCAAAGATATGAAAAGTATTTTTCCTTACTATATCTGGCTATCCTAGCAGACTAATTCCACAGTCTATGCTAAGGCACAGAATATGCAGATCCTTTGTTTAAACAAGATGATGAAATCCGCATCTGGTGCTATAAAAGAAGAAAAACAACACACAGAGATTTCCCATTTTAGGCTATAAAATAGCCCTTAAATCCTTGAGAATTCGAAAGTACTTAGTTTCATATTAACAAAGTTAGCTTAACCTAAAGTCTTGGACCTTTATGAACAGTCCATTTCCCAGAACAACATATCTAGTGGAATCTGGCTTCTGATTGGATTACCTACCTTGTATTTTCTTCACTACCTCACCTCCAAATTCTCAAACTATATCCCTCATGCTCACGCTCACATCCCCAGTATTCCTCCTCCTCCTCTCTATTTACCCTAGGTTTCCATCTTGCCAAGAAGGAACATATGCCACATCTAATCCAGTATCACGTATGAATTGTCTAGCTGACTACCACCTCTACCATTATCTGAAATATCAACAACAAAGATATAGATAGAGCTGTCCCTCCTTTTTCTTCAGCAATAATGTTTCCAAAGGCATCCCCTTGCCATTTCCATAAAACCTATTTGTCATAACTTTGCAACTGGCCAGTAAGTTAAACTTTACTGAGGGAAGATATGCAAAGTACATCCGACTGACATTGACTGCAGTTGCAATGTAATTGCAACTTTTTTTTTTTCTTTAAATGTAGGAAAGCAGAAAAGTAAACTAACAAGCAGGTAACCTTGCCAATGTACCATTTTTCCCCTCTCAGAAGTTTTAGCTCCAACTCTTCTTCTCCTGTATATTGGGCCAGCCTCACCCTAAGCACCTCTATCTAAGAGGGATCTATTTCAAAAAAAACCTAGCTCTTTTGAAAGATGCATAGAAATTAGAAAATTCCCATCCAAATAAAACCTGTCTATCTGCTACAACATTAGAATTGCCTTTTTTTTTTTCCCCCTGCCTAGTTTTCCTGGGCTGCATTTAAAAACAACCTTATACAAGTCAAACCTTGGACACTTTCTCCCCTGGCCCAGCTACACCCAGAATTAGCAAGCTGTCAATTTTTAAGTGTAGTTAGTCTAGCTTTTAATAACCACCAGATAAAGGAAGTACATAGTGAACACTGCTGCTAATGGCAGCGTTCATGTACTACAAAGGCATGTAAAGATGTGGAAGCTTCTCAGAGTTTCATAGGAAGCCAATCTACCTGCACACTTAACTTCCAAGAAAACATTTAATTCCTTGAACAGCATCACATCTTCATGAACTACGGGCCTGTTTTGAGATAATGAAGCCATGTTTTCCCCTTTTGTTATATTAAAAAAAAATAACTAGTAACAAGTAGTCTTGGAACTCATAGGACATTCATTTAAACAAGATAAATTAGATCTCGAGACTATTCTGTTCTGTTAGTTTGGGACTGGGCAAAGTGGGGTGGTGGTTCAATCACATCCAAATCAAGTAAGCCTAAGTTCAAGCCCCTCTCCTATTAACAAAATGGTTTACTACATACTACATCTGCCAAAAGCACACCCTACCTCTACATCTGGGGTTTAAGAAACAACCACACCTGCCCCCATGAGTCAAGCAGCAATTAACAGCAGCCACCTGCAAGGCCCCAGGTCCTACCAAGAAAATGAGACAACAGAAGAAAACTACCAGCTTGCTACAGTATCACACTGTAACAGCCCTGGGAAAAGGACTATGTATTTTTAGCATGTAAAACAAGGTACAATACATGAAGTTTCCTCAAATGTGTTTATCAGATGGCTTCAGACATATTCTAAGAAATCAAAACAGGGATGACTGTATTAAAGTGCAATAGCTTCACATACTTCCTATGCTACAAGAGACCAATGGCCAAGACCCTCTATTGAAACTTACAAGACCATGAAATTACCCTGATTAAGCGTACAATGTGCACCTGCCCATGAAGAACTGGACTGAGACTCCCTGTCATTTACATAAGCCTGCAAGTAGCCAAGATAACCTCCCACAGTAAAGTGCCTGAACCATATTTCAAATAGTCACCTGGAGGTGAAAAGCATCATCATCAGCCACGTAGGGTAAAATCAACCAACAATAAACTGCCAAAATGCTGTCAGCTAACAGTTTAATAGCCAAAGCAGAATCTGAAGAAGATCCACAAAAACACAGACTGAAACTGAAGCCAAAGTCTTGCCAGAGGTTCCCAATACTAACACAGACTTGACAGGTGCTTCCTATCACTGGTGTCCTTAAACTCATGCTAGAGTTTTAGTAGAAATGCAAGCTTTAGAAGAAGCAGGCTGCTGCAGAAAACAGTGATGACAGATCAGAGAAGAAAGCTGAAGACGGACAAACCATTATCAAGCGCTCACACCACAGAAGCAGTTAAAATCCCTAAACAAGGTGCCAATAAAGTAACTGTTAGACGAAAAAACACTTATTTTAGAATTTGTTTTCCTTTCTTCACCCACACAAGTCAAAGACCACCCACAACTAGCTATGCTTCAGTGAGGTTTAGCATAACTCTGAACAGCTATTTCCTTCTAATGCCTTTGAAAAAAATGATGATTGAAGAAATCACAATGTGCTGGATCCACTCTGGGGCATCAGTCAGTATTAGCATAATTCTTTATAACACATGGTCAAGCTTACCATGATCCATTGCTTGAGTCTATAATAGAAGTGTTGGAATGCATGCATCCATATGTACCATGTTTATCAATTGCATCACAGGAATACAAAGAAAGCTGAAATATAATGTCCTACATCAATATAAATTCCATTACACTAAAACTGAAATTACCTTACTGAACTTGAGAACAGAACAGGAGTCACATTTTGCTAGAGTGAGAAAAAGGGTTTCTAATGAACGATTGTTTTGTTTGGCATTGAGGCATGTTTGTTACAACATGTGGTAGCTTTCTGTGAGTATATGCAGTCCTTGCCAGTATGTACTTTGAAACTATATTAATACTCTCTAGCAACAACCATATGATGTTTTGCAATAACACTGTAGCTCAATCAAGTGTTGCTATATTTCAGAATGAAAAATATTTCAAATTAACTCTAATTTTACTATCGTAATTTAAACTATGTAGCCTCTGGAATTACCAACACACATGCTTAACCCAGGGAAGCAAGACAGTCAAACTCTCAAATAGCAGATCTGATGCCCAGTCAATCTTTAAGTCTGACAATTTTATTAAGCCTTTGAGTATACACACAGAATTAAGAGATATGGATCCTGATGATGTAACCGTCTAAATTTCTGTACTTCAACTTCTTCCATTTTTCTTGTTAACTGGCAGTTCCTTGTCATTTGTCTCCTATTCCTTCTTCTCTATCCAAGCCTTAAGTCTTCTCTAGGTAACGCTCAACCCATACCTATAATTTCTCCCCAGTTTTACCCAGACAGATTTTTTTATTTTTTTAAAAGTGATTTGAGAACAGTATTATGTATACCTGAAAAATAAATAAGCAAAACTGTGGAAGCGTAAGCAAAGCAGAAAACATGAGCGAGGGAAAACTTGTGTACATGCACACTACAGTGTATTTCTCAATGTTCGACCTAAACATTATTTTAAGAAACATGCCGAAGTTTAGAAACATTTTTGCAGGCACAAGCAGGAGAAAAAGTAAAGCCTTCCATTTGACTTAAACTGATGCAAGCTCTACCGACTTTACTGAGGCCAAACCAACATATACCACTTGAGAAACAGCTTCCTAACCCTAAGAAAAGTTCTGGCAAGAGACAAGCTACAGTATAGTGCCAGGTATCTGTCACCAGAGAATGCTGGAAGACATTCGATGAAAGTAGGCATCTTCTGGAAACCCTTCTTTAGCCATAATCTAGGACTAACAACTACCATACAAACCTCCTTTTGCTATTTATTCCATTTTTATTACTTCATCTGATTAAAATCTTTTTAAGAGCCATAGGAAGTTTTTTCACTGCAATAAAAAGCAATCCTGGCCAAGAAAGGATTTGCCCATTACTGCGCTATCTCCACAAAGACAGTAACCTTATTAAATTACAACTGTTTGAACAAGGTCAAGCACTCAGGGTTTAATTCAAAGTGTTTCCAGGTATAATGCTGTCAGGTCAACTTAAACAAGCCAACAGAGGCTTTGAGCTTGATTAAATATTAAAACAGAATCTTTCACATCTATTTTTACCCAAAGAAGAAATTACCGTACATCACTTCAACCAGCTCATTAATATACTAAACACGTATCTTGCCTCAAAAGGTTACAGGAATATCAATGCTTTCAGAGTGCCTGCAGTGAAACCTACACAACTCAGCTAGAAGTGAGGTCACTGCATACTTTAGCAGGATGTCAATATTTCTTTATAAATGTGAGAGGTAATCAGTTAGACATAGATACATTTTAAATTAAAAGATGGGAGCCTCCAGTGAAGCTAAAATCAGTTGCCTTTGATCTGAACCTTTTAATCACTCATCTCATTTTCTTTGATAGATAACTTGATAACAGACATGGAACAGAAAGTTTGATCCGACAGTAATTATTTTTTCAAACTGGAGGGCTGTCATGTCCAACTAGAAATCTGCTTTTTTAAAAAAATTTGGACAGCACAATTTTTAATTGAAACATAAAAAGGTCTATCAGGATTATCTATTTCAACACCTATCATTTCTAATGATACTTTGATGCCATGTTAGGGTAGGGGAGAAGAGAATACATTTGAGGATACAATTTCTTTGACAATGATAAATACACTATATTAACTACTCCACATGGCATCTGCTGCCCTTTAAAACACAACCAAAAAAATAGATACTCCTCTAGCATCATCTTTGCACAAGACAGGAGACATTAGTCAAATCATGTTTCCTGACTGCAACCCATAAAATGCACAGACAAATGAAAGTCATCTATTTAGAGCAACAGACGTACAAGATGGGACTTGGAAGAGAAGCAATGGGAAGCATTTTATGTCTAAACCACGCTTATCCCAGATGAGAAAGCGGTCTGTAAAACTGTATCCACTGAAATTGAACATAGACATCTTATCATTTGTAAAATAAAAAAAAATTTAAAAAGCAGACAAGTACTGAATTTGCCACAAAATGTTCAAACTTACTATGCAGTCTTAATAGCACTCTCTCAGGGCAGGGGAGCAGGAAAACACTGATCAAATACAGGTGTTCTTACACAATGAATAGGAGAGACCCACTAAAAACACTTCTGAATCCCCTAGCATCTATTCCAGGAGTCAGAACTACACATTTTAAGCACTAGTAGTTAATAAGGCATGAGACAATTTGCTTAAGACAAAATAAAATTCCAATACAAAGCAGTCTTCTACCACCCACTAATTTACACTTGAACAATACAATCAACTAGACCCAACTATGCTTAATGTAAAGTCAATAAATTCCTTTTTGTCTATTGACAGGAAAACCTACTGGGAATTAAACACTTGAGGAAATTAATCATTATAACACTCTGACTCAATGCACATCTATATTGAAATAATTTGGTCTTTAATCCACTTTATTTATAGCTGGCTTTAAAGCAGTAAATTTGATTGAGGCGAGCCTCATTAAACCAATCTAGTTCTAACTGTCTTTCATTAAGCTTGGTGTACTTGAACAAAGTCAAAAAAAGATTAATTTCCTTTAAAACAATTGTGCATTATAAAGTAACCCAAACAAACCAAGACCCTTAATACATAATACAATACAGGCTGTTACATTTGATCTGAGCAAAAGCCAACATTGATGACCTATTTGCTTTCAATAGATATTCTTGAGGCATAGAAATACTCTTTTCTTATTGACCACAGAAACTCACATTGACAAATAGCAGGAAGACCACCAAAACAGTGTCTAGAAGCCCAGGCTATTATGACAATCTCCCAGCTTCCTATTTTAAGAGTTGTGTTTAATTCTTCTAACACAGATGTGGGTTTAGCATCGTGGCTCCCAGATTTAGTTGGCTTGGAAATCAACAGCAGCAATGGGTGGCTAAGGCAAACCCATGGGCTGGGTTAACTTGTGCCGAGTCACTTGACTGCAGAGAAGTGACCAAGAGAACTATACCAACACTCCTCTCTACGTGAATTCAAAGCAGCAGCAACCCTGCAGAAGGTGGCAGCAATCACAACTCCATATGTAGTTGTCAGGACACACTGAACAGTCCCGCAGTCTTGGCATGTTTCCAGCTTGAAGTCTTTACCCTGGAGCCTTTCAGAACAGGGCATGATGGTCACTGTATATTATCACGAGTCCTGATGCCTGCATAATGCAGTATGAAAACCTCTGGCAAAACAGAGATAGTTACACTGAAAATGTTCTTAAAGACATGTGCAGTAACTCAAGAGCATACTGTTAATCACTTCCATACACATTTATCTTTCTACTATGTTCTACTTTAAGAGATAAGGCAGGCAGTGTGCTTTATGCAAAGTGACTGCTTGCTCTCAGGTAGGCACTCAAATAAAATCCTGGATGATATGAGTAAACTGATATATCCAGCCAAGATTCTATTTCCTCAAAGTGCATACACATCATCCACTTTGGACAGACTAAATCTCTGATGTGATTTCAAGAGGTGGCGAAGTTCACAAGTTTTTGTCTTCCCAAGACAATGCTGTGTCCTGTCCCATCCCTCCTGCTTTCACTACACAAAGTTTATGCCTCCACATCCTTTCTTTTAGAAACACAAACATGCACTCATGCAATTTCAGGCCTTACTATGAGATACAGAACAATACCTATGCCACAACTGAGTTGTAAATAGTGGTCACGTGTTCAACTGGGGTGTCAGGGAAAAGGGGGATAACCTAGTACAAAACACAACAGTATTCTTAACAATTAAAAAAAGAGCAAAATTCCCCACTCACTCTGAGCCCTTATGAAAAGGTTCTCCCATTCTTCAAAATAAATCACTACTACCATCCAAAGCTATTTAGCATGCTACTTTCAAACCAATCCCAGTTACTACTACATGCTGGCAATGAAATAACTCTGCACAAGAAAATACAAGATAAGATACAGGACACCGTAAGTAACAGAGAGAAGTGCCAGAAAACATGCCAGTGGGCAGAATTCCCTCAGAAGTACATCCTGATTGTTGCAATTTTATAGCACTGTTTTCATCAGGAATAGCCTGAAAAGCAGTCTACACAACAGCAAACTGCTTCTTTACAGACTTAAGACAGATACCACCTTCCAGTCTTATTCCCCTCCTCCTGCAGTAGTAACTAAGACAGAAAGGTCATTGGCTCCTCCCTACCATTTGCATGTCAGAGGCAGCAGCACTACCTATGGGGAATGAGTTCTGGTTCTTATAAGCATGGCACACAGAGACACATGACGAAGTCTGGCTGTCAACAAGCCAGGATGGCAGCAGAAAGCCTTCCGGCATCACATTAAGTTTGGAGTTTAAGGTCCTTAAGATGGACCAGTAATCCAAGGACCAGCTCTGCAAGGAATATAAAATCTCTCAAGGCTTTATTTTTCAATAGGGAAAATTCAGTAAATGCAAAGCTTTGTTGCAAAAAATAAATTTGAAAGTGAAGGAGAAGCAGTGGTTGGTAAGTTGATGATCAGAGCTGGTTACTTATGATCTTTACATGTTATCTAAAGTTTTCAGAGAAGCATCACAGGTAGACACTGAAACAACAACTCTGAAAGTACTCACAGAGCATGCTCAGAGCATCAGCTAATTCTCTGTCATTGTAACCAGCAGAATACTTAAGGTGTTCCAGGTAAACATGTAACTTCACAAGTTACAAATACTAGACCAAAAGAAAGAGTGGAGGACATAAGCTAGTTTGTCTTCCTCATAACCTTTAATGGTCCATAAGGCTTAGTCTGGTATACTTTTGTGACTCCAAGTTGTGAATTGGGATTCAAGTACTTAGAAATCCTCACCCACCTCCAAAACCAGACATCATAACAGGGTTATTCAAGTGATGTTCAGGTGACTACCACTCATTCCGTGAATGAGCACTAAGGAAGTGTGACAGGGCAAAGACCATTCCTTAAGTTCTTACAAAAAAAAGAAGAATCACCTGAATGGCTGTTCTACTGATTTTCTCTTAGCCCTCATATAACTTCCTCACAACAGGTGACGAACACACTGACATCACAGGTTCTAGGACAATTTTGCTAGTGGTTTCAGAAGGCCATCAAACAACACATCAGTAATAAAAGCCTGGTTTATTGCAGTGGGACATGGTGCCATGCCACTTGTTACAGCAACTCTGCATCTTCTGGCCCAAGCACCTGCAGCTATCACTAAGTTACTCAAGTAAGCTGAAAAGACAACTTAAAAACATCAACACTGCTGAATGGCTGCCAGTACCAGCAGAAAGGAAGCTGTTCTTAACGATAAACATCACCATTATAAAGGTAACAGTACACAAAGTATTTTCTTTTTTCACCTTCCTTTCATTCCCTACAGTCTTCCATTTTCCCCTTCCATCCTCACTGAATCTTGCACTCTATTTTTCTATTTTTAAAATTAAAATCAGTCAGTCTTCACAAGATGACAAGGTCAGTAAATCACTATATAAATGAGTGTGATGCAAACAAAACATTTTTTATATATATATATACACACATATACATCTGCATATGAATATAACTGTAAAAATGGAGTACCCCAAGGCACACAGGAATCACTTATCAGAAGAAAAAAAAAAATCTTCCCTGGAAGCTGTTTAAAACAGTTACTTGCATCAATTCCTGAATCGCTACTGCTAAGTCGCATTAGAATGTAAAATCACACTCCCACAGTTTTCTCCTCTTGAGATTTACAGTTAAATTATAAGAAAAATACTTCCTGGTTAAATTGGACAGATAATGCAATACAGCTTTTATCAAACCAATAAATATGTTATAATACATAAGCCTCTGGCCCTAAGATACTTCCTTCTCCAGGTGCTGGCAGTTTATAAATAAATTAGCTAATTTGTACCATAGAAAAAGCTTCATAGCTAGTACCTAGCTTATCATTAAAACCTTGCAGTCACTGTATGACATCACAGACTAATGAGTCTGGCTCTCATTTACACACTGTTTTCTGGCATCTCAGTACGGTCCGTCCCTTTATTTCCTACATAACTGATCAACTTCAACAGCTGCAATTCTTCTCTTGTAAATACAGAACATATTGCACAAGACAGAATCATAGTTATCACTCTTACAATAACTCCACATAGCATGCAGTTTAAGTACGACAAGGCTTAAGATGCTTTGCCCTGCAGCCAGCAAAAGTTTGATTTCAAAAGCACTGTACAATAATTAGATTTAAACCACAGAATTACTTGAAGTACCACATTCATTGACTGGCAGAGCTTTTACTGCAATAGATTAGACTCATTACTTAGAGATCGAAAAGCAGCTCAAGATTCATTTACCTCTGGTACTAGAAATTAATACATTTACTTCTCATTACAGCAGTGAACGAGACGTGCAGACAAGAACTTCTGCATCTCCAGCCATGCCAGATACCCTTCTGGACTAACGGGGAGCAGGAAGTGTCCTAGCTGACTCAAATCTCAATTAGAGACCAACATGCTAAAGCCTCCTAAATTCTTCTGGGAAAACCTGGAATGCATGTTCTTAGAATTTCTTCTCACAAACAGCTTGAAATGGCAACCCCTGTAGCATAAACATGGAAGACAATGGATAATTCAGTATTTCATTTCAAATAGCCATGAGAAATCCTAAGATGTTTTCATCTACTTCTGCAAAATCTTCATCTCCAAGAACAAGAAGATCTGAGAAAATACTTATCTTGTTTAGCATAAAAGGTCTGAAAGCCAAGAAGCGCTTTCTTACTGGCCCTCCACAGATGTCATGAATGGTCTTCAAGGAATCAAAGGAGAAAGCAGTAATAGAAAAGACAGACAGGATTCAACAGCCTGCAACTATCCTGTATAATACCCTGTATCCTTACAAAGCAAAAGGCAATGAGGGAAGCATGTTTTTCAAAATCTAAGTGTTTGTACACTGCTGTGCATAGACACAGAAGGTAACTTTCATAGGAAGGTACTATTTCCCCCCCCCCACTTCTACCCTTTATTTGATAGCATGAAAGTAAGTAACACTCCTTTTATAGTTTCTTTGCATCTTGCTTAGAATTTAAAGGACAACATCTGCTAACTGCACAATACAGCTTTTTCTTAAGACTTTCAGGGTTTTGTTAATACTGTTTTCACATCAGGTATATTCATGATGGCTTGGAATTTCAGATAATTGAAAGTATTTTATTTTGTATTACTAGGAACAACCACATGAAAAAAAACCCAAAGAGCAACAAAGCTGCTTCCTGTTAGGAGGCAAAAGACTCTACTTTTTAGTTGTGCACTTTTAGCATGTGTCACTTGTCAACCCTCACAGCCAGCAGAGAAAAACCTGCTAGCACTCAGGACATTTTCCTCCAGAGAGAATGTATTTTATCAAGGATAACACATTAGCCAAATGTCTCCATAAGTTTTCACAGGTAGGTGCCCATCAGTATTGACAAAGTTAGTTACCAGCATACATTAGTTAAGATCATATACAGATAAAGTTGAGGATAACAGCTTGGTCCTCTATAAGGAAACATTACTTTATAACTTCACATGTTAAACAGAAAAAACTATGTTACTACAGAAGTACTTCTGCAGGACAAGTCAGGCTACTCAGTTCTGAGTAACGTTCTATTAATAAAATTCCATCTTTTTTAGTTGTTTGCAGAACAGCTCTCTCCTATAATCTAGGTAAAAGCCTTTCCATCCTCAAATAAAACATCTGCATGACACCTCTCAAGACACAATCTTCTCCTGAATCAGCATAATTGAGCATTAGGCTCTAAAAAACTATCTTCACTGCATTCATTAGGTCTTTTGAGTCTACTCTACTGGATTATCTATTTAACTTAAATCACAATTTAATCCAGTGTTATAACTCACAATCAAAGAAAGATTACTTTAATCCAGCTATAAAAGCTTGAGCTCTTGAGCTAACATGCAAGATAGCCCTATTCTAAAGCTTCACCTGTGCCACTGCTGCTGCTGACCCTGCAGCACGCCATAGCGTAGACAAGACTCATCAGACTCTTACCAAGGCTTTAGAACCTTAAGCACTGCTTTAAACCTGCATTTTCCAGTCAAGTCTACTCTAGTCAAGAAATACATACATTGTAGTCAGGGCCTCAAGCCAGCTGTTTTTTCAAGTTGTGTCAACTGAACAGCAGAAGGCAGGTAGGTGGGTAGGAGAAGCTAGTGCCAGTGAAATAGAAAGGTGAGAAAGATTTTTTCCCCTCCTTCAGCAGATGAACAGTCCAACACTTGCCATGTATGTTTCCCACTTCCCCAAATTATTTTAAGCTAAATATATTTTAATACTTAACTCTGCAGAAGAGCCTAATAAAAATTATGACATAACAGGGAACAGCGTGAACTGTGTCCTATACCACAACGGTACCATCATAGCTGGCTTTTTCCTTCCCCTAATTATGAGCAATGAAACCACAAAACCTATGTTAAGATCTTATCGATTAAGGTCCCCTCATGGGAAAAGTTCAGGAACAGCTGTACAAAGAAATGAACACTGCTCACCTTGAAGTTTCCGAAGTAGCCACAAATTTAGAAGAGAAAGAATTAAATCTGTCCATCCTGACACAATATTTGGGCCTCGTCTATCACTTGTGCTATTTTTATTAGTGACTTCCTAATCAGCACTCTGAAAAAGCATTTAAATTGACTACAAAAGTAACAAAAACATACGGTATACAGTTTTCACTGATGCTAATAGCACCTCAGAAGTATAGAGTCTGAATACAAACTGCTAATTTGGGCAAAAGAACCTTGAGAGTTTAGCTAAATTATACATAGTGTGATCAGGTTTTATATAGATTATATGTTACTGCCTCCCACTTTCATAACAGGACACTTCTCACTACCTCCATGGAAGCTGCTAATCAAGTATTTACTATAGCTTTTCCCTCGAGCTTTATACTGATGAGGCTAAACAAACACCGATCTCAAAAAATGTCTTCAATGCACTCGTAAATCAGCATTAAAAGCATTTTTAAAAAAACAAAACACCCCTATGCTTTGCTATTGTTTTCACTAACTGGGTTAATCTGTTCTAGATTATGCTGCTTTTGGAAAAGCCTGAAAAGTATTCGGAACCCCACACCTAGGAAACAGAAAGACAGGCATACAGCATAAATACCAAACCTGTCCCCTCTGGTAATAACTACAGAGGGAACAGGTGCTGACAGAAAGTATAAGCTGGATCAAATAGAGCTGTGATGGAATTTAGTAGATCTACTAAGAAAAATATTTTTGTAGACTAAGTACTTACTGTTTTGTGAATACGAATGAGTTAAAACTGCAAATACAATATAAACATTACTTTCTTGTAGTACTACCTTAAAAAACCTCTAAGCAAAACTGGTATTTTTACTTCTACATAGAAGTCAACGTATCAACAAACTACAGAAGAAGAAATACACACTCATACAGCTCCTTACGAGCCATAGCTGCCATCTTAGTTTGAAATGCAGTTCAAAGTCCTGTTTCCCTGTTGCTATTCTGCTTCTACCAAAACATTTGTCATTATACCTCTGCTATTATCAGCCCTAATTAAGAATTTAATTGCCCTCTCTACTACAGTCTAACAGCCTATTTTCAATAGAGTGATATAATAAGGTAATACACAATATTCCCTATAGTAACCCCTCCTGATGAAACTCCTTCCAAGAAAACTGTTTAAATTTAATATTACGAAGTTAGGGGTTTTTTCTCAAAATGTAGCATTTCAGAGTGTTTTATTAAAAAGCTACCGAAAAGCAAGCACTCTACCTCAGGACTTAAAAAGACTTGAAGTAAATGGGACTGCTGGATCACACAACAAAGTAAAACTTCCCAACTTGTAAAAACTATATGCAATGCTTATCTGTGCTATTTTTGGCCACATTACAGCGCCACCAAGAAACAGTGCCATAACCATAGCTGTGCCGTAAGCTGGCATTTTGAACTCTGATACTAGAAGCTGGTACTTTTGAAGTTATCATGCAGTCTGTGTATCTTCGTCTTTGTCTCCAATGAGGCCACAGTCCCTTGCAACTGAAAGATACCACTGCATGAGCTATTATATTTTGGTCTGGTTTGCCTGAAGAAAGCACTAATAATCAGTTTACCTCTGCCACCCAATATATTCTAGCAAAGGCTGCTAAGAGATGAAAGGCTTGACTTTCATATATGCTATTACACAACAGTTAGCTTTAACATTAGGGCAATCATAGATGCTAAGCAGACCATTTTTTAAAGCTATTTCTCTATGACAGTATCTCAGATTTTATACCCTATGAACACAATTAACTTTCAAAACACGAACCAGGTCATGGAAGAAACCTGTTACATATTTAATAGAAGTGGAGAGGAATTCTTGGAAATGTACTGGAGTTAGATATCAGCGTTTCAGTAAACTAGAAGGGGAGAAAAAAGTCTATAAAAAAATTCCACTAGGTACAAGAAAAGAGCAATTTTGTCAGTCTGAGAAGCTATTTGAAACATTTATGATGGAATGTGTTCTGCCTAAGTGTTAATGCTGTATTCCAAAGTGGAAACCAATGAGATTATCAGTGCAAAAATATATTGGGGGTAATCAAACAAATATGAAGCCACTTACTGTTTTGCTTGATTTCATGCAGGTATCATTCAACTGTGGTATTTTTACAGCAGGGAAAACATTTCAGCTCCGAGGCTTCCTGCAAAGATTTCTTCAGAACATCATATGCCCATCTTACTACAGTTTTATGTAACAAATAGAATTCATTCAACTTAAAAATATATTAATTTATAAATTCTATACTTCTAATACTGATTTTTTTAATCAGCTTTTTCATTGTAATCCTGACATCAAAATAGACTGTCTAGTTTTTAAACAACATAGTTTCAATAGGAACAGCCCAACAATACTTCTTTAAACCACATGGGAAGATGGGCAAATATTTACTGGCAGAAATCTAATCAGTATGTATGATTTGGGTTGAGGGTTGGGAGTAAACATAAGAACCCATCAAAACATTACATAGTTGACAAAAAATAAGAATACACCCCACCCCCCGCCTTCAGCACTTTCAGGAAAGAAGTCAAAGATATACTTAAGCAGAGCAGGGAAGATGAACCTAAACTGGATCTCAGAAACAGTCCTATAAGGTGCATTAGACACTAACCCTTAAACCTCTTAGCCCTCTTCCCTTTACCCCTCACCCCGGAAAAGAGGTAACTTTTCCCAGTTCTATCTATTTCTAAATCTCGCTGAAGGACCATAATGCCTTGAGAAAGTGGCTCGCTAGAAGATCCTTTAAATCCCCAACGCATTACCATGTTACAGAAGAGAGCAACCCTTTTATACCGCACTGCATAAAAGTATACCCCTTCATATATAGTTGCTGTAATAATACCTTGCTCTAGTTAAATTTTACTCGTATTTCTGAAGCAATAGAATTATTCTCCAAAAACATCACCTTTCAGATCCTTTCAAAATAGAATTTTCTTGGACAAAGCTATACTGATCTGAAGACCTTAACTGTTTTTTGAAAGTCTGTAAACACAGTCTAACAATCCAGAAGTAAGTTTTTGCTTTCTGCCATCCAAATCATTTAAGCTTTACCTGGGGAATGCTCCAATTCCTTCCCCAATCCCTTTCCAAAATTGTTCTAGAAACTAAATACTTTATTTAAATCTTGAAAACAGTCTTTAGTAAAAGCAGCCTAATTGAAAACCTAATTCTGCCTACTAATTTGTTTTCAAAAGGGTAAGGAAACAAGTTTACAAGCAAGTTTTAACATCACATGAACATCCATCTTTAAATATACCCCTCAACAGACGAGGTGCACACTCAAGTAAGTATAACGCAAAATTGATAAACATATATTTGTGAACTTTACAATCATCAGATTACTTAAAACTGGTTTTGAGGCAAGTCTCAAACTATGAACTAGTTTTAAGTGATATTTGTCCCATAAGAAAGTATGACATCTGACTTCCGGGGTGCGGGGGTACACAACACACAACCGGGACGGGCACAACACACAACCAACCAACCCACCCACCAGAACAATACACAACCCCACACTAATACAAAAAGCAGGCAGAAACAAGAGTTACTTGCCTTTGCACCAGTTTAAGAAAGGCAGAGGGAGAGAAGTAGGAGGGAGGAAAAAACATCATCAACAGCTCTTTCTGACCTACTGCCAAAGTTTTAAAATATCAATGAGCACGGAGTGACAAAGTCAGAAAATACAGTTTAGTTAAAATGTTGAAGATACCGGATTGCCCTGATTACTAACACACTGAAGGTAGTACTAAATAAAAAAAAATTCTTACAGTGTTACAGTGGTCCAATGCTCAGTACCTGGAACAGGACTTAAATACTCTTTAGCATAATCTTTGTATTCACTAAATCCAGAATTCAACAGCAGAGCAGCTGCTCAGTGCCTGGTCTGCAGAACTCAATGAACAACAAAAGGTTACCTTAATTCAATGAGATAATCAGCACACTAATTTACCCACTACCAAGAGTTTTCCAACCATCTGCAAGGCGGCAGAGCTAACTGCCTATAAAACAACTGGTAGCAGGCTGACATGTCCTCACATCCCTCACGTCAATGAAATTTTATCTCTTAGCAACAGCTAAAAAGAAGCTGAACTTCCAGAAATATTTGAGATGCATCACGAGCCAACAACTTCTTTATAAGTGATTTTGATTGCTACTGATCTCCAACCAGATGTCTACTCTAATTGGTAAATTCTATTAAATACATACTTAAAAAAAAAGAAAGAAAAAAAATGAAGCTGTCGTGGCTAAAGAAAGGAATAACAATGGGAGTCATTATAGCTGTACACATAAAAGACAACAGCTAACCTTATTTAAAGCTGCTGGCCTCACGATGATATCAGTAACGGTGAAGTAAACAAAATGCATGTGTTGTGGGGAGAGAAAAATATTTGCCATTAAGGCTGTTGTCAGAAAGTGAAAGGTAAGACACAAGCCTGCTAAAAAACAAGATAAATATTTTTGAGAGGAAAAGCAAAATTAGAGATTCAAGGTTAAATCCACGTTAGCTACTAAAACTATTTTGGGATTCCCTCCCCTGCTACAGAGGGGTGACAAAGTTACTTTTCTTCTCTTCTACAATTAAGAACACTAAGATATTTCTAACTTAACCAACTCTAAGTTAAAATAGAAAATTTTAAGGCATCAAGCTTTACAGGTAAATTCCATACAAAACTAAGAAAATCTAATTCATTTGTTTCAGTGAAATTCACTTGTAATAACAAAATATCAAGCAAATTAGAATTTTGCCACCATACAGAGATCAGGAAAGGGAAAAAGCTTGTCTGTAGCTGTATTAGTAGCTCTTCTCTAGAAATCAAATCTTTCAAAGACCACTTCAAAATACATCCAAACACAATATTTAGAAAGGAAAAATATAAATCACTAAGATTCAGGTTTATGTTAGCAGATTATGGGCAGTTCTGTTTAGAACCACATACAGAAAATTAAATATGGCATGTTTGCACAGTAAAGCCTGAATATCCAGCTTTTTTGTTCTGTTTTCTTACACAGAACAGAGCTGCCAGCTGTCAAAGTAATTTTCTCAAATAAAGTCAACTCCAGCAGGTTTATTAACACAAAGCAAGATAAATCAGTTTTATTTCTAGTGTAACTGAAAATTATCAATATCTTTTCCATAACAGGCTGAAGGTGTCTAATAAACATGTTGAAGATGTTACGTACGGCAGCAGAGGTATGAATGAGAAAGAGGTACTAAACAAAATTCCAGTACTTCCCTCTCCCACCACTAGTATCTTCTAGGAGACATAAAAAAAAATCTGTCAATCTTGGGCTGAATAGCAGCTGCAATTATTTCCTTAAATTCACAAGCAGAATTGAGGTACCATCTTCAATTCCGAGCAGTATAGGAAGTTGGGAACATAGGGGAAGATTCCTCCAGTGGTTTATTATTTGAAGTAAAAGACTCCTACCATCCACCTCATGTTCAGAAAAGCTGAAAATATGCCTGCAAGATGAACAGCTACTCACTGGTTTTTAAACACAGTGCACAAATGCTTGAAGTGAAAACAACTGCCTATCACCACAGACATTCTAAGTGGCAAGCCCAGAACAGAATTCATGTTTTCAGATTCCTAGTTCTTAAATAGTTTTCAATGAATGTAAAAGCAGGAGTAGCTAAAGCCAGATTTTTTTTTTTTTTAAACAGCTACTGCATTCCGTGTTTTATCCAGAGCAGAACATCTTTGACTTTTAATCATGAAAGAGTGAAGTTAAACACATAGACGTAAAGAGGAAGGATTGCTTGACTACAACAGAGGCTGTCACCTTTACAAATGTAGTAGTTTAAAACTTGTTTTAAGAACGTTTAGAAACATTAAAAGACATAAGTACTAATAATTTCCTTCCTAAAGAGTATGTCAGACAGGCATGTCAAGTGACCCAACAAGAGGAATTCTTTAAAATGTCCACAGAAGAACAATTCACTGGTTTCTAAGACAGTATGAGCTCCAATACTTATTCATGTAGTTAAACATATGCATATACAAGTACAGTGACAGACCATTCTGTATGCACATAGCATGTGCTATCTAAATTCAGAACTACCCTGCGAGTGGTTTTCTCTAGTCATTTCTTGGCTGATGTAGCTATAATTTTTAGACCTTCAGAAAACATCTGTAACATCTGAAACATCTGAATGAAAGCTTGCTTTCCTGAATCAGCAGAACATGTGCCAAACATGTCAAAATAAACAGAAATTCTTTTTACTACACAATTTCCAATATTAGAGGAGCATTAACATTTGTAAAACAGCATTAACAAGTTTTCAGTGACATTCAGTTTTCACAACTGGATAAAGAGGGAAGAAAGCTGGACAGTTCAAAGCAGAGCAAGATTACTCAGATCAGAAAATACCATGTTTATGTATAACCCCATTTTTTATTACATAAACCTCCATGTGTATATTTATAAACTGATTAATAACCAAAGACTTACCTGCAGGAGTCAATACCCTGTTCTCTTCCTCCACCACACTAAATTATTCTTGTTAACCTGACTCCCCTAGCAGGTATAGTAGTGTTCAGAGGACAAAAAAGAAAAAAAGTAGGAAGTGAAAGCTGAGTATCTTTTCATTTTGGAACAGCAGCCTCTATAGGCATAGAACTTGTCAACTAACTACTACTAAAGTTCAGTGATTATAATGGAGATTACTTTGGTCTTGAGAATTTTTTTTCAGGCTCAAATATCACCTTTTTCATCACCCTTTAACTGTATTTTTGTAGAACCCCTTTGCTAATTACTACTAATTATCCACTAATCCTAAGCACTTTAAAGAATTCCACAGTACTTGCAAGTTTGGCATCACTCACATTTTCACAGATCAATATAAAGGACAACAGTTCTCCAAGCAGCACTAGATAAGGTATCCACACAACATAAT
Source organism: Leptosomus discolor (assembly GCF_034619465.1). Lineage (NCBI taxonomy): Eukaryota > Metazoa > Chordata > Aves > Leptosomiformes > Leptosomidae > Leptosomus > Leptosomus discolor. The sequence continues at coordinate 24,792,483 of NC_141396.1, read as the reverse complement.
GGTGGAACTTAAATGAAGCCTAGCAGGTTTCAGACCCAGCCTCCTGGGTCTGGTATACAAAGCTGAAAGTCCAGCAACTTTAAGTTCTTATTTTTCCAGATTTTGGGAAGTCCAAAGAAAGCAGAAATCAGGATGTTCACTATTCTTATGAAACAAACTTTAACAACAAAACCCAAAAATAAACATACTGTGATTTCTCCAGCAATGGTTTTCCCAGGTGAAACTTCCATCCCTCTTAAAACTTCTTTAGCTTACACTGTGGCTATTTGATGCAGCTGTCTGGAAATCTTGATCATCATAGTCTTCCACAGAGAAACTATACTTTCTGTTTTATTAGAGGAAGCAGATAAACTTTCAATTCAAGTTGAAATAGAATACTCTAGGCTGGGAGAGACCTCTGGAGCACGTACCCCAAACCACCACTCAAAACAAGATCTAACTCAAATGTTCCCTCAGGTTGCTCAGGACCTTGCCTAGTCAAGCTCTGACCACCTCTGAGGATAGAGATTCCACAGCCACTCCAAGCCCCTGTTCCATATCTCTCCATCCTCACTATAAAGGATTTTCTCCTTCATCTATCTGGAATTCCCTTACTGCAACTTGTGTCAGTTATCTCTCATCCTTTTGCCATCTGACAAATAGCAGTCTCCATCTTCACTATAATTACTCTCCAGATAGTGCTGGAAGAGATGCTTTAACACAATAGTCCTGCCCAAAGACAATAAAAATGCCACACAACTATGATAATTTTATCTTGACTATACTGCTTTCAACTGTTACTTGTAACTACTTATTTGTTAAATAAGAACTATGTGTATTCAATATCTGAAACATGGGTGGCACTGACATTTGTCTCTTACTGAGCCAAATGCAAACACTGCTAGTTAATGTTGCCATGGATACATGGACATTACATAAAAATTAATTCCTAAAACTGTAGTCAGTCATCGGAAAACACAGAGCTGTGAAAGTGAAGCCAACTTCAAAACACCACCAGTAATGAAATTAAATGCTGGAAAGCACGTGGAAAGTGTGTGGCAAACTTACCACAGCTTATGCTAGCCCTCACTTCTATTAAGGATTCTTCCTAGATGAGGAAACATCAGCCATGCCTCCCAGACAACTTTGCTGAGATCATACACAGCCTCTCCTGTGCCAGAGTCCTGCTTCTAATTAAAAACAGAAGTCGCAAGCCTACTCCACCTAGTACTACATTAGTTGGTAACTGTCCCACAACGGGAGATAAATGGGACTTTGCTGCTTTAGAGCCAAAACACTCGAGAAAGCAGAAACTCTGCAAAAATGCAAGACACAGAGTTAACAATTTACAAGTCTGCAGTATCCCTCCTCTCAAGGACTTTTTCCTCACATAACATCTTCTCTACAGCACAACCTGAAGTCATAACACCGCCACCAAACCTAGAACTACATGCAGCTGCCCTAGAGTTACCTACACACATATCCCTTTAACAGTTCACACCATTCATTTTGTAAGAAAGCTGCCTGTGTTTGCAAATTCAAAACTTTAAGCTGTTCTGCAAGAACCTGGAGAGGAGGGAAAAAAAATATGGAAAAATCAAAGGGACACCAGCTATAATTTCCGTCAATGAGGAGGAATATAAGCAGACAGGGAAAAACAACAACACACACACAAATGATCTTGCAACTGAAGGGAATCACACTAGTTTAAAAGTTGATTTGTCTCTTTCTTATCAGGTAACCACAAACGACTGCAGTGGATCTGTCATCTTAGTGGTACCTGATTTGATGTGCATCATTCTCAAAATTCTACAGCCACAATCAGAGCCCTAACAGTTCTGTTCCAGTACGTAACAGCAACCCCCTCCATTTGGTTCCAGAAAGTCCTAGTGCCTCAACTTGAGACAGGCCCTCACAATCACTGGAACTATCGTTCTGTCCTTATACACAGGCAAATTTTGGACTTTATGATCTTAGAGGTCTTTTCCAACCTAATGATTCTAAATATAGTCCTGAATACAGAACAGAGTTGCCCTTTGAAAGAAGATGCTAACAGGACCATAAATGCATTCAATGTTGTAAAGAAAACTTTTACATCAATTGGGTAAATTTTCTTTTCTCAATGCCAGCTTGAAATTCTTTCAAAAGTGACAGTCTTTTCACAGCATGGTAAGGGTTGGAAGGGACCTCTGGAGATCACCTAGTCCAACCCCCCTGCTAAAGCAGGTTCACCTACAGCAGGTTACACGGGATTGTGTCCAGGTGGGTTTTGACTATCTCCAGAGGAGACTCCACAACCTCTCTGGGCAGCCTGTTCCAGTGCTCTGCCACCCTCACAGTAATGAAGTTTTTTTTCCTCATGTTTTCCTCATTTCCAGCCACCAAATTGGAAAACTACAGTGGATCAGTGGTTGATCTACACCTGGAGATCTTTCTCAAGGGAAAGAAAAAAAAAAGGCAAACAACCTCAACTGCAAGTTATCAAGGTTTTTCATCACCTGTTTTATAACAAAGTTCCTGCAACAACAAGAAACAACATGGAATTTATGGCATTTCAACTGCCACAGAAAAAACACCCAAGAGTCAAGATTATCACTATTATTGAACACAGAAGAGGAAAGACTTCAGATAGGTAAGGATATAGCACTGAGAAAATAGGCAAGGTAGTTCTCCTTATATTTAAGGCAGACTTCTGGCGTTTCTATATTCTAGAAAGAATCTTGACAAAGGAGATGTGCAGGTACTGAGTAGTTAAAGAAAAACTAATCTTGCAGGAAAAATGCAAAGAGTAGAACCTCTAACTGCGGTTTAGGAATCAAACATCACTCCCAATTAAGACAGAAGAGTTCACAGAAAATAGCATAAATGAACAAATGCGAACAGAATTGATGGAACTACACAGGATTTCTTTAACTCATTGCTGTCAGTTTCAATACGGAACTCTCTGCAGTACATCACACCAACTAATTTTGAAGAGAAACTACCATGAGAATCAAATTTTAGCAAGGTTTAGGATTAAACAGCTTGCAGTATAAGGTTTGGAATCGCCCTTGCAGTAAACAAAAATCATGAGCACATCATGCGGAACTATGTTTCAAAACATCCAGCTTGAAGAAAACATGATGAGCATGGTCTTCGCTGAAGGTTCTATCAGGAACTGCAAACAGATGACCTGTTTGTAGAAACTAAGTCACTGACATCAGAACCCAACCTTTCCCCCTGCCCTGCCTTATGAAGGAGCAGACCAACCCAATGTAGGAAATAGCAGTTTTTAGTTTCCCTACCTCCATACAATTCAAGAAAAATTTTACAAGCATGCCTCTTGGTTTGATCCAAATGTGCTGAACTGTAAAATACAAAAAAAAGCCCCGAAAGCCCGATACATCTATCTACAGCGGTATGAGCAGCTTCTCCATGATACAGGATGACAACACCTTTCCACTTCAGTTTTACCTGCTCAAAAGACGGCACAAATCATTCTTCAATTTCTAGTAAGCGCCAGTATGTCAAGTGTGAATAGAATCTATTTGTAAGTGTTTTCTTGGCTTATGCATGGAGTTGGTACTTTTAGCATTTCAGAAGCTACAAGGACAGCAGAGAAATGAGAGGGAGCAGCAGCACCTAGCAGTCATCCAAGAACCTCAAGGACAAGAGCTACATGCACTGAGGCACAGGTCACCCTTCCAAGAAATAAATGTATCTTGTGATTTGAGATAATGAGAAGCACAAACATGAAAGTTAGTGTTTGTCAAGTTACACTAACATTCCTCAGTCTTTTGCCACCACGAAGATATTTCGAGGGGGGAAACACCAGTTGTCTCTAATGACAATAGTATTTTATGGATTGACAAACAAAGTTCAGGCCTAGATTTCATTTTTCTTTTTTCATACCCCTGTCTACAGTCTCTTCAACTGTAGCACTACAGAACCTCTCTTACAGAAACTTACCTATCCCAGCATTCTGGTGCTCAAACTCACTCTCAGGAGCACAGACTCCACATAAAGCCAGCTCCAAAGTTAGGCATTATGAATATCCCCTTACTTGTACATCAGTAAGATACATGGTGTAGCACTACCTTTCTGACTAACTTTCCTGCTTCTACTCAGTGCAAAGTCTAGAGGTCAGAGGGAACAAGGTAGAGCAAGCAAAGAAATCTTAGCCAAGAGCCTCTTGTTGCCTACCCACAGGAAGGCAGTAAGCTGAAAAACTGAGCAGGGAGGAGCCTGAATGCCAAAAAAGCAATTCTCTATAGATTGGCCCTTTGCCTGAAAGACAGAAGGAGGAACACCCAGTGTCTGCACTGGCACAAGCTGCATACCAGAAAACTGAAATTCAGCCCATGCCAAGTTTGAAAAGCTAAATGTACGTAGGCCAGTGAAAACAAAATTAGATAGGAGATCAAAGTATGAAAAATTAATAAAACAAGTTGGGTTTTGAATGAAAGTCAGCTTAGAAAGACAAACCGAAAGTGAAAGGGGGATAAATAAAAAGCTTTCATGCCAAGAATCAGATGGAAACAACTACTAATACAGTTGCTGAGCTGTTCAAAACAGTGCTTGGGAGAACCAAGAAAGCACAGTATGGATCAAGTCATCTCCATTTGCACTGCATCTTTCAAAGTATACTTTAGTAATTATTCTGAACATAGCAACGATGTAACTACTGACATATACTATACATTCCCACAGTCCTCTGAGAATGTTACAATGGCCATTGCCTCTTCACCTTTAAAAGCTGGATTTATCCTTTTCAATTATGTTTAAGAGGAAGTAAATAAAGAGCTGTCTACAGCCTACAAACATCTGCTGCTTCAGGTTCACAGTCACACAGCATTTGTTGAGAAGGCTAACTCCCAAGATCTAGTAGGTTTCATGCAGTTCCCAAACTGCAGAACCTTCCTAGCGCTTGTCCAAGTGACAAGAAAAACGAGGAACAACACAGCACACGCCCACAGAAAACACCACCAATACTGCCATTCTGCAATTGACAATTAAAGATAAATTAAACACCCATTTAAAGACTAACCATAACTTTTAAATACCACTTTACTGCTACATTTCCAGAGTTGTATTTTAATGCATCAACGGCTTATTGAAAAGCTAAGTATCACTCAACATATTCAGGTTCATTTTCCTCTCTGTTCACAGCCTCTCCTACTATATTATCATTTTTTACACTGAATTTTCTGATTAACATACTCATACAGCTCTTTCTAGAAGATGCTGGGTGAGAAGGTGTGAAGCACAAGAGAGAAGATATCTATGCAAGATACTCTGAACACAAGGAACACGTAAGAGCAGTTAAATTGTTAAAACTATGCACTGCAAAAGATCAAACTACTGAGCACAAATTTCCTTTTCTGCTTTCTTGTCTGTGGGGAGGGGTTGTTTTTAATTGTAGGAAAGAAAAAAAAAAACCCAAAAACATTACAAGTCTTCATCCAAAAGGACACCACTGTTTTCAGTTTCCCTTCACCGTTAAGGAGGCTTCACCTCTGGCTGGAGGCTGGTCCTTTAACACACCAATTTAACTTTTTAAAACGGGCATCTTTTGAAGTGCTTTGATTCACGTTACCTGTCCACATCAAGTAAGCAACTACTTTAATGTAACCACAAGAATATTTAGGATAACTGGGATGTCCTTTTGAAATGCTATTTATATTACTCATTACACTTTATATGATGTACAGCCTAGACACTGTATAGCTGATGACAGCCGCTGACCTTCCAATGGAATGTCCTTCCTACGAGCTTTGTGCTTGCATCTCTTCATACAGAAGTGAAAAAGCAATCTGCCACACACAATAGGGAATGGAAAGAGGTGGAGGAGAGAAGATTTAAACAGCTGCACTGCATACTTCCTCTTCCTGTAACTCAGAGTTGGCACATCTTCACCCAAATCCAGAAGAGTCAGGATAACACTTGAAGGAAACGTACCATTTTTACACAAATGCTTCCTTCCAGGCCAATATGGATACAGATAACAGGAGGAAACACAGCAATACAAGCTGTATTGCTGTAACTAACTGCAGCTATTTCTACACCTAATGAAATCAGAGGACTAGATCTAGTTGCATTGGATCACCCAGTTAATACGAAGACAAGAAAAGCAGCTCTATATCACCAAGACCAGGAGGAAAGTTTCACACTTGCAGCTCCCTGTTCCTCGTGACTATTTCATCGAATGCAAAACACTCAACACTTCCATAACATAGTCAAGGCTCCAAGTCTGCAAAACCAATTTCAGTGGCACCGCATTGCAACAGTATCTGTCTTCTCAGTGCACTAGACACTCTGATGCCTGGGGGTGGGGGGAAGAGTGGAGGGAGAGAAGAAAAAACCAAACCAAATCCCCCACCCACCCACACTAAAACAAAAACCACAAATAACCCAACCACACACAGGGAGTACCCAGCAAAACGGGTTCAGAGTCTGCATCTGGTACTGTGAGTGTGAAGTTCAGATTGCCAAAAAGAGCGCTCTCATACACTTGTAATGCACTAAATCTTGTAACTGTCTCATCCTGACGAGACATTAATTACGCACTAAAACCAGCAAAATTACTCAAACTTCTGCAGTCATCTGAACAGATTTCTGCACATCCTCCTGTTCTTCTCCTCAAGGGAAGTCAACAAAAGACATACTTGACCTTCACCTCAAGTATTTAAAAACAAAAACCTCCAACCATCAAAAACAGCCACTCAAACAAAAAAGCAACTCTTACTTGTGCTAGCTATATAACCAGCCAAAGAAACTTTAAACTACACTAATCTCTTCGAAGACTAGCATTCCCAAGATGCCAGTTGGCTGAATTTTATTTTATACAATTCAATAAATAATCTTGACATGCCCCATACTTCCAATAAAAACAGGCGAAGTTTTCCTGCAGTGTTGTTCTGCTTATTCATGAACTACCATCAACTTCAAATGAACATGCAGTCACATCCCAATAACAGACTCCTATTTACAGTTAACAGTCAAACTGTCCTTTAAGTGTATTTAAAGCCATACAGCTTCAAGACCAGCAAAAATCCCATATTTAAACCAAGTCTATATATATTTGCCCACTAACCTGTGCCACAACTAGTAGAACTAAGGAGTATACTACACTGATACGCAGCTACTGATTCACCAACCTCACATCAAAACTATTTTTGTCAAGAAAAAAAGCGTATGCCAAACAGTTTTTAAACACACAAGTCACATTGCTAATTTTAAGGCACCCAAATGAAAGCTTACTTCTTGCCAAAGCACTTGCTACAGAACAGATTTGTTTGGCTAACTTCTAAAACACAGATTTATCCTTGTACCAGCATTTTAGTATGGTAGTAATGGCTTTTTCAGCACCATAATCCAACTAACATTGCTTGCAATGGATGCCAGTCCCAGCTGGTAGCCTAACAAGGGAGATTTTTCTTTCCATCGAATTCATATGAAGCATCATAGTATTAAACTATTTCGGCTCCTCAGTACTCCAGTCTTCAAATTTTTCATGACACTAGAGTATCAGAATTACAGAAGAATCTCTGAAAGTACTTGAATAACAGACAGCTTTATCACTACAAGTAATTAAATCTTTATAATGTATGGCTACAGCAGTAATCACAGTAAGCAACACTTCTGAATTTGCATTCTGATTACTGAGCGTGAAGCTTCATGCATCCTTCAAATACTTGATAAGTCCAATCTGACAGAAATAAGATATCCACATATAAAAGCAATCATATTTAATACATATTTAGAGAAGCACACACACACACAAAAAAATCAATCTACAGCTACCAACATTTGTAGTGTCACCTCTCACAGTTCCACAAACTAGTGTTCTTGTAGACTTCATTAAATACTTCTAACACAAGTACTTTCTACTGTGCACCCTCCAGCACCTCACAATCAACTGCAGGAAAAAGGCAAGTAAAAACCATCATGCAGTTCCTAGGAGGAGACACTAATGGCACCTCTACAAAGGCAAAGTTGTATGGGTCATTCCATGCCAAAAAGAACTGCCACTGAGAAAAGAATAAAAAAGAAAACCAAACCACCAAGTTACAAATATTCTAAGTAACCCAATTCGAATAGGGCAGATAGATTCCACACCCCCACAAGTACAATGAAAATTCAAAACACACTTAACCATACTAAATGGGGAACATCAAAGAATGCCTACAGACATGTCTTTGACGCTATCTTTTCATAAAGAAAACACTAATTCACACCCCCTTCTCCCTCGAGGCTTAAACTGTGTAAATAATTAACCTGAAAACAAGGCCCAAGCAATAGCAAAATAAACCCATATAGGAAGTCCAACAAAACTGAAAAAGGATTCTGCAGTTTAGCTCAATTTGTCACTCTGACACCTTAACTTATATTCCTAGAATATTTACATTAACTCCAGTTCCTATTAACTGTAGTTTTAAAGCTATGTATCTACAAACAAATGCCTTTAAAAATAGTAATTCTAACAGTCTTAAAATATCAAGAGTTCTACTGGTAGTATTTCAGGTAGTGTTCAAACTAAAAGAAAATCAGTATGTCCAGGCTTAAAATGAAGGTAAAAGGCCACAATCAAATCACACAGGAGATTTCAGCAACACCAGTCTGCCAGACAAGACAGAACAATCTCACACCTAGAAGAGAACATACAGCTGTACTCTTCCCTGCTGCTCTGTTTAACTACTGAAAATCCAAAGAGCAAACTATCCAACACAGAATGGCAGGACATAGGGAGTTAAGTAAAATTCCTTTACCAGAACTGATTCTGCATGGATCTTTGATATGCATCCTCACTTATGTACATTTAAATGGGCAAATAAAGAACAAGAAGAATCATTATTTTTGCATTAGATAAATAAACAAAGAACAACAAGAATAATTTTTGCACTACTACATTTGCTCTCATTTTTCAGACTTACCTGGTCTTTTTCATGGGGTAGAAGGCTGACAGGTGGAAGAGAAGATGGGAAAGTGCTGGAGTATTTTGGAGCTCCTTTGCTTTCCAAACTGCCATAATTCAATCTATACTGAGGTCCATCCTTCAGTAATCTCCCATTGTTCACAGCCCGTTTGGCCCCCAGACGCAACCTCTGCTGAAAGGCAGGATTGTTGAAAATATTCGCAAGGTCATTTTGACTTCTCAAATACTTCTCTATATTTTTCAGGGAGGAGCCATTTGGTTCTTGAAGCCCTTCAATTGCTCTTCTCAAGAGTTTATTCCAATCCACATTACGAAGCTCATTACAAGCTCCTCTAGATCCCTTAACAGATTTAGGAATAGTGCCAGGCTTAACAGCTGAAAACCGTCCAGGGTTATCCGGGTCCTTGTAGGACGCAAGGCCTTTGTTGGTAACTTTAAGAATAGAACCATCTTGAACACTAAGTTCCAACTGTTCCGAAACAGTCTTCTTATCTAATCCATGGGAAGCACAAACAGCATGACATATTCTCTCTTCGGAAGGCCTTTGCTTTTGCTTTTTAACTTTTTGTATAGCTTCAAGAATCCACTCCGTATAAAGAGGGTTGGCAAGTTTTACCATGGTTGACCAGTAATTGTTTCCAGCCAAGGGTTACCCATAGAGGTTCCTCCTTATCCTTTTAGCAGATCTTTCAGAGGTTGTTCACACCTCAAGCCCAAATCAAAGGATTCCACACACAGCAGCAGTGTGTGGAGGCATCTCAAAAATATCCATCCTGAAGAGCTGGAAAAAGGAGGGAAATATCTGCTGACCGAAACTTCCAATTACTTTACTGTTATGGAAAGGTAGAAAGGATTCATTCGTGATGATACTGGTACATCCTTACAAGAAAGTTTGTTGTGACCTTTGAAGAGGAAAAAAGAAGAGGCAGGGAGAGAATACAGTTAATGCTGACGTAGTAAAAAGAAACAGAATGCATTCAGACACGCATTCATACTGTAGATGCTGCAGTATGCAAAAAATTTTTGTGAGATTATACGAAATGTTTGCCAATTCCCACCCCACACCAAACAAGTCATAAAATCCTTCCACTTCTCACAACATTCAGTGCACTTAAGTTTTCTTAAATTCCATCATCCCAACACTTAATCTACTACTGACTTATTGGACAATTTCTGTTCAGCCAGAGATCTGAAACTATTCTCTAACACAAACTGCCTACAAGTCATTTCTCAACCCACTAGTATAAGAAAATTACTCAACCCACTAGTATAAGAAAATTACTATCTGCGTGGATTATACATGCACTAAAAAACCCAACAAAACACACAAACCACAAACAAAAAACAACCCCCAACTGATTAACACCAGATTATTAACCACTGCCATTTCTTACGGTATGCTGTCTGTAAGTGTCATGCCATATGTTGACTATACAACTCAGAAAAATCAAACTCAAAATATCAGAACTGAATTACTAGTATTACATCCTTCATTAATACCTAGGTACCCCACGATACAGCAAGGAATCATAAAGGCACTTCTCATTCTAAGGTGTGCAGGAGAGGGGCATGCATTTTTGATACAAACTCTTATGAACAGAAATGAAAATGAAGTAACAGGAAGCATTTTCACACAAATACACTGTCAGCATGATGACATATAAAGAAATCATATTGACAAAGTAAGTTTTGGTGACTCAGTGTAACAAACAATTTTCTTTATTTAATTATGGAATATATCATTCCAATAGAAAATTCAGTGGCTACAAAAACTTATATAAGAAAACTCAAAGAACACCTTCCTCAGCAGTTCATTCATTCTGCAGGACAACATATGAAAAAAAATATTAAAAAAACTACACAAATTAAACTAAGACAGTAGTCACCTAATGAATAGATAAATATATTTGAGGTATTAAGTTTTTTCTGTCATGAAATGCAAAGGAGAACTTTTGAAAACATTAATAGAATTGTACAATTACTTCACTTCAAAGGAAAATAAATAAAAAACAGAAAGGCAAAATCTTCATTCTCAATAAATGGGTTGTCTTGTACGGCAGAAGATTCACCAGTTTCACAGCAAAAGTCTGAAACAGAGTTCATCTGAAACTACACTATAAAGCCATGGCAAGCAGCCTATAACTAACAATAATATCTATGATTACACAAGTCTTGGACCTCATTTTCATTAATCTATTCAAGTCATCTTGCATTTCAATCATGAGTAAAACTTGAGTAAATCATAAATAGGAAAAAACCCCAGAACTTATGCAATAAACTAAATTATTTTCAACTTGTTAAAAAGATTCCTCTGTAATTGTGAAGAGAACGAGTATAAAAACCACTTTTGGTCCCATACCTTCTCCTCCCTTTACGCGCCCTCTAAAATAAACTCCAGATCATGTTTCACACATTGTTATCCCTACACAACAGGATTACTAACAAAAAAGCAGCTGGTTATTGGTGAATATAAAATTCTTCTATACCCAAATAGCAGAACTGCTAATCAATTTGTTTTATTAATCTGTCATTCTTTAGGTTTGGTTGAAGCTTAAGCATTTTCAGATTTACAAATATGAAAGTTCAACTGACTGCCAGAATGAAAAGACACATTCCTGGTACAAATGCAGGCCAGAATGTTTGATTGGTTCTCATACTGAACCCTATCGATCTGCATAGATTTGATCCTGTTTCTTGCTTCCAGTCTGTACTCATACAAGTTATATTCAATAACAGTTCTGTTAATTTCGAGTATTTATAATAAAACGGTAACTTGTTCTGTAAACAGACAGCTTAGCTAGCAAAAGCCATTCAGCATGGTTTCACTTTTTTCAGATAATTCTAAGATAACACTGTAGCTGCAAAATGCAGAAAAATATAGGAAAGAAAAAAGCTTCCATAGTACTATGAATCCTACAAATTCTCTCAAGACTCTGACACTGAAAACACAACAAAGCAGAACTTTATATACGGTGGAGGCTCACATTCAGACTGTTTTACACACTCTGCTATAGATTTGGAAGTTCTCTGTAGCTACATACATAGCCCCACATTCTTAGAAAGCTACTTTTAAGTTTAGAAGTTACTTAGTTAGGCTGTCCTACTACGAGTCTTTGTGAAGAGTCAGTACTTAAATGCTGAACACTGCATTTGCCGAGTCAGACGTACTTGCCTCATTTTTAAACCTGCTGCACTACTGTTGTATTAAGTTTCATACAAGCAACCACATCACTTCCATTAAATTCCGCAACACACAGTGCAAGGTCTGTTTCGAGCACCTGGACACCAATAAACATTTCAGTATAAACACTGTTACTTGTGGGTTACAGGAATTTTTACTGGCCAGTGACTGTGGCAAAAGGTGAGCATAAACCTGTATCTTCAGGTAAAGTCTGCTGCTTGGTACAGGAATTTCAGAGCAATATAGATTCAGAACTATCTTTTTACTTATTTACTTAAAACTCCCTATGTGTAATACAACCCCCTGCATATTAGTGCCTACTAAATCAACACTAGTTGAGTGTATCAGCAAGAGCATGGAGTTTCCAACACACAGGACAGAGTATTTCAAGAGGAACATTAAGACATCTTAAACTCACACCTTCCAACAGCATCTAAGTTCATTCTGCTTTAGGAAGCCACACAAAGCTCATCCAATCCAATTTTGGAATTGTTTTACCACAACATAGAGTCTCTGTTATTCTGCCACTTTGACTGCATATGTACTTGGGGTATAGCACCCTGATCTCCACAGCTGATATGACAAGATCTACTACACATAAGATTCAGAATACCTCTTAACAACAAACATCTTTGCCAGCAATATAACTCAGCTCAGTGATCCTGGAGCTGTAAGTTAAGAGACCTTTCATAAATCCAGTTAAGACAGAGTGATCCAAGATTGGCAATAGAGAGATACATACATGCTGAGTGACCAGATAAAGACAAAACAAACCGCTTTAGAAACAAACTTTCCAGATTCAACACAAAAGGACACACAAAATTACATTCAGGTTTCTAATTTTAGAACTTAATTTCACCAAAACCACAAAGAGGTGGTCATACATCATTTAACACAAGAAGTGTGATGCTTACCCAAACAGATCTGGAGGCAATACCAACTTTTGAAAGTGATTATAAATTAGTAGCAGGCACTCACATCTATTTATTTTTTCCTCCCCTTGTAATCGGATAACTTCTAATCAAACCCTCAACGGTACCCATCCAATCACAGATTAGGTTTTCCAGAATGTTAAGTGCACAGGATCACTTCCAAGTTTTATGTCAACAGTCATTAAGGTCTTTCTATGTCATATTTGGGCTTCTACACTCTATGGTATCTGATTTGGGATATAAGAACATTTAATTGCACTATATTACTGACCAAGTCTGTTAACAAGCCTGCTACTGAAGAGCTGCAGAACATAAGCATTTGGAGGGGTAAGTATAACATATTACCTTTAAACTGTGAAAAACCATCTCTAGTCAAGGCTTGTCCCTCTACCCAAGTCATAAATTATCAGATAAATACAAAGTCGTTGCAAAATTGCAGCTTGGGATTTAGAATGAATGCAAATAGTCCTTTATAAAGAACACACCTAATGTACAGCTGATTCTAATTAAAGAATGTACTGACTGAACATGTCATTCTTAGGTGTCATCAGTAATCCTATAATCCTGTAATAACGTCTTCTTTAGACTGAACTAGTATCTGGAATTATTTCCAAGTGATCCAGATTGTGAAAACAAGCTGTGTAGTCAGAAAGACCAAAAAAAAAAAGCTATGCTTCCCGCCCCAAGAAACAAAACTAAAAGTTATTACAGAAGTATCCAAAAAGCATTTCACAAAATACAATCTGAAGACTTTTTTTTTTTTTTTGAGAAATTAATGAAAAATTCATTTTGGCTCTTTTACACATAAACGTAAATTTTTTAAACTTAAAAAACGGAGGTTAACACAGCTACCAAAAAAATTAAGGGGGTTGTTGCGGGGAGGAGAAAATGACAGCAACTTGTGCAACCTCTCGGTGACCTGTGAAGCACAATCTCATCCTGCTCCCTCCTATCTGCTCTGCACTCACTCAGAAGAAGCAGCAATAGCAGGCCAGCTCTCTGCTGCAGCATCAGGGTCAGGTAAGGATTGCAGCAGAGGAGGAGGAGGAAGGGAAGACTGCCATTGCATTTAGTAAGCTTTTTGCCATTTTTCTTTCCTCCAAGCCATTACTTAGAATTCTGCAGCTAATCAACTCTGTATTCCACCCCCACCTCAATTAATGATGCAAAAGAGGCAAGATACTCGTTTCGCCATTGCAAAATACATGCACCTACAAAGAGATAGAGAGAAAGCAGATCCTGGCAAGGACTCCCAGCATACATGACACTCAAAATTACTCAGATCATGAAGCCAGCTATTGTAGTATACTTTATATTACATACAGTTTTCAATTAAAACAAGAAAGGGTAATGACACTTACATATGCGTTAACAGATGAGGAGACATTATAGTAACTTCAAAACTACACCAAAAGACTTGGGGGTGCGGGGAGTAAGAGTAGTACAAGCGAATCGAACTGATGAAGTGCTTGCACTCTGAGACACCCCAACAAGCTAGTTTAAGATCACATGCTAAGATGCAGTTCAGAACATGACACTAGCAAGCATCACCAGAGGAAACAGCATCAGCACAACATGACACGAGCAAAATCACCCAAATTCACCCTTCCCACCCTCTTCCATGGAAGTTCTGAGCACTTTAAAGATACAGTATTAGAGAACATCAAAAAGCATGGGAACATAATATTTACTGCCAGCAGTTAACCTGGGAAGAGGGTTCCACTAAAAATATTTCTTCTTGGGATAGTGATTTGCAACAGAAGGGGTATCTGTTTGCTTTTTGCAGAGCAGGTTATTTTCAACGCTCAGTGGCAGAATGCTATAGGTGAGGTCTGGGCAAAGAAAATACGGTGTGAACATCACTTCTGAAACGTGGCTTTAGAGGCTTGAATATTCCTCTCCCCAACTTACTCAAAATTTTTGCAGTACACCCAAGCCATAGAGATTTGCAACGCCTAGAGCCTAGCGCCAAGGCATTGTTTATTTAACAGCGGCCGAGCCAGGGCTGGCTTTTGAACCCTCCAAGCCTTAGTCCGTGATTTTTCATTTCAAAGGCAGAAACCCCAAGCCCGCAAGCTCTGCTCCTCGGGGCACAGCGACCTCGCCGGACACGGCAGCCGGGAGAGGACGGCGACGACGCGCACCTGCACCCACCCCACGGGGGCGGCGGGCGGGCGGTGCCGGCAGCAGCGGCCGCGCCGGTCCCCCCGCCGCGCCGGCAGGAGGCCGGCTGAGAGGGCCCCCCCTCCCCGGTACCACTCACCTCCGCGGGACCGGGGCCGCGGGGGGAGGAGCCTCCTCCAGGCGCCGCAGCGGCTCCCCCTGCTGCCAGCTCTTCCCTTGCTCCCGCTGCTGACTGCGCCGAGGCGGCTGCCCCCGCCGTTGCGCTGCCCCCCTGCCGACTCCCCCTACCGCCGCGGCTCGCCTCGCCTCACCTACGCCGCCATTTTGTTTCGCCCTGTTGTACTTTACGTGAATCCGACATGACACTGATTACAGCCCAATGGAGTCTCATTAAAACCTTACCTACCCCCGCGCCCCGCCCACCGGCGCCCGCCATTGGGCCGTCCTGCGCACGCCGCTCCACGCTCACAGGCCGCGGGCCCGTGTCCATCAACCTCCCACACCGGCCCTGTTCCGCCCAGCAACCAGCCTGTCTCTCCCATTGGAAGTCGGGGCGTGTCAATCACGAGGGACGCCTCTTCCCCCACATGCAACCCCGCCTACCTGTGGGAAAGGGCGGGGCCGGAGGCTGCTATTGGCTGCCACCGCCGCCACACACCCGCATGGCCCGCCTGGCTCGCCCGCAACAGCCCGGCCCGCCTCATTGCTGGGCCTCGAACGCCAGCGATTGGTCCCCCGCCGTAAGCGGAGGCGAGAATTCTCGCAAGCCCGCCCTCCCGTTGGCTAACACTGCCGTCCGTCTGGTTCTCCCCGGCCTTGCTACCCTCCCCCACCCGCCACTGCCCCACCCGCTCCTGAAGTTTGTTCGAGAGGGTGATCGCTAGCAAGAGACACCGCCGGCGGCCGCCTGAACCAGCCCGGCAGGGCGGGCGGGCGCGCGACACACACTAATAAGCAGCCTTAAATACTGAGCGTCACGCGCGTGTCTCAGCCCCTGCCGCACGCCCGGGCGGGCAAGAAGGAACAGCACGCGCCCAGAACAGCCCTCCCCAGGTGCCTGGCACTGGCAGCCGCTTACCGCGCACCCGCACCGCCGAGGGAGGGGAGGAGGGGGTGGGAACGGCGACAATGACTCCCAGCGCTACAGCCACATGCAGGTCCCTGCAAGTTTCGCCATGCGAAGCGCAGGGACTTCTGTGTCACCCCGTCTGCGAAGGAACAATCGCCACCTCAGAAAGACAGGGTGGGAGCATGCAACACAAAAACCTCAGCCATCCCCTACCTCCCTCCGCCGCTCCGTTCCCCTCTCCCCACCACATCCAACCCAGCCATCACCTCCTGCCGCTGCTCCCCCTCCGCTGCAAAACGCAAGAGCATTGCAATGCATTTACCAAGCGCAAGTGTCTGCAAACACGTGCATCAGCCTCCAATGCAAAAGAAAAAAAAAAAAAAAAAAAGTACCCAGCCTAGTGACAAGCCCCCTGCACTGAGAGAGGGGAGGGAAAGGGGGTTATTATGGCAAATTGCAGCCTGTCACCCAATGCAAAACCAAACCCATCGCATGCTCCCTATTAGCCCCCACACAAACTCCTGGGAATCTAACCTCCGATGCAGGTTTCCCCCCTCTGCTTGCAATGACCTCCTTTCTCTGCCTGTGTGTGTTTCTGCAGCAGCGGTTCCTGCGGAATGTGCTGCCCCTGAAACGCGATCGCTGCTCCTCTCTCTCTCTCGCTCGCTCGCTCCTTCTCTGTCTCTCGCTCGCTCTCTCGCTCGCCCGCTCTCTCTCCCGGCTGCAACCAGAGCCAGGAACACAACAACAACACAGCCTCCCCCCACCCCCTTCCCCAAACACATACACACTGAAGAGACCTAGCCAGGAGAGCCAGACGAGCCGGGGAGGGGGTGGAGGGAATCCCCAGCCAGCGGATTGATTGCACCAGTTACCTTCTCCAAGCCCCTTCGCAAGAGGAGAAAAAAAGATGAATAGAGAGAGAATACCTTGTCTCCCCTCCTCCTCCTCCTCCGCGGGGCTCCTCTTCTCACTCCAAAATACTAGAAGGTGGACGGGCAGATCAGACACAAGCGTTCGGCTCACGGCGGGGGAGAGGCGGGGGAGGGGAACCACACAAACAATTAGCATTAATTTAGAAATTAAAACAGAAACCCACCCCAGACCTCCAGCCTTCCCGATGCCGAGCGGACGCAGATTGCGAGCACTGGTGCTAAGACACAGGACCTGATAACAGCTAATTAAAAGGTTAATCTACATAGGCTGTGACAGAAGAGGTCCCTCCCCACTTTTTTATCTGCTGTTGGCAAGTGGGAAATTGAGCTCCCCCCACCTTTCTCCCTCAAAAAGAAAAAAAAAAAAAAGAAGAAAAAAGAAAACAAAAAAGAGGGAGAGAAAGGGGGAAAAAAAGGAGTAAAGTTTGGGGGGAGGCGCGTCCCCGCGGTGGCAGGCCGCGAGCGCGGCGGCGGCTCGGGGCTGAGGGACGGGGCGCGCGGGTGGCCGTCGCGGGGCGCGTTGGGCGGGAAGGCGGCCTGAGGGGAAGCGGCCACCGCCGCCTCCCGGGGGCCCTCAAGCCGTCCTTGGGGCTTTGGGCTGGGCTCTTCGTCCACTATGGGGCGGCTTAAAACGCCTCGGTGGAAGCACCGGCACAGGCAGGCTTTGGCAAACCCTTCCTAAAGGGCTTCAACAGTTTCTCGGCCCGGAGGAAGAGGGCTACGTTTGAGGCAACTGTAATTAGTCTGAGCGGTGAAAGGAGGGGTGAACAAATTACAGATGTTGTCCTCCCGTTGAGTTTGATGTAGACATAACAAGATGTTATGAGGAACATGTTTTAAAGGACAAGGGGATAACACATATGGACTTAAAACTCATTTAGATGTTTTTTCTGTGCTGTCCTGAGCCGTCCTGCCAAAGGCCACTCGCCATCTCAAAGTTTTAATACTACTCGTGGTTTTCTCAACTATAGCTAGGAAACACTGCTTTTCACTGAAGTATGGCATGACAAAATACCATAGGGTGTATACCATACGGTACCACACAAGGGAGGAAAAGGATATCTACCTACCTGAGCATCTACTCAAGCAAGCATCAACTAGACACCCCCCATCTTCCCAAACTTGAAACGTGACCCACCTCAGTCATCTTCTAGACATCCTCTTTTCTGTGTCTTGTGGGTGACATGTTGCATTAGGTGCCTGTCTGCAAAGTTTCTCAAAATATCTGGTCCTGAAGAAGACAAGATAAAAGACAAAAAAATCTCCTTTTGGAGTAGATGGAAAACGACCTTCTACAATAAATTAAGGTCTTTCCTAGATCATGTACTGCATGTATGTAAACCAGCAAGCAAACAAAGTTTCCGTAATAAAATACTAAGCGTTAAGGTTTAGTGCAACTTTTTCAGAGTCAATTGCTGGAGATATGGTATAGGGAAGCTTTTTAGAGATGTTTTAGAGCACTGTAAAATTGAATGACCTGCTTACAGAAAGCTACCAGGTGAAAATGCTATTCCAGCGTGTAGCTACCATACCACACCTGTTGACTAAGGTTTTAGTCTTTCAGCTGCCAGATGCAGCCTTTTAAACACAGAGCGGGAAATTGAAATGTGTACTGACCTAGTATTTGTTGGAGAATCCTTCAAGGTTCATGCATTATGCAGGACTTGGCTGTGATTGAAAATAGTTTTTGAATTATAGGAAACAATGTAAATCATTACAGCACTATTTGTAACAAAGCATCACATTGCAATACTGTTCTGAATGTTGTGTCAACATTTCCATTATAAACTTTTTTTATCTTTCCGGGAAATTTACAACTTGGTTAGTGGTAAGAGAGAAAAATAACCTCTTGAAACTGAAACTTGGCATGGCACATCCCAGTTCAGGAAACAAAACACTGGAGAAAACTTGACAATCTGTTTGGCCATTTTGAAATTACGAGTGTGCTGAAGACATAAGTAATAGCACAGAGAAAAATCATAAAAGTCTCTAGTTTAAATACTTTCATTCTTTCTTTTAATTTAATTATTTTCCTAAAAATAAATTTTACAGGACAATATGTCATTGGGTGTTGTGTTCCAGTTTTTAACATATTCAAGTACCTTTTGTTTGAAGAGAA
Source organism: Leptosomus discolor (assembly GCF_034619465.1). Lineage (NCBI taxonomy): Eukaryota > Metazoa > Chordata > Aves > Leptosomiformes > Leptosomidae > Leptosomus > Leptosomus discolor. The sequence goes on along the minus strand of NC_141396.1, from coordinate 24,773,230 downwards.
ACTCCTATGGATCTTGACATTTACAGGTGTACCTAACACTCCATAAATTTTGAAATTACTCACATGAACCTCTATGCAGAAATCATCCTCCAGCAAACTTAGATCCACTATCACTGTCAATTATACTATTTCCCAAAATAATTACTTCAAAAGAATTGCATCATGTGAATTTAGGGCAGTTCAATTTGAGACAGTGCATGTTACACAGACAAGCCCTAAGTACCTGAAACACTTTGGATCTAATTGAGAATGTCTAATATGTTGTACGCATTTTGATTTGTGATCTAGATAAGAAATGTTTTTGGTTTATTGTATGAAAAAAACCCCAACCCTACATTAAAAATATCCATGGAAAAGTTATAGGAACATCAAGGAAGTTGTGTAAGCAATAAAATTCACACTTGAGTATGTCTTCTGCTGTCAGACTTCGGTGATTTACTCTCCCATAGCCACTACAAACTGATGAAATACAACAGGTAATGTCCCTGAGCAGTAACAGGTGCCTAGGCACCCGCACATTGAATACACCCAGTCCAGCTGCTAAAACGATGTCCCTGATATTAAAAAAAAAAAAAAAAAAGTATCTAAAATCAAAACCACTCTCCTCTGCTTTTAGAAAGAAGTACTACGGCCCAGTTCACTCTATTCCATTATTATTTTTTTTTTTTGCTTTAATTATAGTTTAAATATCCTTATTTAAAGGATTTTTCCCCCCTGTGGAAAAATATATTTGATTGCACATCTATATTGTAGTGTATGTACTAAACATATCCTTCTTTCCAAAAGTCGTTAGGATGATTCTAAAAATGCATGTACAGTTGCTATTTTTTGATCACAATTGAGAAAAAGCAAGAAGTTAAGGGCTGAACATGGTCTGAGTTAAATTCAGTTCTCAAAAATCAAAATCTTAAAACTGCTATATGTATAGCAGTGCTGTAAGACAAGCTGGAGACTACTGCTTAAATGAAGCTCAGCCATATGAAGACCAAATTCATCAGTATACAAAAATGAACGCTAAATTAGAGTTTGAACACTCATTTGAAATCAGTGAGAAACATTCTTATGCATGAAATTACTGCCACATATAAGAACAAACTTTACCCTATGAGGGCTTTAACCGCTGGTGCTGCCCTGTTAGAATTAGCGGGGCTGTTACATATTTAGAAACAATTATATAGTTGTCCATGTTGGTATGGTGACAGATCCCTGTTCGTCTTTGGAGCTGCTGGAGAGTGAAGTCTTGACCCCCATCAAAGTCTGGCAAAACATCCTATGGCAGAGCCAGGATGTTCCTTCTATTATTACCATACATGACTACAGTCACCTGGAAATTGCCTTCCCTGGAATATGCTGCTGAAAGAAGTGACCTTGGGGAGAAAAGTCATCCTAAGTGTGCAGCGAGTTTCCTCCCAGCCCCTACAGTGATCCTGAGCATGTGCCTGCCAATGAGCTCAGCGTGTCCCTGCCAATGAGCTGAATGCCTATGTGCTTTACCTATACCACCTCCTCTGCTTAGCTCACCTGCCATGGGTTCTGCACCTTCCCTGTGACCCTAACCTTCAACCTCATACTGCTTCTGGGTTGAAACTGCCTTTTCTTTTTCACTTAGGAGGTACTTATTTCAGCCTTTTATATTGTAATTTAATCTGAAAGATTAATCCCTCTACCTAAGTCTACCGCTCTGAATACAAACAGACCATTTCCTGGTGTGTGTACGAGGATATGCGTTGCTGCATATCCTCAACAGAGCATCACTGCCCAATTTAAGCACTATTAATAAAAACTAATATAGATTACATAAATATATACATGCATATATTTATACACACAGAGACACACACAAAGTAAATAACCTGTGGGCATATTTTCTGATCATTTGCTGTCTCATCTATTGCCTTTAATAAAATTCAATAATAGTATAAAATAGTCTCCTGCTGCCATCTTACTGCTTTGGGGGCATTTTAATTCCTGAAACTAACGGATTATAAGGTAAATGCTTTAACATTCTCAACTCAGGAGTTGTAATTGGCATAATGCTGTAATTTGGAAATAGTGTTTGTGGTAGATCAACTGTCATCCCACAGGGATGCAGACAGTGACTTTTTGTAATAAATCCCACATGTTCCGTTCTACTCTGGCAAATATACCACACTGCTATATCAAAGTACTTTACAATCCTTAATTAATTAGTTCCTATAAGAGCTCTGTTAGGTGAATGTGTAGTATTTTTCCTGTTCTCCAACCAGAGATACAAAGCATAGAGCAAAGTCGTTAAAAAAGAATGCCAGCTTAAGGGAAAATTCTGGCCACCTGAGTTCTGTGGGCCCTGCTCTGGCCACAAGAGATCCAGTTACAGAGTAGCTGTGCTAGTCTCGGAGAAGAAACTAGTGGCCCGATAATTCATTTCTGAAACCTTAGCAGGAGCATGTCTTTTTGCTGCACTAACTATTACTCATGTTGGAGGCAGCAGGATGAATAGCCTTTAGGAGTGCAAAGGAAAAAGCTAAAAGCAAAGCAAAAAAAACAGGTGATAGTGCCCTATAAGATGGTGTCTTTCATACACACTGTATCTCATAACACTGCATATGGAGATTCTATTTATACACACATGATAAAGGATTAGTAAGCGATTAATAGATGTTTTAATAAAGGGTAATCAATTGTTATGAGTCCAATGGGTCAATAGGGTTTTTTATAGCAATAGCTCATCATCGTCTGAAACACCCTACTGATGTATTTAAACTCTATACCCTTTGCATAGAAACACCTGCTAAACTTGTCTTAAACCTCACAAATGGAATCTTAATACAAAATATGGCTCAAAACAAATTGGTTGGAGAAAAAAGGATTAGCATCTAGGCTCCACAGTAAATTGTTAGTTATAGCTATACTGGATTTAAGTTTCTCCTTTTGCTGTGTAAAACACACTGATATGACAGAAAGCATTTTGCTGCTGTGTGCAAGAGTACTGTTTTCTAGGCTAATCCCAAGAGGAAGGCCTGGGATATTGCAGGACTCTGTATCAACCAGCATCACTGAACTTGATGCAGCTTTGTATTTTTATACGCATTTACGGTAATACTTTGTGAGGGCGGCTGATGAGATGAAGGATGAAACTGAAAAATGTTTGCTCAGAGCTAGTGAAAGCTGCCATAATCAAGGACTGCTCAGGTCCTTCTTGCTGCGATCCTGCTGTGATTAGTTAGTCTAGGTGAAAGTGGAGGATGCTGGTGTTTGCAGGAGCCATTTTAACACCCCAGCTAGTCCTTGTGAGCTTTAAAGTAATTAACTCTCCAATCATTATTGGTTGACTTTGTTCACAGGTTTAGGTTTCCCTCCCACTGTTCTCTTTGGGGATATTGGGTTGTCACTTTATGAGAGGAGAGGATTCTTCTTAGAGTTCACACAAAATCCCTTTCACAGCTTCCCAACAGCTTTTTGTGCTCTCCAAACTGCTGGAATACTCTTTCACTCTCTGTTTTAATGAAAATTATTTTTATAACTTTCTCAAGATCTAACTGGACAGGAAGAGACAGAAGGGGAAAAAAAGGCTTTCCAGAAAGCCTGGCATCACACTTGCTGAGCCCTACAGATGAAAAGGCGGCCATCCCCAGTACTTAGAAGCCAATAAAAGAGTCTGCAAAGGCAGTTTTGATAATAAGGTTACATTGAGCCTCTGAAGGATCCTGACAGTCCTTAATGTAACTGAATGAACCCTCAGAACTTCCAACTGTGATGTGGGTGTACTACATTCTAGTTCAGTTTTAGCCAGGGGAAAATTTCCAGACTTGAAGTTGTTGGCAGTCTTTGATTGGTCAAACATTGCCAAGAAACATGGAGGAAAAGGGAGAGGAGAGACCTTGACCATATTTTGTTAATCCCGTTCTCATCCAGTTTCCACTATGTTTTTTTTAAATCCTATTAATTAGCTAAAGAAATTGAAATGGCCAGAGAGGCTGTTATCAGCCACATAATTTGGAGACTGTTCTGAACCTGCCCAAGCCTTGGTGTATTGACAGCACTAGATCAGCAGCCAGAGCAATAAGAAATGTGACTGAAAGGCACACCCACCACATTTCAGCCTCAACAGACAGTGAAAACCATGTCCTGCTGCAGAGCTGGTTGGAGCACTTCCCTTTTCAACTTCTGCTCAGCATCTCCTGGCACACCCACCTTCTCATAAAAGGTGGGAGTTTGGGAAATAACCCATGCAACGAACCAGTTCTGAATTTGCTGAGCCAGGCTTAGAAGAACCTTAGGTCTGCTCTGTACTGTTTGAAAACTGAGCAACCTCCACTCTAGTCTTTTGCAGCTTGAACCAAGTGAGGTTTGGCTGGTGTCAAGGACAAAACTGCTATCTCCAGCTGGAATTTCAGCTAGGTCTGTATGATGTTTTCTTTACTTTCCTTGTTGGCAGCATTAGTTTTGAGGTTCCCTTGCTAAATAAAGCTCTGACTGAGCAAACAATTTATTTTGGTCACTTCCCATAGCTGCCAGTACTAGAGCAACTCTACATCTGTTAGCTAGACTAGGAGGCCTGTAAGAGTCAGGTGGCAATATACCACATCATTTCAAATACCTTTCAGAAACCTTTAGATTTGCTCAATGCTGCTTTAAAAATAGCCAGTGGCTTGGTTGTATTAGGGCTCCCAATGTGACTAACTCTGGTTGTTAAATTATTGTCACACACAGTAGGATTTTGTATTAAATATCCTTTGGGAAGGAAAACGTGAGTGAAAAGGGATTTGGGGTGCCAGGAGGGACTTGTTTTTCTCTGTCAAGTAATATGAGAATGTGAACTACTGTAGAAGCTAGGAAGAGCTAAGGTGATAATATCTCAGTGCTGGAAACATGAAGTGTCTTCTTCACACCCATTGAACTAATGGTATGTAGGATAGGTAGCTGGTGATTTATTAAGACGTTAGGAAGGAGTTGCATTACCCAGCATAATGAAGCCCTTTGTTTATTTCATCTAAAAAAAAAATATAGAAAGGGAAGTTCTGCCTTCTAGCTGATGGCAGGACCTGGGCAGGCAGTGAGATTGTCAGAATTGTTTCCTTAGCACTGGCCAGAACCCCCCTGTTATCCTGATATTATTCCCCTTTGTTATTCGATATCCCACAGTGCCAGCGAAGTCAGGAGTTGTCACACTCCTCACTAGTGCAGCAGGATACAAAATAGCTGGGGGTGGGGAGGAGACTGGAATGGTTAGGAGGTGGAAGGGAAAAGACCTTTTTGTGTGTGTGTGAAAACAGTAGCACCAGCTGCATCCTGCAAGTCACTAAATTAGCCAGTCAGTTGTTTTTCTTTTAATTTTTGTGCGAATTCAAGAATAGGTTGTGGATGTCTTGGCAACTCATGAATGAGGCTCTTCATGAAAGAATTCACCTTGCAGAGGGGCTGCTGTCAGATGCACAAGCCTCTTTCCATTAATTAAGCTGCGGAACATCCCCTCTTTTTTTCCTCCCATCCCTCTCAACGCCTGGGTAATCAGACTGTGTCTTTCCATAACATCTACCGCTGTCCCTCTTGCTCCTCACAGTATTTCACCCATTGTCTTAATTCTGGGCTGCCAGATTTTTTTTTTTTTTTTAAATGCAGCTTATTGCTGCTAAGTGAGATATCATGCTGCCTGAGCTAAGAACTAAGATGAATATTCTGCTCCGCTGCAACCAGTAGCGTTCTCGATGCATTCTTTTCAGCTGAAAGGTGCCCTAGAGCAAAGTTGGATATTTTCAAAAGCTCAGCTGGGAGTTAATCAACTCATTGTCTTCCGACAGGAGCTGGGTGCTTAACTTGCACCCAGTGAGTCATCCCCTGGATTGTCACTCGCTTACAGGCAGGCAGCCCCACAGAGGGTGCGGAGAACTTTCAGACATCCTAGAAATGACCTGCCATTGCAAGTGTATAAACTAAACTCTATGGGGTTAGGGCGTGATTGCAGCTGTAATTATGCCTGAACAGACAGTCTGGGGAGAGAAGGTGAGCAGTACCAAGAACCTCAATCAATCCTCACCCAGCTTTGCTGTGGTCTGAACAAGATGTGTGACTGCAACTGAATAGTCTTGAAGATTTCAGTGGGGGTACTCATGCGTGTATTTATGAAGTTATACACCTGCTTCAGGGAATAATCCCAAATCTTTTAGAAGCAGTGAAAGGTTTCCGCTGACTGATGAGATCACTATCATACTTCAAGAGTTTGCATGTTTGGGCTTAATTTTGTATGGGTGATTTAAAATCCCAGTCATTAGGAACAGAAAAAAAAAATGGTATTAATGACAGACTTTTAAAAATGATCTGTTCGTGTTCCTTCACTTCCGAGTAATGCTGAACATCAATTTCCTGCAAATGAAGCAATCTGAAGTAGAGTGCAGAAAATAATTAATCTTTGGAAATTCTGGACTAAATTAAATAATTTAAATAAAGAGCTCATCTGTGGCCTCAGTGCTCTTTCTGGGAAGCAAGGATTACTATAAAAGAATCAAAAAGAAAGCAAATACTAAATTATCTAACAGGAAAGGAATCTACAAATATATGTAATAAATTCCCACATTACATCATAAAAATAACTTTCTCACAAATGCTGTCCTTGCAAAGACACATAGGAGACCATTCATTTAGTACAAAAACTGAATAAGCAAATGAGAAATTATTTACATTGGAAATATGCATTTTGTAATTTAAGGGCTTGCTGGCATTATTTTTATCAATTTGTCTATTATACTACAGGTTTACCTAACACTAAGAACTGGATGTTGTAGAATTTGAAGTACCATTTAAATTGTAAACTTGTGAAGGCAGAAACTCTTTATGAATGCAGGCAGCATCTTGAAGAATGAGCATTCAGAATAAACTCAATGTTCTTATTAGCAAATGTTGACTTTTTAATCCAGCACCATAATTTGGTTAAAAATAAAACACAAACATAGTTGAATAGTTATATGTAAATGGAGAACATTGAAGAATATAAGAAAAAAAAATCCATCTTCACTAGATCCAGGAAAAGTAAGCCTGACCTTTTTTTTTGTTTGTTATCTCCTCTGAAAATCAGGCCCTGAATTTCTGTGCCTACACATAGCCATTTCAGGAAAGACAGTAAATAAGCTATTTTTATTTACCTTCTGCAGAGAGAATCCATAAAAATAAATCATTAATACTTGTAAAATAGCAGTGACATCCTCACAGAGAAATTATACACAGTAACAACATATTCCTAAAACCCAGAAACTTGCAGTAGAGCATTCTTGTTCCAGTCCCTTTGCCCACTCAGCCTACATGTCCTTTGTTTCTTTCAGGGTTTCATTTGTCTTCTTTATTTTTTAATCTTTCCTTGGCTTCAAATCACAGCTATCCAGCGCTATCAGAGGCAAATATTCTAATGGAAACTAATATGGCAGAAGAGATGAAATACAATAGTGGGCAGCAGGATCTTTTGAGTTTTAAACACATGGTACTGGCTGTAGTCTTGCTGAAATCTTCTTGCTACAGTTTTTTTGTTTGTTAAGTAGCAAAAATATTATCCTGTCTCTTGGTGAAGCGGACTTGGAGCTCAGAAGTGCTCCTGTCTGTATAAATGCTGGGGATTATTAGAGCCAACATGTTTAGCTTGGGAGGGGAGTTCTGAACATAGTGATGAACCCACTCAATTTCATTTGCTGATATGAGGTTTTTCCCTGTTATAACAATTAACCTCTTAGAAAAGAATTAGCACTGAGTTTACATGTTGACTCTATAGACATTGGATAATTGCTTTAAAAAAATTCATCTACAGTCCAGGAAATTACATTTCTCCTTTTGCTTCTAAAATTACAAACTTCTGACTTCCCAGCTGGTAATGCAAGTAATCAAAATCGGGTCTCTTGAGTGCAGTTGCATGACACACATGAACAACAATCTCATTTCATAAAGAATTAACCCACAGCCAGCCACGTTAACTGGCTCCAATTCCTGCCACAAAGCCCATCTAATCCAAGCACTGCAGTTCCCACTTTGCATAGGTAGCAACGAACTGGTCAAGTAACAGTGCAAACCTCCTCAGAGCCCTACCCTAACAAAGCTCCCTGACAGAGGGAGAGTTTGGAATAAAGCACCAAATTGAAACTCAGAAGCTCTGACTTTGTTTTCTGTCTTTCTTACAGACTTCCTATCAGTAAGTCACTTATCCTCCCAGAGTTTCATCTTCTATCATATAGAGACAGTAATACCTCCTTTGACTGTCTTTTTAATCTAGAGTATAAAGAAAGTGACATTACACCCCACCGCCCCAGTCTCAGCTAAGACATCTAGGCACTACTGTGATTCTAATCAGTAACAGCATTAACCACCGTTGAAACAGAATGGCCTACTTCAATTTGAAATTTCCTAGTTAAAAAAAAAAAAAATTGAAACTTTATCTAGTTAAAATTCTCTTTGTAATGTCTCTGATTTTTTTTTTCCTTCTTTTTGAGAGGAGGAAGGAGGAAAGGAGTTACTTGTTTGGGGTTGATGATTTAGTTCTTAAATGCTCTAAATATAGGGTCATAGCAAGGAAGCAGAGAACAGAGATCCAAATGAGGAAAAGCTGGCAAATTTAATTTCTTTCAGCAGAATCACTCCATAAAATGTGTTCTTTACAGCTTAAGATTTAAAGATGACCTGCAAATGAAAGTCCAGAATAAATGTGTACTGTTATGCACTTCACTCAGTGAGCTGCCTTAAAGTGACTGGAATGGAGGTTCCCTCAATACCTCACCAGCATTCCATAGAATATACGCCTTGCTGCTTTCAGGTGTTTTTTCTTGATGTTCAGTCTAAGTCTTTCTCTATTGGGTTTTAAGCCATTGCAACCCTAATTACAGTGCTAAATCAGTTCTTCTCCTTTATTAGTGTTTACTCCAAGTAGTTAACTTAGGCAAGCAATTGCCATGTTCCTCACCAGTAACCAATTAAGCAACCTGTAGCCACTTATTGTTATCTTTCTGTTTTGAAATACTTTTCAGCTGAAAGATTCAAAAAAACACCACTACATTCACGTGTACAAAGACCGTGTGGAGTGCTACACTATCCAGTCTGGAGGAAGGCTATTCATACATTCAGAAGACTGACTTTGCTGGCATATGTACATGTTTGTATCTGAAATTTCTAGATTGACAGCACTTCAAAACCAATTACCTTCTCTTGGGACAGGAGCACGAGCCTTTATTTCTCTGTGATTTGAGAACTGACACCACTGATGTCCATCGTGAGCCTAGCAATATTAAGTGTGCTGTTCTGTACAGGCAGGACTGACTGGTTGTGTTGAATGAGTACATGTTGACCTTGGGGGAGCTGCGGGGGGTGTGTGTGTGTTTTTTTTAAATTCATCTCCTCCATGTTGTGGGGAAAGAAACTTTTAGACATTACATGATCCATGTGGATTTAGACAACAGTTGATCTCAGCAGCATCTTACATTTTTCAACACAGCTTTGTGAACTGTTGAGGCTTACTACAGGATTTTTATTTCAGATCAAAAGGTGTGACAGGCCACAAAATGTGCAGTGAAGAAATAAAACCATCCCAGATACACACCAAGAAGCTCCACTACATGCCAGATTCCCCTGACAAAGGTGTCTGTAGTATGAATCCAGAAAATTGACACTCCAAACTGCACACAGACTTCAAGACAGACAGGTATTTGCCAGGGACAAAAGTCTGTCTTCTTGTCTCATGGTGAATAACAATGGACCATAGCAGTTATTGCAAGTACAGCGAAAAGGGAGGCTGCCTGTGGTGTGCTGCTCAACTGAGGGGCATGAGAAGAACTGAGAAAGAGCTGGAGCTGGCAAGTTCCTCAGGGCTTGTGCCTGTGGTTCTGCTTCTGCTCTGCCTAGTCCCCTGCTGCAATGCTGTGCAGAAGTAGTCTGTCAGCTGTTCTAGGTACTTCTCTGGTACACAGGGAGACTTTGGGCTGTATTTAAAAAGGCAGAATTATTATTTCCCATTGCTAGACAGATTTAAAACGCCCAAAAGACTGACACTCTCAGGACCACATGTATAATTTTAAAATCCCTAATGAGGGAGAATCTGAAACTCAGGAGACCCTGAGCCCAATTCAGAGACAAATTCAAGCACTTGTGGCAGAGATAGATGAGTTACATCCATTCATGGAAAGAAAAACAATTTTAGGATCATGCAACTGAATTGTTTCTAATTAATTCATGATCTATATTTCATATTGCTGAAGCAAGGTCTGAGACATACTAGAGAAAATCCTTCATGTGGCACATCCTAATGGTGGCAAGGGTGCTGAGTCACTGATTCCATTATTAACAAGTTTTCTTGAGTTTGTAACTCATCTCTTAAGTCCATTCTCTTGTTCCTGGGCACACATAATGAGCTTTAGTACAGCATCAGGGAGCAGCAAGGGTGAGTTGCCCCCTGTGGCCCAGGAGTCAAGGGATACCCCAGGGCTGGCAGCAAGGGAGCAAAGAAGGGCAGACCCTGACATCAGGGCCAGGTTTAAGCAAAAGTCAAGCTCACCAAGCAAGTTGGTGGTGATGAGGCAGGTCCAAGGTCAAGCCAGGCAGCTGATGACAAGTCAGGATCTATATTGGGTACAGTGATGAGCAGGCGGGTCTGTGGTGATGAGGCAGGGCCAAAGTCAAGGTGAAGCTGGGAAGTTAGCCTGTGGTCTGGATAAACAGGATGCGTGGTCAGGCACAGATATGGCTGTAGCTGAGCTAGAAACCAGCGGTCCTACTATTTAGCCTAGGGTTGAGCTGAATGGGGGTCCTGGGCAGGATGGGGTGGCAGGAAGGCCCCAGGTGAGGCTGGTCAGGGCCATTACTGCTTATATGCCCTGACACGTAGATGCACCGTGTTTTTAAGTTTTCTTTATAAATAAATGCCATGAAGAATGCCATGCATCTGCCTGCCACATCGAGCAGGACTTTCATGTTACACAAATAATAACCTGATCCTACAAACCCTTGTATATGTCATTGAGGTCTTATTACAGCCTGGGTGTTTGCACTGATGAGGCTAGTTCAGCATGATAAGCTGCACTGAGCGGGCTCAGTTTTGCGTCAGTGGAGTGTATGTGCACATTGCCCTGCCAGGGAAAAGAAAACCTTCCATATTGCAAGAGTTTGCCATCCACAAAAATGCCACTGCAAACATCTGAGTATGTGAGCAGTTCCAATGAAGGCACTGTGTTGGTGCTAGCAAGGCTAAATTAAAGGGTCTGCGACATTTCCAGTTTCTTGGATGCTCACTGGAAAATTCATCCATATACGTTCAGGACTTTTTGCTATAGCCATTGCCTTTTGATTTATAAAATTGCACATGGAAAAAGAGTGGCGAATATTTTTGGCTATGAGAATTCAAATAGTCTTTTGTAAGAATCATTGTTAGAACCAACTTTAAGTCCAGCCAAATATTCCCATTCTCTTTCACTGCAATCCTTGATATACGCTTTCCTGTTGAAAGGCAGCCTCTAAGGTTGTCCGTATTTCCATTCTATACAATACTTTTTTTTCCTATCAGCTGCTGATTTCTGATTTTTTTTTTCCATTTCATATGTTTTCAAAACTGACAGAAGAAGCCAAAATGTACCTTATATTTTCCATTTTATGTTGCATTTTGCAGTTGTGTCTTAAAATTCTTCCTTAAGACCAACACAATCTTATCGCTAAATTAATACTATTATTTTAGGCCAGGACCTTGAAAAATTGACACCACATTTAAAAATCTGAGAAAGCAATTTTTATATTAAAAAACCAAATTACTTGATATCTGTATAAAAGTATAGACACATGCACATACATGCATATGCACATATACTTCATACTTTTGGTGTAGTGATATGCTATAACAGCTTTATAGATAGGCTGTTAAAACGAAGTAAATTAACAAAACAAACCAGATTACCAGCAAAAAGTGCAGTAACAAGATTAAGACCGCAATTATCATCTCCAAATAAATTGAGAAGGGAGTCACAACATGAACAAATTCATTCTGCTCCTACAACATTTGTGTTCACTAATTTATCTACAAAAGAGATTTGAGGGAGAGGTCCTAAGGCTCCAAGATTGTTTCTCCAACCAGATTCAGACTGGGTCTTGTTTGATTGAAATGGAAATGCACCTTTTGCAACAAGTGCTGAGTCTGAACAAGAGACGCACCTCATCCATTCAAACAGCAGGTCTGACAGAGATACCAATGTAGGAAAGTCCTTCAGGGATATGTTGTGGCCTGGAATTTAAACAGAACCTCCAATAGACACTGATAGCCCACTACAACTGCTCATCTCTCCCTAGGCCAACCTGCAAATGGAGCTAACCATATGGACCTTCTTCAGAGAAGCACAATACAGTTTAGCAGGGCAGTGCTGGTGCAGAACAAAGCATCACCTTCAGGCAAGTCAGTGGGAAGGAATTAATAAACAAAGTTGCCTATAAAGTGAGAATGCAACAGCAAGAAAAATGAATGTGCTTGTAAACTGTGTTAATACATGGATAATTTGTGTAGTAAATAGAGCAGAAGAGAAGGCACACAAAACAATGTTTAGGTGAATGGTGTAGAAAAACCTGTCAGCAATAGATGTCAAATATATCCTTTGTAGCTTCACTGAGGTATTTTGCAGTGAAACAGTCAAAACAAATATGCAGATCCCAATTATGGGACAAGAATCTTCTTGTAGTTTGGTGCTAGCAGTTCCCTGGCAGTTTGCTCTGCAACATTCGGTTTTTGTGCCGTGCTGGGACTGGCTGTGAGCTCAGATCCCAACTAAAACCCCATTCCAGCAGCTAGGTGAGTTTATGAAGGTCTGAGAGTACAGGAGCAGCTTTGTACCCATGCTACACAGATGCAGTGAAATTGCTTTCCCACTTAAACTGTGCACATGCAGAAAGAGTTTGGTGTTTGGTTTTTTTCTTTTTTTTGGTGTTTGTGGGGTTTTTTTTGTTGTTGTTATTTTTTTATTTCTTGTTCAGCTGTAACAATGTGCTTAATTTCTGGCTGTTCAGCTTCTGTGGTTTAATGTTTATGAATCTGCACCTTGGAGTTCCCAGCTGGTCATCCATCTTACATTGTGCTTAGGGCCCGGGTTTGCTCCATCCTGTATCCATCAGAATGTTCATCAGCAGGTACTGAGCTGCCTCATGATTTCCTCAGACTCCATAGGATTGGAAAAACCATTTGCAGGACGAACAGGCAACAAGCATATCTGGCAAGCCTATATCCAAAAGGGAAGATTACATGTTTTAAAGCCATCAAGGACCATTCCACATCACATAGCAACTTTCCAACTTATTCCTCCATGCTTCAGCAAGAGCAAACATGGAGAGACAAGGGCTGTCTAAGGCCCCTGAAAGCAACGCCCCCTCTCCTGGCTGTTTGGCTGCCTGGGCTCAGGGCCAGCTTGGAGCTAGCACAGCTGAGAGCTGCCCCACTTCCTTTGCTGGCCTTGGACACAGCGCTGCAAGGAGCCCTCAGCGAGGGCCGGTAACACTTTCCTGCGGCACTTGCTTTTAAGCTAAGTCCCTTCCATTGGGCACCCATCTGAGCTAAAGCTCCTGCTGTGTCACAGCCATGCCTGTCCCTGGCTTTGGGCCCATTGCTCTGGACATAGACCCTGACCTGCAGCTGACTTCCAGCCTGAGCTCAGACCTGGCTTATCACCATGAAGCTGCCTGATGCTCGCTAGGCTATGCCTGATCCTCGTTAGGCTCACTGGACCTGCCTTGCTTGCCTCCCTTGGGGGCTGTGGGACTGGTGAGACTCCTGCCCTGCCAGCTGTGTTACTGTGCTCAGCTCCCAGCTCACCTTCCCTTGCAGAAAGCCCACTCTTGCTGCTCCCTGACAGGCTGTTCCTCTCAGTATCTCCACAGCTTTTAAAGACGGACGATCTCAGCAAAAATGTCAACCCATTTTCCTTCACAGAAGAACAGAAATGGTGGATTCAGCCAGGAATCAAACCTACCACTTACACTACTGAACCACAGAAGGAGCAAAATTAATAGTCTTACATTGTTTCCCCTCTCTCAGCAATAAGAAGACAGGGGTAGAAACTTTGGGAACTCTTTCTCTTAGACCACCAGCCTTTCTATACCCAAAGTATAGAGACATCCTAGAAATAAATGGCATTAATTCACAAGTAGAAGAAAACAACTTGTGTGAGCAGTGGCACTTACAACTCTTGGAGTCCAATGGATCTTTCAGTTATGTGCCCTTCTGACTTCAGCTGCAAGCTGTATCACATGGGCACTACAAACAGTATCACTGCATCAGCAAGTGTTATGAGATTAAAAAAATATAAAAAAGTCCTTTTTGAACAGTAAGTCAGAGGGAGTCCAGGGAAACTGTGGTTAACATATCAGGAAGCTCTTTTCTTCTTCCCCTGTTTTCCACTCATGCTTTCCTCCCCCTGCCCCAGCTGATTTTGCTGGAGGCTTGGGCCCTGCTCCTGGAAGAAGTCTTCTTGTGCCTATTGCTAAACTCCTGCAGCAGCTGCCCAGACCTTTTCCTACCACTGTGTTGTGAGGCAGTCATGATTTTACCACAACAGTGGTGTTCGCCTGCCGTGAACCCCGAAGAGTTCAACACTGATTAGGAAGGAAGACTGGCTGGCTGGCTGGCAGGCAGCATGACTGAATAGGCCTGGTTTCCTTAGGAACCCAGCCTAAAAGAGTGAGAAAGTAAGAGCATGTGTGTTCTGGTAGGCAGTGAATAATCCATTAAAACTCTTAATTAAAAATTTAAACATGTGTCTGCTAATTACATCACCCTTCTCCTGCCCTCAAAAAGCAGCAAATGAGCATAGTTGCACACCTGCCTGAGTGTTTGTTTCCTTAGGATGCTGCTCACTTGCTCAGCAACCCAAATACCAGCTCAGGTAGCAGCTGCCATTGTGAAAACATTCTGGGGAAGAGCGATGACAAATATTTTCGTTTTGGTAATGAATGACAAAACTCTTCACAGAAATCCTGCTTGCTATTGCTGCATGCCCTGAATTTGCAGATGTTTTCCATATATTGTTCCTGATATTATTCATTCTTATCTCTCAGATAGGGCTATTTAATGCCAGCAATGCACACACTCTGCTGACTAGCCACCTGAAGACCTGTAAAAAGAGAAAGAGTCAGGGTAAATGGTTTAGAAAGTAAGTTATAAGGATTTGAAAATGAACATAGACATTGTAAACTCAAAAACTGCAGAGAGGGGTCTGCCAAGGCTCTAAAACCATTTGGAGATTCTCAGTCCTGCAGGAATAATGTGGCCCTCCACATTTTGAGCATATATGGGGTGAGGAGCCTTAGCACGGTAAAGGGACAGCTCAGATTAACTGTTGTCTGTGCACATGAGCACTCATAGCAAAGGAAACTTGCTTCTCCGTCCACAAGTTACCCTGGAGTGAATCTCCTTCGGTGTATGTAGCCTCCTCAACTGCTCTGAGTTGGCTGGGTTGCAGCCACTTGACATCAGGCCACAGCCTCTGTGTTGGGAAGGCTGGTTTTTTCACTGCCTAGAGGAGTAGGATCATGTTCAGCGTTGCTGTTGTTATTTATTACAGTCATTAATTTGGCAGGAATGAATCAAATTCTGGCAGGTAGTGTATGTCTCTGCATATTAGCATAACTGTGCTCAGCTATAGTGAGTACACCGGGTGAAAAATCAATTTCCTGATTTTTGGCTCCTGTCAAAACTGGCAGAGGCCAGAGCAGGAGGGCATGTGTGTCCACTGGCACATATATGGTCTTTCTCACCAGATGTTCATCCAATATGCTCTCCTGGAGACCTGCCTTTACACCGTGGTCCTTCCACAGCCTGCTGAACCACTTGGGTTCAAAATATATTTGAATAGCAGGAAGTGTCCAGCTGGGATATGGGTTTGTTTCCGTGGGGGCACATAGGGCCATACTGGTACTGCTCAAGGCCTTCTCCAACTCTAGCTAGAAAAGGCTCAACAGTTAGTGAGAAACTGAACCACTAAACCCCAACACTGTGCATCACTAACAAAGCACTGCCTCAAGACTGTGAATGACCCTGTGACATTATCTTTAAAGTGATATTTTAATGCATTCACTGACTGTTTTAAAGTTTCACAGGTGATGGCTTGAGACAACATACTGGAGAAGGTTTCATCATCCTTCATTACCCCAATATCCTTCATTATCCATATTCATTATCCATATTCATTATGAGGGGCACAGGTAAGGAGATGGTTGCCCTGCTGCTGAGTTTCCCCATGTTGAGGTCACATCTGCCTAAGATGGCTGGAGTTGGGCGACTCAGCTCAGGGGCTGCCAGAATCACTGAATGATTTTTCATGTGAGGTGAAGCATCTCTTATTGCAGAATAAAGAAACTGACTGGTCCTCCCTTCAAAAAAAAAAAAAGGTTATTTGTTAAAAGCTGAGTATATGTAGAGTTTAGGGTGCCATAAGGGGCATATGAAATCCCAAGCAAGGCCGTGACGTTAACTGGCTCTAGTCAGAAATATTTGCTGTATTGCACTGCCCTGCTACGTGGGAGTCATGGTAAGAGTGCTAGGAGGAGAGAGTGGTCCGCGTTGAGGGGCTATTTGACGTGGACTCATCTGCTCCAGTAAATGGCCACAGGCCACTCTCATGGGTAACGCTCACTCTGCTGAGCAGGTGCCAGGCTGAGCCTTCTGTATTGTTTTTGCCCACCAAGAAGGCTGTAGCGGCAGAGCCACCGAGGACAGGCTGATGCACTTACCTTGTATGCACTCCCCAGCCCAGACTGGATGGCACAGAGTGAAGCAGCGTGGTGGGATGAGCTGGGGCACATAGACACAGGGTCTGGGTTTCTGTGGGTCAGTGTCACCACCCTTTGCGCTGCAGTGGTGGAGGAGAAGCATCCAAGGCTTACACCACAACCTGTTCAAGCTGGGAGTGGGAGGGTATGTCTGCAGCTGGGCTCCCCAGACAAAGCTCAATTACTTTCCATTTGTGTAGAGAATGGGTTCATTTAATCCAGAAACACTAGCAACCAAAAAGTCATTTCACCAAGTAGCGAGATCATCCACCACTTGGGATTAGCTAGAACTATTTCCAAAATGTTTTCATACTTCAGCAAGGAAGAGGCTGCACATTTCTGACTGTGGAGCAGAAGGCAATCCTATAATAATGCCTCATCTTTACCAATCATTCCAAATTATTCACATGAAAGATGCTGCTCTCTCTCTTGGACTTTAATGAAGCTCCTGTTGAACCAATTATTCACTAGCTATTCATGTATTGTCAGAAAGGAGATCGCAGAAGCTTTGTCATTAGGAATAAGATTTGATTGGCAAGGCACATGGCTTTGGGGTGGGTTTCGTTCTTCCCCTTTTATACTCTAAAGCCATAGCTTTTAGCTGGCAATTTCCACTGCTATAATCTGATGGAAAGTGATAAAACGCATCAGACTGCAGTACTCAAATGAGAAAACACTCCAGATTAGTAGGAATATAATTATGTTTTTCATGACATTGATTTTTTATTTTCTAACTGATAAAAGTAAACAACTGGGGGGGGAAGTGCCAAAAAACAACATTTAGACTTTAGTGAGATAATTAACTCAGCAATTAAACATATTTTGTATTCAGCATTTGTCCTCCATAGCACGCAGCATATGTGACGTTTGTCCTTTATTCAAAATCTTGCTTCTTGCAATCTTTTTTGTCAGCAGGAGTGGCAGCCGGTGAGAGTCCTGTATGAAGGCCCACTTCTATGGTGCTTTACTTTTAAAGACGAATATTCACAGCTATGGTTTGGAAGGGAAGAGGCAGCCAAAAAGAATCCTTAAGCTGAGGTAAATGAGCAGAATTGAGATGCAAGAGACCTCTGCAACAGGCATTTGTGCCTGTTTTCTTTTTGCCTGTAGCGTTTGGAAGGGAAGTAACCAAGCCCCTCATGACCCTTGCTGCTCTGTGTAGTGCTCAACTTTATCCAGCTGCAGTATGGGGCTGACATGTCAAGTGCCCCGTGCTCTGATCTCGTTCGATATCACAGCATCAGGATGGGCTAGTACATGGGCAGGATATATCCAAGGAAAATTAAAGGACAAAAATTAAAGCAAATTAAAGAAAAGAGCCTAGTCCTTTGGTAGGGCTGCCTGCTGGTTCAACAGATTTGATTTCTCACTGCAGCGTGAAGCATGGGAAGAGGCGTAAGCAACAATAGATCATTAGAAATCTCACTGGCCTTTTTAGCACAGAGTAGTTCTTCCATCATCAGTTCAGGAAAGAGTGAGTGAGTCTTCAGGGAAGCTGATTGTCTCAGAAGGTATGAACTACAATACAGGAGAGATGTTCTCCACAACAGTGCCCCATCTTCATCTCTTTTAGAAAAATGAGGTCATTAGGAAAAAGTTACAAGTCTAGGATAAATAAAACTTGCTACTTGTGACTTTAAAGGCAGTATCAAGAGGGACAAGCAAACACTGTTGTCAGGCAGAGGTGTGCAGATATGTCATGCAAAGGATGACACAGTACTTCTGCATGTCAACCTAAACTCTAAAGCTGTAGCTGATATTGTGCAAGTTAATACCTAAGCAAACTAAAATTTATCTTTTTTCTTTGAGACAACAATATGTGAGGCTTCTTTTTAAGGCAGAACTGTGAGCCTCAGGGAAACTCAAACATCTTCCTACTCTGTGAGATTCCCATGGCCCAATTTAAGCTGCTGCTGCTGCTGCTTGGGGGTAGAAGGGCTAACTTCCGAGCTGGCCTAAATTTCTATAGTAAACGTACTATGACAAGTCATTCCAAATTAATTTCTTCCTTTCCCAAGTGAATTTGCCAGGTTATGTGTTAAAATCTTGTTTCTTGCTTTGTTGTGAAACACTGTGGTGCATAACAAACATCAAGCCTCAAGAGGCTGTTTTACTGCTAATTTTAGGCAATGAAATGTATCATGTATGTATTCATGATACATACAAATCATGTATCTGGAGCACAACCTTCCCTAAATCTGGGGTGTTCATCTTGTGAAATCTGTAGCCATGTATGGAATGCAAAACTTGCACTGATAAATGCTTTTCAGTAGCAGACATAAAATGTGTTTGTTATTGTACTGACCTTGGGAGATGAACAGGAAAGCGCTTTGTCCTTACCCTGCAAGACAGCCACAGCAGCTGGCTATGCTTTAGGACAGACCAGACTAAAATAGGCCTGTCCATGGCAAAGGTTGATAGAAGAACCCTGGAAATTCTGCAAGTTATTTGAGTGCCATTAATAGTCCCACCGATAGGTGATATCCCTGAAAATGAATCCCATAGTTCGATCAATGATTTCATTTGTAATTCACTGATCCACAGATATGACAACAACCTAATTTTTGGGAAAACCTATTATGATTGGCAGCTGCCTCACCCCTTAAAAAAAACCCAAACCTACTCTTTTTATGAAGCTAACTGGGACAGGAGGTGTGTTTGTGGGGAAATTCTTCAGTAGAGAGATAAATCCTATGGAAACAAAATATTCTGTAGGAAGTGCTGTCCAAACAGCAGATGAGCAATGGGGTTTTGTACAATATCTACCACAAGTATTAATATGAACAGGAGCGATTAGAAGAATAATCATTAACTTGCAATCCAAATAATTTTAACAAGCTGAGATCAAGGTAATTTCAATGTGAGTAATTTTGCTGATGGTTATAGATTTTTGCTCTTTATTTGCCTCTTTGCTATTTACTTTCCCTCCTCCTGCCTTTCTGTGAAAAGTGCAATACCGACAAAGGGAAAAGGCCAGGGAAGAGCAGTCCCCCTCTCTGCTCCTGCTTTAGAAGGCTAATAGCCTTCCGGTAGGTAAGTCCCATCCTATCTTCTCTCTAGAGCCAGCAGAGGTGCCTGCAGAGCATTTCGGGAGTTGTTGCTCAGCTCCCTGCTCTAACTTGACCTCTGGAGGCATGCTGTCCCCTGGCTACACAGGGAGCCTGGAGAGCATGGCCTGCTAGTCACTTAGGTTGGTACTTACCACCCCATAAGAATAGCCAGCAAATATAGAGGGGAAGAGAGAATGTGACTATTCCCAAGGACCCAAAAAGTAGGTATGTTCAAAATAGAGCAGTTTTTTAAGTACAGTGAAGTGTTACTTCTAGCATGAATAAGAAAAATAATATGTAGAATGAGAGGCATTTTTCAAGCTGAATCTGTTTATTGAAACATTATCTCATATGCTGTTACTATTCCACAGTAACACTCCTTTTAGGGCAATATTTTACACCAGCGTTAACATCTCCATGGCACCACAGGCAGGGAGGCCTTCCAAGCACACAATTTCTCTCACACTCGGTTTGGGAGCTCTTCCATTTTTCTATGCATTTATGCTGCACCACTGATTTGATATATTTGATCCAGAATAATGATAATGCTTTGCTTTTCTTCATTCTAGCCTTTACTCAGTCTCCTTTACAAACATCACTAGGGAGTAGCAGGGCCTTGGGAGGCAAAAAGCCCAGCCAAAGCTTGCCTGTGAGTACCCAGCAAAGCTAGGACTAGAAGACAGATGTACTCGATCCTTCTCTCATTTGAGAAGCAGCTCAGGTCGACATGGTGCTGAACTTTGGAGATGATCTGCCTGCTAAGCTATAGCACATTTATGATTTGCAGGTTTCTAGTCTGACTTGGCTTCATTTTTTAACTTTTCATTTTCTTTTTAGGGAACCAAACTGTTCACTGGGTTTGGCAGCTGACAGCTATTAACTGTCACACTCCAATAACCAAGGGATAGTTAGAACAGCATTAAATATTTGCACTGTGCAGCAAGGCTATACTTCATCTCAGTACACATGAATCCCATGCTCTTTTCACACTGGAAGAAAACCCACCTTATTGCTATTCAAATCTATCTGTCTGTCTCTCTTCCCATACTGTCAATACACATGCAAGGCCTGTCAGTGTCATTGACACAAAAAACCCCTCTTGCTTTATGCCAACACCAGTGACACCTGAAAAAAATCAAGACACAAAAGAATTACTGCTTTTAAAAATTTTGTTTATTTGGCCTTCATTTTTTCATAAGGTCGCTTATTCCATGTCTATAATTCTCCTGCCCTGCAAGAGTGCATGATTTCTCTTACAGGAACAGCTTATAGATAATTCTACAGGAAAAGTGGTTTTGGTAACTGAGGTTTGTCTACTTTGTATGTCCCTGGTTAAATTGTGAAGCTTTGGTTGGAGCACAGCTTTTTCCCCTCATCATCTTAACTGCCATTTTGAGTCTAATCTTTTAGGAAATAGCCTACATAGGCACTCCTTGTGGTCTGCTTTTAAAAAGCAAAATTTATTTTGGCCTCTGCAGGAAGCATTTAAAGCACATAATGAATAATGTTTGACACAGGAGTCAGTTAGCAGTCATTTTAGATTAACAACAGTGCTCAGAAAAAAACCTTGCAGGGGATTAGACCAAGGGAAAGATGCTTAGGCAATAACCTCTGAGCCAGTTCGTTGCTGAACTATTCACAATAGACATAACTATCTCTGAAGGTCTTAAGTGTGAGAATTATCTCCGGGAAGAGAACAATGAGTTAGTGAGATATAAAACAATAGGCTCATGCTCTAATACAAGCAGTTAGCACCGCACATATTCTCTTCTCATTTAATCTGCAAGACTTTCAGACAGTAGCAGTTGGTGCCCAAATTAAGACTTGCTCTCTCCCTTTGATCTTATGTAAAAACTAATGAATTGTATAATCTCCAACACCTCTGAAATCCTGCTGGTTAAAGGGAAACTATCCCTACCTTTCCCATGCCTGTCTCAATTCACTAAATGGGAGCTATATTTAACAGCAGGCCAATCACATGATTGCTGAAAAGGAACAGCACAAGGATCTGTAATCCTAATGCTCTGGAGCTGTGATTGCTATAAATCCTTTGAAGAATGATTTCCTTTAAATCCCAAACATGTCATCACACTTTTAATTAACATTTCTTTATGAAAACTGTGGATAAGACCCTTTAAATTAAAGATTGTTCCCAGACTTGTCATCTTAAAACAGTATGCATTTCTATTGTCATTTTCATGTAGCATATTTTACTTCACTTTATAAGTAAAGCTTTTTCTCTTTCCTTTCCCCTCCTTTGCGTTCCCTGCCTTAACCCTCAAACAAGGTGTAAGAGCTAGCACTATTTTTAAGGGCAAACAAATAGCTTCAAATTACTTCGGGTACAAAAGGGAAAATTCAAACCATCAAAAGACCAGCAATGAGTACAGGCAGAAATGTGACTGATACTGCCCTGCTTCAATTCTTACCACCTCCATCTCTTTGAGTTTACCATCTAACTGAGCTTACCATCTTCTTTACAGAAAGAGATTGAGAGAGGAAAGCGATCTGCCCAAAGTAACAAGGTGGATCACCTGCAGAAACAGAAACACAACCTTTATTTCCTGATTCACAGCTCTTCGTTCTTCTCAGCTATTCAGCATGTGGCTTTCCAAATATGGGGCTATTTCCTTGCCCGTTGATCTCAGCAGCATTGCTACCCACTTGTGTGGTACTAAAACAAGCCTAAAATGCATGATACTGGGCACAGGAGAGGCAGGCTTATTTCCAGCGAAAGGTAAGAGTTTTATGGGAGTGAGAGTGATATGCTTTGACCAGTGACTAGTGGGAAATGGAATTCCAGTATTTGTTTTCCTGAAAGTAGCCCAAGTAAGAACTCTGGGTTTGAGCGATGGCTCAAGCTCAGTGACAGACTCACTTCAGTTATCCCATCTGGGGTTTGAGACAGGGGCACATGTCACTGGCAGACAACTCTTTCAATGATGGTTTTCAGGAAGCCAAATTTTCTAACCTGCCTCTGTGTAGAATAAGCTGGTAGAGGACCAAAGAGAGAGAAAAAATACTCGTGAGAGAGAAAATTAAGGATGGCACCATTATCCACTATATAGATAAAAGCCCTCTTCATCAGTGAGAAGCAGGAAAGAAATACAGATCCTGAAAAGAATCCAGAATGAAATCATCAGGCAATTTGACAGCAGAAATTGAAATTATTTAGCATGATTTGGCAAGATGTTTCTAAGTATCTAGATATCATCTAAGAATATCCATTGACAGGTATTGGAGAAATAATGCATGGTTAAATAGAGCAGGTCAGACCCTGATGCCCTTCCATGAATTGGGTAGCAGTTTATTCCTCAGCTGCTCCCACTGGCTTCAAATTATGCTTTGCAGCTGACACTTGGAGACAAATGTCAGGAGCCCAAGCTCACCAAGCACGTCAGTGGAAAAGCTCAGAACAAAACCTCTGACTTGACTGTCTTGCATCCTGAATTGAAAACACAGAACAGTCTAGAGAAAGAAAGAAAGAAGCCACTATGTTATGGCTACCTTCCTTTACATATCCTCCTTGCCTTTACAGTAGTTACACTGTCTGGTAGTTTCATTGGTACAGTCAAGAATGTCTACATATTTATATTCTGCTTTAAACGGGCCATAATTATCTGGCCAGGGCATTGATAAAGTTGTTTCAAAAGGAATGGAAAGTGCCGTGGGTGCAGAGCACAGGGAACTGCAAATTTAACCACTAGATCATTGGGGTTTTCCTTACTGACAGCCAAATTCATGCAGTAAGCATGGTGTGGCATATGTGACCGTACATCGAAAGCAGGGACTGCAACACATCCTTCCTCAGCCTCTCAGATTTTCTTGATTAAAATATATCACATGGATACATCAAGTTAAAGAATTAAAAATTAACGACGAGATGTACCAAATAACATCTGATAAAGAACGTTCCCATAAAGCCTGAAGACCATGCACACTGTAGCCTCTTTCAGTTCTGATGCAGTTTCATTTTCAGTCCAATATATTCATTCTGCTTCCTCTCTCCTATGCTAAAACATGAGAAATGTAAAGTCCAAAGCTCTTTTGATGGTAGCACTATGAAGAAACCAGTCGTCTTATTTGCACAAAGCTGTTCATGAGTAGGGCCACAGACACACAAGGCCTGTACATGCAACCTTTTTCAGATAGAAACTGTAAGCCTGAGTCCTTGAAGAACAGACTGTACTTACAATGCAGTGACCTGTGCTTGCGATGATGGAGTTCCATGACCCCATGAGGATTTTCAGAAGTAACTGGTTCAGAGCTCCTTGATGTACTTGCAGGGATCCCACCAGCTGATCTCCAAGACAACAGATCCCACTGTCCAATGTGTCAGACTAGACACTGAGCCAAACAAGGGAATCAGGGTCATAGCCTTGATTTCTCCCCATGTTCTTTCCAATATGCGAACTGTAATAACAACATTCAATCTCTGTGCAACCCTTGTTCCATGTTGTGCAGTAAAGTGCAAAGCCTGCACTGACTTAACATTCTTTGATGAGCTGTAGCCATTATTTTTTCATCTCTCCTGTGGTACGAACACCAAACTCATGTTCTTTTCCTTCCTTACTGCTGAGATCACCCTTGAAAACCCACCTGGACACTGAAAGTTATATAAAATGTTGAGATCTAGCATGCCCTGTGGGTTAAGCACCCATTTCCTGTTCCTGTTCTCAGCACAATACGTGGAGGAAGCTGGACACATACCAATACAAAACCAGGAGTTACTGTATGACAGTTTTTTATTTATCAGTATCAAATTACATAGCAAAGTAATGAATGCAGAGTCAGATCACCTCTTTCAATACTGTAAATACAAACAAAATCCACCATATTGTTTAATTATCCAAAGTAAATTAAAAGTTTAAAAATGTGCGTTTCAGAGATTCCGTTTGGCATATCCTGTCAATATATCCTGCATAAATATTTCTGTACCTCATTTTCACTATGTGTACCTTAATTAAATACAGTCTCTAGAAGGCTCACACGGAGGACATAAGATCTCTCTGTATGTTTGTGTCCATCATCAACTCATGCATCTGCCCTGAAATCACTGAAAGTACCTATCTGCCAGTTCACCTGACAGATGAATGTGACTGTACACAGAGTGGCCAGACCCTGCTCTCATGCAGTGCCAGACTCAAACCTACTGGCATCAGTGCAGACAACTGAATTTATGACATCAGCTTTGGATCAGGTCCTTAAATTACTGACAAAATAGCTATTCACTTTCATGGAAGCTGGGCTGGATCGAATGGCCCGGTCTTGTACACTCAAATATGTAAGGACATTCTTGGGGCATTTACACCGCTCTTTATACTACTGTGACTCCACTATATAGAAAGGACAATTCCTGGTTTATAACAGTAAGTGACAAATAAAGCTAGGTCTGTTAATTTCATCTAAGTTGAGTAGGATTTGGCCACAGCTGGATACAAATGAGATAATTCAACAGAAGTATTTTAATGGTGTTAACCAGCAGTGCCATTTACATGGGACCTCCTTATAAACTGTGTAAAGAACAATTTTTCGTGATGGATGAGAGAATAAGCTTCACATAGCACTGTTTCCAAAAGTTAAGACTACTGAGACATTGTAGTGGTATGAAAAGGAAAACACCATAGAAATATATATTTAGTTTAGAATACAATGAACAGAAGTACAGAAGCGTTGATGCAGGTAATTGGAAAGGTGAGGAAAGGGAAGGAGGAAAAATTTAGGCAGCAATCCCATGGGAACATGAGAGTTACTCTTGATCCCTCCAATTCACCAGTATCAGTGGAAGTCAGGCTTCTCTGGGAAGGTGCAACCTGAACGCTTGATAATTACGCTGGCTGCGTAATGTCCAGCCCGGATGCACTCAGTCACTGGCCTGTCATAGACGAGCTGTGAGAGAAAGCCTATGGAACAAAGCAGGAGAGAAAGAGAAGGAAGAAATTGGTTAGATTAGGTTTTTTGAGCCTACCAGTTTGTCACATGGCAAAGCACCGAAATACTGGCCTAACTGTGCATACACAGGTAGCCCGGCTAGTTTAGATTTAGTATTGCACTTGAGTGACCTGCAGAGTTGGAGTGCTGCTGCTGTTATTTCTACCTGAAGTCTCCATTTGGTAGCTTCAAGTAAATTAAGGATTATCAAGACTGATCTTTATTAGTGCCCTCAAAAATTATTTTACCAGAGTTCTTGCTCTTTCCTTCTCCAGAGAGAACCCCTGATTCCTGAAATACCATTTAAAAAACAAAGAAGCAGTTTCTTCATCTCATATGGATTGAGACCTTTGTTTCTGAAACATTTTGTCTTGGCTGAAACTATTGTGATCGAAGGCATGACAGAACTTACGGCAGAGGTGAAATATATATTTGAAATTTGGAAGAGGTTTTCAAGATGTGAAAAGTAAACTTGGTATCTTATAATTTAAAACTCCACTCTGTCATTCTAGAGGTAATATTTTATTCACTTTTATCCCATTTTTAATACGTTTCAGATGTATCTCTCTTCCTCATCCAATCATGAGAGGAAAGCGAGAATTGCCCAGGACAATCAGAATTCTAGCAAGCTGAAACATGTTCTTTTTAAAGCTTTCACCCACCATTTCAAGTTCCTCTGACAGGCCTTGGGCCTTGACAGTACAAATCTAGTCTTGAAACCGTGCCTCTCATAAATATTATGTAGCTCATAGATACCAACTTCTGACATATTACAAATTTTGATTTAAAGATGATGTGTTTTGCTAGCTTGCTTTCAAATATACTTTCTCTGTTCAGCTTGGTTACTGTTGGAACAAAGACTCTACATTATATTGTGATGCTCTCATTCAGCTTGTTCTCCTTTTCTAAATATTTCCTTTTGTGGCACATTAGAGCATATTTTTAGAAGATGATAAAAATATTTTATCCTAGGCAATAATATCTTTTCCTTGAAGATTAAAAATCATGTAAGTAAAACATGAAAAATAAGGATAATACTGGTGAGCAAAAGACCCCATTTTCATGACTTACCAAGATCCATCTTGGCTTCTTGGTCATGACTGACAGTGAAAAGAAGCCTAGTTTTCTCGCAACTGCACCGAATGGGAGGAGAGTTTGAAACTACTAAATCTATAAATCAAGTACTTTTCATTGGACTAGGGAGGCCATAGAAAGTAGGTGCTTTAGTTGACAACTAGGAGAAAACTTGTATGTTTCTGGCATCAATACTTTTCTAGAGAAATTAGCTGAGATTCCACAAATATTGACTGACACTAGCTGGGAAAAAAATGACTGCTTCACCACCAAAAGTTAAGTCCATAAGCACAAGTGGAGAAGACAGGAGTTTTCAGTATACAAAGATGAGTATCTGAAACAGGAAGAAATTGTGCTGAGTGCTATCACTGATGGCAGTCAGGGGATGACCGACAACAGAACTGTGGCAGAATGGTCCAGCTGTAATAGTTGGGTAACAGTTGAGAAATTCAAACAGCATGCCTGGCAGAAATCAGACCATTTCTGAATAACGAGATGAAAATGGTCTGCTCTCCATTAAATTAACATGCATTCTTCAGAGAAACTTTCTTGGATATGTGGAGAATGTCAATCATTAAATTTAAACTGCCTGGGAGGCAGGAGCTTGCCAGTGCGCTTCTGGGTGGTTAAAACTTGAGAGCAAGTTGTAACCGTACGTAAAATGAGGCTGTTAAGAAAGTCCATTTCTGACTCAGTAAGTATCGAAGATGCACTGGGCAGGCCTCCAAAGGCAAACACAAGGCTAGGTTTTGTGCAGAGCATGAAATGCAGAGGGGGGTTTATACAAGAGAGAACAACTGTCCTCTATGTTTATCAAGATCAAGGCATCAAACATATATGAAGATGAGAAAATCCGAGGAGCAAAGGACCATAAAACATGAAATATTTTTCAATACCAACTAGACTGAGACTGTCATCACCTCCCAGGCTCACTGTACTTTCAAGCTAGTATGTATCTTTTGTCTTCAGTGAAGCTACTTCTTATTCTGATCTAAGTGAAAGGAGAATCAGGCAAAAAAATATCCTGTTCTAATTGGGGATAGAAATAAGAGATATCTGTGATTTCAGCGTGGTGGAGAAATGACATTAAGTACAGCTGTCTTATATGAGATATGTAGAAACCGCAGTGGGGAGTTTGCCCTCAAACCATTCTCTTGTCTGTTGAGTTTCTCTTAAAAGGTATGTGTTTCACACACGAAAGAGAAATAGCAGAATCTGACACAATATCGCATCGAATGACAATACAAATACACTTATCACAAACACAGAAGTACATCACATACTAAGACTAGGCAGTTGGCAAAGCAGACCCCAAGGGAACACCAGAAAGCACTGTTGTTTGAGCAGAGAAACAAAGAGCTCTTATCAGGTTGGCTGCCTTAGCCGTGGAATGTTCTTTTCAGTTAATGCAGTAAAAAGCAACATGGTCAGAATGTAATTCAGTTTGCCTCCTCCAGTGTATAAGGTGCTGTGATGCAAAATCCATGAGTCAAGGCACGGATTCAGATCTTCGTGTTCCAGCTGAAGAAGTTACTACCCCATCTGCTTTTCACCATCTTTCTTTGCTGCTTGTATAACCTGATACTCCCTCAAAATGAGCCAGATTATTTTAAGCGGTAAGCTGTTGAACAGTAGAACTTTGCTAACACAGCTGATTTAAACTGAAGTGGGTTAGTGAGTACTCAAACAGCTCTACCAGTGAGCAGGGCGGTGGAGGGAAGATGATAAGCAGTTGAGGGCTGTAATCTCTTTAAGATGCCATGACTGGAAATGCAAGAAGATAAGGGAACATGGCTTCAGCTGTACTTCACACTCCTCCTACAATTTCACAGACAGAAAGGGCAGGATTGAACTCTGATCCTGTATCATGGGCCTGGGATCACAGAACTAGATCATCCCAGCACATACTAAAGTAGCTCAGCGACTATTTTAACTTCTGCCATGGCCTGAACTAGTTCCTGGCTATCATTGGAATGGAGTGCAGAAAGCAGTAGTGTATTTTGGATACATGAGACAACCTCACTTCAAATATTTTACCGAAGCAACTTCAGGCAACATTGTCTACCATTGTCTACTCTGCACTAGCATTTCTACACTGCTGAGGCCATGGACACGCATTGTTTACCACTCTCTTCACACTAGGGCACAAAGGCAAGAACCAAACTCAAGGCTTTCCAACGTGCTGCCTCCTGCCCTGACATCCAAAGTGTTTATCGTTTATGGAGTAAGAGAAATGGCAGTTGCAGGTCGCCTTGCTGTAATTAGCCATCTCGGTAAGCTTTCAGAGCAGACAGGGATGCCTTATGTCCCTCACAGGCATGGACAGCCAAGTAACCACCTTGTGCATAGTCATGATAAGAATTTATTTGGAACTCTGTCTAATTCATCCCACTTATTCAGCATCTTCCTAGAAAGCAAAGACAACTCTGTTTCAAAAGCCACTTTAAACCTTAGAGTGGTACAAAATGCATTTGCATTCCCAGATGACAGAAGTGATTATAACACACCAACAGCTATTTTTTGCCCATAATTATTTCTTTTCTGCTCAGAAGAGAAAAGCATCTCTGAAATCAGTTTGCTCTGAAAAACATGCCTGAAATAATTGAGAGTTAATCTTTATTATCTCCAGCTTCCTTACTACATATGCTCAAAGACAGTGTTTATAATTGTTAAGTCTGAAAATAGAATGAGGGACAGAAAAGTCAGGTTACTTTCTTCCATTTTGTGATCACCACCAAACGAAAAGTTCCATAAGCCCTGTGCCAGAAGCGGTGCTTGAGGCTCAAAATCCAAGCTCTCACTGAAACCAGCTCAAATCTCTTTGGGGATGTCAATGTGAGTCTGAAAAGAGACAGCAAGACAATCCACTGACTGACACAAAAGGTGTTGTCTTTACTTCGTTGCTTCTAAGAGCTGAGCAGCACTTAAATATCATTAACGGAGAATCAAGTTCATTTTCTTGTGGCTAGCAAAACAGACATTTCAGAGGCAAATTCACTGAAATCAGTGATCTGTTTGAAAGTTTTCTCAGTGGTAATTCTGAATGAACGCTTAGTGCTAGTGCAGTTGGATCGGAATGTGGGAGTCCAATAGTGGAGATTTTAAAACAGTTCTGGTCTGCTTCAGTAATGGTTTAACAACACTTAAAACCAGCTCATATTGAAGCCAAATGTTTCATTTCAAATTGTACACTTGATAATTAATTTTAATGACTGTTAATTACTAATGCTGGCTGGAAATCCGTTTATAGCCTCCGACACCCAGCTTCTCCACTACTCGTCTTTCTGCAGTTTCTCTCATACTTCTAACCTCCATACAATGCCCAAGGCAAAATTAATGTATTTTTTTAAATGCAAGAGAAAAAAGCAGAAAAAAAGGAATTATCAAATGCATTAATTATAAACAATTACAAGCTGGCCCTGAGTCAGAGCCCGTCAAAACCTGTGATGTTCCCAGACAATCTTCCTCTTCCAGCCGAACCCTTAAGCACCCAATATAGTCCATGCTAGCCAGGCCATTCACCGGCAAAATTGTCCCAGCCACAGAAAGGATCACAAACAGCTGAGCTGCCTCCTCTTCTTTGTATTTAAAGTTTCCACAGCTTAATTTGTGAACTGCCTTTTAAAAAAATGGTGTTCTTCCACCATGGGGGACAGTTGCAAGCACCTTTTCACACTCTCGTTCATATACAGCATTTATCACAGTTGCTCGAACGCTCATCTATTTTTATGTGAACCCACTAGTTTTCCAGGCCAGCAGTGTGGGAAGATGCAGTTTTCAAGAAACATTACCCTAGCAGTTTAAAGCCTTGTAGCTCATATGACTGAGGTTTTTTTGGATATCTTTCAGCGCTGTTAGAGTGGGTTAATGTTGTGGTAGCATGAGTCTGGTCAGTTGTAATCAGGTGGTTAGCAACGCTGGTACCAAGAGCCAACCAGCCAACCTACATTTTATAAAAGATGTTGGCATCGGATGATTCGGCAATATAGTCACTGAATGACCGTACGTCAACATGCTGAGGTTTCTCCTTTTTTAATTTTGTGGCAGATGGTGGATATTACAGCCAAGAACTGTGGTAAGCCAGAGGCCCTGCCCATTGCTATCAAACCAAATGTTGGCTATTCTAAATGGAAACGTTTTTGATTAAGGGTGGGATTTGGCTTCTGTTTTCATGTATTTTGGCACTGTGGTCTGACACATTAGACTTGCAGTATATGACAGAAATTAAATGTAAGCATCTTCAAATACACTATACTTCTTTCAACCTTCACACATCTTAGCACTTTCTCTCTCAAAATATACTGTAAGAATTATTCCAGACATGCACATATATGTTATTAACTACAAATGTATATGTGTACAAACAAGTGCCTCTCCCTCTCTTTTAAAATGCAATGGCTCTGTGCTTCTACAGAACTCTAGTGCCAGGCTAATTACAAGTGAGAGAAAAAAGGTTACCAACCCTTTCAGGAAAACAGTCTTTTCAGATGTATATCTAACAAGTGGCAAACTTGAAATCTCACTCTCACTGAAAAGAACATTAGTAAACCCTTCCTGACTATACCACTGGAGGAAAGTTTTAATAAAAACTAATTAAACTACAAAAATCTCAAGTGGTTAACTGATTTTAGGGGCTAAATTTCTGGCAATTCTAATTATCCTCTTGTGGCTTCACTTAGTGTTTCACAACCATGACAGATGACAATGAAAAACTGCAGCTAAATTCATCCTCCCTGACACCATGCTAAGCACTAGCTTCTCTCTCTCCAACTAAAATCAATATCATGTTTGAGTAAACACATTTGCAGCTTTATTAGGATGTCTCGCTTGTTCTGTAACAGCTACTTGAGCTGTGGTAACAAATCGACTCAACTCAGTTAAACCTAGAGAGCTGAGTAAGAGGCTCATCGATAAGGTTGTTATAAAAATAAACTGCAGGAGATCAGAAAGCTGGAACAAACAGCCTGGTAAGTGTCAATATTTTTACTTCCAGAGAATGACAAAACCATGAGATCACGAATAAAATGTTTCGGAAGTCTATATTGACTTTATTTATAAAATGGTCACGTGCTAAATGCATTTCACTGCTATGTACAACCCTCTTACACAAACGTCTTACTTTCTACTCACCAGCATGAATACTAAACCAACCATGTTTTCAGGAAAAGCAGTTAGTATTGGTATTGCTGTCCCTATCCCTCCTGCTCTCTTTATATTTACAGGCACATTTTGAGTGCATTGAATTTCCGTTAAGGATCACTCAGATGGGTGTACATCTTCCTTAGTCTGAGGTTATACAGTCATTTATGGCCACATGCAAATAACACAACCTTGCATTTACTAGACAGCTATGAATAAGTGAAAGGAGTATTCTCAGTTTAGCAGCTTTTTCCTGGAGTGGAGAGGAGGTGTTGAATACACAAAGCAAAAAAGGAGTTCAGAATCTAATGCTTTAAACCATTACATGTGGAAAATGTTAACGAAAAATTCCTGCAAAAATGTGACAATAACCCCCCCCCCCAAATAAAACTCCACTACATCCCTCTTATTCCATTATGAATCAGTTACTTGAGGCCTAATAATTTTATTGCATTGCATATATGCTCACCACTGTTCGGACCTACTGGGCCAGCTCACTGCAGCTCGTAGAATAAAGTGTTGTTGTACTTCCCAAGGCCTGTATCGATGCTTGGGCCCATCAGGGACTCTCTAACGAAAATTAGCAGTCTGTTGCTTTGATGCCTTGGTGCAAGTAGGAACGGTGGTTGTAACTCTACAGTGGTTTGGTCCTGAAGGCTGCGCAATGGGTGGAGAAAACTTAGATCCTGATTTGAAGCCTACTGAGACTGATGGTAGTTTTCCTATCACTGGCTTATGCCTTGACTGAGGACTGTCCACCCTTTGAGGAGGAACACCTCAAAGCTGGAGGAGAGGCTTAAGTGTTTTATCCCGTGACACTCTCCACATTAATCATCCTCAGTAGACTTTATTTATAACCTGTTGTGTATCACCTCTAGTAAACTCCCCAGCGCCTCTTCCTGTCCAGGAAGAGATTCATTTCAGTCTACAATACGCTCCAAGAAAGATGTGGTGGAGGAAACTGGTAACAAGTTATAACTTCTGATGGTTTGGTCCTATTTTTCATTTTAAGGCCATACAATGATCTTAGGGAGATTGCCTTTTGGATCAGAATCTGGTAGCTTTGGGCTTGTCTCCAACAGCCAGGACCAGGGGAAAACACATTTGATTAAAATAAAAATGCTCCAAGCTTACAAGGCACTGTATATGCCAAACAAAATACAGATATTTTAATTGGAAGCATCTTCTCTAACTATCTGAAAAAACTACTTTCCAGACTGATATTTCTCTTTGTTTTTCCTAAAAACATTTCCTAGAAAGTTTCCTAGAAGTGTTCTTCAAATGAATTCTCCTTAGCCATTTTTGAGACAGCAGAATGAAATAAGCTTTCTTTTATTAGTACCTGAGGAAACTTTCTAAGCCTCAAAACAGATCTGTTGTATTGACATGAAACGGTGCAGATGACTACACCTATTGCTTGGGATACAAGGAAGAGAATTTCACTGATTTAATGCAGATGTAACGAGGTTCTAAGCACAACAAAATGGAATAGTATGTACTATCCTCTATGCAGTTTTTAGCATATATTCAGGTACAAAAAAGGCTAGGCTACATGAACAGGCCCAAAAGCTGGGGGGTTTGACGCTGTGTTTGCAGAGCGACCTGCTCTCAGTGAGCTTTTATTTGCAGGTGTACTTCGACACAATCAAGCCAGCAGCATGCAAAGAGAATCAAAAAGCAACACCCAATGCAGTGGGAATACAGTGGCTAGACAGCCTATGGATTTCTTGACTTTTGTAGGCTGAAACAGCCTACCCTAGCATTATATTCATAATGCACCTGTTTTAATACAGTGACGTTTAATATCTTTTGCCTCTTTAAATATCAGTTAGTGTCCTGGATTGCTACGAGTCGTTTACCAATCACCCACAACAGTAATGTCCCTTTAAGCACAGTCAGAGACCAGTGTCAAACCAACCCACAAGCACTGCCACTACCGCTGCTTTCAACTGGGACCATGTTTTTTCTTTTATTTCTTTTTGATCGCAACCTTGCCGTCTTCCTACTCCAAGTATGAGCCCATTTCAGTGTGGGGGAAGTGAACGAATCATGGGAGATGTTGCCATCCTATTATATAACAGAGGCAGCTGCAAGCGAGCAAGCATCCTGCTAGCTGATACCACAGCCTCAGAAGTACCTTTATGGTCATTGTGTCAATCTCCATAGCACCACACCAAGTCATATTAGACATGAAATAGATAACATATTTCAGTGTATTTTTATATTTCATTGTGTGTCGTTGTGTCTCCTGTGAATATACCATCAGCTTAATCTGACACATTGTTTCTTAGGGGAATATATCCTGCCCGGATTCCCAGGGGGATGTTCTTGATGATCCAACCTGACTAGTGCCTCTGTCTCTACTCAGAATACATTAAAATAACACAAAAATACTACCAACAGTCTGTGAGCAAGGTAATAATAACTCATTAAAGTAATTTCTAACCTTCCACATGAACATTTTCTTTATCATTACATGATTTTCTAACACATGACACATTAACATAAAATGAAATGTTATGAGGATAGGGATAGTAGGCATGACAAAGTATTTTAAATGGTGATGCTTTGCTTTGAGGCATTAAGTCAATTCGTAATTGTCCCATAGCTATTACGGCAAAAATTAGAACTTTATAATTGGTTCTGAAAATCTATTTTTAACACAGTAGGTTTGTTTTTTAAAATGTACACAACCTTTCGACATTTATTTCTCATAAAGCCTGTCCAGAATGTCACTGAATTTATGGTGAGGTAAATTAGGCCTTTAAAAACCTCATTTTGCAAAATATTAATCCTCTTGCTGTGTACTGAGGCTCCCTTAACACTGATGGTGTCACTGACAGGAAAAGAGACACAGTGGCTAGAAGGATCAGGTCCTGCTTCAGTCTTATTAGAAACTTCTGAGGGTTTTTAATTCCATACACTGATCCTTTTAAATGGATCTCTCACTTCTACATGTTATTTGAAAACTGACAGCAAGTATACTAATGTTTTGCCTGACATTAATTCTACTATGTATTTTTCTGGATTGCCTTTAAATTGTATAGATGAAAATGTGAATCACCATATTTAAGTTACTACATTTTGGTAAAAGATACATAGGTAACAAAATTAAGATGAACAGTTAGAAACCAAGAGAAGGGCAGCAATTAAAACAAAACAATTAAACCACATTGGATAACAATGAAATTATACTTGGACAACACTTGCTACCAGTTTTAAGTATAATGCCAGCACAGAAGAGTATACTATTTCCAAAGAAGTAATTTTGAATGGAAATTGGTAAAAAGTGAAATAGGGAATTAAGAAGAAAATAGGAATATTCCATATTTTTTCCTGAGTGATATTTATTTTTAGGTTTTTGTTTAAGTAGCTGCGACTCAAACTGTGGTAAATTTCTAAATTGTGTCAGTACTGATGTTGAAGTTACTAGTGACTGGCTACACTATTGATCAGAGTAATGATGCACCTCTAGCTGAGACTGAGAAAGATCAACTAGGAACATATAATCTGGCAAATTTCTAGTTTGAGGAAGGCCAGTTACAGAGATAACGTGGCCATCTAATAGCCTAGGTTTAGATGTGATGTTTATTTGAGAGAGTTACGAATGCCATGAGAGCGTACGGGTGGTAAGTCATCAACATGTTGACAAGTTATCCCCTAGCAAGCAAAGGCTGATGCCCTATCTGCAGCTCAGCTATGATACTCACATATGCTGTTCATAAAACAGGAGTATTAAAGATGGGCAAAATGGGCTGTCAGTCAAAATGCTGATGACATGAAGAAGGTATTTTTATTTCAAAGCTTCATATCTCATCAGCCATGATCTCAGTAACGACAGGATTGCTCAGAGGCGATTAGCCACCCATGTTGTATAAATGAAGACCAAGAGAGTGCTGATTTGTGTTATAACATTTATCTTCACTTCAAAGAGAAGACAGAACAATTCAAAGTAGTATCCCCTTGTCTCTTCACTTGTGAAAATAAATTTTGTAGCAAAAATCAGCCATAACAAGGTACATGACCGTACATATTTAATTGATATCACCAAAAAATATCCCTCACTCCCAGCTGGCAAATAAAATTGCATCTCAGAGCTCTGGTGTTATCAGAAGGCAGTACTTCACAGCAGTGATATTTCTCCCTATCAAATGTGATTAAAAAATGATGACAACTTCTCAAGGTATCTTAAACAAGTATAAAAACCTTATACAAATTAAACACCACTGTTAAGTGGATTAAGTAGCTTCTGATATCACACTCCTGCTGTTCAGTAAAGAACTGTTCCTCGTTCCTTGAACTCCTATTTCAACAAGTCTAGAATGTTTTAGGAGTGGCAAGTACTGGAGGGAGGGCAGCTCTTAAAACAATGATTCATACAGAGATGAAAATACAAAAAATAAGAGGAGTACTTCATTTCTCTGCAATGTTTTTAGTGAAAACAGTCTTCCACAACCTTAAAGAGCCCTATGAATCCATCAAGGAACTTTATTTTTAATATTGTCACAAGGTCATTCAAAATTTAGTATTCTGACAAACCATTCAAATCACCTGCCACTCCTGAAGGCATTACCAGATCTTTTTTAGCGTGTTTAGCATGTGGTACAGCCACATAGCAACTATCCATAAGAACCTATTTAATTTCTCTCACGTGCACATGCCTCCACCCACACTATTCGTTCACATGAAACACTAAAGGGACTTATTAGACAAAGTCATGAATACAGTCCATCTTTGCCGTATATCATATTTATTGTGAGGAGATGGAATTCCCATTGTATAAGCGTCATTTTTTGACTCAGTCAGCTTCTACTCTTTAGCCACCAACACCACCCTCTGAAGATGACTGAGGCTGGATTTTCAGAGGAGCAGGAAATGGCACCTGGGAACCTCATTCCTAGAGGATTAGAACTCATAGGACCACAGCACAATTTAGGTTGGAAGGGACGTCTGGAGGTCACTTGCTCTAGCCCCTAGCTTAAAGCAGGGCCAACTCTGATCATTTTTTTTTATTTCAAAAATTTTTGGATTCCTTTCACAAATGACAGATTCTGCAGAACAACAGCATAAGAATTATTATATTGGATTCAATTCTGTTTCCATTTTTATCAATTAAATACTTGTTTAAATCCCCCGGCTTCAGTCAAGGTATTCCAAAGTTATACTAGTATGTCTGGAAAACAGAATCAGACCTTTTTTAAAAAAGGACTCTGAATCAAATTTTTAATAGTAGAGGAGTAATGATGAGCAATTATTCTGCACACTATGGGTTCTTTGCAAACCTATATTCATATTTCTTGTGCTGTGTTTTTATAAACATACACTTGTATATGTATAACATATTCAAAGAATGTTTGACATTAAGGTTTATATTTTAACATTTCAATAATGTAGAAGTACACCAAATATTATTTCGCTCTGAAATCAAAGATGGATGTCACTCTATAGAAAATCACTTGCATTTACCTCACAAAAACAGGCTAAAATTGGAACATGTGGTGACTGCCAGGCAAACTCTTAGGAGCCCAAGATCTTTATCTAATTTGTAGAGGCATTTCGATTAAGATGGAAAAATAACATTTAGAATTAACCTCTATATTAAAGATGAGCGTATGGCTTTATTGAGCCAGTTTGGCAACAGAAACAGAAACAAAAGGAGGGAAGTATCTCCACTAAGCCCTGTGGTCGCTAAAGAAAAGAGAAGGATGCCATGAGGCACGCTCATGCAAGGACACATACAAAAGATGACAATTCCTCTTTTGTTGCTGTCCCTGTCTTCTATCAGAGTAGTTCTCTGATAGCTGAGACTGAGGTTGGCCATCTCATAAGATTCACACTAGGTTAAGAGAAAGAGAGGGTGAGAGACAGAGGGAGAACTGCTTATTCTGTGAGCATGTACACTGAAAGAATCTGAATGTAGCTTTCAAACTATAGCTAGCAGCTTTATGAGATTCTTCGGTACATGAAAGCTGCCAATGCGATTTTTAAATTGACAGGTGGCTTGAGTCGTTGACCTAAGCTTTGATACTGACAGAGGCAAATTGCTATCAGCTTGTATTTGGCAGTGTACAATGCTTAATGAAGAGGTCCTTCTATCTCGGGATTTCTTTTCCTTGAGAATGGTATAACATCTTTATAGCAGGTGATAAGTAATATACACTTGCTGTGATCATTCTGTCACTGCTTCACCACACTGTTTTAAAATGATTTGTCGTTACATCTCATACTCTAGTATTTTTCATGCAGTATATGACTAAATCATAGTAGATTACTAAATCAATATATTTATATTGACAGGACCTGAAGAAGCATTGATTTTACACCTTCTCCTATTCATTTATTATGAACTCTCTACCTAGTTCCACTGAGTAGACAGATTCTCAGGGAGATATTTTGCAGGGAACAATGGCAGTAACTATCAGAAAAGATGCTTATTGTTTTCATTAGTTATGGTGGCAATGACAAAGGGGAGTCCAAACAGAAGGCAGACCTACTCTGGCTAAAGAGAGCAGCATGGCAAAAAGGAAAGCATAAGATGGTAAAACTATCCATATTTCAATCTATTTATTGCCATTAAATATGCTTTGATTATCTTTATTGCAAAGGTTCAAACCGAGGCTGACTAGTAATAAATAAATGTTGATTTAACAAGTAATAGAACATTCCCCAAACTCTACAAATGAAGGCTGTAATTCCATGAAGAGGACTCGTGTGACATAAGCCACGTCAGCAAAGCTCAAGTGATTTGTCAATGTCATCAGAACCCAGAGGTGGAATTGCAACTCTAATTTATGGGTATTTCAGGGATTTACAACTGAAAATCTGTGGTACCCCTGAAATCCACAAGAGGTGCTGAGATGCTACAAAGTAAATCATTACTGCTTAAACTTCTAAAAGGTAGCAGTGCTGCTGGGAAACAATAAAGGCAGAACTCTGTTAGTATTGATTAGAGAGGTGGTTTTAGCATAAAGATACCTGCAGCAATTTAAAACCCCAGTTTCTCATTCATGCATTGCACCAGCCTGAGTGGCAGATGACTTGATGCCTGCAGTAAGAGGCAAGGAATTCAGAGATATTCCTGGTGCCAACATAATAAAAACACATTTCAACTGAAGAAGGCAGTTTATTTCTTGTTGCCAGCTGTTGGAGTGAGCTAGTTCTCCTTGGAGGCCAGCGGCTTCATGCTCAGAAATGCTGAACTCATGAATCAACCCACAGAGTTACAAGTACCCAGAAACTTTGTATCTTTAAACCTTTTCATGACTTTAAGGTTTCAAGACCTTCAGTAGTTAGAAAGGTTAACCCAACAGATTTCTTATTTTCCACTTTCACATGGAGAAACAGATGAGGAGTGATTTGCCAAGTTGGCGTAATTATTGAGAGGGAATTTCCTTACAATCTGTAAGTTATACCTCTGGAACAGAGTGCCTCCGTGAAAGACCTTTCAAAATATGATAGGGTCTAACAAACCTGACCTCCTGATGTAAAATAAATCCTGCTTGATAGGGCTAGTTCTCATTATATCCCACATTCCCCTTCCAGCCAAGACATTTGCTCCAACAAAACCCACTGTTCGGTCATGTTAATTTACCAGTCTCAGAGAAGTATGAGAAGCTTTGCCACGGGAGTCTTGTTCTCTGCTGCTTGAATAAAGAAACTACGTTTCCAGGAGAGTATGTTATAACACTGAGTGCATTTTTTTAGTTAAGGGATGAATTTTGAAACATTTTACTACAAGGACTCTAAAATTGAAGCATTACCTGTACTGTTGCCTAGCTAGTAACAACTTGATAAAAACCTCAATCAAAGAAAGAAGCTAGAAAAACAGTGAAGAGGATATAACCTTCCTACTATAAAAATTCTGTCAGGACAGTAACACCACATCTGGCTCAATGCTAGAATCAACAAAAGATACATACGCTGAGTAGTATTACCAACATTACTGCACCGGGCTTTCTGGTAAAGGACACAATAAAGAACTTTTCCTGTTGCAAATACATACTTTGAAAACACATGAAAAGTGTGATAGAGATAAAATGCAGACATTTCCCCCAAATGAAACGCAGACCAAATCAAAGCCTATCCAGTCCAGTATCCTATTTCCTACATATGGGAAGGAAAATGCAATTACTTCATGAAGAAGGAGACCACAGTATGTAGGACTAGAATCAGCTGTGAATCTAGACTGTTATGCCTCCCAAATCTCCCATCTGGACTAAACTCTAGAATATCTGTTCTCTGAGGAGAATAAACGACCAATTTATTATTTATAGGGTGACAGAGGATAACTAAGATACCTCAGAAGCTAATGGAAGAACTACGGATATTCTAAAGCTCATGTTGCTTTGAGTTACAGCAGAGAGAACCACGGTGCAACAAGAACCTAAGCTCACATAGCAATACTCAGATGAGCGTCTAACCACAATGACATTTCAGACAGATTTGCAACTGCTGAGCCAACTTCCATTACAGAGGGGAAAACAGGCACCGTTCTTTCTTTCCCTGGTACGGAGGGAGAACTGTACAATGTCATGATACCACTGGACTGCAAAAAGCACCTGATGCCTCAGTGCTATTTGTGGGGGAACTGAGGAAAAAAATATATGCCCATAAACAGCGATACAGGACCTTTGTTAAGATTACCTCAAACACTCTGAAGCTCGCTGTATCCAGACACTATCTCAACAGACTTAGAACGACCAAGGGAAGTTGATCTTTTAGGAGACCAATTTTCTTTCCTTCCTTCTCAACAGAGTTTAGCATTTTCCACATAAATCTTCCTCTTGCAGAAAGGAATCTCACAACTGATCCAAGACCAGCCTGACAGGCTGTGCCTCAACACCTTACACTGCGAGTGGAAGGTAGCAATTTGGAACAGAGTCCAATGTGGCTTATATCAGCCTTCCCATTCAGGATGTTCTGAATAATTACTGAACTCAACGTTTTAGCCCTTCTACAGAAAAACAGCAGCTATGGCAGTACCAGGAAAAACGATGTAATTTAAAGAGGAAGGGTTATGAGAGACCAAGCAGTTCTTAAAGCCTGATTATTCAGTTGCAATAGTCTTCCTGCAGCTAAACTAGGAAAGAACAAAAGTAGGATTATTAAAAGAAAAGAGTCCTGATTTCAGAATGCCTAAAATCTGAAGAACTGAGAATAAATATAACCTGAGATAAACATGGCAGACACGTGAAAAGCTGCTTCCTGCTGAAGCAAAGCTTGTTTGGCGTCTACCTACTGCCCACCTGGGCCCTACCCAGCATTATTTTATTTTCAGGATCTGAAAACAAAATAGGGAAGATCATTTCTCCTTTTTGACAAGAACAGCAGCTTACTGGCACAGCTGATACAAAGAGCACACGTACACAAGCACAAGCACTTAAAGAAGATCTTATTTATGTCATAGTCACTGTTACTTACTCAAATTTAGTCCTGTTTGTGATTTAGGAACAATAGAGAGTGACAAGCGTGCACTAAAAGGTGTATGAATAATACGACCTAACGTGTTTCCCTCTATTTCTATCCTTTTTGATTCATGAAAGCACCAAAGCAATGAGTAATAACATTCCTATTTTCAGCCAGATTTAAGCATATACTGAAAATTCACCATTGGTTTAAGTGATATATTAAGTAAGGATGGAATTACTCACATGTTTAAGATTAAGCTTATGTTGAATACATTCTTGAAGCAGAACACAATTCTGGACCTTTAATTTGGTAACACATTGTTTGTTATCTCCTTCATAGCTACAAGACTGAGCCCTGCAATTCTATTTATAAACTCTCTTTGGTAGTGTTTCCAGTAAATCAGTGACTAATGGAGCTCCTTATAGTTACTATGTACTGGATATTAGAGCCTTCAGGATGCAATAGTGCATCACAGAACTACACATACGAAGGTTACAATGAATGACAGAACTTTCGGATTAGATTGGGTTTTGGCTTATATTGAATAATTTTTTAAAAGAGGCATAGACATAACATCCTCTTTTTTCCTTAGAGCTTGTGCCAAAAAAAATAGTAAGTTTGCAAATGGATATTAAGCAATGCCAGATATTTTCTGGGTTTGTTTTAACAAATTAACCCTTTGTGTTCTTTTCTGATGTCCAAATAATTGTATTGGAAGCAGATGTTCTACCAAAATTGACATGATCAGAAGACATTATGCTCACTTATTAACATACTGTTTAATATTCACTACAACCTGTTTTAAAGAACAACAACGTGTTAACATTTAAGCCAGGAGGGATTTCTGTACACTATATAGTGCTTGATGCAGCTTGTTTATGCAACCGTCTGACAGATACAATTAATCTCATGAAAACGACCAGAGTACAGCATAATGGCATATTATTTTTCAAGAAATAGAACACACTTTCCCTTTGAAAATCAGAACTTAACTATATCATACATCTTCAGGACGCAGTGAAAAGTTCTAAAAGAATGAAGCTCATTCTGAAGGACAGTTGAATGAAAAAATGGTAGATTTTATAGAGAGAGAATAACAGGATAATCTCCAAACAAGCAAAAGAAGTAAGAAATA
The DNA here is from genome assembly GCF_034619465.1 of Leptosomus discolor. Lineage (NCBI taxonomy): Eukaryota > Metazoa > Chordata > Aves > Leptosomiformes > Leptosomidae > Leptosomus > Leptosomus discolor. The sequence continues at coordinate 24,730,756 of NC_141396.1, read as the reverse complement.
CCTCCAACAAATGCATCTCCAGCTCCATTGGTATCCACAATTTCACTCTGATCACTCACCAACACAGGGAAAGTAGTTACTTCATTTTCTATAGTGGAAGGGGAGAATAAAACATGAGTTACTTGGAAATATGACTTCAAAAAGCACAACAAACAGTGAAAATCAAAACAATTCGAAACTGGAGCTCTAACCTTTAACACGATAATTTGGATAAAAATAGATTTGGTTTATAATTCTGTCTGTATTTACTGCACAGGGACACAGGAACACATTTGATCAAGCTATTTGTTGTTAACATTTTCATGAATTGCTTCCAGCCGCAGTTCTTTTCTTTATCTCCTAATTTTAAGGGCAAGAGAATAAAAACTAAATCAGGAGGAACAACATAAAACACGTGGGCATGTGGACAAGACTAAGAAAAATCCATCCTGCCAAAAACAGTGCTTCCTGTTAGTTGCAGAGAGGTGATGTAGCCTCCAGACCGGCCAGTCCAAGCTTCCAAAAGTTCAAGAGAAATTGCTGCTTTGTAAAAACCAAAATGCATGTGAAATAAGTATAATAAAGTTGTGAAATAAAAAGCAGGAACTAGTGTAGTTCAAAGTGATCTTGAATTACCTCTTTTTAAAAAGTACATACATGTAAGAAGCCTTGCAACTTGCCATCTGACTAGATTTGGTTTTAAAATGTCAATGACTTTACCCTCTTCCTTGGTATTTCTTTTTCAAAAAAATATTTCCGTCTCTGCAGCTCCCTGCCCTCTACTGGCACTCGTTAAACCTATTGCAGTAGGTGGATACTCAGCATCTTCATGTCCAGTTCACTGCCACACCACAGTTCAACATAATTACACCACTTAGGTATGATAACGTTAGAGTTCCAGGGTTATAAATTTAATATATGCCACTAATTAATCAGCTATGGCTTTCCAGGTGGTAATGTCATAATGACGTGATAAAAATATAATTACCACCTTGTCACAATACCTTGTTAAAGTGTAAATTACCCCTGTAACAGAGCCAATGGAAGTTCTGCCTCTGGTAGTCAGTATGCATTAAACTGTCTCAGAGCAAACAGATTGTCCTTTGGCAGACAGCAGGAATTAAAAAAAGGGGAGGGGGAAGAAAAGCCTGTCAACCAGTGAAAATGAAAACCATCAGAGCTGTTTTCTTTTAATTTTTGTTAAAAATAAAAATAAAATGGGAAATAGATCCTCCAGTAGCTGAAAGCTGGAGATGAGTAGTTTCTTCACTGTCCAGCAACAGAGCAGATCACAAAAATCACTCTTACAGTGATGTACACAGTGGCAAACACGGAAACCTAGTTTGGGAGGCATATAAAGAATTCACAGTCTCAAATCAGTCAAGTCTGCGTGTGCTGCAGAGGTACCAGAAGGATCCTGGTTTCTGTGAAATGCAGTGTATCAGCTCTACTGCTCTTCACCATCTGCTACTAAGTGAACCAGGCAGATATAATGATGCTGCCTCCAGAGGGAACTGTTGGCTGGCCCACCAGGAGGGGAGGGGAGCATTAGCAGCAACCATCCATGAGAGGCAAAGGAGAAAGGGTAATGAAAACCACAAGATGAATATTCCAATTAAAGAACAGGTTTCAGTCAGTTCTCAGTGCATCCTACTCTCTATCCTGTTAAGAAAGCTATTTAGAAATGTGCTTCAATGCTGTGTTGTGCTGCTAAGATAGTCTTCAAGAGCAACGTTTTTTAGTAATTTTAACAGGATTCATTTGAATTGGAAATCAAGAAAGAGAGGTCTTACACTAAACTCTGCCAGACGAGCAGAGTGTATTCATCCGTTTCATAAGAAGGTATATATATAATTTGCTCTAGATAATACTAAAACAATGAACAAAGTGATAATTCTGTTGAAGACAGATTGTAATAAACTAACCTGCTTCCTTCCCAAATGTGCATGGGCTTACACAGATGTTCTACATTAAATACACAGCAGACACTTGCATATGCATAGAAATGTATGTGTTTGGGCACAGTGAGTGAATAATGCACAGACATTGTATTGTGAATGCTGTAAATGCTTGGCATCAAATAAGACTCTATTCAAGCAAACTAACACAAATGAAAGTTATCATTATCGTCTTTCTCTTTTCTTTTCCTCCTCTGTCTTGATTCCTTCCCTCAGCTCCCTCTAGTACTTGCAGGTAAGTAAGTATTGCACTATGAGCTCTTATTCTATTTTTTCTGCAGTAGATGTAACTGCAAGTAACTGGATTAGTCTAAAACCCCAAAGACATCAAGGAATGTGGCTGCTATGAGAACAAGCTTTTTTTTTTCTGATCACAGTTTTCCATCTCTACCTGGGTCACACATTCTGTCTCAATAACTATATATATTTTCAAGAAGAGCAATAATCTCATATTTTAGAGTACTGAAGTTTCAGAAGGAGCCAGCATGGCTTTGGAACACATACTACATTGTAAAGATAGTACCATCTGCATGTAAAGATATTACATCCAATAGGCAAATTATCTTTCTTTAACCTTAGGAGACCTTCTGCTGGCATAGTAGAGTCTACTAAACTATAGTTAACAATAATACATATTGAAAGACATAACAAAATAATACTGAGGTCTTGGGTTTTTAAAATTTCCTTCACAATAAATGAAGTCAGTTGGAATTAAAGCTACCACTATATTACCTTGCTATGCCTGTAATTTTAAGAGCATAAATATAGTTTACATCTCTTACTGATCTGTGTTTTGTAACAACTAGGCACAACAGGATGGATTAAGATGAAGCAGAAGTCTCCATGCTGAATATCCTTGCTTTTGTGAGTTTAATGTTGCTCTAACTTCATTTTTGTGTGTGATCTATTGTGTTATAAAACTCCCAAATCCATCACAGCGAACATAGAGACACCTTGGCTAAGGTGGTCATCAGTGGCCTTAATTTTCAAAGTCAGTTCTGATTTCATTTATCATTCTGAGAGCTTATGAAATAAAGAATAATTACATAAGTGTTTTGAAGTGCAAGTGCTGCTCCTCTGGGCATAAAACCCAGTGTTCTATTTTTGAGCAACAAATATCTTCTATGGTAAACACCCTGGGATACAACACAGTCCACTTGGAGATCATTTCCTGGAAACGCAGAATTGTGAGTGCAAATTGCAACAAGGTTGCGATTAATTAAGGAAGTTTTGGTAACTAGCATTATTGAAATCTAAAATTTTGGCTCTTTGATTCAACTCAATGATTTTACATTAGTGAAAAACTCAACTGTTTTAGATTGATATAGAAACAGTCAAAATCAAACATGCGTGATTTCATAGGCTGAAGACAATATTTACAGATAAATCAGAAGGAATCAGATCATTAGTAAATTTAGTTATTGTTAATTTGTCACACTATGTACACAAAGATGTGAAATCTATCTTTATTTTCCTCAGCATATCTAGCTTAAGATATTTTTGTAGGTAAAACAGTCTGGAGAGATAACAATTAGAGAGCAATATTAACTGAAAGAAACAGTGCTCCTTCCATTCTAATACATTTAAGCTCCCAAATGAACACAAGCCTATTTCATGATGTTAACTGAAACAACAGAACTCTGATGATAGCTGCCAATACTACAGGTCTGTCTTTAAACCAAATTAGAATCACGGACTACACGTCTACTCTTAGTATAGTAATAAACACCAGCAAGCAATCATTACATCCAATTAGGCTGAGTACTTTCCTTAACTGGGTCATTTACCAGTCTCTCTTGCTCTTAAAAGTAGATTAAATGTGTAAACTTACATTTAATTACCTGTAACAGAATTCTTATGGGCAACATGTTGGAGTGCCCTTAATTTTGAATTAAAATAAAACAAAAGGAAGAAGGGAGCCCTAAAATACATACAAAAACATCTAGCTATTTCCTCAAATAATCTTTTGATCTGTGGGCTTGTAGTGGTAGTACAGATGCTTACAAGATGGAGACACATTCGGGCTTCTTTTGTGAGGTTTAACTTGTAAAAAAAGGAACAACTGCGATACAGAATTCTGTCCCATCTCCTCCCCACCTCCATCCTTTTTAATTTTCTTTAGATCGGGGGCCAAAAACAGATAAAAAGAAAGGAAGGGAAAAAAAAAAAAAAAAAAGAGACAGGAAGAACTTAACAGAACATAGAAACCTGAACTCTGACCCTATAAATGTCTGTGGGCAGCTATAAGGTAAGAAAAGTATTTCAAACAAGCGCCTGACTGTCAGGATGACTCTGAGCTCTTACCTCTCTCCAGAAGGTAAAACCCAGAAGCCTATAGGCTCGAAGTCTCTGCACCTTCTTCAGCACACTAATACACGTTTAAAAATCATTAGTGTAACACCACTTTCTCCTGTGTTTTCTACAGTAAAAAAAGTTGTTGTTGCTGTTCTTCACACAACGATACCACACTTGATACCACGAATCAAACAGATACTGCAAGTCTCCCACCGTATCAGCACAGCACTGTCCAAAGTTACAAGGCGACGTAGGGCAGGGCACTGCACGCTGAACCCTGTTAGAAATCTTTAAGACTTCCAGTGATGATGTATTTCAAACTTGGCAGTGCTGATTCAACCTGTCATTTCTAAGCAAATAGAATGAGATCCTGCATTTTCAAGCTGGGACTTTCAGACAGCTGTACTGGATGAACACTCCAGCCCCCCTGGCACTTTCTGTGTGCATGTTAAGTTTGCCTTGTTCTGTGTGCCAACATCTCCTCTCTGCTCCATCTAGTTCTGTGCATTGTTTGGCCTGGTGCTGTAGCTATGTAGGGCTTGTCAGAAAAATAAGGAATCTATTTGTGCAAGTCAGTGGGGTTAAATAGTGTAACAAGCGAGATGCAAGTCAGCCACATGCTTTGGGATCTTTTTAATCAAGTATTTTAATAATACACAAAAAATGATGCTGTATTCTAATGAATTCAACAGGTAGCCAAGAAAACTTTCTAACCAGTAATGCAGAAGAAGTTAAGCCTTTATTGCTATAATAAACAATGTCACCCTAAACAAGTTATAAAGTAGTTGTCATTTATAATGCATTTATATGTCTATGGTATGATACAATTAATACAATTACTAATTTATTTCCATAATAAATAAAACTCATGTAGTGTACTCAGGCTAAAAATATCTTTGCAGCTTGCTAAGCAAAAGTAAGTCCATATAGCTGTGTTGGCCAGGACGCAAAGCACTGTCCCTCAGAGGCAGCTAGTTCATTTTCAGCAGAAACAGAGAAGGAATATGATGCCAAAGACTTTGAATCTTTTGTGGCTCTACCCATGGTCCTATAGATATCTGTAGCTGAAATGACAGTGTGCAGACCCCATTTTCCCTCTCTCCTAGGAGGTAAAGTTAATCCAAAGATGTTCAATGACAGTTGTCTCCCCTTTATAGCTCTCCTCAGGCATACACACTGTCCCATTATCTAGTCAAGAGTATTTTTATTCAGAAGTCATACTCATAGCATCTCACGGAAGTATGATTCATAGGATAGGAGTTAATAGGGGAAAGAAGGTTCCTCCAAAGGAACTCGTACGGTCATACACATTGACTATTAGCAATGATGTAAAATCAAATACTATTTTTGCACCCAGCATATATCCTCTGAACCTATGTCTGTTTCTGTCTGCACTCCTGTTAATTCGACATCACTCCTTGAAATAACTCTTGATTTATACCAGTATGAGATCAGACTCAGAACTCTGTATCTAGTTACAACCATTGTGAAAAAGTGTAACAGCATCAACTAATGACTCACAAATAGCTTCTATAGGCCCAAATGTGTTTTGTTTACTTTATAGAAGGTATGGCAGACACTTAAACGTCAGTATTTTCTATATCATCACTGCCAGTGCCATGAGTTGAAGCTCTCCTTTATCTCTCATATTAAGTAACTCTGTTTGCACAAGGAAATAAAACACTATGACTGTGTGTAAAAGATAGAAAGCAAGAGGTCAACAGAAAACACTAGTTTTGCATCCGTTTGCTGCTAATATAACATCATATATATATATATATGCATACATATACGGAAACACTGCCCTAAAGAACAAGCCACTGAATTTTTCTGGCATGTGTCACAATGTTTAAGGTTTAGAATTGCAATGAGCTCTGTTGAAAAAGCCTTTCTGAGCACACAAGAGTATTGCCATTTGCCCACTAGGCACAGATTTCAGAGGGAGCTGAAACTGCGCCTACTGAACTGCCAGAAAACGCACTCCTCTAGTTCGGCGTGGCTGCTGAAGACATAAGGTAGTGTTCAAAGCTAAATCCTTTTCCTGTGATCTCTGTCCGGACCAGGAAAGGAGTTGAGGACTCAGAAAAGGCAAAGGGTGTGAAGTCACAGGCAGCAAAATTAAGAAAAGCTTCTGCGGGTGTTTCACTGATACAACACAATGGCTGTCTTGGAATTCCTAGGAAGAGCTCATATCAAAATCAGTCCTGAAGACAGGAGAGATGGGTTACAATAAACAAAACCTATGAATTGTATGATCCTAGTCTCTATCATGAGTGTGCTCTACTGCAATGAGCCAAGCCACACCAGCAAAAATACAGGGCGACACAAAACCAGATCTGGCCTTGGATATTAACAAATGTATGTATCTCTTCCTGCACTGTAAATCCTACGTGCATTGGTTTGGCCACTGTACATCTTACTTGATTCTCACATGTAAAAAACCAAGCCAACTCCCCAACAACCTATTATTTTTTTAACTGTATATGGGAATAGGAAATACAAACAAATCTATTTCTATCCATAAATAGGTAGCTCAAGAATTGAAAACACACACAAATGATGACAGTTGGAATGTCAATATCTAATGTAAAGAATACATCACATACGTACGTCCAAGTTACACTGACATAACTGTTTGAGCTCACACATGCTCTCCAACCTTCTGAAACGCAGCTATGAGGACTGTGCAAAAATGAAGCACCTTTCAGCTCAAGAAGCAGACTGTGCACTCCATTTACTGTTTGCGTTGACCCACATACTAGCAGGAATGCATGTATGTTTGTACTCCATTTCATGGTATTCTACAGACATATTTTAAACCACTGCACAGCTGGACCATCAAAACAGTATCCTATGGGAGAGCTTTCTGACAAATATCAACCTATAATCAGGTCAAAAATTCCTACCCAAAAGCTTATCAGGGCATTGGCTTAAAAAAAAAAGAGAAAAACACATCACAACTTGATTTTGAGCAGGACAAAAACTGTATTATGCTTCACATTTTTTATACATTTAGCATATTGCCCTAGTGGGGCAAACATACCTGTCAAAACTTGCAAGCTTTTTTAGCTATACCTCAGTTGCAGAGTGGTGAACACAGAAATCACATCATTTAAATAAACGCCATGTTACATGACAGCTTTGTTTATGCTACATGATAATCCGAGAAGCATGGGTTGTCAGTGGAGGCAGAAATGGGCCCAAGGCACTTCTATTTTACTTGAGCATCAGTAAGACTGAAAAGAGAAGGAGTGAGCATTAGGTCACTATGGAGCAGTTCTGAAGGAGCTTTTTCTTCTGGGAGAATTTATATTTAGTTTCATAAATAAAATCAGTCCATCAGAATGAAAGAGACAGACTTCCCTAGAAACATTACTAAAAATAAGTTAATGTGTATATATATATTTCTCCTTTAAAAAAAAAAAATAATTGGATACAATTGGGCATTGCTGAGGTAGACATACCACAGAAATTCTATAGCACTGCCCTTAAATATTCAAATTACATGTAGAAAATTTAATTTTTCATCCTTTTAACTCAGAGCTCAGCTCTAGAACTTTTACAATTATCTTTTTCTTCTGATGCTGTACTTGTAAACTCTGTGTTGCCTTTAATTAAGATCTCCCTAGACTACTTATTTATTTTTGAAGAATGAAACATGCTTGCTAAATGAATTTTCTCGCACTTTCGCAGGTTTTAAATCTATTAGAAGATGTCACTGCAGTGGAGGCTGAAATTTGTTCTAATCTCAATGGAAAAATATTCTGTTCTTAAAACGCCAGTTAAAAACACAGCAACTCCACTGTCTTTAATGAAATCCTTTCAGCATCATTCCAGTCTAGAAAGAGAATCTGGCCCAAAATTAAGGAGTTTATTTTTCCTCTACATTAGCTGCAGATTATTTCTTAGATAATTAAATACCCAAACTATGATCTCTGTAGTATCGCTTAATCAGTTTAAAAGTATTACCTAACCATTGCTGTAAGCAGGACAGTCCATCTACCCTCTTTTAAAATAATGTCACATACAACTTAATATAAACTATGCAACCCTGAATTTATATAATTATTGACTACACAGTGAATAAAACTCATTTGGATACAGTTTTGACAAACAGTTTCTGGCAAGAGCTCTTGAATCGTATGTTTCTGTAACTAGCCCTTTAAAGTGTGGCAGTAGCATACAGGCACTTGTAAAGGTAACACAACAGGCTTTACAGTGCATGCACTGCCACTTAAAGTAAACCTCAACGCTATAAAAAAAGGCTGCTTGACAAAACTAAAATATCCAACCTAGCAGACAAATTCAAAATTTCCAGCCTCTACCTCTGCAGAACCTTCTCAAACTCCTACCACCACCTGTCACTCTCAGTTACTTTTCTTTAAAGTTTTATTTCTGTAGTATTAAACTGCTGAATCATTCAGTTTTAAGTTATTTCAACCTAAAACCCAAAACAACATGTTGATCTTCTTTTTAGAAGCAATAAAATGTTTTAAAATGCATCAAACTTTAGTTGGCACGTATAGCCAAGTTCAACTTGTGATCTTTTAAACCTAATTGGTACTTGTATTGTCAAGGTGACCATTGAGATATGTATTAGAAAGAAAAAAAAAAGTTCCTTGCTCCGAAGAGTTTCCAGTTTGAAAAGAAAAGTTGCTAAGCAAGTAAATAGATATGTATAAATAAAATGTGGACACTCTGCTGATATAGTTAAGATATGAAAGGTTATGAAGAAAGGCAAGAAGCAGATACTGCTTTAAAAAACAGATAGATCTGCAGGAAAAAATTCTGGTTAGCCTACAGAGTGAGATCATTTGCAGTGCAACTTAAAAGTGTGGGAAAAAAATTGGAAAATGCTTGTTACTTGTTCCTTTTAGAACCACTTCAGTATAAAACATATACTTAATGGTTATTTAGACATACTGCTTGCTTTTTTGCCATCTTTTCCTAGAGGAAATAAACCCAGATTAAAAAAAAAATAAGACTCTCAATTTACTGTTTTTGAAGAAAAACTTTCCTTTTTTATGGAAACAAAATTAACTTCTGTAACTCTCAACTTGCCAAATTTATACTTGTACCAAGATTTACTCATCTTTGCTGCTTGCTGCCTTTTCATTCACCCTCTTTCCCCCTATCCTTCTCTGTTACCTGTTGATTCTTACTGATTACAGCAATGACTGAGGTGTCTACTGGTGACCCAGAGGCTGATTGTAGCCAATGATCCTAGCACGACTTGGACTTTTATCCAACAAACTTAGAAGGCTTCATTCTTTATCCATATAAATACAATTCTGAGCCGATAGCTGCTACTCGCCGGCAGCAGAGGTGGGAGCAGAGGGCACCAGGAAGGAACAAAGCTGCTTGGGAGCAGACTAACGTTTGGAGCAGGTTTTTCTACTGAATGCACTTGTCAAACTCAACCTTTGAGCTTGGATTATTTTACTCACCCAGTCTCTTATTTCCTTTCTCTGATTTTATTCTTAAATGCCTGCACATTTTGCATGTTCAGGCTGAAATCAGAAGAGTGGTGCTTTCCTCCTGCGGGCTCTAACCTTTTATGAGTAGGTCTCCAGTTCCCTGTTAACCAAAACCAGGGAACCCACCAGTTCTCCCAGTCTCCAAGGAGAGGAGGGCTCTCACTCCCCACCAATTTATCTGATTCCAGCAAAGGATGTGCTTCAACCCTAGCCTATCCTTAGCAGTTTGGCTTGGCCTCGAAGAACCAAACCTCGTTTCTCTTTATCATCAATTTCTAACATATTTTAGTTTCTGTATTCATCTCCCTATGCCATTTGAGATGACAGCTTCACATGCTCTCATCTTCTAGACCAGTGCAGTGACTACTCCAGAAGCCAACACACAATACATATCCAGGATGAACATCTAACATGCTTTACTTTGTTCCTCCAAACATCTGTTTTGATTGCACACAAAAAGACCACTTTATGGTTTCTTTATTCTACTTTTCACAACAAAACAACTATACCTTGATTTTTGAAACAATTAAGCTGTCCAATTAAGCAGGAAATCCAAAAACAAGCTTTAGTTTTTTTTATATTTGGTTTTAGCCAAATACAAAAACGTCAGTACAAAAAGCAGACACTTAATATTCTGATGCACCAGAGATTAAAAGAAAATTGCATTTTTAGCATTCTAACTACAGTGTTTAACTGCTCACAAACAGATTTTCATATTTTTGTAATAATTTAGTGTGTAATGGGTATTGTAATCTAAATGACCACAATTGCATATTTTTTGACCAACTTGCTGTTGATAAATAATGCAAGTACTAGTTTATTAAATTTTTTACAATTAAGTGACTAAGAAAGCTGTTTATTGCCTTCCGTAATACCCTCTGTTAATAAGATCGTTGTTGCAGATGTTCATGTATGCTGCATTGATGTTTAATGGTGCATGATGCTCTAGGTGGTTCCCATAACCTTGCTTTGTCTACTATGAGCTGACTCAATTGATATGATAATAGAGAAAAGAGGTCTGAAACAAGCTGGGCTGTACTGGCACAATTTGCATAACCTTTAAATTTGCCATCATTTGATAGCCAACTGCTCCTAAAAATTCTTATTCAGTTGTCAGCAACAACAACACACTGCACGCTGTACATTCTGCAATTGGACAGGTGGGGAGGAAAGAGGAGGCATGCATCGTTTATTGCACTATCAGGAAATGTACTTATTATCAAATTTATAAAGCCAACAATTTGGAATAGAGTTCTGCAGTTTCATTTGTGATCAATTGCTATTAGCCACAATGCATGGCCTGGCATCTTTTCAGGTTCACAGTACAATATCACAGTGTCAGATTACAAGGGACATAAATATTTGCTTCCATGGACTCCTCTCGGATTTAGTTTTGACTGCTAATCACTGGGGCAGGCAGAGGAATCAGGATGGATTAGGAGGGCAGTGGAGGGGCACAGGGTAGCATAGTACAGCAAACAAAACCAGCGTAAGCAGCCTTCCAAAATTTAAATGTGGTTTTGGAGGACTCTACGTATTCTTTTTAAACAAACATTAGTATAAAACAAACATTACTATTATATCATTCAGTAGGTATAGCCAAAACCTGACAATATAATAATAGTTCATATTTACTGTATTCACTAAATCTGCTGTCTGTATATACTTTAAATCACGTCTGCTTACTATAAGGATTTTGTTATTTATAACAAAGAAAACAGCTATGGTGAAAGTAAGCTGGACCCTACTTTCATTCAAATAGGATCAACTATGTAAACGTTATTTTTGTGGTATCCAGAGGCTTATATCTAAACTACCACTTCATATTCTATTTTATGCTCAGGTGTGTCAAGGCCAGGTCATTGTTATATGAGTAACATGCACAGCCTGCTTTTCAGATATGGCATTTAAACAATTTTGACAATTTTAAAAATCTACCTTTTAAAATCACTGAGCCAAACCAATCACAATTCCACCTTTAGACAATTAACGATTTTCAAGAACTCCAATTACCTCCCCCCATGTTAACTCTAGAGGTTTTGTCATCTTACACAAAATGAACCTTAAATCCCCAACATCAGGCAACACAGGACCCATTCAAACCTCCCCTTCGTCCACTTTTCCCACTACCCACAATTTCTGCTCTGTCCCTCCTGGAGCTAAGGATTTGTCTCCCATTCAGCCACCTATTTCCCACAACTTCTATTGCCTGCAACTGGATGCTACAGAAGAGAAAATTCTAAACAAAGGGTCAGTTCCTGCAGTTAGTTTTCAACCAGGATCACCATATATACACACATTTTACTCTACTTCCATTCTGTGCAATTATTTTATAGTGACTACTTGAGCAAAGGAAGATTAGAGGCTTGAAAATGTAAGTTCCATCATTTATGGCAAAAGCATCACACAGTTAGCTACAATTTAAAGTTTTCTACAATGTTCATTCAACTGTAATCACAAGATGGGAAATAAAATTTCTAAATTAAAGATGATAGGCTATCAGAGTCTGTAGGGCACCTTCTGAGTAGAGATTCTGCTGTTCAAACTCCTCTGTAATGATTTGTTATGAAGTGAACTGCTGCCTAATAAAAAAAGGCTAACACCGCCAAAATAATGGAAGAAAAGACCTTCTACGGAAGATATTCTGCCTAGGTGCCAGTGGTCAAAGGGTCCAGTTCTTTATGCACCTCATTTGTAACAGACAACAAAGAAGATACCTTAAGGTAAAATGTGTTACCAAATCTTTCAGCATACATAAAGTTCACTTTTTGTATAACCTCTAGGTAGACTACAAAAATTGAATCGGAGATTGCAGACAAGGTATGACACACAAAAAGACACATGGATCAGTATAAATCATTAATATTCATGAATGTTTTAAGTTCTCCATGGCCATAATCGATATCCAATGAAGTTAATGAGATCTTTCCATTGATTTCAAAAAGGTTTAGCCTCAAAGACAATAATATCACATTCTCTGCCAGTATTCCAGCTGATAACACATACTTTGATAAGTTGCTGCCCTTCCATCCAGAATTTCAGCAACAAACAAAAGACATGTTATCTTATTTCAAACTGGTTTTGTAAAATGAGCAACATACCATTACAAAAATACGGAGCTTTTAATACCTTTAATTGAAGAGCAGTCAAGGCTGCAGTAGTTACATGAAATGTGATCGCCGATATGAGATCCATAAATAAGACAATCGTCATTTATTTAAGAAGGAAATGAAAAAAAAGCCTTAATGTGTTATCCTCCCAAAAGGTTGAGATTTCATTTTGTTTTAACTTTGAGCCTCTAGAAAGCAGTGCTTCTAACTCTTATGTCTTCTAACACATCTAAGCCCATCCAATAGATTTAATCACTGATAAGTAGAGTTATAAGTTCAAACTGGCCTTGACCTTGGGCAGTATGACATTATCTGAAAACCATTAATGGTCTGAAACTAAAGGAAAAGCTCATTAATAAAAGCAAAACCGTACAGAGGTACAAAGACAAAAAGAAAAAAAAAAAAAGAAAAAAAAAAAAAGGAGGTTTTATTAAAAATATTGATCATGACCTAGGGCACCACAGACATTGATCTTCCCACATCTCCACAGGAAAAAAAAGTTAAGCCAACAAATTATTGATCTATTATGAAACCTGCAGAACAAGCCATACATTTAATCTCTTACAATGAAAAAAAGCAATCACACCAAATTAGGGTAAAGAGAAAATATATTACTTAAATTATTGGTTAAAAAATTACTATCTGATTAAGTTCATAAAATAGCCACCCTGTTAGTATGATTTGAACCTAAAGGGTCGGGAGGTGAGAAGCCTATGCACTGTAAACCTTTAAAGCATGGGTTTCAGATTTCCACTCATGGAAGCATATGCTTTTAAGGAGAAATGGGTAGCGTCCAATACTAAATATTGCAGCAACACAGAATGCATGTATAGAAAAGGAAAATGCTGAACTTTAACTTAAAGCACAAATTTAATGAAAAGTTTCTAGGATAATCATTTCATATGAAATAGAATACTGTAGTTTTGGATTTTCTTCAGTTTGTTCAAAAAGTCAGGGAGATATATTTAGACTGACGTAACATTGTAGCTGCAAAAACAGATGCTGAAAAACTAAACCCAGATTTTCAAGTTTGGTGTACACAGAGAGAGGTAGGTGTCATTCTCAGAAAATGGGATAACCTTGACAAAGTTGCATCACTTACATGTACACATGAAAAGCACAAACTAAATTCGGAAGGCTGTCAGTAGTTCCAGTGCTTCCCAATCACTGAATGACCGATTCTGCTGTCTCACCATTCTTTTCATACAGTTCTATGATAAAATCAGTGGTTTTCAGCATGTGAGATGTCAAAAAGATCGTCTCCTTTCTGATAGTATATTCATGGCTCTGACCCCTTATTCTTTGTTCTTTGCTTTGCAGATATAATTCTACAAATCTACCAGTTGATCCTGAAGCAACTTTCCTTACATCTTTGGAACTACAGTCTTTGCTGATAGATGGAAGTTCAAAACAAAATGTCATGTTTCATGCCTCAGCCTGAGGCTCCACAGCAACTTCAGCCGTTATAGTTTGCAGACATGATAGCCTCATCCTTGTCTCCTCCTACTGCAAATGCTGCATTCTCTCCTCCCATGCTGGCACTAGTGCTCATCTGGACCCTGCAATGAGCTGGTTCAGAGCTCAACACCTTACCAGGGCAGGTTTCTGCCAGTCTGTGCAGACTGCTGAACCGGTTCCCCATATGGGAGGAGAAGTGCTGCCAGGGTCGGGGAGAAGCAAGGCATGGAAACACGTGTCCTAGGAGAAGCCAGTGATATCTGAATTTTCTATCAGTTTAAAACTGCCACGGACCCAAGTCTCAGTCTCTTGTGCTCTGAGGACTACATAGACATAGAACAAATACGGTGAATCCTCATTCCTTCCATGACTGCCCAGAAGAGTAGGAGCCTGTCTTGGTAATCAGAAGGCTTAATGATACAATTCTGTCTTCTCAAGATTTCTGATAGGTAATTCTGTTGCTTTGTGGTTTGAACAGAACAGAATAATATTGTGCCAATATAATTTTTTCTGTATGAACCACCTCACAACTCACTTGGGTCACCAGTAAAATGGCACTAGTTTTGAAGTATTACAGCCATGTATAGAGAAGGTACCAGAAATTTATGATAAATTAATTCTATAATAATATCACAGGGAAGGTGTCATATCTTAAAAAAAAAAAAAATAAAAAAAAATCAGGTCCAGTGTACTAAGGTACTTTCTTTCCCATCAAGGGTATCCATTTGGGATTTAATGGCACCTGAATTGGTATCTTATGTAAATTCATTCAACTTTGCTCTCCAGAGTCAAGCAAGACAGGCCTCAAGTGGTTTAACAAGTAGCTTTATTGAAATTCCCCTGCCTAGGTCTAGTCATGATGTTAACTGTGCACACCTGTTATGGGTGTATACATAATTTCTAAGGGGAGCTCTTCAGTGTAGTGTGTGCCATCATCTTGTGATACATTTAGACTCATTCAGGATAGTAAAACAAAAATCGAGTTTGAAGAATCGCGAAAAATTATCTCACACTAATGGGCTATAAAATTCTTTGTCAATCAATATAAAAAAAAAGTGCACATACAAGAAACAATTCTAGCTTTAAATACACAATGGTGGGCTCTAAACCACCTATTACCACACCAAAAAGAACATTTGAAGTTACAACAGACAATTCTGTGAAAATCTCAGATCAATCATCAATGGCAGCCAGAAAAGCAAATAAAATGTTAGGAATTATTAAGAGAGGAATGCAGAACAAAGGAAACAACAAAATTAAACCACTCTGTAAACTTCTCAGGCACTTGCAAGTTGAACATTCTGGTCCCCCATTCGCAAAGAGTACAGCAGACCTGAAAAAAGGTGCAGTGAAGGTGCCCCAGGGTGTCAGAATTACAAAGCAAACAAAGAATAAGTAAACAGAATAGGAAAAGAGTCTGGAAACAAGTCTAGTGAAGAGGAGATAAGCGAGAGTTCTGCAAAATCAAAAGTAACAAGACACTGTATATGGAATGATTATGGACTGGCTGTGCAACACAAGCAGCAGGAGATAGCCAGTATCATTCTTAGGTGGCTGAATCCAAACAAATAAGCGGGGGTATTTCTTTTCATAACACAGAGTCTGTGACACTCATTACCACAAGACATTATGTATGGTAAAATCCTATTTTGGACTATTAAGCACGAAGACAACATCTCTAGTCCAGAAATTCCCAAGCTACAGACTGATGGAAGCTGGGAGAGTGTAACATGGAAGTATGACTATAGATTTGTTCTGGTTTTATCCACTTTTCCAAGCACTCACTACTGTACACTGTTGCAGATATCAGGTTAGACAGACCCTTTGTCTGCCTCAGTCCTGTTCCCACTCTTTCACTCTATTGCTTCTCCAACGTCATATAATTTCTACTACTACCTAAGCAGTGGATTTGTATGTTAACAATTACGCCACCAAGAAATCTTTTTAGAATTATGGTACAAAAACTGACTTCCTAAATCAATATATTTGTATCTGAGAAACAAACACAGAAATGTGTAAGAGGAAATACTGCCTAGTCCTAAGCAATGGGATAGGGCTTTTATTTATTGCCCTTCAAAAAACATGCATTCTTCACAGCTTAAAGGGGTGATTTTTCCTCAGAATGTAAGTTCATCGTAGCACCTAAAATTCGAGCTAGGTTTAATAAGAGGCACAGTTTTGCCTTGAAAATTCCCCATTACCAGCGATTATACACGAAAAGGGGATTTCCCAGCTTCACTCTCAATTTGTGGGCTAAAATGGTGCGTTAACATGTTAGACTAGAAAAGATATCCTTTTCTTAAATCAATATGAAATTATTGAAACACACACACATTACCTACATACATATTTACATATACGTATATGCATTCTTTGAGATGCAACAGTTGATACACTTTTAAGTCCAGTCAAGATACCAGTATCCAGGAACTTAGGTTTTAATAACGTGTTTCAGCTGCCTAATAAAATGCTCAGACCTCCTCTCCCACGTAGCATGAAAGCATGAATGGTCTCAGTTACCAAACGGTATTAGCAGCTTTGCTATTCATTAATCCCTATAAACAAATGTTCATTATTAATTTAGGTTTTGTGGTTTCCTAAGTCACAACTAGACTAAAAATAATTCTATTGGCTTTCTGGCTCATTTGTTATGCCATTAGCAGACTAAAATTTCCTAACTTTTCTTTCTATTTGCAAATATAAATGGATAAGGAAGAGTGAAAGCATGTAATCCTGTGAAAAAGAGAGCACACTGTAATATAACCCAACTACTATTTCCCCAGGTCCAAGACACTACTTTTGTTTGTGTAAACAGATAGGAAGGTTGGCTGATAAAAAGAGCTAGCCAAGGTTTTCCTGTCTGGAAGGCTAAGCTTGAAAGCTGTAAGTAAGGAAAAAAATAACACTTTTTCTTCTATCTTAGAGGAGAACACACAATACTCAGTAACTTACAGAAAGAGGAGCTGCAAACAGGCCAACCATAAAATGTCAGCAGTGTTGATACTAATAAATACTTCTATGTTTTATAGACAGGCTTACAAGGTAACATGCTGGTCTATGATTGCAGCACAACCTGACATAGAAAACCTACTGACCTCTGTTTAAAGTAAGTTGTATGCTTAAACATCAGTCCTTTTTATTCCCCCAAAAGCATACAGCATCATGCCATTATGATTTAAGAATAGCTCTTAAAATCTCTCTAGTTTCCACAATTTTGACAACCTTTCTAAAACAAACGATTTTAAAACTCCCCTAAAGTACTTAAGATCTAACATATCCTTACCAAGTAAAAGACGCTTCATCATTCATAAAACCATACTATCCATACCCGTGTTGTTATTTTCATTTAGATCAGGTTTTGGTTCTATCCTAACATATAAACTTTTAATCTATGAACACATCTGCATATATTACCTTAAGAATGGTTGGACTGGCTGACATCAACATCCATTTAGCTCAGTATCCCGTTTCACATAATAGGTAGAAGCAAATGCCTAGTATTACTCCAACATCAAAAGCTTGGTAGGCAGGCTCTAAAATTTGGTAATGTTGCAAGTTTTATGGTGACACATTAACCTAGCTATACGGCACATGCTGTCTAATTTATGGAACAGATTAAATAACAATAATAACAAGTAGAAATTCACGAAACTATTTCAGTATGTACTATGTGGTAGGTGCACTAAGAAATTTTTAAGTCTGACCTTTCTCATTTTACCACATTTGCCAGCACTGCTAATACATTTCCTGAAATATCTCAAGTATCCCAAAAACTGAAGAAGATGTAAGTGGTTAGCAAGCCCTAACTGAGGTGGCTTTAATGCTTGAATCCTTAAAAAAAAATAATCCAGTTTTACTGCCATATTCTAACAAATGAGGTTATTACAAATGTGCCCTTAACAGAGGTGGTCTTGCAAACATTGGGGGGAACAAAGAATGGAAAATTCTATGTTCACGCCTGAACATGCCAGATTTCATCATTCATAACTTGAAAAATGCTGAAGTGATTTTCTTTAAATTTGGATTGTTTTTCTTTCCTCGATTAAAGCTATAAAACAAGCCAAGTTTAAAGTTTGTAGCTTCAGCTGTTTTTGAATTATGCAAATATTTCAATATAGAAGTATGTTTTTCCATTGCTGAACCGATTTTGCTCAGACTTTCCGAAGATTTCCCTTTGGGCCAAGACCAGCCATAAAATGTATCTGACTAAAAGTAATTTGTCTAAAAATGTTATGAGCAACTCTGTAAAAGGGATAGCTTTCACAGTATTTGATTCTGACAAATGTTATAGCACACATATAGATATGACATACATGTTCTTGACAGAGCTTGTGATTTTTGGCGCGTTTCTTAAAAGCTCCAGCTGCTGAAATTAGGAGATTGCATGTGTTCTTTAACTCTCCCTGCTTCCCCCGCATATGTATTTTTTGTGGTTACAGAAAAAAGTATTGAAACATGAAATGAATGTATCCCATAAGCTCAGGAACCCTCAGTCATATCCAGAATCACAGGCCTAGGAAGAGGGATATGATGCAACAAGGCTGTTGTAGTGGGACCAGAGTCTTGATAGCCAAGTAATTCCCAGTATGGACGAGGAGTATCTGCACAAGGAATTAACCCAATATTGTTCCTCAGATAAAACTTTTCTGCAAGTCCATATATCAAATTTTCAGTTACCAGTACCCTTCCCAAACCATAATCCCCTGTACTAAAAGGTTTCTTCAAAGGTGTCTCTCACAGGCTACTTTTTTTTCCAAGAGAGTTTTATCAAAATTTAGTCATGTTGGGGACTGATGCTATAGAAAATTACAATGTTTTTGTCAATGCTATTTCTTAGGGCCACTGAGAAGATCCAATGACTTCAAGTTCTTCAGTAAAAAGATAAAATTTGACATCATCGAAAAATGCACCTTAGGGTTGCCCAGAGAGGTTGTAGACGCCCCATCCCCAGAAACATTCAAGGCCAGGTTGAACCCCCATTCTGAGCAACCTGATCTAGTTGAAGATGTCCCTGCCCATTGCAGAGGGGGTTGGACTAGATGACCTTTAAAGGTCTTTTCCAACCCAAACCATTCTATGATTCTTTGACATGAAGAGGAAAACTTCAGACAACGATCATTTGCATATGCTCTGTGGAGTCTTATTAGAAGTTGACAGTTAATTTAGTCAACATTTCATCTACCACAGCTCCTGTGTGCCAATCCTAAACACTCCTTTCCTTCCCTATAAAACACACTGATCACACTCAGCTTGAATTTGAGTTTGCCTCTTCTTTGCAATTATTCCTACTGACAGAGAACAGGAAGGAAGGGGAGAGAAAAGGGGCCTTGGGGCTGGAGTACTGTGACGGAGGAGATACGAACAGACAGTAGAAAGAGCCAATGCGCCCATGATAAAAAGACAGAATTTTTTCCTCTGAAAACACAAATATTTCAGACAGGCAAAGCAATGGACTGACTAACGGGAATGGCTTAGATTGGGATTGTTGATATAGCTATGGCTTCCCACCATTTTCATGATCTGCTCCAGCTGCACGGACCTCTAAGTTGCTTGTTAATCTGCACCTGAGTGCCTACAGCTCATGGGTCAGTTTGTGGTGGGCGTTAAAACAATGTTGTGTAAACTGCGACAATTCGTAAGATGACTAAACATTTTTGCAGTATGGCTGGGCCAGATTTTTGGAGGAAGCAGGCATTTCAGCTGTCTCAGCCTAAGCTCTCTCCCTCATCTGTAAGAGCTATATTCTCAGAACTTTTTGGTCAATCTTTCTTTGCTTTTGGTAACAAACTGTGCCTTTCTGCCTTACGCTGTACTCCTCAAATACCTGTTGATACTTCCATTCTCAGGAATGTCCAGGAATCAACAACTGTTTCCACAGTCCTCTCCACATGTAATCATTAGCTGTATCTGGCCTTCTTCATCCCATTAAAAAAAAAAAAAAAAATTGCACATCTAATTTCCAGCACATATAATTCCGTGCCCTTTCACGAATGAGATGTCAATCTGCAACAACACCCCTCTTATTCCTCTTATTTCCTCTCCTTCCAGCCAGAGCTGTATCAAAGTGTATCCGCTCATTATTTCCATTACCTGATCCCCCATTCAGCCTACACATAACTCATTGACGAGGTGCACGCCTCCTCTTGTAACCCAGCCCCTCCCAACCTAGCCCCTTGGCTGCTTTGTCCTGGACAGTATGCAGAGGCTTTGACAGAGGAAACAGAGCTCTGTTAAGGATGTTCTTACAGTCTTGGTGCTGCCTATCTCGTCTTGCCACGTGTGGGCAGGGGGAAGTGAAAGAAGTGGGGGGTGGCCATCCGGCCATCTATCTTCACAGAATGTGGCCATTCACTGCTACTCCCATGACTCACAGTAATGCTGCTCCATGCTGCTGCCAGACAGCAGGGACCTTTCCATGGGGAAAATGGGAAAGGGAGGAGGAACAAAAGGTAGAAAACCCACAAAGGCCAAATTCTTCTTGGAGTCTTTTACTCTCACACCTCTAAGCTTCAGCTCTATCCTGAACTCTTTCAGACATAAACTAAGACCACTGGAATACGCAATGTGCCCAACAGCCGATGGAGGATGGTTAAAGACAGTAGTAGAAGGGAAGAAAGAGTAAAGTCCTTTGCCTGGACACTGATCCCCTCTGATTGAGTCATTGCTGACAGAAATGTCTTCCAACTAATAAACATGTTGCTCTTATTATTAACCTGGAGAAAATATAAAGCAGAGCATACAACAAGCATATCCAAATCCATAGCTGACTTCACAAATGCTATTTTAATCTAGGCACAAACTCTCTGAGACTATATTGTTTCCTTGTAAAGGGAAGATAAACAACTACACACGGCCTGCTTTTTCAAAATATGTACTCCCCTTCTGTGCATTGGAAAAAGGAAATTAATTTTATACTGGTAACTACTCCTAAACGCAGTAATTCTTCCAAAGACCATCTAGAAACTTCTTACTTTCCACTGCAGGTTTCAAAGCACAACTAGACCTAATTAGTGTTGAAATAAGTGTGTTAGCAGTATCCTGTGCCATTCTGTGGTATCATCCTATGCTAAATCAAGGGACATATTTTCCTTCTTTCATTATTATTTTAATGTGAGGAGGAGGGAAAAAGATGATCCACACCAAATGAAGGAAAAAAGGGGAAAACAATAACAAATTGGTATCTCTTTCAAGAATTGCCCCACAGGCCAAACATTTTTATGTTCTTAATCATTATTAAATGACTTAACATGACACACAGAGCCTGGCGAATGATTGCATCCTGACATGAGAACGAATTACAAATGAAATGAAAGATCAAGCTGTATTAGAGGACTGCCTCTGGGAAATGAAAATCTTTAATTCTCTTTTATTATTGACATTTATTTGGCTGCCATGAATAACAACATAGCAAAGAGATTCAGATATGCTTGTGCACTGAATAGCTTATCCCACGGCTCAAAACTGCCTTAACATTTATCATGTTTGCTTTTGTAGCTGACACCATTGCATACACTCTCTATCCATCTTGCATTTATCATGCATATAAAGTGCATTCCCTAATTTAAGTTCATTTCATAGTGTACAAACAGCTAAGATTAGCAAGTGTCAGTCCTCAAATAAGCTCCCAGTTGTAAAAATATCAAAGAAGGGATTAATGGATTTGTTAACAACTCCAGTTTGAAGAATAAAATAAGTACACAGTGAAAATTAAATAAGAGCACAGGAGGGTTACATGTAAGATTTAGGTTTACTACCATTATTACTAGTTCATATATAAAAACATTTTTATACTGCTATTTTTCAGCCAACTGTACAATACTCAAGCGGAGTGCTTCCATATGGGCCATTCACATAATGCTGTAACTTTCTGGAAGCAACACTTCCACCATTATTCAGTGAGATACACATACCCAACTCTCAATGACTGCTATTTCCTTTAAACCACTTTGTAGCTAATGAAATAGGGGAAGAAGCAAACTATTGGAGAAATCATTCAAACTGCTGCTAAGAATGATCTATACAGCAGTGATATACCTACTTAGTGCCTAGCCCTGCAGGCACAGTTTGAAGCCAATTCTGATTTTGAGGCAAATATCGTAGGAGTAAGCACCAGTCCCTCAGGTGCAAAGCTTCCTCAACTTTACTTGATTTCCAAGGGAGGAATTCAGCTCTGACTAATAACTTACCTTGTGAAGGAATGAACGACTAAAATGGCTTGCCACAGCACATGTTTTTAATAGCTTTATTTAGTCTAGAAGCATAGGTGGACAGAATTAAAGAGACTGTCAAAAGGTAGGCAGTCATGTTTATAATGCTTAAATCTGTGCGTTGTACATCATCAATTTAGACAGCACTAACTACTTGTAACCCTGCTAGAACACCTTTTCCCCACATACTCCTTTGAGAATAGAAGAGTAGACGGCTGTGAAAAACTAAAGTGAGACTTTCTGCTCAAAGCAAAAAAGCCTGGAAATTCACTTAGTACTGGATTTCACTTCCTCCTCTTCACAAATGTTTAAATATACTCTACTGTTGCACAGCTGTTCTCAGCAGGCATAGTGTGTTCTTGTTTGCAGCAAAGATGGCTACACAGATAAAATCTGAAGTCATAAAAATCTGAGTAAAACGAACTGGATCAATATTTTAGATCTATGTTATAAAAAAAGAACTTAAGATGTTCAGAGCTAAATTCTTGGGCATTCTTTTGAAATATTAACTTCTTAAATTCAGAATCTTAAAACAATTAAAAGCATAACAGATAAGAAACACGGACTAACATTGAAAGGCAAATGCTCCAACTACCATTTAACACATCATTTGTAAAACCACAACTTGTAACTGATTAACTAGAATATTTACTGTGAGCAACAACGGAGATTTGAAAAATATACCTGTAGCCATCACAGTGTCATCTTTCCCCTGGGTAAAGACTACGATTCGTTGCCTTTTAGTGTTCACCTTTGGCAGGGCTTGTGTCTTCCGGGCTATCTCCTTAATGTCTTCAGTCTATTAATAGAGAGAAAGAAAATTCTTGTTACCAGTGCACTAGAGCAGTGAGAGATTAGAACTTTATTAGCAGATCAAAGACTTACTTTCCTATGGCTAGGTATAAAACAGACTTTATTGCCAGTAGAGGAAGATTTTTAAAAGGAGGAATACTTCGTTCTCCTAGGGGTTTATGTAGTACTATGAGACTATTGTTTTTGATAATGATACTTCAGCTTGATAATGATACTTCAGCTATTCCAATTGCTGCAAAACTGCAAAGCTAACAAAGGAATTACAGAGCATTTCCTAATGAGCAATTAGAGGGTTTCTTTGCTGATAACTGGATTCTAACCTTACTGATCATAAAATTAAAAATAAAATTGGTAAAAGAATACATTGGATAAACTTTGAGCCTGATTTTCATCCAATTCAGCCAGGTTTTATAGTACTATAATCCCTCTGATTTCAGCAGGATAACAAATAATGTTTCTCTAACTTCTCTACAGCAGCTGATCTCAGCAAGTAAACTGACTGTACACTGCAGCACCTTAGAGGGTGTGGAGCCCAGGTGAATATGCTCCGTGCTGACTAGCTGGTTGCATAACTGAGATGCAGGGAACCAAAAAGTGAAAGCTATATTCAGTGGGGCACTGAACATCCCTGATTTTCTGAAGTCAAGCTAAGCTGCAAAAATTTCAAGAAATTTTGCTTTAAAGAGACCTCTTACCCATCCAATGTCTTTGACAGCAACAAGTTTGAAATGGTTAATCTGATGCAAGAAACTCTAACAGCACAACTTGTCATTAGAATATTATCCTTCCTATTCTCATAGTTGCCCTAAGATCTGAAACACAAGGACTTCAATTTCTAATTTACTTAGTTTTCAATCTAATCTAAATATAGGTATTCTGTTATTTGTATAAGCATCAAATCCTTTTATAATGCTATGTGGGAAGCTTTTGTTCTCAGATTTATCTCAAGTCAGTAAGTTCTATAAATTAACTTTGATATATGTAAACCTATTTCTCACAATATTTTTCTTTTTTTTTCTTTTTTTTTAACATTAGAATAGTAAAGACTATATTTATTCTCTGTGCTACTTACTATGCCCCACTTTATTCATACCTGTGTTAAAGAACACCATAGTTTTTTGCCCAGTTTGCTGTTGCGTACAAGCAACTGTAGTGCAACATAGCTGATTTGGTGAGGGCCTAGCACCGAAAATATGAAAACATAACAATACTTTCTGCATTGTTTTATGTCCTGTTCGTTATGAGTCCCAACTAATTTTTTAACACAATTACATAACTAATAGAGTTCTTTCATAAAGCTGTCCAGAGTGGTTTCAAGTAATTTACCAGAGTTGTTACAATTGATTTATATTATTAATGAATTGATTTTTATCTTCCAAAATCAGCATAGTGTTATTTCGAAATCCAGGTACAGTATATACCATTTTGCAGCTTCCAATTTTAACAAGAGATTGATTATTTTTCATTACCAGGTTAGTTAAACACTTCAAGAATTACAACCTTCATACCATTCAGTCCTGGTTACTTGCTGATTTTTGATAATCTTGTTGATCTTCAAGCACTTCATCTTTCTTATGGACAGAGAATATGCCTGGGCTCTATATTTACCAGTACTTGTTTATGTGAAAATTATCTAGCTCTTTTGCACTACTTTTAGCCTCCCTTTAATTTCTTCCCCATCTCTGGTAGTCAGTGAGCCCATTGATGTATACACATTTGCAAATGTGAAAATAATTTCCCTTTACTTATTAGTCTCTACTCCTTCTTAAAATTCTCTCGTACTTTTCATTTCCATATATTACACTCATTTGTGTTATTTCTTCCTTCTTCCTGCTTATATTGTTAATACAGCTTTTAGAAGACAACATCTTCCACCAGAGAAGAGAAGAACTTTCAACCCCTCTGCATGGACTGAGCACAGTGAACAGGGGCCATCTTACCCCTAATTCTCAAAAGGTGAGGTGTCCCTTAAAAGTCTATGCCAGAGGAAAAAAAAATATATATTGTCGCTTTTCTGTTTTGAAACATCTTTTTAAGAGATTTGTGAATAGCAGGTATCAGCTGGTGGCACAAGCTCTTGAACAGGGGATGGATGGAGAATTAGAGCCCTCCAGCTTGGTAATATTTAGGCTTCTGAAGGTTCGCCTAAATTCTGAACTATTTCAGGCCTTGAAAATTAAGAGATCCGTGAACTAGAAAATGCAATAAAGCATCGTGGAGATCAAAGGAAACAGAAGAGAGGTGTTTAGTTTTTGCTAAGTAGGGAGTGGTGGCCAGTTACTTTATTAAGAACATTTACAGTGGAGCAAAGCAGGCACAGAAATCAAAGAGCTTGAAGATATTTGTGCAATGTATTCACATGCACTTTGGATGTTAAAAGAAAAATGAGGAAGTTATAATAGGAGAAAATGGCATGATCAAGAGGTAATTTCCTCAACTTAAGGAAGAATAAAGATGAACTTACATGAGGGAAAGAGGACCCCGAGGAAAAAGATTAGTGAAGAATGATGGTAAAGGATGAAATAAAGTAGGCAGTGAAAGAAAGTAAAAAGCACATATGTTTTCAAGAAGAATTAAATATATAATAAGCATGTAACAGTGGAAGGAAGGTATTTAGGGGACAAAAAAGGCAATTTTTTAAAAAGCAGAAGTTTCAAAACAGAGTGGTTTGGACACTGGTGTCTGATTGCTCAGACTTTAAAAGTAATTGAATAGCATCTTCTGTGAGTATTAACTTGGCCATGTTTAGCCAAAAGCACTTTCTATACTAAAATTTTTCAAAGGAAGAGAATAAAACAGATTTCTTATTATTTTTGTTAACAAATAAAATCCGTTCCAGGATGCAATTCAAATTCAGCTACCAGCAACTTTTCATCACTTCTACGATAAATATCCTCTTGATTTTTGCCCAGGTCACTCAAGTCCTTTCCTGTTTCGCCAGTTTTCTATTCTCAATATAAATCACAGAATCAGTTCTATAAGCTTTTGAGGGTTGCTGGAAATTCTTCTTGTTTTTAACTGAAAGGCTGATTGAAGCTCTTTAAGTCTTTCCTAAAATACACTATGAGTAGTGTGATTTTTTTTTTTTCCCCCTTCCACAGCAAAATGGGAAAACAAGACTGTGGACACTCATCAAGTTTTACACATCTCTGTCAGTAAACTTGATGTGTGAGTTGTTGTCAAGCAAGGGGGTAATAAGAGATAAGATCATAATCATTGTGCACTTTACTGATATGCTGTAATCAAATGTGGCAGATTTAGGATGTTCAGAAGGAACCGTGCTAAAATCTCTAAGCAAGCTCTAATGGAAAGGTTAATATGATGGTAGTTAGCAGACACCAGCAAAAGCAGTTTGTCACTAGAACTGAATTTAAACCAGGCACATTCAAAGTCTTTAGCTCAAGGGGGCAATAAAAATATAGAATGGGTAGACTTAATACACTACTTCCTTTCTTTTTTATTGTCTAGCTACCACAGGGTACCAATAATTTGTTATGCTTCATATTATATTTGGAGGCATCTGTGAAATTCATTCATTTGCTAGAATAAACTCAAAGTGTATTTTTATGCTAACAATACAGATTATACAAATGAAAATTGACAGTGATAAAAAAGTCTTGATTTCTACGAAGCAGCCACATGAATTTGGGAAACATAAAATGAAATGGGACAGCCCACAGTTTTAATATCTAAAACACTGATGGCACTGATGTACCTGCTGGTGTACGGTTCTAAAGAAATCTAAATTGCAGAACAAAGATTGTCAGTCTTTCCTTCTTTTTTTATATGCAACCATCCACACACAGAAGTGGCAGGTTCTTAAAGCGATGTGGTTTGAATTGCGCGGTTTCTATTATTTATGCAAAACGGTGTTGAGCAGTCAAACTCCTATCTATTCTTTTACACTGCAAACAAATCAATTAAGGTGGATCTTATTCCAGTAAAAAAACATGTAAAAGGATTTATGTGCATTCAATTCTGCAATTTAGATTTCAGTAAGATCACTTACTATCTGCAAGATTAGCACAACCGTTGTCACATTAATTATAGTATTTAAAACCTGCTTATTTGAATTCAGCATTAGAGACCAATAGCTGACAGCTCTTCAGATGAAGTTATCTGAATTTAGCCAATGGGAGTCACTATTCAAATAAATACCTCAAGAAGATGAAATCAAAAGCTCTGAAAATCACTGTAAAATCAACAGTGTTTACTTGAAGAAAGTAGAGGATCATACATTTTTAGAGCACAGATGGAAAACACCAACTCGAATATGTTTTGAAACACAAATTCCACACTACCCCTTCTAAAAGAAGCTGTTTGTAGAAGCATGGTTTACATTAATCAGTACCCAACAATTTTATATACAACCTTTCTAAAATTCATTTGCATAATGATAATCCGCATATGGCAGGGTTTAAGTTATTTAAGCAGTGTTATATTTCACTATTTAGTCTTGCTTCACCACTGCTTTAGCAGTGAATCCTTATGGAGTGTAATGCAGCTAATGAGGTAGCTTTTTAACTGAACAAACTGACAGGTCCCATATCTGCAGAGGCAGCTTGAAACCGTGCCCAACCTCTCGGCTTCCCAAGAGGCTTTTCAAAATTCAATAAATAACATCTGTAGGCGATGTTGGGTGCAGACCTAGCAGAGTGCGTCATAACACTGAGCTGGCAGAACAAAGAAACCATGACGACTGCCAAGTTTCCATGGCAACCGCTGCGAGGCTTGGAGAGTATAATAGCACATCAATCATTGTCCAAAAGAACTTCATTATCAGCAAGAAAAAAAACCTTTAGGATCTGTTTAGTGTGCAATTGTGAGTTAACTCACCTCAAAGCCTTGCTCTCTAGCAAAAGTGGCAGCTTCCTGAAATAATAAAAAAAGAACAGTTAATTATAAAGTGCCAGATAATGAAGAAATAACACATTTTGAAACTCATTCAGCCAGTTTTCCTTTTACACTATTATCTCAATATACCCATATACAGTTGTTCAATTCTGATAGTCGCACCAAAAGCTTCCCTCTCACCCAACAACAGTACAATGTCAACACATTTCACAAGTTCAAAAAAAGAAGGTACAATATGTTTTTTCCAGGCGAGGAAAGTTACTTCTGGAGATAGGACTTTGACTAGCAAACCACTACTTCAAATCCAGACAAACATCCTTCAGACATATTTTTAATTGAAATTGTATCATATCTCCATTTATGTATAGCACTTCATGGGATACAGGTTATAGAGCCATTTAAAAAAAATGATTTGTCATCTACATTGAACAAAAAGAACAGGATCAAAAAATGTGTTCAAACCCTTGTGATAGAATCAGACGAGCATTTTAAAATACTCTGATGTCTTAATCACTGCTTTAGGCAATTTTACTATGTTCTTTTCCTGAAAGAACAGAGGAAACATCAGGGTATCAGAATGTCCTCATTTCTTATTTATATTAATTGGAGCAATTAAAATCCATTTTGAAATAAAAGCAAGGAGACAGAAGACAATAGTAATGTTTTCCCCTTACTCACTTTCTACCTTAACATTGCAAATATTGCAGAAAAACCCTCAAAGTTTTTATGTTTTAACTTGCATTCTTCCATATTATCTTTGCAAGTGATATTAACAGAGGGATAAGTCTTGAGCCAAAATGGTGAGCTGATCCAACTAAGCAAAAATGACAACCGTACCAAACGATTTAAGTCCAGTGTCCCTATGACAGCTTTTAATGCTGCAGAAAATACAGACTTGTGGACCTATATGATCTGCCAATTTGGGGGCAACAGAAGAATTAGAAGTGGGTACAACTGATTATAACAACAGTAAGCTGAGGTTAATAAAACGTGATAAGCTGAAAAGCACAACTCCTCAGGCTGCTTCACTGCAGAAACATAAGGCTGACCGGGTTAGCCTTAGCTGATGTTGACAGAAAAACTGAATCATGGTCCTGACAATTGGGTGCGGGCAAGGTTAGCCACTTTGACAATTTACTTACAATTGAATTCCTTCTTGTACATCACACAGTCAATGACATTTGCTAGCCTGGCTGTCAAGAAGGAGTGTAGGGTTCAAAGATATCATGCAGTGTTTTCCTAAACCAGCATGTGATTAACAAAGCCTATGCTCATACGAAAAAAGGAGCCTGCAAGCTTCCACTCTAAAGTGATGTACTTACAATGAACTGCAACACAATCAAGAAAGCCTCAAATGGGACCAGGACACAGAAAAAAAAAAAAAAGTAAGAGAAATGAGGGAGTGATAAGGGGGCAGAAAATGAGAAAACTGACAAAAAATTATGTACTGTAGCCAAATTGCTTCTTTAACCTCAGGTTTTTGGTCATGCAATTGAAATTGGAAGTTACACTGATCTGTCCTAAAAGGTTTTTTTTAATGACCAATGCAGCAGGACATTAACATCTGTGTTAAACTATTGTTTGGCCAGGAAACGGGACACCAGTACATGACATAAAAACTATTCCAGTTAAGTAGCGTTTCCTTATGTGGGAGCCTTTGACAGAATTCATCTTGATTTTCTATGCTGAGGCACCCATGCATAGCACATGCGGTTTGAAAGACCTGGCCCTTCCACAAGAAAGGACAAATGATTGCACATTTGTTAAAAAGTATCTCATCTTCGGATTTTCATGTTAGAGCGTCATCTTCTAGCCTGGTCTGCTGCCCCGCTACATGAATAATGGTAGCTAGCATACAACCATAGATTTTCCTGCAGTTGACCTCTAATCTAAAGGTGTCTGAATGCACCAAAGAACAACAGCAATCATAATTTTCTTCTATCAGCTGAACCTCAGAATAACTCCTGAGCAGCTTCTTTTAGTGAGGACTGTGCCTACAGCCCCCTAAGACTCAGCCTCTCTCAGAATTACAACCCTTTAAGAATTAAGGCCCTTCAAGTAAAAAGATAATAAAGCTCAAAATACACATTTGGAGACTACAGTTTGGTGTTTGCAAAATGGTGACAAATGTGAGGCAGGCCCTGAATGCCAGGGACAGTTCAAAGTAAATTAACCAGATAAAAGCGATGAGAACCTTTTAGTATCTATTCACAATAACAGTGAGAACAGGAAACAAGCAGAACCCATCTGTGCAGCCCTAGGGCACCTCATACTGAGCCTCACATCTCTAATAAAGTAGTCAGGTTAAAATCTAAGCGGCTGTAACATGTGGAGACTGCTAGGGTTACAACAGCCAGCCAGGGCGTTTCCTGATGCAGGTGATAATCAGTATGATAATCACTATATTTACACGCTTTCCATTTTATATCTGACATTGGAAATCACGAAGAAGGAGGGATTAAGGAAATAAACAACCTACACAGAAGCTTTACGGCTCCCCAGAGAATGCAGCATTTTCATTCATGCGTGACATGCGACAACAGCAAAGCAAAACAGCAACAGAACAGAATTTTCTTAGGAGGCTTCATTTCACATCAGGAGTTCTTTCAGTTTTGATAAACTTTTGTCATTATTCATTCATTACTCCAACTCAGCATTTTCAGAGCTATTTTCCATTACTGTCTACAACAGAACATCTCATTTCTTAAAACCCTCTCCCCAACCTTTTTACTCTTTCATACTAAATATATTAAAAACTCACCGTCCTTTTTCTATGTAATTTTCTTACTAACTGCAACAGTGAATTTATTGTGTACCACCTAAAGTAGAAATGGGATTTATTACTAGTTATGAAACATTATTTGGCTCATGCAGTTTTGAGGAAAAAAAAATTCCAAAGTACAGTCACACTGAAAAAACCCTGTGTACAGAGTCACTTAATGAGAGTAATACCATATCACCAAAGTCCACACACACCCTCTCTTTGCACAACAGTGAGCAGCTTACACAGGAAAGTGAGATAAATTAAAGAGATAACAATAAAAAAAGACAACTTCCGTTAGTACTGGCCTTGCTGTTATGTTAGAACTCACTTGCTAGCTGAAAACTATTTCCATTTTTGCATGTATTTTATTGCTGTTGGAGTCCCAGCATTTGGTGAATGGAGCTGTCTATAATCTACACTGAGGCTAATTGTAACAAGACTTGTTAAAATTCTGAGCCCTTTTATCACCAGCAATACAAACTATTTGTTTATAAGTAAACAGAAACATACCCTCCAAACACAGAATCCATTAGCATCTGCATTCCTAGGAGTATTTGTTAGCCCCCTGTGTGAGAAGAATTTTATGATTATAGAGTTAAGATGGCTCAACTTCAATAATCATTGTTCGGTTTCCCATAACACACAAAAGGCACACTATATATTAAATATTCTTGACACATCCACTTTTTTTTTTTTTTTTTTTGGTACCAAGGTTTTATGATGACTTGATCAAATTATAGCCAAAATGGTAACAACATGCATGTTGGGTTAAAATTAATTCATGTAGGCCAACATAAAACTCATGCAGTTGTGTTGAACAGCATTTAAAGCCGTGTATCGATGAAATTAGCTGACAAAGACTGTTTCAAAAGCACCACCAACAGTATCATCTACAATATGTATTTTAACGTTTATATGGAGAAAAGAAGCACTGTAAACTAAATTTGCATTTCATTGCTGAAATCAGCATTATCTCATAAAGAAATGATAAAACAACAGGACAGCAATGATACCCTTGCACACTGAATGCATTTCCCGTAATTACACACGAAAGCAAATGCAGGTGACACTAAAGCTAATCCCTCCCCTGCCATCCTCCTCGGTAGAGGAAACATCTCAAAGAATAACCTAAACTCACATATTACAGTACTACCCTGTGCAGCTCGTTCTAATTCTCTATTTTCCCTTGGGGAAAAAAAAAAAAAAAAAAAAAAAAAAATCCCTGCACTTGATTTTTAAATTTTTTTAATTGGGAGATTATTGGCAGGTTTTGAGGGAGTTCCTACTGCAATAACTGTAAACTTCCCAACTTACCCAAAACAAAGCCCGAACGAGCCCTGTTTACATTTTCAGGTACATAATCCTCTTCCTCTATGGAGAAATCTACGACTCAGTAGGTTCAGCCCGGTCTGTGACTCAATGTAATCTTAAACTTGCACACACACATACAGCATATGCGTAACTGCAGAGGCAGAGCCTTGCAGTACAGTGCAGTGTAGAGTGCATAATGACCAAAAGAAATAAGAAAAAGCAAACTTGAGTGGACTCACTCAATGAGAAACAGTAAATGAGTATGAGTACCATCCACCTAGTGCCTGCATTTGATGGAATCATTCCTACTGGTCCAATCATGTTTGATTATAACTTGACTAGTACTTCCACCTCTCTACCTTACAAGACTTTTTAAACTGCTAAAATATTCTAAAAATCAATCTTAAACTTTTCCTTCCTTTCATACACTTCAGAAGTATGATTTGTTATTTTTCTTTCATTTACATTGTTTCCTTGAACACACTAAAGGCTACAATTATCTTGCCCAGATAATTCCGTTTTTCTTCAGTATAATCCATCCCACTCATGAGTTCATCTCCAACTCTGGTATAACTTTGTGTTCTTTGTATCCTCTTTTGCTTTTCTACAGATTGCCTTGTTTGCAGCAACAAAGTTAGTTTCACAAATCTTCTCTAACATTAAAACCCTGTTATCTAAATGAAATGGGTGACAACAAAGTAAAATAAGCAAATGGGGATATAGGGAAGACTTTCATGCAAGTGATGCCACTGATACCTATGACTGACTCAATCAAAGTTGTTTTATATTGACAATCTCCTTTTTTAGAGATAGGTGCTGAAGATTTGTATTTCTGAAATAGACATTTTTATTAAAGACTTCCTAAAGGACAGTATACTTGTAAAACTTTCTGAAACAAAACAAAAACCAACAACCAACCAACCACACAAAAATTCACATATTATTTGTCTTGCTGCACTATAGAGACAGGAAAGTTGTCGTCTTTATTATAATATCATTACTAACACTTGTAGTTCAGCTTTCCTTAGGTAGGTACATTTGTCCTTTCTATCTGTTCCTTCTGTCACCTTCCCCTGTCCCTAACAAAGAGCTTTCATATAAAATTCTGTGCTTTCAGAGCTTAATTTTATATACTCCAATAGGTACTGAGAACATCTGATTTCAGCAGTATCTGTTGTGCCCAGTAATTCTGAATACACGCCAATAAAAGATATCTTTTGTTAAAATCTCCCTCCTTTTTTGTCAGAAGGTAAGTCATAAGAGTGACTTATCAAGATCACCATGTGCCCTCCTTTTGGTGTCTCCTTCATAAAACACTTGTCACAGTGCAGGAGTTAAGCTAGTTTTTAAGAAGGGGGGCTACTGAGCTGTTCCATGGCATATTACCCACTCTTCTAGCTCCAGGCCAGTTTATACTAAATATGACCCTGGAAATGTGGCTTAAGGCATAGACAGGACAACGGATTTTTAGTTGCCATTTCTGAGTTATAACAAAGATAGCACACATACACCCACTAACTTAATGAAACGGTGGGGTGTTCTTATATCAAATCCAGGTATGTAATGCAGCCCACAAACATGCAGTAACATGATCTGTCTTTATACCACTCTTTCCTGTGTATGCGACACAAAGTGAAACTAAGGTATACGAGATTTTATTGCCCATTCCAATTTTAAGTGATAATATAGATAGGTGCATATATATACACACACACATACAAAATAGCAAATTCACAGTTCTTAATGTAATGAATTAATAGCATGTAGGAACTACAATTATTTTCATGCTATGCAAATAAGGGTGATGTCAAAGCTGTGGTAATGATAATCATGACCTACCTAAGGAATCAGAGGTAGATACTGCTGAAGACTATTCAATGATCAGTTGAAAACATGACTTCAACAAATGGCCACTATTATTCTGTTATTCAAAATGAATGGATGGAAAGTCTACAGGACACAGTTTCAGCTGGATCACTAACCTTTAGTACTAACAGTACATTTATTGTGGTTAGTGGTACGACACACATGTTCCTCTTCAGTTCAGTGCTAAGTAGTTATGAACAGTTATTCAAAACACTGTAGATAGTTTTATCCAGCAATGTTATGTCATTGTACTCTGATTTAGACAGGCATTACTTTAAGGTCAACTATTACTACATTTCACTGTGTAAAAGCAATACAAGCTCATATACCTTAGTTAAAAAATGGCCATTTATAAAGGCATTCAGGGCTTAGGAGGTGAATGTGATTTTATACTTTTTCTTTTTCCTACAGCTGATAAATTTGAGCTATACTTGGGGATGTGTTACACAGACACAATGCTTCAGTATTATTTTCGTTTGACAACCACAGAAGACTAATCCTTGATCTGGTCAGTAGTGTACACCTGTTCAAGTTTCACAGAAGATCAATACAAGTGGTGACAGAACAGACAGACCCTGCACACAGCTTGAGAATCAACACTGAGAATCAGCAGTATCTGAGCAAGTACCTACCTCTCACTGGTTATTACTGAAGAAAGCACAGCTGGCATCAATTCGATGGACAGATTATCATAAAGGAACACTGAGGTGTTTTTTTTTCTCTTTACTGTTCCCACGAGCAGCGCCACACCCCAAAATTAATTTTCTTCATAAAGTATAACAAGAGTTCATATCATATCCTAAAATATTATTTCAGCTTGCTCCAGTAGTACTAAAGATACTGGTAAATATATCTACACTGCCTTCACCCAGTAGGTGAAAATATAAAATAATAATAATCAGTTCAAATGAATAATCAGAGCAAGTACAAATACCACAGGGGGTTAAAGTTGCAATGTTCAGAGGGGGTTCTGGCAGAGTACTAGAGGGTTTCGTTTGAAAAAGCCTAGTGTGAAAAGAATTGAGAAAGAAACGTATTTCCTGTCCTGCTTGGGTTCACCCTGGAGCGTCTGTATCATGTACAATTCATTAATATTCAAGTTATTTGTTCTCCTATTCAGGTTATTACTAGAACTATAGTTCCTGCTAGAATCTTCTATGGAAAAAAATCACCCTGACTCAGAGCTTAATGCCATTACAGGGTCTGCAACAGCTGCAGCAGCGATATGCCTCTGAGCCATTTTGAAATTTTATGACGGATAAAGTACTATGACTTATATCTTGACCTTACATCCTTACCTAAAGAACTGAAATACCTATGACTCTGTATGTGTGTCTCTCCTCACATATTATAAGCATCAAATTAGTAAACGATACTTACACCACCTCTCTATACAAATGTGACTGTCTCTATCTTAAAAACAGATGCGCCATAATCAGAAGAGAGTGAGGAGAAAAAAAACAGACTCCTTAATCATCACTGAATCAGAGGAACATAATAAAAGTGAAAACAAATATCTTAAAATTAATTTAATAGTTAGAAGATAAGGGTTTTATACACATATAAAAAAATAAAAGGTGTGCGGGGTGTCTTTTGAAGTCTTTAATACTGCTCTTTGGATGCTCTTAGTGCTAACGGATGACAAACAGAAATAAAAGATTGCATCATTTTCAACAAGGCCTTCTATGATTGCAACCACTCAGACTAGCTTGAAATCACTGACAAATAGTCTCATCTAGCAATTTCAGACAAAGAGAATAATCAGTGTAAAAGTGCTAAAAGTCCTGGTATCCAGCAGGACTTGTCTCAAGTCCAGCTAAAAGGTTAACAAATTTTTAGCAGTGAAATTGAGTTGTTTTATATACTTTGTTTGGTATGATGTCATGCACAGCCACTTAGAATTATAACTAAGGCTATGGTACTGGGAAACCTTGTAAAAAGCAATCATCTCGTGTAACTCTCTTCAGGTGTTAGACTTGCACTGCTTGTTAACGCTAGCAAGAAAATAAAATTGCTCACTGCAATGTCTAGCAACAACACCCACTTTAACTGATCCTAATATTACACATTTTACCCTTTCAATGAAACCTGAAGAGTTCACTTAAAGAACTTTATTGGAGTTTGTTATGCTATTTAATGCTAATTCAATGCTTAATTTATCTGTGTTCAGGATAGAAATATTCAAATTATTTTTTTCCTGTATTTTCAGTTTTAGCTCCTGCAGCTACTTTACAGAAGGAAAAACCTAGTTCTCAGCCTGTACTAGTGTCTCTCTCTCTCACAATATGGTCATTGCATGGAAAACCAAAATTTCAATCTGACCACAGTTAGGTCACTGCGGTCCTGACTGAAGAATGTGAGCTGTAATTCCAGATGCGACTAAGGCACTGTTTATCATCTTGGACAAGTTGTTAATTTCTTGCACCAATTTTTTAAAAATCTGTAACAGTTAGAATTTACCCGCTTCTGACCATTAAGTGCTTGAGGGTGAGCGTTTTTTCTGTATTTTTGTTCATTTTCTAGGAGAAGCCTACCTGAACCTGAGATGGGCTAAGACAGAGAGAGGCTGAAAGAAAAGTCAAGGAATGAAATTAGGGGGATCACAAATTCCAACGTATTTTAAAGAAGTACTACAAAAATCACAGAGTGGTTGAGGTTGGAAGGGGCCTCTGAACATCACATAGTCCAACTGCACTCCTCAAGCACGGTCAGCTAGACCAGATTACCCAGTACCTTTGGGAATCCACAGCCTCTCTGGGAAATCTGTTCCAGCATTTGACCACCCTCACAGTAAAGGTTTTTTCTTATGCTTAAGTGGAGTTCCCGGTCATTGAATTTGTGCCTTTTGCCTCTTGTTCTGTCACTGGATACTGCTGTGAAGAGCCTGGCTCCATCTTATTCACTGTCTCTTATTACATATTTACATGCATTGGTAAGATCTTCCTGAGCCTCCTTTTCTTGAGGCTCTCAGCCTCCTCTCCTCATATGACAGATGCTCCAAACCCTCAATCATCTTTCTGGCCCTTTGCTGGTATCACTCCAGTAAGTCTGTATCTTTCTCATGCTGGGGAGCCCAGAACTGGACCCAGCACTTGAGAGGCACCTCACCAGTTCTGAGTAGAGGGGAAGGACCACCACCATCCTCCACCTGCTGGCAACACTATTCCCAACGCAGTCCAGGATGCTGTTGGCCATTTTTTACTGTGAAGGCACATTGCTGGCTCAAATCCATTTTTTTTTCACAGTAGGATCATGAGGTCCTTTCTTATAAAGCTGCTTTCCACTCAGCTTGTTCCCAGCCTGTCATGGGACCAACATTTCTCCCCAGGTAAAAAGGCCTTCCATTTTAATTTGTTAAACTTGATGAGATTCTCATTGGCCCATTTCTCCAGTCTGTCAAGGTCTTTGAAATTTGATATTATACTTTCTGTTAAGATAGTAACTACTGACTGCAAGCACAGGATAAAATCCATGCCAGGGCTAGGCAGACAGGGAAAGACTTTATCAAAGACTTATTGATATATGCAGAAAAGTCAGATGACTGTTACGATGGAAACGAAACAGCTAAAGAAACCAAGCAACTAACCACAGCCATGCAGCAGGTGAGGACAGCCATGAACTACGAATGAATCAGAACAATCTGCTCTGACAAATAAGCAGTATCTCTCACTCAGAAAAACCCTCCATCCAGCTTCTGCTGGCCAAAGGACAGCCAGCATCAGTACAGAACACCAAAGACGAAGAAAATATGGAAGTCCATTAATGTCTTGACCAGTGAACCTCACCTAACTATTTCATATGCTTGGCAGCAGACATTCAAATTATTTATAATCAATTGCTTCATGCATTCAAATCACTCTCATTTCATTACAATTGCTTCTTCCTTTAAAAATTGGCTTAGGTAAAAAGATAATGACTATTATATTAGTTGGTTTTGTTACTATGTTTTCAAACATGAAAGTGAATTTTTTTTCAATAAGGGGGGGTCAGAATCCCTATGACAAAAAGCAAACTATAAGCTTTCTCAGCACTCCTTTCTACTTTTAAGACACCACACTCATAAAAAAAAGGAAAATGATAAAGAGTAAAATGCAAAAAAAGACTACCAAATGATGTATGAATATGTATAATTCCTATAGAAAAAATAAAAATAAGTTACGTAATTATGGAAAAATCACATTTCTAGATCAAAGATCAGTAATTTTTCACCTAATACAACGCAGCATCATTATGACAACTTATTTGTCAAAAGCGCATAGTTTAGCAATGCATTATCACATGGATAACTGTATGCAAACTCCTTTCTTTCAATGTGATCATTTGCTCTAAGATGCATGTGTAATCAGTAATACTGACAAGAAGCTAAATCCATAGCGGTTTTGTCTGTCAGGCATTTGCCTTCCCTGTTATATCAACTTTATGTACACTTATGTATACACACATACACAACGCTCCCAAATGCATATATAGCTCATGACAAAACTAAGGTGATCTCCCTCTCTGAAACCTTTTGTATTTCAGTCTTCTTCATGCACCCATTCTCCAAACCATGCCTAGTTAAATCAGTGGTTTTCACAGCATTTTTATTGATTAAACCTCTAAAAAAGGAAAAAAAAAAGTGCCTGCAATGGAATCACAAACCACAACTTACCAGCACTTTCAAGTTTTCTGAGCACTTGAAGGTTATGAAGACCTACAGCTATTGTTTGAGATATGCTGGTTACACCACCATTCATGTTAAATAGTACTGATGTATCTTTTTGTTACAATGAAATTATTTTACCTTGTTAATGTAGTTGCAAAGAATTATTATCTATTTTCTCTTAATATATAATTTGATACATTCACTAGTTATAAAATATTAAAGTGCAAATATGTTTTTCTTACAGTGTAAGACTGAGGTTGTTTTACTATTTGCTCTGTACTACTGTTCCTCAGTTCGTAAATTCACACAGATAACTTTCAAAGCCAAGTTGAAAAATAAAATTTGGACTCAGTCCACACAGAAGAGAAATGAAAAACTTGTTCTACGTTTGAATAAAAGAAAACTTCGACTTTCAGCTGTGCTCTTTTTACAAGAGCAGTTCTCTAAATCTCTGCTAAGCAAGGATACTCCCCTACTGCTACTGGCACCAGCTGTATATTCTAAAGGATCATAAAAATTTATCGTAGTTCTCAAGCAATAACGTTTTATAAATTTTGTACGTAAGCATACAAAAAACTTACCATCTCTGATTCTACCATTTGCAAATTCTCCACACACTCCCAGACTCGAGAATATTTTTTCATTCTCAGCTATACTTCACAAGAGTTAAAATTTTAACCTCTACTTCTGTGTCTTTAAAATGCTACATTTATTTTAAGATTTGTCTCACCACTATTTTCTAATTACCGAGATAGCAGATTGACACTACATTTTAATATACATATACAATATATTTGTTAACCATTACTATATGCTTAGTATATGTTAGCATATTGCAAATGAACCTGAAATTGCACCTGATACATTTCTCATTTTATTATATGACAAATGTAAGACTGCAAATTATTCTGAAGCTGAAATTAGTAGTCGTAGTAATAGTAGTAGTAATTCAGATTTGGACAGGTTATTTTTAGCTAAGTACTTGCTCAAGCCCTTCACTACAGATTTCTCACACCTCCTGAGTGCTTAGAAGTGTAAATAATCTTTTTTTTTTTTTCCCTTCAGCCTGTAGCATTATATTTGTGTTTGAATATAACAGAAGTTATTTCAACCTATTTAGTTTGCCTCACACTTTCCAACACAAAGAATTCCTGTGATTTCTTCCAAGATGCTGTCTCTTCCATTTTATGCAAAATTTGAAAAGAACTGTAGGGTCAAAGCAGTGCTGTTCTTTTGTTCAGATTGCATTCTGATTTGGGATCTTGAAAATTTACTTCTTTCTCTTACATTAGTAATAAATTTTTTGGTCAAATATCAGACAACAAATGAATGGGAACATTCTAAAACAGTAATACTATGCTTTCAGAGCAAAAGTAGTGTCAATAACAGTGCACCAGATGCTGCACTGGAAGCTTTTTTAAGACATCTATTTAGGGATTTAGGGAAATGAAGAAAAAAATAAGCTAAGACCTCTGAAAAGTGGCACAAATTTGTAGAATCTCCTTGGTTTGAGGTTTGTTTTTCCCAAAAGAGCTAGGAGAAATGTAGTGCTCACATAATACAGTAAAATCTAATTATGCTACAAACAACAAGCCAGAACAGATATTCAGCACTAACAGACATGTGTACATCTTCCTAATTCCTTGTCTTGTTACATTTTTGTATCACACACTCTCCTCTTTCAGTCAAGTTAATCAACTCTTCTGAATTATGCTTCGAAAAGTCACATATGACATCTACCATGCCATGTTTTGAAAATCACCATGCTCCAAAAGCCATTTTGATCTTAGGCTTAGACCATGAAAACAAATAGTTTATTTGGAGCCTGGCTGGCTTACATGGTGAGCTGTGAACAGTTTGCAGAGGATACTGTGCTAAAAGTGTCACTTTTTAAAAATAATATTGAAGCAGTTCTTTACAAACATGGCATTTGTCCAAAGCACATATGGAACATTAAATATAACCATAAAATTTTATGCACCAGATTTGACCAAGGTCTTGAGCTCTAATTCATATTTTCTCCATTTTGCTGGAAGACTAGCTGCATTTGATAAAGCTACTTCATAAGGACTCTGTTCTCCTAACATTTACACATCACACATCTGGACTTGGAAAAGGATTCTGAGTAAAAGAGCCAACTAATGCAGATCTTGTTTACATTATGTGCAATTATTCATGTGTCATGAATCTCCCTGGGATATTAGAATGTGCTGAAGACACCCAAAGCATATGCACTTCAAACAAAAGTGCAAAAGCCTGTGTGTTTCCATCCCTATCAATGAGCTCAGTACACATAGTCATATTAAGAAAATGAATGGTATTTGTATTTTCTAATAATATTGAATTTCATTTTTATTAATTATTTGTATGTAATTAGAGTTGCCCTTGGTGTCTGAAGATCTATGTTTGGATTGTTTTTCTCTCACAACTCGCTCACTGCAGCCAAGGGAACTAAGTGATGGCAGTTGCAACACTCAATTCAGTTACATAAACACATCTTCCTTGCCAGATTCCCCTGCGGTGTTCCCATTTCATGAAATAAGTCTCTAGCATTTAGTAATGTACTGTACCAGCAAGTTTCTTTTCATGTGACAAAAGGTTGGGTCCTCTGCTCCTGGCAGCAGAGCAGCATGTATGTGAGCATCACACACATGGAATCCACCCCAGACCGGGTGGCTGCACCAGCAAGAGGACAGAGAAGAAAGACGATAGTCGAGTAGCTACAGAACAAGAAATGGATGTCAGATTTTAGAAGAGGAAAGACAGACTTCATCCAGAAAATGAGGCAGATTTATTCCTAAGTCTGTTGCAGTGCCAACAAATATGAGTGTACATTATACCTTCAACCACGTACGAGATGCGTGTGCTTCCACATTGAGTGTATTTGCCAGTAGTGGTCAAAAACCACTCTGGCCAGACTATTCCTGTAGGTGTAGTTGGAACAAACACATTTTTGACTATGAAAGCAGGACATGGTAGTATATGGTAATAGTGGGGAGACATAGAAAGAGTGACATAATCTACCACACAGACGACGAGCTGCAGAGGGAGGGGGCTTTCTGAACCAGGTTTCCACACCACACCTGCCCATCAGCATGAAGCTGGGCGGTCATACTCCATTGACTTGCTGGAGCTTACCCTTACCAAGGATAGGTCACTGCTGAAAGCCATGTGGTAAATTATATCGGGACAAGTACCTATACGTCTGTGTAAAGGTCAGAGACAATGTAAGTTTTTGGGCATGTTTATATCAGGCTGTGGAGCATCACAGAGATCTCAGAACTACCTGAGCTACTAGCCTCAGCTGGTAATTCATTCAGAGTCACACAGTTTAAGGCACTCCTGAAACAAGGCGCTCACACCAGGAGATTGAATTGTCTAGTTCTGCAGGTCACCTGTCCAGGGCCAGTTCAAATGTCTTTGGTTGAAGAGTACACTTATGCTCTTAAAGGATTATTTGCAAATTCCACTTGCTGCCTAGATAAATCTAAAAATACTGAGGTTTTTTTCTGAGAAAGCAATATAGGAGGACAGACAGAATCCAAATAAAACCGGAAGTAGTTAGAATTACTTATTAACAGTTGCTATTTATAACACAACGAAAGAGGCTTTTTTGGATCCTTTTACACAATTTGCAGTCAACATGGAAGCTGTCAAAAAAAGTTTCCTTCCTAATTTAGGACTTCATTTTCCTTTGGAGGCCTCTGATCAGATTTAGAGAGTCTAAACAGTGGCATTGCTACATAAAGCTGGAATCTGAACCACTCAGTCTCCATCTCCAGTTCAAGGACTTAGAGAGGTTGGATAGAACTTCCCAGCTAAAGTAATTTCCTAACTCTTCCCTAAAACTCATACAGATAAACACCTAACAGCACCATGTCCACTTCCCTACCCAGCAAAGCGAGGATCCTTCTTTATGGGAAGAATCCTGACACTGCACAATGTGAGGAAGAGGAAATCAACCATCACGTGAATGTGGATCAATTTTATTTTTGCATCTTCACAAGAAATTGCTAATGGCTAGCTCCATGTGCTGACATGTTTGTTCAATAATTCATGTGCCCTGCTCCTCTGCAGTTAAACACATTTTCAAAGTAAGTTAAACAGGAACAAACCACTCCTGTTTCAGCATAAGATTGTCCACAAATTGACAAAATACACATCTGAGTTAAAGCTGTTGAGCTTAAAATAATGTCCTATCTCAGTTCAGACTAATTTTCCCGTGTAGATAAGTCTTTATTAAAGGAGAATGACTGAAATGGTGGATTAAGTCTACAGTCCTGCAAACTGCTTTTCTTCAAATATTCACAATTCTTATATGTATTCAGGTTATCTCACACTGTCTACATGTGAGAAAACATAACTCAGCTGTAAGAAGGAGAAGTCTAGATCTGTGGTAAAAGAGTCCCATTGTCACAAGTCACATCGGGGTAGCCCACCACTGCCCCAGTGGTTAATGCTGATTTGGGAAATCTAGTACTTGGCTTCTCATTTCTATTGGTGTCAGCGAGCTGCATCCCAAGGTTTAAAAGGTCACTACCTAAATTCTTCATAAATTTGCCATTTCTAAAGTAGAAGAAGCAGAAGGGAAAAAATGCACCACTTTTTATGATACTATTTTATATAATACTAACAAGCTGTAAATAGCCAAAAGATGGCTTTGTTTAGGAGTTCACACTTAAAATCAGAGAAAATATCTTCCTGAATACCACACTATTTTCCTGGAATATTGTATGTAAGTACCAATATTCAACAGAAGACTAAAGGTTAAGTATATATTAGTGGAATCTCTGCTAATAGGAGCCAGTGAAGCTTTTATTTCAGCTTAGTGGAAAAGGATTTATAATACTAGGGATGCTAGCGACCTGAGATCCACTTGCACCAATTGTTTTTCACATAAAATGTTCCGTAAATCAATGTGTTACTGTTTGTTGAGAGAAGTGTGTGACACTTTCAACTTCTACTTTCAGTACTTGTGCAGAAAATAATCATAGTTCAGGTGGCATATGGGTATTTTGTACTTCAGAACTAGCAAAGAAATCTGGTGACATGGTCATCGCTATGGTAACTATACTTTTGCAGTGAACATTGAAGTAAATAGGTACATAAAACATGTATAAGTTGTCACTACATAAGTTACTGCTGCCCTGGAGCTGCAATAATTTGCTTCCCTTAAAATCGTTAAATC
Source organism: Leptosomus discolor (assembly GCF_034619465.1). NCBI lineage: Eukaryota > Metazoa > Chordata > Aves > Leptosomiformes > Leptosomidae > Leptosomus > Leptosomus discolor. The sequence continues at coordinate 24,686,831 of NC_141396.1, read as the reverse complement.
TAGCCATAAATACTTGGTGTCTTGCGATATCCTATTATTTCAATAAGATGACAAGGCTCCTTTTACATAATATAGTGCAAACACACGAGTAGATTGATTTATCAAGAAAGAACTTTTTGGAGAAGTAATTTATTGGCCTGTAAGTAGCAAAGTATGAACAGGCTTCTGGCCTGCATGAAGAAAACCACTCCCAGGCCCTGATGCAGTGAGGCAAGGTTGAGCTGCGGTAGGAAGTTTCAAAGGCTAAGGAAATTTCTTCATCCCTAGGAAATACAGAGCCATTTTGAGGTAGAGAGCTCAAGTTGATCTCCTCAAGTCTCCCCCTTATTCTTTGTCTCCTCCTCTCCTCAAATAATCCACCAACGGCTGAGATGTGGAATTAGAAAAGAACAGGCTGGACCCTGCCCTCCTTTAGCAAACAGCAGTAACACGCAGAAAGAGGTTCTGGTGTCTTTTCATGCTCTGCTCTTCATCATAAAGAGTGTTTGGCTTAAGGAGCTGAGCAATGTAAAACAATTGTTAAGTCTTTCATACACAAACTTGTTTTGGAACAGTTAAGTTCAAGCTTAACACAAGCTTTTCACACACAGTGATGAACTGATACTCAGAGAAGGAAAGCACAGTTGTCTTTCAATTTAGACAGGGACTGTAATCCTGCTGAACAGACAACTGAAGGAACAGGTCTACCCATGGCAGAAAATGAAGGCAGGCACTGATAGGTCAAGTGGATCGCTTGGTATCATTTTCTTGGGTTAGATTACACGTACGGCTTGGAAATCTTATGCTTCTGAAAGAAAGGGGATGGACAGTGTTTTGTGACAGCTGCATTATATCATCATATCAAATGTGTTAGGATGGTGTGGAGCCTGGAAGGCCTACAAAGTTATCATTGATGATGGAGGTACAGCTGAGTAAGTCTTTCATAGAACATATACCAATGTATGTCCTGTGACTGGATGACCATCAACAGATACCTTTTTAAACTAGAGAATCCAGCTGCTGCAAGAAAAAAAAAAGGTGGTGATTATATTTTATGCATGAGGAGAAAGCATCCACTTTAATGTTCTGGTCATGTCTCTAAAGCCAGTATTAATTTCTGTTTTTCACTTGAAGCAGAGATATGACCTCTGTTTACTATGAGAAATATTGTATCAAGACCTTGCATGTTTGAATGTACCTTCTGAGAGCGTACAAGAAATTTATGAGTCCATTTGCAACTAGGTCCTTTACCACAGATACCAGTGTTGGCTGTATCCCAAAAGATTTAACAAACATGTCATAATTATCATTTGATGTTTGATATTCAGGCTATATTTAAAGATGGAAATTTAAACAAATTATTGATGATTTATCTATCTAATTATATATAGAGAAACTACAACAGTGCAGCGAGCTCTAATATGGGATTACTAAAATGCTACTTACATCTCAGTCCTTGTCTAATGATTTTATAGATTCTAACAATTTAGCAGGGGGGAAGAAGCTCAAGGACTGTGTTTTGGTTTCTTATTTTTAGATTGACTGTCTCAAGTTACAACCCTGTTTAAAAATCATGTGGCCACACCTCCTTGGGCCTTTTCTTTAAAACATCCCCCATGTCTCTGTTGCCTTAGCTCCACTGTGCAGAAGGAACCTGAGTCAGAAGCTACAAGTCTGAAAAGGGGGAGAACAGGGAGCAAGATCTCTATCTTCCACTCAGACTGTAATGTGCAACTTCACATTAATATAACTGCAAATCACCACCTTAAGGGTCTGATTCAGCAGTAATGCTCTCATTTCATTATGCTGCTCTGCTGATAGAAGAGGTACAGAAGTATAGGTTAACAGGTTGATGCACTGTGGCTGTTTTTCTTATGGTCTGTTGTATTTGTAAATCTGTGCTTAAGAGTCAACATCAATACAAAATGATTTAAGGTCAATACTACTTGAAAGAAACAGAATTTTTGCACGGCTGTGTAATCCTTGGGTTTCTTTTTTTTTTTTTGGCACCCATGTATGACACTTTAAAAAAGCCCTAATAATAATAATAATAATAACCCAGGACTAAAATTAACATCAAGTCAAGACAGAGTTAAAATCAGGATATGAACCAATAACTTAGTATTAAGAACTGCAAGATGCTGTAAGAATTCTGAAATCCATAAGCATGACTATAACCCAGGAAACTCAGGGTTAAGTTTATATTGAAAAAAATCCAATCACATTAAGATAAAAGATAGGCAAGCAAGTTACTCATACATTAACTCTTACCTGTCATGATACTATGAACAAAAACATACACAAAAAAGTCCAATGTCCTGAAAACATAATAATTCCCAACTAATTCAGTACCACAAAGACTGAAATATTTAAGTTATAAGAATGGTTATTACATAGTTTTACCCAGGGTACCCTATCATTGCTATTCTCAACAGTAGGACTGAGAAGACACTTTCCTTGTGACACAGCTCTTTCATGGCTTTTTTGTGCTGACAGAGGACGAAGTTAACAAAGAGCAACCTACTTCTCCCAAATCTTGCAACACACAATCCTTGCTGCCATGTTAATGACTAATGTGACAACACAGGGATGCCCAACCTCCTTTCCCCTTGCTCTCCTGCATAAGACTTAGGCATAATACAGTCAATAATGAGTATGCATTCTTAGCCCACAATCTTTTATTCTGTTCTTCTAGAATTCAACAGCTGATTTAAAATATGGGGACTACTATTAAAAGTTGCTGTAAGTATTCATGCAGAAAGCTGACAAGATTGACAGTGATTTTTTTTACTTATATAACAAAGACTAATTTGTATTTTACGCTGTTTCAGCAGTCTCTTAACTGTTTTCTTCAAAATCACTGGCTCAGTGGCACCATATGGAGCATGTTGAACTTAAGATACCAAGAATGTGTCCAAGATATATCTCACTCCAGTGTGTTAAAACATTCCACTCTGCAGCTGTCATTATAGGAATATAATTCATACCCTGAAGTTTAAAGAAAAACAGTGTAGCTTACTATGCTTACAAAAATACAAGACTTTTTTGGTTCCAAGTAATGGTCAGTAAATGGAGAGCAGTTAATCTTAAATACTGCTTTCTTAAATATTTAAAATTTTAACTGATCATGAACTGCTTTAATTCAGCATGATATTTAAGACTGAGAAGAAAAAAAAACCCATGCAAAATAATTACTAAAAAAATCTATAGTAAAAAGGGACTTGTATATCTAGACTTAGTATAGTCCATCATCACTTTTTTCTTTTTGATTGATTGCATTTCTTTTAAAAATTGATATATGAGATTACAGGGCAAAAAACTTAGATACATTTTTGGTAATGGCACTGAGCAAGTGTATGATCATTGTTATGACATTTCACCTCTCTCTGGTTGTTACTTCTTGAGCCTTTCGTTTGTTATCTCTGCTTAAAGTGTAAGTTTCTCAGGACAGTACATGTATCTTATTCTCTTTTGTACAGTGTATGGTACTCCAAACACCTTCTATAAAGTTAACTGCTGTAATAATAAGGGTAGGAGATAGACAAAAAAAAGAATACATGATGGTTTCCTAGAAAAGCTGTCTTGGGATGGACACATTACTCAAATGGTCAATTTGCAAGCTAGTAATGCATGTTGCCTTAGAAAAGGATCCACAAACCATTTTAACACGCCAACGCATCATATATTCTATATAAGACATGTTTCCGAGAAAAAATATTTTAGGGAATTTGAAAATTTTATTGATACAATTTTTCATATGCCGTTGTCTGTAAAGTCAGAAAGTTGTATGAGGCTCAGGGGAAAATGTTTTAGAAACCTTCTAAGGTTATCCCATAATAGCTTATTGATAAATGGTAAACTCGTATGTAAGGCTTAATATCCTGGAGGCCTTCAAGGGCAGGCATTAAGTTCTGTGTGTCTTGCTGGCCAGCTGGGGATCTTCCCTCTACAATATTGTCAATCTTCCATTTACAGCCATCCAAGGACCGAGGATATTGATGCAGGCCTGAACATTGCATGCCTTATGTCTCTAGCCAGTATTAGGGAGGCATTTCATATTTGCAGGGAGATTCCTGGGAGTAGGAACATGGAAAGGGTTTCAAGGAGTGTTGTATTACAGAAAGATGGCTAGTGGGGTAGTTTAGAGCATAGAAGCTGGCTCTGTTGAGAGAGAACAGTAACTATGCTCAGTAATAAGTACTACTGAAGACCTTGTTATACTTTCCACATAGCTGAGACAGGCAACATAAGATCCATAGAAGTGTTTGTAAAATGTGGAATTAAAATAGGAAAACATTGCACAGTTATACCAAATTTGCACCCCAGGCTGTTGCTGAGTATGATGTGTTTGATTCCAAAAAAAATGGAATGCAAGAAATATACGAGGAAAAAAAAAGTAGTTAAGGAAACATTACAAAAAGCTAAGAATCATAATTTGTTATGATCTTGATTTAAATTAGTCACATTGTTTGGACAGATTAGCGTAGACAAAATTAGTTACATTTCAAATGGTTTGCAGGATGAGTTGGATATATTTCAAATCTACTTCTGGGAATTTTATCTACATGAAGTATCATTTATCTTACTCATTATCTTGAACAAGGATTTATTGCAAGAGGTCTTATTAACAGATGAACAAAACAGTAGCACTGAAAACAGTTGTTCAATTCTAATTAAAAAAATCATTAGAAAACTTTCCACATGTTCTATGAATTGTAAAATTAGAGAGTTCTAATTATCTGGGTAATCTTTTTTTTGAAAGAAATATCTTTGTTCAAGAACCACAGGACTGGCTGTAATGGATCAGATCAGCAATGTATCTAGCCCAGGACCCTATCTTTGGAAAACTCTTACAAAGAAAACTGAAGGAAACAATGTTTACAGAACAGTCCATTTTCCTTTAAACTCTCAATAAAGAGTTGGTTTTTACCCTGAAAAACAAGCATTAAAGGACATTAACTGTGGATAGCTGTGTTGTCTAATTATCCAATTCACCCCATCCATCTAACACTCAAAATCATTAGTGTATCATTGAACGTATAGATTTTGAAATAGAAAAATTAGGGGGGGTGTGCTTTGTGTTTCACTATATGAGATACTATTCTAAAAACTGTTACCTTGAACAACAGCCACAGGAAAGAATGTCTGCATAATAATTTACTCCTGAATTAAGCATCTTCCTGGTGTGATAACATTCCTCAGGATAGGACAACGGGTAACAGTTTCAAACTAAAGAGGGCAGATTTACATTAGCTATCAGGAAGAAATTCTTTACTGTAAACAGGTGGCCCAGGGAAGCTGTGGCTGCCCCCTCCCTGGCAGTGTTCAAGGTGAGGCTGGATGGGGCTTTGAGCAACCTGGTCTAGTGGGAGGTGTCCCTGCTCATGGTGATCTTTAAGGTCCCTTCCAATGCAAACCATTCTGTGATTCTATGATACTATTACATAGTCTTCTCTCACTCTAGATCTATCCAAATGCCCTCCAAAGTAACCAACTTCTGTTAATTTATGTAGCAGTATTCTATACAGTGCACATTTATGTTCCAAATAACAAGAAAGAGAAACTCTTATTTAAGAATAGTAGAGGTGAAGGTTGGTTAAAGAGAGACAGTTGACATTTAACTTCCTAAAAAAACAACTCCAACGGAAGAGGTGCAAAATGAATAGGTATTTGAATAAAGTCTCTTACAAGGAAGACCCTCACCAAATACTTAATATCTTTACCACAAATGAAAAGATAACTTTGCGATGACTTATGTTGTCACTTCCATGGTGGCTTAAAAATTACCCCAAGAACACAGCTAAAGATGATGTTAAAACACTGAACACTTTGATCTCAATTTTAGCTTGCTCTACCTGAAATATATACACGCACCACTCGTCCTGGGACAAAGTTCTTGTCTGCAAGTAGAGTTAGTACGGACTCCTGAAACTTACGGTTTCCATGGTGTACTCTAAATAACGGGTCCACATTCCACCAGTGCTACTCTTTAGAATACTCATACGTGTGTCCACCCACCTCTCAGATAATGCATCCGCAGAGATGGGCTACAATTGGCCAGCATAAGGCTATGTACTTCTTCAGTTCTTTTCACCAGTTTAGATTCTAAGAAATTAATTTGGTTCCAGATGATGTGTTCTTTTTTGAGCAGTTAGATTCAGTAGTTTGACTCATTATTGTAATTCGCATACACCAAGATGCAGCTCCATCCAAATCTAGCCTTTACTTTGATGTTCAAATCAAATGCATAGTGTTTGGCAGCTATACATGCAAAATCTAAATTGACTGATCCATTTATCTGAAACTGGTACGTGTCCAAGACCACCCACAGATCTATCTACTGGTCTAGTAGAAATTCCAATGAGAAGAAAGACATGTTAATCATAGCTGCTCCAAAATGACACATATATTAAATATTGTGTGTGTTAAGACCATCTGACTGACCATCCACATAGGTCATACATATTTCAGCTGAACTGATGGTGAAAAATACCTGTATTTCCACGAAATTTCAGATATTTTTCCAGTTGCAGTGAAGGTCCTCCTTTCAGCGCAATCAGAACTGCTCCAACAACACAATTTATGGCTACAAACTCATTTCTCATGAAAATTCTAGTTCTTTTAAAAAAGAAAGAATGTCCATCACAAGCTGGAGAGGTCAATGGTCTGACTAGACAAAAATGCCCTGGTATCTCAGAGGAATTCCAGAGCCGAAACACACTTTGTTAAAAGTGATCCTGAAGAGGAGATCCTGAAGAGGACCTAATTCTGTGAGGTCTCTTACCTGCCAGGAACCAAAGATACTGCTAATAGCTTGGCCCCTCAGAATTCCAAAACCAGTATTCTTCAGAAGGACAGCAACAGAGAAAGAGAAATAAACATGCTGTTGACACCTGCAGACTGGCTTAGACTCAAAGGACAATAATATCAAGATGAAGAAGCAGAATTTCTCAATTCTCAATGAGTTTCCCCTGAATTGAGAATTTCTCAATTCAACAATGAGTTTCCCCTGAATCAAGATCCATCAATCTCCAGCATCAGAAAATTTTTAAATAAAACTCCTAACTCCAGAAATATTTTGAACATTCTCAAATAGCCTAGTCTACTAGCAGGACTGTATCTTGATAACAGCAGGACAGCTTGAAAAACATCGCTGAGGACAGATTCATTGGGGATCCTAAGAGTCTTCCATTGGAAAGTACATCACTTTCCCATTGCCTTCAAGTGAGTTTCTCAAATGCTAAATGTTTTTGCTTATTGACAAGGACACCGCGTTGCCTTACAGAGCAGGCAAAACCAGCTGGCTCCAAGCTCTAAGACCCGGACCAGAAGCAGATGCTGATGGCCACTTCCTTTGTAAGTCTGGTGAGGAAGTCCTTCTTAGCTGTGGTTGGGAAGAAATGTTCTGCTTGTGAAACTGCTGCCTCCAGATGAAATAACTTGAGGATGATGAATACAATTGTTTGTTGAATTTCAAATTCAGAGTAGGAGGTCCCCTCTACACAGCTAGAAACATAACCAAGAAACTGACAGATTTAATATTTTTCAAAATTTCTACCATCCCAGCCGCGAAACTGCTACAATCCTTTCCTTTAGAGGAAAGCTCCTTCACCTGCAAACTACTTCAGCATGGAAAGCAAACTGACTCATATATGCATGTTTCCCTGGTGTGACTGCATATGTTGCTAGTTCTGACATGGAATACGAAGTGTCAAATGATGGTCTGAGGACTTAATGAGCAACATTTTGACATTGTTACTTATCATGTATGTGTTGGCAGTACTTTTGCTAAAGTAAAGGTTTAGTGGATCATTTCTGTGGAGAATTAAAAAAAAAAAAAAAAAAAAAAAAAAAGTAATGACTAGGAGAGATGAGTTCCACTAACTCAGAACAAAAACCTACAGCAAAGCAATTTCTCCACACTGCTTCCCTGTGAGGTCAATATTTAAACAAATGGTATTGTAAGTCAGAATATGACTGCTAAACCTCAAAATATAGCTTAAGGAGATACTTCACGTGGCTGCAAAATTACCACCCAAAGGCTGTTGTAAATGGGATGGCTTACATTTATGAACAAGGTAAGGTTTTAGAGATCAATTAATATCTTTTGTAAAACTATGCATGCTTTCATGTATCTTTCAGGTATTTTAGGTACGCTGCAACCATATATTTTTCTAATCATTTTCCAAGCTCCTTTCCTAACTTTTTGACAACTCTTTGAAAAATTGTTTAGAAATTAATAAAATATGTTTGCAACACTTACATATATTTATGACCCACTGCATATGCTTCATAATATAGTGCATGTTTAGCTTTCCTTTTGATGCCATTTATAGGAGGGACAAATTATGTTTTAATTATATAGTTAGTCAATTCAATCAATGAAAATGCCCAGCTTCATCAATTTTAATGTCTTAACTCTAAATTCTAATTAAAAAATCAAAATATAGATTTCAATCAATAACAGTTTAAAGAACTCAGTTCTAAATACCTTCAACATATATGTCAATGCACGAAGGAAAAAACTTTTTGCCTTGTTTGCTTATACATAGTACCTTTTCAGTAGTCTTAAGGAAACAACAGTAGGTTACATTTATTCTTATAAAATCTACAAACAGTAGAAATCCCAGTGACAGCAGATTATATAACTAGTTGGAAGGAAAAGAGGGTTCAAATGCCTAATTTTGCTCTTCTTTGTCGAAGAAAGTCAGAAAAATGAAACTACTAGGGAGACCCTAAGAGACTGATTAGATCAGATGAAAGAGAGGCTATCAGGCTTTCTCTTTCCAAGTCCTCTGTACCACCATGTATTACCCTCTCATCTAGTCACATCTAGTGATTTTGTTGCTTGGGAAAGCTGGACTGGCTCAGTGCTTCAACAGTAACCTAGCCCACAGAACTCACTCTTGCTGTGGACATAAAATTGCTGAATCTGACTAAAAGATGAGACTATGCGATAAGGGCAGGTGAGAGAGGTCTGCATCAGCTCACATTTAGATGTTATCCATGGGGATAACATGACACTGCAGCTTACAGTAAAGACTGTAACAGGGGGAGAATCCCTGGAATATGTTGGCATAAAAGGCTTTATCATGAGCTAACAATGCTCTGAATCAGAAACTGTCTAATCTGCCCCAAATAGGGCTTGAAATGTGGAGTCATTGACTAGACCTTAGACCAACTGGAAAACAAAACATTTATTGAAAGATGTGTATTTTACCTGCATTGTTATCTGAAAATATCTCTGTGAAACTGAATTGGTCTGGATTTACACCGATTTAAAGAAGTTTTTGTAAAGATTTCTGCCTTTTATTCATACTCTTATTTTTGCAGCTTTTACAATATATATTTGTATTATATTATACATTTTTGCCCTAGTACTCTGATTATTGAAAATGCATATGCAGTTTGCATTTAAAAGGCTTTCAGAGTTCTATATTAATATTACACTGAAAACTGAATGCCAAATTCTACAAGTCTTTTCCTCCAGACAGGTGTGTTTTGTATTAAATGTATCCAGCGGCTGACAACATTTCAGGACACTAACTGAAGAAAAAAGTTAGAACTCGATTTTGCTTGTTCCTGGCTCTTCTCTTGCTGTATGACCTTGGGCAAATAACCTCTCAATTGTCCACCTGTAAAACAGAGACAAGACTACACACCCATCTTAGTGGTTTATTCTGAGCTTTAATGTTTATGAAGTGTTATGAGTTGCCCTGGGAAGTGCTACAAAGTGAAAACGATTATCAATCATCGTCAGTAAAACATAAGCTGCTGAAGTACAGTGAAATCTGCCTTCCCTTCTCCCAGGACATGTTCTGTCCTGTGCTGTGCTCTCTCCAGTATTCGCAATCTTAAAAGTATCTCAACGCTGCATAGCATAAGGAAGGATAAATATCCCTAAGCATTCTGAGAGACTACCAGAAAATATTTTTAGTTTTAGGAAGTGAAGCCTGCTGGAAAGTGTAAGCTTCTCTTCTAAATACCTGCTTGTTTTCCACAACACGAAAAAGAAAGCCATTTTTGAGACAGGATTCCTAAATTGCTTAAATAGCTAGACATTACCTGAAAGCAGCACTAAATATAAATTTAAACACTTGGCTCTCAAATTTCCTTTCATTTATAATGTACTAGGTAAACTACAGTAAAATAATTACTTGCTTGTTACTCATGAATTTCAGTGCAGCAGCTGAGACAATGTAGATAAATAGGATGATTAATTGAAACAGAATGAATCGCAACAAAATACGTTGTTGTATAAGGTATGATTAACTCCACAGTGATTCATATCATTTCAGATAACAGGGCTTTTATCAAAGACAGCTGCAAGGTTGGGAAATGATTTAAAAGCATTTTATCTTAGAGAGCCACTGCAGTTCACAAGGGGGGGGCAGGCGGGGAAAGAGAGAAGCGAGAGGGAAAAGCAGATTCTGTGTCTGCAGCTGAAATAGCCTTGGGCTGTTTCAGCATCCTTCCCACAGTACATCTTTACAACATGCCACTGACATTATCAACCTCCCTTGTGCTAGAAATCCTCTCATTTTTCAGTTGGCCACAATTTATTAGATATTCCAATACTGACAAAGTTAATTCTACGAATTAAGCAGCAATACTGCAATGCCATAGCTTTCCTATAATTGAAAACACAACACCTGCACCAGGAAATAAGTGTCAAAATTCTACAAAGACATCAAAGAAAAATAATATTTATTTTTCCTCCATTCAGAATTACAATTTTTTTATTCCCAGGCTCTCTCCAAAGACTTTGCAGAAATCTTAAATGTAGTATTTATAAAAAGAAATTGCTGTTTACTGCAGATTAGAAAAGCAAATACCAGCAGCAGCTGACCTTAAAAACCTCCACCTGTTAAAATAGAAGACAAGATGAGATGTCTCCTTACAAAATTTTTTCCCATGTGTATTTAATAAATTGGGTCAGAATATCTGACTAGGATTTTTAACTTAACCGCAGACTCCCTGTAGGGGACTGTGCAAACCTCAGTCTCTCACTCAGCCTACAAAATGAAGATAATTACCCTCACCTGTGCGGCAAGTTTCTGAGAACTGAGAGCATAACGAAAAGGCAAATACTGGCATCTAAATTGAAATGCAAACCACTGACACCCAACTTAATTTCATTTAAGATGATTAATGTTTCTGAAAACTTAATTCAAAATGAATAAAGATGTAGAAGCTGAAGGTAAAGGTTGAACTCACAAGGAACACAGCTTGCAAACAACCACTGACTGAAAATAACCCCTCAATACGGACCAGTTCCAGTAAGTTAAAAAGAAAGAATCAAGGTCTCTTAAGGGCTCTTTACATAACCTACATGCAAGTTAGCCATATAGTAAAATGAGTCTCTTCAAGATACTCAGTTTCAAATACGATTTAATATTTGCCTTCTACTAATAATTTCAAACGTTCAAAAATAATTTTAAACGCCTACTTGAAAATACTTCAAACAGAAACAACAATTTGGTGACATTTATGGTATAACCAGCCACCCTTTGCTATGTTCCTTACTTCTTGGCCCCACCTGATACAGAAGAACAGACTGAAATGTTTATCTCCCTTTCATTATTTATTGAAACTCAAACTGTATTTCCCCTCCTCCACACACCAAATAAAATCTGTCACCTGATTTTCTCCTGTCTCTTACCTTTTAATCATTTCCTCAGATTTAGACAACTCACCATTGTGATAAGACATTCAGATACTGTGGAAAACTATCTGCTATGTCTATAAACAGTAGCAATTACACTGGTGTAAATTCAGATCAATTCAGTTATGCCATCATGAATGCATGCTAGTTTAAAAAGAATCACCATGAGGCTCAATGTAACGGGTCTGTGCGGCAAGGTTTTGGTAGCGGGGGGGTTACAGGGGTGGCTTCTGTATGAAGCTGCTAGAAGTTTCCCCTATGTCAGATATAGCCAATGCCCGCCGGCTTTAAGACAGACCCGCCGCTGGCCAAGGCCGAGCCAATCAGCGACAGCGTTTTTCGCCTCTGTGATAACGTATTTAAGAGAGTGAAAAAGTTGTTGTGCAGCAGTAATTGCAGCGAGTGAGCAGGGTGAGAATATGTGAGAGAAACATCCTGCAGACACCAAGGTCAGTGCAGAAGGAGGGGGAGGAGATGCTCCAGGCACCAGAGCAGTGATTCCTCTGCGGCCTGTGGTGAAGACCATGGTGAGGTAGGCTGTCCCCCTGCAGCCCGTGGGCGGTGGAGCAGATGACTGCTTACACCCCGTGGAGGGCCCCCATGCCGGAGTAGGTGGATACCTGAAGGAATCTGTGAACCCATGGGAAGCCTGCACCGGAGCAGGCTCCTGGCAGGACCTGTGGCCCGTGGAGAGAGAGAAGCCCACGCTGGAGCAGGTTTGCTGCTGGTGACCCCGTGAGGGGGGCTGACGCTGGAGCAGTCGGTTCCTGAAGGACTGCACACCATGAAGGAGACCCACGCTGGAGCAGTTCATGAAGGACTGAACCCGTGGGAAGACTCACGTTGGAGAAGTCATGGAGGACTTTCTCCCGTGAGGGGGACCCCACATTGGAGCAGGGGAAACGTGTGAGGAATCCTCCCCCTGAGGAGGAAGAAGTGGCAGAAAACAACAGTGTGAAGAACTGACCACAACCCCCATTCCCTGTTTTCCCCCTGTGCCACTGGGGGGGAGGAGGGAGGAAAATCGGGATCAAAGTTACACCTGGGAAAGGAGGGAGGGGTGGGGGGAAGGTGTTTTAAGATTTGGTTTTGTTTCTCATTACTCCTCTCTGAGTTAATTGGTAATAAATTACATTTCCTTTCAGTTGAGTCTGTTTTGCCTGTGACGGTAAATGCTGAGTCATCTCCCTGTCCTTATCTCAACCCCACAAGCCTGTAGTTATTTTTTTCCTCTCCTCTCTCCTGTCCAGTTAAGGAGAGGGAGTGATAGAGCAGCTTTGGTGGGCACCTGGCACTTTGGCCAGGGTCAACCCACCACACTCATTTATCTTACAAAAGTGATTATGTCTCATTCAAGATTCTTGTGAGCTGTGGCCAGATTCCTAAGCCTGCAGGTATCAGTCTGGTCTCAGGTGACAATCCAGCAGAGGAAATTTGCAGGCGTGACTGAAGGTTGTCCACAGCGTCATACCTTCATGTAATATATCAAAGTATGTGGAGTGAAAGTTGTTTACAAACATGCATTATAGGTCACAGAAAGGGAACAGACCAATTTCATTGGAAATTGTAATTTAGGTGTAAATCCTAGTGCATTGAACACAGTTTTATGCCAGAAAAGTTAGCAGCATTTCCATTCACTCCCTTGGTTAAAATAAGCACAAAACCACAGACAACTCCAAGTTCAAAATCAGAAGCATGTTAACCACTGTTATCAGTTTTAGATTTACTGTTTTCCCTTGCCATTAAAGGGAATTTTCCATGTAGTTAAAGACTTGCCTTTATAAAGGTTCTTAAAGGCTGTGTCCAAACAACATATATTTATAGGGATGTTTATGTTACTATTTGATACCTCACTTGAAAATATTTTAAATTGAGGACACACAAGGTACCATTGTGGTATAACTGTGAGATGAAATGACGACAAGACCCATTAGATATCTTACCGCATACAAAGGCACCCATCTTTTTAAAGCTCAGAATTTGTATCTCCAGAACCACCACTAAAGATATTGTCATTGCTTTTTAAAACATAGAAGTCTTGCATGAAACCTTCTTTCTTTTCAGCACATTTGCTGTCATACCAGCATCGATTTCCCAATGAGCTTGTAGAAGCATCTGTTTTTGCAGAACTTCAGCTTACAAACCTGTAATTAATTTGTTCCGAGACTGGGTGTTTAGAAGTAACAGCTCTTTACACTAGAGAGGAAGAAAATCTAATTTCCAAGAGCAACTGTTATTTTAGTTTTCTTTATTATATTTGTGCTTCAGAAAAATCCACGATTTCTCTCCTACATAACCTCCTCAACTTTTACTGATCAGTGTACATTGTATACTGCAAGCTATATTGTGTGGTTATGGTTTTTGTTGTAAAGCAATAGATGAGGAGCTCAGCATGTCTGTAATTCTAAAGTTTCTAAATTCAAAAATTTCTCAGAGATGTTCTGCCTACACATAGGAAGAGAACCCAGAAGAACTTTACCACATCAATATCTTAATATTCTTCTGAGTCATGAATGACTGCCATATGCAGGGATGAATCATATGAAAGCTTTGTAGTGTCCCTTGAATCCTGAAGACCTCCACAGAAAAGAAATTGCTATCCAGCTGCATGTCCCAAAATACACAGACTGTTCCCCCTAGAAGTAGTTCCTTCCCCGAGAAGGTGCCATTGTAACTCACATCTTTTGGGGAGACTGGAAATTGATTCAGATTCCAGTGCCTGTTAATTGACTTTGATGGGTCAAGTACATCAGAGACATCAAGCTCTAGCCCTAACTGGGAAAGCAGAAAGAGGTCTGGGAAAAAAATACATGCAAATTTAGGCTCGTTTCCTTGCCCTAGTATAGTTGCTGTGTAGGAAACATTCTACAACTCTGTCTAGAGATGTAATTTTAAAAGCTTTCACTCCTGTGACCATTCTGTTACTGAAAGTTACTTTGAGTTGTAAAAAATATGTATTCTATGGTAACCTTTTACAGAAGAATTAAGCAGCAACTTGTGACAAAGCAGTTACCATCAGGAGATAATTGACCTTATTTGAGAGTTAAGCATCCTGAGGCAAAGTAGAGTGTGCTTAATCCTGGCAGGTTAATTATCCAGTGATTATGGTAGCTTGGAAGGTATTATTGCTAAGAACCATTTGCAAAATGACACTCTTAAAAAAAACTTAATTTAATAAAAATTAAAACTAACGACAATAATCAAGTTCTCCAGTCATGTATTGCTAGGTAATGACTGCAGAATGGCCATAATTGGTTAGCAGCAATGAACATATAATTATCCCTATTCTGAATGTTCTGTACTAAATTTATTGTATGAAGTACAGTTAATAAGTATCAAAAATCCAAGACAGGATGTTTGGCTACTTACAAAAGGGATTTAACAAATTATCAAAACACCAGTGGTCACTGAGCTAATGCTGAAACTGATTCATGTACTGAGTTGTTATCACAGCATTCAGTGTCTCCACTGCAGTTAAGGGTACACTGGCATTTACATTCTAAACTAGAACATTTATTCCAAGAGGTTTATAACTTGCCCATTTTAATTACCATCTGGCTGAAACTTGAAATAACCAATCTTCATTCAGATGTAAATTTTTAAGTAGAAGATGTAATTTAAAATCACTTCGCCAATTGTTTTTAGTTCAGGAATGGAAGCAATTTGGAATTTTGCTGTTCTTGGATGCTTTTGTATTACTCAAAAAATAAACAGCTCAGTGCTTAACAATAACATTGTATCGGTCTATAATATGGAGTGAAGATAAATATAGGGAAGAATAAAAATTGTGTCTAAGAGTATTGTTTGTGCTAATAAAGTAACAACACTACCACTTAGTATGCTTTGCTTATATGTTAACATGCACTTTCAGTACTTAACTAGACTAGCAAACCTGATGGAAAACGTAGCGAAAGGAAATCACAGTAAATGGGCAAAAATTTTGTGCTGGCTAGCTGAAGTGGTTTGTTGCCCATCAAGGCATACATAAACACAAAAAAATACCGAATGTACTTGTAGATTAAATGAACACAGGAGGGGGAAAAAAAAAAAAAGGAAGCTACTAGAAGGCAAAAGATGTCAGAATGAGCTTCTCTTGAGTTTTGCAACTACTTTTTACCACAAATCATATGCAGAGAGGAGAAATGCTGACAATCAGAAGATACAGGAGCCACTAAAAACTAGAAGTATGCCATGCCAAGGGCATGGTTTCAAGTCACACAGAAAGACAAGAGAATAAACCACTGCAAACAGCATTTCAACAACTCAAAAGCAGCAATGGCCAGATTACATAGCAGAAAGCAGAGACTAAAAAATGACCAGGATTTCAACTGATTAGTATAAGAGGCCGCTACTCTGAAGTGTGAATATATATATATCATACTGCAAAGTTTAAGGATGATCTCTTAAGTTCAAGTAGTATCTTCTAGCCTGAAAGACACCAAAATGCTTCATGAATTATACACAGAAAATGCAGGGAGTCTTTCAACTTTAATACACACAACAGTCCTGTACAGTATTTTATGACAGCAGGTGAATAATACCATAGCAAACTGAAATGGCAGGGGAAATTAAGGTAGTCTGAATATAATTTCTAAAATTGGCATGTCACCAGTATAGTGGACTACTGCTTACAAAGTGTGCAAGTATACAAAAAGTAACAACGTATGTTTTACCTTCTGAAAAATGAACCTAATGAACCTCTGTGATCTGAGTTCTCCTAACAGGCCAATGGGGCAATATTTACGTACAAGCCACCAGTGTTTAATCCCAGAAGATTCCATGAAGCTTTTCCACCCAAACATTGACTAGACTTGGTATTACTTAATTTGTGAAATCTGACAAGATTTTTTTGTTGAGATTATACTGCCATTAAAACAAAATATTTAGAGGCATATTTGTAATGACTGTATTGTGAAAGACAGAATAAAGGTAACAGTTGGCAATAGCAGCAAAATGTCTGGAAACTATTTCTGTGTCATTAACTACAGTTAAAAAGGTTTTCCTTATCCTACTGATCTAAAAACATTTTGATTTTCTTCATTTTAAAAATACTTTCTTTTCCCCCAAAAAGTCTTGTATCTGTAACGACGCTAGCCCCTAATGTGTATGTGTAGACAATAGTGTAAAAACTGATTTGTGTTGGTGCAACACCCTGTGTCACAATCAGGAATAACCTCTGACAGGAATAAGTCGCTTTTCCGTAATTTTCCTGTACTGATGTAGTTATCTTGAAAGACAAGCCCACACTTCATTTAGGTGTGCCACTCTTTCTGAAGTTTTTTTAAATCTTTTCCTGCTGAGCAAACTAATAAATATTTAAAAGCACTTTCTGAAGTGGAAAAAAATTCAAAAAGTGATAGCACTACAATAAGTGAAATCTTAATTCATTTGGTCTATTACTGTGGACTTTCAGGCAGAATTTCATGCAATCTGTTTGCCAACTGTTGCATAGCAAAGATAAGCCTTCCTTGGATGGACTGCCAGTCCATGTACCATAAAATAAATGAAAACCTTCTAAATCAATTAACCATTTCTTAAGCTTTCTCCTCCCACTTCTCCCTAAAGTATTCATCACAGAAAATGCTATTAATAACAACGATATGGGTATGGAAACAAGTTACAGAACCTCAGCAGCTCTGCAGTAGCCCTTCATATGCTTTCTTCCAGCAGAGTGTTAGTTTCTGGGTAAGTACATTATGCAAATCAACAGTTATTACAAAACAGCCAATGTGTTGGATATGTCCTTTTTTAACTTAGAGTAATTTCTTCATGCGTTTCTACACTAGAATGAGCAAGTTGCAAACCTCTAACAGGTCAAGTGACATCTTTGGCATCTACTGAAATATCACAGTCCCGTGACCATGGATTTAATTTCCTAGTGACACTTCACATGATCAGTCTCTCTCTATAAGTAATGGAGAACCAGGAAGCAGGCTCCTACACACAAACAGCTAGGCACAAGAGATACAAATACCTCAATTACTTTTGTAAGACTCACCGTCTCATTTCCAAAAAGGACGTCGACATAAGGCATGACTTTCATCATAGGCTCTTTGTAGAATTGGCTAATAAATGGTGCAGAAAGATTCAAGCTGAAGATCTTGTTGTTTGCAGAAGCCTGAGCAGCCACTTTTAATACTGCTTCTGGTGACACCGTCAGGAAGAATCCCTGCAAGCAGCCAAACAAATCAATGGATGTTACTAATTTCATACTCGGAACCACATGAAGTATGCTACTTCTAGAAGGTCTCCCTCAATCCACCTTTGTCATACATGTGCACAGATAAAAACTGGAAAATACTGCTTTCCCATTAAGGTATTATGGAGGTGATAAAGAATCTGCATATGCCTAGATTCACTAGAAATCCAAAATTAAACATCACTCCCTACCTCTGCATTCCATGTAGTACACTCTCCCATGGCAGCCAAGACTAATGTTCATATTTTAAAAGGTGATATAATTCTAAACACCCTTTTTTAGTAATAGAGCCAATCAGACTGTGCTGCTTAATTCCAAAGCCCAGTACAATGGCTCCATACACAGCTAGGAGATTACTGAAATCCCTTGCCCGAAAAATTATTACCTTGTGTATTGGGTTTGCATGGCAAGGTTTTGGTAGCAGAGGGGAGGGCTACATGTGTGGCTTCTGTGAGAAGCTGCTAGAAGCTTCCCCGATGTCTGATAGAGTGAATGCCTGCCAGCTCCAAGGCAGATCCACTGCTGGCCAAGGCCGAGCCCATCAGCGACAGTGGTAGCGCCTCTGGGATAACATATTTAAGGAGGGGGCAAAAAAACCCCTGTGCAACAGTAACTGCATCTGGAGCACGGAGTGAGAATACATGAGAGAAACAGCTCTGCAGACACCAACGTCAGTGAAGAAGGAGGGGGAGGAGGTGCTCCAGGAACCACAGTAGAGATTCTCCTGCAGCCTCTGGCATTCAGACCATGGTGAAGACCGTGGCAAGGCAGACTGTCCCCCTGCAGCCCACGGAGGGTAAGACTGGAGCAGATA
The DNA here is from genome assembly GCF_034619465.1 of Leptosomus discolor. Taxonomy (NCBI): domain Eukaryota; kingdom Metazoa; phylum Chordata; class Aves; order Leptosomiformes; family Leptosomidae; genus Leptosomus; species Leptosomus discolor. The sequence goes on along the minus strand of NC_141396.1, from coordinate 24,668,174 downwards.
TCCACCTGCAGCCCATGGAGTACCCTGTGCCAGAGCAGATGGATGTGCCTGAAGGAGGCTGTGACCTCATGGGAAGCCTGCGCTGAAGTAGTCTCCTGGCAGGACCTGTGGACCCATGGAGGAAGAAGCCCATGATGGAGCAGGTTTGCTGGAAGGATTTGTGACGCAGTATGGGACCCATGCCGGAGCAGTCTGTTCCTGAGGGACTGCACCCCGCGGAAGGCACCCACGCTGCAGCAGTCTGTGAAGAACTGCAGCCTGTGGGAAGGACTCATGATGGAGAAGTCATGGAAGACTGTCTCCTGTGGGAGGGACCCCATGCTGGAGTGTGAGGAGTCCTGCCCCTGAGGAGGAAGGAGAGGCAGAGACAATGTGGGATGGACTGACTGCAACCCCCATTCCCTGTCCCCCTGTTCCACCAAGGGGAAGAAGTAGGGAAATTGAGAATAAAGTTAAGCCCAGGAAGAAGGGAGGCGTGGGGGGAAGGTGTTTTAAGATTTGGTTTTATTCCTCATTACTCTTCTCTGATTTGACTGGTAATAAATTACACAAATTTCTCCAAGTTTTGCCCATGATGGTAACTGGTGAGTAATCTCTCTGTCCTTATCTTGACCCATGAGCTTTTTGTTATATTTTCTCTCCCCTGTCCAGCTGAGGAGAGGAGTGAATGTGGCATGGTGGGCGTGTGGTGTCCAGTCAGGGTCAACCCACCACACCTTACTTATTATATATATGTTGAGTATGCTGTCATTTGCAGGAAAAATCTAGGGGTTTCCACATTTCTGCACATGTATTTTATTTCCCCCTGCCCAAAAGTATTGTTCTGTATTCTGAATATGAACATTCAAGTAAGTATCAATTACAAAACAAAATCAACAGAATTCAACCAGAAATTACTATTTGTCTACTAAATCGTGAATGACGATTTCAACCCTGTATGAAGAACAGTTCAAGGCTGCCATTTTGAATTTAGCATTGCAGATGGTTACCTCAACTGCACATGTTCTAGGAGTTACATAAAGATCTCCTATGGTTTCATTAGTCTACTAATTAGACAAAGGCTTAGTCTTTACACTAATTAAATTTTGTATGTTTCATTTTTATAATCCTAAAAGCAATTTTACTAACTGTTCTCAAAACTCAGTGAATAACAGTAATTTCCAAGCAAGAGCAGCAAGTGTTAAATTAAATAAGGCACAGCTACAAACAACTTTGAGGAGGGTCTGATAAATAAAACACCATCTCAGTCCTATCTGAAACATCACCACCATGACACTTGAAAAGGTATAATAGTGAAACAGTCTTATTTTCCAGTTTTTATCCATATTATTATGTCTTCGGATCACAGAATATCTGGTTTTTTATCCTGCATACTTCAGCTAACAGATCATCTCAGGCATTCTACTCACCAGAAAAAATAATATAATGAAGAGTCCACAGATTAAACACTACTTAGAAAGTCTTTCTATTTATTTCTCCTTACTCCACACTCTCCAGTTGAACAAAGACATGATTGATTTCAAAAATCTAGGCACAGTTCTCTACATGACAATAAAAGTCCAAAGGTCACAAGAATGCTTTACATCTTGTGGAGTTACTCAGTACCCTGAACGACTGGAAACCTGTAAACATCCAAGCTTCTTTGCTATTTTTACATTCTGAAGAATTAAAATGAACAGTTTATACAACATCTCATCTCCATAGCAATCTCTACCATCTTTTAGTTTTCAATTTAATGAACAAAGTTAGATTTTTAAAAAACTGTTCCAAATACAATATAAAAACCTTTCGAGGCTAACATGTTGCCAGCTGTGGATAAATCACAGATTGCTATACAGTAAATAATAACCTGGTCAAATAATTAGGCTTCTTACCAATTTTGGGCTGAAAAATTCATTTGAACTAAAATACATCTGATTGTAATTTAAGGTACAGAACACTATTCCCATGAGATCTAACTCAGGCCTGCATCCAACTCCCTGTTCCTTGGAAAAGCAACATAAAAGTACTGAGATGCAGATACGAGAGCTTTTAGATCCTGCAAAGTAAAGGCCAGGAACTCTCAAAGGCTACAGCTCTGTCTTCTGGGTTTCCTAAAAATCACTTCTGCCATTTAATTGCATTCTGCCAAGAGGTTTTTTTTAATATTTTTATTTAAATAACCATTTGACATTAAGCCATCTAGGAATTAAGAGTTGTGTGTATGAAAACTCTTGTTAAAACTTCAACAAGTAAAACATTTTTGAAAAAAACCTGTAGCAATACCAAAAAAAAAGTTGGAGCAATAAAAAAAAAATTGGAGCAATAAAAAAAAAAAAAAGTTGGAGCAATACAATTCACAGAGTGGAATTGTATAGAATCTGAACCGAACAGATTAGGGTTTAAATAAAGCTAATTAGACCCCCTTCCTTAAGCACTTAAATTGGGTTTGTGTCTATTTTTAGTAGAATTCCAATTACAGCTATGTCCAGTACAGTTACAGGCACCTAGCTTCCTAAGTTTGAATCACAACTAGATAAGCCACAGATCATGCTATTGCAGCATCCTACAGTTTTGTACAGGAATGAACTCCACTAAAGCAAATGGGTTTTCTTATCTCTCATTGGGATTCACAACGAAGTCACTCTGTGACTTCCCTAGAACCACAGCCTGCTTTTGGTCCAGCCAGATGCGTATACAAAGGAATGCCTAAGTCTACCTACTCTAACAATTAACTGTTAGCCAACATTAGCTTTGAGTGTGAGAATAAGCATATCTTGGTATCACTGATACAAAAGACTTTGTATTTCATTAATACAAAGTTCTATTCCCACTAACAAGAAGGTTAAGAAGTCCCTCCAAAGATACTCTATACTGACCTACACACCTCAGTCTACTGAGAATTTTGAGAACCTTTTCACCCTCAAAATCCAGAGGCAACTTAAAACAACTATGAGGAAAATATCTGTAATCAAAGGATGAGACACTTAGTTCATATATAGAGGAATTCCAATAGCCTGGAAACTTACACTGCATAGGAAATGAAATTACTGTGTAAGTATCTATCTTTGTGAAAGAATGTTGTACATTCAAGGATGTACGATAATTGGACAGTGCAGTCAAAGAAAGTGAAATGCAGCAATATTGTACTAAGAAAACCTATAAAACATTAAAGGCTATCAGACATACTAACAGCACGCGGTATTCCTTTGGTGTGCACTGACTGAGATTGAGTATAGCAGATGCTACTGCTTCACGATGTGCCACTACTTTCTGCTGCTCAAAATGGAATGAGACTCTTTTCTATGCCAGGAGATCACTGTTTCTATGCCAGGTACCATTGTACCACAAGCCAGAGCACAAGGCTGAACTAGTACATACAAGAGGAATATAGGACGACAGACTGAATTATTTATATGCATGTTTGCATGTATACATGCACAAAATGATACTTTTCTTATGCACTGTAGCGGCCCTGTTTAAATACAGTCCTTTGGTGGAGAAAAATGTTTTCCTTGTGGAAGAAAGAGAAACAAAAAGGAAGAAATAAGAAAAACACATTTGTGTACTGCAGACACATAGCTATGGGAGATAGCTTGTTTGTAACTTAAGAGCTTTTAAAATTCAATATTAAGATGCACATGACAGCAGTAGACAAAGTCAAGACATTATCATATTAATCTCACTTTTACAATATTCAGGAATTCTTTGATGCACCTTTTAAAATATGCCAGGGTACTGTGAATGTAAGATAGTCTTTTACATTCAAGGTTTTTTTACCGAAACTAGCATTATCAGAGGGATTTGGTGGGTTTACACACAAGCAATTTGCCTTTTCATGTCACCTCTCTCATTTTAATCACACACAGACCCAAAAGGTTTCTTCTGACCTACACTAAGCTCATACAGCGCTAGCTATAGCAGATGTGAGGGCAGCAAATTAAGGGTGTCAAAAACGTCAGCAGCACAGAATCAGAGGGTTGAAGGACCTCACAAAGCCAGAATACCTCCGGCTTTGTTGAAAGTAATTCTATATAAGGTGTTCTGTTCAAACTGAGAAGACTTGCCATCATTTGTTCACGTGAAATAACATGCTCACATTGAATCGGTTTGGATTACATACATGTAATGTTTGCACAACGAGGATCAAGATTAATCTTTTTTTTTTTTAAGCCAGTGAGTACTTCCTTAAAGCCAAAACTGAAATCTACTGTACATTTAGACAAATCCAGGCCCAGATGATAACAAACAGCTTTGCAATTTTGGACTTATTATTGTTTAATAGCACAGAAGCAATGTTTGCATAAGAACACAGAGGAGAGAAAAATTAGGATTGTTTCCAAACCTACCATGCACTAAAATGTACTTGCCCTCTCTTCTTTCTATCCCTTTCTCTTCTCTTGCCACTCCCATTTGCAGACTGGGTTACATGAAAATAACTTTATCATACGGGTGACAGGATTTTGAACCATGGTATTCTGAGCTGATTTGGTAACACCATTTGGTAACAATGTAAAATCAATAAATCACAAGTGTGAATCAAAATATTTAACTTTCAGAAACACATACACAACAGTCTGCTGCCTTTTAAGACAAATTATATTCTGCCAACATGAAAGGAACACATCATTTAATCCAAAATTATTTTATAGCAAGCATTTACATAAAAATGCTATTACAATGACATCACACTCATCCATTTAAAGGGTGGAATTTTTCATGCACATAGAAAGTTTGACAGTTACATAGTGACAGTCCTGATAAATACCGTGATTCAGTAAAGCCCTACAGAAATCATCTAACTTCAAGTACGCTGGCAGTTCCAGTAAAAGAGTGAGATTGCTAAGGTGCCAAAAGAACTTGCACTGTTAAACAACAGACATAACCAAGTCAGAGCTTTTGGACTTGGTTAAGATTCCTATATTCTATACACAAAGAGAACTTCAAGCTGCACCCTTGGGCAGAAAAGACTTCCCTTTGCTCTGTTCTGCCATCAGTCTCATCTGCTGCAGTCTAGCAGAAACATCAGGCCTTGGAAGGAGTGGAGCTGCAACACATGGCAATTCTTGGGATGGAGAATGAACCGCTAGGTAACTGCTCCAGACAGAAGAACTTAGACAAGACTTCCAGGTGTCCTTACAACCAGAAGAGGCTGACAGACTTTTAACTTCTAGCCCCTAAACTGCACAGAGCACAGATTGGGTGCAGTCCATGTCCTACCCACTGTGAGACAAGGCAGTGAAATCACCTTCCTTCAGAACAGGAACCAGAAGGAATCTTCTTGGAATATTAGAGCAAAAGCTCTACATCTGTCTTAGTACTTACGTGAGTTTAAAAGAGCAGGCAACAATTTAAAAACTATCTTTAACACTGAAATATTTGAGCACAATACTTGGAATGGGCAACACTGCCAAGTTAGCAGATTTACTGTCTGTCCCCTTACCTCTTCCTCTGAGTTTTCAGCATTTATACTTGCAAACTGTTCCTGCTTGAAATTATTTTCCTTCCTGAGAATGGCAGAATAGTATCAAATGATAGAAATATTAAAATACTCATAGTGTGGAAAAAGCTCCAGAAATTATTAACAAAAACCCCCATAAATTAAATAAACAACATGACCTTTATTAATGAAGGTCCTTGCGCTCCAAGTAATTTTTTACTTTCTCTAGGAAGGACAAAAATTCTGCATAACTATCCACTCGGGAAATGTTCAGTCTGTAAATTAGTGAAATACACGAACGTTATTTTAATCTATGTACCTGTTCTTCATGTAATAGGTCGTTTAGAAACTTAGAAAGTACCTATACAGTATCAATTGCATTTTGGAACTGTATTTTATCTTGTGGTGATCAGCAAGCGGTTACTTAATGAACAAAACCCCACTGCTTTTCATCCAGTTCCTACTGGAGACAGTTGTTTTAAATCAGGAAGCAAGGACAGCAAGAATGCAACAATTTCTCTGAGTAATTGTTTTGGCTTGTTCCTGTATGCATTGTTTATTTTTATGAAAGTATTGATTTATAACTGGAAAATGACTAAGCTGTAAACTATTGTTTTATCGTTCTGAGTGGGCAATGTCTCTGTTTTTGATAAAAGCCACGTTTCAAACAGTTTTCAGTAACATAGGAAAAAACTTAACTGTCAGTAAATGTGCTTATATTGACCGTGACATTTTCCTCTATGATGGTGCCAGCATGTCAGAAGGAGAGGATTGCTTTCAGACTTGAACAGCTTCTTTGTTGCTGAAGTGAACTCTGATTGCTGCCATATTAGTATCTATCAGATTACAACAGTAGCAGAAAACCTCCAATATTTGACATTATAAGTTAAAGAAAATAATTATTTCATGCATATATTAGCAATTTCTTTCAAATTGTAAACAATTTGGATATATTTTTCAATTCTGATTACTGTTGACTAAATTAAGCACTCTCCCAGAAGTTCTTCCAAGATTTTTAGGACAAAATAATTGTGTGACTTTACTTACGGGATGTATACTCGCAAAGTGTACAGATGAGAACTTTAATAATGAGGTGGAGGTGTAAACAGATGTGTGAGAGAGCAGTAATATACCTTGTTTTGGCGTAGGAAAATGTCATCCTAAATAAAAAATTCTCCTATTCCCCCTGAAACTAAAAAGTTAGTTAAGCTCATTTTGGCAAGATGACCTAAGATCTTAAGATGACGGTTTGACATAGCTCCCTGAAGTGTGCCACTCTGTGAGGAAGCGAAAAAAACTTCTATATTCTCTCTAAAGTTCAGCATACAGCTATATGTGAGTTTATTAAGCTCAGGGAGTGAGGTGTCTATTTTTACTTATACTGAATTTATAACAAAATTTTTGAGGAAGTATTAAACATCATCAGGGAAACAGGAGTCTAGAGTTTTTATTACTTTTATTAATAATTTAACATTTTTGCCTCTGTTTACCCACTTGCAAAATAGTTATAATGATAAATACACCTCCATTGGCAGAACCAGTGGGAGGTTTAATTACTTAACATTACTGAAATGACTGAAATTCTGTGTTGAAAGGTATTATAAAGTACAGGGTATTACCATCAATAAAATATAAGCTACAAATCAAACAAGCTATGATAAAGACCAAGCCACTTTTCTTCTTTTCTCCTAATATCTCGAAAACCCTTTGCCACACTTTTTCTTCACTGAAAACCAATATAATCCTTACTGAGAAAGCAACGCATCTTAAAATATTTGTTAAGTTGTTGATTAAAGAGAGAAACTGTTTCACCTTTCATCCTTCTAAAATAACTCTGTATCAAAATTACGTTTGCCTAACCCATCTATTAATATGAGGATAATGTGTTTAGACCAAAAAGTAGACTCAGACATACCAATTATTGTGTAATGAAACAATAACCAGAAGTCTAAAAATTGGTAATTATATCAATTATGATGTTTGGAACAATGATATAATTGATTTTCAATCTTAATTTCCACAATTTTTGAGCACAATCCCAGGGTCCCTGTCCTGGCAAATACACATTCCAGGAAGTATAGAATAAGGTATGTTTAATTTAGGCCTTTCATGATTGTGCAACATTTGCTTTTTTATGTATGGCTAGTTACATAAATATAATTTGGCATCTCATTAATTATGTAAACATCAACCATATGTTGATTCATTCAAATTTGGTGCGTACATAATATTTACAACATATTAGTAAATTGAGAGAAACTATGTAACTACAAATGCATAGAGAATGTCTAATTGTCTAGACAGTTAATCCTCACTTTGAAAGCTCTGAAAGCAAACATTTAAAACCAGCCTATTCCTTGCTTATTCAAATAGTCTCAAACAATAAGAGTACAAATACAAGCACCTTTTTAATTAAAAGTGTTTATATAAGCAATTATTTATTTTATAAATAGAGGTAAAACACTCAAAGACTGAAACAATGACTGATCATTGGTGTATTAGTAGATAATCACCATGGACTGACTGGGTGGCAAAAGATCTTGTAAAAATGCAGATTATTTCATATGGTTGTACAAAGTCCTGTGGAGAATCATTCAAAGCTTGCATATCAGTACTGCTTACTTAAGAATTTGGTTTTAATATTCCATGTCCTGAAAATCATAAAAATTCTTCTGCTGTGTACATGCAAGAGACTTTTTGGTCATGTGACTATGCACATAAATATTATGACTTTTGGAATGGAGGAGGAAACTAATTTGGGCTTGCCCTGCTGTATTTATAAATACTAGCTCCCCTGCTCACAAAAAAAAAAAGGAAAAAAAAATTCCTTACCAACCTCTTGCTCTACACTAGTGTATACTGCTGTACCTGTGCCCTCCAAGTTTCAGGATTCCCAGGTGATGCAGAGGAACGCGACTGTTACATAATACAAACAAATACAGGAATGAGTCCAATGCCATGAAAAATAAGTCAACTCCAGCACGACTTCTAGACCTTATGGATTTCCCTGTCAACAACACTGTCATACTATGAAAGGTTTCACTTAAATTCAGGCTAGAAAACAGATATAAGGTATAATAGAGAATAGGTATGTTTTTCCCTAAGCACTCTCATACTGAAACACTTAAGCAGAAACCTTTCTTCTCTCCCCCCAACTACCTCTGAGATCTTGTAAATTATAAGAACATAGCAGCACAGGGATTAAATATTAATCAAAGTCATTACCATCATAGTTAGAACATATTTCAAGAGCCCCAAAGAAAGAGCATATTATTTCACTAATAAAGATCGTATCTTCAGAAAGACGACACTGATACTACAGCATGGTAGGTATGAAGAGAAAAAAAGAAATGATCAAGAGATAACACAAAGGATTTCTGAAGCTTATTGCACTATTCAAATGCTAACTCATCCTTTAACTGAGTCTAAGTAAAGCAGACTCACCATGGGCAAAACAGAACTCTATATAGAACCAGAGAAGCTTACGGCGTAATTACAAAATGTAATTTTGCTGGGGGAAAAAAAAAAACAAACCACAACAAAAAGACAAGGATCCAAACCCCATAAATTATATCAGTGAAAATCCAGATCAGCTCTAAAGCCTAAGTGGAGATCCGAATTCATTTGGTGTGCTATAGAGCTACTCAAAGCACAACCAGTCTACCTGAAACTAACATTGTTCACAGGATGACTTATTATTTGCATTAAAGTAATGACAAGTTTTATGGAATAATAGGACTTTGGCTATTTGCAAATTAAGGTGTAAATGATGAACAAAAGAAATACCCTCTCCCCCTCCCCGAGGTATGTGCTAGCTGGTTTTAAACCGCCTACATAGCCTTACGATATATTTAATTCAACAGATAAGCACTGCTAGTACATAAAATTAAGTGCATAGTAAACCAAAATGCTCTGAAGAACTAAAAAAGTAATTGACAAAATAATAAAGGATATATTTCTTTCAATTTCTGGCTTACCAAGTTTAAAAGTGAGTGCGTTAACATTTCCTTTTAAATATCACTCTTCTCACAACTAGCCCCAGAACCACAATTCCAAAAAAATTTCTTTCACAGCAAATATAACATTTACTACGAACACGCAATTAGGACCTAATCACTTGGATTAATTACCACATCAGGGTTTACAATAAAATATTTATTGCTCACACTTCTACACATTAAAATAAATTATTTAAAAGAATATTAATGTTATTGCTTGGCCTTTTAATTTTCATTATATAAAGACTGTTGCATGACTGTTTCTGAACACACAAATAAGTGAGGGTCAGGACCTATGCTAATTCTAATAATTATTAAGTAATATAGTTGAAATGTGGACAGTTGGTAAACTTTAAACAAAGATATTTCCACTTAAATTAATTTGGTTCACAATAACTGTCTGTAGAACACTTTGAATACAATGAGCTATGTTAAGTGCTTAACATTAATTATTATAGTCTGCATGAGTACTTTCCTCAGATTCAAAGGTGGGGGGAATATCCCTAACTATTAGCTTTTTAGAGCCAAACAATACTTACATTAAGTTCCTGTTTCTAATGAACTCATGAGCTCACAACTCAGAAACCCACTTTTAATAGCAGGACCACTACTGTAACAAGGGAGAGTGGTGTTAGTCTTTTACTCCCATATCTTATAACCTGAGGGGAACTTCTCTGCCAAGACACTATCTTCTGTAACATCATATTATTGTAGGAGTAGCAGGTTTCAGCAGTGGCTTCAACTCACACTACTATTCAAGATGCTTGAAAACTCTAAATAAGTTTTAATTTTCTACTGATTATTTTCCATACTTCTCTACTTGAAAGTGACTCCACTCCTGTCACATTATTTGCCCACCTTCACAGAAAATCAGACTACAGCTACAGGAAACATTTTTTTTTTTTTTCTATGTAATTAAAGTGTGTAACATTTTAAAAAACATTCTAGATCAGTAAAAGATCAAGTTAGGTGGTCAGCCTATGGCATAGAACTAACCTTTCCTGAAGCAGAATACTTCTGAGTTTTCAAGTAAACTGATTTTGAGAACAGGAAACCCCTGAAACTTAGTGAGCAAATACCTAGTTGTTCCCTAAGAATGTGTGGCCTGTGACAACACCTCTTTAGCCACCTCAGAAGTATAATGCACCCATGCAGCTTGTCAGTCTTCCTAAGTAGGTACCCAAGTTCAACGGGGTACAGGGCCCTTCCACAGATGTCACGGTGGTTTTAGTACTAACTGGTCATGTGATGCACAGCTTCTGATAGGAACACTGCAAATCACTGATATGCCATTAAAAACGCTAGTGTCTGGCAACATGGAGTTCAGGAAATACTGAATGAGGCTGCTCACGTATATACATAGTGATGCAGTTTTTGATGGTATTTTACCCTGAAATAAACACTACAAAATGTATACACTTTGCAAATGAACCATGTAAATGCACTAGGAGTAGAATAACACCTTAGAGGTTAAGGTCCTCCTGCGTACCTTCAACTTCACATGGAGCTTCCCTGAATTCCAAATTATGAAGTCAATGAGATCTTAATAATGCCAACAGCCCTGTATCTAGACAATTCTTTGGACAGGAATGAGCTCTGCTACAAGAATATTAATTATGAAAAAATGTTCCCTGCGTTTTTTTGCCCTTTACTTGAATCTCTGCCCATCCAATTTGTGCCCTTGAAAACAGAGAGAATAAGAAAAAGGGATACTAAAGCTATCAGAATGTTAACTTGTGTGCTAATTTATATGCTATAACCATGTTTTTCTAGATTAGAATATCAATTAATATCTTGGACATATTGGACACATATAAATAAAGACAAATGAAAAGGCACTCCTTTTTAAATCAGCATTTAAGCTCATGTTTTAGTACTTTTATAAGAAAAGGAAGCTGGGATCTCTCAAAATTATCTCCTCAGTTCTGAGAGTTTAAATCCATTCCTTATGCTAAATAAACATCATTCCTACTTTTTAAACAGCCAAACTAGAACATTTTGGAACTGTATAATAAATAACCTCATTTTAGGGAATGAAAATTATTGGTCCATGTCAAAGTAAAATGCAGCATACATTCCCCAAAGCAAACATGGAAAGTCTCTGTCTCATGTTTTTGATACTTTTTTATGTATCTGTATCAATGACATGCCTCTTCAAAATAGCTAACTATGGAAATCAAGTATTTTCTCTTTACTCCTGTTCCTGCAATGCCGCTTCATCAACATCTATAGTTCAACCCAGGCGTCTACTAAGAAACTGAACACTGGCAGAGTGGTATCAAACACTTCTACAAATAGCAGGAAATGAAAGTGATGGTGGTACTTCCAAACCAGAGTTAGAAGCCACGGATAAATGTTCAACATTGCTTCAATTTTTTGATACTTAGAGCTCTAATTTTCTTCAGGAAGGGCAGTGAAGACACGTCAGCTATTTTCACAAAACATTCCCTGGAGAGCATTATCTATACGATGCTACTTTGAACACCTTCTGCAGAACAAAATTAAGCTTAAGAAGCTCCCTTCTGAAACAGATGTTTGAATACTGCTATAAATCACAGGACAACATATTCACCTCTACAATAGTTGCGTTTATCCTTAGTGATAATTGTTGTTAATCAAAGGGTTAAGTAGTTGGTAATGATGTGAACAAAAAAAATTACTTGACAGGATTCCACCCTCATTCCAATTGCTACCAAAGCGTCAAATGTAATTATAAATTTTCACCAAAGATGTCAGATTCTTACGTTAATCTTTGCACAATCTGACACTGCCATTCTTCTACTTTCATAGATGTGAACAGTTATCACTTTGTTTGTATGTCACCACAGACAACATAATCAATAGTTTTCATATCTTTCTGTTCATAATTTTTGTTAAAATGAATTTTATGAGTGCTGCTTACTTTTGTTCCACTATGAAACTTGTTACTGCTTGAATAGAGAGTACTTAATCTCAACAATAAACATTATAATGTATGATAAGCAGTCGGGAAAAAAAAAGGTTCAACTTTTTTTGCAGTCCCCATTTTAACATACTCTCCTTATCAAATTAATATCTAACAACAGTGACATGAAAGCAACACAATGGATGGCTTTGTTCACTTTAGATGTACTAATTTGAAGCACAAACTGCTTTTCACTCCTTTTCCTTTTAAGTTTTATATTTCTGTAGTAAGCAAATCTTACTCCATGAAACTCAACACAAAAAAATTATAACTAGAAATTACTGGTTTATAAAATATTGCCTGCCTTCATCAATAATTTAAACAGGATCCACAAACAAGTGGATTGCTTGTTTATTGTTTCCATACCCAAACAGCCACCAGGCAGGCTGGAAAGGTATTCTTTCTGACCTGTCACTCAGGTGAAAGTACCACACAGGCACATTCAGCTCTTCCTGCAGTTCTACAGCAAAACTGCTCCAGCTCTGAGCACAACCAGCACTGTTGCTCTGTACCAGAAACAGACACTGATAGATTTCCATAAAAGTTGCAAATTATATTTGTTGAAAATTTGTTCATTGTAGGAAAGTGAACTTCATCCTTAATGTGCCTACCCATATACCCATTCTCAGTAGATGCCATGAAGCACCAAGACTTGAAAAAAGGTAATTTTTTAAATCAGTCACCAGGGCACAAAACGGAAGTGTAAAGAGGAGAATAAATCTCCTGCTGGCAGTGGCTTTACATTAGCTTTTACAAACGAGCACCATTGTGCCAATGGTGAAACTGGTCCTAATTTTGCAATGTTTGCTGAGTTTGAGTTTAGAAATTTACTTTCTTGACATGCAGTCTGATGGGAAGTTTCCCTTCTGGGCACCAAGCCAGACAAAACTGCTCCAATAGAAAGAACTTATTCTAAATATGATGATTTAGCTTACATTTTAGGCTCTAGCTTGACCAAATGAGTACTTCAGACACTTAATACCCAACAAAGAGAGGCAAGATTTTCTATTGCCAGCACCCAATTGATTTCTTCCAGTGTAAACTAGAACCAGTTAAAAGTCTGCTTCATCGACACCCTCCTAGCTTAAAATTGATATACATCATAGGAGAGTATGTTTATGTCACCTAACTGCTAGGTTTAGCCAGAGGTAATTACTGTGACTTATTAGAAACTGCATCCCTGGCCTTCTCTTGAAGCAGAGAAATTACATGACTCCTCCTTGAATGAGAGCCTTGGATCTGTGAAACTACACACTTAACTCTATAAATCCAACAGTACTGAAGTCTAGTCTAATGCACATCCACAACCGCTGAGTAATAATACCATGGTACGGTTCAGGCTGCTGAAAAAGCAGATTTCAGAGACTGGGTTGCAGCACCGTAGTACTTCATCATATGTGTAAGAAACAGAGTCCGAGGTGTCTTCTGGCCCTATTTACTCCTGACAAATTGCATGCGGATGCACAGGAGTTGCAGAAGTCTTACCGTGAAGTTGATTTTCTGGCATCTACTCTCCACAATGATGATTGTTTATATGTCACGTACCCTGCCATATCCCTGTCCACTAATCTCAGAGAAAAGACACTTTAGAATATTCACTGTGAATAATAGTCCTTGGAAAACATTCAACAATTTCAAGACTGCACGATACATTTTAGAATTTAGATATTTAATAGCACTGATGACTAGCAATTTTCCACAATTACCATCGTAATCATTCTATGTTCCGAGAAGAGGATACAGATGACAAGGAGCTGTTTGAAAAATTAAACTTTTATAAAACATCTTCTGAATGTCTGGCGTTTTGATACAGCAATACATGTCTGCTTTTCTGACTGACTGTTACAAATTTGTATGTGCCTTTGGATATTGTTCTTATGGCAAAAGAGTCTGTTCTGAGGAGATCTGTACCTTGGTTTTACTACAGTGAATTATGTATCTATTCAGAGACCATGCTTGATCATGAACATCCAAGCCTGTTAAAATAGTCTGCCAACATACTGTGAAGGTCTGGGAAATGGCACACTCTCACTAATGCCAGATGTAATTCTGCCCACAAGAAAAGTCAGATGAATTCCTCCAATAAATTCCTACTTTTTCTGTCTGCCTCTTGGTTGATATATGATACCACTGCAGATGTATCCAATTTTACTAAAAATTGTCCCATCAGCTCCATTCTGAAAGAAGAATTTTCAAATTTACTGAGTTTGTGCATGTTTTGTCACAAGTTGTTCCTAAGCTGAAACTGAAGTGTTAAGTTTTATTTCATTTAGTTCACCAAGGTCCATATCTGGTCAGACAATCTGCTATGTTTGTGATTGTAAAAGACAGCTATATTTTCCTAAAAGTGCTTGGATACTGGGCTCCCATTTCAGTAAATTTTTCAGTTAGCACTGAAACTGGAATTATTATGACCACTTTGGCTGAGTTTGAAAACCATCATAACTAGCAGTGAAGTTCAAACACCAAAACCTCCCACAGGACTACATGCAAGACACAAAGATCTCATCACAGCTAGCTCTTCAAATCCTAGCAGAAGCTTACTAAAGAACTGAACTGTAAGAATAACATCCTTCAGTGTTTATAGCTTTATATCAAAAGCTTTTCCTAACTGAGTAGCTAATAATGTACTTCAAACTATGGAGATACTGGTAAATCTGTACTGAAAGATGTCACTTAATTCCTCCATTCCAAAGACATACCTAATGGTAAAAGGTATACAGGAAACTCACACAGTTGAAAGCAAACACAGTTGTCTATGGTCTTTGCTGAATTTAATGCTAATAAAATTCTGAACTATTCTGAAAACTTCATGTCCTAAAAATCATCACATAGTAGAAAAGTATCCACTAGAAAGTTAAAAAAAAAAGTAGCAATTCAAAGTAATTTTTTAAAAGGCTTTTTGAGTAAATATTTACTTTGAATTTAAGCATGATAATTTACAATATGTTTATATTACATTATATTACATATGCTTATATGTATGTTTATATGTTTATATTACAAAGTAGTTATATACACTGAAAGAATAACTGCAGTTGTTACACATTCAAGATTTTCCTAAGGGGACATACTGAGGAGGCTAGGTCAAATTTTTTTGAATTGGGAAGTATTAAGACTTGATGTTGGGCTAATATTGAAAAATCTTGCACTGAATTACTCATACATTTAAAGACTGATGAAATAACGCCATATAGATAAATCCACAAAACAAAATAAAGGTATACAAACATGCTGTTTGTTCTGCACTGCTTCATGTACAGAAACTAAGCTTTTAATTCAATTTGTCTTTGTGTAGTAGAAAAGAGGGTGTTTTGTTTCTAAATATTACATTTTGGGCATTATGCCCAAATTACTTAGGATTCTGAAGATATTAGCCAACAGTCATTCTCCTGCTCCCAGACATTCATTTTGTTACTAGTGTTCGCAGAGACTGATGATCCAGAATGTCCTTTGTGGCAAGCTTTTGCATTCTACTTTCTTCCTTCTCAACTGACGATATTATAGTTCAATTCTATTCATATTTAAGGGGGCACAGAGTGTAAAAGTCACTGATGCTCACTGGGAGATACTTTTCTGCTTGGAGATACAAAAGGGAAAAACACTGTGAGAAATTGGGAGAGAAATTTTAACAAAAGTGTGAAAATGAATTGTGGTAACTATTTTTGTCACTGTGGTGTCACAGCTGGCCCTGTGATAGATCAGTCTTAGTCTGCATATGAAATGAATATACAATAAAAACTTTATTAATAGGAAATATTAATTACTTCAAGATGATAACATACCTTGGATCTAAATCAGATGCTGCTTAAGGGTACACTGGGGATAACTAAGTATTGTTATATGAGTGTCTTTCTCACATGAGAAAAATACAGCAAAGATTCTATACCTTTCAGTTCTTGCACAAAACTACCCAAAAGCATACTGGGGCTTTGCATAGACACAGAAAACCTCTAAAAGGGGCCTTTAAAGTTGGCAAAATCAGCAAATTTAATCTATCCACTTTCTTTTGACCTTTAAACCTGACCTGAAAAAAGTGTTCAGCAACATAAATTTGATCTCTAAAGGCCTGCTGCAGATCTCATTTTCTGCTGTTTTTCCATTAGGCATTTACGGGACTTGCTGGTGTTACAGGGGACTAGTAAAATGTCGAAGTAATCCTGCAGTTCCTGTGTATGAATTCAGCTTTTCCCTATGAGATGATAACATTTTTTTTTTCCCCTGCCAAGGCTTTTTCAGATACTGGAGTATAAGACTAATACCATAGGTGTGATGTTATTTTTTTTCCATTTGGTAACATTAACCAGATCTAGCAGTTCAAGTGTTGAAACAAAAGAATTCTTTTCTGAGCCAATAAGGTGGCTTGGTGCACATCTGCACTAATTGAAATCACAGCATGGCTTTTCAGGATAGGAATTGTATTCAAAGCATACAGAGGATCTGAAGATTTTGGTTGTGTGTTTGTACATTCTTTTAAGTGCAGAGGAAACCAGCTGCTTCCATTTATGAACTGTGCTGATACATGTGCCTCAATGTACCAATGACCTAATGTGCAACTTAGCAAGCTAAAGATTTGCCAACTGTTTTACAAGGAAAAGGAAAGGATGGGTACAGAAGGCAAGACAATAGAAGAGAATTTATGATGAAGACATCTAATTTTCAAGCAGCACATTCTGTAATTTATGCTATAATTCATGAGGATTAGAGTTAGATGATAAAAATATGATAAAAATAACAGATTGTTACATCATCCTGCCCTTTCATCCACGGATAATGGCCCCTTGATTCTTTCCAAGTTTCCCTCTCGTATCTGTTTGACTATTGCACTATTTTTCCGTAATATGGCCATCAACTTCCGACCCAAACCCACTTTCCACTGCTTTTTTGCTACAGTAAATCTTTGACGCAAGTTTGTATCATCAAGGCATAATCAAAATCTCTAAAAATTCTTCCCAACTCTGAAAACCAAAGTATCTGTTTTCTCTTCATTAATCATCTTACAGTAGAATTGACCACATTCTTCTTTCTGAAGTGCTTTCTCTCTTGACTTTAATAACTTTTCCCTTTTTTGATGCTCCTATCTCTGTAACAACTCCTTCAGCACATCTTTTGAAAAATCCTTCTCAAAGTTACTGAACATTGTTCTACAGGTTGGTTTAAGACATCTTTACAGTACCTCTACCTCTAGCCTATTTCCAGGTAATCATTACCAAAGACATATTTAACCTGATGGTGGAAGGACCTTTCTCTCTCCCCGCCCCTTCTCTGTTTGAGTCCTGACTGACTCTGTCCACACCGAGACCCACACTTTCAAACCACATTCTCAATTCTTCTAATTGTTTCTGCATAAACATTTCCTTTACTTTTTAGTCACAGAGCTTAAACTGAGCAGACATCACCTTATTCCAACTGACCTCAAAAACAGAATCATTTCCAGTCCATATCTGATCAGATCACTTTCCATTCATCTCCTTCTTGACTGCATCAAGTATTCAGTACTTGGCTCCTCTTCCAGGCTTTCATATCCATTTTAAACCAGGTTATCTGTGAGTACTCACCACTTGCTACTTCACTTTTGAAACAACTAGCTAGCTGCTTTTATCCTGTTCTGTCCCACAAGCAGGTGAAGTGCTTCCCTTAAGTTTCTCCTTTTCCAGGTCCAGTATAAAACATCTAGCACTGGAGATTCTGGGATACACAGACCAATATCACCACTATGTTCTTATTTCTATGTGCTTTCCCTACTGCACGCTCTACAACAGAAAATATTTCTCTAAATAGCACCCCAACAGGGCTTGGATCCATCATTAAGGCTCCAAGGCACTACAATAATACAATGAAAAAAGAAAAAGTTAAGTTTGTGTGGCAAGCTATAGGGAAGCGTCCAGGGATGGAGAGGAGAGAGAAGAGTTTTGATTGGGTTTTTATTTTACGCATACTCACATAATACTGACCAAAGTTAGTCCTGTCCACAGCCTGTAACTGTAGTAAAACAACAGAAGAAATGGAGGCGGGATAGTTCTAATTCTTTCGTTAAACAGCAAAAATAAAATCAATCATTATTGATTGATAATTTGATCCTGGAAAATCATAAATACATTTCCATTCAAGAAATACTGACCTCAGAAGAGGTACATATAACAAAGACAATTAGGATCCTGACATTCTCACATAAGAAGTAAAATTTGTTTCAATCAGTGACTGAATTTCAGTGTCAACACAAGAAAATTAAGATTGTGGCCACATACAATCATAAGTGTTCCTTTGAAAAAAAAATTGATCTAATTAAAGGTGCTAGTTTCCACACCAAATTCCACTTTGGATGTGGTTAAATTCCAGCTTGGTTAACTATTTCCTGTCTATTTAATTTCATCCTGTAGATCCAGCTGCATATAGTTATTCCACACTTCCTGTCCTAAACTATCACACAGTGCTGTTGTGAGTCATTGAGCAGCTTCATTCTTTTGGATTCTTTATATGATGTATCCATTATGTCACCTAGAAAGAGCTTTGAGACCATCTGAGAAGTTACCAGAGATGTCAGGTTATATTCCTAACAAATAACATGTAGTGCAAACTTTAAAAAACGACTGACTTTTAAAAGGTAATATAATTCAACTAAAAATTGGTACATTATGGCAAATCATGAAGAGTCCACTAAAACATAAAAGCCAAATAAAAATTAATTCCAGAACACTGTTTTCAGAAGAGCTACTTCAATTTCCTCATAAACAGGTTGCAGTTTCTATGGCGGCATTATTTTAAAAAAAATTTAAAAAAAAATAAAAGGAAGGAGGTGTAGAAATAATTATACAAAAACCTCATAAATGTATTTTCTGTATTTCCTCTTTCACTTCTTTGCATTAAAAAAAAAGTAGGTGACAAAACCAGAAGAATGCCCTGTCAATCACTCAGTAATACCCTAGCACTCTAACAGCTTACAAAGGACCAGATAAACGTCTCCTCAAACAACATCTGATCTATAAGCCTTAAAAGCATTT
The DNA here is from genome assembly GCF_034619465.1 of Leptosomus discolor. Lineage (NCBI taxonomy): Eukaryota > Metazoa > Chordata > Aves > Leptosomiformes > Leptosomidae > Leptosomus > Leptosomus discolor. Next base: position 24,648,812 of record NC_141396.1, on the reverse strand, counting down.
AAAAACACTGATCAATATATAAAACCAAACCATATACAATCCCCAAAGGGAACCAAGTCACATTTATTCTACCGTCAGAGACAGAAATAGAAGTCCTTGACTGCCAAAGGACTTCTTGCCAGCTCCCACAGACTTGGTAAACCTAGTTTGTTGCTATCTACAGTTTTTAATTTGGGATTCAGTCAAATAACCCAGTATCAATTGTTCATATTATTTTTCTAGTCCCTCAGTTAGGCATGACAACTAAAGCCTCTGTAAACTGAACTCAGAAACCAGGATACTTTGACAAGCAGCGTGTCATAAGCCACACTTTAAAATCTTCTATGCTACAGGCAGGGGAAAGAAAAAGAAATAGTGCTCGAGCCATGAACAGGTAACTGGTAACACTCAAGACCATGACCAGAATTACTGGTGTTTCCAAGTGTTCTCCCCAGCTGCTTCCAACTGAGTTTGCGTACGAAACAAGAAAAACATTTCTGGAGGACAAGAACATACTGCCAGTGTGGGTAAGCAAAGCAACAATATATTTAAACGAATGATGAGTAAAACATTCATCCACATGCGAGCCGTCCCATAACCCTTTTCTCATCTACAGCCTGAATAACCAATAGGAAAATTTACCTGAAGATGGCCCCACCTCCCATCGCTTTAAACTCCCATTTCGGATTTTACGTTTGGGTGTTAAGCTCAGGCCAGTAGGGAAGTTCAGGCCGGGCACATAGGGACATCATCTCTAGCCACAGTCTGCTGATTGGTTCTTGTGGGGAAGTAAAAATGGCATGGATGTAATTTCAGCAGAATGCTTCCTCCTGACATTGATTGTTTATTAAAAGGAATAAACTCTTTTTCATTTATATACCAATTATGAATTTAACTGTAGTTAAGAAAGACCCCTGGACATCACAGTAAGAATTCTGCATGGAAGTTTTATACACATGAAGACCAGTTGGTAGCTACCTTTTCCCCTTGTTAACCAACAGATAAGAGCAGTGAACTTACTATAATTCCATCCTACAAAACTTACATAAGGTGCATCTACAGAGCATTGCCATTTTCTCAAGAAACCTAGTTGTAACATCACTTTTCTTTAACATTGTTAACAAACCTAGATTTCATCATTCAAATGGATTTGAACCAAATTTATGTTCTTAAACAAGTCAGTGCTTATCGTGTCTCAAAAACACGACAAGATCAAAACATTCTGCCTATGATACCATGTTTCGCAAGGCATCAAAGGGACTAACCCATTTTCTACCAACATGAGGGACAACACATTAGGTAAGACAAATTGCACTCATGCTATAGAGTATTTAAAGTCTGCAAAGACTTGTTATAATTCCTTCAGCGTATTTCAGAATAATGACCCACAACAGTGAAAGAGCTATTGGTTTTACAATGCAGATCAATGCTTGTATGCAGTGAACGGCCTCCTTTGACTTTCTTTATACAAATTACAAGTTGCTCTGGAGAAATGGTAACAGGAAACTAAGTAAATGTAATTTCTCTTTCATTTACTCTTCTGTAGATCACAGTACTTGATTACCAATAAAGTTTTTCTGCTCTTGAGTGAGGAGAAATAAGAGTGCTTAATAACATCAAAAGTTGCAAACGTGTAAATACATGCAAATGAATCCACACAGAGACTCAAACAGGGAGACACCAGTTAACCTATTTTCACATTTGACATCAAATCACTTTTATTGTAACATACACATAACACTTTACATCACTGTAACTTGAAACAAGGTTTATTTTATTCCTTCTAAATGTATTTGCTGATGTAGGGAAACATGACCAAACAATGAGTCTCCATTTAGCAGTGGAAACACACAAATGATATTTGCTTTTTTATTAAAATAACATGTGAAAGATGTATTACAGTTTGAACTTCCTTTTGAAAACTTTAGCTGCCCTTGGAGACAACATAGCCTATAATATTTCTTACTAAGAATATCCATAATAGTTTTGGAAAGGTCTTAAAATAAAATCTAAAATATGCATGAAATATATGTTTTTCACAAGTTTTTTTCCCCCGTCTTCTCCTCATGAGCTCTAAAATGCCAATTTTAATGTTTTAATATTTAATTCAATTCAGTTAGTCTTTTCACCCTTTGCCTTGTAGAACTTGGGAGAGAAAGGCTGAAAATTTAAAGAAAGGGGGAATTTATCTAATTAAAATTAAATCTTTTAATGATGTTATGAAGCTACTCAGAGCAATGTTTTAGATTTGCTCCTGCTGTTGTTTGAAGCTGTGGTGTTAAAAATGCCCTGGTTAGAGTTACAGACTGTTCTAAAAAACTGTGAGGAATTTATGTAGGATTTAAAACAGACACATGCTTTTAAAGTCGAGAACCTTCAAATACTACAGCTAATCCACACAATAATTCAACAACCAACCCATGCTCAAATTCCTAACAGATACCATATGTAACCTGTAATAAAAACTGCACCAAGGTATTTCAAGCAATGGGATAATTTCATTTTCCACTTAAGAGCCCTATTTACTTTTAATTAACAAACTATTATAAGGTGCATGAAAACTCTTCCACCATTTTGCATACAATGCTTATACTGAAACGGGTCTTGAAGATATTTTACTGTCTAAAGACATATGGTTATTAGCTAGATGCATTATGATAAACTTAGCTATCGTTCATCTAAATATACTTGACAACCATATACCACAATGATATTTTCTGTCTTTAACTTTTCTGTAACTACAACAAAAAGAAAGATAGAAAAAAGTGACCCATCTGGTTCAGAAGTAGCATAGGAATAAGTTAAAAAGCAAGAAGAAAAGCAACCTCCAGAGTTCAATGCCATGCATCTTGTAACAGAAAATGGTACTTCGACAATATAGGAACAAAAAGTAAGGATAAACTGAATTTAATGATTTAGCCTTTACATTTTTCTATCCACTTCTTCATTCTAATATCCCCTCTCTCAACATCCTCCTCTTCCCTAAGGATTACACTTCTTCTGGATTTGGACTTTCTCACAGGAATAATGGTGGCAATAAAGCTGGACCCAAATTCTTGTAGTAGTTAAAAAAATGTACTTCATACAAATAATAGGATGTAATTCCTCTTTTGACTGTCTCTTTGGTTAAGCAATATATTTAGTTGGCTAAATAATTAGGCCATTGCTAAATGTGAAGGTTTTTCAAATGTGAATGTAATTAGCCTAAGTAAAGAAGGTATTTCATGGGAAATTATTTTTTGCCTTCAAGGAGATGATTCCACACTCAGTGAAATCGTGTCATCTTACTAACACTCAGCTTGTCTGGTATAGGTCCTGAATGATTTACTCTTGTACTCTGTTCCAATTTACAGATTCAGTAGTTCCTGACTACTAGCAATCTCTACCAAGATTCTCAGGATTTGTAGAAGCAAGAATTTGACAGTGTTAATCTTAAAATAAAAGTTCGATAAGCTGTCCTGTTACGTCAAATGAATTTTTTCTTCAAATGAATGAATTAATTGTTTACTATCATGATGGAAACGTGATGCTCTTGAGTGAGAAGATTCAATTTCAGATCAATGAAGTCCATAACTGCTGACAGCCACAACCTATCAGGATATCAGACTCTTTCTTCCCCCATTTCCTTAAATATTTAAGGAATATATGACTGCCTTCAGATACAGGGTATTTGGCTAGATCGATTTTTACCCTGATCTACTATGACAGATTTTGTTTTGCAGATATGAGCAGTTGGAAAGATTGTAATGTATCCTTGGGCACAGTAAACTTTTACTCTATGAATGGATTACAATTCAACACAGTGTATCTATTTAATAAACACAGCATGCACTAAATAAAATATTTAAACTCGTCCACAGAACACCAAGAGCTTAGCAGTTATTCCTAAAGAGAAAATAACAAGACGACAATACAACTCCAAATAGCAAAAAATCTCGTGTTGTCCACCCGAGGTAATCCTAGTATTTTTCAACAACATAAATTCCCACTCATGAGAACATGGGGAAAAAGAAAAAAACAAAATGAGTAAATAAACTACATGACAAAAAAGAATTTACCCTGATTAAATCATTTCATTTCATGGCCTGCCACATTCAACAATTTACAAAGCTTGTTTTAGACTATGAAGCATCATCTCCTCTGCATTAACACTTCCACAAACCTCAATAACTCGTTAGTGTTCACTGAGTGGAAGCATGATCAGTTCATCTTGACAAGTCTGGTGTTCAGACCTAACATATCTTAAACAAATCATTTGGCACATACTGCTGTACTTTAGCTGTGACTTTCCTTTCCAATGACTTTGTTGCTTTCAGGTTTGCATTAATCCATTCTGAAATGGTGAATACAACTATCGACAAAAAAGCATGGTATGCCATCATAAACTGATATGGACATACTTCTATTTGATACAGTTAAATGGATTAGTTTACATTTATAGTATTTTGAACAGTTTTTTATAGGCAGATGCATGCTTATGATTTGGGCCAACCAGCTGCAAGAACAGTCAAAAAGAAAGAGCTGGGAAAGTTATGTTAGTTCAGTGCTGAGCGTAAGTTAGTTAATAAATGCATCTCAGAAAAAAGGTACACTAAGACAGGCTCAGTGCTGTATAGAATATGGCCTTTAGACACATCAGAGCGCGGCATAATAAACATGCATCTGCTTGGAGTACAAAGAGTGAATGTGTGTCTGCTTACTTGGGCAGATATACCTTTTGTGCACTGGAGATTATGGATAATAATCGGTAGTTCTATAGTGCACATTTTGTGTTTTTCACTGTTACGCGCCCAGCTACCCTACCCCTTAACACCCTCTGCAATCAAAGAATCTTCAATTTGCAGAATGCAAAGCTTCCAAGATGAGGAAAGCCACCATCAAAACCATCCCACATAACACTGATTCTATTCTCTTTGCATACTCAACATTATCGTTATCACATGTCAAAGCTTTCTGAGAGAGCTTTGTGTGAAACAACCACATACTTCACAGTATCACTTCCTAATTTAGTGTAGAAAATTAAGCAGGGTGGGGAATTTTGTACATGGTTTCTGTTGTGATTTCCAGGTAGAAAATTCAAACAACTTTTTATAATTTCAAACATCATCAGCTAAAGTTAATTTACTTTTATGAATGTCATTGCTCCCTTTATCAAATGTAGTATCTCTCAGTATCCATTAAATCCTTGTAAGGAAGCTGTCTGAAATCTTAGCATATGCTCATCTTTCAACAAAAAAAATCACTATTTCCTGTCACTCAGAAATTGTTTAACTTTAATCTTCAGTCTGCATCTAATTGACAACGTATTTACCTGTGTAATAGTGACAAGAAGTTCAGAGTAAATATCCTCAGAGCATTCACTCCAAAATGACAGAACATGTCCCCCTCTTTTCCACAAAGGGATGTTGACGTTCCAGCTCTATGTGACCATTACTTGCTTGGATTTCCCCCACAAATCCCATTTTCTTTCCAAGGAAACTAGATTCCTTACCTGGCTGTCAGAAGAAGTTCAGTAACTCCTTCTTTGCATGAGATTGTTCAATGACATATTTTGTATTCAAACTCAGATGACACTACTTGAAGATCTGTATAAGCAGCAAAAGACACCATGCATAGCCGTTCTGACTTTTCTAATATTTAAAGATGGCACCCCTTTATATACAGCCTGTTATATACATTAAAAAACTTCTGAGCCTCTGTAAAAAGCTTTCTGGATTAAATAATACTGCTGTAATATATGTAAATCCTAAAATATGTCTGGAACAGTCTAGTGAGAAAAAAACCTCTCTGAACAAAAAATATTAAAAATAAAATGCACAAATCAATGCTCACCCCAACACTGGATTCCTGTTGTACCTTAAATGACATAAATGTATTTAGAAAGTTTCTGTGACTATTATTAAAGTTCATCAAGGTTCATTACCTTTCTATTAAAAGAAAGTGAATTACTTCTCAGAGTCCAAAATAGAATTAAAAATTTCTTATCCTTACAAATTAAACATTCTAATTAAAGATTTATAAATTGTCGCTTAATTCTAAGTTCGAAAGCTGTGGTTTTTATGTATATATAAACTACTCCATAAAATGTGCTTTCTCTTTCTTCTGAAGTCATTTTATGAACAGATGAAGCAAAAATGATCATAAAATGATGAAGTAATTTCTAAAAGCAAAACTATTGACTTCAACTGAAATGCTTTCTAAAGGTTTTTAATTGCCCTAAATTTGTGAAAAACTACCCAGGAGATCAACAAATTCATATCAATGAACTGCATTATACTATTGAGAGAACCCTTGGCCTCAAGCCAGAGAGCACAAATAGAAAGGACCATTTTCACTTGGCTGCAAATTATCAAAAAGCTAAGGGAAAGCTATGGAGTTAAAGTGACATGTTTGTATGGTGGGAAAAAGATCAAATATTGATCATCCAAGCTGAGGTAATTAGAGCGGTTGTCAAGGAGATGGGATGCATGTCGTTAGCCCTACAGAAATGCATCTTTGTTTTACATTGAGTGAATTAGCTGTTCAGCAGTTGGCACTGATTTTTTCTTTTCTTTCTTTAAAAGGCTACACACCATTCAGTGGTAACATATTGCTATAATGTATTTTTTTTAATAAAAGTAAACATATACAAATGCACTTTAAAAGCTTATTCTAAATATTGAAAGTTTTTCTACATAGACTTTTATGGATATTTTGTAAAATGGAGTTTAAACATGCATCTGCCTATACTTGAACGCTTATACAAGTTTAAAACAGCAGACTGTAAATGGAGAGAAAATGCATGGCGTGGAACTGAAGTACCCGCTGTTTTATTAAAACTCTTCAGCCTCGCCCTAGGTAGTAATGCCTTGCAGATTAATGTCAATCCACTGGGGACTGGAAGCTCACACCACTACGGACACCACAGAGACCCATCTGCTGGAGCTGGTGCCACTCATGCATTTCATTCAGCAACTAACTGCTGCCATCTCCCTAACAGCCCAGCCCGTAATGCTGAGATCTCACAGTGTGGCTCCCCTTTCCTCCAGCAACTGGAGCCGAGAAGACCTTAGGCTGACAGCCGCATCTTCTGCTGTGGCTCATGCTTCGTCAGCAATCTGCCTGGGACACTGAGCAAATGAACTTCAGAACAGAACATGGCATCTTCTAGAAATATGCGACTGTGCAATGTTACCAGACTTTCCAGAAAGACACGGACCAAACTGCTAAGTTTCATCCCTGCAAACTGGATATACTTCAGTCATAAAATCCACATCTGTATCAACAAGCAAAATCATTACTGATATGGCACGTAACTTCTGTGACAAGTAGGAAGGCAGGGACTGCATGTGTCAAGTCTAATCTACTCACACAAAAAGAACTGGTGTTTCTGACAGACATTTACTAAATATCTTTACCTACTAGACTAGTGACAAAAAAACCAAAACAAACAAACAACAAACAGAAAAACACCCCAAAAAACCCAAATCAGTTTCCCAAATGGTAACATAAAGATGAGATGTAAAAGACCTCAATCCACAATTGTAAAATGTCTCCAGGAAAAACAACCCATCTGGCACCTAAGAATTCATACCAGGAACTTAATTCCCTATCTCAGGAATTCCCCTTCAATGTCACATAATTATTTAAGTGGCTTCATACTTGGAATTATAAGACTGTTCTCAGTTGTGTATAGTTTTGTCAAACCTCCCATTTGGGCCAAAATTTGTCAGTGCTGAATGTCTTCTTTAAAATAAGATAATAATCTTTCCAGGAAATTTTAAACAGAGGAAATTAAAGGCAGGCATGCAGTAGCTCTGACTTGAATTCATTTCTCCATAGGATGACAAACGCGGAAGGACTATGCTTTATCCTAATGTGCCACTAACATAGTTTTAAAAATAGTGAAGTCCAAGAGAAATTAATTTTGAACAAGTCCAGCAATTTTATTTTTCCAATTTTTCACCTCTACAGTGCTATCTTGCAGCCATTTCTCTCACAAAAATCTGGTCTGGAAACTGTCTGAAGAAAGAGTACAACAAACAGCCACCTTTCAGCAGGACACTGAACAAAGCCCTGTTTCCTTACCTTGATGATCCTAGATTTTAATTTTTTTTAAATACTTGTCACCATCATAAAGCTTCAACAGTAAGCACTAATGATAGATTTTTTTTCTTATAGCAGAACATTTTCACACTGTTTTCAAAAATTCCAAAAATCTTTTCTAAAGAAAAAACAAAACACAGCTGCTCAATCCACCAATAAAAAACCTAGCGTATTAAAATATGTAATGAAATAGCCTGTCTTTACTGCTCTGCCCTGTGTTTAGTTTATTCCAGGTAATTCAATAAAAAGAACTAGCTTTAAAAGAAGGCCGCCAGGTACTGGAGCTGATACCTTTTCACAGGTCTGTGTTCTTTTTAAGTAGAGCTGTACAGAATGCACAAACCTTTTGCTTCCTTTGGCAATTTACTCTTCCCTACAGAGAAGCCGATTCCTGGAATTCCTATTTGCTGGAAAAGGAACTCGTTATAATAACTTAGTTCAAATACTACCCTTCTTATGAAAGACAAACTAAAGAAAAAACCTGCGCCAAGTACAATATTCCATCAGTCTAGATGCCATAGGGCTCCATGACATGGCAATCGTTTACAAGACTACTAAGCAGCTAGACCTGTGGGATTAGCAGCCATCAGGCTGTATATTCTCTCTGTACTTAAGTATCTATTTCACATTTGCATTCCTGTCACATCCAAACTGAGAAAACAAGTCTTTTTCATTCTTTCTGCCATTAGAATTTGGTTGATAACACAATGGTATCAACATAAAAGCTATCCTTCAGCTTATGGAAAAATTGCCCAGAACATGTTCTTGTTCAGGTCATTATAGAATTTTATTCCCTTACTGTGTACAGAAAGAAAAGGTATATTTCTCATTTGTCATTAGAATAACAACTTCTCCAGTTCCTCTTCATGGAACTCCAAATTTGATATACCACGAAAACTGAAAGAAAAGCAACCCCCAAGAAACCAAGCAAACTACTAACCCAATAAGCATTGAGCACAGCTCTTACATCACATGCCCGGTCGATACTTGTCTTATATAACAGTGCAATAAGGCAGTCTTGTCCTGCTAAGACAATATTTTTACACAGTATACTATAAGGTGGTATTTATGCTTCAAAAAAAGATATCAACATTGTCCAACAGGTGCCATGTAGTGGTAAAAGAGCCATATCAAATAATGTTGTATAGATACTGTTAGCTAAATGTTGAAAGACACTGTATTTTTAATGTGAGCAACTGCATATTTACTATATTGCCAACTTGATCAATAATTAAAATATACTTGTCAGAATACATGAATAAGAGACATGATTTCAAATATCTTCATTTATTATGTTTGTATACTTGCTTAATCCAAAACCTGACCATATTTACTTATTAGTGAAGCTGAGAGTTTCAACTGCACAGTAAATACCACACATTGTGTTTGGCATAATCAGACCTTTAGATCTGCACAGTACTTCTGTTTCAGTACCAATACCGAAATTATGATTCTTCTTACAACGTAAGCCAGTTTTTGGCCAACAAAAATGTTGTTTCAATAACAAGTAGCTCTTTTACTTACTACAGGCATGTGGCAGTTGGCCTCTGAATACGCACAAGGACAAAAATTTCCTGTTCATGTCCTGCTCACAATAGTAGACCTTTGATCTTATATGTTAAAAACTGCATCAAGCTCACAAATCTCTCAAAAAAGAAAGCCCAGCAACAGACTCAATCTCAATCTGCTGAATAGCAAGGACAGTTCAACAGCTGCAGAAGAGAAATCATAAGATGGCATGCACTGCCTTTTAGTGGTTGTGGAAATCCTCACCCATAAAGTACACAACTGCTAGCTTATCACAAAGAAGAGCATACCTTACTTCGCTTTTCTGGAAAAATCCCTATACAATTTTCCCCAAAGCCAAAGGTAACAGTAGCTTGCATACCTCAACAGCATGAAAACTATTGGTCTTATTTCAACGTAACAAATACTTCAACAGGAAAAGAGTTTTGAGGGATATGTTGTCTAAATGTTCCATGGTTTCTGACCGATCAAACTGCAGAGCAGGATAATAAGAAAGAAGTAGGCTTGAGATGACAGGAAAACAAAAAAGTTGAAATTAAAGAGAAGAACAAATTCTTTTGTTCACCCTTGTAACACTGGACATGCTCTTAAGGATTTTTTAAAAAGAACCTATGCAAGGCTGGCATGTAAGATACTGAGTACTATTGGTGACCACCAGTATTACCAGACACACAAGTAGCTTTGAGTATTGAACCCCGAAACTTTTCTTTCAATTTACCGAAATTTTCATTTAGGTAACTCCACATTTGTTTTCTCTCTCATGCCTTTAGAATGCCAGTGATAATTGCTATCTCACTTCGACAGAATATGTAAGGCTTCAGTATTCTTCCACAGTTACTTGTACCATTCACAGCTCCAAGATTGCAGCTACTGCAGAAAACAGCAGCATGAACTCTCAAAGACCTGATCTATGCTGACTTTAATATTGTCTACAGGCCAATGGTTGTCGCTGAATTCCTCAGGTTACTGTGAAAAATCGGAGGTTTTAATAGAAGCTTAAAGCTCATTTGAGGGAAACACTGACATTTCTAGGCTAGTAATAGTGTGAAATAAATTTAGTTTAATTTTAAGTTCTGCTATGGATTAGCTGGCCAGTTATGACTGTCATGTAAGTTTTGTCTTCTATGTGTTCACAATATTTCAAAAATACTGAAATGTTCTAACAGAAAGGCTATATTTATTATTATTGCTTAAATTATTTATCATGCATAGCAAATTTTCAGCTCTGCAAATGAGGCATTTTACATTAGTTATCTGACAAATGAATTTCTAGGACTGCAGAATTTTTGTCTAATGTCGCTCATTAACCTTACACATGATAAATGAACGAATGCCATCCTGTATTTTCCTCAAATCTGCAATGAAATAATTTTTACTGTGAAAATCCTAGGTGCACATTCAGAATTACAGAAGATGGCCTGTTGACACTGGAAATATCAAAATTACCACCAGTTCCAAACTTAAAGTATGTTGCAGATACAGAACATGAAACTGCTGCATCTACCTGGTGATTCTTGTATTTCAGTAATGACTACTTTGTCTCACTACATTTCTTCTGCCTCTGTTTTATCAGTAGAAAGTCAGAAATTCAAATAACACAAAGGCGATGAAAATACCAAAGTGTATCACACCAAATTTTTCACTGGAAAAAAAAAAGAGGACTGGAGAAGGAATGTGTATGTCAGATCCTAAGTTCTGCTAGACAGTAAATATTTGTTTATTATATTATTAGGATGGTACGCAGCTAAAAATATCAACTTTTTTAAAATTCCTATTATTTCTTATTGTGTAAATAGGAGCAGATCAACACTCTGTGACCGTGTGGACTATGACACAAATTCATAGTCCTTGTTAGAGACTTGTCACCTGGTTTCTTTCGGTATTTCAACATATTTACCCAGATTCTTATTACATTGTGATTTTATAATTTTGAGTACAGAATGACCTTCCATGGTATTTATTATGAATTTGGTAAAGAATAGTATACACTGAGAATCTAGTGGCAATTGAAAATGGTAGCTGTACTAGTTCATAGTTACATGTCCTGCTAGGAAAAGGCCTTCAAATTAGTCTTGCATCTTATCTGTGACTGGAACTCCAGACAATGTTTTAATTTCATTATGTTAAAAATTCTGTTCTAAACCTGCATTGCCACAGTACCTTTCTTAGGCATCTAATGTACGTTACCAAAATGAAAGGCAGTTTTATAGTATTTTCCCAAAGGAAGAAGATGGATCTCTTATTTACAAAGAAAAATATTCAGATTTTTACAAAACTTGGATTTTCTCTAGTTCTCTCCTGTACAACAAAACCCCAACACCTTACAGAGCAGGGATTGATACTTTCACAGCATAGCTTTGTTCAAAGATGGAATGGAAGCTTGGTTGATTTTTCCTCTTTTAATATCTTCAAAAAGGTAATTAGGAGAAGCAGCAGAGTGGGAAGTAGAACAACCTTCATGCATTAACAGGCCATTGACTGCAGATAAGGTAAGAAGATAAGATAGCATGCCTAATCAGTCTTTAAAACATGCATCTGGAAAACCATTACTTAAAATAGATATTTGTACTTTCAAAAAGAGTTAGACATTCAGTTATTTTGACTACTTTCTTAGGTGTAGCATAGCGAGGCTTGGTTCACCCTGTTTAAACTCTGCAAAACCCTGCATTCACTGTGTCCTACTGGATAGGGCACTTGTGGAACAGAGGCAGTCAGCTGGGAATACTAGGCAGAAGGTCTTTGGCAGAACTTAGCTACTGAATTTGGGCCATGATGTCTAGTGGAGAACTTGAAGCAGCTAAATAATACCAAGGACTTAAAATTATATAAGCATGAAGTTATTACAGGCTGCTTTCCAAAAAGAATGACTTCCAATACTTGAGCATGCAAGCCAGATTTCACTTCTGGCTCTATGTCACAATGCTGTAATAGTTTAATTCAGTTGACCTGGAGATTCTCATCTGCTATTAAGAATGAGAGCTAGAACAATACAAGTGTTTTATAAACTGCAGCAAAATTAATCTGCAATTGATGAGAGTAAAATCAACAGTGTCCTGCAGCAATTCTGCATCTATGTTGGCTTTTTGCAAGTATTGCTGGCTGCTGAAAACCCCACTATTGATAAAAGATGCATTTTTTTGTTAATAGCATATTACATATTACTATGATTTTTCTTATCTTTAGATAAAGTATGTGTTAAAGCTAGTTGTGTGACCATGAAAGAAAGCTTCCACTGACTTTCTCTATGAGTACTTTGAAGTCTGGGAATACCACATCCAACTTTCTCCATAGTGAATGTACCCTGAGATAAAAATGGATGTTATTACTCATGTCTGAAAAATTATTTTTAAAATTGTAATTACACTTCTATTATAATAAAAAAAAAAAGAAATTACAGGCAAAACAAATTGTGAACTATATAATGTAAATAAAAGCCTGGTATCTTCAGAAAAAAATTAAGTTTGAGACTGTGAGGGACTCCAGCCAGAACCGAAAGACAATTGTATCTGTGTATACCTGTGCACATGCATGTAATACCTCTATACTCTTGCTTATATGGCAGATAGTAGCTGAATACAACATCTATCATACAATCACCTCCTCTTTGAAGCATTGTTCAACTAACAAGTCTTGGGACAGCAAAGCAGAATGCTGATTTTTAATAAGGATTCACATAGAACATTTTCTTGGAAGATGCCTCTAATTTATTCAGAAATATAATTCATAGTTTCCTTTCTGAGCACATCACAATCATAACAGGGACTGATGGGACCCATGGGTATATTATATATATAACTACTAGTGAATACAAACAGAAATACTTGGCTGAAGCAGTTATCCCTGAGGCAAATTGTCAACAACAAGGCAAATAATACTAATACTTTGTGCTTATAACAGAAGCCGAGAAGATTTCACAAGTGTTATTGAATTAAACCAAACAGTAAGCTTCCAAGCCAAGGTTCTGCAAAAAACTTGAACTGTACAAACAGGAATCAAGGACTTTTTCATGGCTCCAGACTCAGTATCTTAATCTTGAAGACAAACTTTCTCTTATTCCCTCTCTTCCCTCCTAATAGTCCTGGACAGAACAGTTATATTTTGCAATTAAGAGAAGATTTACATTAATTACTCACTTCCACCTTTGTCATCTTTTTAATCTTTCTCACAGTCTGTCAATGATTGTTCAGTCATATTAAAAGTATCAATATCACACCAGTCCTGTTCTGTGAGAAGTTTGTATATGCATTGAGAAAGGCAGTGAAATAATTATTTTTTTGGTAAAACTGGAACATAAACTTTACTATTACGAAGTGATGCCATCCTGAATAGGAAACACATTTAATTTAAATTTTTAGAGTTCTCAAATATCTAATGGGCTTGTGCAAAACACATTATTTTATGACATAGTTTAGGGCTTAGAACTTTAAAAATGGCCTTATCTCTAGCCCTCATGCTAGTTATCATCCAGTGATAACTTTAAAAATAAGAACTGTTAAACAATGCAGTGTGATCTCCTGAGTCAGCAAAGAGCCTTGGCCACCAGTTCTGCTCAGAAAATTTCCATCTTCATCAAGAGCTGACTGAAATGTCATTACTGCAGCTAAAGTAATTCCTGATCTTTTTAGACGAAATACCTAGAGAATATGCTTGAATTTAAAGAACACATGTGAAATAGAGATGACTCTTGTTCATTGTAGTTATTAAATGATGTTACCACAGCACTTTTATTCTAGAAAAGCATTCAAACAAGAAGACAATCAAGGTTAGTAATTCCATTGAAATTCACATCCATCCACAAAGTAAGTTAATGACAATTTATAGAGAAAGAGAAACAAACTGCAATATCCGTTTGAATTCCAAGATCACTGTGTGCCTTAATTCCCCGAATGATCCAGACAGGGCCATGCCTAGACAGCCTTTTCTCTACTGTTGTGATGACACATGGGAAGAAGTAAAACTAGTCAGATGGACAAGCTATCAACATGAAAGCCCATCTGTTATGACAGTGGCAATAACAGCAAACCTTTCATGAATGCTGGGATGTTGTTAGCACCCAGAAACAAAGCTGATAAACAGAAACTCTTCTACTTAAGCCAGTATTATTTTTTCAGAAGAGTAACCTGAGTATACCAATAAGCTAAGCTTTTTAATGGTGAGGTAAGAAGTATAGCAGAAACATCTTCCTACTACTGTTTCACTTACATGGCATTTTCTGATATCTACTATACAAAGTGAGCCGAGAGATATTAACAGAAAATGACTGAAGAACATGTATTGCAAAAAATCTGTTGAATAAGAATGAAACTGCTTGCCATTCTTAGAAAACTGAAAAGGAAAAAAATATAGAAAGGACCAGATTTTTCTTTTTTCTTCTTTTTAAAAAACTAGTGGGCACTCAAGTCATCTGCCTTTAAAGGATGAAGAGTTTAATTTATAGTTCTAAGAAACTGCAGTTTTTTCAATTGCATTTTAATAGCTTAAGCCACTAAACCAGTTCCTTATGTGTAGAACAATAATAGTCTGATTTTGCTGAAGTTAAATAAGACTTTGTCCAACTTTCAATGGAACTGAAACAGACTGTAGGGCACATTTTGTATAATCACTTTTAACATGAAGATAAAATGCACATAGCTTTTATCTATTCTCTTAAAGAAGTGTACATAAATAGACATCATCTTGCCAAATACACCAGGATTACTTTTTTCTTATTCATTTAGAAACATACTAAATTGCAAAAAGAATATACTAACGTACTTATGAGCAAACAGTATTATCTACCTTTGCTAAAAACAGGCTGCTGTTTCTGAATCTGTTTTACATTATCTTTCTTAACCTGAAAATATGCAGGAGGAATTTCAGTACAGAATTTTCTCATGCAAATACACAAATAAGGTGGCAAATCTCCGTGTCCCCCCCGCTGAACCACGAGTTTCATTCATTCTTAGACTGAGTGAAAGGAGCAGGTTCCAACAACACATTTAACTATTCATTTTATTCAATTTAACGACAATTACTCTGCAATCATCACTTACTCACAAACATGTAAATGCTTGCTTTAGTTATGGAAGTAATCATATAACACATAAGGCATTTAATATTTTAATTAAGTATAGATTTATTAATGACACATAACACTTGTAACTAATTAACACACACAGTTAATCATTAAGTATCTTGCTAAGTGCTTATTGGGGTGTCTCTATCCATGGACAGTTGATATTCTCTTCGTTATCTGCCTGGTATCTTCACATTTCAAGATAGCAAGGAACATAAAGGAAAGTAAGACCTTTGAGTAAATTATTTTTGACCATGAGTATTACTTCAGATATCATTGTGCTACTGCTTTACAATTAGAAAATGACCCAGCAGCTCCTGTTGTGGAATGCTTACAATCTAATAGTTTAAAATCTAAAAAGTAGGAAGTTCTGTGTGACCCAGATAACTTGTACTTTGTGCTAGTGTGTTTTTTCCTTTAATAAGCATTTGCATATAAAAGTCGTTCTTTCTTAATGACCAAGCCTTTTATTGATTAAGGAAATGTGTACTACCTCAAGCAACCCAAAGTTTGCAACTCATCTACACTTGACATATATAGAATGGTGGTTGTGCATCCTGTGCAGATGGGCTGCTGTTTCTTATTAATATAGTTTTATTATTTATTCATGTTGTGGTAATGTTCAAAATCTCTGATCTAGATTGCAACTTCAGTGTAGTACAGGTGATGTACACATAAAGCTTTTTAATGGTGCGGTAAGAAGTATAGACTCAATTCCTACCCTAAAATACTAACTTTAGAAAAAATGCAAGTGAACAAGATATGAGGTACAAGCAAAGTAATTAAGATCACAGACAAACTTCCTATTAGTTACCTGCTATTTTTATATCCTTCATAAATTCCCTATTGTCTTTCCATTTCCTCCTCAGACACTGTAAATAACAATTATGTCTCTTTCTTGATTTCATGTTTAGCTACAAGGAAAAAGAAAAAAAGAAACATACCATACTGAATCAGAACTGCTCAGCTTATTTGGTATAGCATTCCTCCCATGCATAGCTGCACAAATCTCCCACAGATTTTTAGTGGCTCCAGCTACCTCCTCCTGTTCAAGGAGGCGTGATGGCTACTGTCATGTATGCTGTGATCGGTCATTCAAAACTATGGAGTTAAGCCAGCTGTTGCTCCTGGTGTCTTCTGAACATAGTCCTACCCAAAGAACCTTCCTCTGCCTTGGACCTGTGGGGCAAACACATCCTCCTCTCTTAAAGCTGTTTAGGGGTTATTCTTCTTTCTTATTTAATGGGGTTTTTTGGAATGGTTTGTAAGTGTCAGCTTCATCACCATGAGTATTTTCAGTGTGATTTTGTATTTAAAGTTTAAAGTATACTCTCTGTATTGCTCACTTCCTCATCTTTTCCTCTCTCCTTGCTCGTGATCCCTGTCTGCAAGTCTCCTCTTTCTGCCTTTCTTAGTAAATAATTAGTCAACATTTATAGAACAGTAAAAATGTCTGGAAACAGAAAACAAAGTTCAAAGATTTGGAACACAAAAATACCCCAACATAATTGGATACATACATTGATATTTCCATTGGCTCTGAAACGTGCACACATAATAGAGCTTTGTTTAAACAAATTTTTCTCCAATAGCTATATGAAAATAACAAGCGTCCTCATGAGCTAATTTCACTAGTTAGGGAAATCTTCATTAATATCTTAAAATATCAGACAGAAATTTATAACCAATGGATCACATATCTTTTATCAACTGCAGAAGACTGGATTCTAACCAATTAAGATGATTTTATCTTATTTATTAAATGGATACTTCTGTAAGGATTCCAAATGTTTCAATTAAATCATTGATTTTTTTTATCAGAAAGGCAAATGAAATATAGCTGCTTGGTATGTTTAGGTAAGTAGTGGTTTGGGTTTTTTTAAAATTAATTTTCCAATAATATGGTACGTATCCTATAATATTTTTAATACTTTATCATGACAGGAACTTCCCCTACTGCAAATGCTGGAATAAATCTTAGTGATATCAATGTGTAATTTATATGACAGTAGCTACATGATAGATGTCCAGAGCATCCAAGATCAAAACACTGAATCAGCCATGAGCACATGCATGTCATTATCTTAAGAGAAACAGTATGCTTCTTTTCTGCTTCTGAAGAAATGATTCAAATTTCAACCCAACAATGTAAAATTTTACTTGAAAGTAATTAAGCCGTTTTCTCACTATGAAAGAAAATAAGCGTCATGAATATCTATCAAGTATTAATTTCTACGGTGCAGGGTTTTTAAAGTTGAGGGTTTTTTTTAAAAAGAAAAAAACCCCAAACCCTTGTGATGAGCAAAGGCTAACAGATGGCTAAAATCTTTGTGTTCAAATTGTCCAGAGAAGTTTGCCTTGACCTGAGACCTTGAAGAAATAAATACATAAATACTTATATCCCCTTAGAACACAGAACATGAATGGATGTGAGCAGTGCAACACAAGCACACATACAATAATAAAGGCACTGTAGACTAAAACATCTTAGAAACCAGTGAATGTGCGAAGCACAAAAGTTTATTTCATTTTTTTTTTAAAGGAAAAAATGTATACTTGTGGGAGTAGCACACTGATCCCTCTCACCATCTGCAGCATCCCTGCCCAGATGAGTAACGGGCACACACAAGAATCTTTGTCATGCCCACACGATTTGGAAACCCTGAGCTAAGAGAGGACAATAAATGAAATAGAGTTAGCATGACAAGGGGACTGATAAAAATGGCAAACCCAGCAAGTAATGATAGCTTCACATATACAGACAATTCTGCCAGAGAAACACACTTTAAAACATACCTTACTCACCATTGTGGGGATACTGTCTCACTTTGAGCTGTTACAGATATCTTTCAAAACAACAGGTTTAAAGGCAAGCCACAGGCAGATCCTCACCCAGGGACTTCACTTGTGTTCTTGCAAACTTTTCAAAATGAGTCCAGGGTACCCCAAATAATTTTTAATACAATAACAATTGTGGGGCAATGACAGCAGAATACTATCAATAATATAGGAAAATAAATTATTTTTTGCATAACCCTCTCAAAGCTGAGTGATATGTTGTCGTTAGAGTGAAACATCTGAAGTTCATTTCGGATTTCAGCTTTCTTGTGGTAAAGATTTTTTCAATCATCTTTTTTGGCAAGAGCTGACAGGCAATATATACTGCTTGAATTAGTGTTACTAATTGTACTTATTCTGCAAAAATAGATATTCCACTCCACCTGAAGCTCTGCTGGATGAGATAAAGGGCAGTTTGCAGCTCTCCATTTGTTCTTATGTAAGCTGTTGTTCGTATTTTCCCACATCAGCTGAGCATCAGGTGTTCAAATCCACATTATTCTGCCAGAACTTCTCCTTCCCACAGTCTTAACAAACTTACTACTTCCAAATCAAAAGCACAAGTAGCATATGAAAAGCACAGTTGCTCCTATCAGCTCTATACCCAAGAAAAGTTCTCTGTAGAATAGCAATTCTTTATAAATCTTTTGATGTTTCAATACATTCTGGAAACCAAGCCACAACTTTCAATACTGAGCATAAGAATCGCTATACTTGTTCAATTAAAGACCCATCCAGTCCAGTGTCCTGCCTCTAATAATGGCCATGAGTGGACACACATAGGAAAAACTAAGAACAAGGCATGCATTTATCACGCTTTCCCCATGGAATCTTTCAGCCTCCATTTGTTTCCAGCTCAAAAAATTTCCTGAACATGGTGTAGTTTGTCTTACAAGGCAATACTCAGTGGATCCATCTTCCAAGAACTTGTCTTGGAAGTGAACATTTTGCATCTACAACTACCTTGGCAAAATGTGCCAAATGTCTACTACCTGTATTTGTTTTGAATCTGGCTTCTACTAGCTTGACTAAGTAACACTTCAGTCTCATCTTGGACGATATAGTGAAGTTGATCTGAATGTATGCTCTCACACCGTGACCGTTTTCAGCTTCTGTAGTTTCCTCGTTTCAACTGTTTCTTTTCCAAGTAAGAGCCATTCTTTATCTTTGCTTATCTTATTGCCTTTCTCTGAACTTTTTTCCAGTTCTATGACACCCTTTTGGAATTGATAGAACCAGAACTATAAGCATTATCCAAGGTGTGGATTTCTTTGGTGATGTAATGATGTTTTGTCTTTTGTGCCTTATTCTCTAGTGCTTGCTTTATAATTCCTAACATTTGGGTTGTTTTGTTCTGTTTGGTTTTGTTTTGTGGTCCATCCAGCCACATGAGAACTATTCCAAGTGCCCTCTGCTTCCCTCACACCAAACATAACATGGGTGTTTGGTCCTCTGCATGGTTTTGCCTTGAAGATTGCTCCTGTTGTATGGCATTCCTTACTAATGTAGACATAGCTGTATTACTCAGACAACCCTTACCCACATTTGCTGAGTCCTTCAAACACCACAAGTCAGATTTTCCTTTGCAGAAGCCATACTGAGTTCTCCCAAGTGGAGTATAGTTAGCCAGGCACTCATTAACTCTTATTTTATTAGTGTCTTTACTAAATTTGCCTGGTAAAATCCTCTATCTTACATGCCTGTAATTCCCTAGAAACTTCAGGGATTGCTTGAACAACAGTATTATCTCAAATAATCTAAACCAAAATGTTTGAATACTTGCTAGGGAAGATGTTAATTCAGAGATTCCTTTGTGTATGATTAGAATCCTCTATGTTTTCTAAAAGACGAACATACTCCTTTTTTCAACAAAAGGAAATTATAGAGATGCTTCTATCTTGGCCTTAGAAAAGGTGGTAATAGATACAGTCGCCAATCAAACCAACAGAAAATATATTTGTACCTCAAGCACATTTTCCTTTTCAACTTTCTCTTTTTACTTTTTTATTTTATTTTATTTTTGAAGTAGGCATATGACTGAATGAAAACAAACATTCCCTACAGATGTGAACAATGTAATGTACACTTCTTCTATGTCAACATTCAGGAAGGGAACAATTTATCTCTGTTCTTCAGCTACCAGACTACATACTAAGCTTGCATTTTCTGGTAGAAGGAAGAAATACAATTGCATCGTCTCTGACTGCCACAAACCTGCAGCTTGAAGGCATGTGGTACTTATTAAACACAGTCAAAGCTATTGAGAAAGTCAGAAGCAAATATATCTGACCAGGATAATATTTATCAATTATCAATACTTAAGGAAAAAAAGACCTAAAGGCTTATTTAACAACAGTTCTGAAAAATCAATTTGGTAGTTCATAGAAGGTCTTTTCCAATAAATACTCCCTTACTCACAAAACCAAGATATTTGTTACTTCTAAAATGTTGTTCCCAGCAGTTGCATGCTACTAACTATCATCCATGAGTGGAGTATCTGATTAAGCCTGGTTTGGTTGGAGAGCTGGCTGCATACAGGAGTGACAAAGCTGTGATAGTTCTTTGATGCAATGTAAGCATCTACCTGCTTCCACACGTCTGGATGAGATCTTCTGTGTGCACCAACTGTAATCACAGGACTTTTATTTCCTTAAGTTCTCAGTGGAGGCTCCTGCCATCTAATTTTACATATGTTTTGTGTTAGCCACATTTGCAATTACCCAGGTTATCCCCACCTCCTCATTACATTATTATAATTGAATGACTAATTGAAACCATAGGTGCAGTTTTAGAGCAAGACATACTTTTCCTGTAATAATACACAACTCCCCCTTCCTTCTTCCAAGGAAATCATAGGAAATTAACTGCCAACACTCTTCAGTAGAAAGCTTTTCAATATTGATCATACACAAAAAAATTCACTGATAAGTAGAGGAATCATTGTTTTCCTTCCCTTCACCTCCCTGTTCCCCAAAATATTAAAAGACAGAAATTTGACAAATAGACTAAAGACATAATAGTGTCTCAGGAAGGCATCATACAGCAGATACAACGGAGAAGGGACATCTTCTCTTCACACCTCACATAATTTTTCACTTTACCGGGCGATGGGTGAGAGCATTTAACATATGCAGAGCTGTGCAATTAGCTGCTCTAATGCATGGTGGTTACCTTCTTTCAACAGCTGTTCTACAGTACAGAAAACAGTTGAAAGTGCTCCAGCCTTTCAGGCCCAGATGCTCCCATCCCCTCCCCCAGCAGACATCCAGGCTGCAGCTTGGGAAAGCCATGGGGGAAAGTGGCTTGAGGGGCTTGTTGCATTGCCTTTGAAGCTGAAGACCTGCTGCAGAATGAATGCAACACTACAGGCCTGGCCTAACAGACACTGCATAAATAAAGGTAATTCCAATTTTATAAGTAATTAAAAAAGCCCCAAACAAATAATGCGTAATTTTTTATCTCATTATGCCAAATAGCAAAAGCAAAAGGAAAAAATTATAATAGGCACATTTCTTTGAAACCTTTCCAATTTTAATTTCTGTGTATATACCAGTTTTTACTCAACTACTACAACACCATCTACTCACATTTAAATAAAAAATATTTTTACAACAAAGTAGTACATTAATGTCTTGGAAGTCCAAAATAAAAGCATACAAGCATAATGGTATTAGAAGTAGGAGTCAATATACCTCACATATATCCTTTTTTCTTTATTAAAAAGCCCAGCAGATCATCAGGACAATCCAGCTGCCCTAGCTGGACTCCGGCTCAGGCTTTGACACCCCTGAAAATTATTCAGACTCAGAATGATGTTTCCTTCAATGTCTGCTTCTTCAGTTAACTGACTTTGAGTCTGAAGTCATTCTTGGAGATTCCTGTAACCTTGAATTTATGGTGTATTTGGCCCGTGCATCCATAGTTTCTTCTACGCTAGCAGAAATCTGTTTCAGCTGCCATGCCATAACAGCTGCCTTTGGCATGACCCTCCCTGCTGGCTGGACCAATTTCAGTTTCTACCTTCCCAGGCAAATCAAAGACAACTCTTCCCAAGAGGTCAGTGAGGGAAAACCTCATCATTTCCTAGTCCTCAGCAGCTCACATACCAAAATCTATTCATTACACAGGAAATAAAAAATACTATTATATTAACAATCACAAGACCAGTGAATACAGTTTATCCCTAGCTCTAAAGTGACAGCAAACGAGCATGGAGATGAATGTTAATTTGAGGAGATGACCAATAAATACAGACACTGGAACTGGAGCGGGTAAGAAATGCACTGTGAGATTTCTTGTAACTCTCAGTCTGAAACAGATTTGCATACGTAGTTTGTACAGGTACACACTTGGGATATAGTCAAAGCTTTATGCTGTCACTGGTTTTTATGGACAAGTTTAAGTATTGTCTTCAAACTACCTCTTTATAACTTAAATACTAACAAAGTCTTAAACACCATAGAAGGTAGTCTTACAAATAAGGAAGTATAAGATGTTGCAGATTTCTAGGTAAATGCAGAATTCTTTTTTAAGCACTGTTAGAAACATAAAGGCGACATCATTTTAGCCACTAAAAGAGGTGTGAAACTTGTTCTCATCTACAGTATCTGAATACTATTATGTAATATATTTTGGAACATCCTTAAAATGAGGCAGATCAGATTAACTGCACTCATAGGCACGACTGAAGCCATTAAGAAAACAGCAGCTCCAGCCAGAGCTCTAAAACTATTTTATAATTCTGAAATTAGCACTATCGTGTACTTATGACATACTTGCCCACTACATTATCATTTTACAACTAGTTTTCCTTGTTCCCCCAGGTAGTGGTAGCTTTCCAGATAAATTAACTTATAATATGTTATGGGAACATTATTGTTTCAGGTCAACATTTTCAATATGAACTCATTGTCTCCATGAAGCAAAGAAATATTATAATCCATTAATATCTCTTTCAACAAAAAGGATGAAATCTTCCCCTGGTTAGGCTGATAAACACTTTGGTGTCAAAACTAAGCCTTTTTATCATGATAACCCAGAGTAATGGTCTGCTGCTCCAGGCACTTTATCTACTTTACAGATGAAAAATCAGTTCTACTTTCATGGAATTAGATTAATGCCATAACAGGAAATACTTCTGGGGCTGAACTTGCTTCATGCCTTCAAAGCTGGCTGTAAATTTAAAATACTTCCTGAACTCAGAAGATAAGACAGGAGAGAAGGAAAAAGAAAAACAGTGGAGTGACCCTCTTTCTGAAGAAAAATATTGCTTCCTGAAAAAGCTGTCGAAAGCTACTTGCTAAGGGCATTGTGCTCCAGAAGGCCCAGGGCAAGTCTGGTTTAGTTGAACATGAGGATTCTGGGTATAAATCAGACACTTGCCATAAATCTGTTCCTTCCATAATCCTCTCTGATAAACTTTTCTTTTTTCAGTCATCTTACTTGGCAAATGCCGAAGTAATAACTTTCTCAGCTTTTAGCAAATACAAAACAGCTTGCTATTTTATGTACAATATTTTTCTGTGAACTTTGAAAAATGCTGACTCCAAGCCTTAAAATTGAATTTCAACACTGAAAATGGACAACAAGCAGCAAATTCAGTAACACCTCTCTACAAAAATACTTATAATAAAAGATGTAAGGCATTCTTAAGAGTAATTTCACAATTTATAGTAACATAATCTGAAGTCCAGTATGAAATATTACTCTAAAGGCAGACTTTAGGGAATTCTGTGTTAAAGTTTGTCAGGATAGGGAAGGTTTTCTTTAATTCCCTTTTCCATCAAACAGTATATACTAAGGAGCCACTTGTTTTTTCATGTGGCATACATTTAAAGGCATGGAATATCACATCACTAAAAACTCAGGATCAAATATCTTAGTAAATTTTACAATTAAGTACTGAATAACAATAACATTTATATACTCAGAACTTTGATTCAGAGAATCTGAGGAAGATAATATGTATGATTTCCACCCAGTCTTCTCTTGACTATATCAACAGTTGTGCCTACTTGAGCCAACATTTTCATGGATCGTGTAATCCCTTTTGCCTTTTACGTTTGTTGCATTCGGTACATTCCTGCAGTTGGAGAAAAAAAGCATTTACTGCCTTGCCTCCCTGTTAAAACTTCACCTCTGTAGTATCACTAGCCCAAAGACACATGGGTTTAAGTGTTTATTCCTGTGCCAAGGCACTCTTCACTCAATCATGAAGCAAAATTGTTACTTCGAAACAGTAAACAGGAAAGGAAGTTTATTGACCAGCACAAATCTAAAACCAGCACAAAAGGGATGGTCAGCTATCTTCTTGTAAGTATTCATGTTCAGGCTTCCATGCTACATGTCAAGAGCTGCACACTATTTCTGAATGTCAGCTTTACTCCCAGCTTTAAACAGGTAACTAAAAAGCCCATCCACAGTCTCCAAAGGTCACATCAGATCCACAAGATGCATAGCCTGCAGCTCTCTACTCATCTCTAAGCACCAATTTAATCAGTAGGAATAACTGCAGAGGTTTGCTAAAGATGAGTGGGAGGTGAGACAGTACTGTGAAAAGGGCACATAAGTAATGCAACCAACTGAATTTTATGACAGAACTGTGTAAAGCATGCATTTACACCGTTTTGAGAGATCAGCTTGAAGCTGAAATATGCAGACAGTTGTTTAAATGCAGGAAGACTGTAACAAACCAGCTGCTTTTCTTAGAAGATTTTAACTGAGCTTCTCACAAATTATAACTGGACACAGCATTCTGCTAGTCTTTCTGTAATACAAGCCTGCATGTTGAAATAAACCAGCACTGCAGCAGAATCTATCATCTAGAAAACAATTCCACCTTCGACCTTACAGTATGCTCAAAAGTCCAGGAAATAGAAATAAAAAAACCATCAAAAATCTATTTTCAGATCCCTCACCATGAATTTTACCCTAAATGCACATTATTTCCCCTACAGATGAAATCCATTCATGACAGGCAGTTCTGAGAATTTCTTGAGGCATTGCAATACTGCTACCAGTATTCTTTTTGCTTGCAAGTCTTCAGGATCAAGTGCTTTTTCCTGAACACCTTATGCTATGGCAGAAACATACTGCAATTCAGGGACAAATGAGCTTAGCACCAGGGAAATGGAGTATTTCAGACCAGCCTCACTCAAGTAAGACAGTGCTTTTAAAAACTACATTTAAATTCAGGTACTAAAATTGTCCTGCGCACCAACTGCCCTGTAAGGAATTGTAGGTACATAGGATCAGTTAATGCAACAATAGGACTTCACAGTTCTGGAATAATGAAATGTTGGTAAACAACGTATCACTGGCATTTAACTCCTTTAATGGCTATACTGATTGATGAAGATGGTTAGACAGACAGAACTAGAGCTTTAATCCTGTATGTGTTTTTTCCTGTCAATGTATTACAAGACACATGGAAACCCAGGATTCAAAGGGAAAATGTAATATTACACCTGCACATTTTTCTGGGCAGCCTTATGGAGCAGAACATAATCTTGTCCACTAACTTCTATAGAAATAATTCGTATCAACATATTACCAAATAATAATAAGAGCACTGATCTTACTAGAAAGTTAAATTAAGATAAATTAACAGTGTTTTCTTCTGTGAAGAGGCAAATATATGAAAATGCTAGCCACTACTAAAAAAAAGGTAGAACATTACAGTAACAAAAAAGGAAATCACTAATAAGAAATATAAATTAATCAGTAAACTAATTTTCTTCGGTGAGGGGGGTTTTTTGTGAGTTTGGGGTTTGGTTTAGTTTTTTATCGAGCAATGGATTTGTTTTGCTTTATGTAAGGCGTGCTGAAACTGAGACCTTGCATTTTCTATAAGTATGTTAGCTTTGATACTGGATTGCTGACAAGCAGAGTTCCTACAATAGGCAGCCATGGTGCTCTGAGACACCAGTATGGGACGCCAGCATTCTGAAAGAGTCAAGTTTCCACTGAACTTTCTACAAAGTTACAGACAGCACTGCACCCCACTTATACTTCCACAACATTTCTTTGCATTCACAGACATCTGTTAGTTTTCTCTTTCTTTCTGCAGCACAGACATTGAGCTTGCTCCTATGGGCTGAAGACCACACATGAAAATACTGAGACTACACAGGCCATAGGTTACTTGAATGAAGAACCATTTGGATGTTCTGTATGGAAAAATATGAATGAAAGATACATCAATGCTAAAAGTCACATTTCAAGAATTCACTCATTTGTTTTATCAGAGTTAAAAGCATCATTATGAAACAATTAAGGTCCTTTGTGAAATGGATCCGTCATGTCGAAACTTCAGTAGGAGACTTTAGCCTTATCAATTATTCACAGGTGAAGGAAATTTTTATAAATTAACATTGCTCCTGTCAGAATGTTGTTATATTTGCATGCATTTAACAAAATGTTGCCTTCTTCCACCTACACTCACTAGAGAAAACATTTCAGTCTTTTAATAAAAAAAAGCCACAGAAATACTGCTCTTAAACTTCAAACCCTCAATTTAATAAAGGGAGGCATTTCAAGTCTGAGTAGAAGCTGTATCTTTTACTTCTTTCACTGTGAAGTTTATTACTTCAATTATTGTAATACATCAAGTCTAGAGTAAAGACAAGATCCATAAGCAGAACAAGTGATTGCGACAGGCACCAGCTGTAACACTCATTCATCTACCGGTGTCTGTATTTGTAACAAAAGCGGTGGAAGACTTCACTTGAGTGAGCTCAAACAATCCTTTTCTGTCCCACAAGGATACCACATCAATATCCAGTTTTGTGAGAGACTAGTCTTCCAGAAAATATTTGTTTTAAAAGAACTGGTATACTCCATTTGTTTGGTACATATAAGAAAATATTCTTCAGATTTTCCCCTGAGAACACACACTTGGTATTTATTAGCAGGCTTGTTGTATTATGAACAATGATTCAGAGGAAAAAACTATTCTTGAGGTGACAACAATGTTACTGCTAACCATTAGCCCTTTTTACGGACAGATTTCTTTTACATTTTAGAGTTCAATTCAAAGTATAGACACTATCTTTTGAAGTGTTGTCTGGTGGGCCGTAACCTACAAGGGAAGGAGAACACTGTCAGCTGAATGCATTCTGCCACAGCAGAAACTGTTATGACACAATATACAATAAAATTCAAGCTAGAACAATTCAGCTCCTGCTAACGTAATTGCTCTGAATGGGGGTGCTGATAAGCTCCGCAGCAAGACTTTTAATTCTTTGCCACATATAATTATGTGCCCTAATCAAAAGGTCTGCTTAGCTTTAACATAACTGCTTAGGAAACATACAGGATCGAGATTTAGCTTACTGATTTAGTTAACCCTGGAATGAGCCTCGGGAACCTCTGTGTCACACACAAGATACAGTAATGCCAGGGCATGCACAGTAACTGAAGTGCTGTTTTGCAGATTGTGTGTCCACTCTCACTCAAGATAAGTAAGCTTCAGTGTGTCAACTTGAGCTTAGAGCATGTACATGATGTCCTCGCACAGTAACTTGTGGCCTTTTTAGGGAGCACTCTCAATCTGAGTGCAAAAATTCTACATTAAAATTTATTACTACCATGTCGTGTGTGTAAAGTTACTACCCAGTTATACTGACAAATGTATTCCTGTAAGTCAAGAACAGACATAAAGAAAGTGGGCACGTTTTTTGGGGGGGCAACACAGATTAGCAGATCTGTACAGAGACAATTCTAGAAAAGGATCTCAAAGCTGCCAGTCAGGTTAAAACACCTGGACTGTTTATACTGTGGTGCCACTAATACCATATCCAAAGGAAAAATAATTGAAATTAGATGGTATCTGAAGGCACACATTCTCTTCCAAGGCCTGAGCAGAAACACAGTCCATTCACAGTTCACAAAAGCCATGCTCAGGCTATTTAAGACAGCAGCAATATCGCAAAAAAAGCGTGCCACAAGGCACCACTGCATGCCCACGATGTCCTCCTCCACTTTCCACTATTTTATTTTTAAAGTATTTGTTGATTACTTTGTTATATTTACCTATAAGACTAACCTTAGAAATCATAAGTGCTCTGCACAACAGCCTTTATGAAAAAGAGTATTTGCTGCTGTGAAAATATGCAACAATTTGTAAGGTTGATTTTACATCCTCATTTTGAGCAAAGCTAAAGGCAATTGCCAGGGTTAGGTGTAGGAGGGCACCACTGTGATAAAATTCTTTTCAGGATATTACTGATTCTTTGCAAATCAGTGACTGTTCTGGCATTAAGTGATGTGTAGAAGCCCACATTTAATAATTATCAAGTTTTACGTTGTTGCTGTCTTTTTGGGGTGGTTTTTGGTTTTGGTTTGGTTTGGGGTTTTTTTACTGCTACTGGATATGTAATAATCTTAGGTTTTTAAAGCAGCACAAGTTTACACTCTTGGGAGAAAGTATACGTACCCATGTATGCAACTCTTTGTGTGTTGCCTAAACAATGTAAACCAAAACCACAAAACAACAACTTTTTTTTTTTTTTTTTTTAAAAAAAAAAAGATTTGCATGCATAAGCAACATCAGTTTTCCTTTTTTTTATGTTGGATTTTCAACTTCACAAAACCTAACCTATCTAGATACCAGTACAAAACAGCAAACTGATTTCTGGGAAGCACACAGTCTTTCTTCAGCTTGCCCTCTTCTTCACCTGCAGCGCCACATCAGACATACACACTCAGGCCTCAAGATGGGTACTATTCTCACATGCTTTGAATTGTTTCACTCCTGTCTTTAATCTCCCAAAAAGCAAGATGATTCATTTTTTTTTCTTGTATCTTTTATTTTCCAATTCTCCATAACTACAATATCTGTACCACTCTATGCTAGGTCTTCCACAGCTCTTCAAATGAGTAAAGAAAGGTTTTCTGTTTTAAAATCAGGGGCTCAAACTAGGAAAAAAAAATGACACTCCCTCAAGGTTTACCTACTTGAGCAAAACTCATTGCTCAGCAACTACAAAAAAAGCAAAGCATCTGTATTAAGTTTAGGAAGTAATTCTGAATAAATTACAATCATACATCCTCATCTAAAATAGTGTTCAGCCCTGCGGAGCCAGAAGCAGGTCTCCATGATTGGAGGCAGTCCCAGACTATGAAAAGAGAGTAAGAAAACCGGGATTGTGAAATTTAGAGCCAGGATGCCACAAACATATGGAAACCAAATACTACTGACAAAATTAAGAGATAGCATGTTTAATTAAGAGTGAAAAAAAGAAAGGATAAAGTTATTAAGAGAAAATAGAAACCTATGCACACATGCTGTGTCTGGGCTTGTCCACACTGGAAAATAAATATACAGTAAGCTAGATCGTAATACAGTATGTACTCCACGTAACTTCTGAAAGGCTATACTTGGAGGTTATTCATGTTTCTAGTATGAAAGTACACCTTGCAGCACTTTCAGCGTGGCGTGCATTCAGAGTACTCATGTAATAGTAGACTGACCACCATGCTATAAACTCACACTCTTACTCACTATTTCCTAATTTCTGCAGGCAAGCCTTAGGACTCTAAAGCCTTTGCACACTTTACCCTATTCCACTTCAAAAGTTAGATGCATTTCTTCACAACCTACCCGTGCAAACAAGATCCATATGGGGTCAGCCTGGCATCCTCCATTCACACTATTGCTCACTCCATGTTAACCATCTCATATGAATGCACCCTTTCTAGAACAAACAGCTAGCTGTGAGCATCAGGAAGGACAGAGAGACACTCAGTGTCTCTCATACTATGGGGATTAAAGGACATCATATAAAACTACCAGATGTCAAATTCAAAACAAAAAAATAGACTTCATACATACACTACTGAAGTGTATGACTTGTTATTCCAGGATACTACAAATGCAGAAGTTCAAAAAATATTATTTATATTTACTTGGGAAAAACTCATAAACCTCAAGAACTCTTGAGCAACATGCTATCACCTGAGGAAGACCTTGAGCTGCAGATTAATCTGCAGCTTACTGAGAGCTGAGAGAGTATTTTGTGCGCATTTCCCTATTCCCTATACCACGGCCATGATCTCCTACTCTTCCCTTAGCGCTTGTCTTACTCTATCAGTATGCTCTTCAGTTGTAAATGTTGCTCTTATTCTGTCCCACAGTTTTATTTCTCATTTATAGTTCTCTTTTTTTATTCTGTTGAAGAAAATATTGTAACAAAACCAAATGGTATCTAAATCCCAGTTTTATTTATGTTTAAATATCTAATGAGAGCGACATAAGAGAAAGGGGAAAAAAGGAGTTTATTTAATCAACATCATTGATTTAAAGCAAGTAGATGGGATGAGGTTAATTCTTGGTTTTGGACCTAAAAGCAAAATCAATGACAATAACTTTGTCCAACCCATGCCTGAACAGTTGTATTAAACAACCTCCCTATAACTTTGGAAAGTACCTTAAACCATCAAGATCAATCACAGCACAAAGTACTCCTAAACAAAGCACTGCTCA
The DNA here is from genome assembly GCF_034619465.1 of Leptosomus discolor. NCBI lineage: Eukaryota > Metazoa > Chordata > Aves > Leptosomiformes > Leptosomidae > Leptosomus > Leptosomus discolor. The sequence continues at coordinate 24,617,844 of NC_141396.1, read as the reverse complement.
AAGTAGCTCATCTCCCATTCAGCTAAAACCAACTGTCAATACGCCTGCTATGTCACAGCTGGAGTAGCATGGCCATCTCTGAAAGCTGACTTATCCAACTGCTTTCAAGCCAGTCGTAAACAGCTACAAACGCATGCAGCATCAGTTTTGGAAAAGATGATAAATGTTGTGCATTTCATAGCAAGTTAAGTAGTTTTCTTCATTTCTCTTACGTACATCACTTCTTGAGAGTATTCACTTAATTCCACATGAATTTCCCTAAATCGAAATCCATTTTGACAAAGCAGCTACTTGAAGGTGTGCTTAATTTTGCATTTGACTTGCTAGTATCTGAAAATCAATTTTCTGAAATGAAATTACCTTTTCTGCCCCTTTTTTTTTTTTAGGATTATCTTGCTGAAGTCAGGTGACAAGCTACCTTTTTATTAAAAGAGGAACCCACTGTAAGATTTATATTAAAAATTTAAATACCCATTATGAACATAAGACATAATGTTTAATAAAATTTTTACAAAATTTTAATTAGTAAGTATACAGTATAGTCAACATAATGCAACAAATACTTAGTTCTAAACCTATTGGGTGGTCTTACTAGCGTATAACAATCTCCTAGAAAAATCTGTGAGGTATATAAGAAAAATACAAGCAAAACTGGAGAAAATTTGTACTTAGAACTGCTACATTTGAACAACCAACCATACTAACTCACAGCGCAACGCAAATCAACCACTACTAGTCGGGGGCTCTTAACAGCCAACAGTCACTGAATGTCAACCACATACATCTGGAGAACGCAATTTGTTTGCTTTATTGTGCTTAACCAATGTGTCCTGGGTTACAGTGTAAAATGTGCCAAAAGAAAAAAAATATTCTATTACCATCTTCAGGAGCTGTTGAGACCAGGTGGGGCGGTGCTCCCTGCCTCCCCCCTCTGGACTATCTCCTGTTACTGGGCACAACAATGCCTTATCGCCTGACCCATCGGTAACTCGCTCCTGGGCTATCTCCTGTTAATGGCCCACCAAGGAACTGCCTCACGACTCCCCATCCCATTGTGAGATGCTTCGCCCGGGGAGGGGGGGGAAGGAGCCAAGCAGTCCATGCCAAATAAAAACGGAGATTTTGAACACCCTAGCAGCCTTCTTCCACTGGATTCCCAGAGGAGCTTTTCCCCCCACTGGAGTTCCAGAGGACAAGAGCTACCTACCTACCACTGGACCTTCGGAGGAAGACCAGACTCTTTTCCCTGATAACTACTTCAACAGAACTACATCCATCGCTTCAGGAGGACTGCAGCCAGCATCTTATCGGACTGCTACTGCCACCCTAACAGGGTGTCAGGTTGTATTTTCTGACTCTGTCAGTGTAAACCAGTGGGTTGTTTGTTTTTTCCCTGCCTTGTGTTATATATATATACATTAGTAAAGAACTGTTATTCCTATTCCCCATATCTTTGCCTGAAGGCCCGTTAATTTCAAAATTATAATAATTTGGAGGGAAGGGGGTTGCACTTTCCATTTCAAGGGAGGCTCCTGCCTTCCTCCACAGACACCTGTCTTTTCAAACCAAGACACAATGCTACCCTTTCAGGAAAACCACGCTGTAAACCAAATGGGGTATCCCACATCCTAACGAAGTATCTTAAATATGTTGAATAAAAACACGAGCAGCATTACCTACAGTGCACTGAACTCCTTTATAACATGCTTTTTGCCCTCTCTCATTTAATTTCCTTCCATATTGTAAAAAAAAGTCACATATCCTATGCACAACAATAGCTGCAGATTGTACTGTTACTGCTTTTTAGACAATTTATGAGGTCCATGACACACTCTTAAGGCCCATGTGACCGTGGGCTACTGAATCCTGCAGCTCATCAGCAGGAGAGATTCTGAGAATGACAACATCAATTTTTATATTTTACATCAAATTACAGTAAACAACAGAAATCTTCCATGTGACACAAACAAATTAAACTACAAAATAAAAGACGAAGTATAGAGACCATTATGGTGAAGAAGGTTGAGGTTTGATATTTAAAAAAAGGATCTCTCTCTGGAGACTAAACAAATCACCTTGGTTGCATGCACCACATGCAGCATAAGTCCTCTGCTTCCATACACTTGAAATCCTGGATTTTATTGCCAACATGGCAGTAATCTTTTTAATGTGGCAAATTAGAGGGAATAAAGATGACAGATGAATGAAATCAAATTTTTCTGTTCCATTATTAGCAAAACATCAGAGAATATTTTGGGCCTGAAGGATCTGTGGTGTTCCATTATTTGAAACACTATGCTATACAAAACAAAGCAAAGACAGATAACCCATACCTATGTCCTTTTATTATGCATTTTAGACAAAAAAACACTTGACATTAGAAGCTAAGAGCTTCTAGAAAATAAACAAACCATAAAGTTCAATATAAAAACCAGTGTACTGAGAAATTCTGGGAAAGCTGTCTTCTCATCCGAGGTTTTGGTAATGAAAAAACTATGTCAATTACAAAGCAAAATGAGTCATTAATAATAATCCTTAGCATCTGGGTAGAATGGGGTAGTTTACTATAATATATTCTCAAACATTTGTGGCTCTTGTGACAATAAACACTACTGACATGGAAGATGAACCCGCAATGTTTCATAGGATTTCTAAAACCTTTTTCATTCTTTTTAAACAAGAGATTAATTTGAAAACTGCTTTTATGCCTGCTCTAAAACTTCTTACTCATTTGTCATATCAGGCAAATATTAACTCCTTCTGATTTGCACAGGGCTTAATTTTGAACCATCATCCATTTCAGGGCAATCATCATTTCCGAGCATTGCAAGGCAAACTTATCAGTGAAGGCAAACAGAACTCCAAAGCAAATATTACTCATGTAGAATTTACAGCTAAGATGCTTTATGCATTTCATCAAAACTTCCATATTTAGCCAGAGCTCTTCAACTATTCTAGATTCAGCCCAAAAATCTGTATGGGATGGTCTCTAAGATTTTGCCTAATTCATAATGCAAATTTTTAGTTTGTTGATGTCATAATAAGTATTTAATCTTACTTTAATTAAAATAATTAAGGCACATATGCAAAACATGAGAGTACACACAATGCAACTGATCTTTCTTTTTATTTTGCTGTGGGCTACTATTGCCCTTCTAGTTTAGATGAGTCATTCTGCAACACTGATTTTTTGCCAGGCCATATCAACAAACCAAGGTTCTTATTATCTCAATCCCCCTTTTCTTGTAGTACTAAAAACAGAAAGTGATTTCCACTGGACATTTTGAACTGGCAAAACCGAGAACACACATATAATACCTAAGGGGCACATACACTCAATAATATTAAGACTTTTTTGATATTTTTTTCTTGTTTTAAGAGTCTTCCAGCTACCAGTGGAAGCAGCTTCCATGAGTTCCCAATAAAGCTATGCATTTTCTATTAATTTAAAACTAAACCTACCTACTGTTAAAATTACAAAAATTGAAAATTGCTGAATTGTAACAAGAGAACAATACAATACTGTAAAACCGATGTGATATTAAGTAGTATCTATTCATAAAAAAATGTACAAGACTACTTTTAGCATTACAATATATATGGTACTAATAAGAATAAAAAGACAAGATGATGATTTTTGGAAAAAAAATCTCTTACTGGCTATAACAATACTGCTCAATTACTATTAAGAGAAGGAGAAAATGACTTTCCAAATCCCAACTGATGCATCAGTTGCATATGCAAAAATACATAGATGTTATGAGCAGAAAGAAGGAAGCAAAAGCAAAGTCTAAGGTTTGCTACTCTCTAATCTAACTGGGCTGAAATTGGGAGAATGGAGGGAAATGTGGCTGTGCTCTTCCTTCCTGACAATGTGTTACTCAGCATGAAAATATCCTGTAGTCTGTCAAACAGTATGAATTATTCTCCCAAATGGGAAAAAAAGAGGAGGGAAGGATGATTCTGACTCCAAGTTAAATACATATTGACTGTGATTCAATGATAGTTTTTTAGCTACTATAGTCATTTATAGCCTTCTGATTAGAAAATGGAATTCATGTCCTGGTTAGCATGTTAGGTGTTGCCTTCTACATGTGAAAGTCTAAATCCACCCTCGAATTTTCTACTTACTTACATATTATTACATTGAACAGTCGGAACCTACAAATTTTGCCTTCAGGGCAGATACTAACTGTTGAGTCCCTGTCTAGTTGGTAATACAGGCTTAAGACAATTATGTTTTAACAAAATCTGTTTTCAAACCTAAAACCATCTCTGTCATCATTCACAAATGTGTGACCTGTACTCTATTGTATTAATATTATAACAATTTTTCTGAAAATAAAACATTATAGTACATGTATTCTTTTTATGCAGAAGAGTAACAGATGCAATGTTATAACATGCCCAGGAATATTTTTTCCTAACATCTAAAGATTTATACTTTTCTTTTTCACCTCCAACACTTTTGTCTTACTTTTCATTATTGTTCATATTTTTCTTCTCTCACGAGGTCAAAAATCAAGAATGAGAGGTTTGAAGCCATGAAGCTTTTGAACTTAAAAGCTGCAATAGTAAATTACCAGCTCAAAGTTCCACTTAGTCCACTATCGCATCCCAACAGCAGACACATGTGGATGTCTAGACTACAGTAACAAGAGAAGCACATACAATACTCTTCAACTATATATACAAGAGAAGCACATACAACTCTGCCAACTATTTTCAGCTTAGAGGATTTCCTACAGAGATCTGCAGTTGCGGAAAGACTCAAGTGCTCTTCTAATACTCTTCCCTGTCAGGTCAGTGGTGATACGACCGCTGGTGATATGAAAATTAGCAGACGTGATCAGATTACCTATTCACTAGCATCATCATTCAAACTAACCTCCAGAGTTGTATCAGACTCAGGTTCCTTGTTTACATGACTTCTAGATATCATTCTAAAGTGGTTTTGCCGCTATACCCCTATCCTCCAACCTGTGATACCTCTTCATCAACAGAGTTCTCACTTACTTTAAAAACAAAATTGAAATTAACTTTTCTTACAGATGAGATCAATTCAAACTAGTGTTAAAAACCCCCAACTATTCTAGCAAGCAGATACCTCCAAAAGACAGCAGCATGCCTGTTGTTCTATGTTCTATAAAATAAGATATTTGGTTAGGGAGCATAACTGAAGTTTAATATAAAATTGATGTGCTAGACGGACTGAATAAAGCAGAGAATGTGCCTCCAGTTACAGGGTTTTAAATACCCTTTTCTGATATGTATTTACTACATGATAATATTGAATGTTTTCTATTGTTCCTTTTACCACTGTACAACACTTGGTACCAACTCTACGACTGGGCAGATTACTATGTGGACCTTTTTGCTCAACAGAAAAGAGATGACACGTGCTTTCAATTCTACTGACATAACTTTATCATCACACTGACAAAACTAAGAACTTATTAAATTCATATTCTGAAAGTCTGGGGGCTTTGTAATAGAAAGAAGTTCAAAGCTTTCAAAAGAATTAGAATCTGGCTATTTTATTGAATGTATTTACCGTACAAATGGTGAAACATTTGATTCTGCTGCAATACAAACCTCACTGTATTCTGTATAGGAGGCCATTGTAAAAATTTAACATTTTCTGTTCCCCTTCCATGAACTACTTTTTACACATCTGCTGTTACTGAGAAATGCATTAAAGGCAGGTCACATGACTTCCGTCACGTCAACAAATGATGGCTCAATTAGGCAGATAAGTATCTACAGCCCTCAGCAGAAACTCTCTTCAGCCCATTCTCAGCAGTATAAAGAAGCACTTAGGGATAGCACTAGTTTTGGGGAATGAATACTTGCTATCCTTTATACACAAGCTCATTGAAAATTTTTCTTCAAAGAAAACCAGATCTTTCAATCACTTACAGTTGTAAATTTTTTTCTACATTCAGCTACAGTTTGTGATTAAAATCAATAAAATGGTCAGGAATTTTAATTTTATCACATCGCTCTACTAATTCTAAATCATCTCTTGGAAATAAGATATCTTAATAAGTAAATTAATAAAAACTTGAGTTTTGACTCCAGTCCTCAAAGGACAGGGGAAATTCATATATAATGATGAAATTCATTCTTACCTTACCTTGCTGTGATCAAGTGTCTCAAGAACTCCATATACAAAGACTGCTAATGATAAGCTATAAATGCAAATATTCTCCTGGGTGCTCTCAATGGATGATAAGGTTGTTTCTGTTTCATTCCAATTACTCACACCATGTTCCATGCCTACTACCTGTCATTGTTTTGCTGAATTTCTTAATTTTATCTCTAGTGTGAAAAGAAATCTATTAAAAATACTGTGGTCTCTCACTCCAGGTTATGTGGAGAGAGCAAGACAGAATATTCAGTACTCCCCTTCTTCCATTTCTTCCATTTGTCTCATTCTTTAAGATTTTATGACTCTTTACAATGCTTAGCCTCTACTTTTCACAAAACACCTTAATGTTGTTCAGCATCAATTATACTCCATATGGTCTTAAAAAGACATGTTCAGAGGCATATGCTGAGGCATATTTCATGCTAAATACTGTTAACTGCTGTTCCCCACCATTTTCAAATTTGCAGGAAAGTATTGTTATATTGCATCTGGCAATAGCACAGTTGGCAAAAAAACTATTAGGAGCAGTGGCATTCCGCAAAACAACTTCAGTAACTTCAGCTAAAAAAGTGTTAACAAGACAGATCTCATCTACAGATCTTCAAGGGTTAGACATTAGTAGACACATGCTACACGGGAAATCTTGTGATTTAGAAAGGGCTTTGCAATATCTATGGACTACAATGTCTGAGTATGCTGATATTTATGGTGAATATTATGGCCAGGTATTTATTAAATGAATTTGCCCGAGCAGATACATTATTTGGAAACATGAAAAAACCCCACATTGTCCTTAATCAACATAGTCCTGCCAATAAAAACTTTGGTGCAAGTATGACTAGTCTGGGAAGGCAAGAGCATTTCTGCTGGTATAGCAGCTGTTATAAACTGTCTCCACATTAGGGCGCTTATGCCAGAGAGAAGTGTAAATCCCCAGGAGGGTTTTCCACAGCAGCTGCATCAGCAAAATCCTTCTATTGTGGACAAAATCTAAGTGCCCGTAGCTTTTAAGTCAAACCTTTGCAAGGATTAGTACTGGTGTTTTAATCCTGTTCATATTGCCAAAATGATGTTTCATCAGTTAAGCCCTACCTGCTACCATGATGGTCTGCATATGTCTTAGAAAGAAACAGTGACTACCTCTATTCCCCAACTTAGAAACTTCTTCTAAAGCAAGCCTCATTACTTACTCAGAGAATTCAGCATCTCCTTAAGTATTCTATCCTTAATTAAAGGAAGAAGAAAGGAAAAAAGGAGGATATTCTTTCTTTTGACCAAACCAGTCTGAAGCACATTTACCAAGAAGATGACCCAACACACTGCTGACTATTAGCCCCATGACTAGAAGGATTAAAGCCACACCACAAAACCTGCCCAGCCCTGTCTTTAAGGCACAGTTCAATTCTTTAAAAAGAAACTCAGAAAACACCATGAAGTTCTCAACTAAAACAGATGTCCCCTGAGAAAAGGGGAAGTCTTTTCCTCTGTTGCACCAAGGCCAATTCAGGATCTGTCTTATGTCCCATAGCCTCTTTCAAATGAACTTCCAGAGCCTCAGAATCAGACAATACCTGTTTCAAATAAACTCAATAACAAGCAAGGCTGTCAGGACTCAGCCCTTCTGCCTCCTAAATGGCTAAAGACAAAGTTGTAAAAAGCCCAATCTGCAAAGCACACTATCAATGTGTTTAATATGTTACCACTAAAAATCTGTGCAGAAGCATTCTTGCAAAATACTTTTTTTTTTTTTACTCTAAGTACACAATTATTAATTACAATATAGCACATAAATATACTTGACACAGATTTTTAGGATATTGATTTGCATTGCGGTAAAAACATTTTTACTTTTAAAAATTATAATTGTTACTTGCAGAATCAAAAGCAGCCTTCAGGTTCCTATCCTGCTTGCAACACCTATTTCAAAGCGTCCGTAGTTTACAGTGTAGATCAATGCCATTCAGTATAGTTCCATTTTTGAGCTAAGAGGAAACACATATGAATCCCCTTGCACTATGTATACATACTTTAACATTTTATAATTTTAGTGCAAAAGTTACTGGGTTTGAAATAACAAGCACAAATGTGATCATTTCAGGGTCCTCATTTCAAAGCAAATCATTAATCATTACTTTTTGTATGAAATAGCAGATGTTTGTATTTAAACAACAGTACTGTCCCTATTACATACATAAATGATAAATGAAACTGTAATTTCAACTTCAGACCAAGTAGTGGGCTACCATAAATAGCTTAACTCAGCTCTCAAGTTATACACATGCACCTAGTTTTTTGCTGTTAAAAAATTAATCAACTTCATGTAAAACAGAGCACAATCACTGCAGTATTTATATGCAGTTTTTAATGCAGCAATTGATGACATAGACAGAAATAATACATATTCCAGGATTATGCAGACTACATTTCCATGTGCTAATGAGATCAACTCCTTTGGAAGAAAGATGGAACCCCAAATTTCAATGAACTGTACATAAAGCGGTGACTACCAACTTATTATAAATTTTGGTAGTCAGCATCCAAAATATGAAAGTTACCTCAAATTAGAAAAATTAACAAATTTCAAGTTTCAGTCTTTAGAACAGTCTTAAACAAATTATTCTTTTTAAACCTTATCAGTGAAGTACTGAAACAAAAAATAATTCAAGGTAGAACCAGTACTGTTTCAGTCAGAGCTAACTCCTTGATTTGCTGGTGCTTTAGTTTTGAGATTTTGCTCTAACAAAATTGACATGGTAACAGACAAAATTCTTGTGCTTTCATAAAGAGAGCATCTAATAAAGACTGACATGCAAGAGGACCTGCAGTAAAAATTTCCCTCCAAATTGACTCACCTCACCCCTTAGAGTACGAAGGCTTCCCTTTTTAATTTGCATTTAAATAGTGTGTTAAATCTGCCCAGATTTTACATATGGTTTGAGACTCAGTGTCCCTAAAGGCAGAGGCACCGGGGAGCAGAGGTCTCTGCAGCGGTCGGCAGGCTGCACGGTGGGTCCCTGTCCCTGGGGGGCAGAGCTGGCCCTGGTGAACACCTCACAGCTCCCCCGTCTGCTACAAAGCCCGATTCAGCCTTTGGAGACAAGTAGCTTGCAACCAAGAGACGAACAGTATTTCAACAGACTTACAAATTCTGCTAATGAAATAAAAGCATACCCTTTCACCTCTCTTCCCCTCGCTAAAAAGCAATATACTTTTAAAAGCGTAATGCAATCACAACCATTATGTCAATGAAAATTACATGCTGGGGTTATCTCTGTAGGTATCTGTCAAATGCAAAGTGCACATGACATCTTTGGAGTAATAATGATGTTTTATCATTTTAATTACAAACACTTTGAAAAAAATCCCTAAAGTGTACCAATTGGGGTGGTCTGAATTAACAGTAGCTTGATAGCCCAAGGGTAGCAAAAATAGATTGAGCTACCAAATTTCATAGTAGTTATAGCAGCTGTCTTCTTGCCTCAGGGAACGTGGGTATTTAACAAAGCAGACAGCTTGGCACTAGCATCTGATTAGTGAGGTGGGTATTGTTGGACAGAATACGCAGAGTTCTATTGTTTCACTGTTTGATTAGGAATTTGTAGAGCTATAGCACCATTTAGCTTTTATAGTTAGCTTCTGTATGTTCACTTACAGGTACTGTAATAGGATATTTTCTCACTTATCACTTGCTGCAAGTAGGGAACATTGTCTTGAACATGATCGATGAAACATGACAGGATTTAAATGTCAGGGTCAGTTGCCTCCCCATTTCTGTGCCAAAATTTTGTTGAACCGACTGCATAAGTTTTTCTAATCGGGAAGAAAAGCGAATAAGGTGAAAGCCTGTTCTTCCCTTACCACAGGATACATATTATTTGGAATTTTAAATAATTTTAAAACATCATTTATTCCAGTTTAACTTTACAATGGAAAATTTCTCTTCACAAAAGAAGTCTCAGAGGAAGAATCCAACTTTCAGGGTTTCTGGGAGAGGGGGATTGATTTTTATTTTTCCTAATCCCACAGTAGCCTGACAGTTTGCATAACCACTGGGGGTAAAAGAATCTCTGGTTCCAAACCAACCTGCTTAATGGTAAAAATCTCAGTTAACGTGCTTTATCTAAAAGGCTTGATCTCAGGGAATAACCTTAGCACAAACAACAATATTACTCTGAGGTTTGCGTTTGAACTTCATACAGCCAAAAAGACCCCCCACGCGGCTCTTCTCTCTTTCGTTCTTTAAGTATACATCACAAATTATTGGTGCTTGTTGTCAGAGTTCAAATCACTGAACTCATTGCAAATAGTCTACTTCAGCTAGAAGTACATTCTTTTACTCTATCAAATCCATCTGAGGTAATAAGACTTGATGTTTTATTCAACAGAGCTGAGGAAAATTGTTGCACAATAGGTTAATTCAAAATGGCAGCATAGAAAATGCATCTGTCAGTGGGGATCAAATTACAGGGCAAGCTCCTCTCAATGCTTAGAAAAACAAGTCTGCAGTTCTACAGATTATGAGCATGTGTGTGTTTAAAGGGGTGGGAAAGGAGCTAAATATCTGAGCTAACCTCCAATTAAAGTCAATCATAAAACCAGCCAATTTAATGAGTACGGATTTCTTTGGGTAATTATAACACCAACCACTTTTTTTCTCCCTCTCCTTTAAATCTGTAATTCTGCCTTCTTGTTATTGCTTGCTTTGTCATTAATCGCCTCAGGAACTTGATTTCCTAGCAACAGACTCTGCCACCAAACATTTGGCTCCTGTTCAACATTTTCTTTGTGAAAAATGGCACTGCTATTGCCGCCTGGCTGTGGCAGCTAGACTGGCTGTGTAAGTGCTCTAATAATGCATTCTTCTTAAAAACACCCCAAAATCACATGATAAAAGGAGAGATGACTAGCTTCACTAATTACTGTGCTGAAGAAGTGTATCTGCAATTTAAAAGGCTACTGCGGGAGGAGGAGAATGACAGGAAAGAAAACGTGTATGTTCTTCGTATAAATAAATATAATTAATAACAGAAGCAAGCATTTAGAAATAAATATTCTTACCATGTTAGACAGATACTCATTAATTTTCTATTATGCAAAAAGGAGGTACAATCTTTCTTAAAAGTTGATAATGTATTTTTCTGCATAAAGTACAAAGCATTCATCTTCAAAGAATGACATCTTGAGGATCAAACCACAAAAAAAAAAAAAAAAAGAAAAAGACCTTTCTAATTCACTTTTCCACTTAAGTTATTTGATGTACGGCAACATTGTCTATGCACAAGTAGTTCTACCTGAAATGGGAGCATAATGCGCACCAAATCCTAAACACATCACAGAATGACATGCTGGTGCCAGTTTAGACAAAGCTCTTTTTCGCATTTTGATCAAGGAAACAAAGCTGTGATTTTCTGTATTTATGAGTGAGAAAGTATTTTTCCCATATTTGTTTTGGAAGCCTGTAAATGGCAGATTTGCTTCATGGTTAGGTAAGAGTTTATCATCTCTCCACACTGAATGCATCACACTTCAGCTATAACTTCCAGAAAACACAATCAAGATACTGGGTTTCAGGAAGGTGATGTTATCCCAAGCCTGCAAAAAAGGCCATAAGTAACTGTTGCTACCTTCAGCTTCTTCTTTATGGTTAAGATATTCAGAATCATGTTTTCCTGGCCATAAAACTTATTCATCATTGTGAGAAATAGTTTTGCATATCAAATGGCATACATACTGATGCCAGAGCACTATGGCAAAAGTTATCGATGGGAAAAAAACTATTGTGGCGTTATTAAAACAAATGTCTTTTTTAGAGGATATTTTGATTCCTGCCAGTGTCTACATCTCTCATTTCCCATGATGCACACACAGATCTATCACATCTCAAAGAAAAAAAAAAAAAACTATCACAATCCGTTGTAGATTATCATACTTATCATAGCAGTAAATTAAAATAAAAATGCCTTCATTGAATAAGCCTCTGAAAGGAGGAGACAGCACAAAATAAATTTCATTTATACTTACATTGTTATAATAATCAGCATTTTTTCCTCAAGTAGAATAGGCAAACCTCATGGAAAATACTGTAGAACGTTATTTAAGCTTTGCTACACATTGCTGACATCAAACTTATGTTTTGACAGGCACATGTTGAAACCAGATAACTCCACCATTAAGCCCACTACACCACCCCAGTATCTCTCTGCTTAGACAAGCACTTAGGCATTAAAAGAAAATAAATATAAAAATACCACAGTATTTGTTTAAACATACCAGAGTGGTTGAAGCTTTAAAAACTTCTCCTCCAGCAGATAGGTATGTTACATTGGATTCATTATGACACGCTGCTACACATGACATTTCCTACTTGAAACTCAGTCTAAGACCAGAATATCTGGTCTTGATCAGAACTCTCATCAGCATCAAAATAAACTACACTTGCCATTAACTTTGTAGACACAAAAGAGATGCTGAAAGTGGTGAATGTAATTTAACTGTGTGCTAACAAATCTAAGCAGTATTAGAAATTTTATACTTAATGTGGTACAACTGAAGGTCATCACATTTGAGAATTTTCTATTCTTTGCTACATGGAAGTAGGAGAAGGGAATGGAAACTTTCATGGATTGTGAAATAAAAACAAAGCTGACTGAAAGTGTTATCTTCTCTGAATAAAAGGTTGTATGTCAATACTGAAAGTGAGCAACACAAAATTCAGCTGCACAGAAATAGGTCTTAGAGCTATAAAAAAGCTTCATTGCCTCTTTACTTTCTACCTACAACAGGTAGCACAGGAGCTGAACCTTTTAGGCACAGTAAATTAAAAAAGCAGACAAGAGATCATAATGCATAAAGTATGGTGTAAAAATGGTCCCACATCTCTTTAATGAGCACAGATAAGCATAAGCATCAGCAATGCCATACCTGTACAAAATGGCTAGGCAAGGAGTCTATGTAGATACTAGTGAGAAAAGCTTTGCAAGACATCGCTTAACACCAGCTTTTTAAGCACACAAACTATATCCACAAAATACAAATTCAAATACAGTGCCTAAACAACAATCTACTATTTTCCATTGTACATAAAAAGACAAACATTTTATTAAAGGAAGATCTGTTTAGTTTTGGGAAGCTACTTAACTGACCCATTCTAAGATAAGACTCACGTTACTACAGATTGGGAACATAACAGCAGTCAACACTGCTATTTCACATGCTTAGTAAAGTATTTAAGAAAAAAAACGAAAAACTATGAAGCACAGAAGGAACTTTCAAGAACACACTTATTACTTCAGCATCAAGATAATATTAGCATCAAACGTCAGTGTTTCACCCACTCAATGCTTCCAACTCCAAACATTAAATGAATGCAGGTGTTGGACTGAAGAACAAATTGAGTGAAGCTAAATAACCGGCAGAAATAAGGATGGCTAACTGAAACAAGAGAAAATACACATCTGGGAAGACCAGACTTGTGGCAATAATGTTGAAATACAGGCAGAAAGTTAAAATTCAGCTGTCTGTATGAGCAAGCAGTGCCAGTTGTCACACAGTTAAGATTTTCACAAGGTTAAGTGCAGCTTTTAATGAGGAAAGCATTTTCTCCTTTTCCATTTTCTTCCCATTATGAAAGGACAAGTGCAAAATTCCTTACTCATATATAGTAACATAGAGTTGCTCATTATAGACAAATAACAACTGAAATTCTCCTTAGTTTTTCTACTCTTCTAAGTAACTCTTATCAGCAGATTATTTTTTTTACATCAAAAACACTGAAAATAAAAATATCTTTGCATTCCAGGCCTTTGTAAGATATGAAAATTAATAGCCATATACTGCAAGTTGCACTAAAAAAGTTCAAATATTTGTGTGCAATGTCAAAGAAACTGAGTACCAGCAACTCTCATAGATTTCAGTTGGTGCTAACTGATGATTATTAGACATTAGATGATCTAAAAACCAAACCAAAACAAAAACCAAAGCCAAAACCACCAAAAATCCCAACTCGTGTTCTAGAATTCTTTGAGATGCCTCCATAAGTGCAGTACTATCATCAGTTTATTAAATGCCTCTGAAAACAAGACAAAGTGCCCAAATATGGAGTTTTGTCACCCAAGTTTGTAAGATGAAACTCTAACACATAAGTATTCTAGAATGCAAGTCCTGACAGAAAGTACAGATATACAGGAAGAAAAAAGAAAAAAATGAAAAACAATGCATACACAAAACATAACAAGATTATTTTCATGTCAGGTTGTGTGCCATTCACAACCTCAGAGACAGAATGACAATGTTTAGTGTTATCTTAACTCTCAATTTATTCTGAAATAAGGGAAATGTCTGAGCAAGAGACATTTTCTAGCCCCAGTAGGAACAAAATAAAATCCCTCACAGTGAGTTCTAATCAGTCACCAGCAGCACAGCTAGCTGATCCACAGTGAAATGAATATGACGGACTGGAAGATACGATGTCAACAGTAGAAATTACTGAAAGTGTAAGAGTTATATCTGAAGAAGGGAAAGAAATTGCATAGGTTTTGACAGTACATGTAATCTATCTTAAATGGTACAAAGTAGAGTAATTTTAAAGGATTAAAATACACCTTCAAAGTTTACCATCTTTGAGAAAGCTGGGGCAGCCTCTGTATTTTGCTTCTATCTGTGATTTACAGGGTCCTGTTCCTTGCTAGTCTTTCTCCAATTTGTCTGCCAGATCTGATTATCAGATGGCTAAAATAAATGTATTGTGTTCGTTCATGGTAACAGAACTTGTCTTTACAGGTTCTGTCATGGCTTCACTATCTTTTCCTTTGTACCCACTCCTCCGTCTGCAAATTGATTAGATTTCAGATCTAAGTTTCATCTGAGGGCCATTCTGCTGAATGCTGCATTGAAAAGCATATTATCTATTCTAGCAAGCACATACAGATGACCACAGGATATCACAGAACTGTCCTAAAGCAACAACTGCCCTTCTCTGCCAAGAAAATAGATTGTTTGATAATCTCAGGACACGTATTTCCAGAATAAGTATCTGTCACTAACATACATTCTAATGCAACCAAAGAAATAGGTGACAGTTGGATAGAAAGAAGGAAATTAAAAGGAACATATGCACAGTGCAAAGCCCAGGAAGGTAACAGGACTAAAGTGAAGAGAGACAGCAGCAGACAAATTAATGACTCAGAGAGCTACCCTATATCTCAGGAATGGTAATTGTTCACTACATGGTTTTGTTTAATCTGGTAAACCACTACAATCCTGCAAGTAAAGAAGCTAAATGAAAGAAAAGCGCATGAATGCACTGAAGCATAAGGGAACATGTATGGCTCTACACATTGTCTCCTTTACTTAAGTAAAGTTACACATGCAATCTGTAATCTGAAGTGATAACGCTGTCCTAGAAATCTCTTAGATGAATGCATCCTTGAGTGCTTTTGCTACAGGTGTGAACCATCTTCTTTGCCCAATAGATCTCCTCCTGCAATCAGATGTTTCCCCAATTTGAATTAAATTTTCCAAATATCCAATACAATTTATTAGCACTTCAGTGTTATTTATTTATCCATTAACATAAGCGCATCTTAGGTTTTGGTTTCAGTTTAGCAATTCTCTGTCTCAGTCAAAGCTTGGATGTCGTAGAACTGGCATCTGAAGAAGAGCTTTTAATATATATGAAAATCAGTGTAGTGATTCACCTAGTCAAAATTTAAGGGATCAAACTGACTGAACACAGAAGATTGTCTTCAGAACTAAAATAAAATGAAGGCTATATCTTAAAAAACACAAACCTGTTTTTCACCTCATGCAGCATTTCTCACTTTTCCTGAAGCATCTCCACTAAGTTTAATTTTTCTAAATTGTATATTGGAAGCTTCATTGGTAATTATATGTAAGCATGGTAAAATTAAAAAAAAACCTTAGTGCAGTATAGCTTTTGGTAACATTTGTCATTCTTCTTTATTTAAACTATACTCAGCCTTTCATTATTTTTTTAGCCAATAGTATTAATTCCTAAGCATGGCAATTGGAACACACTGAGGTATAATTATTGAGAAATAAATAAAAAAAAAAAATCAAAACACTTGAAAAACAGAAATTAAAAAGTGAAAGACAATACACCTACATATTTTTTTAACCACAGCACAAACATATGGTCATAGCAGCAGGATGCATTTTCTTTGTATACTGAGAAGGTTCTAAGTATTTTATGACAGTTATAAAGGGTCAGTCTTGGCCATACACAAGAATCAACAACCACCATGTAAAGCTTACAGCACTGCGCACTAACAGGCTGTAGGAGGCATTAGCACTAGCTAAAAGAAATAACTGTATTTTCAATGAACTTGTTCCTCCTGGATAATCAACTTTTTACACTTCTTACCAGCTGTTCCCACGTAGCTCAGGTATTGGAATGGAAGCAGCTGTCATACAGAATCCATATATTACATGCATGTTATGAGGTTTTAATCTGTCATAGATGTTTTATGTTTGCTAATTTTGATCAGTCATATCAACTTGAGAGCAAGATGAAAACAAATTCACCACTTCTACTTAAGCAAGATGTAATCTACACAAAAACACTAATCTGGCTTGATTCGTTCTGGATGGTAAAAAAAGAATACTAATTGCGAATCTACTAATGCCCCATCCTCAAAACTCCTTTATTCCAGAAGTAAGATTTCATCATTAAAATCAGTTTGCCCCACCGCCCACATTCAAGAGATTTGTCACAATCATTGTTTCTGAAATATTGAGTTATAAGGTGCCGTAGTAATTACTACGGAATAAATAGCAATTAAGATTGTTCACACAAACAAGCTCAAACTGTTTGCAGTGACTAATTATGCTAATAGTGGTTTTCTACATAATTTGTGCATCCTTCATAACAATTTACTAGAAAATGTGAAATGTAAATTTGATGCACTACTACAAAAGCTCTGAAAATATGTTTAGTTCTTATGATTTTTCCCACTAATTCAAGAAAGCACACAACTAAAACATACTTCTACATTTGCACATTTAAATTCAAAGAAATCAAACTATGCTGAAATCGAAACAGTCACTTTCTTTCTTTGTATTCTTAGAAAATCTTCCTAAACCATATGCAACAGACATGCTCATTGCTTAAACCTCACAATGTGGCAACAGAAATTTTAGTGATTTGAAAGAAGCTGAACTTACTGCTATATAATAAACTTTGGCCTTTTCCACCAACTTCCAGTTCTTCTCCAAATCAAGATGCTTTTCCTTCTTATAGCAATTAGCAGCAGCAAGGTTAGCTACAAGAGACCTGCAAGTGATTAAAAACCAGGCATTAGATCCTCTTTTAACTAACACTACCGTAAATTTCTCACAAAGAACAAAATTTCTCAAAGATAATCAAAGATCCTAAGGAACATAAAAACAATTAAGAAAGAGCACCGTAAAACATACACTTTATTTGACCTTTCCATAATATTTAAATAATATATTTTAAATCATACCGTAAATAACAATTTACATTTAAATCATATATTAAATAATATATTTTAAATCCAGCTTATGTAACCTATAACTATTATACTGTTCGCATGCCTTCATTTGTTTATAATAAAACTTCATTGCATTTTCTGTTCAACTCCCTCTGTATGGCATAGCATGTGCAGATTTTCATTAAAACTCTTCTAGTACCTAACACCTAAAGGAAAGTAGCTACTCCAGTTCATCTTCTGACAACTATTTCTGCTCACCAGAACCAAAATGTTGATGTGTACGTACATCTTTCTTGACTTTATCATCTTCCAATGAATAGTTATATTATTTTAAAAGCAGTTCGTTTGTTTGTGTCCCATGTCCCGTCCCATCCGTCCGTTCCCCCCCCCCCTCCCCACCCCGTTAGGTTCATATTTTCCTTTAGCAAACAAAAAAGGGTTATATTGCTGCTTTTAGAAGGTGAACTATTAAAAAAACCCCAAACCTTTGGCTTAGCTGTGTATTACTGGAAAACTACCAAAACCTCATATGTACTTCATTCTTTCCTAACAAGTTATAACACACGCCATGGGACACAATTTCCATTAGCAAGAACAAAAATACCTGCATCATATTTATTTTGTTACATGTAAGATACATTCTATTTTAAATCCTTCTCTTCAGCCATTCAATTCAGCCTTATGAAAGACACAAAACTTACAGATGTACTCCTAAAAACAGGTCATAAAAATACGGTTATGCACTAGCTCTCCTCTGTCTACCATGACCAAATCCTTCTGTGCAATTTTATTATGAGAATGTTTAATAATATCCAATAATTAAAGAAGGGGAGTTGGGGGAAACAGACATTTCCATGCTGGCAGAGTCTTAAATTTAACTTTCAAGATTTAATAGTCTTAGGCTGCACCTTTAACATTAACACATCACTGTTTTGTGAGATTTAAGTACATTAACCAGATAAATAATGTGTAATTACACATACAACATATGGCTATTGAAAACTTTTGCCTTATCCAACAAACAACAATTGATGTTGTATGTATCATCCTTTTCCATATAAACGCTACTACAACCTAGAGACAATGGGTCTGAGTGAATTGCTAATCTCCTTCTACTGAATTACACTTCTGTCTCCAGACTGAGTACCATGTACAGGTGTTAGGACCTAAGTAAACTAGGAATTATTGCAAATGTATTCCACCTCAAAACAGCATCTTTCCACTATCACCATTTCTCTTTGTCCTATTCAATTAAAAAAAAAAAAGAAACCAAACAAAAGCCCAAAAGAATCTCTTATGAAGACAGAACCAAGCCTCTCTGTAAACTTCCTGAAGCACTCATCACTGACAATCCCTGTAAGTTTAACAGATCAAGTATATAAAAATGAAACCAAAAAGTTTACTTTTTGTAAACTAGCTTTTTCTGAATATAACAAAATACATAGCACAGTTCTGTGTCATTTCATCCCAGGAAAATTCTTGGGGCTTATCTCTTTAATTCTAAAGCTTAAAGGCTGTGAGAACTCAAGTGGACTTGGAAAATTAAAAAAAAAAAAAAACCAAAACAAAAAAACCCAAAAAAACCCAAATAGACCAAGCCTCTGTAGCAGTACAAGTAACAGGGCAAGAAGTTTCATTCTTGATGAATATCGTCATTTCAATGACTGGAGAACCAAGTCATTGAATCCAAGAAAGACATGTGCGTAACTGTGGTAATTTTCTGTAAACCAAATTAAAAAAGCTAATTAAATATTTCAGTTTTGGCAAACTCTAGATATCCATGAAGGATCTAGCTGGAAAAATCTTGTCCATGTATGCTGCTAAGTGAAAATCAATTATGTTCCAGAAAACAAAGCAAAGACTCCCTGTATGTTTCCTTTCACTCACCACATGCCCCTGAAACTGTAAACCTAGCTCTCTGTGGCTACATCCAACTGTAGAGACGCACTGCACATGATGCATAATAAACGACTGTTACACTGAAGACAAAGCACCAAGCTTTTCTAAATTAAAACTGTAAGTCTAACAGCACTAAGTTCAACATGTGGAACACAGAGAAGGTAGATGTTTTGTCAATGAAATACAGTAATTGGAGACAGCCAGAGCGGTTCAAATCAAACAGCTTAATGGTGATTCTGTGCATGCAGGTATTTCTGAGCAGAATGAACAAATCAAAGTCACAGATTATGAGTGTAGGTACTACTTTAGAGCTTAATCATGTGTTAGGATTTTCTTGAAAAGCTCCAAGAGAACAAAGCATAATAGTATTGCTAAGCTAGAGAATTCAGAGTGGTAATAAAGAATTAGCTCAGAACCTTTTCCTGAAAAAATCTAGACAGACTCAGCAGAAACAAGAAACATTCACATCAGGGCATCTGGAACACAAATATACACGGCCACCTACTGGGAAAACCAGGAGTGCTATTACCCAGCTCCTCCAAAACAGACAGCTGTTTTGGACAAAAAAGAAAGAAAGCTGAATTACCTGAAGAAGGTAAAAAGTTAGCACGTACATCATTTGGGACAAGAGATTAATCAAAAAATAGTTATCAACTGGGGCCAGGTTGGAGTGATCCTTACAAATATAGAAAATGCTGAAAACCAAGAAACAATCACAGAGTAATTAAAGATTGAGAATAAACTTGCTCTCACTAGAAGATGGGGGGTTGCACAATAAAGCCTTTAGCAGCAACCATTGGCCATTATTTTCTGTCTCCCCAGGAGGGAAATAAGTCTCTTGTGCTCCACGCACACTCTCAAGCATGCTCTAAAACAGCACTTGAGATGAAGCCACAGTCTCTAGTATTTGAGCGAACATTTGATATTAAGAGAGAAAAGTGTTTCATGTTAGCAAACCAAAAATACTGCTTAGTAAGTTAAAGAAGTACTTGCAGATATTTTTATGAATAAATTTACCTAAACTTTTAAATTCCATTGAGATGCACAGCAAAAAATGCACACATTTTTCCTGAATTCATGATGTATGTCTATTGACAGTCTTGACTTCAGTTTCCCATCATGTCATCTAGGAAATGGTGATTGCTACAGGATGTGTACACAGACATTATGTGACTGAAGAGAGAGAGAATCAGAGCAGAAACATCTTTATTGCTTGTCTTCTCTTCGGAAAAACTGAATATGGATCCTGGAGATGAAGCGGGAAGTCTGTAGACATAATTAATGTCAAAAATCCAGATGAAGATGAATGAACTTCCTTCCTTCACTGAGTATGTACATGCATTCCTGAGAGTAAGATATTACGTATGACATTAAATTGGGAGGGACAGGTTGATAAGCTGGAGGACAGGGCTGTCTGTTATGCAGAAGATCTTCAACAGCCTGGAGAATTGGGCTGGCAGAAAACTTGAAGGCAAATGCAAAGTCATGCAACTAGGATGGAATAACTCCTATGCAACAATATAGGCTGAATGTTGACAGGATACAACACAGCTTTGCAGAAAAGTATCTGGAGGTGTTGGTGGACCAGGCTTGGAACATGAGTCAGCAGTGCACTCGCACAGAGAAGGTTAATCATGTTCCAGTCTATATGAACAAGCATGCAGCCAGCAGGACAAAGGAAGTCATACATTCAGAAGAGAGGAAAACCTCTGTTCTGGTCTCCAGACCTCACCTGGAATTCTGTGTCCAGCTTTGAGCTTTCCATTACAAGGAAGACACTGACATAATGCAGTGAGCCCAGTGCTGGGCCACCAAGATTATTAGGGGTCTGGAACACCTAGCAAATGAAGAAAGGCTTCGCTGAGCCTTAAGAAGAGGTACCTAAGGGAGGACCTTCCTGCTGTCTTCAAACATCTAATGAAAGTTTACAGAGAAGATGGAGCCAGACTATTCTTGGACACAAGAAGGCACAGACACAAACTGGAAGAAGGAAAATTCCAACTGGGTATTACCAAAAGAATTTCTCCTATTAAGAGTGGTCAGACACTGGAACAGGTTACCCAGAGAGGTTGTGCAACCTCCATCCTTGCAGATATTCAAAACCCAGATAGTCATGGCCCTGAAAAACCTGATCTAACTTTGAAGTTCACCCTGCTTTCTTCTGCAGGGGTTTGGACCAAATGTCCACTAACTAAAACTGTTCTAGGGCTCTATATGTTATATGGAAAATTCTCCCTCCTCTGACTCTCAGTTCAGTTCACGTTGATGCCTATTGCCTTTCTAATTCTACCCAAAACACTGACCAACTTCTCAGGAAGCCTGGTGTGGATATTAATTATGGGACTGCTATCTTACCTGAATAAATTCTGATACTGCTTTGAAAGGGAAAGAGCAGTTCCTGAGGATGAATGGCACTGAAAGCCACGGAGGAGAAGTGAAAAGGATAATGACAGACACTTTGCTCTTATTCAGTGCCCAAAAGAAAATATTCTTCAGGGTAATTGATATGATTTTAATTATTGTTTCAACATCTAGTATCAGAAAATTTAGGTATTAGCAGAAATCAGGGAGGGTTGGTGTGTACTGGCAACATCTCAATATTAAAGCAGCCCTGACTGGCTGGTTTTGAAACCTTTAAAAAAAATCGTCAGGAGGTAATCAGCAGAGCAGTAGTACATAAGGTCAAGTGTTGCGGGTGGAGGGAGAAAGAAGAAAACAAACGATCATGCTCAAGATAAATGCCTATTGTCTTCATTATCTCTTTCTGAAATTCTTGGGTTTATTAATTTTATTACAACACCCAAAATAAATTACAATAAATGGGTTCTTATTTATGGAATGCTCTAAAACCATACAAAATACCACAAAGACCATTGTTCATAGTCTACAAATATAAGAAAGGTTGAATAGAGTTCTGGAGAAGTGATTTTTTTCACATAGCAAATACCATCTAAAAAAAACCTAGCAAATGAAAACATGAAAGACAAAATTCAGAAGAAATTGTTAAAATGTAGACATACAGAATTACAGTTATTAGACTGACTTCTCAACAACTGCAACAGCAAAAAAATCCCCAAACTTTTTTCTTCCACTTGTATAAAATCAAATTAACCCTTTCAATAAGGCTATATGCTGACACCTATCCTCTTTAAACACATTATTACCTGAAGTATATTCTTCATTTGCCAATCAAGTAAGTGCATTACATGCCAATTTGCGTTCACATAGGCTGCATAAACATACTTGTTAACCAGCTTTTTTCTCCCACACATTTTCTCTCTCCAGAGCAACTGGAAGCAATAAAGTTCAGAAATAAGTAGTAAATTATTATTTCACACATTTCTGCCATACTACAACTACTGTTCTCTAAAAGTGCACTAATATTGCCCAGCCCCAAACTCAGCCAGGCAGTCCAATCCTGTATTGTCTCAAACCAGTGCTAATACTACCATTTTTCAAGGCCAAATATTCCAAACAAATTAGGTTCCACACACTATGCCAATTGCATTTATATCTTCAGAAAACATCAAAGGCCCCTGACCTGTTATCACTAGTGATGCAGGCAGCACAGGTTCCTGTTGGTTCTTCACTCTGCTCATAGTAATGGGCATCCACATGAGCTTCCTCAGCCTTCTTCTTTAAGATCTCTCCAAATTTATCTTTGCCAATGCACCCAAAGAAAGTTGCAGCTTTATAAGGGCTCTGAATCATCCACTGCAGATTGACATAAAAAAACACAACCAACCAACAAAAAAAAAAAAAAAAACCAAAAAAAAACCAAACACAAAGTTAGCATGCCTGGTACATTATTTTTTTGCCATTTTTTTCTCTCTACTTGCCATAGTTAATTCTGTGCCTACAGAGCACTGTGACATACAGAACAGTCCTATGCCTGAAGTACAAAACATCTGGTACATCAAGGGAGGGAAGGTCAACAAAGAATGAAAGATTTACCCTTTATGATTCCACTGTATGTTTAATACCTAATGTAAAACTTAAATACACATAGTTCACTATTAAATAAAGTAGATTAGTATGTTTCTACAAGGTATTTCAAAAGAAGGAAATCACTCAAAGGAGATGTCCCTACACTTACATTTAATTAAGCAACATATGGTATCTTTAAAGAAAATTTGTAGACAAGACAAAATAAACAAAAAAAACCCCAAAACAAACCCACAAAAACCAGAGAGATAGCATATAAGGAAAACAATACATTTGAGAAACCTAAGAAAAAAGATTTTGCAACGTTCACAATATATATAAACACTAAGTGGTACTGAAAATAATCACTTGTGTCTGCCATTTAATTATATGTAAAATAGGAAATGCTCCCCATGTACACTGTCAAACTACACATGAAAATATCTATCTCCACCTTTATTAAGAGCAGTTCTGTTACTTGAATTGTAAACAAATAGCATAGCTGCAGAGTGCTGCTAAGGTGTCAGGTTATTTCATAAAGCTCCTCTTTTATTAATACAAAATATGTATCATTCAACTGTAAATGCATGTCCATTTTGTACTAAGTTAAAAAAATAGCATTTAGCAGCAATGTAAAATTAAGAGTGAACTAAAAAAATAAATGTGAAGAAACAATCATAGGCCCTACTCTGCTGGTGGTGAGTCAACCAACTGAAGTCATTATAATTCACTCTAATTACAGTCAGAAAGCTTATCCACTCAATCTATAGTATGAATTAAAGGCTACATCAATTTACTGCTATACTAAAAGCCTACTTATAATTGTTTCCTAATCAAGATTTAAATAAACGATAATGTCTCCATTACAAAGCAGCATTAGTGGTAGCTGTGGGTTGTAGAAAGGTCAAGTAACTGAGTTGCAAATACATGCTTAGTCACATCTTCATTACTTCCAGCTCCAGAGGAGAGATTTAAAAAAAAAAAAAAAAAAAAAAAAAGAAATCTTTAGTCATGTAAAAGTCTTCATTAATAAGGCAAAAGTGGGCAACAGTTGCAAGGCCTCTTTCCTGCAGCAACTTAATACATAAAAAGTTTAAGGACAAAAAAAAGATTGTGTTGTCAGATCGTGGAAGCATTCAATCTCTCATTCATGAAATGCATATGCTCTGCTAATCTATTCCATATCACTCTAATATAAATTAAGAAAACTCCTAACAAGAGAATTATCTTCGATATCATTGTATTTTACATACATAATACACATTTGCACAGTGTTCACTTAGGATGTCCTAGGAACCATAATCTTTTATATTTGAAAACATGATTAAGTGGAACAGATTATTTAACAAGACTAAAGATGGTGTGACCTACCATCAGCAAATATGGAACCAATTTCCACATGGATAAGTACCTGAAGCCTTGTGTTGCATGCTCAAAAGCATACCTTACTCTCACAAATAACAAGAAGTAATAGAGATCACTATGAACAGCATTTATCAAAGCATCAAATCCCAACAATTCTTAAAAAACCGTAAGATTTCAAACTGCGTGTTAGGCTTACAACATTTTATCAAATGACATAACTTTTCCTTCCTTTATATATAAAGTCTGACGAAATTTGGAACAGTAGTAAGTAATATTTCACATATATCTCTGAAAAAACAATTTCTGTTCAAGTATCACTGTTTTGGCTATCAGCAGCAGCTGTTTGAATTCAGATGTGACATATGCCATAACTGTCGTAATCCTTACTTTAAATGTAAGGAAAGTTATTCTTGAGAATCAGAAGTCATAACCTAGGATTTCTTGAGAAGAATCTCTGTATATTGCACACACCACTTCTTCCATAAGCAGTGGTTCTGCTCATAGTCACGATTATTTGAAACACAGGTATTACATGGTCAGGGAATATTTCCACTATATAGATAGTCTTTTCATTTGAATACCTGAGCTAAGTTAAGCAACACTGAGGAAGACAGAAAAGTAGCTCAGCAGTGTTTCTGGAAAGATCCTCTCATCACCGATTTCCAGTTACAAATCCTTCCAGCTTCTCAGAATTATCTCCACATATTCCCACAATAATGGCGGTAAGGTGTTGATAGTTACAGAACTCCTCCAAACGGTTCCTCCTTTTCTCACCTAAAAGGCTACATACTAGTGTCCTGGTTTGGGCTCGGATAGTCGATTTTCTTCCTATAGCTGGTACAGTGCTGTGTTTTGGATTTAGCGTGAGAACAATGTCAATAACACACTGATGTTTCAGTTGTTGCTAAGCAGTGCTTATCCTAAATCAAGGACTTTTCAGTTTCCCATGCTCTTACAGCCAGCAGGTGCACAAGAAGCTGGGAGGGAGCATGGCCAGGACAGCTGACCTGAACTAGCCAGAGGGATATTCCATACCACAGAACGTCATGCTCAGTATCAACCAGGGGGGTTGGCTGGCAGGGGCTGATCACTGCTTGGGCATGGGTCAGCAGGTGGTGAGCACTTGCATTGTGCATTACTTGTCTTCCTTGGGTTTTATTTCTCTCTCTCTCTGTTATAGTCCTTTTGTTATACTAATATTCCTTTTCATTATGGTTATTATTAATATAATATTTATTTTAGTCATTAATCTGTTCTTATCTCAATCCACAAGTTTTACTTTTTTTTTTTCCCCGATTCTCCTCCCCATCCCACTGGGGAGAAGTAAGCGAGTGGCTGTGTGGTGCTTAGTTGCCAGCTGGGGTTAAACCATGATAATAAGTAAAGTCAAAAACCAGACATCACATTGCAAACTTGATGAAACTGAACTACAGAAATATCTCTGTGGTATACCACTGAAGTTGTACCTACTGGAATGAGTCACAGCAGGCATTCTTTGCATACATGTGAAAACAAAAGAGACAAAATGACATCTTCAAGGTAGACTCTAAAGTACTTTTTTAAAAAAATTGACCCTGTATTGGAGTTTAATTTTGAATAACTTCATATGGAAAAAACAGGATTCTATGGGCTACTTCATGCACTATTGTTATTAGCAACATTTTGTCTAAAACACTCTAAATGGGAACAGGGGCTCAGTCATCACAAGACATCTATCACCATGAAACAGTCATGCAGCATTATATCCAATATCAAATGAAAGCCTATAACAAACTGCACATATTGATGCCAGGTATATGGTTATATAAACTGCAAATTCATTTTATAGATTTATGAGGAATACAAGATTTAATTGAATGAAAAAGACTCTAGACGGAAATGGAAAATGACCCAGCTCAGCAGGCACTAGCATAATGAGTTAATTATCTAGGGTTTGGCTTGGCAGTGAGGCAGCTATTAACTAACTATATTGACAGTCTGGTCAGGAGAGGTTGGCAGCTGGCCACACCATGAATCCTTACCATCACCCAAGGGAATCTGAGGCTGTTAATGGCCCAAAGATAAAAGTGTCAAAAGTAGGAACTTATAATGAAGGAACAAGACAGCCTCAGGAATGGGATACCACAAAGGAAACTCAAAATCTAGGGTGGTTTATGAAATCTGTGTTTCTCCATCCTAAAGTTTTCTTCTGTCAACGCAGCTTGGACATCAGGTACACACAAGGACAGGCCTTGACCTTTTCAGGTAGGATAACCATCCATGACAGAGGAAGAAGCACAGGAAACAAAACTCTTTTCAGATGTTCTCCAGACTGCATTTTCCTTACATTTTTGTTGTGTGCACCCTGGTAAACTAAAAGCAAATATTAACCTTTTTAAAAAAAATTATTTCTTGCCTTTAGCATAACTATCTTAAAATTAGGCTGATTTAAAAGTAAGCATCATCTAATATCAGATCATACTATCCCTACAGGCACATTATTCCTTATGATCAAATACTGATGCCAACACTTCTGAAAGAGGCTAGCACCCTGGCCGCTCAAGGATACACTAGAGAGTGACAGAACGCTTTTCTGCCTATTTTCATGAGGCTAACTTGGACTCACAGTAGTAGAAGTATCCAAGTTTTTTTCATGATTAGAGTTAACAGGGTGAACTCTTTGGCATGATTTAGCTATCAGAGAAGTGTAAGAACCTTTGGGTTCCAGGGAGTGGGTGACAATTGTATCATCTTTTCTTGCAAGATGTTGAGATGCCAAGAAAACTTAGTAACCAGAAAAACTTCTGAACACTTAACTGTGACTTTGCAAGACTGCTTGGAGTTAACTGTGTCCCATGCTTTCATATCCTCAGACTCAAAAGATGCGGTACACCTATCTCCCACTTTTGTCTGATTAAGAAATGGCTTTGGAAACAACCTTTCCTCTGAGTTACAGAAGCACTTCTAGAAGCACTTCTTCCAGCACTAGAAGGGACTTGACTTTGATATGCTACTTCATGGAGTCTTTTGGGAATGATATTCAAGATGAGATGACAGAGTTACCTGAATGGTCCTTTGCACCCAAAAATTTAAAAAATGTCTCTTCATACTATGTGAAAGAAAATCAGTGATCTTAATGAATTAAAGAAAGAAATGGAGAGGACTGAGTTCTTTGATTTGTATTTCCCAAGCTTAGCCTATTTAGCTTGAGAATGCCATGCTCGTGTCACAGAGGCAGAGTCCATTATCCCATATCACAACACTTGATCTGCATTCAAAGCTTTTTTTTGCTGTTCCTTCAAAGTTCACTGTAGAGGAGGACCTTTACTTTAAAGGCAAAAAGCAGCAAAACTAAATAGGTCATCTAATTTACCTCACTAACTCCAGTTGCAAAGATACTTTGCCTGCAAAAGGAGAGTTTGCTGCTGGGTCTCAGCACACAACCACCTGAGACTTAAAAAGAAACATCATACTGATGAAGCTTAAGACAGCTTTATAGCCTCTGACTAAAACAAGATCCTTCAGGAATTATTTTACTCCAACTCTACGTTTTGCTGTGAGTACCAGTATCAACTGGACAACATCAATAATCAGAACAAGGAGGCTGATGAAGACACTATCAGTTCCACATTGTTCTCCATCTGAACTTCTTAGCTCCTGAATTCTTTTTTAAAGCTGCAGCCTGTAGTGCATTTCCACATCTGTCAGTTGTCTTAGTAAACTAACAATGCCAAAGCATATGAGGCTTTGCTTAGATTGAAATATCTTCTGCATATGGGAGTTTTCAGCTGTAGACTTAATACTAAATGCCTAGGAACTGACAAACACAACAGGAAGCGTTATGCCCCTTCACGGTGAAGGATCTTCAAAACTCATTAACACCGAATACAGACATCTGAAGTGCATCTGAAGTGCGTTATTTGAAGCTGGACTCTTCTCTGCACGATCTGTCAAATCTGATCTTATTTTAAATTGCAGCTCACAGAGGAGAGGACTCCAAAGACCTAAAATTAGCTAAGACTTAACATGCTTGCTAAAATCTAAACTAAACAGTGTTAGCAACTACTCATGAAGCATTCTTTTTAGTAAATCAGAACAAATATGGCTTCTTTTTATACAGCACTATTTGGAGTACCTCTTACTTTTATATTTTGAGTTTTAGAATGTGTCCATACACTTTTCAGAAGGTTTCACCAGTCTGTTGTACTCCTAGGACATGCCCCAACACCAATTCTAAACACAGTCCATTAAAAAGCTCTTACAAATATTTTTAGCAAGATTTTAGATGCTAAAAGAAAGTAAATGACACCTCATCTTAGAAAACCAGATAAAATCAGAGGAGGAATGAAAAAAATAAATCATTATATATATCTCAAAACCACAAAAACCTGACAATATGTAAACAATCCTAAAAAAAAAAAAAAGAGAGATTAGTGTCACTGTTCCAAGTGAGCTCACTTATTTCTTGTGAATGACATTATACACCTCAAGCACAAGTAGAATGCAACATTCTATTGCCATTACACATCCTATATCACTCAAAATCCCTACCATTGTGGGTGAACCCCAGCCAGCAGCTAAACCCCCACCCAGTCGCTCTCTCAATCCTCCCTCCTGGGGTGATGGGGGAGAGAATTGGAAGTGCAACAGTGAGAAAAACAGGCATGGGTCAAGACTAAATGATGCAGAGGCAATCATTCACCACCTCCCATCAGGAAACCGATGTCCAGCCAGACTCCAGGCCATGGCTACCTTGAAAAACTCCCTCTCTGTCCCTGCCCTCAACAGTTTTATTGCTGACCATATTCCATAAGGCCTGGACTACCTCTTTGGTCAGTTGGGGTCAGCTGTCCTGGCTGTGTCCCTTCCCAACCTCCCTCCCACCGCGCAGCCTACTTGCTGGAGCAGCAGAGTGAAAAAACAGAGAACGCCTTGATGCTGTGCAAGCACTGTTCAGCCATAGTTAAAACATCGCTGTGTTAAACAACACTGTTTTGTGACAAACCTAAAACACAGCACCATACGAGCTGCTATGAAGAAAGTTAACTAGATCCCAAGCAGAACCAGTACACCTACTCCAGAATCACTGTTATGAGAATACAGCATCAAGAACCTGGAAAACAGATGAGACACTATGGTTTTGTTCCAACACCTTTGCAATCTTTCTTCCTTTTTATTTTTGACATTGATCAATATTTAAAGACTGCAACAGCTACTATCACATAACGGTCATATAAGAAAAGAATTGAAAAGGAAAAAATAAGCTTATCTTTATAAAAGCAGGCTTGCAAAAAGGAGCCCCATGTCCTGTACAGTGATTCTTCCACCATCAGCTGAAGCTGCCAAATCTTGCACGAGGAAGTGATACTGTTAAAATGCATGACAACACCCTCAAGCAACTTCCAGTCAAATGAGATAAAAGCGATAATATTTTTAAAGGAAAAGACTAGCTAAAGCCTTGCACTGAGACTAATAACTAAAACTTATCAGGATTTGGTTCAACTTGTGCTATCCACACCTCTGCAATATCTATTAGTTTTAGGGTGGCACCACAAGTTGCATTTTGCTATAGCTTTTCAAATTAAAATGTCTATCAAAATGCTAATCATCCAGGACTTGTAGTTCATTCACTTCTATATTTAAAAACACAAAGCTAACAAACTGCCTCTTAACAAAATCTATAACCCAAGTAACTGTTTTCAGTGCTGCTATTCTTCTGTATTTCATTTCCTGTTTGTTCCCTCTTGCTCTTCATCTGCTTGTCCACTGTTTTATTTTCAGTCTAGTTTGTAAGCTTCTTGCTGTACAAGGAAATACAAGCACATTTTCTGTAATTAAACATGTAGTAGCCATATTCCAAATTTTCAATATGTCCAAAAGACAGCACTCTCTTTTATTGCACCCCTTCAGTATTGGCCAGTCTAGGCACCTAATTCCAATATTCCTTACTCCATCACCCTCTTATCCTTTTTTACAATGCTATGGTTCTGCCTCAAATACCTGAAGTGCTGCAGCCTCTCTTCTGAAGTTCAAGATACGTTATCTGAGGCCAAAGACAGAACATCTCCTGCAAGACCTTAGAAAGCACATAATTGAGACTACAGCTCGCCTTGTGTCCCTTTCCCATTGGAAGTACAGAACATGACACATCAACCACCTCCTTGTTGTTTGATCTGAAATGTCACTCCCTTTCCCTTTCCATAACATTAATGAGGTCCCTTCTCAAAAACTGGTAAAAGATGAAACACCTACCAAACAGGGCTGATCATGCCAGTTCTTCATCGCTCAGATGACAGTTACAGGAAGGGTATCACAACAGTAAGAATGCCAGGTTTACTTGGGACTCTTCTGCAGCTGCTCCAGTGTATATAACTGTTCATAAAGAAACTTGCTAATACTACAAAGCTATGTATGAGATAAGGTTTAAGACTACCTTTACCAGTAAAAAAATTCAAAGATACTTTCTTGTTGAACACTGTGTGTGAAACATGGCAAAGTGTCACACAAAAAAATCTTGCTGCTCTGTGGCTAGAAGCTGTGGTGTTAAGCTGTTAATGGAAGCATATTAACAACACAAAAATGGAACATCATACTTGAGTACAGTAAGACAGACTCATTGGGCAACTGTACACTACTGTTAACTGTGCCTCAGCCTACTCTACCTGTAAAGAATTAGCACTCACTTCACAAAGATATAGGGAAGTCTGAAAAGCATTTTAAAAATGGCTTAAAATTCTCCTGTGTAAAACACTATATATTATTTAAGTACTAACCTATAAGTGAAGTTGATGTTGTTGCAAAGTGACATTTTAGGATATTTCGCATATGATTTTGCATATCTACAACCTTAAAAACAAATCTTCCTTTTCAAAATGTATGCATATGTCACTCTCACTCCCCTGCTAGATGATGTGCAGTCTCAATGAATACACCCACACTCAGAATGACAGCAAAAAAATCCACAAGTGAAGAGACTTCTTTCATTGTCTGTCAGCACAGAATTCATAAAGCACAAAATGTAAACAGCTGCCTATCAGCTTCTATCAGCAATAGTATCAAAACCAGATGGCAAAGGTCAAGTCAAAGTTTATTGACAATGATGAACTTTGACAGCCTCTATTAAATTACTTCTTCCTTTAAGGTGTATGTGATCAAAGCAGCAGAGAGATTTTCATTCAGTCACATAACAAGCTATTTGTTGAGATTGAAACATCTGGTCAATATCTTCTAACACTGCAATTTCATGCACAGTTAGCAACAGGGCACATTTCTTCTCTTCTTCTTACAGGGTCCATAAGGGTGGCACATACGGCCGATCATTTCATTCAAAAGTGTTTCAATTCCAGGCATTACATACAATTGTCTCTACGCTTTATAGTATTTTAAGTCTACCCACCATCGTTTCCATCATCGCTGCTGTCTGCTCTACTCTTTGCTATAAAAGCCCACAAATAAGACAGAGCACTTAAAGCTTAACAGATTTTGACTACTGGCAATAGAAAGTAGTTAAGGCAAGGGAGTTTTTAAAGTGGCAGGTCTTCACCTATCTGTTGTCAAGACTCCCCAGTGCATTAAACTATTTAACAAAGCTCTAGTAACACAGACTATAATTTTTGTTTTAATAGCAAACCCTTCATTTATGAGGAATTCCTGAGCAACTAGAGATCACCCTTTTTACTAATTTATAAATTATTACACATTTTACAAACATAACATACAACATACATTATATTTCAAGTGAACATATGATAATCATAAGAATTGGATGAATCATAACCTATTTCTCAATCAGAAATAGCAAGAAGACACAAAGTGTTATCTATCCCAAATGCGGAGAAATGCTTGCCTTAAAATTATGCATCTGTGTTGCCACAGCAACAAGTAGTGGATAATGTGAAATGTACTTCACCCTTCCATTTCTAAATCCCAATCTTTTTGGTCAAAAGAGAAAGAAAGGGTAGCTGCCTACAGAAAGCACATTTCAAAGAATTGTTGATGTCCACATCTCATTCCCACACTGGCTGAGTCCAAGTAGTATCTGAATCTTAAAGTTTACCTAGCAGTTGTAGGAAGACATTGACTCAAACTCCCCTATATAATTATGCATCATGCCCAGATGCTGCACCGAAAGCACAATGGAGGGGTGGGCAGGGAAGGGACAAGGTAGATAATCTCCATGTGGGAAAATCTACAAAATGCTTGAACAGAGCATGTTCAAGATGTCAGATGTCACTGAAGTTGCCTGGGCTTTTCAGGAGAGTGGTGCTATGGCATTTATTCAGTAGTTCCTCATTGTTCTGAAGCAATGAGATATGTAACATAGATTTTTTAAAAAAAATAATCAGAATTGTCCAGTAGAAACTGAAGGGTTTCATATAAACATCAAGATACGGCTTACGGGTTGTAAACATGAGCCTAAACAAGAATCTGTCACAGCATGCCACAAAGGAGACAACCAAGTCTAGCACTAACAGCATTGGTACAGAAATTAAGTAGTTAGTCAGATTCTAACTGGTTTTGGATAGTAATGCAAAAGAGGAAATGTTCCAGGAGCTTCAAACAAGTTCAGAAGTGATGGGATTAGCACTATTAACCCACAACAACCCCACCCAGCCGCAAAGGGTGTAAATTCAGTCTAAACTTCATTGTATATATACAGCAAGGTTCAACAGGTCTCCAAGCTGTTGGGCCCTGTGCACATCCCTTGGAATCCCACTGCTCACCTGTGGGAAGCCGGACGCAGCCTGAGCACCTGGGACTGCCCATGCACAGCCCAGCCGCCGGCACAGTGCCTAGGTGGGAAGCAGGTGCGCTGCACCAGGCACCCTCTGCGCACGCTGCATGGCTCTGGCTCCCTGCTCCTCTCCAGGGCTTTCGAGATGGAAATTTTGTAGCTCAGCGCAGAGAACTTCTTCAAGTCCCTATGTCAGATGCATTTGCTCACCACTTAGGGGAGAGGTGGTATGCTGTTCCTCCATGGTAGTTAACATTATCCATTCACGTAAACAGATGGTTTTTATTCTATTCACCAATAACTGAATGGCAATAATCTTCTTTTTCCTATTTCCTCATTTCTGAAGCACTGTATTTGATCCAGTTCACAAGAATCAATTTTCCCCTTGCCAGTTTCATCCGTAATGCCTTTAGATTTGCCATGGTAAGACAAGCAATGCCTTTGTCAAAATAATTTAAGGAAGCTTCTACTTGCCATAGACTGTAAAGTTACTCCATTCTGATTCCCCAGATATCAAACGAAACAGCAAAATATAACTATTTATTACAGCTTTTGATTATTTTTAAACTCAGGTACTCCTTCCTCATGGTAATTTTTATATTTGATTGTAGCAAATTTTAACCTTTTAATTTTTCTTAAACAAAATGTATGACAGAAGTCACATATAATTAAGTGCAGCTGAAAGCAGCACTTGGCACTACCTGAATTTCTTGGCACATAGCTCAAACGCTCTAGTAAGTTCAAGTAATTTTCACAGAACAGATAATTTACTCACAACTCCTGTGTACTTCTGAAAAAGAACCAAAAATTGTCCTTAAATTTGTTTTTTCCTGAATTCAATCACGGCTAAGGCACTCGTCGTGCCAGCTCAGCCTCAGCACTAACTCCCAGACCTAATCCAGCAGCAGTGGAAGGCAAGGGAAACCTTACATTTACTAGAATGGTGGTTTTAATTTAAAGAAGAGTCAACACTTACTGTTGGCTTCAAAAATCACAGGATCAGACTTGATGAACTTTATCTTTTATACAACAGGATATATTTTTTTCAAACTCCAAAATTAACAGAAAGAAGAAATACAAACATGAAACACCAAGGAGGAGATGCTTTGCTGACAACTGTACAGCCCCGATCCAGTTAATATTCTTTGAGTGAGGTGTATTTTGAAGTTAACAATTTCCTTTTCCAGTTTCCTCTGAGAAGCTGGAAAGCCCAGACCCAATTGTGATCTCAATTACTCCAGTTTTACATTGATGCAAATTTATTCACTTCAATAGAGTTGTGCATGATTTACATAGACACAGATGAAATCAAATCCATACTTAGTATAACCTATATAATCTTTTCATTTAGTAATTTATTTTTTATTTTACCTAAAGGAGTATCTGCAAGTATGTGTGTACAGCTTCATTATTTCAATGTTTTAAAAAACTAGCCAATATAATCTTCTACAATGTATTGCATGTATTGCAAGTATTGACCACTATTAAACTGTAATAGTTAAGGTGATAAGACGATCTATGTCAAGGATTGACATCCAGTGCAGGAGATGCTTAAAGAGTACCACTTGAAGAGTTCAAAGTAAAATAAGGAAACAATGTCTCATCTGCATTAAAGCATGTGTAACAACAAAATGCCAAATTTTGAAAACCAACAATTTATGAAACAGAACATGGAGTACTGTGTCTTTCCTTCTTTTATTCCCCCCATAAACACGGCAAACCAAGAATAAATTATAACTGGAATTCCTGTAAGAATAACAAACTATAGTGATTTGTTTTAAAAAATAATAAATAGAACTTCAATTAAAAATTTTTTCATTACAGCCACCATCCCAAAATATTTGAAAGTTGCAGGAACAGCTCCCTAAGCATCTTACTTGTGTGTTCAGATTTACTGAAGATCAAGTAAATCACCTGTCAAATCACTCCAATACCATAAACCACTAAGTGACCCTTACAAAAACTTAATTTATTGATAGGCATTTCAGTTCAGCCTTATGATCCTAATGGTGACAAGATCCCTTAAATATAGACCAAAAACGCCTCTCTGAAAACGTACTTATTTTCTATCTCCCAAATTCACAAATTTAGGTTTTTCTAATTTACTTTTTTCTGTATTTTGGAATGTTTGCTAAGTATGAAGATGTACTGTAAGAGTGAAACCCCAATTCTCAACTGAGTTTCGAAACACAAGAGTTGGAATAGCTACTGCTGAAGAAAGGAAAAAAAAAAAAAAAGAAAAAAAAAATCAGAGAAATACCCAGAAGTAACTGCTTTCCAAAACATATTCTAGGACCTTTTCATCCCTACTAGAATCATAACCAATAACTGTTCCAAAAAAAAAAAAAAAAAAAAATTATAAAACTAAACGAAAAATCTGGTGGCCAAAATTTGGTGTGATATGCTCTCGGTCTGTACGTGTCAGAGGATAGTCAATAACATTAAATGGGACAGAATCTTCAGCTGATGCATTGGGAATACAGTAACTTTTTTAATTGTTATAAAGTCTGATTTTTTTTTCCTCATGGTCAATTCCAAACATCCAGAATTATCGGCTCCTCTTTATAATACATCTGTCATAGAATATCTCCATCTGAGCACATATAATAGTCCATTTACTTTTTAAAGAAATATTTTAATGTATGTTTTATAGAAGAAGATGATGTAAAATAGTCTAAGCAATAATGTAATTCAACAATCTCTGCTCAGGGGCATTTACTGCTTTCAGCAGCATCAAGCAAGCCAACAACCCCGTATCTTGGTTTCACTGGCTGCAGGATATGCCAATTGTGAACCCTGAAGATCCAACGTATTAGACAGCATGTACTTAATCTGAGACCCTAACTGCATATGTGCTAATTAATTTTGATCTAAAATGATCACATTATTACTTTGGTATTTTGTATAATCAGTTTCTATACAGCACAAAATCCATCATATTGAAAGTGCACAAGTAGAAATGTATTTAACTTAACATCTAAGGAAAACTAGAATCAAGTGGTTTCAAACTATAAATATATTGGGATATTTTTCTTCTCAGAAAGATAAAATCTGCAACATAATTTTAAGGATTCTTTCTGGAGGTTTTGGACATTGCCTTATCGTTAGCTGTTCTACTTATCTTAATTACATCATTACAAGATTTCCCATGGACAACAACTTGTAATTCCATCTACTTATTCTCTGTAGAGGCAGAGGAACACAGTAGATTAGGAGGCTGTCAAGATGATAAAATGACATCAAATGCAAATTTGTATTTGTAATACAGCATGCAAGGTTTGGAAATGCTACTTAAAGCAGAAGCAGCAAACCGGCTTCAGGCGCTGAATGTATGCTTCAGGCAGCAAATGCATGAAAAAATACTAATACATTAGAATATCTGAAACAACAA
This sequence comes from Leptosomus discolor, assembly GCF_034619465.1. NCBI lineage: Eukaryota > Metazoa > Chordata > Aves > Leptosomiformes > Leptosomidae > Leptosomus > Leptosomus discolor. Next base: position 24,580,930 of record NC_141396.1, on the reverse strand, counting down.
CAACAAAAAATTCTATCTAATCTTCATTAAGAGGAGAATCTGTCAATAAATCAAATGAAAGATAAGGACAAGTATCAATATTAAAACACTCACCAGTTATAACTGGTATAATATCATTTCTCTTGACGCAAAAGCTAACAAGTAATGATATAAAAGGTTAACTTACTACTCCTTATTTTTAATTTTCCAGAACAAATTCCTAAGCATTTCAGATACTTTTAATCTAAAAGCCAATTTTCTGCTCATATTTATATTGATGGAACCTGACTGATACCAGTGGGATTATACCAGCATGGTTTAAAAGAAAATTTGGTCCTATTATCTTAAATCCGGTAAACTGTCAGTTGTTATACATAGTATATGACTATTCAAGGCTAAATCCTCAGGCTACAAATACTTTGCTCTATTAGTAGGCTGTGAGGACATTCATTAGTGACTGTAAAGCAATTTGAAACCAAACAGACCAGATTAATGCTAGACACTGTTATGAAAGCGCATATATACTGCTTATGCATATGATTTTAAAACAAACATCACCACTTTTTATTCCTAAAAAAATACAAACTTATTTCTTTTTACCAGTTTAGGTAGAAAAACTACTTGTATAAAACCAAAGAAATTTAATACTGTAAAGAGCACACTGAAATTAAGCTAGAACTTCCAGGTGTTAACAAAAATTATTTCTGCAGATCCATTATTTTAACAATGTTGAAAGCATTCATCCCTTTATTAACATGACATAGCTCATGCTCTAGAAGATGCTGTAGAGATTTGATATGTTAACCAAATTGTTTTGTTTTGGTTTGCTTTTTTGTATTGAGACTAGAGAGGGATTTTGTTTGTTTGTTATTCTTATCAACATGTTGATGTGATTTATTTTAAGACAGTCTAAAACAGGACTGGGCAAGTTGTTACTGAAGGCTAAAAGCAGCCTACTACTGGCCAGTAGCAGCAGGCCACCTTTGTAGATATACAGGTTTATAATGCATACATTCCCATATTCACACTTTATTGTACCACATATCAATGTACAAGGGTTGCCCTGAGGACACATGGTAAGAGATGGCCAGGGTGGGTTCTCTCTCTCGGGAGAAGGTATGGATTGTCACCTGCCACTTCATCACATCATCTGACTGGGGGCTAGTTACCATCACTGCCATTGCTTCTATTTTTATAGTTTTTATCTATCTGTTCTTTTGTAATTTTTGATTTTACTATTATTTTCCAGAAAACAAATGTAGCTGTTACATAAGGATAGAATGATTTTTGTGAGGCTGAAATCTGTTATCCTCTCGGTTTCACATTCAAAGAAATGTCAGAGGAGCAAGACTACAATCATCAACTTCTCAGAGGGCCTGACAAGTATTTACAATGTTTAAATTTAGCCTAGTAAGGCTAATATTTCTACTGATGAAATACAACATGGTAATGAAGATTCTTCATTTTCAGACCTCTCCAATTTTCTCCTGGAAGTGTACATCCCCTTAGATTTTCACTATACAGATTCCATATAGCAGACAAGAATCTTCTTTCCTCATTCGATTTCTACGGATCATTTAACAAGCCCATGATTACTTTCAGATCATTTGAATACCCATAAACAAACACATGGCAAATACTAAGCAACAGACTCCTTCAAACGGTAACTTAAAAATGAATCCAAATTCAGTTAGTCCAAGTCAATATCTCCAGTAGCTGCTCCTGTTCCACCATCACCCCAAAACCAATAGAAAGTTACAAAGGATACTAGTATTACCGGCTTACAGGTAAGCTTTTGTTACCAGACCAGTGTGTCATGCCTGCTGTGTCTAAATCCAGATTTATTAATTCTTCAGGTTGCTCCCTTAAAGAGAAGAAATAATTGCCATAGCGAGGATTCCTTCTAGATTTAGCGATACTAAAAGTTCACCCTTCAGTGGCAATGATTTTGATGAATTGCCTTCTACAACTGAGCCCCAGCACCAGCATACCATCCTCTAGAGCTTTTTTACACACAAGCCAAAATAAACATTTATTTTCCAAAATATAGTTGTTAAAATCCCAGTCTAACCTAGCATTTTAACATTTTGGAAAGTTTGTGGTGACAAACATAGGAAAACAATGTTGTTACAGCCATTCCTGCAATTAAATACTACTTATAGTATAATTGTGTCAACTTTTTCTTTTAAGAAAAAATTTTTCCTCCACTAAAAGCCAAAAGTGGCATTCTTAAGTCAAGGAACTGTATCTACTTTTCTTGCTAATTCATTATCTATTTTAACAATTGCTAAAGTCTGAACAAAAGAGAGCAATGTTAAAAAATGACAGCTAGAAATACATTAAAACAGATATCTTGGACTGTTTTGGAATGAGACAACAACTCTATAGTTCTGTAGGCTGCATGTTCAGAAGACAATAATGTAGAAAGATGTAAAAATCCTTTTAACCCTGACCTTACCAGAAATCACATACATAGCAAACTCAAGGTGTTACAACATTAAGCTAACCTCTCCCCCTGCAAAAAAAAAAAACCAAAACCCAAACCCCAAAAAACCCTCAACGACAAAAAACCCACAATACTGATACAGAAGTCTAAGCTTATTTCTCAAATACTTTAAAAACCTTAAAAACAAAACAAACAAAACCCACAAAAACCCCTCTTAAATTGTCACTAAACTGTTAGTCAACACCGCTGCCAGTTTGTACATACCAAGTTTAGGATTAGCAGATTGCATTCCTATACACTAAAAAAGAACTAAAACCGAGAAAAGAAAATTCAGAGACTTCTACAGCACAGAGATGAATTCTAACAACTGGCAGTGTGAAAAGATGCATGCCACTTAGACAGTACTCATAACTTCTATCAAGTTATATAGAAATCAGCTGACTTATGGAATTCTTAGTTTAATGCTGCACACGAAATTTTTGTTAAGAGAAAAATCCAGTGTTTTGGTAAGATGTATACTACGTTAAAATAAGGAAGCAATTATAACTACACTACCCGTTCGACTGAGCATTACACAGTCACTCAATATTTTATTTTGTTACTTTAACAGCTTAAATACATCTCTAAAATATACCTTTTCTATTGTAATACACAGCTATTCTACAAAAAAAACCCCTCTTTATGGCAGAAGAGTACTTTTCGTTCACTTACAGACATGTCACCAGAAGGCAATGTTTACTTAGCTGATTTCCCCAAATAAAAATTCTACTTTTCTATCTGGAAGAGTGCATCACCCAAAAACGTCCTACTGTAGCTACTTGGAAAGCAATCACAAATTGTTCTCCCTTGAACAACGTATTATTCCAAGACAAGGTCTCCTTGAACTGTAGCAATGAAACGAATGTACCTGGAAGAAAACCAAGCTATTGTTACTAGTACATGGGTAAAATTTGTTCAGTCAATCACAATAAATTGTTCCCAGGTATGCATATAAAATGTTGCTGCTTCCATCAGAATACATAAAATCATTGTCTTCAGCATATCCCTAGAAATTTAACTGAAAGGTGAGCGTTGATAAACAATTATGAAACAATTTCCCATTTGTATATTTTGTACTGAACTCCAGTGAAAGCCTAAACTTTGGTTCAGAAAAGATAATAAACCACTTGAACACTTACTTCACTATACTGTGTCATAACAAAAGGAAAAAAGATTCTGCTTACTCAAAATTGGCTAAAATACTATCCACCTAAACCAAGCAACAAACACTATATATGCAACAAGTATTACCTGTACTATTTATCGCATTCTGAAGACAATGTCTACCACAAAGCTCAGTAAACATGGAATTGCACCTCGTATTTGAAAAACAAAATTACTTCTTCCAAATATGCAATCTGAGACCTGGATCACTCAGTGAAAACTTTTACACACACACTAACAGGAGCTCTAGTTTTCATCACGAATTGTAGGGTGTTATATCATATTGTGTAAAAAAAAGATTTTTTTTTTGAAAGCCACTATCTACAAGCCAAATTTTTTCAGATCATCACAGCTGCAGAAGTCTAATGATCACATTTCAGTAACCAATGGACCAAACATAGCTCAATTAATTCCTTTACTGCATGAAGAAGTTATTCTTCTCTTGACATTCAGGCATAACTCCCATTACTGTTAAAGGGAGTTATGCATGTTTATCACAGTGATAATAAACTCTTCTAGATACACAGTATAGAGTCTGCAGGCAAGTGCGAAAATCTTTTGATAATATACTATACTTCCTGACTCCAATACAGAATAGCTGTATGCTTCAGAAGCTTAACTATTTAGCCACACCAGAGATAACTCTAAGTGGGGTAGCCATCGTAACTACTAGGAAGTACTTCTGTTTGCCTGTTTTACACAACTTAACTCTTTAATTTGAGGATCATACAGAAAAACACTGAAGAGGAGAAATTTTGTCTTAACTTTGAATGTGTTAAGACAATGCAAGGTGCAACTTGAAAGACTAGGAAAAAAATCACATGATGGGACGAAAGTTCTAGGTGGGTGGATCTGCAGTTCCAAAGAACAAATCAACAGTGCAGTGTAGGAATAAGGTCTTGGGGAAGAGATGGAAGTGGCATTGTGAGGAGAAGCCATAATGGTCTATAGTATGAAAATAACATTTAGTAGATTAAGATGTTACAATGTTCTACACACTAAAATAATTAAATTTATAAGTTTGACACTGAATTTAACTTGGCTAATACAAGCTCATCTGCAACTATTTTTTTATTTATCTGCAATTCATGCTGCTTTTTGTGAATTTATTATTTCTTTAATCAATCTAGAATACTGGGCAGAGTAAATCAAAGTTATATAGAGCGTGAATAACTGTGGCTTTAGATTTCTTGAATTTAAGTTTTCAGAGTAAATTAAACGTAATGTATTTTTAAATACTTCATAAATGCTTTGATACCCATATTTAATTTTACAGCTACAGGTCATATAATCTAAACTCAAGCTATTTTTAAAACACTGAATAGAAGACTGGATTCTTTCAGCTACAAAAGCAAAGTTTCTTTGAAAGACTGCCAAAAATACTTTTATAGATGATATGTAGCTGACACATTAACCTGCTAAATGTTTGTAGAAGTACTAATGACTAAGCAAGAGATATCAAAGACAGTGAATAAAAGAACAAACAGCTGCCAGTACTTGGCATTCCATTCTGCTATCATAGCTCATATGATTGACAAAGGAAGTTACACCTACTTTATAATAATAGTACTACATTTGGCAAAGACTTCTAGATGGAAGTATTCCAGCACTTGATTTTCCAAAAGGTGTTGTATGATTCATTAGAAAGATCAAAATAAAATATACTACTACTGTAACTGTAATACTGCAGAGATTTATAAAAATAATGCATCTAGAGCAGCAGTCTGCTAAGATATATAACCAGTATTATTTTCACACTGATATACCTTTTACTATCATTGGATTGTGATGAAGTTGAAAGCATTCGGTTAAATACATAGGAATGTCCAATTGACTTGGTGCTGAACATTTTCTGAAGAGTGGCTTTTTGGATACAACGATAGCATAAGAGTCCAATTTTAAATAATCCATTCTACGTTACTAATGATAGCAAATATTAAGAATTTCAGTCGACTATCCACTGAAAAAGCATGGAAATTAAAATTTAAGAGCCACTTACAGCTTTGAAAATCCCCTCAAAGATCTTAAGTCACATAAAAAGCCAATAAAACTTGGCTTTTACTATTTGTCTAGTAATTCTTCTACTACACTCAGTGTAAAATGGAACTCTACATGTTTATGATGATCAATATTTATAACATGTTCATTTTTACCCAGTATGCTAGTCTTTGTTATATCTTTGCTTATACCTTCAATATTTAACAGATTTCAAGTACTGATTCTAAACTGTACCAACAAAGTGATTTTTAAAAATAAATACTGGTTTCAGAATATGTAGAATGTTGTTGCAAAGCAGTTGATTGCAGTATCATTATTATGATGATAGCAAGTGTCATCATAAACCAGAAAAAATTATGCAAAAATTTACCTTAAATCCATTTGGGTTATCAAAAAGATTAAATTAGTTGGATATAACTGGTTTAAGAGACTAGGATAAAATTATACAAAATGACCACTCTCAAATGAGACCCCACCTGGAGTGCTGTGTTCAGTTCTGGGGCCCTCAGCATAAGAAAGACAGGGACCTGCTTGAGTAGGTCCAGAGGAGGCCACGAAGATGATCAGGGGGCTGGAGCACCTCCCCTGTGAGGACAGGCTGAGAGAGTTGGGGTTGTTCAGCCTGGAGAAGAAAAGGCTCCAGGGAGACCTTATTGCGGCCTTTCAGTACTTAAAGGGGGCCTACAGAAAAGGTGGGGAGGGACTCTTTTATCAGGGAGTGTAGTGATAGGACAAGGGGTAACAGTTCCAAGCTGAAAGAGGGGAGATTTAGATTAGATATTAGGAAGAAATTCTTTACTGTTAGGGTGGTGAGACACTGGAAGAGGTTGCCCCCCCCCCGGCAGTGTTCAAGGCCAGGCTGGATGGGGCTTTGAGTAACCTGGTCTAGTGGAAGGTGTCCTTGCCTGTGGCAGGGAGGATGGAACTAGGTGATCTTTAAGGTCCCTTCCAACCCAAACTATTCTGTGATTCTAAATAATACAAGGACTTTGGGTTTTGGCAGGTAAACACATATACTAAAAACTGTTGACATAAAAATCATATTTTAAAAATTAAAAGTTTTCAATTTTAAAAACATTGCTTTAAAAATCTGAAAACGCTAGTTTAACACACTGTCACAAAGTTCACAAAAATATATTAAATCTTTCTTTGTGGAATTTATAATGCAAATGAGCATTTGGAAATACTGCCTTCAATGTTCTCTGACTTACAAGATAAATAGAAGCACAATATCATAAATATTTAAGTAAATGAATAAACAAACTAAAATTCCCAGGGCAAAAAATTGTTTCATGTACTTAATTCTCAATACCTTCCTTTTAGGAAGCAAGAGTCTAGGGATCTGTTACCCACAAAAGCACTATCATCCCAATGTGCTTAATTAGCTTTTGATTGGGACCAGACAGGAGGGCTACTAAGATGATGAGGGGATGGGAGCATCTCTCCTACAAGGAAAGGCTGAGAGACCTGAGGCTCTTTAGCCTGGAGAAGAGAAGACTGAGAGGGGACCTTATCAACACTTACAAATATCTAAAGGGCAAGTGTCAAGAGGATGGGGCCAGGCTCTTTTCCGTGGTGCCCAGTGACAGGACAAGGGGCAACGGGCATAAACTGGAGCACAGGAAGTTCCGCCTCAACATGAGGAAAAACTTCTTTACATTAAAGGATGGCAGAGCGCTGGAACAGGCTGCCCAGGAAGGCTGTGGACTCTCCTTCTCTGGAGATATTCAAAATTTGCCGGGATGCAGTCTTGTGCGACCTGCTCTAGGTGAATCTGCTTTAGCAGGCAGGTTGGACTAGATGAACTCCAGCCCACACCATTCCGTGACTCTGTGATAATGAGCAATATATACTTACTCAAGTGTTTGTACCATGCAAGTTTACTAATATAAAAATCGAGAAAATGATAATTCATATTCAAACACAAGGCACCAAAGATAACGGGAAACAGCTTTACTCCTTGTTGAACACACCTAAGGAAACGCGTCAATCCCTCTTTTCATTAAGAAAAGTGGCCAGGCTCCCTCTTGGATAAGGAAAAAGTATAGTAAGTTTACATCAAAGGACTTGATTTGGTGATTCTGGAAGACTTTGCAGCGTACGCTAACTCTAAAAATCACTCATCTTCATGGAAAAAGTTGTCTAAGAGGAATCTGATGTGCAGATCTATGCAATGCAGTGTAGGATTGTCAGCAGCTCCCCCTCACTCATCCTATCTTACTCCAATCTTAGCTGCACGCTCCCATGTGCCTATCTCATGCCAGCTCCAGCAAGGGTTTCCTGGGCTTCTCCCAGAGAAGCAGCAACCACGTGATGGATACGTATTTACATAATATTGGTTCATAATACTATGCTCAACAGCTGCCTAAAGTTTGCTTTCCTACTAGTTTTCACCTACTCTTCACATGCCTTGTTATTCCAACACTGTGGCACAGCATTATAAGCATTTTGGGCAGAAAGGCACATAATTTCAAGTGGCTGCTTTATAATGAGCATCCTAAAATAAAAGCCACGTTCACCCGCCCCACCAACTTCTTGACCACCAACCTAAACCCTGAAAAATGAGACTATTTCCTGAGATAATTCCCTTAACTTTTAATTTTTTCTTAAAAATTTGTCTTAAGCAAACCAGTTAGTATTTCACATCACACACTACCAAGTTTTTATCTCTGCACTTAGGAAAGATTTCGAAGTGTTTGCTTCCAAAACAGACAAATAACAGTTCATTACAGGATAAAAACTATGTTCCAGATCAAAAACTCAAAACCCAGCGGAATTCTACTAGGGAAAACAATCTCTCATTTCATTAAAACTACTACAAATTTACATAGTTGATGAAGTAAGGTCATGGAAAATATACACAAAGAATTTTCAACACAGCTATTGGAAACATGACCAAGTACCTCAAGTACCATTTCTTACAGAAAATGTCTGCTCCAGAGACTTACAGCTTTTTGCCCGCCCGTATTAATTAGCATATATAAAAAATGATAGGATACAATAGATCAACTACTGAAACATGTACTGCAAACATTGAGAGCAAGAAATAATTATTACATTTAAGAAAATGGAAAACATGACATAGATAACTGAAGATGTGTAGTGTGACCTCAACATCATGCAAGATTAAAGGCACTCTTCTTGAATAGTTGAATGAAACATATGGAAGTAAAAGTGGGAAAAATGCCACATGGACTTCCTAAGGGTAGATTATGCCAGACAAATCTGACATTTTGCTTTGATATTTAATATATCTGGACTTGACTGAAGTATTTGATTTAATGCTGTACAGAAAACTATTAATGAAGCTGCAGAAATGGAAATTGGTAGTACGCAAATCCCAGGTAAGTAATAGGCAGTGGTGACTGGCAATGGGTTATGCTGAAATAGGGATCATCAGGCTTCAAGCAAGTTAATGCTGGAGCTCCTCCAGGATCAGACCTATGACAGATCTTACAAAACACTAGTGACGGACACCACCAGAAGTGCTAATGAGATTTGTTTACAAAGAAGCTCAATAAAGAGGAAAAGCAGAAAACCTTCCAGAGGATCCAAATGTCTCTGAGAACTATTCAACTGTGAAAATAGAAATGGTATGAAATGCCTTAGCATGAAACGCAACGTCACATATTCAATGCCCAGTAAGTGGTGGGTTTTTTTTAATATAAAGGTAGGGGCTTATTTGTGAGAGAAAGATCTGGACATAATAATGGACCACAACCTGACTTAGACAATCTGAGATGACTTAAAAGACATTGGTTTTTTAATTCAAAAAAACCAAACCAAAACAAAACAATTTCTAATATAGACTGTGAAACATTAAGTCCATTGTAAGAATCCTTGTTGTGACCACAACCAGAATACAGTCTGGTCACTGTTTCCATAACAGAAAAATAAAAATTGAACAGAACAATGAAGATCATATGCTCTCAGAAGAGCATATAAAGGGATCCTAAAATAGTTCATCTTTGTAGAGCTTAATAAAACAAAGAATGACAAAGATTGTGTATATTAGACTATACATCCTTCTACAATGAGATTGCTAGCTCAGTGAATGGAGAGCAACAGATGTTGTTTATCTTGACTTCAGCAAGGCTTTTGACAGTTGCTCTTACAACATTCTCAAATAATGAAGTATGGCCTACACAAATGGACAATGAAGCAGACTGAAAACCATCTGAACTACTGGGCTCAAAGGGTTGTGATCAGCCCAGTAAATCCAGCTGGAGACCAGTCACAGGTGGTACACCCAGGGACTGATACTGAAGACAATAAATCTTCATCAATGACCTGGATGACAGGACATACTGCACCCTCAGCATACTCACAGACAACTGCTCACAACTCACAGAGGAGTGGCTGATAGACTGGACGGCTGATGGGGACTTCGACAGGCTGGAGAAATGGGCCAACGGGAATCTCATGAAGTTCAACAATAGTAACTGGGAAGACCTGCACCTGCAGAGGAATAACTCCATTCACCAGGTCAGGCTGGGTGGAAAGCAGTTTTGCAAAAAAAACCATGGACATCCTAGTGGACAACAGGTCAAATATGACCTAGCAATGCACCCTTGCAAGACAGACTCCTAACAGCGTCCTGGGCTGCATTAGGAAGAACACTGCCAGAAGGTCAAGGGAGATGATTGCTCCCCTCTACTCAGCAGGACATGCTGGACTGAGTCCAGTGAAAGGCCACTAAGATGATTAGGGGATTGGCACATCTGTCACGAGTACAGGCTGAGCCAGGAGAAGGTTCAATGGAGGTCTTACCAAGATGTACAAATACATAACAGGAGGGAGCAAGGAAGACGGAGCAAAGCTTTTCACAGTTGGCGTGCAGTGACAGAATGAGAACCAACAGGCATAAACTGAAATACAGGAAATTCCATTTAAGCATGAGGAAAACACTTTTTTACTGTGAGGGTGGTCAAAAGCCATCACAGGTTTCCCAGAGAGGCTATGGAGACTCCATCCATGGAGAAATTCCAAACCTGACAATCCAAAGCAACCTGCTTTAGCTGACCCTGCTTTGAGAAGGGCTGCTGGACTGGAGGGCCTTTCCGATCTCAGCAGTGCTGTAATTCTGTGTAAACACCAAAATAGCTACTTGAAGCTGAATCTTGACACAAACATGGAAGCAAATTAGCCAGGAAAAACAGGACAGATCTTACAATATTATTTACTTTGGAACAGCTTTTCAGAAAAAGCAGAAGAGAGTTGAAAACCATTCAGATGGTTTTTAGTTGAAGCTGACAAATTTGTGATGAGGAGTACACGGAATAATTGTCTGTGGTATCTAGAAAACTTCAAGTCTTTCTTCTTCAGAGAGAAAGATAACTTCATACTTCATATCTGCAGCTACCATGAAATAATACATCACCGAATACGTACACAATTGAGCATTCATTATTACAGTCTCCACAGATGTGCAACAATCTTCCAGCAGCCCCAACTTCAGTGAATCCCCTCCTGTACTAAATGAAATACTGTCTTCAGTAAATTACGAGTTTTACATTTAAATAGCATGCTAAGTTCTGTTTCTTTAAGCAAAATTAACCAGAAATTTTAACTAATTAGTATTTCCAAAACAAAGAGCAAATTGTACATTGTGTCTCACGCAACATCTTTGATGTTTACAGAGAATGACAGAACCTCAGTCTGACAACTTACAAAGCCGTCAGAAGCCAGATTACTTGTAAGCGCTCATACTAACAATATTTATATTAAGTAACTGTGACTGGGGCCACTAAAGTACCTTAGCCCTTACCTTTTTCACCTTAGAAATATTTTAATTAACATACCTTGAGAAGAAGTGAAAATGTTAATGACTTCTACTAGCTTGAAAGAAACCAAAACCAACCAACCACCATACATCCAACATCACCACAAAAAAAATGAACAAAACCCTCAAAACACCAATGTCCAAAATTTCTATTAGGATTTTTTAAATGTCTGCATTTAGTATGATTTCTGCAATTAAGGATAAAACACTAAACTAATAAGCAAGAGCTAAACTATGTTAATTTTCAAACCTAAACCTACAATAGTTGAAATATTCAGAACAGGCTATGTCACCTCTCCTTCTTGACCTCTGGGTCTCAAGATCACTGTATGTGAGAAGCCTATCTTTAGTTTTACCTATTTTACCCCAAAGCAACTGCAGTGCCCTACCAACCATGGCATATCACATAACTTCTGAGCAACTGATTTCATGGCAACAAGCAACAAAACATACTACTAAATAAACATTCAACAACTACATCAACCGAGGTTTTATTTTATTTTTTTACTTCTAGCAGATTACCAAGTTATCAAACCAGTGTGTGACTGTGATAAAGGATGTATCAAACAATTTATTGTATGGAATAATAACTACTAGTCATTATAAAACATGTTTCATTCACAAGAAAACGAATTTCTACATACCACAATTTAAAACTCTATGTTTTCTACTGAACTACATTCAAATAGAGTAGTCTATGGAGCTATCCTGCCTTCTCACGTGGCAGTTTTAAACTGTTATCACTAGATTTGCTCTCTTGTAAACAGCAGCTGTCCTTACAACACACAAAATTGCATTGTAATTATTTTGAAACAGCAGGATTTTTTTTACACATGACTTTAAAATCTGACCTATGTTGGGATTCAACATATGCTCTTTGCTGGCTTTTAGAAGTCACCCTACTTCAAGCTGTGTAAATGGACCACTACAGTTAAGTAAGAACTTGAAGTTACTACTTTATCACAGTGCTGTCCTAGCAAGCTTTTACTATCCTCAGATCTTACAAAATGAAAACACCATATAAAAAAATCCCCCTTCCCAATTCTCATAACACTTCTGGGTTCTGCTCCATCTGATCCACAAGCTTCAAGTAACCAATCAGTTTCTGAAATGCCTGCTGTGGCATCTCCATGCTTATTGTATCTGAATTTAAAACTTTGATAAAAAAATGCTGAAGTATCTAATGTATGTTTCCAAGGAGAATAAATGGATACTCTAGTTACAGATGATGTGTTACTTATTCTTGCTAAATCAGAGCAGTACTTGTGTCAAATACTTAATTTGATAACATCCTGCAAGGAAATATGCCAAAAACCCAAATATATAACAGATATAAGCCAAAACCCACTGCAAGTCAGAAAAAAAAAGGACCTTGAGGAAAAAGAGCTATATTTAACTGCTAAGAAGCCATGGGACAACTATATTTCACTTGAACTGATAACACCAGAAACATCTTTTCTTGACAAGTCACATTCAGAAACTGTCAGTTCCTGTGTCTAGCAATCTTTCATCTCTGTAAAAATTCTTTGTAGACACATTTTCAATCCTTAAAAGAAGGAAACAACTTTTAAGAATGTTTTTCTTCACTAGAAATAGTTTCTGTCAGTGTTTCTACAGTGTGAATAAAGACTGAGGAAAATTTTCAAGTCTACATGCCTAAATCACTGAAGTTAGGTATTAAATATACTGGCTTCCATGTACTAGATAACTCCAACTTCCACTGATATTGATTAAAGAGAAAATATTGAATGTCTACTGTGAAAGCAAGGTACTCAGTGCTCTGAGTGTTTCTGTGTGAACATTTAACCAGAAGAGAACATGAAGTCTCTCATGAGAAGCTCCTGTTCTCATGTATGGTATAACCAATGCTATTTATTCTCTGACACATCTGAAATTTCCCATTTGCCAGCAGGACAGAGGATTTAAAGAACTGGGATCACGAAATACAATTGTCCTTTAAGTAGATTGAGGTTCTTCCAGCTTCATTGTTAAAGCATTGTTGCGTCATAGGGGCATGCAAGAATCATTTTATACCCAAAATACATCTAAAATTCCAAATACAACTGCAGATGCAGATGTTCTCTCAGATCTAGAGATACCTAAATGGTTTAGAAGATGGTAGACAAAAATGAAGACAGGAAAAAAGGTTATGGCAGAAATCCCCTTGTACACTGGTGTGGATGCTTAAAAGACCTACCAAATAAATAAAAAGGCCCAGATATGCAAGAATGCTACTTCAGACATAATCTGGAAAGACCAAGAGAAAAAGCCAAGGGAAGCCAGGGAAGTGCTAGCTAGAGGTTGCCTATTTGTCAGATACCTGTTCTGCAGAAATGTGCATCTCCATGACTCCTTGGGCCTTTTCCTACACACATCTTAAGTGGAATCTAGCAAACATGTCCAGCATGAAGGTTTCTGGGGTATGCCACCTGTCTTGTTCTTTTAAATTATAACAATCATTATTTCTCCAAAACAGGTGGTCAGTATTCTTTGTAAAAAAAAAACCAAAACAACAAAATCACAAAACCACTCAGAAAGGTTCCTAAGTCAATTTGCCTACAATATACTGCATGAATCTACATTCCTTTTCACTTAGTCAAAGAACTGAAAGCACCAAGCCCAATAAAACTGTATTTTAATAATTTTCTGTGACATCAGGTAACTACAAGCAGAATTAATACTGAAAAAACATTTCTTCTTTAAGAATCTTCAGAGTTAGTTCCTATTCTGGCAAACGTACAGTGTTAAAAGCACAGTGTCTCTTTTAGTAGCCCTGTGGACTCCCTACTCTTCACTTTTTAATGTTCAGTGCAAAGTTAAGATCTATATGATCCTAGAATCACTTCAGTGCCTTTTGCACTGCAAGTATATGAATAAACTACTTATCATCCATTCTCTGCTCTTCTAATGTTTAAGACAAAAGTACTTAAAATCAAAATGAAGACACAAAATATAATACACTTAATCACTTTGCTCTGTAAAATGGCCTTCCTAGAAGACAGAAAATTAGTCACTTTCCTGTATGCATAAACAGATATACCAATATTTTTTTTAATTGGGACATGAAAAATATTGTTTTTTGAAAAATGGAAATACGATTTACCCTGTATGCAATACTCTCGAATAATATGTAAATTTATTGCTTTTGAAAATGTTAGTTAAGAAACAAAATTGATAAAAAGCAAGTAAAAAACACATGCCACTGTCCCAGTTTTCTACTGAATTACCAGTAACACACACACGGAGAAAGATTGGTGTTGAAGAATTACTGCCTGCTAAAATGAATTTAGAACAAACCACAATCCATAGTATAAAAGAAAATTGATCACTACTTACAGAGTGATATAAATGAACACAGTGCTTTATAGATAAACATTAACAGGGTTCCTTCCCCTTAAGAGGGTATAATTGAACTCAAATGGGATACTCTGACAATTAAGGTTTGTGAAAATGAGCAGAGGCATTGTTATTGCAAAGATTAATACAGAAAGAAACACCAGAGACTTGCATACTCCCTACTCAATTTTCTGCAAAACCTGTAATTCACACTCTGCTAATGTTCTGATGGCTGTATGGATTTGTTCAAAGGAAAAATTACATACCTGTAATTTAAAAGGTGGCAACTGACTATTAGAACTATCAGATTTTATATTCTTTTTATTAATACAGAACACTTACAGAAAAGATAAGAATTCTATAATTGATCTTGTTCACTGCTTAGAGTATGACATTATTTTTCATCTCAGGACAAACGAATATAGTTACAGCATGCATTTTGTTCATGTTCTGGTTGTAGTGGAACAGAATGAAAGCTGTTTGATACAGCCAAGGAGATCAAGATAGATGATGTGACAAATGACCACCAGCTGTGTAGAGTACAACACAAATGCAATACACAAAATCCGGAAGAGAAACAATCAGAAATAAATGACACAAGGTAGGAAACTGAAAAAGTCTTTGTCAAAGGGCAATTTTAGTACAGTTCTCTCAAGGATTCTGAGACAGTTCACAGATTAATTCACACAATGGAACTGTACACGAAAGTTTAAAAAGTAACTCATAATAGGACAGCTGGGGATAGTCCTCTCACTGGCAGCATCATAACAAAATCAAGAGCCAGGTGAATGAGGCAATAGGCACTCTAAAGACAAGCTAGGAACATTTTGGTGCAGATGCTGCAGTTGAGAAAAATCACACCAAATACTTTTCATAGCTTTAGTAACTTAAAGCTACTCCCTATTACAGCTCAGGATGCCTCTGAGCACAAAGAATAGAGATGATGAGAGGCTTTCTAATAAATTACATAAGAAGGGATAAACTGTATTACAGAACTACTGTCCTGGTTTGGCTGGGACAGAGTCACAGCCCAGCCATGCTGGGCAGGCCGTTAGCAGTTTGAAGTCAGCCAGGGCAGCTGACCTCAGTTAGCTACAGGTGCAGCCCAGACCTTAATGTCATGGTCATTGTAAAGGGGGAAGGTTTGCTGAGGAAGAGGACTTCCTATGGGATTCCTGTGGCTCCTCCGGTTTCCCCCTGCTCCTGAGGACTGTTCTCCTGTCAATTGTGACTGCTGCTTATTCATTTGACTGAGTATAACTTTGTATACTTTTGTTGGTATTAGTGCTGTTTCATTAAATCTGTTTTCACTTCAACCCACAGATCTCTTCTCCTTTTCCCAGTTCCCCTTGCCTGGCTGGTGAGGGGTTGTCAGGTGATAGAGCCACTGTTACAGTTTAGCTGTAGATACAGGCTAAATGTAGACAGTTATATACTAGACTGAGAAGAAAACTCTGAGGGAGCAAATAAAGAAAACCCCCAAAATAAGGTATGAGAGAAGTGTAAAGCATAGGTAAATGTAGAACCATCAAACCAACAAAGCAGGCCTGAGCAATGAAGTAGTCAAGTTGTTTGAGAAATACATGAATAAAAGCTGGTTTGGGGTTTGTTTAGGGTTTGTTGGGGTTTTTTTGACAATCAGGAAAACCACTTGAAATAATTAAGCAAGAAAAGAAATATTGAAAGAGCAACAGCAAATACTACTACTTTTCTGATCAATTTAATTTACAAGCTAATGTTTAGCTACCCATAGAGACAAGAGATGTATGAGTATCTGAAAATTTTTCAGACCGTTAATAAAGTATTCTTAACCACATGTTAAGTTGTTGAGTTTCAAATGTTATTCTTTGACATAAGGGGAAAACCACCTATTTTTAAATGTCCTCATTTCTTGTCTGTGAGATCTGAGAAGAGGTGTCCACCCACATATGACAATATCACAGTGTACAAGAACAATCTGACCACTGAAAAAGAACACTGCTGTGGGATCATCCAATAATCTGCAGTGTTGTCCCTTATGACACAGAAAGCAAAAATTAAGGTGAAAGGAATGTATACAGGTATAAAACCTTAGTTAATATACCTCTTGTTAATTGTTTATAGAACTTCAGAAGACAAATTAACTTTTCCCCATAATATCCAAAAGAAAAAGTATTGCAAATTTTTTGGCCAAAAATGGAGAACATATATGTATGAAAAGAAACAACAAAAATTCATCAATAGTTATCTTAGAGATAACTTAAAACACAAATAGCATTCCATATCTCACCTGTCAGAACAAACATCTGAAAGAGGTGGCGCGGGACAAACCCATAAGATTAGGCAGCTAAAGTTTTTACAGTGCACCTTCATAAATATTTATTCTGTTAGTGATCGCTCAACTGTTTCTGTACGAGCTCCTGGTTTTGCAACTAGGAGCAACACCATGAGATGCATATTTAACTACACAGATGGGCAACATAAAGCTGTAAAGCAGGAGCAAATCTGCATTATTGAAACATAACACTATAAGTGAAAGTAATGACCTCAACTTTTGCAACACAGAATCAGAATGGTTTGGGTTGGAAGGGACCTTAAAGAGTACCATAACACTTATTATAGCATCTAAACATTAAATCTCATTAGTGCTGTTGCTTTAAGCCTTTTCATCTAAAGTAGATCCTGAAATAATACAAAATTTGAGGAAATGTTGGTGTGCTATTTTGACAGGATGTTCAGTAACCGAGATTATATGTAACAGAAAGTAGACATTACAAGAAGAAGGGGCTTAGAGCTGCCACTACACCAGTACTATTATTCATTTACTTGAGACAGGAAAACATATTTTGGTCTATGATTCCAGATTGTCTAATCTCACCATAGAATTTCAACCATAACCTGAAATAATTCCTTCAATGTACAACTGCAGTGTAAACCTTAAAAGAAAAGAAAAAGATTGAAGCAGGTATGACAAGTTGTTCTTTTGATAAAATGAAGTGGCAGGCTGTTAGAGATTTATCCATTTGAGGATTAAAAACTAGTTAATACACAACAATGATGAAAGCAATGCTAGCATTTGCAATGTTTTCATAGTCTATTGCTGTTTCTTTCTGAAAAGAAAACTTGAAATGTGATCAAGTTTTCACTGGTGTTTACACAGCATAATTGAACAGAACACCATATTTTTGCTGGAATTAAATCACTAAGATGAAGTGCATTGAAATTAACCAGTGGGAACAATATATATATATTTAGAAGGATGTGTGTTGAAAATGTCATTTCCTTATGCTATTTAAACACGTAATAAATGCAGGCTAAACATTGCAGCTTCATTCATAGAATCTGTTTTACAACACGTTACATAAAATGAATCTAAATCAATCTCTTAATTGTAGCAGATGCAAAATTAGTGAAAGCTCATCCTTCACTTATTTCAGGACTGCTCTCATGTTCATAAATACTGGCTTCAAGTGACAGTTATATTATGCAAAATTCTCAGTTGTAAGAACCTGATAGAAGCTTCACTGTTTTTATTGGGTAATAAAATGCAAGTCACTCTAATGGAACCTTTAGAAGAAATTTCTTTAATATGTCATTAACACTACCTCATAAACGAAATTGTTGATTTGAAAAGGGTACAAGAAAAACTGCATGCATTTCCTGATGGACAATTTACACCTAAGAATGCAGAATTAAGGCTGACAGTAATAAATTCATCAATCTTTCTTAACCTAGGATATTTCAGAAAATAATGCTCCAAACTGAAAGGCAAAAATAACAGAAGCAAAAGTCACTTTATCTTGAAAACTTAAAGACATCGATGCCAGAAAACAATGATTGTTTCTAAACCTGAAAACACACAATGGAAAAAAGAGTATCAGTTAATTAATATTACACTGTGAGATCATGCAAATAAGAATAAGCAGAGCTTAATGAGAGTCCAAGATAGCAGAGAAAAGCTGGAATCTAAACATCCTCCTGCAAAGTTTAGATCAGCTTCACATTTTTTTCATCATGCCCAGAAGAACTCTTGCAAGACTAAGTGGCAGCTGGAGAGTCTTTGCCTGTTCCAGGTAAGCTCCTGAGGCATCGGGGAATGTACAATTAAATATTTATAAATTCACTAGAATAACAATGGACTTGGAACCATGTTTCCTAAGTATATCTCTGAAAACAATCCAATACTCCTATGGTTTAATACTGGGATGTTACTTAACACAAGGATCTCACTCTCTGACATTTTGGCTATGAAAAGTGTAACATATCCATGTCAATTCAAGAACAATATTCTCAATATAAAAATAGTCTTTTAAAATAGCTACACAAATCATCTATATCTATATTTCATTGGAAGTAAATAACTTTAAAAATTAAATCCATGCAAAGCATTTTAATCTCTTAGGAACTGGATTTGTATACTATTCAGAAAACTTACATTTGAATCTCAAAAAACAGATTATTTTGTTATTTTATCTTGAAAACTTTTTGTTCATACTTTTACCTGTATGATGCCTGATTAATATTGGTAAGAAATATGAAGCTTCAGATTTAAACAATTTTAAAGTTACATGCTACAAGGAAAACACTGGACGTATCTTTTTTTTTTTTTAGAAGTATTTTATAGTGTGACTTTGGTGCTGTTCCCATACCAAAACCACTGTATTGGAGAAACCTCTCAGGAAATTCAATTTCTAAAAGTAATGTCACATTCAGCTTTGGTCAAATGCTGAATTTTGTTGTACTAGCTGGATTATTGATGATAATACGATCTATAGGGCTATATATTTAGGGCTATAGAGCATCCCTACCGGGAAGGACTTGGGAGTACTGGTCGATGAAAAGCTGGATGTGAGCCAGCAACATGCGCTTGCAGCCCAACCATACCCTGGGCTGCATCAAGAGATGGCTAGCAGGTCAAGGGAGGTGATTCCCTGCCATCTACTCCGCTCTGGTGAGACCCCACCTGCAGTACTGCCTCCAGCTCTGCAGTCCTCATCACAAGAAAGACATGGACCTGTTGGAGCGGGTCAAGAGGAGGGACACAAAAATGATCAGGGGGCTGGAGCACCTCCCCTGTGAGGACAGGCTGAGAGAGTTGGGGTTGTTCAGCCTGGAGAAGAAAAGGCTCCGGGGAGACCTTACTGAGGCCTTTCAGTACTTAAAAGGGGCCTGCAGGAAAGGTGGGGGTAATCTTTTTAGCAGGGCCTTTTGCAATAGGACAAGGAGTAATGGTTTTCAGGTCAGGTTGGATGGGGCTCTCAGCAACCTGATCTAGCTAAAGGTGTCCCTGCCCATTGCGGGGGGGTTGGACTAGATGATCCTTAAAGGTCCCTTCCAACCCAAACTATTCTGTGATTTTGTATTTTCTACCACTACAGTGTTTTTTTCCATCTGAAGCTTAACATGCTGCTATTGTAATAAGATTTTCTGTCAACATGCTTGCCAGTACACATTGTATCATTATATTATACATGGTTATAATACTTTTAGATCTGAAAATACACTTGGTTTCCCCCACTAACTATAACTATTTCCCCCTTTTTTTACTTTTTTCCCAAGAATTTTTCAGGTTATCTTTAAAACTGTTAAAATTAAGTGGGAAATGTATTTTTGTGAAACTTTAAATGTTTTAAATACAAACAAAGCAAACTCTCAGCAGCTTGGATAGCCTAATTAAAAAATATACTTCAAAACACGTTATTTGTAACATTTTTATACATACACATACAGAGACACAGGAACACAGGCAAAACAGTCCCCTCCATACATGCACATACACACAAAGGCTGCCAGCTCCGTTTGGACTTTCAACTTCCAATTTTTGAAGCACCTCCAATACTTCTTAAATGATTTACTGAAGAGTCCACTCAATCTATTGAGTTTGATATATCATTTATTATATGTATTTGCTTGTTTTATGCTGCTTTTGAAGCATTAAAAGAGAACCTGTATTCCTGTTAGTGTGCAGCTCAGTTTGTACTCTGGTTATTTTAGTATACTATGTCATGGCCATGATAGCTTAATGATTTTAAAACATTTTCCCAGCTGCATACTACAGACTTTTCGCCTTCCTCACAAAAAGTGTATTGCATACCCATTTAACGCACGTTGGTAAACATGCGTTAAATCTGAAAGTCTTCCTCTATTTGTTAATATTAATACTGAGTTTAATATATGGAAAAATATCTTATGAACAACTACATGATTCCTGAAAACAAACACAAAACCAAAACAGCTTCAAGGTGATGGAGACAGCATGTCATTCAAAGCATATATTTACAGTTTTATGGCCCAGATCCCACCATTTTACAATTCTTGCTACTAATACAACTGGTTACAGTAACTTAAAACATTTTTCCATCTTGCAATTAAGAAACTATTAAATACTGGGACATGTTAATAATTCACTCTCATTACCACATTAAAAATCATTATTGTCACCACACAGTATAATGTAATGCTGGATTAATATAGTGGAAAATTGCTAATCATATAATAACACTTCAATGTTTTTACTACATTAGCAAAACTGATTAAGAATAAATTGCAAATAATAAATAAGACATAGTTTTACAAGCAAGGAGAAAATTACAAGCAAAATGACAGCACTGAGAATGCTGCTGTACCCAATAATATAAATATCAATTATGTTACGCTTCTGGCTAGAATTTAAAATACTTCAGAGCTGCTGATACCCGGCACTTCTGGAAATCACATCTATTCT
The DNA here is from genome assembly GCF_034619465.1 of Leptosomus discolor. Classification (NCBI taxonomy): domain Eukaryota; kingdom Metazoa; phylum Chordata; class Aves; order Leptosomiformes; family Leptosomidae; genus Leptosomus; species Leptosomus discolor. The sequence continues at coordinate 24,559,483 of NC_141396.1, read as the reverse complement.
TCTACGTCTTAAAACTAAAAATTATTATGGCCTTTTCTAATTGCAATGGAATTTGCAACCAAATGGGAATTATTTTAAAGGTTGGAAACCATCTACAATTTTAACTTCTGTTAAATTGTACACATTTTTAAGCACTGCTGTATAGCAAGAAAGCTAGCACATAATTTCAAGTTTCAGCTAGAAAATAACTGTATCATTTTAATAACCCCCTGTAGCATATTTAGATATTACTCTTTTGACTTAGTATGCATGAAATGGAAAATACCAACAGGATCAAATTTCTTTTAACATCCAAGCAGTTTTTTTCTGAGGACTTTCAAGCAACCACAAACACTACTTTTAATTTAAAACATCCTTTTTGTGGCACGCAAGTTCCAAAAAGCATGATGAAATATGAGATTATAATACAAAAGCCTATCCCTTTTATCAGGCTTCGTCTTGCATGCTCTTACAAATTACAAATTATTATAAATGGATTCATTAGTTATTTAAATATTCTAAACAGTGCATATTACTTCAAAAGCAGTTAACAGCATACATTCAGATGCTTCTGTAATTTCTTTTGATACAAAGAATGCAAAGTAGAATTGTAACACAACTTCTACTAATTGTAGCAAGTCTACTGAAATTCAGTTTACAGACTTGCAAAATTAGTTTGTGCTAATTTGAATTAAGTCTAACTAATCTGACTTGGGTATAAACGTAACTTTAACAAATATTTAAAGATAATCACAGAATGCCGCTTTATACCTTTATTCATTTCAGTAAACATGTTTTTAAAGTATTGAAAAGAATAAAACATTGCAAAATGTTTTCCTTTTCTAACTCACAGACAATAATAATAAGTTAATGAAAGTGAAATTTTGATATCCCCTTGCTTGCAGAACCTGTTTACTAGATTTATATTAAATTACAGTACTAATTAGGTATGTTTCACTTACAGTACTACACCCTACTTCACTATGCACCTCAGTCTCATAGTCCAGACAAGTTTTTGGCAGTTGGTTATTGTTAGAAGTTAACTCAAGTTCCAGAGAATGGCAATATCCACTGCGTATTGCTCCCCAGTTAACCAACCCTCTTTTCTCCCTTGATTTTAAATTAGAGAAGTGGATCATGAATGCAGGAGAATGGGAATTACATGTAATTCCATTTAAGATTTCTCATTTTAAAAGTACTGTCTCCCTGAAACCAAGGCATAGTGCAGAAAGGTAGCTATATTTGACAAGACTTCTGTTGGTGAAGATTGCTCATGATGAAAATGCATTTCCTCATCAGAGAGACAGACCTGAGCACACCCAAGCGTTTTGCTGCAGATCACCTAACTCGGGTGTTGAGAAATGGCAAAGAATGTTCTGAATACAGGCTTTCTGTATCCCACTGACTGCATGGACTACTTTGGTATTCCTGGGATTGACTATTGCTTATAATCATATCAATTTATTTCTTTCTCTGTCAAATGTGTCTCAGTTGGTAACAGTTGGCTCAGTTTGGCTCTTGAAAAAGCTGGCTCTTGAAATCTTTATGCATTTCATAGGAAGAAAAGTGTATTTGCTGACAAAGGCATAGCTGAGAGCGTGAAGTCACAAAATATCAGTGAAACTTCATTTTATGACAGAGGAAAAGAAAAAAGCTTTTTTATATTTTCCTCATCAAATCCATAGAGATACCAGTCTTCCTCTAGAAAATAGCAACAGTAGGTACTTCAAAGTCTGAATACACTTGATTCTTACACCCACATTGGGAAGTACTATGTTTTATACTGATAGAAAACCCTAAGAAATACAGAGGGATAAGTAACACGATAACAATTCCCTGAAGAACCAAGCCCTGTATTTGTCAGTTCCTAGTCCTCACTTTGAAGTCCCATTCTCATAATGCCCAAATTAAGATTGAAATACATTAAAAGCTACCTAAAAATGTCTAAAAAAGGCTTCTGAAGTAAACCTAACTTCAAATTTCATTGCTATTAGGAGATTATGTTTAAAATTTTATGATGCAGTTCATTTTCAGAATGAGGTATTAAACACTCATCTATCCTGCACTTCAGTTTCAGCACCATGCTGGTTCAACTTTTATTTAAGAAAAAAGCCCTAAAGCCCCAAAACTGAAAAAACTTGCTCTGATATTCATCACATTGTTATGATAGTAGCAGAAATCTAGTAGCTGCTGACTCATTACTTCCTTCATGAAAGACTGGAATAGTGAAATTAAATCAGTATCTGATCAAGGGGGCTTATATTTTGTCATGGGGGTTTACGGTTTATTGATTTTTATCTGAAGTACAATCTCAAAACAGTGTTTTTGTGAAGAATGAGGTGATACTTCCTGAAATTCACAGCAACAAGGGAAGACTTGATAGCAGGTACGTAACAACTCATGTATGCTTACCACATGTATTTATAAACCAATCGTTTTCTGTTTATTCAGATAAAAACAACCACTTAAAGTATTGACATAACAAAATTCTATGCATCCTGAAAAATAATTTTCTTCTTTTATTATAGTGGTCCCAGTGGAAATTTAAGACTTTCTACAGATGCTGGCTTGCTGTAATTCAAAAGCATTGCATCAAATCCAGTTTACCCATATAATCTCCAAAATAGCATTGCTTTTAAATTAAGAGATTTACTAGATCCCTAAATTATTTTTGTCATACAGAAGATTGAGTGTTCAACTTACACAAAGAAAATATGATACAACAACCCCAACTTGAAACAGGCATTAAAGGCCTGAATTTACCAATAGAAGCAAAGGCATCCTAGCTGGAAGCCTCACCTTAATTGTGCAGTGTCTACGTAATGCACCACATGCCATGTACGAGATCAATCACAGATATGAAACTGTTACAACACCTAGACACAACACACTAGACTGAGGACAGCAAGTAGGTCCTCACTGAAGATGTTTTGTTGTATTTCCTATTAAACAAAACACCAACAGTTTTGAAAGTGAAGATAGCAATAAATTTGAATAAAAACATACAACTGTTTTGTCTCATTACCTAAGAAACCTTAACCTATGAGTGCACACTGCTACATAGTAGCAGATAAGCTGCTACTATGATTAAATAATTATGCTCTAGCATCATGAATGTCGTCAGTGGATAGTGTTACACCTGCTTAAGTACAGAGAATGCCAAGCTCAGGGACATTTTTGAGAAATTTTGCAGTACTGTGGACCAATTCCAATCATAAATGGTTTTATTTCTAAGAAGTTATTGGAAGCGTTTGAAAGACTTTTCTCATCTAGTACCTCCCCTTCCACCATCATCTTGATCAAAATTGACAGGTGCACATGCAACTTCATTTACTGAGAGATGGGCACAGAATGAGACTTAAAAAAAAGTCAAAGAGAAAGTAGGTAAAATATAACTGCCTGATTGAATTCTACCAAAGATGTCCCACTTCCCCAGGAACAACTATTTTTACCTTCTAGCCCAATTATAGAGCTAAGTATTTCTAAAGGTACCAAAAAACCCCAAAATTATTTTCCCCTCAGTTGTCTTTCAGTCTTGCCTGAACTCTTTACTTATGTTTATCTTGCTTTACACTTAATATTTTACTCCATAGAAAGCAAGAAATGAAATGGTCATTCTCATAAATAGTTACTAAAAAGGCAACAACATTCATGAAAATGGAAGAGTAAAAAAAGATCATAAAAGTCCGGAATTCAAAACAGCGTGATAAAAAGAGTTGAAGCAAATAAACACAAACCTATAATAATGGGTTATCATTTTTGCATACTGCTTACTCCTATATCGCCACTATTTGTGACAGCAAAAGAGCACACTGCTGCTTTTTTCATCCCAATACTTTTTAATACATTTCCTTCCTGCAAATTAAAACCTGAGCAGTAGCAGTAATTATGTTAGTAGTTACATATACATGTATGTGCTTTAGTACAACTCTAAGTTGGCTGAAGTCACCACCATTGAAGGTTTTGCACTAAAAGTTTCTAATGCACAGCATCTGTTATCTCCTCCTTTTAGATACTCCTAGAACTTCAGAGAAATATATTTCAGTGAAATGAAGCTAAAATATTTGACTTAACAATTAAGGTAGTCATTAACCATTTCATATAATTTAATTCAGTCTACAAATTCAGGCCAAAAGATGCCACTGACTGATTTAGAAAAGAAGGATTCTAGAATGTGCCTTTGTCAATGAAGACTATCTATGCTCTTTCACTCAGTGCTCTTAGAAGCACTCATTTCCATCAGATACTGATATACTGCAATAGGATACAAAAGGAGAGGGAATCAGAAAGTATTTGTCTCATTCTTATTTCTGATATAATTTTGAACAAATGTCACAGGCCAAAGCAAGGCAAGCAACAATCTTAGACCCTGAAGACCTGTACCAATTTGGTAACTCAGAGTTCCCCTCTGGTAGAGTGCTGTACATGAAAATAGCCTCTCTTTCCAATCAAAGTATTTATGGCCATGTGTAACTATGGTATATCCATACAAACTGAAGCAGTCAAAGCAATTCACACATTCTTTCATCCATGCTGGATTTATTGTCACCATTGAAAGTTTACAGGTGATTCAGAAGGCAGTAAGATCTGAGGTCAGTAATTTCTCTTGGAAGAAAATTTCTGTGGACTGATCATCAGGAAAATATCTAGGCCATGTTCAGAAATTACATAAAATGCTCATAAAATATATTGCTTTATATTGACTTGACTCGTTTGTCCTCTGTTAGGATGTATAAATTAGAGTTCATGACTTTAAATTACTTTCTTCTATCTCCAAATTTGATTATTTCTTTCCAGATTTTTCAGCTGTTATTTTCAGTAGTTTCCCTCTTTCTTAAGGAGACCGATGTGAGACAGATCTTTATTGCTAAAGGAGACACAGTCCCCTAGGTAGTCCAGTCAGCTTTGATACTTAGTACCATGCTCTGGAGCCAGTTTCAGTATGTAATGGAGAACAACTGTAGGTTAGAACTGAAGCTTTCATCTCAACCTTAAGTTGCTGTATTCATAGAATTGCTTAGGTTGGAAGGGACCCTAGAGATCATCTAATCCAACCTCCCTGCCATGGGCAGGAGCGCCTCTCAACTAGACTAGGTTGCTCAACACCTCATCTAACCTGGCCTTGAACACCTCGAGGGAGGGGGCACCCACAACCGCTCTGGGCAATCTATTCCAGAGTCTCACCACCCCTGTACTGAAGAACTTCTTCCTAAGATCTAGTCTAAACCTACTCTCCTTCAGTTTAAAAACATTTCCTCTTGTCCTGTCGCTGGACACTCTTGTAAAAAGTCTCTCAGCAGTCTTCCTGTAGGTTCCCTTCAGGTATTGGAAGGCAGCTATAAGGTCCCCCTGGAGTCTTCTCTTCTCCGGGCTGAACAGTCCCAGTGCCCTCAGCCTATCCTTATAGCAGATATGCTCCAGACCCTGGATCATCTTTGTGGCCCTCCTCTGGACTCGTTCCAACAGATCTATGTCCCTATTATGGTCGGATCTATGTCCCTATTATGGTTGGGACACCAGAACTGGACACAGTATTTGAGGTGGGGTCTCACAAGAGCAGAGTAAAGGGGGAGAATCACTTCTCTTGATCTGCTAGCCACACACCCCTTGTTGCATCCCAGGATACACTTGGCCTTCAGGGCTGCATGAGCGCACTGTCGGCTCACATTGAGCCGCTCATCTATCAACACCCCTAAGTCCTTCTCTTCAGGGCCACTCTCTACCCAGTTTGTACTTGTGCCTGGCATTGGCCCGACCCAGATGCAGGATTTGTTGAACCTCATGCAGTTTGCATTGTCCCATTGCTCAAGCCTGTCAAGGTCCCTCTGGATGGCCTCCCTTCCCTCAAGCGAGTCCACCGCTCCACACAGTGTCATCGGCAAACTTGCTGAGGGTGCACTCAATGTCACCGTTCATGTTGCCCACAAAGATGTTAAACAGCACTGAGCCCAGAACAGACCCCTGAGGAACCCCACTTGTCACTGGTGTTCACCTGGACTTGGAGCTGCTGATCACAACTCTTTGAGTGCGACCTTCTAGCCAGTTACCTGTGCACGGAGTGGTCCATCCAACAAGTCCATGTCTCTCCATCTTAGAGACAAGGATGTCATGTGGGACCGTGTCAAATGCCTTGCACAAGTCTAGGTAGATGATGTCAGTTGCACTTCCCATATCTACCAGAGCTGTAACTCTGTTGTAGAAGGCCACCAAATTAGGCAGGCATGATTTGCCCTTAGTGAAGTCGTGCTGGCTGTCACAAACACCTCACTATTTTTATGTGCCTTAGTACAGATGACAGTAGGATCTTTTCCATGATTTTACCTGGACAGAGGTGAGGCTGACTGGCCTGTTGTTCCCTGGGTTTTCTTTGCTTCCCTTTTTAAAAATGGGGATTACATCCCCCCTTTTTCAATCTGTGGGAACTTCGCCAGACTGCCACAACTTCTCAAATATGATGGCTACTGGCCTAGCAACTTCAGTCACCAGTTCCTTCAGGACCTGTGGACGTATCTCATCAGGTCCCATAGACTTGTGCACGTTCAAGTTCTCTAGGTGTTCCCGGACCTAATCTGCTTCTGCCCTGGGTGGTTCTTCACACTCCCAGGCCCAGACAGTGCCCTCTGTGACTTTAGTGGTGTGACTCAAGTGGTTACCAGTGAAGACTGAAGCAAAAAAGTCATTGAGTACTTCAGCCTTACCCTTATCCTCAGTAACCAGCTCGCCCGTACCCCTCTGGATAGGCCCCACAGCATCCCTCATTTTTCTTTTTTTCTCCAATATACCTGTGGAATCCTTTTTTGTTATTTTTGTTATTTTTAATGTCCTTGGCCAGACTTGATTCCGTCTGGGCTTTATCTTTTCTAACCTGGTTTCTGGTTTCACAAACAGTTACTTCATAATCATCCCAGGTTACCTGTCCTTGCTTCCACACTTTGTGTATTTCCCTTTTGTGTTTGATTTTGGCCAGGAGTTCCTTGTTCATCCATATAGGTCCCCTGGCATTTTTGCCTGATTTCTTCTTTGTAGGGATGCAGTGCCTTTGAGCTTGGAGAAGATGACCCTTGAAAGTCAACCAGCTTTCCTGGGCTCCCAATCCCTCCAAGACTTTGTTCCATGGCACGCTACCAAGGAGGTTCCTGAAGAGGGCAGCAATTCTGAAGTTGAGGGTTTTGAGCTTGCTGAGAACCTCCCTTCTTTGATGCCCTTAGAATCTTAAACTCCACCATGTCATGGTCACTGCAGCCAAGGCTGCCCATGAGCTTGACATTGCCCACCAGCCCCTCCCTGTTGGTGGGGACAAGGTCTAGCATGGCACCTCTCCTTGTTGGTTCCCCTATCGCTTGGAGGAGAAAGTTATCATCAATGCATTCCAGGAACCTCCTGGATTGCTTATGCCTTGCTGTGTTGTCTTTCCAATTGATGTTGGGGTGGTTGAAGTGCCCTATGAGGACGAGGGCTTGTGAATACACAGCGATTCCCATCTGTCTATCAAGGGCCTCGTCCACTTGGTCCTCCTGTTCAGGTGGTCTGTAGCAGACCCCCACTGTAATGTTTCCTTTCCTTCCTTTCACCCTGGCCCATAGGCCCTCAGTTTTCTTGTCTTCACTCACCAGGTGGAGCTTCATGCATTCTAGCTGTTCATTGACACAGAAGGCAACACCCCCTTCTCACCTCCCCTGCCTGTCCTTCCTGAAGAGCTTATACTCTTTCTAACCTAACACACCAATCATAGGAGTTGTTCCACCATGTCTCCGTGATGCCAATCAGATCATAGTGCTGGAAGCATGCAAGCATTTCCAGCTCCTCTTGTTTATTGCCCATGCTTTGGGCGTTTGCATAAACGTATTTGAGCTGGGCCCCTGATGAAGTACAGTTGCACTTCGTCTGGGCTAGTAGTGTCACTCCCAACATTGCTATGCCATTCGCAGGTATGTCTTCATCCAATCTGGTTTTATCCCCTTCCCCCTTCATATCTAGTTTAAAGCTCACTCAATAAGCTCTGACAGCTCATGTCCCAGGATCCTTTTTCCCCTTGCAGTCATCTGAACCCCATCTGATCTCAATAGGCCAGGTGCTGTGTAGACCTCCCCATGGTTGAAAAACCCAAAATTGAACTGTCAGCATCACCCTTCAAGCCATGTGTTTATCTGTTGTGTTTTTCTAAACTTCTCAGTGTTTTTCCTTGCTGTTGAGGGGATTGAGGCAAACACAACCTGTACACCTGATCCTTGTAGTATCCACCCCAATGCCCTGAAGTCCCTTTTGATTGCCTTTGGTTGTCTCACCTCAACCTTGTCATTACCAATCTGCATCACCAGAAGTGGGTAATAATCTGAAGGCTTTACCAGACCTGGGAGTTTCCTTATAACATCCCTAACCCTGTGAGATAGATCCGGTCTGCATATAGGGCCCTCAGTTCCTCACAGAATGGAATCACCTACTACTACTACCCTCCTTTTTTTCTTTATTGAACTAGTCCTAAGTTGTGGGGGTGACTGATTCACCCTGGGTGACTCCCCAGATGGACCTTCCTCTCCATCCTGATTGACCTGGCCCTCAACTCCAGAGCAGTAAACCTGTTGTGTAAGGGCAACCAGGAGGGCGAGGAGGGGATTTGCCTGCCTCTCCGAGAAGGAACTTGCTCCCATTCCGCCCCATTTCTTAGGTCCCCTCCTTTTACCTGGTGAAAAGATGGAGCCTCTACCTGTTGCCTCTGCCCCAGGGATGGTAGTGCATGGCTCCACCAGTCTATCTCTCTCCTGCACTCTCTATAGTCCTCAGTCTTTCAACTTCTTCCTTCAGCTCAGCTACCAGGCTGAGCAGATCATTCACCTGGTCACATCGAACACAGGTGTTGCCTTGGTCTCCCTCCATTAAAAGTGCCAGGCTCTGGCACTCTCTGCAGCCAGAGACCTGGACACCCTCATGTTTGCATGGGACCTCCATCTGGGTCGCCACGTTCCTTTTGACAATGGTTTTCGCCCGGGTTGCAACGATGGTTGGTGCTGCCAGTGCAACCAACTGCTCACAACGACCCCTTGCTCTCCACACCCCTTTTCTCGAGTTTGCTCGGTGCACAGGGATCTCCGACAGTGTTATTTTAAGCCTTAGGTGTTTTCCAGGTACATTATTAGAGTAAACAAGCACACAAGTGTCAAGGTAAGATCTGTATCTCTCAGAATAACAGCACAAACTTCTGGTCAATAAAAAGCAACTTTTAAAAGCTCTCTCCTAGATTGAAGAAGATCATAAGTTGCACATCATTTTTAACAAAGGGCAATATTTTAAGCACTAACTTCTAGCAAAGGTTTAATCTTTCCATTGGTATCACTTCTACACTAAGTTCAGTTCCAATTTTTGCTTGTAATTTATGTTCAGATTTCTCAGAAGCTTATAGATGACGATCCCTGAATTGACTTAAAGGAAACATACAATTATTCCACGTCTGCATATTGGCAACATTTGATAATGCCCTAGGGTTTCATGTGAATTCTCAAATGGAGAAGAAAACAGAGCTCTGAAAGACTCCATACAAGATAGCTCAAGCAACAAAGATGTCAATTCCCATAATATACAGTTACCAAACTTAGTTTGGTATCACTGCTACTGAGAGTAACAACACATTTGGATCCCTGAGCTGTAAGCCAAATGAATACTGAACATGACTCTGGAAAGGCTGTCTCCATCTCTTCTTTCATTACTCCTCTGATTACAACCCTAATATTAGGTCTATGAAAATGAATGCTAACCTGCATGCAAAGTCAACCTAATAACAGTCAAGTGAAATAGATCCACAACAATGGCAGAAGATAGGCATTTTTTGGAATTGTCCTTCTATCTGTTTCTGAAACAAATTCTGAAACAAGCTATCATACAAAGAGAAAGATTCAGAAGCATCAAGTGCTTTCTTTTTAATTTTCCTTTATATTTAAATATATTTTGTAACTGTATGTTATCAAAAAAATGGCACTGCTGGTCTTCTAAAGAGAGATACGAACGTCTACAATTCAAGCATGATCCTGTAGGACAGGCTGGACCCTATGTCCTACCACAACACTCCCAAACATACTCCCAAAACAAAGCAATAACGCAAAAGTTTTAGAATAAATTATAAGGTACTCTTTATAAGGTCATGATACTTGGCAGAGCAAGTAGTACCTGACAAATTTTGTATTAATGCAATACCAAGTACTATTCAAAGAGCCATCAGATCTTCCCTAAGCAGACTGTCAAAATAGAAAAGGAAAGTATATGACACCCTGCCACTGCAATCTGGGTCCCTCTGTTAGTAACCTGGAGTAACCTGTTAGTAACCTCCTGACAGTAACCTGGAGCGGCTCCCTTGGTAAAGGGGATGTGCCCTTAAGTTCAGAATGGTGAAAACAAAGGAAAAGCAGTAAGAAAGCTGGAGAACAAGGGAAGACTACAGACTCCTAAGAGGTACACTGAGTTTGTCTTACAGAACAAAACCAAAGCAAACACTTGCAGAGATGTGGAGGTGAAGAGGAAATTGCACAGAGTTTGTCTAGTGTCAGAAGCATTTGAAGTTCCCAAACTAGCCAGCAAAGCTATTTAAAAAGCCCTATAAAGAATGGAACAGCATGGGATTTGGTTTTAAACCCTTTTTTTTTTTTTTTTTTTTAATCTGCCTCACCCATATCTTTTCAAATCATAGCTTTAGAACTGGGAACATTTGGCATCTTTCACACGCTCACAAAAAAAAAAAAGGCAAGGAAGGGGACCATGGAAAGTGGAAGAGGTCATTTCTCGTTAAGCCAGACACACCATAAAAGAGAAGTCTAACTTCAGTGGTCAGGCATGAGTTACAAACAAAGTATTTGTGTCTCTGGTTGAACGGATGATTTATCTTTTGGTATCCAAACCCCTGCTTTCAGCTATCTAAAAGCATCCTAGACAATTCTCACGATGCTAGTAAAATGAGGAAAATCTGAGATGAACACAGGTCAGATGATGGTCAAATTCTCCCCTGCTTTTACATCTTCTGGAAAAGATGAAACAATAATTAAAACTCACCTTGATAGGACTAAGAAAATAGTTCATCAATATGTTTCAAAGAATGAATGGAAAAATAAGGAGATCTAAAAGAAAAACCAAGAACCCAAACTGCCATTTCATTCCATTATGTTGCAATTAAAAAAAATAATTATCTGATACATGTTCTTCCTTGCTTGACTTGGAACATACTCAACTACTCTACCTCACTATTTTTAATAAAGCATACAATGCCATTCTCCATTTTGTAAGTGAAGCTGCTTTGGGATTTAATTATTAATCTTTAAATTGATTCTAAAATTTAACTTGCCCACAGTATTTACCCAAAAGGAAACCTGGATGTCAAGCCTGTGCTGCCTCACCAATTGCTACATCCAGCTTCTTTTATTTGTAAAAAATATTAGAGCTACTGACATAGGAGTCTCTTGGACAAGTAGCTTCATATGACCAGGTCACAGTTACCTCTTAAGTACCTTAGTTCTCAAGATCTTTGAACTGTATACCAGAGTTAAATAAAATACCATAAAAAATCTGTCATACACAGAAGCTCACTTTTTTTTTAATTTGCATATATATTCTGTATGTGTACAGCTCAGATTCTAAAACAGAAACCTGCTTTATTTTTAGCAGGGCAGCTTTGAGTCATCTAGTCTAAAATTCTAGCACAGTTAGATTGTCACAGAAAATCACACTTGGATCTTCTTCATAGCAGCATGCCCAGCATAAATCTCAAATTTACATTATGTATGTAAATTTAAAAACTGTCATTGCTACAGTTTTTAAAACCATGCTAGTTCTTCTGAGAAAAATAATTTGTCATACCTAAAGCCATTATCCAACCCTATCAGAAATAGCATAGCAAAAAGAGAACATTTTCCTTCCATTCCTGTCAACTTGCCCTTATTTTGTGACCTATCAGTCATGGCTCACGCTAGATCATACTCTGGATCCTACAGCATGTTTAGTGAAAAACAAGGCATGCAGTTTCTTAAAGAGCTACTGCAAAGCAGTTGAAAAGCAGATTTATCTTCATCAATAATGATGGCAAAACTTGATATATTGCCCAGTTTAGAGGGTCATGGACTAGCTTGTAACAAAATTTAAAAAAAAAATAAATTAAGATTTTTTTTTTTCCATTACAGAAAGAAGCAACGTAACTAAATATGCAAATACTCAGACAAATGCTTATTTGAGCAATAAAATTTCAAAAGAATTTTGAAAAACAGATTTTTAGTGTATTGTAAAGCACAACTGTTTAAAAAAATGCAATTAATGATATAATAATTCAATTCGGTGTTGAGGTATAATTGTAACGTAAGTGTATTCCTGAAGTGCTAGCTTCTTTGCATTTTGAATATTTCAATTCAATCAAGTTTTGAAAATAATATTTGAAAAAACTTAAATAGGCAACCACTAAACTTCTAGATTTGGTTAATTACCATTCTATCCCATTTATAAAAAAAGGGAGGGGTTTATAAGCAACAGTATTTAGCAACTTTTCACAGCAATTTTAAAACCTATCACCATGTTATCAATATATCTGCATTTCACCTATAACAACCGTTAGTAAAATTAATTTGGTGATCCAAATTCTTCAGTTACTGTAATTGAACTAATGCTGAATTTTTTTACTACCTTGCAATTATCAATAGCTATATTCATAAACTGAAGATGAAAGAATCTAAGATCAAATTCCCTCTCACAATAGGGGAGGGGCCCTTGCAGCCATAGCTGGACACCACCGATAATGATCCAGGCAGATTTCTGTAATGTGTATCCTCTAGACAGGAAGAGCTGATTTTCTGGGCTCTCAACTACGCACAGAGCTCTGACTTATGACCAGGAACAGATTTCTATAGGAGAGCTCAGTGGTGTTGAACCAGCAGACTACCAATCCCCTTCCCAGGAACCCTTGCCCTCACTGCAGGAACAATTCAGTTGCTCATGACATATCTACTGAGCTACCACAGGTGACAGTCTGGTAAATCAAAATAAACCAGCACCTATTTTCTCTTAGTATTTTAGCCTGCAGGTTGCAGCAATTCAGCAGCTGTTACAGAATAAGCTGACCCATCTTGAGATCATAGGTGAGAACTGCTGAGGCTGCACTAAAGTTAGCTTTTTTGATCTATCACACCCACTATAGTCTTGACTTGTACACAAAGTATTTTAAAAACTTGAACAATGAATAAAAACAATATTAAACATTTATGTCAACAAGTTTCGTTCTTTGTTTAATAATAATCTACTGGAGACTACGGAATTAATCTACAGTCACACAGAAACTCTTCCACATAAGATGCATGACAAAGGCAGAAAATCCCAGCTCATCTGAAGGTCCAAGCGAGCTCTGTAAAGCTATCTTTAAAAAAAGATTCTTTTATTTATTTTATTTAAGAATATGAGATCACTGTGATTTCAGGTTGATTTTTTAAAAGACAAACTAAACAGCTTAATTTATCCCACAGCACATTTGTACCACTATGACAGTGAAAGACAGACCCACGTTCTTGGGGTTTATAAATATATCTCAACCTATTAATGCTACTGTTAAGAGGACAATAGTAAATAATTTTCTTGAACTAATTCATTTATTTGTCAAACTAACATCATGAAGAAACTCAGTATAATAGGGACTAGCCATTTCACTTTACTAGGATATCTAAACTCTTCTTATACAGAGTAGATGTAATATAAAGTGTATCTCTTATTAGTAAATACTATTCAGTTCTAAAATGTCTGCATCTAACTCCTACAGATGTCTTAGTAAATCAGAGTGGTCTTCTATTTAGAAAAATGGAAAATATAAAACTGTGTGTAGAAGCAAACAATTTTACTTAACTTATTTTGTCTCCTAGGAATGCAAAAATACTTGAAACATTGTTCAGTTAGTCCCTAACTGTGGCATGTGTGAGGATGGGGGAAGAGTCTAAGGTAGACACTGCAAATAGCTAGGCAAAGCACACAGCTTTTGTGTGTACAGGACCCTTCCTTCACCCACAAGTGAAAAACATCTCAGAGTTAAAAGCAGAACACAAACACAGTATTTGAAGTGATTACAAAATCGTCAACTTCCAGTGCTTTACTAAGTACAACATAACAAGTAACTAAGTGGAACTGTTGGATATGTGTTTGTGCTTTAACAAATTTGGACTACACAAGAGGCATATTTTCTCCTTTAAGACCTTATAACCATTTTGAATGGAACCCCAACAATATGAGGTAAATATTCCCCTACAGTTGTTTAAGATGGCAACAGGCCAAATTAATCCAAACACTATATTGCAGCAAGAATAATTAAACTATGAAACTCAAGATATATTAACAAGGTCAATTTTTGAAAGTTCTTTTTTAAAAAAGACTAAACATATATACCAATAATAAGAATACCTACAGGTCAACTCTAATGGGTCAGGGTATGTCAACTACTGATGGAGTAGTCCTAGGAAAAGACCTCCCTATTGGAAGTTCATTGCATTATCCCATATCCTTTCTTTGAACAGAACAGCACATAACACTACTCACTGCAAAGGCCAGTGAAACACAGTCTCCTGATGTGATTGGTAAGGCAATCCTACATGTTCCTTTGAAATTATGCTCAGGGTCCTAAAAAAAGCACTACTTTACCTCCTGATGAACCAATCAAATTACCAGTCCTTCTCCCTCTGCATTCTTAAAAAGACTAGGTAAATTTCTGTATTAAATTATTATCCTGATAAACCACTATTATCTCCATTATGTACACAGGAAAAAGAAAGGTATATTAATTTACTATATGGCTACGATGCAAGTTAGCAAAAGGAAATTCAGAACTCAAAAGTACAAAATCAGACATACATGCACTTAGATTGAGCACAAGTTATTGAAAGAGAGAAAAGAATGGTTTTCGGAAACCTGTGAATATATCTAATAAACGTGCAAGGAAGTTACAGTAATATATTTAAACTTTCTGAGGAAAGCACTAGGTCTCCATGAATAGTATATTATAAAACCTGCAAAGAGTCCTTAGCTAACAGCAAGAGTTTCAGTGTCCTTGTTCAGGAAAACAAGAAAATGTACACTTTCGACAGGAAGTATTCTAGAGATGTGTAAGAAATCCCTGTAACTTTGCATTTCAGATTTCCACAGCAATTAACTCCCCACTGTATCACATCACTTAACATTAATTAATTGCTAAAGATGTAGTTATGTAACTTACTGAGCTGCTAAGGATAAAACAGCTCCCGAGCTCCCAAGACTTGAGTGGCATGTCAAATTAATATCAATAAAGCACAGGGATTTACCCTCTCTTCTGAGACTGCCAAATCAAGCAGTCATTCTCCTTCGAGTGTCAACTAATGGGAACAAGTCAAGTAAATGTCAGTCAGCTATTAAAGAGTGCCATCAGCACACCACTGCATGGACAGCCTCACGGAGTGAAAGGTTCTGAGAAAGTCCCACTGTCACTCTACGTACAAAAAGGTTGGAGGGTTCACAGCATGGCACCCTTGGAACTAGGTCCCCTAAGCATGGCTCATTGATACTTTCAGCTGTTTATTTCTTCAGGATAAATCCCGACCTGCACCAACTACTGTGTTAGTTAGAAACATCTCTATTTTCAAAATAAGCATAAATTAGGGAATGTGCTAATTAACCTCACTCAAATACGGCACAGCTTACAAGCTAGAGGTGGCATTGGCTCAGGGGAAAGCAAAACCAAAAAACAATGAAGTTTGACTCCACTCACTCAGCTGGACATTAGCTTAGGGACAGAGCCCAAATTTCTTCATTGCTTTTGAAAAACCTGATGAATTTTTACAGCTCCAAAACACGGTGCTAACATAGCTAAACAGGCATAGAAGCTGAGTCAAGCAGCAGGCAGCTGAAATGCACTCCCAGGAAGAGCCAACTGCTACCATTTATATAGTGCCTTCTGATTCCATGTGGGTGATGTTTGATTACTCTGGAATATGGAAACAGTTTTTAATCATTTAAATAAATTACAATTTTGGATGGATGAACAGAGGCTGCATATGCATTCTGAAGCTCATTCAAACACACTGAGAAGGAAAGAGTTTCAAGGCTCTATCCGAATGGATGTAGAGGGAAAGCTATTATACAACACTTTTTGCTGTTTTTCTAAAGTGATTTTGCATGTGACATATTTCAAAGACATTCTTCCCACAATCCTATTGATGTTGCTGGCTAGGCACAAGATCCACAGAAATAAATGGGTATGGTTCTGGTGCATCAAACATGCAAGTCCATGTGACCAGCAGCCAGCCACTCATTTCCATGCCAAAGTGATGCACATAAGGACATTTGTCTTGCAATCTTAACAGTTACCATCTGTCTCATAACAAAGTCTGTTGCAGACTGACTATAAGTAACTGAAACTGCCTCATTTTCAAGAGGACATATTTAGGGACCTGGCATTGTAGAATCTGAAAAAATGTCACAGGCTCTTTAGAGCTTCATTTTCTGACCATCCTGGTATTTGTTGAAACTATGTTCGCAGGCCTATGAGTAGACACAGGGAGTTGTACACAGTTAATCCAGTTATGCAACCAGTACTGGTGTGCAGAAAAAAGCTTCACTATCAGTAACCTTGAAAAGTTAGCTCCTCCAGCATATTGCTTCATCATTTGCTTAAACATCTGACCCATAACCATAGAAACAATGTATGGGCTTCCTTCACAAGCTTGAGAGGTACCCAGCTTTGTAACCTGAGGGGAAATTTGCTTAGAATTTTGCAGTTTGCCACAATGGTAAAGTGGTTTTGTTGCTTTTCTTTAACTGTTTCAGGTAGCTTTGAATAAGGCTTTGAAACTGGCCTTAAGTACAGCAGAGTAAAAGGTCTAGCAATCTTCTCCAAGGCTTTCAAAAAAATCTAGGCAGCTCTTAAATATTACAGAATTTCTCTGATATCTGTACCCATCAGCATAGGCATTAGACAGTTTCCCAAGCTGCATCTTAAAATTCTGAAGAGGAAAGGCTATCTCTTCTGTCAGAAGCATGGACACATCACTGTGGTGTTTGACATAGCCTAATATGGAAATGCACATGAATGATACAGTGCACTTGAGAGAATAAGAAACTTCAGGAATTGATGTCATTGGCATGTGATACTGTCCACCGTGACACTATCAATGGGACATCATTTTGCAGTAGTGGGAATAGCCATCATTGTATTGTAAGAGAGCCAAACTTAAATCACTATTTTCGTCAGCACTGAGGCATGTTTTGTTATTCCTTCACCAAGTACAAGCCTCACCCATTAGGACTGGCCGTAGCACTGGAGATAGACATTTAACAGATTCAGTTTACTGGCTAGTAGCATATAAACTAGAGCAAGGTATAAGTATGAAAAAATTTAGCTATAAGTCCTAACTCTTTCTCTGTTTTTTCTTTTACATTGAATAGGTTGGAGAAGTAAGTATGTGCACTTCCAGGACAGCACAGGGTGCCAGCATTGTTGCTGACAGAAGACCATGCTGGTGGAATGCTACACTGGTGCAGCACAGCAGAAACACACAGGAGTGGCATAGAAGGAAATGCATACATCAGGATTGTTTTCTGACAGAGAAGGTGAGGCTATACCCCTAAGTTTATTAAACCATATCAAACAGAAAATGGTTTAGAGAGCTTTTTCATACTTTTTCTTGAAAGCTGGACTGAACTATTGAAAATATTGGAAACACATGTTTGCTGGGGCCACCAAGCCCATCTGAGTAGGGAGGTGTAATGAAGCTGCTTAAGGAGTATCAAGCATAAGGCCAAAACTAACTCTGAGGAATTTAAGATTCTGACCCAAATGGTTCAGAAAGCACAGAGCCTACCTCTTTTGGGAAAAAAAATGAACTATTTCTTTTTGGTCAACAGAAAGATACAGAGCTAAACGTTCTCTGCTTCACTGAGTAGGAGGAAAAAATTGTTTAGGGGACTTGCTTGCACTTTCTGGGAATGCTAGTCCAGAAACAGTTTTTGGAGAAAGGTATTTGCGGCATAACTGAATTTAAGCACACAATAAGCAGAACAGAGAACGTTTCAAGGGATTCCATAAAACAATGATAGGCCCTGCAAAGTTGCATCAACATCAAAAACTTGAGAGTATGTTTGCAGTGATCTCCCTGGTAACTTTTCAATTACTTCTCTCCCAGTTATGCATATTCAATACATTTTAAGGTGTGCTCCTCAGCCAAACCTTTCTTTCTGCTATGCCTCAGTCTAATCAATTGTATAGAAGTAATCCAGAAATTTTCACAGGCAAGGAAAATATTAAATTCATTAGTTATATGCCCATTTATACAGAATGATAGGAAAGTGAGGAGCAAGTCAATAAATGACTGAACACTGAAAGCTAATGTGTGATGGACTTTGTAGATTACATACAATAAGTAATGTTTAGGCAAGGGTACTACTTCGCAAAGACATACAAACTTAATTTTAAAAGCATGGAACCAGTTGCAATGAAGCTAGTTATATGTTTACAAGATTACAGCTTTTATTCTTTAAAAAATTAAGTTCTGCCTGCAAGTATTTTTCACAGATAAATTTTTAATTTTACAGACTATTTTTTGATCAAGCATGACATGACCCGGTAGACACATATGTTTAAAACACGTCTAAGCCTTCATCACATATCTTTTTTATAAACAAGCATGAATCTGTTCATTTTTGAAAATTAAATTCTCAAACTTGTCAGTTTATTAGAATGTTAAAAAGCACAATCACTTTAGATTAACAGATCAAGTTAATCATCACTGAAGAATAAAAATTGGTATGAAGTTACAAGCCCTTGAAATACAGGCTGAAACTGGGAAAGTGTCATACTTCCCTGACATACAGAAGATGGTGGGACTCAAATGTTCAATATAATTTAGCATCATATTATTCTCTCTTAGTGTTATTCCTCATTTAAAAGTCATTCCAATCAACACATTAAGAGCAAACAAGCACGTACTCCAGTTTCAAACCAAGCTTCTTTAAAGTATCTAACACCAGTATGTAGGCTTTTTGCAAAAATGTTGCACAACCACAAAAACCCCAAAGCTTACAATTAGATAACAAGAGGTAGTGCAGAAAAAAAAACAGGAAGTCATTATGATTTTCCGAGGTGCATATTACAAAAACATTATTGTGAAGCGCCAAGACTATCTCTAAGAAAGCTTCCTGAGAATTGTAACTTATGTTTTCCCCTTATCTGCCAGTTCTACAAATTTGACTTGAAACTTATCAAGCTATGCTCTTCCAAGTTCACATGGCATCACTAGTAATAAAACTTGTGTAAAAAGAATTTCACAGTTCTTCTGAGGATAAATAAACCATAGAATATAGTGCTCTCTAACTGCTAAGTTAGATCCACAGCAATAGAACTGTTAGAATGAAAATAAGCTATTAAGAAATTGAGCATAAACCAAGAGCACTCATTCTGAGGATGAAGAATACGGTGTTCTTTACGTGCACCTCCAGAAAAATAAGAATGAAAATGTGCTGTTTGTTGCCAACGTTGTGTTGTTTAAAATCCAAGTTAAAAAATTCTGTCAAGTTAGGCTTGAAATCCAGAACCTGAGTTAGAAAGTTAAAACTTCAAAGACTACTTCTTGCAGTTCTAACCTCAGCACTCCAAAGTCCAAATAAACACTGATAAATATCATGCAAATATAGCCCGGTCAGCAGTACTTGCCCTGTCTGCACATGTAAGCTATCTGTTTTAGATACTTTAAAGTCACGAGCTCTATTAAAAGATTTAGATTTTTTTTTTCCTTTCCAGATCAATGCCTGTTGTTAGACAGGCACACTCTTAATTAAAATTACAGAAGGAAGCTAAGAAGAAGTAGTAAAATACTGTCTTCACAAATCTGAATTTAGTTTGTTGGCAGAACTCTAAAACAATAGATTATTTATGAACTGCATGCAGTTACATGTATGCATATTTTATAGATTTAATATAATGGATACAATCATTTGGAGGGATTGCAAGAGCTCAGATTAAAGCAAGATGTCACATATCATATTAGATATAAAGCCAAAATTTAATGAGACAAGTAAAGGTCAGAGAGGCAGACTGCAGATTCAATTTGATACTCCTGCTCTCCTCCTTGTTCTTAAGCATGCATCATAACTTCAACTTCAAACACAAAGCAAAATTAAAAGTCAGTATGAAAGGATAATTCTACTGCCAAGATCACTACAGCAAACACGAAAGTTAGAAATTAGTTTCTATTCCAGAAACTAAATGATTGCACTTTAGTTCATCATCTCTAGTTCTCATTTTCCAAAGTACTCTCAACTAATTTTCAGTGAATGCTGTCTAATTAATTAAAGCTTGATCCAGTAAAGTTATTAACACTCCCTACTGGTGGGCTAGGAAAAAAAAAACAACCCCAACAACTGTGTCTAATAGTAACATAGCACCTCTAGAAGTGCATTACCTGCATTTTTACTGATAATCTGGATTCCAACTATTTTCTCTATTGTCCTGCACTCAGGAAAGCCCTTTATCATTACTCCTCTTCCCCTCTTTCCATTCTTTACCGTCTGTCTCTATTTTTCCACCCAATACTAAAGTCTTGAACAAAAAGATATTTATTTCGATAAGACTTTTCCTTAAGGCCTTAGAAGTACTCAACCTGTTCTGATTAGCAATCTTTTCTCCTCCAGGTCAACAAATGTACACCCAAGAAAGATCTGAGGGGTCAAGGAAAAGCAGATCGGTAAGGAGGAAACAAGGATGGGACAAGTGAGGGATGCAGGGTCAGAGCAACATCAGGATTTTTATACTATTTTTCTCTTTCCAAAGAATTTATTTCCTGTCCTCTCAAACAGTTTTGTCTCTTGCCTTACAAGCTTTTCTGTCTCCACTTTCTTAACTTCTTTCTGTCATTATTCCTCTCTTAATATGAATTGGTATTTCCAAGACATAATTTGCTGTTAATTTAAACTCAGGGTTTTTTTGAGGAACAGAGAGAGATAGTCTTTCTTGAGTAGATCTCACTATCTTTACAGATATGAAAGAAACCTCCAAAATATATGAGCATGTACAACAGAAGTGACGATGACCATACACAATGTAAGCAAGCATATGACAGTTTCATTTTTCCTTTTTAAACACATTATATACTGTAAATGTCCCCAGCCATTTTGCCTGCCTTTTTTTTTTTTTTTTTTGTTTCAACATAGTGTTGCTTGTCTAACCCTTAAAGCAGCAGCCTATTTGAAACAAATAATTCAATGGCCCTATTTGGGTTGCTTCTTAAATTCTTCCTTTTTTTTATTCCAATCATTTTATTAATTGCTCTCCAATTTTCCTACTACACTCCTTAATAATATATTCTTCTCATTCAGAAATGAGCTTTTTAAAAAAATGGCAACTGCCAGACTTTGGAGGCCATTTGTTCATTTCCAGCCACCCTACTCAGTTGTACTCCACTGCAGTCAGGCTTCCAAGGACGCTTTTCTTTAACGCCATTATTTCTCATCAACTTTTGAACAGCTGAAACAAACTTTTTTCAGTTTCTATCTCTCAGTTTTTAGCATACTTTTGCAAGCTTTTGCCATAAAGTAACACAAGGTGAGAAATTTGTAAGAACTGTATTCTTAGGATTTCTTCCCCACACATCTTCTTGCAGAGAATCCACATTCACTTAGAATGTGGCTACCTCGGAGCTCTGAACTTATTTATTGGTCCTTTACTTTTCAACCACCACTCAGGCTTCCCGAATCAGCCTTTGCTTTCTCCTGTTACTTGCAAGAAATTAATATATATTTAAATTACTCAGTTCTAAGATTACTTATACATTCTTTCCAATATGCCAATGAATATTGCTGCAAAAATTCTTCCAGAATTTCTAGTTTAATTTTTGGCTTTCATTTAAACTATTTTTTTCTATCCTCATTTTTTTTTTCTTCTGCTAAAGCTTACAGAATAACAGCTTCTTTCAAGACTTCCAGAATTATCTTTTCTCTCCCTCTCACCCCCCCATCCCTTTTTTTAAAGCCTCTTAGTGATGTTATGTTATTCATGCACAACTGTTTCGAAGTTTCAATCTTATTGGAAACAAAAACTAGGAGATGGCAATCCTTCTGGAGACAAATACAATTTCAAATGTCAATTGGAGCTGAATGAGGCTCCCAGCTCAGAGCCAAAGAAAAGTTCACCGACAAAACCCAATCAGCATAAGGAGCATTGACATAGAAACACCTACATTTCCCTTGATTTAAGTTTCATGTCTTTCATTGGCTCTATATAGGTTCTGTGTACTTCATAGCATAATTATTGAACAACACCTGGACTGATAGATTAAGAGACAGTTAAGTACGAGACATAGTTTACTAATAAATAAGCTGATGGCAAAAAGGTCACTTCAAAGTGAAATGGAAATAAAATCCTGGGCTCTTTGAATACTTCAAAGTTTAGAAGCCCTGAGTCTACCACAAGTATTTCCTTCTAAACCTCCTCAATTTAGATGTAGGAATGGAAGCAGAATTCCATGTCTCTGAACTAATAAACAGTTGCAGAACTCTCTCCAAAAAGTTGACCTCTAATCAGCTGTCATGGAAGAAACACTACCTCTACACCATCCCCATAGGTCAAGCAACAGTCACACTGACACAGAATGAATCCAATAACTCAAACTCTCCTGATGAAGAGAAGTTTTTTAATGTATCAGAAGCAAAAAAAATTGGCCTGACCACATAGTAAAAAACCAACCAACCAACCAACCAACCCCAAACAAAAAGGCTCTGAAAGCTGTCTGTATTTAAAAAACATAGCCATTTCAGAATTACAATGCTATACACAGTAAAACACATGCAATTTTCTTCTCTCTGTTGTGAAATATACTTATCACAAATATTTTCAAGACATTTGAAAAGACATTTGGGGTTTCAGAAAATTAAAACATTAGTAAAGAAGCAGCAACTCTTTTGTACATAAGAGCATAGTATTACTATAATGATTTTTTTCCCTTTTTATTGGCAGGGGCAACCTTCGTTAAATTACAAATTAATTTCTTCTAAATGTGCATTTAATGCTATCTAACCTAATGAAGTTCAGCAAGGGCAAGTGTAGGGTCCTGCACCTAGAGAGGAATAACCCCATGCACCAGTACAGGTTGGGGGTTGACCTGCTGGAGAGCAGCTCTGTGGAGAAGGACCTGGGAGTCCTGGTGGACAGCAAGTTAACTGTGATCCAGCGATGTGCCCTTGTGGTCAAGAAGGCCAATGGCATCCTGGGGTGCATTAAGAAGAGTGTGGCCAGCAGGTCGAGGGAGGTTATCCTCCCCCTCTACTCTGCCCTGGTGAGGCCACACCTGTAGTACTGTGTCCAGTTCTGGGCCCCCTAGTTCAAGAGGGACAGAGAACTACTGGAGAGAGTCCAGCAGAGGGCTACTAAGATGATGAGGGGATGGGAGCATCTCTGCTACAAGGAAAGGCTGAGAGACTTGAGGCTCTTTAGCCTGGAGAAGACTGAGAGGAGATCTTATCATTGCTTACAAATATCTA
The DNA here is from genome assembly GCF_034619465.1 of Leptosomus discolor. Taxonomy (NCBI): domain Eukaryota; kingdom Metazoa; phylum Chordata; class Aves; order Leptosomiformes; family Leptosomidae; genus Leptosomus; species Leptosomus discolor. The sequence continues at coordinate 24,536,005 of NC_141396.1, read as the reverse complement.
AAGGGCAAGTGTCAAGAGGATGGGGCCAGGCTCTTTTCCGTGGTGCCCAGTGACAGGACAAGGGGCAATGGGCACAAACTGGAGCACAGGAAGTTCCACCTCAACATGAGGAAAAACTTCTTTACATTAAAAGATGGCAGAGCACTGGAACAGGCTGCCCAGGGAGGCTGTGGAGATATTAAAAACCTTCCTGGACACAATCCTGTGCAGCCTGCTATAGTGAACCTGCTTTAGCAGGGGGGGCTGGACTAGATAATCCCAGAGGTCCCTTCCAAGCCCTACCACTCTGTGATTCGGTGATCTGCAGTAAGTTTTAATTATATAGGAAGTCTGGAAGTTAATAAGCCAGAATCACTAACAAAAAGGTTATAGTTTTTTTTTTATTATTTATAGGATTTGCACATCTATCACGATCTAAAAATATACACACAGGTATACGCTTAAGAGTTATTGTTACAAAAGACATACTTCAGTTATAGGAAAGCTAATATACCTGAAACACAATTCATCATTACTGTTACTCATCATACCCATAGCCAGAAACATTATCCTTGTAGAAAAACAGTTTTACATTTCAGTCTTTTATGCACAAACTTTCAAGTTCTTACAACTTAAATGTGGTTAGAATCACAGAACAATGCAGGCTAGAAGGGACCTCAGCAGGTCTCTAGTCCAACTCACCACTCAAGCAGGGCCAGCCTCAAATTTAGATCTGATTGCCCAAGGACTCATCCTGGTAAGTTATAAAAATCTCCAAGCACAGAGATTAAACAACTTCTCTGTTTAACCGTTCTCATTGTGACTTTTTTTTCCTCATTGCAAGATTCCTAACTGCAGCCTGGGACATTATCCTTGCCTCTTATTGTTTCAGCATACACCTTTGACAAAAGCATGGCTCACACTTCCTTAAAACCTCCCTTCCACTTCTAGGTACATTGTAGTCATAACTATAACCTTAACAGAAAGTGTTGAAAAGAATAAAGAGTATAACTTCAAAACAAATCATGTCAAAAAATTTAAGCATAGTCTGAGCAACAGAATCACAAGCACCCACTCATTAATGCCTATGATGAACACAGAAAATACAGAAAATCAAGTTGATTCAAACTCAACACTCCAAATTATCAGTAATTCTTTTTTAAAGATGAACAAACCTGGGCCACTTTAACGGAATTTTGAGTAGAACCACCAGCATGATATTCTACTTTGAACTTTTTCACAAGTTCTTCAAATCTGTTAAAAAAAAAAAAAAAAAGAAGGTGGAGAAGAATAAAGTTAAACTCTACAATTCTATTTTCCTCAAAAGAAAAAATGAAGGTTAGAAGTAGATGACATCATGTTATTTGAAAACAAGAACTTCAGATACATTAGCTGTTACACATGGTGCAAGCTGGAACATCTCTTTAGATCTTCTCCAAATTACAAGGCAAAGTATAACATCAACTTGAAACCTTCACCTTAAAGTTGCAAGTGGAGCAAATAAGCAAAAACCCACATTATCCAAAGCTTAAGCTTGATTGCAATGAACTGTTAAATTGATAAAATATATGTTTGGAGAAAAATTATATACATGAAGACATTCAAATACTTATTCCACCTCATTAAGTCTAGAAACGTAATGTAAAATTAACTAAGAAGATTGAGGAGATCTGGTGTCTATTTCAAAACTAACTGGACCCAAATAAGAGTGCTGTGTTTCAAGTTTTCATACGAAATAGTACATTTTGATGGGTGAAGAACTTCTATGAACAAATCTACCAGTACATGAGAGAATCTGATAACAGAAAAGCTAAGTGGCTCCAGATGAGCTTTCAAATCATTCAAGTCATACCACTATAAAAACATAGCATTCTCTGATAACATTCAGTAGCATATTGTTAGGTTTGAACATTAAAACAAATATGTAAAGTTTTAAGGAAAATACCTACCCTCATATTTCAAATCAAACTTTAGGGCTGAGACCTAGAGTTCTGTAAGACACTCTTCCTTGTGCAGGATATATTTTGCATCTCTGATCACAGTATACCACAGCTTAAGAACCAGCCTTCTCTCTAATCACAGGCTATAGTAAAGGGAAGTATCACAAAAAAGGGAACTAGAACGAGGGAGTTGTGAAGACTGCAGGGAGGCTGTGCACAAATACTGCATCATGTGTGTAAATTCTAAGCACATTTTAAAATGAGTGGATTAAACAGCAGGATTAACAACCTCAGAAAACGCTAGACTCAGAAGGAAGTACTCCTGCAGGCAAGTTAAAATGTTTACTGCAAAATTTGTCTGCACATTTGAGGTTCAAGATGACCTCAAGGTGAACCATAATTAATAGCATAGATTTGCCCTTAAGGTCTAATAATTTCAGATGTTTACCTTTAACAGATGAAGCTTGCCCAGTTAGATGTATTTCAACATATTTTACTGTATTCACCTTTAGTATCTTTTAAAAGAAGTGACATATCTTTATTTCAGACACAGTGAAAAATGAACGCTGTCAACCCTACCCTTCCTCTCCCCCTCACAAGTCCAATCTCCTTATAGTAGGCAAACAATGGCTTTGGGGATAGATTTGTCAAATAACGACTTGTTTGTTTAAAAGGTTTTGATTTCCAATACCATGGTACTAATAAGAGCATTTTTATTTCTACAGTACTTTAAATTTAAAATCTTTGAATAACAAGCTACTCAGCCGAGCAAACTACCGATGGGCAGACAATTAGAAAGAACCAAGAACTAAATTGCTACATATGCTTTGCACAGTTATCCACACTACCAATTATCCACCAATTCTATGCCAACCAATTGAAACCTCAAATGATAGCAAGTAGCTGGGAGTGGGAAAAAATAACAAAAAACAACAGGAATCTAACAATTGCTTCTCAAGCAAAGACATACAAACTATCATGAACCGATTAAGTACTTTGGTAATATTTTTCTTTCATTTAATTGACGTTTTACCTTTTCAATCAATTTGAGTGTCTACTGCACAAATTACATGGTTATTTTTGTATTCTTGCGTATCTACAAGCATGCCAATTGATATTTTAATTCCTTTACCCAAAGGCCTCTAATGTTTCTATGTCTGTATTATTTAATGGCATGTTAAACCTTATAAAGTTAGTATACTGTAGTTGATCACCTACGTTAGCAGCTCTACATCTAGATAAGTATGTATTTAAATACCTATCTCGTAGTTTGAATGAAGAAAATAATGGTACCTGAATTTGGAAAAAAAAAATGGAAATAGCCTTAAAATACTGTCTGAATTGTGAAGATTTCAAGGTGACAGCTATGTAATCTAAGAAATAATCTGAACAAATTATTTTACAATTACTTAACAAGACAAGCAGTGGCAACCATCTTTCACTATTTCAGATTGAACATTAACAGACCTAAGTCGTTTTCTTTGAATTAAGATAATAAACTCAACACCTCTAAAGGTCTGTTATATTAAATAGAATGAGAGTTTGTACAAATGCAAGAAAAGTAATTTTTATTGGTCATTTTCCACGACACGTCAGAAGGATGATATCAACCATGTTGTTTTAATCCACAAGAGCCTGATGACCAACTTGTATCAACAATGACCTCAAAATTAAGAATGCAAATAGCTTTTTATCTTAGAAGATGAACAGTTAGATATTTTTCAAAATGTCAGCAGATGGCACAGGCAGCATGGGAACACTGACTTTGTCACTATCTGCTGTGATAGAGACACAATCAAAGAGAAGACTGCCATTCGAGCATGCCTCAGAAACACGGCATTTGGTTTTATAAAAGTTTCCATTTTAAGGAAGGAAGTTCAACTGCAGAAACTGCTCTGAGGAGCAGGAATGCTAAACAGAGCTTCTGTGTGTGCTTCAGGACTAAGCTGTTATAACACTTAGGTTAATTCAAGAAAATTAGAACCTTATGAGGAAGACTGAATAATATTTTTGTTTCACGTTCCGCAATTGTTGGTCTTTCTAAGTACTTCTTAAGGCTGTGCCATATCTGAGAACTGTGACACTTCTGACATAGCAACACACCATTACCTTAAATAACAGAATAATAAATCCCACAATCAGCACCATATACAGGGGCCCCCTACTTTTGGTACCATGAATTTGTTCACCACATTACAGCATATTTTAACAAAAACAAGCCTGGATTCACACAGGCATATGTTTTCAGCTGTGATACTGCTGATCAACTCTAGCACTGACCAAAGAGGATATGTTAATGACTTGCTCAATTACATTAAAGGTAATAGCACTTCCAGTCAGCTTTTTTTTTTTCTCCCCTTTTTAAAAAAGGATTGACTCCTAATTGAACTTGACACTTAAAGGTGAGCCTTTTCAGTAGCTTTATTTTTGACAGAATTAATGACTACTAAAAAAAAAAAAAAGTATAAAGTGGTAATGAAGAAGTTATTTTATAAAAGAATACAACCAAGAATGAGAATAAAATTTTTACACTTTTTTTTAAACAAAATACACCTCCTTACCTTGCAGGAAGTGGAGGCTTATTTTTGAAAGGCACAGACTCCTCTTACATATGCCATACCATTGCATCAAACTGGAGACCGCTGTTAGAATTTCCCCCCAGTAAATATCGCTACTGACAATTTCAACACCCTGTTTGCCACTCAAACCATTCATAACCTGAGCATCACTATCCCATCTTCTCTGTATCCTCTTACCCAAACTACGTTTAAACCTTACACTATTCCTTCTCCTTCCTTTAAGCACTGCTTAAAAAGCATGATTTCCTGTACTCTACAGATAAATGCACTCATCTTAATATCAAATCTCTTCAGACAGCTGCAAAGATCATCTGTGTCAGCTAACCGTCTGACCAGCTCGGCTCTTTCCCCACCACTCTTCTAGCCCCTTCTCAGTCATTTCAAGCAGAAGCCGCTTCTCTACAGTTTCAAGGCCCTGCAAAGCGTTATGGCATGGAACATACCATCCTTCATTCGGTACATTCAGATTTACAACAGATTTACAACAGCCTCCAGGCACAAAGCAGTCAACAAAAATACATTTTTCTCTCACTAACCCATGATTATCATCCAATGTCCAGTTAGCAGAATTTTCTATGAATATTAGCAAAGCTTAAATCTTCCTTCAAACTATCTTTTACCATAATGTTTAAAAAAAGTCATCAGCATGGCTGTGCGATTTCCCAAGGCTATTCTTCAGCTTAATGACTGGCAATCCTCTCCTGGATCAATACCCATCTCTCGTAACTTGCTTTATACACAAAATCTGAGGCTTTTTGGAGCTGGGACTATCTTCTTGTTCTATGTTACACAGCAACAAATACAGTCATGGTTGGCTCACCATGGTTTCAAAACCAAACTGACAACAAAAATAAGCACATAAAACATTCCCTGCAACTGAAGGCGGACAATATAAGGCAATGGAGCTATAGTAAGGAAAATTAAAGCAATTCAAGTAGTGCTTTAAGTATTTGGACACAATTTATATTAGACTACAAAGAAACACTTTTTGAAGAGTAAAATGGCCATAGAATACCAACATTCAACTGTCTTATAGAGAGCACACCACGAAAAAAACACTTCTGATGCATACACATCAGAACCTACTTATCTGCAAGAAGTAGAGAAAAGTAACCTCTTGTTTTTCAGCAGGGTAGTTGCCCCGGATATTTTTTAATATATCTGCTTATTACCCAAGATGTACTCAATAGCATAATCAGCAGGGAGCTACACTTTAAAAGAAAAAGAAAAAAAAAAATCAGCTGCCAAAAACAGCTAGAGAGGAGAGAAAAATAATTTTTGCCCTTTTTGCTTTTGTATGCCAGATAATGACAGCCTGAATGTAAGACAAAAATCTGGTTATTTTGTATAATAATAATAACATTACAATATTCCAGCGGATTGTACATTTTTGTCTGGTGTTACAAAAACCTTCAAAAATGCTAAGACGGAAACCTCTTAAATGACCAATAAAAGGTTGCAAATTGCATATAAGTCTGTAACTTTTTCTTTGGACAAAAGCTGGGGCTGGGGAGGCAGCCTTTGTTTTCTCTAGAGAGAAAGGTATACTAGGGTTTGGTATGTTTTCAAGCTATTGGACGAATTTTAATTAGCTTTTCATTAAAAATCATAATTAATGGTGATTCTGACACCTTTCCCAGATATTTATTTTTAGTTGCAAGAAGTAGTCATATTAAGACATGACAATAGCTTAGATCTTCAGCTGTGAGGAGAATCAGACTAATGCACTGACAGTTAGATGTTTGATCCTTTTAATTGCATTCTTTAAATTTATTTAAATCTTCAAATTAAGTAACCTGTGTCAGAACGTCTACGAAATCACTCCATAAATTAAAAAAAAATATGTCAGAGCGTTGCACAATATGAGCATCGTATTATGCAATCTGTTTTAATACTAAAAGTTCAGTAAAACTACAAAAAAGTATCAAATATTATTTTTATTTTTTAAGTAAATCTTCAAGGAACAAATCAACACAGACAGCTAAATAATGCCAAACCTGCATCCTGATTGTTTCGCAGGGCATGGCAGAAGTAGTTATGCATACATCTGGACAAGCCTGTCATCTGTCACATTCTTAGTTTCATCACAGCTTGGGCCAATGCCAGAACAACGCAGGCAGCCACACCGCCAGGCAGATGGGGCACATGTTTTAGAAAGACAGCCTTCCTCGGTCAGTGTTAGCAGGCAAGCTGAAGCCCTCGTAATTTGACCCTGAAGCCCTCATAATTTGATCCTAAGTAAAATCTAATTCAGATTTAAGGAAAAAGTCTAGTCTCAAGATTCAAACATTATAATTAAACCACAAGGTATTATTCTAAACAGAAGTAAAAGAGAAAATACTTTAGGACAAATATCGTGGGTAAAAAGAAAAGTAATTCTTAAAAGCAAGTTTTTAACTCTCAAGAGCGTACCTAATTTCTCTAAATTGTACAACTCGGTGTTCAAAGTTCAAACCCTAGAAAGGATAGTTATATGCATATGAACTATTTCATCCCTAGTGTTTGACATATAACCAATTAAGATTGAGATGCAGATATAAGTGGTTGTTCTTACTTGAAATTGGACCTGAAAGAGCAAAAATACTGCCTTTCAGAAATGAGGTACAATCACAGAGCTACATGAGAAAACTTTGTAACAGCTGCTTGGCAATGACTGACTTTACACAGAGCTAGTTCTCCTTATTAGCTTGGCACAGAATTAAAGAGCTTGGGAATGGATAGGGGAGTAGAGAGGAAGAATGAAACAGACTAAAAAGGAAGTATTGGAGACAGGTTAGCACCGTAGACATATAACACAACAGAAAACTAAATGTGTTAGGAATATGATTGCTACAATTGAATATAGCGGGTTATAATATTTTTCTCCTTTATTTACCAAAGTTCAGGAAACAGTGACTCTTCATGGAATTATTTACTGTTGCAAACTAGAATTTCACATAAAGTATTTTCCTAATCACCTCATCTAAACAAACAGCAAAAGAAAAAAGCCAGTAATTCCAACCAGGTTAGGAATATGAGTACCAAATGTTAATATATGAAAGAAGAAAAAAAAAATGCATAGGCAAATTGCAAGATTCATAGCTTTGAAATATTTTACCACAAATGTTAGCGATGTTGAAAAAAATGCAATTAAATGTCAGTTTGATAAAAGCCAAAAGAACATTTTCCACATGTGCTTGCATTTAGGCATATTGAAACAAGATGGAAAAAGTAACAGTCATTCAAATGTAAGGTTAAAACATCAGCTCTTAAGGATCATGATTTAAAGACATTTCTCAAAGTAATTTTTTTTCTTTTCTCAGCAGAGTCAGGCAAAATTACGCAAGTGCTCTTGAAAAGCCCCCCCTTACTCCAGATTATCTAGATATCTTCCTCTACATTATCTCAAAAATACACATCATTATACCCAGAAGCATTGGCCATCACAAGGCAATTTTTCTGTTGATATTCTGAAATGCTGTAGGAAAATGAAACAAAAACCTATACCACTAGATTATTAAAAGATTACCTTTCTGTTTCTAGCTGTCACTAAACACTACAAATAGATACACACATTATATATACACACTTACAAACTTAAAATAGAGGTGTATGATATATGGTTTAGGTGAAGGAGACCAAAATTTCTCTCCCATTATTAAAGTTCTAATCAAAACATTTTAAAGAGTTTCACCTGAGGATAGATAATCAGAAATATTATTAGAGAATTTCTGTCAGTTCAGTAATTCACTGCAAGTTTATGTTTTCCTCCCACCGTCTTTTTAGAAGAAGGTCTTCCAAAAGATCAGCCAAGACTCAAAAATGTTGCGGATACATCCAGGGATTTGCACCATAGTATTTTTGCAAAACACCATAGCCAGAAATAACTCCCTGCCCTTATCCATAGCCAATAACGATCAAAAGACATTGCAGGCAGGGAAAAGTATGTAGCATTTACCTTCTTCATCCTTGGATGCACCAAAGTATGTTCTGGAGCACTAAGGAACAAGGCCAGCAGTATTCAAAAGCATTTACACTTGCTCCTGATGTTCCCAGTATACATTTGGCAGCTTGTATACAAGAATATCACTTCCAAAAAAACTCTGTCATTTTCTGTTTGCTTCTCATAAGTAGCATGGGAAGAATACACACTTTCTGAAATCTACCAGTAAATTTTTAGTGTCCAAATTTCCTTGCTAACTAACCAATGAAAGGGCAAGTTATTTATCATATTAGAAAGTAATATACTTCCTAATCCTTTTAACATCAATAACTTTGTCTGTCCTACAATAAAAATGCAGGAAGACAAGTAACACAGATCGGTTTTCAAAATAAGACTAAATTTACAAAACTAAAACCAAATTAGAGATCATAACCCTAATTATGCAAGAACCATGAGACCACAATAGATGCTTCCCACTTGGCACAGTACAGACCAGGTGTTAACTGTCAATAAACCTTTAGTGAATGCTAATTGAAACTACTGTTTCACAAGCATCAACTTACTCCAGTTCATATCAAAGTAAAAATTTGGTTAACTTAATAGAATATTTGCCAAGAATATTTTAATATTAAAAGTAGTCAGTCATCAAGAGAGTTTTAGACCTTATCTTTGCTACAATGTAGATTATCTAAAGCTGCAGTACAAATCATATTAAGCTGCCTGTAAAGAGCAAACAAAGAAGACAGATGTATGCACAGTCATACCTGGCAGAGTGAAATATTTTACTATAGTAACTTTACAATGTGTACTTTTATCTATAAATACATGAAAACAGTAAAAAAGAAAAAAAAATAAGGTAACCAAGTTGCAAAGTTTTGCAGAGATGTTCCAAAACTCAGATTAAGAAGCATTTTATCCGAGTAATATTCTCTATTAACATGAAGTCCAAAACAACGGTAATAGTTGTTAACCACAATCTAAATCAATTTTTCTTTCTTTACAATAATATAAATGGTTCATGTCAATTCAACTACACTGCTAAAACATCTATTTTCCTTCACCTCTTGCGCTATTTTAAATTCTTTCCAATCAACAACCAGTCAATAAATTTAAATGAAGAAAACATTAAAACATCAGGATATTTAAGTAAACCGAGACAGTAGCATACATCCACTCTAAGTTCCTGTTAGCATGCAATGAACTATAATAATTTTCCCCATGAACAAATAACGAGTTCAGAAAACCCTGTTTTGGCATAACCAACTGTAGATACTGAGTAAGATTTCTATTTGAGTTCTCTTTAACCTCCCTGTTTCTCAATACAGCTTGGTCTTGAATACCCCTTAAGATAGTCACCTACTGATAGTGAGTAATACCATGAATTTCTGCAGTTCAAAACTACAGGCAGTATTTATTACCGCTCTCAAACTTATTTCTTTTTTGTAAGTTCTTGATAAGTACATAATCATATGCCCACACCTTTATTTTCATTAGGCAGCACTAGAAACTACAGAAGGAATCACTGTTTATTATAAACACCTTCGGAACTTGGGGGAAAAAAAGAAAAATATTTAAGAAAGAAGGAATGAGAATTGTTCAGAACGGATAATGTGGAAATACACAGCTTTCACCTTTGGAAAAGACAAAAACCTGACTCTCCTACAAGCAGGAGGACTTACAGTGGTGAGATGACATCCAAGGACTGGATACATAGAATAGACTGCTACCCGAGAAGATGCATAAATTAATTGCCTACTATGGACACAATTATGCAACAATCTATAGAGTAAGCGTATTGTACTCAAACTAGTAATAAACAAACGAGATCAGGATTTGGAAGCAGCCTAGACATAGCAGACCGATGTTTAGGAAAAGTTAATTCTCCCTGCTAAAACACGGGGTAAGTTTTCCCATGCAAACTTCCATTCAATGGGTGTCTCAAGTGTTCTGACCACAAGACTATTGTCTGCAATGTAGATAAACGCCAAGTTTCTAAAATATAAAATATTAACCTTGATTAACCCAGTCTAAGCTCTGTGGGTTATTTAGGAGCTGCACACACTGATAATACCATTAAACTTGATTGGTCTAAAGCATTTTGTACAGTGACTACACAATATGAGAAGATGGATTAAAAGACTACAGGTTAAATGATCAACAGGTGCTAATAATGCAAAAATATTTATCAGAATAAGATAAAATGTTCTATCTCAATATTCTATTAATAATTGAAAAAAGCAAACCCAAACAGCTAAATCGCAGAATCACAGAATGGTAGAGGTTGGAAAGGACCTTTGGAGTTCATCTAGTCCAACCTCTGTGCTAAAGCAGATTCACCTAGAGCAGGTTACACAGGACTGCATCCAGGAAGGTTTTGATTATCTCCAGGGAAGGAGACTCCACAGCCTTCCTGGGCAGCCTGTTCCAGTGCTCTGCCATCTTTTAATGTAAAGAAGTTTTTCCTCATGTTGAGGTGGAACTTCCTGTGCTCCAGTTTGTGCCCATTGCCCCTTGTCCTGTCACTGGGCACCACGGAAAAGAGCCTGGCCCCATCCTCTTGACACTTGCCCTTTAGATATTTGTAAGCAATGATAAGATCTCCTCTCAGTCTTCTCCAGGCTAAAGAGCCTCAGGTCTCTCAGCCTTTCCTTGTAGCAGAGATGCTCCCATCCCCTCATCATCTTAGTAGCCCTCTGCTGGACTCTCTCCAGTAGTTCTCTGTCCCTCTTGAACTAGGGGGCCCAGAACTGGACACAGTACTACAGGTGTGGCCTCACCAGGGCAGAGTAGAGGGGGAGAATAACCTCCCTCGACCTGCTGGCCACACTCTTCTTAATGCACCCAATAATCAATGGAGAGTAAAAATTATCTAAAGGAAATTATCTAAAGGGAACACCCTCTTGCCACAGAAACAGAAAGGTCTCTTCAGACTTGTAATATGCTTTACAAGAGAAAGATGTGTAAACAAAAGAAGGTAAACATATAGATTGTAAATGACATTAGAAGTACCAAAGGTGATAAAAAGACTCGACACTGACGCTATTCTTTAAGCTACTTAATTTATAGGATAGGGTTTGCCAGTCGTCTTCCCCATCCTGTCTTTCATACAGTTCTCCCTAAATCTTCAAACTTTTTTTTTTTTTAATAAATGAAGCGTTTGCACTACCAAATTCTGGAATTTCAATAAGACAAAAATGAAGCAACCAGACTAACAACTTTGATTAATTACCCTTACATTAAGTTTTTACATGAGTGGCGATTTTTCAGCTGCAAAACAAAGACTCTCATGTTGTATCAGCAGAAAACCTTCAAACCTCAAGGGAAGTCATCAAAGGAGAGACTATGAATTGCACACAGAAATTAAGAAAAAAAATTAAAATTAAATTACCATCTTCAGTAGAGACCAAAACAAAAGTGCTGGGTAATCCTTAAAAATAACGCACTGAATGTTGATAAATTTGGGGTTGTCTCAAGGATGTAAGCCTTATATCGGGCTTACCTATTTAGGAATCTTTCCAGAAGATTCCTAGAACTAGATAACATTCAGATTTCAGGAAGTGAATGATGTTCTGAATTAGGAAGCAACTATGTATTCCTCTCTATCTGTAAAACGTAACTGTCTTCAATTAAACTTCTTTCTCAAAAATGTTCCCCTATTATATCATTACTAGGCTTTTCAGTCTTCAAGTTTCTTGAGGTTTTCATACACATAATAATAAAATAATAATAGTGAGTACATGCTTATTCTTACAGTGAGATAAGTCTCCATTTCAACATATTTTCTAGCTGAAGCTTTAGTTACTTGACAAAATATCTCCTGCAGAGATTAGTCTATTATTATTTGCTCCAGACCCTCTCTGAAAGCAAGAAGCCCATTTTCTCCAGATGACTCATTAAGAAGCACGACAGAATGAAGTGTTCCAGCCTGAAATGCCAACAGCTAAAAATAACACATCCCACAGCCTATGACAATTCAGTCCATCTCTTCACTCCATAGGCACAATCTCAGAGGGTCACCTTTCGGAGAAAAAAAATTAGCATATGCAATGAACAGGGGGGATGGGGGACACCACCCAAAAATCACAAGTTACAGAAAAGCTGCAAGGGAATAGTACTGCATAAATCATTTCAAAAAGTAATGCTCCAAGCAGCACTAAAAGGCTAATTCCACAGCAGAACAACAAGTCATAGATTGAAAGGAAAAATCCAAACATTTGACCCAAATATGACAACACTGAGAAGCTCCCTCTGATAACCGGTCCTTTTGACTTCCCCTGTCTGTGTACACCCAGACACTACAACACTAACAAGACGTGTTTAGTAATGCCCTGCGTTAGTCTTCATGCTATTATTAAGCAGCTTATGGTTGCTGTTAAGTTTCACAGAATCACACCAGTTCTTTTGCTGAACAGTATTTCTAAAAAGCAATATTTATTCATAGGAGCTGTGCATGAAAGAATTTATCTCCCCTCCCAAGGCTGGAATGAAGAAGGAAGAAACTTACCTTCTTACCCTCAGCCCTGGAAAGACTAGGAAAAAAACCCAAACAAATCTGTCTTTATGAAGTATAGAAATACATTCTTGACCAGAAAATCATAGAATCATAGAATACTTGGGGCTGTAAGAGAACTTTAGAAGTCATCTAGTCCAACCCCCTGCAGTGAGAAGCGACATCTTTAGCTAGATCAGTCTGCTCCGAGCCCTGTCCAACCTGACCTTGAATGTTTCCAGGGATGGGGCTTCTACCACCTCTCCGGGCAGCCTGTTCTGATGATTCACCACCCTCATTGTAAAAAATTTCTTCCTTGTATCTAGTCTAAATCTACCCTCTTTCAGTTTAAAACTGTCACTCCTTGTCCTATTGCAAAAGGCCCTGCTAAAAAGATTGCCCTCATCTTTCCTGCAGGCCCCTTTTAAGTACTGAAAGGCCGCAATAAGGTCTCCCCGGAGCCTTTTCTTCTCCAGGCTGAACAACCCCAACTCTCTCAGCCTGTCCTCATGGGGGGAGGTGCTCCAGCCCCCTGATCATCTTTGTGGCCCTCCTCTTGACCCGCTTCAACAGGTCCATGTCTTTCTTGTGCTGAGGACCCCAGAGCTGGAGGCAGTACTGCAGGTGGGGTCTCACCAGAGCAGGGTAGAGGGGTAGAATCACCTCCCTTGACCTGCTGGCCACGCTGCTCTTGGTGTAGCCCAGGGTACAGTTAGTCTGCTGGGCTGCGAGCACACATTGCCAGCTCATGTCCAGCTTTTCATCCACGAGTACCCCCAAATCCTTGTCAGTAAGGCTGCTCTCAATCCCTTCACCTCCCAGCCCGTACTGATATGGGGAGTTGCCCCAACCCAGGTGCAGGACCCTGAACTTGGCCTTGTTGAACCTCAGAAGCTTCACACAGGCCCTCTTCTCAGTGTGGAAAATCCCATGTGGGAACTCAGCAGCTACAGAAAGCTGCTGAAACAAAACAGCAGTGCATAAGCATCTGGTAGCTAACTGTCACACAGTGATCAGTGATCATTAATTTGATATCAACATTTTCTTTACAAATCAATACACATTTCCTCCTTCAGCAAGAGAGCTGGCCTAGTATGGAACAGAAGAAAAGCAGACATAATAAATCTCAACTTAAAAAATGTTCCTGGCATTTTCTCAAGTGACATTCTCATAAACAAAAGGGAAATATGAAATAAAACTAAGTATTCTTAAGTTGTTACTCCAGTAACTGAAAAGCATCAATTAAAACTATAATTTTCTATATAATCAAATTACATCTCAGGCTTGGTCCAGATGTTATTATCCTGTTCTGTTTTGCAGTCAGTATTTATTAGATAATCAGGCACCTAAACTTAGCAAAACCTGAATACATGCAAATAAAAAAAAAAAGAAAAATCACTTTGGTCAATGTTCCCAATACAATTAAATTTTAAAAAGAAAAAAAAAAATCTTTTAAAATGAAGGCTGGTGAGGACCAGCACTGATGAAACAGAAATTTAAGGAAGAAGGACCAAACAGGAAGTAACTGGGATGAGGCAGCAGTATCACAGGGGGCAGGTGTCTGAAGGTAACGGAGGATCAAAAATGTAAAAATCGGTCAGCAATGTAACTCCATTGTGGCAGCTGGGGGAGTTGTGGGAGCAGGAGATTGTGTATTTTTCTAGAATATAGTAGTAAGAATGACAAATGTTACAAGCAAGGAAAATGTACACTTCTCCACTCAATAGTAATGAAGACCCCCAACTGTCAAGTCCAATTTTGGTAGCTACTTTGAGATGAAAAGCAGTCTGGAGAATTAATTGGAAGGCAAGTAGAATAAGAGGTATTAAAACATGATGTATAAGAAAACATTGAAGAAATTGAGTTTAGTCAAGAAAAGAAATGTCTAGAAACAAGATGGACTTTTGAATAATGACTCTCGCAAAGAAATCTAACATTTCTTCATATCCCTTGCAGGCAGGAAAAAATGAGCTTAACTAAGACTTAGACTATACATCACAGGAAGCTAACCACATGTAGTGAGACACCCTACATAGAGGGGGGAGAATCTCCTTCCCTCATATTTTGAGAACGGTTACACAAAGTTTTAGCTATTTCAGCTATATATGTTTAACTTGGTGCTATACAATGGACTTAAGGTTCATACCAGCCCTCTGTGTCTATAATTAAAAGTACAGGAGAAAACTGAATGACGTTTCCTCAGTTTTTATATATCTAGGTTGAACACTCCTTTAATCTTCCACACACACCAACACAAAAGCTCCCACAGGAGAGAAACCACATACAAGGAGATTGCAAAGGAGCTCACCACACAGTTTTTGAAGAAAACGAAAGTCAACAATTCATTTCATTTCAAACAATCTTTCACATTAAGGTCACAGAAGATAAAGAATACCCAGCTGTTCAAGAAATCAGGTAACTGTAATGAAGTTCCACAGAGCAATCACAACCACTTCTCCAAGTGGTAGAAACATTACTTTAAATTTCCCTTTTATAAAGAAAGAAAAATATTACGAAATTTAAAAACCCCAAAACTCAAAACTGTACCTAAATCTCCTGTTGGGGAAAGGTGAAAAAGGAAAATACATGTAAGAATAAAAAATAAAAAACCCCACAACCAAACAAAAAACCCCACAGCACAATAAAAAGCCCACACACATCTTTTTGTAGCATCTGTAGACATTTCAGTATTAAGCATGATGAGAATGATGCAAGAGCCCACAAAGACTAGAAAATCAGCTCAAAGAGCAATTTTGAATACCTAGACAAGAACAGAGTAAGAGAGTTTCCAGGGGCAAATCTGAATGTCCTGAGGTTGATAGAAGAGACCAATTTTAGAAAATATATCTTTTTAAGAGAACATCAAGACTTAACTTCTAGTGATGTACAGCTGTGCATGAAGTACAAATACTAAATACTACTGCTCATATATAAGATCACCCATGTTGAAAAATCTCAATGGTACGATTGTTCTCTGCTCCTCCTAATAAAAATGGAGAGCATCTTCATGCCAGAGTGAAAATCAACAGTATGAACACCATAAGCAGCTTTGGTCCTCATCACCTTAAAAGGGAAACTGTGAGAGATTGAAAGGGGTACAGAGAAGAGCAACAGACATAATCAGAGTAATGGAAATGCTTTCCCATTAACAAAGACGACCAGGATACAGTCTAGAAGAGTCAACTATGGAGAGAAACAATGAGGATCTATAAATCCATCGGCGGAACATATTGTGGTTATTCATATTATCTCATAACACAAGAAATAAAGGGCATAAATGAGCCAGGCTAGTGACAGTTTCTAAAGATGGAAAAGAATATACTTCTACAAGACGTACAGTGAAGCTACAGCGCTCCTTCCTTAGCAGACCATGAATGTCAGAAGCATACTGGATAAATGAATGGACAAAACATCTAGCAGAATTTATTTGGTAAGAAAGCATACACCCCCACCCAACCCCTACCATCTCCATTTCACAAACTGTCTAAATATTATTTGTTGGAAGCTGGGAGAATACTCAACACAAACACAGAGATTCCGTAATGCTTGCTATATGTCACATCCCTCCAGTCTCAAATACTAGTAATTGACCCTTTGAACTGACCGTATGTGACCATAACTATGCTCTTACATAATACCAAGCAGAGGTACATGAGCTATTTCAGCTGTCTTAAGTAGCCTTTGTCACCATGACACACTGCTTTGTTATTGAGAAGACTTGGGCAGAGTATTACATTTACATTAGTGCAGCTCAACCACTTGCAAAAAAACATTTGGCCCTTAGGCCAAAGGCATGTGTTCTTCGCCACATTACAGCGATGCAACCCAATTCAAACACATTTCAAATATATTTTCTATAGTGCATGTAGTCTTGTGGGATAATCCACAGAGTGCGTTACTGAGTGGAGAGCTTAAACAAAGTGTCTCTACTTGACAGAAGATGGCGGGTGACTCCCCCGTAAATTTGAATTTGCCACTCTAAAAGAGAACACCTCTCCAAGAACTTGACTTTGTTCACCAACAAAGCCTATCTTTTTTCTAGCAGAGCTCCTGACTTAGTTTCACCATAAGAAGAATGTCTCAAATTGTGTAAAATTATTTCCCTTTCCAATTTTTACTCACTAATCATACTGTAAAATAGTAAGAGTATTAAAAGAGGCCTCCCTCCAAATCCTTTTCAAGATTAGAGAAGACAAAAAAGGAGATTGAAAACAAACATTCGTCCTGACTCTCTCTGGCTAGGAATGGTAGTAAGAAAATTAAACGTTATACATGAAACATGCCTGAAAGCTTTCTGTTACAGAGCTGTTATTTGTATCAAAACCATATACAAGTCAGTAGGAATGGAAATGCATCTGATCAAAGAACAAGTTGAACTGAAGCAACTTGCAACGTTTTCTCTTTTGCATGCCATGTAATTCTTTGAGTACAAAATTTCAACCAAGGTGGATTAAGACCAACAATTAAATCAATTTTATATCTTTTATTTAAATCCCTAAAGATTTACACTTTTAAAAAATATGTTCTAAATAGGTTATTATAAAAGTCACAGTGAAATAAAAAATTCAAAATTCGAGTTTTTGGTTTTAATAAATAGTTTGATATCATGGTGAACTCTAATTTGTTTGCTTGAGCAAGGTCTTTTCCTAGTGGGTAGGAACAAAGCAGCTTTGAATTACAAACAATACCCTGCAGTCAGTAAAAACTCATGAGGTATTAATTTACAGTTTCATCTGTGATCAGTTAAACTGTATGTGAAATCTTAAACATCTTTAAAAAATACACGGCAAATAGCTCAATAAGATATTTTTTCAACAGTGCTTTAACAAAAACCATACAATATTAACTATTACTGTCAAAACAGAGCCAAATGCAACTTGTGTTTAAAGCCTGCATTCTAGTAACCAAACAATACTGAGAGATGTTATTCTCCAGTAATATCTAAGGAGCTGACACAGAAGTAACAAATACGGTCTCCAAACGCATTTTACTCTGATTTTTAATAATAATAAAAACAAAAGTAATAATAAACCAAACAAAAGTACACCCACACAAGTATCAGGAAAAATGTATATATGTGTATGTATATATGAAATATATATCATATATATTATAATAAATACAGGGTTTGTGCTACAGTGTATATGTTTATCTATATACGACAGATAGCAGTTTAACTGGTCTAGAATCAAGTATTGTCAGCTTATGCTCTTATGTCCCTGATCTCCTCTTCCTCTGGTTTAAAAGTGATGATGTTGTGGCTTTGTGCCATACTTAGAGGTACAACTATATTCGCAGGACTTGCTTTTGACAAAGACAGTTTAGCAGTGATATGTACTTGTGGTCAATTGTGGATACTGGGAATATCTGGAATATTTATACTCCTCTTAAAACATATTTATATTGCTAATATGCATTTATTTCTAAAAAGTAACTTCTCATAACCATTGAATTAACTTTCCATAGTTGTTGCGGACTGCATCCATTTTACAAAACTTTTTCTTCAGCAAAGATTATTAGGTTCTCATTCATTATAGAGGGAAATTATAATGCTAATCTTTAAACAGACGTCCATTATGAACAACATACACAATATAAAATACTTGAAAGCATACTTTTCCAGCAGTCCTCATAGCTTAATAGTAGTTAACGTTCTTCACACGTTTAGAAATACTTGTTTTAAAAATGTAAGACTTTAAGCCATCAGTCAGAAAGGTGATGTAAAACTGTAAGACAGTTTTCACAAAAGTTTTTTACTGCCCTGTAGAACTAGGGACATAAGTACATGCATTTTTTTACTGCATAAACATAGATGGTAGGAAGTTAGCATAGATCATGACTTAACTATTACCTTTATATCACACAAATCTAAATTCCTACTGTGGAAGTGACATATCACTTGCTACTTTTAAATGACTTGCAATGACCGCTACTGGAATGCTACACAAAATATTCTCACGCACAGTAGCACATACCTAAGAGCGTCAGAGTAAGTTATGTATGTGTGCATAACTTTTTAAAAAAAATTAGTTAGTTATATATCATGAACATAATTATACCATTATAAATTACCACCTCATTAATAAAATGTAGTAATTTGATTTTCATTCATGAGGTTCTTTTCTTTCCACTTGTAACTCTGTTCTCCTTTACTAATTAGTAGCAGAGGTAAAATCATTCATTATTACCAAAAAAAAAAAATTAACTTCCAACACATTTCAGTTAATTTCTATTTCCTGGATTTAAGACTGGATTTTTCAGCTATCTGATCTATTCTAATGTGGAAACAGTTGAACTTTAAGCAAAATTGCTAAAGTTTCAAATTGCAGCACAATGCCAAATGGGTTTGTACCCAAAACAGAGCTATACAAAACATACGAAACTGTACTAATGATGCACCAAATCCTTATGTTAAAATTACTCAAGTTCCAAGTCAAACACTTTAAAGTTAGGAAAGGTTGGGATTAAGACTTTGTCTCATTCTTGTGTGTGCTGCTTTCTATTTCATCTGCCTATTCAGCTTGTAGCCCTACACCATCTATCACCACTTACTAAGACAGAATTACTAGCTTTCTTAGCAATATTTTGTGACTTAAATTTCTATAGTACAGTATTTCAATACAAGTATAAACAATTGTATTTTCATAGGATCCCACTGAGATTAAAGGTATAATTATCCTCTTTCTGTGGGAGCAAAGGTAAAAAAAAAAACAAACTTATTTTTGAGAGCTCAACTTGTTATGCTTAGGACCTGTTTTTCTCTGTATCCAGGTTTATCTAGTACCTAATACGTTTGAAGAATAACTTCCACTCATCTATATATGTACTCAGCACATTAAGATCACAAGTCAAACACTTTGGAAAAAAAAAAAAAATCACCTGTGAAAGTTAGAAAATTTGCACAGAAGACTAGAATACAATCTTCCAGGAGATTATTAAATTCTGCTGTAAAGGAACTCTGTCTTCACTTTCCACTATCCCTCTCCTCATTTGTCTTCACATATCCCATCTTCCACATGTATGATGCTCTATAGACAAGGACATCTCTTCATTACACAATCACCACACTTTTCATACTGTGCTCTGAATAGTTCTAAATAAAAATAGTGTATGATCGTACTGCCAAAGACCACCAGCATAGAAATGCATGCTTCTTATCAAGACTGAACAATTTAAGACAGTCAAGCAGCTGATAGTTACTGTCACCTTAGTGGTAATGGCAATAATTGCCTGTATAAATGTTGGTCAGTTTTAACATACAGCAAGGCAGATTACTTTAAATCACTTTCAGAGATAATGATTAGGCACATCCACACTAAAAATACTCCCAAAAGTAAACTCTTGTGTTTCATGAACAATCACGACATTGTTATTGGGGCTGATATTTGACTGCACATTTGTTAGCTTAACTTGTAGAAAGGACAAAAATATTTCCCCAAAATGTAAATACAAGATATCACTGGACAAAGACACATCCTGAAGACATGAAATGAAGTATACAATATCCAGAGAAGTTTCAAAGATTTTTTTTTTCCCCTTCCTCAGTTCAGTTTCAGATCCTATAACAGAAACACCAAACTTGGCTGGCCATTATTATTATGCTAAATCAAGCCTTTACAAATTAAAGAGCTCTAAAAGGCCACCCTGCAAATCTCAAAAACTGAAGCTGCTGTTCATCTTCTGAACGCATGTTTTGTTTAATATGCTCTGTAGGTTTAGGACAGGAATGTGACAGCAACGGCAATGACAGACATTCATCAATGCATCACATTCAAGCCTCAAATCAAGATTCTAGAAGACAAATAAGTATATTTTTGAAAGCCTTTATTGCAAACCATCTGGATATGCATTTTATCAGAAGAAATCTTTAATGTGGACAGACCAAAAGCAGATATAACAAAAGAAAATAAATACTGTACATGAACAGGCAGAATCACAAGAAGTTCTTTTTCGGTTCCCAGGCCTGAGGATAGTGACCATTTTCCAAGTGTTGTCTTACTCCTGTTTTCCACTAATCATTTCCAAAATTTTTCTCACAATCTAATTGTCCTCCTGCATTTTCTCTATCAAAGATATCTGAAAACTTATCATACCTTCCTCTGAGTAATAAAAATTAACTTCCTTTATTATTCAGTTTAGTTTCTACCTAGTATCTTATTTTATGAAATACCTGTTGAAGCCTCTTTTTCCCCTGTGACCCTTTTTTAGTTATACTACACTATTTTTGAGAGGAACAGGGGCTTTTAAGTGACTTCACCTGCAGACCTTGTCTCCTTTTGTTTGCTGGGCTGTCTTTTTTTTTTTTCCTGTTTTTAAGAATTTTCTGTTTCACAGAATCACAGAACGTTAGGCGTTGGAAGGGATCTTGAAAGATCATCTAGTCCAACCCCCCTGCCAGAGCAGGACCACCTAGAGTAGATCACACAGGAACACATCCAGGCAGGTTTTGAATGTCTCCAGAGAAGGAGACTCCACAACCTCTCTGGCCAGCCTGTTCCAATGCTCTGTCACCCTCACAGTGAAAAAGTTTTTCCTTATGTTATTGTGGAACTTCCTGTGCTCCAGTTTGCACCCATTGTCCCCTGTCCTGTCATTGGACATCACTGAGAAGAATCTGGCTACATCCTTCTGACACTCACCCTTTACATATTTATAAACATTGATGAGTTCTCGCCTCAGTCTCCTATTCTCCAAGCTAAAAGAGACCCAGCTCCCTCAGCCTTTCACCCTAAGGGAGATGTTCCACCCCCTTAATCATCTTTGTGGCTCTGCACTGGACTCTTTCAAGCAGTTCCCTGTCCTTCGTGAACTGAGGGGCCCAGAACTGGACGCAACATTCCAGATGCGGTCTCACCAGGGCAGAGTAGAGGGGGAGGAGAACCTGCCTCAACCTCCTGACCACACCCCTTCTAATACACCCCAGGATGCCACTGGCCTTCTTGGCCATGAGGGCACATTGCTGGCTGTCCACTAGGACGCCCAGGTCCCTTTCCCTTACGCTACTAACAGCTCAGTCCCCAACCTATACTGGTACCTGGGGTTGTTCTTTCCCAGATGCAAGACTCTACACTTGCCCTTGTTGTATTTCATTACATTTCTCCCCGCCCAGCTCTCCAGCCTGTCCAGGTCTCACTGAATGGCAGCACAGCCTTCTGGTCTGTCAGCCACTCCTCCCAGTTTTGTGTCATCAGCAAACTTGCTGACAGTGCACTCTATTCCCTTGTCCAGGTCACTGATGAACATATTGAATAGTACTGGTCCCAGTACCAACCCCTGAGGGACTCCACTAGATACAGGCCTCCAACTAGACTCTGTCCCATTGATGACAACCTATTTGTCTGGTTAAAGTCTTTATTTGTGAGCACTTTTGGAAACCATATTAGCTTTGTGTGGCATCTGTATTGTTCAAGTGAATGGCACCCCGTAACTCACAAACTTTTAGAGAGTCTCCAGGTGGCCAATTTCAGTTATTCTTGGGCCTTGCAGAGGGAGAGGGAAAAGAGCATGCAGGCAGTCTTCTTGCACATGTGGCTACTTAAGAGCCCATCAAAGCAGCAGTCACTCTGGTAAGAGAAGCAGATAAGTTAAGCTTCTACAAAGAGAAGGTAAAGCTTTTATAAGTCCAAACCAAATGACATCTACTTGGCCACTAGCTTTTACTGTTCTACCACAAAGGGCATTGCAACTTTTGGCAAATTTAATTTACAACTAATCATTTAAATAACATTAGAAGTGAGACAATTGCCTATATTAGATAATTAGGTATACCATTCAGAATAAACACCATGACCTGCTTAAATGTATTATATTATCAGTTGGTTTCAGCTCATAGCAATAATCTGCTCACAACGAAAGAACTAGTTTCAGTTATACTTCCCCAAGGAAAAACGAAATCTTTTGTAACATATTATTGATAAGAAAGGATTTACATACTCTGTTTGGCACCATGACTTCCTTTATTTCCCCCTATTTGAATGCACCAATTTTTTGGTTAATACACTAAATCTGTTGTATTAAACCCGAACCTGATTAATGATGCACTGTATCAAGCTAAGTAGAATTAAATTAGTGTATAATTGATTAGTGTGTAATTGGAGCAGAGCTGTAGATTTACCAACTTTAATTAGGATGGCTTATTACAGATAATTTACGTTACCATAATATAAAACAGAAAATAGAAGTACTTGGTTCATCAAAAAGATTAACTTAAGATCAGGTGTACAGCCTCATAGATTAGAGGAATACAAACTAATGCCTTGCAAAGTTCTTTAAGACAAGTAAATCATAACAAGCTAAATTCTTTAAAGAAAGGCAAATTGCTGATTAACCTTTTACCCTGGATTTCCTAAGCAATTAGACTGTTTATACTAATTTACTATAATAGACCATTCTAATACAAGAGGGTAAATCAAAAATGCTGCTACAATTAAACATCGAATCCTTTTAGTCAACAGGCAATACTGCCAGACAGAATGGAAAGATGATTACTACTCTCAAAAGTGGAAAAAAACCCCCACCAAACACAAACCTTTAAGATTAAAGGGTACAAAGCAGATGCATTTACTAAAGCAGCAAAAGGAAATAAACAGCAGCAACTCAGCTACCAGACCTCACTCATGTTTTCTTAATACTCCTTTAGATGGCAACTCCAGTCTAGACGGAGGGAAGAACTGCACATTCCCCTGAGTACACTGCCACAGTAATTATGTTCATTATCATGCATGCTAAAAACAAAGATATAATAATCTACCAGTGAATAATTCATACATTGTCAGGGCCCTCTATGATGTTCATTACTAATGGTACTACTTACATGGCAAGTTAGAACGCAATTTTTTAAAAGATGTTTTCACTACAAACAAAATCTTTGAGTCAAGTAATTTTTACCTTCTTAACCACTAATGAATTTAGTAACCAGTAGAAACATTTTTTTTTTAAATCAATTGCTTGTATATTTAAATGAATACCAAGCAGGGGAAGTGAAACAGCCAGTGGGCAACTTCACAGATAAGCATAAATCATTATTTTAAGAGGTTAAAACTTTTTTTTTTTCTTGTAAAGTAACAACAAAAGAAGAGTCAAAAAGCTTTAATAACAATCGTTGGTCCTCCCCACCCCCACCTCCCAATGCTTGCCTTATTCACTACCAAGATTAAAACATCTTTCCACTGATTTTACCTAAATACTTGCCATCTTTCTCACAGAATCTAAACAAACATCAAATTTAAGAAATATAATAAAACTGACCTACTTGCTTATTATAATCAATAATGACAGTGTTTTCCTCTTATCAGAATTAAATTCAGTATCTCTATACCTAAGATTTTTGCCTCCCATTTTCACTCGCTTTTATATTTTTCTTTCATTACAACTGCTGAATTTAGCTTGGAAAAGTTAAAATTAGTGCATATTAATCCATTTCAAAAATTGTTTCAGGTTTAGAACTGCCATAACTTGACGAACAACCCACACATATTACTCAATTCTCTGAATCAATGTACTTAGCTTCAATAACTTCAAAGCAACAAAGTACAAACCCCTTATCATCGTTTTTTTCCCTCCTCCTGCTCTCTATATTGGTCCCTCCTAAATATTTTTATATGTTAACAGTTTATCTAATTTAGACATTTTTTACTCATACAGCTTATCACTAGCATTGCTCTCTGCATACACAAGGTATTAAGACTATGATGAAATTCAACAGTAATAATCACAATTGATCATAATTCTGGTTTAGTTTTTGTATGCCTATTATGAGCACTCTCAGCAAATTCATTCACACTAAATAAACAAAAAAATGAGTCTTCTAAGATAACCATGAATAACTATCCAGTTTTATCAGCCCATGTAACAGACATGATTTTGGCAAAATGAAACACAAAAATTATGAGACTGATAAGGAGTTAATTCAAAGCATATGCATGACCAGTACCCTTCAGCATCAAGAAAATATTTAGCAGAATTAATTGGTACTCAGGCTCCCCTCACACACTTCCATGAGCATTAAGGGAGGTTGCAATTCTGTGCACCTCCAAGTGGCTCAGAGCTATGAAACCTCTAGTCTCACTAAGGCATTGTATTAATGTTAACATGAATTCCCTGTAAGGAACTGGACATTCACAAATCCAGGTCTCTTCTTCACGCATTAAGAGTCTACGACAAGTAAGAAAAAGCTCAGTACTTAGACGTTCAAATTCAGTTGTACATGGAAATGTTTAAAGTTTAAGAGGACTCTGTGGATCAGAGGTCACAACTTAGAGGAATCAATAAATACATTTGTTCTTACTATTAACTGATTATCTGAGGAAACGGAATTAACTGCCTCAAGTGGTTAAAAATATCCTATAACACACAGTACTTGTCAATGTCATATACACTTGGTAATCTGCTACTTACACTGCTTCAAGACTGCTATACACTAAGTTTGTACAATTTCACTTCGTTTGATTTAAAACACAAACAGTGCACATTTCAATGTGGCTCAACTGTAATTTCTGGTTCCACAAAACTAGCCACAGGATTAACAGTTTACCCAGGATAGTATCACCATTTGTAAAGGTTTAGAAACAAAATCAAAGTTCAAATTTTACTTTCACACACTTCTCCCAACTGTTGCTTCTCAGGGTAACTTTAGTATCTGACACTTTTTCAAACTTTCCGGTATACTAAATTTCTGATTTTTCCTAATCAGCATCTTCTTCCGAATATATTATGCTAGCATACCATCCCGATCATTAAAATTGGAAAAGCCTTTTATTTAGAAGGTTTTATTAAATAGACACAATGCTTGCCAACCAAAGATTAAAAGCATACTAAAAAGGAAAAGAAATGCAACTGTTAAAAATGAGACAGTATTTGTGGACACATTTTAAGAAGAAATCCAGAAGTATGCAGGTATATTTGATTTTTCAATGGGTTTCACTGAAATTATTCCCTGAACAAACTGTGATAGTCCTTTTATTCCTTTCCCAGCACTGCCACCTCTCCATTATCTACTTTATTATACAAGTACTCATGCTCCAGTTGGTCTCTAAATAAATCATCCTCCTATAAGTAAGAGAAACTAGTTCCACTCTTAAATTATGAAATTAGATCAATTTTCTGGCACTTTAAATCAATGTAACTAATGGTCTAATTTCAAATCAATTTGATGCATGTAATTTACAACAAGCATGTACGTCCTTCCTCTGAAAGGCTAACATGAATCTTACAATGACCTTACCATGATTATCACAGGAGTTTAAACAAGCTAAGAACACTCGGCTATAAGGTTTTCAAGAAGAAAAAAAAAAAAAGCCTCCACTTCCAAAACCCCTTGAAACTAAAAAAGCCTCCACTTCCAAAACCCCTTGAAACTTAACCCATACAAGGTCAAAGTGCCGCTGATCTAAACATACTATCAACCCCCTCTCATCCACAGAGGTAGGTCAGGTTTTTCATGCCTGGTCCACTGACACTTTGGCACATGTTCGTATTTTTTCCAGAAGTTTAAGAATATAACTGGTTTCTCGCTCTCACACTCAACAGTGATACAGTAACAAAACTCACCAGAAATTCAAGCTCACTGGTAACTCAAGATATGGTAGATATACAAAACCACCAAAACCATTTCAGGCTGAGGAATACAGTAATCCAGAAAGTTTTAAATCCTATACACCAGGGAATCAGGCCTCAGTCTAGATGGTCAAGTCTAACTTCAAAACAGAAGTCACAAAACCAAACCCAAAGGAACAGGTTACCAGTAGAAGAAATCTGAAGAGGAATTAACAGGCTTCAAAGTAAGTAAATAATAAATAGAAAATAAAAACCAAACCTCAGAGAAGACAATTAATGCATCATATAAGAACTTCCTCCTCTCCTCTGTTAAAACTCACATCACTTTCTTTCATGTTTGTCAAGAGTTCAGAGGGCTGCAATTCCCCAACAAGGCTGCTTATTTCACTCACAACCTGGATGGTACAAACACAGAACTATTGCATTTCTTTCTTTCACTACTCCCATCGTCAATTTTTCCCATGTTCCACTGCTACTTAATATCTGTGAACTTTGTTTTACTTAATTGATTTTGCAAGGAGCAATTACTCTGACATCTAAGTACTGCAAATGAAATTAAAAATATGAATGATATAAAAAAACCCTGCAATGATATTAAAGTCTCTATTAAAACAGTTCGTGCTAGTGCTGCCGTGACACATATGCCTGAAATTTCCATTACCTGGGCTGTTTTTAAAAATACGTTCTGCAAAGGTAATTCTTTTTCAGCCGCTTTAGTGATAGGCAGCCTTGCTCTCCAATTATTAAAGGTAGCACAACATCACTAAGTGGCAAAAATGGAAATACAAACCAGTACAAGAATATATGGGCCATTTGAATTACAATACAATCCTCTCCATAGCTGTAGGCAACCACAAACAATCCAGACCAGCCACAGAACATACACTTCACATACCGAAACCCACACTTAGGATACCTTCCTGCTAACGTTAGCCTGAACTGTATCGTAACAAAATACCAGGTTTGCCATAGAGCGGGTGGGGGAAAATCAATGATCAATAAAAAATGGTAGAGAAAGAAGGTAGTAAAAATGTCTTTAAGTTCTTGCAATATTAGTAAACGTATTAGATGACAGAGGGGACTCCCCCATGTCCCAGAACACACAAGAAAGGGAAAACCAAAACAGACCTGCACTTAAAAAGTCCTAATGTATCTCATTCCACACCCAGTGAACCATTTATACAACTTCAGTTCATGAGTATGACATGCCTGACAGGCATATAATATATTTTAATACCGCTAGAAGCACAGCACACTTTGTCACATATCCTGGTGCACTAGTATTACCACTACCATTACCTCCCGCAAGTCTGAGACATATATGCAAAACCAAGTTATGCACATGAAGGGAAAGTCTCTCCTAGTTACTGCATGCAGGCAGGCAAAATCCTAAAGGACTGGAGGAATGCAACAAAAAACCTAATTCAAACATAAAACTGAACACAAGCTAACACAGCACAGCCCACAAGTTTTCCCTATAGACTGGTAAACTGATACCATTCACTTCAAGGAAAAAACAGGTACTTCCTCAACTGTACCTTTAAGGTGAAGAGTAGAACTTAGCTTGAACTGTAAAAAGGGGTGCAATCAGCTATCCCTACTCCATACTCCAGTTTATGAAGAGCAAACATTTTGCAAAATCTTAACTGTATGGAAACATCCCTAAACAAACATTACTAGCAGCCAGTACATGCATTCTAGTCCAGTCCTGATTCTTCTCTTACATTTCAATATCACATTAGTAGTTGTTCTTTTCCAAGAACAGAGTGGTGAACTCTTCACCATGTTTTCACTTGTTCATTCTTCAAAGAAGATAAAAGCTTCCTATACACAATAACCACTATGAGCTTAGCAGCAGCAGAAAGGTTTAATGATGCCATTATAACTATGCAGATAGCTCGATGGATAGTGCATTGCCCCAAGAAGTCCTAGGTCTAAAATTAATTTTAAAATTGTATATATGGAGCCAATGGTAAAGCCAGATATTTAGCTGTTTTTTGGAGTAGGCATGCCCTGTACAAGTATTTCAGGGCATCTGTCAGACTAGCTCTTGCCTACTCCCATAGCCAGAGTTCATAGCAGTTGGGACAGATAAGGTATGCCCCCACGAAGCATGCTTTCTTTTTTGTTTTGCCCAAAAAGAATTCAATTTATGTGCTCAGAGATCACTCTACAATGGGAAGCCACGTGTAGTAAGTCAGGACAGTTGGAAGATTCAATTCAAAAGCAGAAGAAATCCAAACTAGACACTAAGATAGATGCATCTATGGAACACATCAGTTCTATCTGCCCAGACAGCATCCAGATTAGCGAAGGTCTTTTCCTCAAAGGCTAATTCCCTGCTGTGTTTTTAGGATTACATGTAACATCCATCTTCCCAACTACTATTCTTGTATGTAAATCCAATGAGTCAGTTTAATTAAGCGCCCTTCATTTCTGTATTAACACTGACTGGCTTAGATAACCTACCACCTATTTAAACAAAACAAAACAAAACAAAGTAGTATTTACATGAACAGGGCTGATTTCCAGAGCTATAGTAACCAACTGTATTATAGGTAGCATTATACCTCAGACAACCACAATATTTACTTTCTTCTCCCAAAACCATGGACACAATCTCGCCTTACCACCACAAAGTACACAGAGGAGATAAGGCTATAGCAGACACTGCCCCCAAGGTACATTACTTGGGGTAAATGACTTGCCATTCTACCAGCACCAGAAAGGGTTAGGCTAACAAGCAGTTTTCATCCTTTAAGACAAACCTATACAGCCTCATTGCAAATCTACATTTGCATGATGAAAGAGCACAAAGAAAAAGAAAGTCCATAAAATGAATGCTTCTTTCTATTAAGAGAAACTGAAACATGGAGCACAATTAGGAAAGTGGTAAATACACTCCTTGGACTAACAGAAATTTGCATATCGACATATAACACAGTAAAAATAGTAATTTTAGATTGTTTAGATATACATATAATACTTGCAAATATTTCTTCAAGATAAACACCAGTTTGAAGTCTGCACTTAATATGATCAAATGTTCTTCATTAGGATCAAAGTTCATCCAATTCAACAAAGTTGTTTTAAATAACGCCAAGTATGCAGAGACAAGTCATGATGTAATACGAGAAATTTACACACTGTGTTCCCTCTCATTGTGGCTTTGAGGGTTTAATGCAAAATCTAACATCTAACATCTGCATATGCTTTCCTCCGCCCCAGTTTATTAAGGACTTAACAAGGAAAACCAATTTGTTTCATAATCATCAAGATACTGCATGCAGAATTTCCATTCCTTCTTCCAACCAGCTTACCAATTTCAGCATGCTTCATTTTAGATCAGTTTGCATGTCTTAAGCTCCCAGATTGGTTTACTCTTGGTTTGCTTCTCTTTATACCAAAAAACATGCTCCAACACTTTGCCTTTTCTCCCTACCAAGATGCTTGTAGGCTGTTGTCAAGTCTGGAACACCACCTCTCAACACTGAAGTTTTTACACCAGAAGAAGAGGACTTGCATATGAGGCAAGCTGTTTCTGGCAGAGCTCCAAGGTTTTCACACTTCTCTTCTACTTGTGCATATCTCTCCCCACAGTGAAAGGCAGAGCTCCCACAGACAGGAGCTGGTAATTACATGACCAAAATGGGGCAAATCCAGCACCTCATCTTTCAGAAAGAGCGGAACAACAGAGTAACAAATGAAAGCCAGCTTACAGATTTAACTCAACTGTGATATGGAGAATAGGTGAAGAAGAATCCAGGATATACATTATTTAAAAAAAAAAGACATCAGAGGAGCATTATAAAAGGCCACTTTTCCCTCTCCATAAAATGCACCTATTAAGGATTCTCACTTTTACACGATGCAGAGTTTGAATAGTATCCCAACTCACAAGGGAAAGCAAAGAGGTAACATGAGGCACTAATGCTTAACAACCCGGAGTTCTAACTGCTTTTATGTATGAGAATGGATCAAGGAAAAAAAATATATAGTTGGGAAAGAAAGGTTAAAATAAATTGAGAACAGAGAAGAAGTTGGAGAAGGGACTTCTAGTAATCAGAGAAGACTTGTGAATCTACATTAAGAAGATACTGGACCCAAAAACACGAGGCCTGAACAGATGGTATCTTTAAAGAATTCTCTTTATTCATCAAATGAAGCTGGATGCTCTGAAACAATATCTGTTTTATGAAATCTCTCACGACTACTGTACATTATAAATTTAAAAAAAGACATATGCTACTACTACATCTTGGTTGTTGAACATCCTATCTATATTCACAATCACACTGACTAAAACATGAGTTTGTGATGTGTTACCTCATTACAGTCAGAAAACGAATCTCTAGTAATAAGAATTTAAGTGAGACAGACCTATGACACACTGAACATGAGATTTCCATGTGGGAATGTATCTAAGATTTCATACTCCTTCAAACAAGTGATAATTCTGCTTAGCTATTTCATACAGAAGCCAGAGGGCATAGTAGCAGTCACAGAACATAATCACTCTTTCAAATGCAGACCCAAAAAAATCAAGAAAAACAGGTATATCTACAATCATGGATCTAGCTACAGTGATACATAAATTTCATTCCAATTACTGAAACTTTTTTGCATGGACAGTTAATTTTTTGTTCTATCATATAACACAAAAATTAAAAAAAAAAAAAATCTACAGATACATGTCAGCTTTTTTCCCCCCTGTTAAGTGGAAGATTATTTTATAGTGACCCTATAAAAAGATGTAAAACAAAGTATGATCAATGAAATCATAAAATATATTAATCAAATTTCATTAGTAACTCAGACAGACATTACACCGTCCAATAAACACTCCACAGAAGGTTTCCCACCTTCAATTACCAGAATACAGGTTCTTGCAGGTATTTGATCTTGTTTGTCCCAGGGAGATGGACACAAAGAATGCAAAGGGGTTTTCCCTTTTTAATTTCTGAAACACATCCTTTTCAGGTATTCAAAAGATGAAGAAATAAAAATATATCACACTTAAAGGAGTCATTCAGCTTACATTGCTGTGCCTTTAGATGCAATAAGATTAACATTAGTTAAGATCTTTATTTTACTTACTCTTAAGCATTTTAGGTCTTTTTGAATGCCAAGGGATTTTAAGAAACCTAAGTGGAAAGTGGAAATTTAAAAAATAAATAAATAAATAAATAAATCACAGTATCTTTAGCTATCCATTCACTTCTATCAACTGGGAAGAGTTAGATATTCTACAGAAAATATATAAACATGTCTACCAGCTGCCATGCAGAGAACTCAGTAATAACAAAGGGGATTTTCAACCAGAATCAAATCTCTTCCATCTTCTCAACCATCAATGCAAGAGAAATGGATCCATTAATTCATAATCCTTTTAGATTATGCTTTTGTCATACTTCACCTAATACTTCAGATCTCTTTTCAATTTCCACCACCCATAACGTATCTAAACTTAGATTGCCTGTTTCAAGTACGTACATCCCATAGCCTACAGCCCAACAGACACTTCAAGTATAAGATCAACACCACTTATCACTGTTGTAAAAACCCTCAAGTGAAGCTCCAAAGTCTGCTAGCCAGCTTCCTGTCAAACTGCTGCACTTCACTTTCCAGCAGAGATTCCCTCTGCCTTCTCACTGCACCATGTCCCTAAGTCTCCGAATAGTTTCCAAAACTTCTTTCAGAAATCATTTGTCTGCCCTTCAGGCCAGCTTCTCACAGACCAAGTCTAACTTCATCCTGCCAAATCCCAATGCCTGCTCTGGAGTAGAGCTCTAGGAAGAGAATTGCTTTCTCTCAGAGAACTCAAGGTACATAGCATTGCTTTGTATAAGTATATATACATACTGTTATCTCAAAAGTTTAAGCCACCATCAACAATGTGTGTGCTAGATAGAGCTAACAGCTACAACAGCAAGTAAAATGAACACAGTAAAAGAGTTAATGAGTTGAGACAGAAAAGAGAAAAATTAACAATGTTATCTGACAACTGAAAGAAATTACGTACCTAACATAAACAAAGGTCTTCCAGGTGCAGATGGAGCAACCAGACAGCTTCCAATTTCAGTAATGAGCATATCCAACAAGCAGCCTCTTGAAAGACATACCTGCTGAATGTAAAACTGCTTCTTGATCAGAGACATAAGGAAATCTGGTTTCTTAAGAAAGCATATTCTATACTTCCTACCCCAATAGCCTTATTTCTCTGTCATGTTCCTTAAGTCCCACCACAGTACCATCTCACCCTCATCTTGTCCCACCTCCTCCAACCTACCTGTTTGGCTGGTGAAAATGTAGAACCTGTTGAAAATGTAGAACCTGTTGATTTGGGTTTCCCTGCATTGTGGTTGACTAGGTAGTACCCATAGGTTTTTCCAGCCAACTAGGCATGATGCTGCTGGGAGCAAATAACGTCCAAGTTGTACCCCACCTTTCCCTCCATGGGACTCTCTTCTTAATCAAGCCACTAACTTGCTTGAAACCTGAAGTAACTTATTATCCTACATGTTTGCTGCCCTGTCAAATATGGTTATGATATTGCTCACTGAGCTTACAAACTGTTAGAAGACAGATACAGGATAGCTCAATTGGTAAAAGAGATAGGCTACAAATACACAAGATGGTGTCTTGCCAAACCCCATAATCCCGAATTCAGTCCTTCTGAAGTCAGGACTGACAGCAGCAATAGTTTTCTTAGGTTCTAGGGATATTTTTTTTTCCTTCCTCTCATCTCCCAGGCCTCTTAAAAAAATTTACTCCAATTGCTCTGGAGAGATCGAAATATGTAAAAGAAGATGGAAGGGGGAAAGAAAGCAAGCATAAAAAAAAAAAAAAAAAGGGTTTTAAATCAGCATATAGGAAAATTGGAGTATGTTTCCAATTGTTCATAGCATATTCAAAGATGAATTTCAGAATTTCTAAAGCCATTTTAACTCTCATATCTAGCTTATCAAACTGCAATCTTTAAAAGAAGGTGCATCTTTCCAAGTAGTTATTCACTTCGTGAAATGCAAATTTATAAGAAGAATTCATTTTCTCCTCTCTCAAAAAACATGAAAGGCTTTCAAAAGCTTATTTACCTTCCCATTTATACAAGGTAATGCAGTATATTTGCATAAAACAGTCAAAACTTTTTTTTTTTGGTAATGTAATAGGTAGCTAACTATGTAACCCCTGCCGTTTTAAAAGACAGTCCCCTTGTTAGGAAACCGTTCAAAGTGACAATTTCAGTAACTCAGCATCTCTTTCCGGATAATTAGATGTACTATGAATATGCAGATTTCACAGAGCTGATTGGCTTAAATATATCCCATTCTTCAAGAACACCACATTCCATAAAAATCAAATGTATTACCAAGCAGCAGGCTGTCATCCAAACTTGTATTAAACATTCATCTGCAAAGCTCAAATACAGATCACACCAGATAGAATTACCTTTGCGAACATACAGGTTATAGATTAGTATCTTCCTGTTGGTACTGTGACCTGTATACACAGGATTTTCTTGCAGCAGATCTTTACAAAATCTTTGGGGAAGACAGGAGTGGAGATTTCATGCTGTCCACATTACCACAGAATAACAAGTTAAATAATATAACAATAGCACCATCCAGTGGCAATATCTTCCCTTTAAGAAGTTCATCACTCACATCATTTACAGTGATCCTGCTGGAGCAACTGTAAAACAGCTAAGTAGGGTATTTCCAATTCTAATCACAGTTTTTTGAGCAGCCAGCATCCCAAGAACATAGGTATCTTGGTGGGAAATGCAGTGCTAGCAAAGAGTCTGAAAAGAGCAACTGCACATACAAATAATTGTGCAAAACCAATACTGAACTTCAAGTATTAAACATAAGATTCTGCGACTTGTAATATTTACAAGATCTGTAATGCAAGTTTAATCCAATGCTGAAATCCTAATGCATTCACTGAAAGCTGAAAAGGCTGGGTTTGTGAACTAGGCATCTCCTTATTGCTTTTTAGGTAGAAAATGATTCAGTGTCTTCTCAGTATATACTTTTAAAAAAACCAACAAGCTGCCATCACCACATTCCCCCCCCCAAAAAAAAAAAAACAAACCCCAACAACTGTTCTCTGTCTCATTCCTCCCTCTACTTTTTTTATTCATATGCAGTTAAGTTCCTCCCTTCTAGTCATTTGGTCGATGTCTTATTTCCTCAGAAAAATATAATATTTTATAGTTTTGGGTATCAGAATGGTGACCTCTACTCATGGTAAGCACCTCTGGCAGAGCCAAAAGAAATCACAAAAGAAAATAAAAGAGAAAAAGGCCACTGTACAGTAATTGCCATCTGAAATAACCAATATGACAGGAATAGAGAAAGAACAAACTGGTTTTAAAGACATTTGCAGGGTGTTTTTCTCAGAGTAGAGACAATAAATGAAGTCACACAGTTTAACAGTTCAGTGTCCAATTTTGACACCGGCACATCCTTCCAACTTAGGAAAGACTCCCATAAATTCTATCAACCACTAACACATGTATTTGGACAACTACGATGGCACGATTTTCTCTTCATTGTGAAGTGGAATGTTCACACACTGGGAGGTTTTAAGAAAGTTGCTGTTTCAAAACATTCCCATAGCTGCTGCCAGGATTATAACCCAATTTTTTTTTTTTTTTTTTTTAATAAATTCAGAAATCTGCAGGACTGCCAAGAGAAGGGAATGGTAGGCTTATTCACCGTTGCATACAGACATGTTTCACTGTTGCTGAATGCTAGAAATGTTAGCTGAAGAGATCAACTGCTTTAGAAAAGTTATTTATGTGAGTTCAGAAGCAAATTAGAGTAGCCCATCTTAGCTTTCACCAAATCTGTAGGATAACCTGTCACTACAGTTTAAAAGCACACTGTTAACTACTGTAGTTGCATATCTTGTTTAAATACTCACTTTCAACTTAAAGCACACAACATATTTTTTGCACTAATATTGAATTTCCCAAAATACTTTTTCCAATACAGTGGAAGACTGTCATTCTATCTTCCTGTCTTTGATAGTCCAATACAAGACCTGCACACATCCTGCTGACCTACATCTAGGACAAGCAGGATAGGACAATATGTGTGTGTATTTAGGTTTTTTTATGCAGATATTAGAAATTAATAACTGAAATTAATTAATACCTTTATATTCTCACTGTCTGCAGCTCTGTTGTTACTCCCCTCGCAATCAGAGCCAGCTACATCAGTTAAAGAGACAAGGCCAGGCCAGGACACATGTACTGGGGCCCACAGGGTGCTTAAGATGCTTAACAGGCACAGGGAGTTTATCTCCACCACCTCCCACAGGCTCCTGCACCAGCCTGAATAATGCATATTGGTTTCAGCTGCTCAGAGACACTGGCACCTGCAGCTGCAACTGCACCAGCTGACTCATGTGACCAGAAGGTACCACTGAATCCCTTGCAGCAGCTGCACTCCATCTGTGATCACTGGTTTGGGGACAGAAGCTGCAGGGTGTGTCAGTTGCTGTTTCGCCTTCTTGTAAAGCAAGGTTATCTGATCATCCAGTCAGTGTGGTATTAGGGCAGGAGACCCCCTTCAGAATAAGCAGATGGCTCAGTGGTTAAAGCATGCGGCTTCTGAATTTGGTGCACGTTTCCCATGCAATTTGGAGCCAGCTACATTCCCTAT
The DNA here is from genome assembly GCF_034619465.1 of Leptosomus discolor. Taxonomy (NCBI): domain Eukaryota; kingdom Metazoa; phylum Chordata; class Aves; order Leptosomiformes; family Leptosomidae; genus Leptosomus; species Leptosomus discolor. The sequence goes on along the minus strand of NC_141396.1, from coordinate 24,499,871 downwards.
TTGTTTTGGACACAAATCCATAAAACTACAACCTTATCTAAGAGGAAGCTGCAAGAACAAATCAATTTAAATGTCAGACACCCATATACAATGATTACTGAGCTATAGATCAGAAGATAAGATATTTCCTGGCAAGTCTTCAATGCTATTCATGATCAGTAAGAAATCAAGACAGCTTTATACTAAAACACAAACTTATCTCCCTGCAAATATAAAACCGTATGTCCATTCTGGACATATATGCTTACACTGCTATGTAGGGGCTTCTAGATGCCCTGATTAAATCAGTCAATTTTTAGTAGTGTGACAGAAAAGATCATTTAAATGGCTTTAAGTCTCATTATTTTCTTCACACTACAGGCTACTCTGCCTGCTCAATATTTTTGCCTGTAGGGGTGCATAGGTTCACAGAATCTTACCCTAGCAAATACATATGCACATTCTCTTTGTGTATGGCCTTGTCCTGCCAATCCTGCACTGTTCTGGCTCCCCAGTTTAGAACCATTGCCTTTCTTCTCCATTCCATTCCATTCCTATGCATTCTGTAACCTACCTAACTCCCTCCTCACTGTTCTTTCTCCACTGTTTAGTTGGCTTATGGGCCTCTGTATTTCATCCTGCAAGCCCTCTGACAATTCATGGTCTTACAGAAGATTTGATGCAAAGGGAAACGTCTGTAATGAAACAAAACTGCCAAATTTTGTACTGTGATTTCTCGTAAGAGGAAGGCTCATCCACAAAATCTACTTCAGAAGAACAAAGAACCGTTCTTCATAAATTATATACATCTTTGATCACTCCAACTTGAAAATGATGACCAACTGCCTCGAACTCATGGTCTCCTGCTTACCAGGAAGCAAAGAACAACAATCCACTCCCAACAACAAGATAAACTAGCAGCCATTCCAAAACAGCAATTTTCAATTCTCTGAAGCCACAGAAGAGATTTGAGTCACAAAGCAACACTTGCAGGAATTAAACATGCAACATTATTTTGTTGTTGTATTATGTACTGTATACAGAGGAATTCTGAGTATCAATTATCTGAATTGTTTAAAGTATCTACTTTCTTTTCCTGAATTCATTCATTTGGGGGTGGGGGGAAGCCAATCATATTTGAATTGGTACAGTTACCCTAAAGATCTATATAGTAAGAGATGCTGTAAATTTTAAGCTTTTTTTTTTTTATTAGTTTTGTTTCTTAATTAATCTGAACGTTCATACCAAACTAATTTTTAGTTCTAAGGCATACCAACCAACATCTCCAAAGTGACACAAAAATTTACATTTAAAGATAAATATTTATTATTCCAATACTACTCCTCAGAATACTGCACTCTGTCAGCTTTGAGTCTGATGTATTTTAATTCGATGCCTTAGAAAATTCCATGCTCCATATGGCAAGGCTACAGCTGGAAAATTGTATCCCGTTTTCGGCCACACACCTCATGAAGTACCTAAAACAACTGGAAGGAGGCCACAGGAAAGCAGTGAAATCGGGAAGAAGTTGAGATGATGTGAGCTGCAAGAAGAGATGTATCCTGCATTCTCCAGTCTACAGATGGGGAGAAAAGGACAGACTTGAGAACATAAAAGCAATAGGAAGGGAATAATCTGGTCTCTGTGTCAGTGGAGAATAGGACAGCTAATAGAACTGAACTGTATTCACAACAGATTAAAAACTAGATTTAGTGTGGGGAGGGGGAACTTCTCAGTGGGAATAAAGTGGCACACCAATACAGATTAAGTAGTAAGATTGCACTGTCTCCACATGGCATCTTACTATTTCCAAAGATCTTTAGAGGAGGCTAGACAAATATCTGCCAGAAATGACAAAGATCCATCCCTAGCTGGATTAGGGGAATGAAACTAAACGATCTCTTGAGGTCTCTTTCTAAAGTTCTATGAAAGTAAAGGCAATTAATGGACAGCTACTAAATTATTTTCACACAAGCCATTTAATCTGCTCTGATAGATGATCACCTCCTTTAAAATAGCAGAATCCACTAATTGGAATCGAGCACTAATTGGTACTCTTGGGGTTAAGCTTAAGCCAGAAAAGATTGAATAGACAACAGAGACTTATCTGTTCTTTCAGTTGCTGATAAACTATAGAGCTTATTATATTTTTTTTATCTGGGCCACTTACATCTGTAAATGAGGATACTTTTAAAGTTAAATTGGTGAAGAAAGTGATGTTGCATTAGCAGGTCTGGAAATGGAATATCTGATGTGATTATGCCTTATTTTACAATAGCGTAACAAGCAGGACATCAGTTGAATCTCTCTGGCAATTCAGTTCTAAATAGTGTCAAAGAAAAAGATTTTAAATGAGAAAATTGAAGTCTAGCATGGGAAAAAAATATATACCATGTTAGTCACTGAAAAGCACACTAACGTCTGAGAACAACAGGACAACACCACAATACAGCTATTACCTGATTATTTAGGAAACACAGTGTCATTATATCCTGACTATGTCTCTTACAGAATTATGAAGAAACAATAAATTACATACTTTATGCATTTAAACATAACATGCATACACAGGTGCCACCAAGCAGTAAGTTCTATTCTTAAACTTCTAAGAGTTCACAAAAGCCTGAAGCTATTCAAAAATCAAATGAGAGATGTCTGCATTTTAAAATTTAGTTACATCTTCTGGTTTTCATTTTAGATTTTTTCATTAAAATGCAGAAACATTGAAAGCTTAAATTCTCCTTCTACTCTTAAGACTATCCAAAAAATGAGTATAAACTAAATAATGAATATTTTTACTTTCTTTTGCATTGGCCAGCTTTTAGATAATCATACGAGCAACATGTGTAAATTATTTTAAAGCACATCACTTCAACCACATCATGTCAGTAACAAAACAAAAACAAACCAAACCCACAAAACTGAGTTTAGAGACGAGATAATTAACCTATCATTCTGGCTTTTGCAACTTTGCTTATTATAATGTTAATATAGTAATCCGAATTCAAAATACGTTCGTGGTCTGTGTTACAAAAAAAAACCCAACACCACACAATTTGCTTGCTGTACTCAAGTGCATCCTATCTCAAGGTCAAGCTGTGCATGCACATGATGCACAACAAAACACACATTTCTTATTTTCATTGTTTTAAAATAGTTTCTATGAAAGCAGTAAGCCTCCTCATCTCAAGCTTAGAAGTATTTAAACAGAAACACAACTGCACACTGTCAAGTACTTTAAAGTGGTTAAAAGCTTTAACCATTTCACATTTTTTATTGTAGTCTTTAATTAATTACCATAAAGCCAACAACTACATAAAGCACCACCTTGTGGCAAAACCAGTACTGACTACACATCCCTTTTCTGGGGCTTTCAAACATTGCTACAACCTTTAACAGATTTGCTGTGCATTTCATTAAAATCTGAACAAAAACAGAGTTAAAAAAGGATCTGCCAAGAGAAGATTTTTTGAAGATTCTCCTCCACACACACCACATCTATGAAATTAATGTAACTTCATAAAATGCTCCAGCAGGTATTAACATTTTTTTCTGCATCTAGTGCTGCCTCCAGAGGACTGTGAGCAAAGTACAGTAAAAGAATGCAATAAAAATCCCATGTTAACTTAAACTCTCATCCTATCTGTCAGAATACTTCAAGCTGCAAGACACGCTGCAAGAGCTGCATAAATTAATTACTCTGATGGCTCAAAGCCACCCCACAGGAATATCTTTACTTACACTCTCTTTCCAAGTGATACTAAGACAGACACTGTATCTTCCAAGTTAGTAAAATGACCAATTAGTAATTTCTAAATTTTAGAAAATCTCAAATTTAGTGCTACATTGCATAACACAAAATTAATACTAAAGATTTTGTCTAATTCTAAATTGTGCACTTCTATGCAACAAAAATGCAGAAACCTTTCCAGCTACCTTAACTAAGAAATAGCGATCCCAGATGATTTTGCATGCTCTGCAGCTTAAGATTGCATCTTATTGTAAGCATGCACCCCATTCTCTATCTGAAAGAAATCAATACAGTGTCAGAAATACGCAGCACTATGGAAAAAGTAGTCTGCATATTCAAAGCTCAGTCTTCAAATATGTCAGTGGTTGAACACAGTCACGTCACTACTTTATTAGCACTGCACTTTGTGTGCACCTGGAGTCAATGCAAAATACAGTTAATACCATTTTTCACACCATTTTTTAATTTCTTCTAAAATAAGAAAATTGTCAAGAGAAGTGGTGAGGGAAAAGTCTCTTCTGGACAATCATGCCTCACTGACTGCCCAAACTGCACTTACTGAAACATGAACCCCAGGGGGACAAGAGGGTGCAACTACTGTTGCTGGTTGCGAAGCCTTTGCTATGAACACTTGGTGAGCGGCAGGCTGAAGGCCTTTACAGGAGTTCAGAATACTTGAACATTCTAAGTCCAGGCATTCAATTTAGTGCTGTGGACTATGTGCTCAGTCTGTGCTTGAGGGTGATTTCAGGAACAGGCAGCAAAAGAAAAAATGCATTTCCTTGCTTTAAACAAAGTATGTAGAGTACATACTAAGTAACAGTAATTACTATCAGAAAGAGCAATAGAGTAACACATCTCTACTAGCTCACTACACAGAAGAGCCAAGCAGATCCATGTCAATCCATCTATTCCTGCATAGATTTTCAGAGTGTAAGAAATAATTATGAAAGATCAATTTAACTCAATAACCAGTACTGTGAGAGCTCCTGAAAGTTCTCAAGTTTGAGCTGGAATTACAGTTTGGAATATTCCAAAACATCTTTCCTTTGATCTTTTGATATCTGTGCTGTACCACTTATATGGCAGTGATAGTCAAAGTACATGACAGGTACTTGAAAAACATCTCTTGAAGGTAAGAGAAGAAAAAAATATTCTATGAGATTAAGTCGCGTAAGAGCAAGACTACAGAAGAACAACAAACCTGACACTGGGAACTTCCATAACTTGATTTAAGCAAACTAAGTGTCAATGCTCTAGAAGCTGTTTTTAGACCTTTCATTTTTGGGTTCTCATACATCGCACACACAAAAAGTATTTTGGATTCTCCATTGGCTTTCACATCCATCCTTCTCTTTCCCCTCCAGCTCTCCTCCTTCCCACTACCATGGAACTGTTGTATCACACAACAGTCTCAGATAAGCAGCTCAGGCTACAAAACCAAGTTCCTCAGAGGAACATAAGCCTTGTTCTTATCTGCCAACCATAGCTATTATCAGAAGTTTTCTTCTATTTTACATCAAATAACCACCTCATCATATAAGAATGAATCAACACTAATTTCTAGGAGCTGCTTAACAATAAAGACTACTCTATCAGAGCCTATAAAGCTACATGGCAAAATTTTGCTTTAATATAATATATACACAAAATAATGCAAACAGGCAGAAGGCTTAACTACAACACTATTGACAGATTAATTTAAAAATATTTCATTTAATTAAAGAATTTTAATTTAAAATTAGAATTTGAATTTATTTCAAAAATAATTTAATTTTATTAAATTATTTTTAATTTTAAAATAATTTTAAAATATTGATCCAATATGTTTACCATCCGGTACAAGTAACGTACAGATTACTTATTTCATATCATAAACAGCAGGATGCAAAATGAAATTATACAATATAATTAACACCTGCAATTTTTCATTTTAAATTTAAGCAGATGTAAAGACTGCCTCCACCAAGAAAGGAAAAAGTATTTTTGCTTTAATTTAGTTTTTAATTATTCGAAATTTTACACAAGATTTTCTGTTACCAAGAATTTCAGAAGATAATTCATATAACACTAATTTGCACTGGTGTGGTATTCAGAAGAATTGGGTGAGGGGTGGGCAGGCAGAGCACTAGAGAAAAAATAGAGGGGGAATCTGTGATAGAAATTTTGTAGCTAACCATAAATCATTCTTTTTGTACATGTGAGTCAAGCCTTCATATATACCACAGAAGTGATAAAACAATTCTAGAGAAATCAAACTGCAATTTAAAGTAATTTCTACAGAGGGAGCCAACAACCCAAGGAACAGGATTAACAAAATGCATTCCAAATAGACCAGAGTTCTTCCCAACCATCAGTATCTTTCATTACTTTTTACACGTTTTTCAGATATCCACAGCACAATCACCCAAATTCTTACTCCACAGAATTCCCAAGCATTTAATGAAAGTTTACATAAAGAAGTGCTTGATTACACATCACAGAAAAATCAGATTCAATATACAACAGAATTTATATTTGCTTTGGGAGAAGGTGACAATTTAAGAGACTAGTCATCCTAAATGATTGTTTATTCATGAAGAAGAGAAGTTTACAGATTTCAATTCTAAATATATTAGATTTTGTAAAAATGAATATCAATTCCACGGTAGACATTTTATTGAAGTTTTCATACAAACCTCTACACAAGGAAACAGGCCAGTATGACAGCTTGATTTAAAAAAAATGAGGAGGCAATCTAAAATAAAGCTTAAAGAAGTGTAAAGATGAGAGTTGATAATCTTTTCATAAGGCTGGGCACCTCGTTGCCATTACAGTTTTCCATGTTACTTCATTGCCAAATGACATTTCATATTATATACAAATCTACTCAAATGTAAATTACAAGTGAGGTATATTAAATAAAGTAACTCAACAGATTTGACAGACATCTGTGACAGGTTCATGCATCACCTCAACCATATGAATAATCTATGTTGTCAGCACATGTTGAATAGGCTGATGAAAGATTTAAAGCTTAATACTTCTGATATTTTAATATCTCTTCCCCCAAAAACAATTTTCTCCCTTCTTTTTTAGGTTTTGGGGGGAACACGGTAGATAAGAAACCAAGGTATTTTAGAGAGACTACACACCAACAGGACACTGAATCCTAAAAGCAACATATATGGAAGAATTTTTGAAAGTGTTACTGAAGATAAGCTACACCCCCTAGAGGCACAATATACTGTACCTGGTTGTTTCCAAGAGCATTAGACAGACAGTTTCACCCTTTTATGTCCCCAGCATTCACATCTTTCACTGCATGTTGAAACACCAATGAGGCACTGTTCCATAGTAAATGGATTTGGGGTTGAGTCCCTCAGCTTTTGCACTGAAGTATTGCAACAGATAGTAATTTACGCATGGTAACTCCCCCAAATACAAGGAAACTCTACTACAATATTCCCATTAAGAGGTTCAAATCCTTTTTCCCTTTAGCTTTTTAACACACCCAGACTACTTTTAAACCCCTACTGTAAATTTCTCTACTCTTTCCCAAGCGCCACACAGGCCCTCTGTAATCCCCAAACAGCCCCACTATGCCTCCAAGATTGACCCTTCCAATACTGACTCACTTATGTTTTGGCTAAGCAAAACCAGAATACACACAAAAAACCCCCAGATATTACAGTTAATTCGAAACTGCATCAGTCATGCAAGTAGCTGTTCTCAGGCTTAAGAGCCCTTCTCTCCCATGTTCAGTTTCTACTATGAAAAATTATTCATATAGCAAGTATGCAGCTAAGAATAAAATACCTAAATAAATTCCTCTCAACAAACTTGCAGCAGAGCAACACATCTGCCCTCCCTTCCGACTGCAACACAAACAGCTGAATGAAGAGAAAGGAAGCTTATATTTGTGTTCTTCCTCTTTCTTACTTCATGGGCTTCATCTCTGTAAAAAGATACATTATGAAAGCAGAGGTGGCTGTAGGGCACAAAATAGCTGCCGTATTTCCTACCTTCTCCTTCGACTAACTTCCAAAAAAGTTAAGTGTTCTGTCACGGCCAAAACTGCTTAAGCAAAACAGTTTATAAAATTGTACAACCAGCAGTCAAAGCTGTATTAAAACAAGTGTCCTGAAGCATTGGTTACAGACTCAGTGGTACCACTAAACTTCAAACAACATTTTTAAGACTTACAATTAATATAGTTGCCTATTCCTACAAGCTAGTCAAGCTACCAAGATTTTGCTATAGCCCATATTTTAGTAAAAGAGAGTATCACTAAAAAACCCCAACACCTCTGCCAACACTACTCTACAGAGTGAAAATTGACTCTGTATTGCGCACGGGGTAAACAAATTATGTGTTTCCATTTTAATATCAAGACAACTTAGATCACACCTCACTGCTTGCTGCAGCTATCTTAAATTTATTCTTAAAAACTTTTGATGTAGAACCATAGTAAAAAGAAAATCAGCCTAGGCAACAACACACACACACACACGCAAGCCTACACTTGGTTAATATGACCTCCATTTAAGTCATTCAGTCCAATTCTGAGAATTAAAAATAGGAGTAACTCTTGTAAAAGAACTATAGAAAGGGTCAGGAGAAATAATCCCATTTTTCTTGGAGTTCATATTTATTTATTTATTGTTTTCAGAAGGGGAAAAAACATACGCAACATTAAGGCCTCACCAGCCTTATTATGTCCTTATTATGTTCCCAGCAGTCTTGCAGGACAGAATTCTTTTTTCCTCTCCTCAAAGCTACAGGGGAGTAGTTGGGTTGTGGTAGATAGGAAACATGTCCAGGACATCTCTTCAGCCATAAATGCATACTTATCCTATAAAACTCTTGTAAAAACTGAAGATACTACTGATTCCCCATCTTTGTTATTCTCACTGCAGGATAACAAACTCACCAGTGAAAACAAATACGATTGCTCCTCTGATTCACTACAACATTGGCATGCTTGGCTTGATCATCAGTTAAGACGATTTGAACTAATCTGATAATTTTACATGGAAGCAGGCTAAGGAGCCTCCACACTTTCCTCTCCCTGGCTTAGCTACAGGACAGTAACCTCCACCTTGTGTGCATTCAGGAGTTGATTGGGGCAGACTGGATAGATATTTCCAGCTGAATTCTGAAAAGAATGTATATATATGCAGCAACTTATAGCTTTAGTGCCAACAAATTCGTTTAAGATCAAAAAGTATCCACTAATGCAAAGACACAATTTTAAATGGCTGCTACAGTTAAGTGAATTAGAAGCATAAGGAAAAAAACAAAAAACAAAAAACAAACAAAAAAAAAAAAAACCACAAAAACAACAACAACAAAAGGTGATCTTTCATACCTTAGCTCTTAAAATAGAAGCACAATGCCATGCCTGTAAAGCAACTCCAGTCTGTCTTAGTGGACGTACTTATCTCTCTAGATAACTAAGATTCAAGGACAAAAGGATCAAGTCAAGTCAGGGTGTAGCTGGCCCAATTACCTTTAGAGACAAGGCATTCATTACTGAACAAAATTTACATTTTTATGAAGAACAGTCACATAGAAGAGATCTCGAACAAACTGAAGGACATCTGTCAGTCAGAGAAATCATTTCAACACTATCAAATGAAGAACACCAAATAAATCTTTACCAGGTAAGCCAGTATTAAAGCTGCTGGTGTTTCAAGGACTGGAAGACAAAGTATTTTAAGCAGGGGGATTTTGGAATTGAACAGGAATATCTAGAGTCCAACTTTGTATTTAACTTTAAAACATTAGGACAGATTCATGAGAACACCTTCGTTATAAGGGCCCTGAATCTAAGAATAAGTTTATAACAAAATCGGTGACAACTACCCTAGTGGTAAGTTGTCTTGCACCATTCCCTGGAATTGGTATTTTTTTTTAAATATGAAATCCTATCTAAATATCAAAAAAGGATATTTAAGTATCTAACAACTCAACTTAAATCTGAGAATTTAGCTTGAAGGACTGAAAGAGCTCTGAGGCTCAACACTATTTAATCTGTTCCGTATCATCCAGTAAACATGGTCCGAGAAGAAGAGCACACAGCACATTAGAAAAGTTCCAAAGGTCTCTCCTAAAACAATGTGGTACACTGACCTACGAGAGTTTTTCCCCGGTCAAATATCCAGAGACATTCAAGATGCCAAGGTCAATGGCAAAAGCATGTACAAACTCTTTCATCATAATCAACAGCATATAAATCATCTCAGAAGCTACTGCAGTGACAACAACGAAAATCCAAAGAAAGCTTTTATTGCAGCTGATTCACGTAGCACTTTAGTTTTACTGAATTTTCTTTATTTAATTAAAGGAGTTCAACACATCAGTAATTGATATGCAATTAAGTAATACGCAACATACTTAAAATAAAAAGCTCAAACAGGATTTTAGTATATTTAAGCTACTTCAAATGAAATACCTGATATCAAAAGGTTCAGTTTAATCAGTATCTATTGTGCAAATAAAGTTTGTGTACACAGTACAACTTGTACTGTCCAAAATACAGACTTGCATGTCATTTAACTTGTGTTTAACCCCTCAACATGCCAGTATTTTTAATACTTCTAGCTTGTATCTTTTAAAATGGTCTAACACATTTAATGGGTTCATCATAATTACGATCTCCACAAGTGCTCTGCCACTAGAGAGAGTGCTCTACATAAAACCAATCTTATCTACCGATCAAAGGCAACTACTCTTGCTTGTCTTTTACCTGGAGCTCAAGCATTTTTGATGTCACAGGTACATTACCATGATGTACAAATGTAAGTTAAATGTCTTCTTCCATCCTCTGAAAGAGCACAAAAATTTTATTTGGCTAGTAATTCAATCACTAAGGCTTTTCACAAATAATTATTTTTCCAAAAGAATTAAATCTTCACTACCAGAATACATTTTTACTGTTCGAAATCTATGACCTTACTGAGAAGCATCCAAACTTTTAACATGGGAAAACCCAACAGCTATAGATACTAACTCATCTGAAACAGTTACTTCATCTTACACATGGATAAACTGCTTCAGTTTTTTGGGGTTACTATAAAATAATGCAAAATAATGCTAGTGTAATAATGGAAGCAGACAATTATGTACAAGAGTTGAAAGTTTAAAATAGAAAAGAAAAAAGGTGGTTTTCTGATATCTAAGCATGTAAATGCACACAAAAGGGAACAAATTCCCCATTTCCTCTATTCTGAAAGGAAGAAATGTGAAATAATCCTAAAAATCTGTATCTTCTCTGGAAATACAACTTTTACATCAATATTCCACTTCTCATCATGGAGAAGTCACTCAATAAAATCATGTAAGTAAAGTAAAGCATTTTCTACAGTTTTTCATACCAACTACCTATCTGCAGAAAAAATACAGGTTCGAGGGATGGCAAAGAGGACATTCACAAAGAATGTTTTCCAGGCAGCTCATGGGGAACAGTGAGTGAACAAGGTAAGAAGAAAATTGGGAGTTCAGGCACTGAACATCCTCTTCAGCCAGTGGTATTAACGTGCAGAAATTAAAACCAGCAGTAATAGACAATTACTTTGCATAATGAAAAATTTTAAGAACAAAAGAATTTTTAAACTAAATTATGAAACAAAAAGTGTTATATAGTATTACAGTATTGCCTTTATGTAACCTTATGTATGCTTACACATACAACTGAGCAGGAATGTTCCAATTGTGCCATCTTTAATTCAGTGAGTACTTTTCTCCAATTTAATATAGTAACTCTTGATTGAACTAATTTTTCAAAACATGTATACAGTTCAAAAGTCAGTAACTTCAAGAACTTTAGTATCTGCCTTAAAATCTACCATAATTGGAAAAAACACCCCCATGAAGGTTTCAAAACCAGGTATACAAACTCAGAATCCCACTCCTCCATATCTAGATAATATACAGACAATACCTACCAGTCTTTTCACTTCGCATTTTCCAAGTATATATACACATGCTTACACACGGTACCCAGTATTTGCTTCCAACTCAATTGCAGAGCTTTTGTATTTTAGCACACAGTGCGCCAAAATAAAAAATAAAGGTTATTTTGCCTGAACACAGAAGACTACCTAAAAATCAGAATAAATTTGAACTTCAAGTTTCCTTAGTTTGGGCACGTCTTTAATGAAGGAGGAAACTAATTGAATACGCTGTTACTGCAATGTTTGATTAAGCTTCCTATGGTTACTTCTTCTGCAAGACCAAAGAATGATCCAGTCAACAACAGATCATATTTTTCCCCAGGAACAAGAGTTTTTAGGCTGCAAAATCAGATTAGCCAAACCAAGTAAAATTCCAATCTAACTGATAGGGCACCGGTGACTCTTAGTTAAATTCCACATCATAGCCCAACTGTGTTGATAAGAACATGCAAAGTTGGGAATGGCCATAATATGATATGAGTAGGCAAATTAAAATAGGGAGTCAACACTGAACCTGAAAAAAAATAATAATCTTTCTTTTCATTTCTGACAGATATAAACAAACATTTCATTTATACACAGACATACTGCAGGGAGGCAGTAGCTCTTAGTGTAACTGCTGTCATACATAAAATGTAACTAGGATGAACACCGAGACATTTAAATTGCATGCATATGAACTGCAGCTAAAAAAGGCATTTTTAAAACAAATTAATGAAAAACAATTTTTTTAAGTCTTTTTTTGAAAAAATTAGTTTTCAGACAAATTCTGTAATGTGCAGCAGACAATAAGGAAGAGCAGAAACTATTTACGAAAATACAAAAGTTTTCCTTCAGGACCTTAATAAGATATGTATGCACGTAGAAAAGTAAATACATATAACATGCATGTATATCACCATAAAAGAGCTTACAGTTCTTTGTGCTTCTCTTCTGCCAAAATTTGGTCGTTTGGCTTCAGCCCATACCTTGGGGAAAAAAAAAAAAAAAAAAAAGAAAAAAAACATAGAGCAGTTACACCTTTGAGAATACAGCCATAAAACATAGGTTTACAGTTTCAAACTAGCAAATTATTAAACTGTGTAATATTTGTTGATTCAGGTACCTCAGGTACTGAAAAGACAGCAGCAAAGTTTTCTAAAAAATTTATTACATGTTTATTAAAGTAAACCTAACATCACACAAAACTTTTGCTTTATATCATAGCTTCAAATTATATCAGATAATTTGGCATGTTATATATCCCAAAATCATTCCACTTCATACCACAACCTGTACATTGATCATATAATTTGGATCTGCAAAACATGACAGTAAGGAAAACAGACAATGGGAACATTAAACCTGGCTGTAGTGTTTCCCCCTGTACCAAATAAAACTATTATAATTAATACCAAAAACATTTTATAGAAAAAATATACTTTAACAACAGGCTGTTTAGGAAAATTTATGCAGTCCACATAGGCAACCTCTGATGAAAGAGACAGCTTGAGAGAAAGAAACTTTCTTTGCTAGTTTAACCTAATAGGCAATTTAACAGAACAGGTTGCCTCCACTGTCTGCATCGGAGGGAGAAAGGAACCCAGTCTCTCCCAGAACAGGTTACTACTACTAGTCACGTTGCACGCTGCACTGTCACTCACTTTGGAATACCTTTAAGATTTTGTTCCTTGCTCCAATCAACTGCAGAAACACAAATAACTCCTCCTGAGGAAAGATTCTGGTCACCAATCAACTACAATCAAGCTAGCTTCCAAAATTATTTTTGTTTCAAATAAACAGATGAAATGTACATTTGCTATTCCTTATGGAATTTTCTGATGATACTCTCTGAAACTTGTTTTTTTTCAGTGTTCATTTAAAATGCAAGCATCAACCCTGGACACATTCTCAAGCTCACGAGTGCTGCATTCAAACATACAAGACGCCAACTGACCGATTTTTCTTCTTTGCATATGCAGAGACTGCCTCAGGTTATTTGCCACAGTATCACACTGACTTGCATCTATTTACCCACTTTGCTGCTAAATCCTTCATGTAGTCACTTCCAATCAGGATACAGCGGGGTTCATCCATATTCTTCTTTTAAATGCTGGGTTCGCATTTGACCCTTATAGCAAGCAGACTATACTGTAACACACTGTTCAATAACACATTCAGGTCATTTGGTTTAATTGATCAGTCTTCTTTATAATTTCCTATCCTATCAGGCTTTAAGCCACAAATTTTAACTGTTGTGATCTTACATTTACTTCCAAATCAATGTTTTCTGGAGTGAGCAGTATCAGGCTCTTTTTCTTCAATGAAAAAGGGTCTAGCCCAATACCAGTCTTTCCATAATACTGCTACACCTCCCCGATACCTCCATTTGTCATGTCTTAACAAGCATTTTATTGAGCAAATACTTATATATCAGAGAAAAAGCAAAGAGCTACCAGGAAATTCTAAAAGGAACATCTTTCAGAAATCAAAGCACACTAACTCTTCTTATGCAACTTGCAATCTTACTTAAAAGGAAATCAGGTAATTTCTTAAAAGGTTCTGCCTGTCACAAACAGGTATACCCTTGACTAATATGCAACCCATTTTGTAAACAGAGATCATTTGGCCCATTGGAAAAAAAAAAAAATACACCTGCATAAAGTCAAAATCATTCTTCACTAAAAAAATAACACTGCATGCTTTTCCTCTGACCAGAAATCAGACTACTTCAGCTGGAACTGAATACAATTTTGTGTGCTGAGGATACAGAAATAATATCAATACTCGTGCTTTTTGAAGCTTGCAAATTCCTCGTTTCTTCACTTTTTTTTTTTTTTAAACCACAATTTAACACCCACAGTAATTTACAGGAAAATAAAACAAATAAAACCCTTCACTGCTTACTCAGACTAGTAAGTCAGCTACAATAGAAATTGTGTAACATAATGGGAACGCTGTTTAACAGATGTGTGATTTTCCTCTCGTGTATGTTCCTGACATACCACAGAGGGGTGCAGGAGGGACACAGTTGCTACCCCTGAGGTTTGTAGAATGGTTTCCCTTTGGAGAACCTTATCTTACCCGATCTTTTTCACCACCATCCCCTTCTTTCACCATGAAAATGGCATTTTTCAAATATTCTTCCTTGAGCCCTATGGTTATTGCTTTAAGAGCAACTTGTCAAAGAAAATTTCCCACAAAGGGACATGCTTGTAGAGCTCAAACTTTTATTAGTACTTTATACATTAAGACAGGACGCATTACATTTCATATACACTGCTGAAATATTTAATAAATTCAAATGTGCAACTAGTACAGTGAACAGCTTACATAATATTTCCCAACATGTGTTAAGTAGGCAAGATTGATAAGCACCAGTAACTGATGAAGATTAGATTTGCGAGAAATTCTCTAAAAACACATTTTAGGAGCCAAGGATACTAAATGCAAAATTGAAGCTAAAGATATGCAGTCAAAAAATTCAAAATAAGGACATTTAAAACCATCTAAGCAACCACAACATACTGTACATGTATTATACATTTACACTCCGGGTATTAAACTAGTAAGTATGCAAATATGCTACGGAAGTAGGCAAAGGAACTGAAGGGACCATGACTTCACTTTTTTCTATTTTCTGCCCTGTAGAATTCAAAGTTCAACACATCCTAGAATGTTAAATAATGATTATTCTTTTCAACTATCCACTACCAAACTGTGACACATTTTCAAAACATTAATAGTCTCTTCATCACTGCTCAAGTTCCTATTTCAAAAAAGAGATCTAAGAATAAAACACGCAAAGGTCTACAGCAAGATTGTAGGTAAGTGTCAAAACAAACTGTAGCACATTCCAAAAACGATACATTTAAACAATTTGATATGTCCTTCACAGACATTTAATCTACTGGAAGAGCAGTCAATGCTCCAGCCACCCCCTTCAAAACAGCAGCTGCAAACAATGATAAAGATGGACCCCAACTGCAGCAATTATCACACTGCACACTGTGTATTTCCACCAATGCACACCCCAGGCTCTGAGCATCCCAGCTGATAGCTTCTGACGGTCCAATAGGCTGATTGTACTTTGGGCAAAACTACTTTTGGAAGACAGCAGCTTTCTCCCCAAACTCAGTTCTTTATGGAAGTTCTTAAGCCACAACATCTTTGTCCAACCTCTAGATGTCATCATACCATAGTCACTCCAACAGACCCTATTCTGATCAAAGCTCAAGTGACCTAGCTGCAGACAGAAGCTAACAGAGATCATTATTCTATCATCCATCCTCTAATCACAGTTTACATGAGAAGCTTGGCACTGCTCTACATTACTCTTTTCAGTGTCTAGATAATTTTTTTAAACAGTATTCTTTTCAATCTGGTTACAAAAAGGCATGTTTAGGCATTTAATTTACCGGGACAAATGGACAAGCTAATTCCCCTATGTTTCATCAAGAAACAAAGACCCAACTCCAACTCATGCTCTGGAAAAGCATCTCTGTCTTTTGACTACAATGGGGCACAGCGATACAGTATGTCTAAATTAGCCTGCTAAACAAGGTGATTGAATGCTTCCCATTACTCACAACTCTAGAACATTAACAAGCCAAGTATGTATGTCAATGAGAAAAACCTTGAAATTGAACTTTAATTATCAAGGATGTTTTCAACTTCCCAAGACAAAGCTATCCTGAACCTCACGATCTTTTTTCCTCATTTCTTTACTATAACCAATAAATCTACCAGAACTCAGATCTGAGCTTCACGTTATTTTCTCCCTTCCTAATTGTTACGTTTCCAGAACTAAATTTTACGTACATGCAGATACATCCATAATATCACTTAGCCCACTAAAGCATTAATTATAAATTCACAACTACATTAATCTTAAATATTTTCCCTCTCCACAAGCCTGAAAATAAAGCAGCACAGACCCAGACTAAAAGATTATTGCAGGCATTCTGAGGATAGATATTACACAGAGCCAGAATGGTGTTAAGGAAATTTGGCTGTACATACAGCTAAATATACTCTATCAAAAAAATGCCAAAGCCACTTGGAAGATTTTACTGTGTAAAACAGTTCAAGGTACAACTCTAATCAACACATTCTATTTGGTTATAGCACTACAAAAAAAAACAAAACAAAACAAAACAAAACAAAACAAAACAAAACAAAACAAAACAAAACAAAACAAAAACCACACACAAACAAGAAAACCCCCACAAAACTATGAAGGCAGTATACTCTTCTCCTTTCCCATGTATATGACGAACATTCACCTACAACTTTATCATCTCAATTTCAGTTTTTGCAGAAAAATAACATTTTTATTAAATGTCTACTTTTCACTTTTTAAGCATACTAGAACCTGTAAGTTCAGCTCTGATTTGTGCAACGCATTTTAAAGATCATTCTGAAATGGTAAACCTACAACTCAATGCTTTTTCATTTCCCAGCTCCTAATATGAAACAGTATGAAAATTAATGTGCTTGGACTGTAGTCAGCATTTTTACAATATTCTTTTACTGTAACAAACAGCCATAAGGCACAGTTCCCTTCAGGCAGCATCCAATTTTACAAAGCCTTAACCAAATTAAAAAGAAAACACACCCTACGCTAAATATGTACTGGTGAAAAACTTCAAATGAATATCATATTCAGATCTGCTCTATAAATGGGAGTTTGCTGAAAAGCTGGTAAAACTCACCTGTCCTAAGGCCCAAACTAAAAACTGGTGATGAGCAAACAGGTTTAAAAAATGGCAATAGATCTTCATAGCGTCAAAATTAACTCATCTTTCCAAATTTCCGACTTGAATCCACCAACCTAAGCAAAAACTTAATAGATAGAAATACATAGCTAAAATTGCGCAAATAACAGCTGCTTGGGCCAGAAGAGCCAAGATAAAATCTCCATCATGCAGACTACCCAGAAACAAAGAGGAACAAAAAACTATGTACTTATCAGAGTAATATTTTCATCAATATTTTCAAGAATACTTGTGAATTCTTGTGAGTGTGATTTCTTTGACAGAGACCTAAAGCATGTTGGTTGGATAAACTGGACAAATAGAATTTATGCTACACTAGGCTATGCTTCATCAATAAAAGAAAAGACCTTTTAAGACAGAGCTCTGCAGAAGCATTTCTTCATAAATTTTCAAAGCCATTAAGAAACCTTAAGGACTTCAGTACCGTCTTCTTGTATTTCACATTAATCTAAAGAAGTTTCCATAAGAATGATTCAGCAATTATGGCGCTTCAGCTTTCAACTGATGTTAAGGCTACTTTCACTGTTCTAAAAACCAGAAATGCTGTCCTTTTTCTGTTGCTTCTTCTTAATTATTAATCTTGTAAAAACTAGGACAACCAGCCTGTGGGCCGTTGGTGCTCACATGTCCTCTTTCAGACTGTATTGACTGCTTTCTACCAAACACAGCTAACACATCCCACAAGATCTTTCAGGTCAGAAACACAGCCGTGTGTGAACCTGCTACAACAGTGCATCCTCACGAGCATTTACAGACCAATGCACAGAGCAAGCCCAACAGAAGCTCCCAAAATATTTCTACACATCAGATTTATGGGGAATGGGTACAGAAGGTCAGTCTGTTTCTCAACTTCCATCTGCAAGACAGAATGATTAATGCTGCCATAACTGCTAACTCAATTTCTTCGGTCTTGATCTATACATAGATCAAAAGGTAATAAAGTGAACTGCTTTTCCTACAGTAGTAAAATACTACTTAAAGCAAGGCAGTATTTCTGCATTTTTGATAAGGCTACAGCTGCTTAGAAATTTAAGTCTAATGCAGCCTTACTCTTCCTATTAGCCCAGTAATCTTTTTCACATACACAAATATGGAGTGTAAGTACCACAACTTGTATTTGTTTGGATCATTACTTTAAGCTTGCTAAACCAGATTCTAGAGTCTGCACATTTTCTAAATCAAGATGAAAACAAAAAAACACAACCCAGACCACACCTTATGTATTAAGTTCAGCAGCCAAATTCATCATGGACCAGATGCAACCAGCTAAACCAAAATTAAAGTTCTGTGTAACTTGCACATACATACACCCTAGTCCAAATATTTGTTTTAAGACATCTTCCCCTCCCCACCATCAAAAAAAAAACCAACAAACAAAACAAACAAAAAAAAACCCCACAAAAACAAACCAAAAACACACAACCCACAAAACTGTAAAGGGCTCTGATTCATATCCTGAAAGTCTCAGTCTTGCCTGACCTGCACTGTTTTTATTCTGCCAGTTTAAAACATTTGCTTGTTCATTTCTTCATAAATTCCTCTGTTGCTTTCCTATTGTCTCCCAGCTTCACCACCTGAAAGGCACCACACTCCCCATTCCCTCAAAATTTCTATCCCCTTCAGCCCCTCTCCTATTCCTTAACAGGGCAGTCAGTCTCCCCTACCTTTTCGCATTCTTTCTTGGCCTCAAATTGACAGCAAAATTGCCAGCCTTTTACATTAATTTCTGGCTTTAATGACAGTTGATCATCATTCATGTTATTCTAGGATGACCTTGTACGGGTTAGACAAATTTAGAAAAATCCCTTACTGCGTAGGTACTGCTTTGTTGCCAAACAGAAAATGTAAGTCCAGAATCTCTTCCTTGAAAAACTGAAAGATTAAAGAGGGATTGTTTGATAGCAACACAATCCCAAAGAACACCTGCTTCCAGAAAAATCTAAGTTTTGCAATAGTCCGCTTATACCAACAAAAGAGGAAACCGCCTAAAAGACTTTTCAGACATTCCTTTAGGAAAGTATTAGGGCTGCGGGAGAATGCACATCTCAGATTGACTTCAGCATGGATCAGCACCAGACCCAACACTATGCCACACATTTATAAGTGATCTAGAGTCGAGTATAGTAGCTACTGATGAAATCCATAGATTACAGCAGACTGGCATACATATGTAGCGGTAACAGAACATTCTAGCAGACAGTAAGATGAACCCATTTAAACACAGTAACCTCAAAATACAGAGGCAAAGCCAAGCAGGTAAGTTAAAAATAATAAAAATATGGGCAGGGGTAAAGGCATCCCACAGAGTAGTAACTTGGAAAGGGAGGAAACCAGTGTCATAAACTGCAACTAACTCAACCTGACCTACCAACTTATGTCAAACATTGAAGACATCAATGAACTACTTTAATATAGAAATAGGAAAGAGCAAAAAAAAACAACAAAATTGGACAAGGAAAACCAACAGCGAGTGGTCAGCCTCAATAATTATTTTGTCCCCTTCCATTTTTAAACAGAAGAACATGTAGCTAAAACATTTATCTGGGGAAGAAGAAATGTACATAGGAATAAAGCACACACTAGTGGTAATGTGAAAGAGAAATGAAAAAATAGTAACAGAAGGTTGAAATACTTCTATATGAAGACTGTTGAAAATAAATTACTTCATAGTTATCAATAACAAAGAATCAAATCCAGCCAGGGAAAGAGCATGTAGCATTGTCCTGGCAGAGAATTACACTGCTTAACAAAACAAAAGCATCTGCTTAAGCAAAAGTTTAAGTGCAACTCAAACCACAGATCTTGGCCATTTCGCGTATAAAAAAATTCCAGACTTTAAACACTGCTACTGGAATAGAAATGTCAGGGCTGAGAAAATGAAGGACCATCTTGGAGAACGCATGGAGGAATTTCTGGTGTTTTCGTTTTTACCTAGTTATTAGTACCCAGCTCCTGCATACTTATCTGACTGGAGTCTTATTCAGCTGCATCACATCCTATACAAACCTCTGTTTTTCAGAAAAAAACTTGGAGTTTCTGGTGAAAGGAATCAAAAAATATGTTAGCAGAAAGATTTATTACCACAATACTTATTATGAAAATAAAATTAATTTAAATTTCAACACAGAATTAATTTTAAATTATACTACTGAAACATAAAAGAAAACAGAAACACAGTTATAGATGTCGTAAATTAGAAGCATTTTGTTTCCCCAGTTTCTCACACGGATACGATCACTAACATAAAACACCAGAAAAACTGTACCTAGTAATGTTTTTCTTTGGGTTGTTGGGGTTTTTTTCCCCCCCTTGATCAACATTTTCCTAAATAGTTGCTTCTAAATTATTCAGTGTAATAAGACAGACTCCCCACTGATAATTTGGTTGGAAATCAGGACTTTAATCAGCTATTAACATTGTAAGACAGATTTAAAGGGCTTTTGAAATTCAAGTCAAAACAATAATAGGTTTAAATGATTAAAAGGGATTAAGAAAGCCAGGAAAGTTCACAGCCTATTAAGCAGCAGACTGCAGAAAACTATGATCATTTAATAGGGTCAGCCCTATCACTCTGGACTTAAGCATATAGTAGTGGCCTTGCCAAAACAGTTTTCTTAACTATAAACTAGTGAGCTAAAAATTTAGGACATCTAAAAACTTCTAGCATACAGCTAAAGAAATTTTTTTTTTCAGTAATTATTTTTTAAATATCTGACTGCAAGTGCCTTTTAAAGCTGTACACACTCTGTACTTTTTTTAAAAATTGGTACTCTTAATTCTATACTCATTACACTAGTAATACATTCAGTTGACCTTTAATAACTTCAATGAATTAAATATTAATTCAATTTGTGCACAACTATAGGCAGTTCTGCTTATAGACCAAGCCCTTTAACATATTCTTTCAATATTACTCCTTTGAGCCTTCAATATTTAAACCATTTTAGTCATACCAGTCATTTTTCATTGTTTCTGTTCTGAAATCATAAGTTAACCTTGACATACTCATTTTCTTCAACTATAAATAATCATTGATTTGTAGTTGAATTCATTTTGATTATAAACACAAACCAGCTTTCACAATCTTGCACTAAAGTTTAATCTGCATAAAAGCTTACCAAAAAAACCCAATAAAAGTAACGTACATAATATGTACAGTAATAAACTGAAGGGTTCCTATTCTCTTCCTAGTTATCCATGATTACTTGCCTTTATCACTTCAAAATTTATTGTTCAGATCAACCTGTACCAGTTGCACAACAGATCCTGTCAGCACTAGCACTGAAAATCCCCCAACACCTTGCTACTGCATGAAGAGCTCTGCTTTGAGAAGGAAATTGTAACAAAATACCATTCAGCAAAGGCAGAGCGGTGTGGTTGTGGACACGACCCTGAGATTCTCCTGTCTAGATTTATAGATTATTTTAATGATTTCTTCTAAATAAAGACTCTGTATGCCATATACGAATAGCACTGCCAACTACCCAACTGAGCCTCTTTATGCTTGAAAATGAATCCTTCATCTCCTCCTTCTAAGGAGAAGGCAGGCTTGTAAAGGACTGTGCTTAGGTGTCAGGGTGAAGTTCAATAGCCTCCACAAGAAAACACAGGTTAACACTGGACAAACTTAGGCGGGCAGTAACATTACACTGTTGTGAACTTAAAACAACAGTGTTGGGCTCCATCAACATGCAATGTATCTCATAACTGAATTACAGCTTTGTCCCCATACTGGATCTGTTCTGTCTCTACCTCTAAAAGAAAAAATGGAAGCAAAATTTTTGAAATACAATTATTTTAATAGCTCTAGTACAAAAAAAAAAAAAAAAAAAAAGAAATGCCACATCATTAAAAATCAATTAAGACACAGCAAAAGAGACAATTATTCTCCAGTGAAGAATTCATAAACCACAGTCAGCCCCGAATATTAATTTCAAGCAATAAATCCTCCAAAAGGAGGGCAGTGGAGGTGCTGAGGCTGTACTGAATCTTGTTAAATACTTTATTGTCTTAAAAATGCTAAGAATTGACCTTTTCATCATTCATAGGGACACAGGGAAAAAGACTACTGTATCATATTTAACGCAAAATGCATAGAAATCATACAGAAACTAACAGCGAGCCTGATATACCAGTTAAAACTTTCTCTTATTTAAAAATATAGCTTAAGATGTATTCCATTTTCCCGTTATGCAACTTTATAGATGTCTGTTTGTGACAGTCTAGGCAGCCGTGTCACGTCCATACTAGTACTGCAACGTAAACGAGCCTTCGTGCTGCGCAAAAGCCACATCTCTTCCATCAGCTGCCTCTGCACCTGAGCGCTTGTCACGGGACAGCTCAGCGCGCAGAAACTTGCACAGAGAACGGCCAGGGAGTTTGCGTGCCTTAGTTTGCCCTCTCTAAAAACAATTTTTAACACTCCCTAGAGCAAAGAGCAACCCACAGAACCAGCGCAAGCCAGGCCGGGCGCGGCCAGGAGCACCCGCGCGGACGGAGACGGCCCCGGGGCCGCCAGCGAGCAGGCGCGGGGCGGCGGCTGGGCGGGAGCCCGCCCGCCTCGGCCCGGCAGCGACGGCGCCGCCCGGCAGAAAGCCACGGCCTCTCCGAGATGCGCCCAGCACGACCGACGCAGCTGCCCAGCCAGAGCCCCGTCGGGAACACGCTGGCGCCCCGCGGTCCGGCTGCAGGGACTATCGGGGAGGGTAACAAAGAGGCAGGTTGCTGGAACCAAACCCTACCTTCCCTGAGACAGGCCCAACAGGCGGACGAGACACGCGGTAACAAAAGATTCCCTATCGATAGTCTGTCTGCCTGACAGGACTCAAGGGACAGGGGACAATGGCAGCAAGCCCCTGCCCGGCGGGGCAGACCCTTCTCGGTGACTGCCTCACCCTCCCAGATGCCCTTGCATAACAGGTACGAGGCTCTTGCAAGCAGAGAGTAATGATGAGGAAGATAACGGGTCATCTAGCTTGGAGGTGTCTGTAACAGAGGTTAAGCTGGCCTACAGCAAAGTCAAAACTGCTTCAATAAAGAGAAAAAGATGGGTCTTTGTCAGGGTAGACCCCCTTCCGAAGGGAACAGAAGGCCCAATATGCAGACCAGACCCACTCCTTAGGGAAGTCCGGTGCCTCCCTGGGGCCAGGGTTAAAGACATGAAGAGGAGGCTTCCCACCCTGGCACGGCCCTCAGATTACTATCCATTGTTGATTTTTCAGGTAGGCAGGGACAAGATTTAAAAGATGTGTAGATGGGGTGCTTAGTGACACGATTTAGTGGTGAATTTGGCAGTGTTACATTAATGGTTGGACTTGATGATCTTAAAGGTCTTTTCCAACCTAAGTGATTCTGTGATTCTACACAGCCAAGTGGTCCAGCTACTGTGAAACTCCAGCCATGATGAAAGAACTTATCCAAACCACTAAAGGCATTAGCTTTATTGGGAAAAAGCAGCATATGGAAAATGGCAGAGAAGGTTTCTTTACTGCACTGAAAACTTCAATTTCATCCTAAAATATGAAGGAGCAATACCATGATGGAGATTCAGGGAAGAGCTTCTGAGAGATAAACTCCTTGCTCTGCTGCCACTAGAGGATTAGACATACCTAGAACAGCATACTGAACCACTTCTGAGAAGAACTGTTCTCTTTTGCCTCTAGCCATAGCTGCTGTTCTGTATCTTAATCCTTTGCCCACAGTGATAGCTACAACATCAAGGCCAGACATCCAATGATCTCGTAGAGGAAAAAGGAACTGAGATACCTGGACAGTTCTTGACATTTATGGCCCAGAAGAGCTTCCTGCTTTGGCCAAACAACAGTTTTGTCCAGGGCTGGTTGTAGAAAAAGGTGTTTCAAGCATTTCTAATTTAGTAAGTCAGCAGAAATTTGAAATTCAATATCCTCCTATTTTGTAAAGTTGCCAGGCTTCTTTTATTAGCTTTTTACCCCAATTTACATGTAAAAGTTAGACTGTCCTACTTTTGAAAACAAATCAGCTACACCTCAGATCTTCCTGGCTAAAGCAGGAATTTGTAGTTGGTGCTTTCAAAACAATAAAAAGCCAGCAATTACTAAAGAAACTTACTCATCTTAATTAATTTGGTATTTGAATGGTGGAATCTATTGATACAACTCTACGGTTTACCTTAGCTCATACCTTGCTAGCAATGCCCCTAGCACAAAAGCTGCTAAAGAAAGAAGTCAGGGATTTAGCACAGGTTAACTTTTCTTTTGCAAAGGTGGCAAGATTAGCTTTTTTTTCCCCCCCCCTTAAGTAAAGATGACAGCTAATTCCCAGCCCACAATCCTCTGAAATATGATTTCCAACAACTCCAAGCTTGTGGAATTGCAATCTAGATTAAAAATACTACACACATTGAAATTGAAACCATATCTAATAAAGATACATATCCAAAATCTTAACCTAATGTAGACCAACTAAGACTGGTGTTCTGATTAGTCGTTTAGTATTGCTTTAGTCGTTTAGTACTACTGTACATAACATTACAGGCCAATTCAAAACCAAAATGGCTTCAATGAAATACACTGGAACAGATTCTTGCAAAAATGAAGTTACAGCAATCAGATTTGGGGGAAAGTCTTCAATCTCTTTTCCACACAGCAACCCTACGAAAAAAGTTCCCAAGAGACTCATACGATTCTGGAACACTTTGCCTCTTCTACTGGAAGGCCAGGGAAATACTAGAAATTAAAAGATTTACATTGTAACTACAGTTCTCTTGAAAAAGGACAGAGAAAGTATGCTACCTTGAAGCCACATAAGAAACTGGGATTAAAATATCTGCATCAGCATGTACCATTTTTGTTTTTCTATTAATACTATAGCTGAGGCTGCATGCCACCTTTACTTGGAGCGGTCAGGCACTGAATTCGGTCACAGTTCCACGTCTCATGAAGGAAGATGACTGTACACTTCCTGACTAGAGCAATAGCATAATTTTACAGTGATCTTTATTGCCTATCTTCCTACCAGCAGGAAGCTCCTGTTGCCTAAAAAGAATAAAACCCAGCCTCAACACTGAAGAAATAAATAGCCCCAACAATACAAAGACTGAAAAAAAAAAGTCCATGGTAATATTTGTATTTCTATAACTTCTTGCTACTGTTCACTTGTTACAGCTTATTGTATTAGGCAGTTGTATGCCCTCCTTTATACTTTGTCATGTGCATCCCAGATTCCTGCATTGAAACTTAATCACTTCTACTGTCACTTCACAGCAAGGAAAAAAGGCAAGAAAAAAAAAAATAACACTGGAGCAAACTGGAAAAATAATCACCCAAAATTGTTTAGCCATAGCTCCCTAGTCTTCACGGGATAATAAGATAGACATAAACCCACAAGGCTAAAGCGGAACTAAAAAATGAAGATAATTCATATGTTAAAAATAATTCATGCAGCTTGCCATGACACAGAGCTTTTCTGCATTGTCCTAAAAGATCGAGCATTGTTTTATAGGATTTGGCACAGGTTCAAAACAAGAATCTAATGGCATTGCAGGACACACAGCACAAACATCTACACCAGTGACTGATGAACTCGTAGTTGAATCTCATTACAATAATTTTAAAAAAAATACACAACACTTTCACTGAAATATTCTATTATCCTATTAAAAAGAGGAATCAAGTGTTTGTGACAAGAAAGATCTTTGTCCCCAGTTCTACATTTAATCTGAACTTACTAGTGAACTGAAGGCTTCATGACACCCTGAAGTTTACAAAACAGACTTGGTCTCAAGTAACTTGGCCTATTGATGGCTCTGCCCTGACAAAAATACAGTAAAATAGCACTCAAACAGCTGGTTTACTCTTCTGCAGCCCTTAACCAAAGGAAAACAAGAACACCGGTAATTAAGAGGAAGACAGGCTGCGTCCGCCCTCTCCCTGTGGCTACAGCAGGGGCCACAGGTCCAACCCTCCAGAAACAGGACAAGAGGCAAAGCACAGAGCAGGCCTGGACATGGTTATGTGACACACAGCACCAGCATAGTATCAGAGTATAGTATCAACAGCTGCATAAGCACCTCGTAACTTAGGTTACAGTTAACAGTAACACTGAAATAGTATTTGCACACACTATTCAGGAATAGCCTGATGAAATAGCAAGTTACTAAAAAGCAATGTTAAAAATTAGTATTTAATTTCAAAAGGAAAGTCAGAATCCCTCTCATCTTGATATACATAATTTCAGAAGGAAAACTATTGAGATTGCAATGCTCATTACTACTTGATTGCAAATTGCCTGACCTGAAGGAAGCAAAAACAATTTACTTAAATACCTAATTTTTTAAAAAATGAAAGTTTTAAAAAGCTGAAGGTATTCCAACCACTTCAAAACTGCTATAATTAAAAAGCCATCTTTCCTAAGAGGTAACAAATCCATTTCATCTCCAGTTAAAAAAACTGAGAATGTGACAAATACTTGTTAATTCTTTACTGAACTTTTCTATTCTTCAATTCAGGAGTGATTAAACAGTTTCACTATATTACTATAGTAACTAGAAAAAAAAACCTCTAGCCTTTCTAATGCTATTGGAAATTTTGGTTTGGAGAAGCAGGATGGGAATGGAAAACAATATTAAAATCACATCTTATTATCCTGTAATTAAAAAGAGTGCCTGCAACCATACCCAGAATATTAATCAATTTTAACCTACTGTATCCTAAATAAAAAAAAAAATCAATCTTGTAATTGTGCAATCAGGAAACTCTAAGATGAAAAGTTTTGCAGTACAAGCAGCAAGTACCAGTTTCAAAGAGAAAGTTTTACCATCTAGTTTTGGATCAACTCCAGTTCTCTACTAGGAAACACAACTTTTTTTCATCAAAGACATCCTCAGCAAGGGCCTTTTCATTTAATATTATTGCCTAGTTAAAAACAGGGACACTTAATTCATAAAGCTCTCTTACTTGAAGTTCCTTTTTTGCATTGAGGAGGCAAATGGAACCCAGTATTTAATCATTTGCCTTATAATGCAACTCCCAAAGTTTTGTTAAATTTTTTACTTGGGAGCGAAGGGAAAATACATATAAACTCTGTGCAATTCAGTCTGTTATGTGTCTCAAGGTTATTCTAAAGAAAACAATTAATCCAAGAACTAGACATGTTCTACTGACATATATTAAATTAGGAAGTTTCCTGAAGAAATGGAAAAATTAAAAAAAATGAAGTTATGATTTGTGTTCATTACTAGGCAAGCATTTAAGAAAGTGAAAACCCACAATAAAGAAAACAGATACCAATGAGTGGAGTATTTCCTATTCATTAACATCTTGTATCCTGTTTTACAGGTAAATAAGTAGTTACAAGCTCTTCTATAACCATTGCTCAAGCTCAGTATAGCCTGAAAACATCCCAGCTCCTCATGCAAAACTCTGTCATTACACAGGTAGGTTTTTCCAAACAGCCTTTTCCAAATGGAGCTTAACTAAACTCTTTCACTCAAAGTACACATTTAACTAAATGCACTGGGAGAAATTATCAGGCTTGTAGAAAGCTCTAGTTATGTTGTCCAAAATGCTACCAAATTTGTAGGCACATTAGGACCTTTTTAAGACAGACATCATTATCCTAAGTTTTTGCAAGCAAACACTGAAGTTTTTATAATTTACCAGCAGTCAGATGATGCAATTTGGCTCAACTGTTTCAACAATGTTCTCTGTTCAGACCCTGAGATAAAGCTAAATTGACTTCTACAGATACAACTCAAAAACACATAGTAGTAATAAAAACCTCAGCCGTTCAGCTTCACTGCCGAATGAGCCAATGCAACAGATACTCTTAGCAGCAATCTTTCAGGAGGATTACTGAAACAATGGAACATCATATAGCAAGCTATCCTCAGAAAAAAAAAGGGGCGGGGGGGGGGGGGGGGGGGCGTGTGTGTAAATTTTCAGGGACAAGTTTTAAAGTTACTACTATGTACTTCTCATACATTCAGCACGATACAGAGAGATAACAAAATTCCCAACTCAAAGCAATACAAAACCCCATTAACCTGTCCCAGGGCATTGATGAAGCACACAGAGTCAAAGTAAACACATTAGTGACAGTGAAAACGTCAGAAGTTGGGGGGGGAGGGGGGCTGTCCTCCCATTTAAACCTTGCAGCAAATTCCATATCTGCAGCTTGTGCATTCTTTGATCCTGCAGCCTTCCAGTGCAGAATCACCCCTTGCCTTCCTCAGTCTTCAAGCTCACCCCAGCAGACATTTTTGGGGAAGGGCTTGTTTTGTGTTGAAGACTTAAGAATGTGTTGAACTTGAGTTTAGTGAACAAAAAATCACTTCTGATTATGTAAAAGCTATTTAGACTCTTAGCCGCTTTCTAAGAGTTAACTGGAGTGGGTGTTTTGATGTTTGCTATAGGAAGTTACAAAGGCTTCTGTCAGATGCGAGCAAAGGTGACAAACTGAAAATGTTGAGAATAACACATGGTAGAATGGCTAAAGCCACACCTATACAGACCAAGCTGAATTTAATGCAAGCAAGCAGATGTTTTTCATTTCGGCTGCTTCTCAAACCTTTTCCTAATTTATAATCCAAATTCCCACAAAAGCGGAAAAAAGATCATACATGTACCTCTTCTTCACTTCCACCACAGCAAGCATTAAAACAGCCTCAAACAAGAAAGTTTAATTTACCAGATGTCAACATTGCTCTACCAGTAAAGTTTGTGCTTAACTAATCCATCACCCTCCAACAGTGCTCTGCTGTGAGGAAAGGTACAAAATGACCAGGCATCTTGGGATCTCCAGTAATCACCCAACCACTTTCAGTGCTGCAGACAAGTTGGTAGCACACTGCAGAAGATCCATATCCATACTTGTGAAAATACAGGCCAAAATTACAGCATTTCTTCCTTCTAAAGTGATAATCTTTTCGTACATTAACCATCACCACCGCTCTAAAACACAAACACACTTTGAAGACCCCATTCATTCTTCCGCTCCCATTTCTTCAAACCTGCTTTTCCAGCGAAGAGTAAAAAGAATATAAACCCATTTCCTGATTTACAGATAGTTTGTATTCACAACACTGTCACAGAGAAGGCAGCGAAGAGAACTAAGGAGCAGGTGATAGAAGGCATGAAAGCTATTAAAAACTACAGATCTCTACCAAGCACCTTCAATGAACCTGTGGCAGATTGCCATAGACTCTGATTTTAAGGAAAAAAAAACAAAACACAAAACTCACACACAAGCAGAAAAAGATTGGCTACTTTGACAACCTATAAGTTATCAAACAGCAACTTGTAATCCTGAACAATGATGGTGATCAAATCATTGGTCTGGAGATGACAAATACAATGAAATTCGGCATCCAGACTATTAAACATACCTCACTTCATGGGATCACAGCTCTGGTCAAGAGTCCAGAAAACACAGTGAAATAAAGCAATAAGCATCTTTAACCTTGATGTGAGAAAGAGGACTGTAGTGGGTTGGTGTCTGGTGGCATTTTGGTAGCAGGGGAGGAGGCTACAGAGGTGACTCTTGTTAAGAGGCTTCTAGGAGCCGCCTCAGCTCAAATTCAGACCCACCTCTGGCCAAGGCCAGGCCAATCAGCACCTCTGCAAATAACTCTATTTAAGAGTGGAAAAAGCTGTTGGGCAACTTCTTTGTTTGTGAGTGGAGGAGAGGAGGAGGATGTGAAAGCAACAACCACACGGACCCCTGGTCAGGGAGGAAGGAGATTGAGAGGTGTGCTGGAGCAGAGGTTCCCCTGCAGCCCATGGTGGAGTGGCAGCTAAGCCCCTGCAGCCCATGGAGATCAGCGGTGGCCCAGAGGTTGACCTGCAGCCCGTGGAGGGCCCCGGGCCGGAGGAGCAGGGACCAGGCCCGCAGCAGGCCGTGGCTCCGAGACAGCCCGCGCTGGAGCAGCCCGTCACTGCGAGGGCAGCAGCCCCGGAAGAGACCTGCACTGGGGCAGTTCGAGAAGAGGCACAGCCCCACGGGAAGGGCTCACGTTGGAGAAGTTCATGGAGGACCGTCTCCTAGGGTAGAGACCCCACGGTGGGGCAGGGGAGGAGTGCGAGGGCCCTTTTTCCTGAGGAGGAAGGAGCAGCAGAGACACCTTGTGACAGCCTGACTGTAACCCCCATTCCCTCTGCGCTGCACTGCTGGGGGAGGAGGTGGCAGAGCTGAGCCCAGGAAGAAGGCAGGGGTGGGGGGAAGGTGTTTTTAAGACTTGGTTGTATTTTTCATTATCCTTGGTGGTGGTTGTTTATTAAATTGATGCTGTTTTCCCCAAGTTGGGTCTGTCTTTTGCCCATGACCATAACTGGTAAGCCCTCCTTGTCCTTTGTCTCAACCAGAGCCCTTTGGTTGTATTTTCTCCTCCCCATCCCTCAGGGGACAGGGTAGGGGTGAGTAAATGGCTGCGTGGGGCTTTGTTGCCAGCTGGGTGGGCTCAAACCACAACAAAGATGTATATAATTTCCCCTGTATCTCCACTGCTTTTAAGAGCATGGGCTGAAAGATATTTACATGCTTATACAGATGCTGGCAATTACAAATATTTTCCTCGCCTTCTCACTGGCTAATTAGGGAAGATACAAGATTTTCACATGTTTAGAAGTTCAAAGACTAGCATAATAATTCTGTCAACATGAATTTGTCAATAATGATTCTCTCCACCTCCTCAATTCATGCAGTCATAGACCCAAATGTTGGACAAGAGCAAGAGAGGATTTGTCCATTCTGTGAACACACACTTCTCAACTGCTGGATGTGCGCTTGAGGTGACAAGTAATAACTGGCTCTCTACAGCCTAAAAAATTAACTATAGTTAGATAAATGTCAAAAGCAAAATATTTGCAAAACAGAGTGCTGGGGGGGGGCAATGAAACAGATGTCATCTCTTAACTTTTAACATCAGAACACTGGAATATTTACAGGCATCAACAGTTATTCTTAAATGCCTGTTACAGATTCAGAAGGTAAAGGACTCATTCCTTTTAAATGTCACAGGTAGAACCAAGTATACCAAAAGCTTTAATGAATACCTGTTAGCAAAGTTACTTTCATAGATTAGCATAGCTATAGTTAGCAATTCACCCACAAAGCATCAACCCTTTTTCTATTCTTTCCCCTCCCACCCATAAAAAGCTGCTCTTTGAGCAAGTATCTATATCCTAGGAAAATTAAACAAAAATAAATACTGTTAGGTTATAGAGTTAATGCAAATTAAGATGAGACACTGCACACGCATACCCCCTAATAAAACCATTTCTGATACTTCTTTCATGCAGATACTCAGAAAAAAAACAACATGCAATGGACTATATTTACTTCAAGACTGCTCTCCAGCTCTGGGAGCAGAAACTGAAGTGGTTTTGAGTATCACCAGCTTTCAACAGTGCCATCAATATTGTTAACATTTTTTCAGATTGTCTCCCTGAAGAAAGAAATGAGACCCAGAAAATATAACTAACTACCTGACAGAGGCCAAAGCTTCTCTGATTCGGTAACGCCACACTGATGATGTGGTCTGAAAAGCTTAGATGGGCAAGTTCTGTTGTGATATAAATTAAGACCACCTCTCCTAGAAATAGTCCAGGAAAGGCTTAAAGCTTTCCAAGACTTGTCAATAGAGCAAAAGACTTCGGAGCCCAGATGACACCAAAATCCACCTTGAAAGAAAGGTGACAGGGCCATGCTAACAACCCAAGCCAAAAATACCCACCCAACCCTCCAATACTGCTCATTTCCTCAAACCAGTATTACATGGTAGCTAGCTGTTTCCAATCTGCCAGGGATAGGACTGCATTATGTATTTATTTTAGGTTTATTTATAACATAGATTGTAGGCCATTTAAATATTGTTAAAAGGACTACTTGAGACTTCCTACACAATCTTATGCCAGTTCCATTTGCATTTTCTTAATAGAAGTTACAAAAATAATCTGGTTACAGGACTTATTTTAATACTCTCTCATTTCATGACAATATACATTGATTAAACTTGCAAGATCAAGTCCTTTATTCTGAACAAAGGTAGTTACTTTTAAAACTGGTTATACAAGAGAGAAGAATAAACTAACAGAAACACTGAAAAAGTTAAATGTATAAAATTCTTATGGGTGTTTACCTAAACTCTTCCCTCATTTTACTAAGCTACCTTCTCAAGTCACAGCCCAGCCAGCCTGATGGCCCCATTAAACATGTCCATCCAGTTGAAGAGGTGAGACACAGACTCCAGAGTTACTTGATCACTGCCAAGAATCCAAGAGATGACACTATGTGGTTTGAGATGGATGCATGTCTTGTTTAACAAGAAAAACAGAGACTAGGCTGGTATGATTGACAATTTCTCTGTCAAACGCTTCACAGTCCTGAAATATCTATGTTCTTGTATTTCCCCGCAGCAATTTAATAGATAACTTTATTCTAGCAGTCATTCTCCAGCTAGGTTTGCTATTTTATCTCCCTTCATAAGATGAGGAAGCGTGGGATTTGATTCTCGTTTCAGGAAATACTGCAAAAGGCAGTTGGACTTAAGAGTAGAACCATGCTTGTCAGTTCATTAAATGGACTACTATGCATACACTCACAAATAAGGAGCTAGAAATAAAAATCAAGTACACGCGGAGAAGGTAGACAAGCTTCTCAATTTTCAGATTATGACCAGAGCTACTGCACTCACTATCAGCTGGTCCCCTGTGAAACCGTTGTTGGACAACTGCTTACTGCTTTAAATAACAAAATACTACACAGAGGCATTTTGGCAGTAAAGTAACACTCACAGAGCATATGCTGTTCCAGAAGATAATTGAACTTGTCTGACAGAACTCAAATTTGAATACATAAGACTTCTAATTTTTAAATTAAATTCAATTCTGCAGAGCACATCATGTCCAGCAAAAAGCACAATGCACTCTTGCAGGATTTCACTGCTGCAATATAGATCCCACCACCTCTTTTATAACAGCAATTTATAAGGATTAGTTGGGGGTTGTTGTTGGGTTTGGGGTGGGGGCATAACTTAGGCTCAAAGACTGCTTCTCAAGTTATTTCAGTAGAAACACAAGGCAGAAAATTACACCAGAACAATTTACTTTTTCAGAAATTGAGTCTATGTCTTGAGTGTTCAAAGTTCTAGATGTTTTTGACATTGATGCACTCCATTACATTCTTGTCTTTCGCCTCCAGCTTACAATATACAGGCTCTCACTTAAACACTCCTTTAGATAAAACTTGCAAAACAAATTACTGCTATTATTAAAAGCTTCAGAACAAAATATTTGAGGCTGACAGTACACATTCACAAATAAAAACTTTGCACCTGTTTTTTATCTGGTGATGTGAAATTTATTCTTGATCTAGAACTCCCATTAATAACTAAAAGAATGACTAGAGAAAAAAGTTATTAACACTTTAAAAATTAAAGAATTGTGAGCACACTGAAAGATGAAACAAACTTACTGATTACTTGCAAACAAGAGAAATAAAGCAGCAACAACTGAAAGAAAGTGAGCTCATGCAGAAGGATTTAAAAGAGCAACTATATTTTACACCTCTTGAAAAGACACACATCTAAGCTGATCAGAGAGTGAGTAAGCTTAACGCCAACAGCAACACAAAAACAGCAATTCAGCAATATGGTTATATGGATGGTAACATAGCAACTAGGTTTAAGCAAGATAACAGACCACCTGATAAGAAGTGGTCCTGTTCTTGACTGATAAATCAGAATATTAAGAAAAAAAAAAAGATACGCTTGCACAACTTTTTGTGGTGCCTTACAGAAATGGTTTATTGGCCCCAAAGTCATCAGTGAAGAAAGAAAAGAGCACTGTAACAGTACATCAAAAGTAGCACACATATTCATACAAGAGCTACCTACATCTTACTGACATTGATGATTCCTTCCAATTAAAGGCTAGCAAATACAGCATGAAGAGACTAGAATAAATAATTGATAGAAAACAATAAATACCAAAACCACATGAAAACAGTGAAGTTTTTCATTGACACCACCACCACAGCTTCATATAGCTGGAACAATCAAATGACTGATACAATGTTGGCTTCCCTCAGTGTAAGACGAGAATCCCACAGAGATCAGCACAAACTTAGCATTACACAAGCAGGTAGTCCTCCATTTATTTATAGGCATCATTCTGGAAAAAAACTGATATTAAAAAAAAAAAAGAAATCAAGGCTTACTTGTCAAGGAAGTCCTTGTCCACGACTGCACAGATATCAAGCAGAGGATTTCCCATTCCAAACAGGACATTTTCACTGTAAGAGAATCAATTATTTCAAGTTAGCTTAGCATTAGTTTATTGTTCCTAGTGTAGTATGCTGAAAACATTTTTTTATTAGAGAGAAAGATTTTTCTTGAATACAGCTAAGGAATAAAAAGATACACATCTTGCCCAGCGCAGTAGTCCCAGCATAGAGGCTTGGCATACAGAGAGTCAAATTTGAGTGACGTACCATCCTACAACACTCTTCTTTGATCAATATACAGACTGCAAGCAGTCAAGCATATATAAAGGTATATATTCTGTTAAGCTGTCATACACTCAGATAAAGAATTAGAGCTGCATGCCACATTCTGTAGTTTTAAAGGACTGTATTCAGGTTGTAATACCACATTTTAGACAGGGGGAGCATCAGACCAGTTTATAAAAATTTTGCTGAACAGACTTAGTTGCTGGGTTCGCTCTGCTACTGACCAATAATTAACAATTTAAGTCTGTTTTAATAAACTGAAATTAAGACTATGGATTCTGCATTGTCAGCCATCTTAAACAGCATAGCCATCTACTGATAAGAATGTATGTACTTTTTAATCAATTTGAAATTCATTACCATGACTTCTGATGTCTTGGTTTTGTGGCAGAGATACTGTAAACTGCTGAAAGAGCTGGCTTCAACTTTTTTTTTAAGATTCATTCAGAAACCATGTGTTACATTTTCCTCAATAGCGTGTGCTTGGGTGATAATGCAGTAATACCAAAACAGATTAGATACATGGCCTAGTGTCAAGTAGGAGTGAATGCAGCTGTTCTCGAAGGCTGAATAAAACTACATCCAAACCCATCACATTCCTTGCTAAGCTAACACCTGCTGCCTTCAACTGGCAAGGCAAGCCCTTGCTCTAGCCACTGAAGGTAGCTTCCGTATGACCACCAAATATGCCTCCCTCTTTACTATGGCTCTATCAAGTATTTGCAGAGAAAGCATATTCCCCATCTCTCCATCACCCAGGAAGTACTACTGTAACACTGCAGTTGGATCCAAAGTTTATCTGCAGTTTACCCGAAGCAGCATAGCAGTGTCAGCTGAACCTCAAAGAAAGTGAGTGAGTTTTCAATTGTTCTGGCCCATTTAGACCAAGATAAATGTTTAAAGACTTGACATCTGCCTACTAAATGATCAATTTCATTACTTTTCTATTCAGCAAGATAAGAAAAAATACTTGATCACTGCCAAGAATCCAAGAGATGATACTATGTGGTTTGAGATGGATGCATGTCTTGTTTGACAAGAAAAACAGAGACGTACCATCCTACAACAATCTTCTTTGATCAATATACAGACTGCAAGCAGTCAAGAATATATAAAGGTATATTCTTCCTCTTTATGATGCCACTTAGCCTCCATTAAATGCTAAATTCTGAAGTCCAGAAATGAAGAAGTGGAAAACAGGATTAATAACCTTGATACAGAGACACAGCAAACCATACTTTAAGTACCCTATTTCTTGTTGTAGCTTTAAAGACAGGCCTTTACAGCCCATTTCAGTGTAAGTGAAATGTGGAAGACTGCTTTGTGAAGGAGACAGAAATTCAACTCATTCCTAACTGATATAGGTAACATCTCCTTAGTAAAAACCTCCAAGACTCACTAACTGCTTTTGTCAGTGTGAAAAGAAGTATTGATTCTTCTAAATAGGATAATCAATATCTATCTAGGAGAAAAGATGGAGAGACAGATGACAGTTAAGATGACAGAAGGACTCTCTATTTTAAAAACTAAGTATTGCATCAGTAGTATTGCAGGACAACGAAGGAACAAGTCAGAATTCTAGAAGCGCTGAATGCAGATTTGTCCCTAAGTGTACACTCCTGTCCTTGACGTTTAGCTGATTCTCACGTTGTGTGAAATTCTACTCATCAATAATTTTATACCTACACTTAAGAAAAAAACGTGTATCATGGATAACTTTTATAGAAAACAAATATCAGCACTGGAACGTATAGTGCACCAGAAAACAGCAGCTGTACTTCAAAAACACTCTGAAGTACAGCTGACATGTTGAGGTCACTACCTATGAAGAAGTCACCTTGTTCAACAGAAAAGCAAAATGAAAGCTACCAAACACGTAACAAGCTGTGGGCTGCAGAACATGCTGGTCAGTATACTGAAAGCAGCACGAGAGCAACTTTATACTGGTTCAGCATCCGCAGAAGCTCCATCAAGCCAATAACGTGCATACAAACCCCCAATATGTCAGCAGCAGCAGGAACTAGCACTTTCAGTGCCGTTTAACCCAGGCAGCTCTTTACATGACATACAAAAAGTTCTGTTCTATCCGCAAGCCTTCCTTCTCCCACAGTGTTTTATAATCATCTCCACTGAAGTATTCCAGAGGCTGTGTGATAGGGTGCCATCCAGGGTAGAAACTTTTAAAAGTCAAGGTAGCTATCACTAGACTAGTAAGTGTACGTTCAGAAACATTCCCCTGAAACCTCAGGGCAAACTCTCCCCAACTTCAGCATAGTTGATTCTCACAATGGTGCTGAAGGATATAGAATAGATGCAATGCAGGATAGCAGGACTTGACAGCTTTCAAACACATAAAATTTTGAGCACATTAACTGCTTGATTTCTATGAAGACATACATAGGTTATAACACTCAACTTATTTTTGCAAACAATCTAACTACATGAGCTAATATGTACTAATAGCTAGCCTTAGCTTTTCAATTAACATGTATTTCTACATTTTTGGTTGTTTCAACTAGATGTTTGAATTAATTAAACCCCAATGTACTAGAACTTCCACGCTTAAAACCAGCTATTAACATTCCATTGGCAAAAAGGAGAAAAATCCATACACTCCATTTGTACTGGAGACTGTAGTTGTGTCATTCTTTAACTGACACTGCATTTAGGAGAAAATACCTTTCTGGGCAAAATGGGAAGAGTCTAAACAATCTCTTTCCAAGACACAAATTTTAAAAATTCAACAAGTTTAAGTGGGCATTTGAGATTCCCACTGTGATCAGCATTTTCTAATACAAGCTTTGTGAACCACAATCTGGAAAGTCCAGTGTTTCTACTGTTAAAGAGAAAGACTTGTCTGTGTAAATCCTTAGCACGTTCAACCTGATTAACCCAACACTGGCTACATTTCAGTGCAGTGCAAATCACCCTTCCCTTCTTGAGGGGCTGCAAAGTATCTGCACTGTTACAGTATTGCGCTTTTTTGTGGCACAACATAAGGTATAGCAGTTAGTCAGCTACCGTTTGCTCCTCCGTAAAAATAAAAGTTAAAAAAAAAAAAAAAAATCACACCTGCTCTGTAAAACCACATATTCTAAAAGCATAAAATTAAACATAATGTTTAGGATCCTGGAGAATGCTAAATTTACAAGTCTCCAGAGCAAGAAATGGAGATATTAAACTGTTACATTCTTAACACGTTTAACATTTTCAGCAGTACATGTGAACTTTATTTGCCTTATGTTTGCTGTTCAGTCACACTGGGCACCTGCATTGATTAAAATTTCACGGATTATTTCCAGCCCACTGGACGTAAGACATAGTAAGGAAGCACCCATAGTCTCCTGAAAGGTGAGAATTCACCAAACACAGGTTATTTGGGAAATACATCTCTGCAATAGACATAGAACTAACACTCATGTACTCCACAGCCTCCATGCCTCTCTCCAGGCCCTTCTATTGCACAGGAGTACTGGTATCTACTCATCTGAGAAGGATGTTCTTGCTTAACTTGACTAACCTATTGCAAAAGAGTATTTGGCTCAGCTCTTCAAGAAACAAGCGATAACTCCTCCACCTGCACAAATTAAGCATATATAATTGACTATACATAGGATGTATATATGTGTGTGTGTGTATATATGCATACACACAGAGTACATTTATATATAAACAGTATATACACTTTTTAAATTCTAAACTAAGAATAAGCTCTTCATACAAACTTTGTTGGGATACAGAGATACACTGTCCATCTAGCAGGCAAAACTACACCAACAACGGTAACTTACTTTACAGAAAGCTTGGAGGTACACTGTGTTTGCATTCTACATTCATGACAGCAAGCAATATATTTTATGAGTTTGTCATTTAACTTTGCACTAGATCAAGAGTGAGGTGTAATTATATGAGTTCAAGCAATGTAATTCATTAAATATAAATAAATCTTCACCTGCTAATTATGGCATTCTGTTTGGAAATTGCCAAGATGACTGATTTTTCACAAATGGCCAATGTTTCACATATTACGCTTATCACAAGTTGCAGAAGTAACGAAATGAAACCAAACTGGATGAAAATAAAACAAAAAACCCAACCAAACAAAAATAAACCACTTCAGTACTGAGCGGTAGTACTTCAACTTTCTTAAAAGAAGTCAACAAAATTAACCATAACTGAACGATCCGTGTCCAGTATCACAGTTATACATTACTAATGCCCTACTGTTGCAGGCGTTTTTTTAAAAACGGTCCTGTTTCAAGTTGGCTGCTGAACATTAGCAGTACTGTATCTAGCCATCGCACGATACTGTTACCATCCCAGGCTGCTGCGCACTTCAGTGGAAGAGCAACATCAAAACATCAATGAAAGTACATTATTAGTTACTGGCAGAGAGACAGAGAAATACTTTGACCCTTCGGATACTGGCATGTCTTGCTTAAAAAAAAAAAATATATATATATATATATATATATATATATATACACCCATTATTTCTTAAAAAACATTTCATATTTTTTCTTCTTAATTCCTGCAAAAAATTGCTCATCTACATAATAGTAACCAAAAGAAAACCAAGTTGAAAATTTCACCTTTTTTATTGCTCTAGAACAGCTTTATACTGCTGTGCAGCTGTAATACACACTTAAGATTAAATTCTTACGCTAAGACATTTTGCAGTCAAAAAGACTTAATAAAATGTAAGTAGGACATTTGCGTACCCCAACTGCATGACAGCCTGCTGTATGCCCAGTTGTCCATTCACAAATATAAGATACCGTTTTGTAAGATTTAGATCTAGAATGCTAGTATTTCTTCTAGAGTCTGATTACGCTCTTAAAAGTAAGGCCAAACAAGGCATGTTCTAAGCCTGTTCTCAGCATGTCCATTTCAGTCACAAAGCAACATAGCTAAACCCCACACAAGATTTGAATTTATCAAAAATCATGTATATATGTAGTTACAACAAAACAGCAATAGTAACAGATTCATAGCATTTGAATAGCTATAAGCTCTCAACTAAGAACATCCTTCTCTCATCCCACTTACCTACACAACATAAATACAAATGAATAAGATGACATTTACTGTTAACCATAACTTGTCTGAAATATTATCCCATGATTCCAGAGTTCAGGCAATTTCCCTTGCAACACTCGTCAGTAAATCACTTCAGCATAAAGACCTTCAACATACAAGTAGCCCGTACCACTGCTCACGTGTTTTCCTCATGTCTCAAGTACAGGCAATATTTGGCTAAGGAGTTACATGTGTACCTACTGACTTAGAGAAGTATCTTCAGTGAAGATTTCATTCATGATGAAACATTCATAGTCTTCCAGAGTGACACATTCACAGGCTCCAACTTAGAAGCCAAGCCTAAAAGCCTTGGCCTTATGTAAGAAAAGCTGCTGCAGAAAAAAAAAAAAAAAAAAAAAAAAAAAAAAAAAAAAGCGCCAAAAAACTGT
Source organism: Leptosomus discolor (assembly GCF_034619465.1). NCBI lineage: Eukaryota > Metazoa > Chordata > Aves > Leptosomiformes > Leptosomidae > Leptosomus > Leptosomus discolor. The sequence goes on along the minus strand of NC_141396.1, from coordinate 24,459,496 downwards.
TCCGCCAGCACTACCAGCTCCCTACGCAGCTGCGCTAACCCCACAAGCTCCATAGTGAGATACTACTGCAATTTCAAAGCACTACCGTCCGTATTCCTCAGTGAGAAAGTGTGAAATCCGATCCACCGAGTTGTGAGGGTGGAGAGAGGAGATGGGAGAGTTGCCTTGAATGATCACCGGAGTCTGTAATTTTAGACATTTCTTCAGCAACTGAAGGACTCATCAAAATAACTCCATGATGAAGGCTACCAGTTCACTTCACAATACCGCCCCATCTTAAGACAAAGTGGTTTAGGAAGCAAAACTGCTCATAATAATTCCTTTCACTGAATGTTAAGAGTTCGTCATTCCTCAGTTATCGCTGATGAACCGACACCACCACAGTTCCAACAGACTGCCAAGAGCCCAGCCTGCTACTATTATTATTACTCTGCTTCTCATTATTCGAGATTCATTTAAAATTGGGTTCCAGTCATGGCACGCTACAGCAATGCTTTAAGGTTCAAAGGCGACAGCCGGAGTCCCACGACATCCGTCCTCCCACCCCCCGGGGCCGGACCCCGCCGCGGAAGGCGGCCGCCCGCGCTCAGGCGCTACCTTTGACAGCGGCACCACTGCAGAGCGACGCCGCACGAAGCCCCCCGGCCGTGCCCGGCCGCCGCGTCGCGGTTCACCTCCGGGAGCCCGGCCCAGCCCGGCGCATCGCCCCTCGGGGTTCTCGCCTGGGCAGGAGCGGGCGGACCAGCCGCCGAGGAGCGGCACCTCCCGGCGCCGCCGCCAGCCCCCAGCCGCGGAGACCGTTGGCGGCGCGCGCCCACCTGCCTGTATTCCTGGGAAATACACCCGCGCGCCCTGGCAGCGGGTGGTCCCCAGCCACGCGGACGGCCCGCCGGGATGAGGGGCCGGGAGGGAGCCGGCACAGATCTGCCGCCTCGCCCCGAGCAGCCGCAAAACCGACAGGCGGCGGGGGCAGAGAGGGAGGGGACGAAGCCGCCCTACCCCGCACCCGAATTACACGGGTGGAGAAGGAGGGAAAAGCCGAGCTCCGGAGGAACATCGCGCCGGGCGCCCCCGCCCCGCCAGCAGGAGCGTATCAGCGCCCGCCGCCCCTTCCCCCGGAGCGCTGGGCTGGGCTGCGGGAGCCGCGTCGGGGCCCGGCGTTACCTGAGGGTGGGCATGGCTCCCCGCCCGCCCGGCCGCGGCGGAGCCCCGCCGGCAGCGGCGTTCCCACTCCGCCCGGCGCCCGCCAGCAGCTGCGACCCCTGCCCCGCGCGCCGCCCGTCTCGGCCGCGACTAAGCCGCCGGCTGCCGCTCGGCCGACCCACCCGCGCGCCACCGCCCCGCCCCGCCCGCCCGCGCGCCCCGCCATTGGCTGGGCGGCCGGCGGGGGCGGGCCCGAGCCCTCCACAGCGGCGGGGCGCGAGGAGCCCCGCGAGGCGGCGGCGGGGCGCTGGTGACCGGCCCCGCGCCCCGGTTCGGAAGCTCACGGTACCGAACAGCGCCGCCCGCCCGGCCCCCAGCTCCCCGGGCGCCATCTTTGGTACGGGCAGAGAGCAGGCACCTCCCACACACCTCCCCCTCCCCCGTCACCTCCCTCCCGCAGCCCGAGGAGGCAATGATGGTGGCCCGTGCCAATTAAAAAAAAAAAAAAAAAAAAAAAAAAACCAAAAAAAACACCGTTTAATCGAGGTAGCGAAGAGGTGCGGAGCCCGTGTCGTGCTGCCCACATTAAAGATGGCCAGCGGAGCCCCTGAGGGACATCGCCGCCCCTCAGCTGTCGCGCGGCCACGGGAACTGCTGCGCTCCCAAGGAGACCCCACCCGCCCCCGGCCGGCGCTGCCCCCCGGGCCAGCGGCCACGCTCCCGCCCCAAGTGCCTGCCCGCCGCCCCGCTGCCCCTCCAGGACCATCCGCCCTCCCCGGCCGGTGACTGACGCCCCCAGGACACGCGATTTTTACACACTCGACAAGAACGCGTTTTCACTCTTTTTATTTGTGCGTTCCGTGGGTCAGACCTTAACGCCGCCTCAAGGACCTGCGGTGAAGCTTTCCTCCCCGGCCGCCACCGCCCGGCACAGCACCCGCGGCCCTGCGCAGCCGGGCGCGGGGCAGGGCTGGCCGGCCCCGCGGATGCGGGCTACACCTTTGCTTCCAGAGAGAAGACCTCTTTTATTCCCGGGTTGCTGCGACGCCTGGCAGCCACCTGTGGACACAGCTACTAGACATTATCTTTCCAACATGCCGGAGGCCAGGAGCAGAGACATGGATGAGATGCGAGCCTCTGCCCCCGTTTGTGGGGAAAAAAGGGCCGCCCTTCATTGCCCAACCTGTTTCTTGTCCTCCCAACATTCAAGCAGAACCACCATATCGGAATGGAAAAGCATCGGTAAAGCCAGGTTCCTATTCTCTTCTTGCTACCCACTTGCTCTTCACCCGCCTGTCAAAGTTATTGCTACCTCATGCAGGTTTGGCACTTAATTTAACTTACCCGCACCAGAAACACTGAATCATGAAACTGATGTCAGAAGAGGTTGTTTTTGCCAAAAGTGAATCCCACGTTGTTCTGTTAAGTACTGCTGTGTCACCTCTAATTAAATATTTAAACTTTACCACTTCCTGATCATGTGGTTATTAGCTTTGGTTTCCCTTCCTCTCCATCTACAAAATGGGAATATTGTACTCAGAAAAATTAAAGCCAAACTTTTCACCTATTTCTGATTGTTGGGTGTATTGGAAGAGACGATGCCAAAATTAGAGATGTTCGTGATGCGCAAGGAGCTATAGTGTCACATGAAGATAACAGGAATATTTACGTTCAGTACCTGACATAGGACAAATTTCCTAGGTTGTCTAAACTGGCCACTCAAAAATTAATCACCACTTACAAAATTCTTGTTATTAAAGTGTGTCGTGGGTCTTGAAAAGTCAAACTAATTGGAATGGAAAACACATCTATCCTCTTACTGTTGCAACACACAGTACAACAGGTTCCCAAATCCCAATGGAGGATTTTGAACTCTAATAAAATGTAAATACTATATTTGGATATCTAATGGCTGTATTCTCTGATCCATGTTGAACAACAGATTATTCCTAGTTTAATAATTTCAGTGCCTAACAGCCAAACCTCTGTTTTGTAAGTAAAAACGGCACAGGGGGGAAACCCATCACAGGCAAATATAACAATAGTAGTAACACAGCTTCGTCTTGTTGGTCCCATCATTATATTTTAAATAATAAATCCATTTTTTAAAAAATCAAGTTGTGATTGTAGATCCCTTCATAAATAACTGACTGACTTTAACAATCACAGAAGAATATGTAAAGAAAAATAGATACAATACATTAAAGTGATCTGTAGTTATAGTAATTTGTAACATACAACTGCGTATTACAAATATTAATCTACAGAGTTCATATGAGGTACCATCAAATGTTTCTAACTTATTACCAGTTCAGCAAGATAGGATCAGAAGAGCATTTTTTCTAAAAATTAAACAGGCTTTCATGAAATAGCACGTATGACACCTCAACAGCGTTTGTCAACAGCACTTCATAAACCTCCAACTATTCCCAAGCGCCCAATTGTCTTGCTTGTACTACCACATACCCACAGGTTATACTGTTATTGACGTCTTTGAGGCATCACCTACCAGTACAGGCTTTTTGGTCATTTGCCAGGGAACTTCTAGGTGCCCTGACACACAAGCGGAGCAACAGCAACCAGGGTATCCCTGGAAAAATGGTCATTTATTGCCTAATGTCATTCACAGATTAATTTTATGATGCCTGTGCCACAAGTTCGACTCTTGGTCACATCACATATGCGCTAGGCAGCCAGCTTGAGTTTGCTCAGTCTCCCTGACACCTTCCAGACTTGCTCTGCTTGCATTTAAGAGTATATAATACCTGACAGGGTCTAGCCACAATTTCTCCTGACTGCTTCTGTTACTATACAGTAAGGAAGAAATCTTCATGCATATGTGAGTTTCTCTACATAAGATGAACAATTATTCCTCAGGTGATTTCACTAAAATGGTTCCTTTCAAGCATGATATCAATCAAAAATGAACTGCATCCCTACCTGATATAAAAACAGGTAATCATGTGAGAACTTTTTAAATTGCACTTTATTGAAGTAATCCATTAAACTATACATTTTATACATTTGTAACTTGTGTATCCAAGATACAGGCAATCTAGGCCTTAGCCTTGGACTAATATGTTGTGGTTTACACCATAAATATTTGGTATAAATCGTCCAGTTTACAATACATAAACAGTAAGTTCCCCATTAACCCCCACATTTCACTCAGTTTCTTCAAAGTACAAAATTAAGGCTAATCTTAGGTAAGCTGCCCTCTCTTCTGTTGTTGCAAGACAGAAGGATGATCTTTTACGTGTCAACTTCAGCAGATGTTACAAAATGGGACTAGCAAGCAGGAAGTCCACCAATTCTCCTTCAATAACAGCATTTTGCAGAGCTTGCATGTATTTTCTACTAGAATAGTGGCTATTTTGAAAACTTTTCTACAGAGAGAATGTCATATTTTGCAACATAAAATAAGATGTATTATCTTGTATGGATTTATCTTGTAGTGAAGTATTAAAAAGATTTTTTTTATTATTATTTTAAAATTCCATCACATTATCCCCTTTCTTTTAATGCAGCTTCACAGGCCATACAGCTGTAAGAGCAAAGGGAAGTCTATAAATCTGCTAAGTCTTCACATATTGCAGACAGCTATACTTTTTTTCTATCTTATTCTAGTCAAATAGCCTAGCCCTTGAGACAACTGCAACTGCTTTGTACCACTGAATGTACAAGGAAAAAAACAACCCACAAAAGTCTTCCACTGTAAAAGAAATCCCAAGGTAGCATAAAGCCATCAAGTAGCTTTATGTTACCATATCCTTCAAGCATGGAACAGCTTTGACTGTGGTCAAACAATCATTACAGAAATTATTGCAGTTCAAAATGGAAAAAATCCCCTTCCCTTCACAGAATTCTAAGTAATACCCAAAGGCTTCTTGCTTTGATATTTCTTATATAAATAGTATTAGCACGCAAATCAAAATTACTTAAGAAGAAATTTATGTAAATAAAAAGAGAACAGCCTTGAGAAAACATCGTGTTCATGTTGTATCCGCAAGTTCAATTTACTTTTTTCAAGAAGATAAGGTTTTGCAACACATTGCCAGCAAATACTATTTAATGACCTTTAGATAGCAACCCACTCCCTGCTTCTGAAACTGGTTTTGCAAAATATTTCCGTACCATGCCTGTGTAAGTAACTACTCAAATTCACTATCACAACCCTGAATCACAAGCCAGTTTTGCTTCAAACATTTCTACATGAAATACACCTCAGCAACATTAGAGTAAGCCAAGGTCTTGTTCTACAGAAAGCATGTTTCACACTATTGCATTGGCACCATATTTAACTACTATATTCACTCAAGTCTCCTTTCCAGGCATCTTCCTTGCCTGCTTGTAAGTAATATTAGTAGAACCAATTAGATGAGCAATTGTACTTAGCTGTTTCATTAGCTGAAAGAGTAGGAACTTGCAAATCTCAGAAAAACTCGCAGAAACGTCAAGATTAATGACTAAATAGGCACATTTGCACTGGCTCCCCTCCCGCAGGCAATCAAGCATGCAAGCAGCTCTAGGGACAAGACTAGTCCTGTTGACTTCGGGGAGGCCGCACACCAAGTCAGAGGCGTACGTTTGTGCATGACTTCTGGCCAGGTGGGCTGCAGGTAACATCAGTAATGAAAGAAAGAGACACCAGCCATGCTTGTGGTCCAGCGCAGAAAGAGCCTTCCCATGACCTCCTCTTTTCTCGAGTTACACACTGCCTCCCGAAAAGCAAGGAATTACTTTAATTAAAAGGATGAAAACACCATAACAAGCTTCTCCAATACAAGAAGACGAAACTGTGGAAATACGACACACGCTGTGAGAAATCCCACAGGATTACATCAAAGGCCAGGTGAAGATACATGTCAATCTAAACGGTAATTTGAGTTACATATCTGAACAATAGAAACGAGCGCCTGAGCTGTAAGAGCAAGGTCTTTTCCATGCTGCAAGTCATTCCAGTTTGGGATATATTTCACTCAACACAACTTTGAAGGGAAGGTTGCTGCTGTTCTGTCATAAATAAAGCAAAATAAGCAAAGTCTGTTGCTATTGTCTTCAAAAGTATTTGTTTCTCTGCTTTCTACAGGGGTCTAAAAATCCATCCAAAGAAAAAGCCTATTGCTTTTATTCTTCTGGAAGCAAACACAGCAAGGTGCTTGAGTTTCAGATCTATCTTTGTACTACGAGGCCATTAAGAGTACTGACACGGACAAAGTTACCCATATTTACAGATACAAGAAACACGAAAGTAAGAAAAGTATAAGCCATGAAGACAGAAACTGAAATGAATACAAATGGGGAGCGAGTTGAAATTAGGAAAAAAAAAAAAAAAGCCAGAGATAACAAAAGAGAAAGAAAAACAATTTACTAAATTCTAAGTGAAAGCTTTTCACAGCTAATTTAAAATATTCAGAATACTCTTTCATTTGCAGAGAGCTGACGAAGGAATAAGCTAAATTAAAAGCCAACTTATGAAGAAAATTAAAAATGCATGAAATCAGCAATATTTTTTACAGTCACCAGAATCAAGCTGCCTAAAATCTAGTGGAACAGTAATGGCACAGGACTGCTTTTGGTAACAATTATCCAGAGTGATTAGTAATTTATTCTGAAAAGGAAGAGACATCTAATAGTAAGAGAAGAAGAGGAATATTGTACTTTGTACTTTTAGTATAAAGTATTTGTCAAATTCAATGCTTACATTGTCTTCATGTAGATAAACTGATTTGTCCCAACAGCCAGCTACGTCATGACTATTCAATCAATACAGCAGCTGCAGAATGGCCAGAAGGCCATAATGCAGCACAGGCAACTTCACAGTGGACCATTTCACAAGTTTAATCTTCTTTTTTTTTTTTTTTCGTCTGCACACATAAGCTCAAAAGTTTCTAGAGAATGTCCAAATTATTTTGTAACTGTATCAGTCTGTTAACATTAGTCTGGCTGCAGTTTTCACAGACTTCCAAGATAAAATCAAACCAAATATAAAAGGCCACAAATCCTTCGTAATTCTCCTCTAAAGTAACACCTCATGATGTTTCTAGTAAGTTGATGCTACCACTCGGTGACAAGCCATTTGCAGTTCTGCAAGCCTATTTTCTGTTCAAACAGTACAGTTTACACACACAATGATATTTTATTTCACACAGCAGAGATGTAGTCAGAAGCCTGAAACAACGCAGCAGGCATTCATGGCCTTGCCTAAAGCCCGTTGGTTTTAGCAGGGATTTGCACCCGTCAATAAAGACAATGCGAAACCTGCCGCCCAGCAGATGAATGTCAGCACAACGCATTGTCAAGCTGGGAATGCTAGTTTGGGTCTCGGGCTTTGTGTTCTGCTCACTGGGTGGCAAAAGCCGGCCATCCTATATTGCTTTCAAACAACTTTAGCTGAACCCGGTCAGCTTTGCCTACCTCATGAGGGGGCAATATTTGCTTTCCTTTGCCTGAAAGGATCAAAAGGGCCTAAAAAAAACATATGCACCCATGAAACCTCCCTGATGCCACTTTGAGAGCGAAAATGGTGAAAAAAATATAAGGGCAATGCTTGTTATTGTTGACAAGGTACGGCTTATATTACAGAGTGGAATTTAAATTTTTCATGTCATTTTTTATATCAACATAGTTTTCATAGTAGCCACAGGAAAAATTCAGGTTCATATTGTATGGGAGAATAAGTAAGGTACAAGACCATCCTTGTTGAGTTCATTAGACATGGTCTTCTGAAGAGGCTGGAGAGTCTCAGATCGAGATGTTGAGAACAAGGAATTCTCCTTTAATTCTTGGTTTAACAAACAGGAAGCTATTATCTTGCAAAATTTTCAAGTGATTTTTCACTTATTCTCTAATCTGTAGGTTAACTGTTTCCAATATTCCCAAGCATATGAAGCAGTGCTTTGCATTAACAACTGAACCGTGTTACAAATACAACAAGATCAGGGGACCTCAACCATTCTGGTACTTTCCGTACTGGCTTTTAACACGGGACAAAGTCCCACAGCAGCACTTGGCCAAACATGTTCTTGCCGCTACATTCAAACGAGTGCAGAGGCCTGCCAAATCTAACCAAGTCCAAGTCCAACCAACTCACCCGCTTGACAAGCCCAACCTGCGGCCCGCAGCACACATTAACTTTATTTGATCACCAGTTAATTACGGCATTTCTCCTCTTATGAGAGCTGGAGTCTAGTATTGAAGTAACTTGAAACAGAATTAGAGTACACAAGTTCTAACAACGTTCCTCACGTTTTACCTATTATACCTTACAAAAGCATTATTTTCAGTTTAATCAGTTGTTATCAGAGCATGCCACCATGGCCTTCATTCCATTGTAAACATCCTTTATATTTTTAACTCAGTACTTCGAACGTGTTCTCAAATTTTCGATTTTTCATGTTTAGGCTTGAAGCAGGTAAAATGCAGTTTCCTCTAATAAGCTTTGCGAACAGAAACATTGCAGTTGCCAGTTTCTTGCCCCACCTTGCTTTAAGGCCCACGGAAATAACTGTTGCTTTTTAATTACAACCTTACACTGCTGCCTGCCGTTTATTTGCTTTCAGAGCTCAGTTACATTTTTCCTTTTCCACTATCTGCAACTGAGCTTGTCAACTATTATTAGACTTGAAAAGTCACTCAGCTGCCAAAGGAGCAAGTACCCTGACTTTGACAAATTTAACAGGATTAGTTCTTTCAGTGAGGACACCAGAACCGAAAGAGACTGTTCTCATCTCAGCACTAAAGCACACTTTTTTTATGCTGTATTTGAGAAAATTATTAGTTATCGCCAAGGTAATTCAGGACCTTTCGAGCCTTATATCATTAATCCTCTTCATACACTGAATACTTGGAAGGAGATCAGCTATCTTACAATTATATTCACGTCTTAATAATCCTAAGAAAACAAACCAGAAACTGCACCAACAAAAGATCTGTTATAGCTCTCTCAGTACTCATTTTGACGGTGCTTCCTGCACTGAGAAACCTGACATTTTTCTGCTATGACTTTTAAAAATAAATGACTTGTTTCTGTGCAGGCCATTAGTCACATGGGATTCAGTCGGTGATACTACACAGTGATCACATAAATTAGGAAGTATAACAAATGGCACAGATTATTTCAATATGAAAACATTTAAAAATACTGCACGTGTCCTGGAAAAAAATGTATCTGGTAATAAGGATTTTTAGATAACTAAACTCCTGTCTGATGGGGACAGAGAGTCCTCAAGGGTATTAATTGGGGCTTTCAGAGAGGATTTCCAAAGCCGAAGAACCGGGGCGACAACCCAGGCTGCGTTTCCACACCGGGAGGCGCAGCTGCAGGCACTGTTCAGTCCCACCGCTCGACCCCACCCCGGTGCCCAGAAGCTCACCGGTATTAACCGACCCCGAGGCAAAGCGGGGGCCCCGCACACCAGGCGCCGCGGCCCCCGCGCCTCCCGCCGCACGCCAGCCGCGCTCCCGCCCGCCGCTGCCCCGCCCGCGGGGCGCCCAGCCCGCCGGCGCCCCTGGGCAAACGCCGGGACCGGACACCGGTAGCCGCGGGGCGGCCGCCAAGACGGCGGCGGCGGCAGGAGCAGGGGCGCCGTGGCAGCGGCAGCGCCGCGGGACGGCCCAGCCGCCCGCCTCCACGTGCGCCCGGCGCCGCCGGGGGGATAGCGCGGTCCCGCGGCGGGGCCGCCCCGCGCCCAGCCCGGCCGAGCCCAGCCCGGCGGCCGCGGCGCGGCGGGACCCTCGCGGCGGGACCCTCCCGGCGTGACTCTGACCGCGTACCGCGGCGGCACGCGTCTCGTCCCCCACCGGGGACAACGCCGGCGGCACCCAGCGACCCTCCGGTATCCACGGGGGCTTCTTCGTGGGGAAGAGCCCCTCCCCGCCGCCCGTTACCTCAGTTGCTTTTGCTCCAGCTTGAGCTTCTTGGCTTGCGGCTCTCCCGCTGCCATCTTCGCGCTGGGCAGCGTGCGGCGCGCTCCGCTCACCGCGGCCAGCCCCGGCCCGCCCCACCCCGCCGACCGCGCCGGCACCGCCAATGGGGGGCGGCGGGGCGGGCGGCCGCGCCGGGCGCCTGACGGGGAGGGGAGGCCGCGCCGCCCACCGTGCCTGCCCAGCAGTGCGCTGCCGCGCCGCCCGCCCGGGCGGTTTTACCGCCCGGAGACAGCCTCCATCCCCTGCCCGCCGCCGAGGCCGAGGGACGCCGGCGGGCGGTGGACGGCTGGCCGCGGCAGCGGGGCCGGCGGGGCGGGGAGGGGGAAGGGCCCGTTATTCGCCGCTCAACGCAGGCAGCGCCCCGGCCGCCCGCGCCTCCGCCGGGGGGCGGCTCCGCGCGCTGCCGGGCCTCGCCGCCATCTTGGCCGCTGCCCCGCGAGCGGGACGGGCCGATCGGGGCCGGGGCGAGCAGGCCGCACCGGGCCGGGGGAGGTACGTGGCGGCGGGGGGGGGGAGGCTTGTCGGGGCGCTGAGGGAAGCCTTACCGGGGAGCGTGGGGCGTTGGTTTCCGCGTTCGGGGAAAGCGGCGGCCATCGCGGTGGGGCGTGCCTCGGTGGCAGCCGTCTGTGCTCGGCCCCGTAGGCAGCCGCCGGCAGTTCCGGGTGGCTGGAGTCGGACAGGGGTGACATCCCTGTCAGCGGTGGTGGCAGGAGACTGCCCGTAAATCCCAGACTTCCCGTGTTACCTGCGTCCATTTCAGTTGTTCGGTGTCCATTTAAAGGGGAAATTATTTGCCTGTTTGAATAAAAAACCTGTTTTTCTGGGCTCTGGTGCGTGTGCGGAACAGCACGGCTTGTGCCGGAGCGAAGGCCGAGCCGGGCCGGGCCAACGGCTGTCGGACTGGGGGGCGCGGGGCCTCGGCGAGAGGCCGGGTGGGAAGCGGCGGGCCTGCCTCCGGCCCGGGGGCCGCCTCGGTTCGGTGTCCCAGTCCTGGGGGATCTGCACAGGTGAATCCCTGAAATGATAAGCCGGCTGGGAAGGATGGATTATGCACGGGGAAGTCATTTAGTGTCGTTTTTAGCGGGGATGGCACAGGGCCTGCAGGAGGAATGATGCAGGAACTGCCGTTAAAGGCTGTACCCAAAACCTGCGGCAAAGCCACACCGGGAGGGGCAGGGGGGCCCGCAGGAGGTGTAGCACCCAGGTCACCTGAATCTTTTCTCAGCAGCACTGCTGCAACATGGTGGTTCTGGTCGTGCTATACTCGCTGAATTAGCAAGGGGCCCTGTGACTGTAATTTGCATAATATGTGCTGGAAATTAATCCCGTTATCCACCACTGTGCATTGCACGTTGCTTCTGCCCTGTTCAGTACCTAACAGGGTAATTGCGTGGAGGTTGTCACTTTTCTTTTGTTTCAGTGTTAATCTGCTTTGAAGTAGCAACGCACTTAAGATCTTCTCAGTTTGATGAATAATTTGTACCCATTAGATGTAGATCGAACTGGAGGAATAGCTTCACTGTTAAATGTGGCTATTGTACAAACAACCAGGAAAAAATCATACTTGAATGATGAAAATTCATGTTCATAGGAGACAGACTGCAGTATGGTAGAGGAAAAGCTATTTTGCAAGAAAAGCACAAGCAAATTAAATTACTCCTGTAAGAAGTAGAATGATGGAAGCAATGTTTTACAAAAGAACTGACTGTGCCAATCATGAGAATGAGCTTGCAGTTCCCAGCAGGTTTGAACTGTACATACCTTCTCAATTATTAAAAAAAAAAAAATAATCTGAATGGTACTCCACTCTAAATGTCTAGGATTTAATCTGTAGCGTGTTGACTGCTAACTCAAAAAACACAAGCATACCTGGTTTTGAAAAAAAAAAAAATGAGACAAGCAGATTCTTTCCCATCTGGGTGCACATACCTGAAAATTCCTTGCAGATGGCAAATTAAACATTAAGACCACTCCACGCTCTCTAGTACCTAATTTTGCTGTCCTTGTCCAGAAATGACATTTACCATTGTGCAAAATAGCTTTGCACCAGCTAGGTCCCAGTTACTCTTTCAAACAGAGCTCTGCTGTACAAGCAGTTCTGCATTAAGAATCTTAAATAGAAACTTTGTAATGAGGATTCATGAAAGAGAAGGTGAAGTCCTTGAGGTAGAGAGGCCTGAACAGCAGGTGACAAACGGCAACTACTTCATGGCTGTAGTACTGGGAAGAAACCAAATTAAACCCTTTTAAAATGTTAAGTTCCTTCCACTTATTTCCCTTTTATTTTCCTCCAACTTATAGCTTCCCACATAGCTTTCAAAACTGAGTTAATACACAGAAAATAAGTGAAATCTTTTCTATGCGTATTCAACGTAATGCATGAGAGGCTGCTTCATCTTCTTAGAAGATTCTTTAAGACTTAGTATTCAGGAGCCTGATTTTATTCACATAGGATGGAAGAATTAGAGTGCCACTCTGTTCTCGTGGAAGAGTAGGGAGTTGAAGATTGTTATGTGCCTTCTTTCTACTGCCTTCATTTGGACTAGTTGTGGCAGAGTGCACACCCATTAGTAAGAGCTGTCGTTTACAGCAGGGTTCCAGTGACACTTGTTGGCTCTGATCTAGTATTTCAGTAGTGCATGGCTCTTTGGCAGTGTGCTTGTCCTTTCTGGAACCTCAAGTGCCTCTTAAAATAGAGCCTGAGAAAAAGAGCAGTATAAAGGTGGTAGCACTATTGCTCCGACCTGTCAGACTTAATGGGACAGTGAACTGGGAGAGCACAATGGAAAACACCTTCCCAAAGACCTACGGAGAGCAGGCTTTTATATCTTGTGATCAAATCATGCTGCCTTGGCTGTTCAGTGTTCCCCGTGGTTTGGCTGGAATATGACCCTGATTATCAGTCGGTTCCTGAAAATCCCATTAACAGTAAATGAGTGACAAGATAGTCACCTTACCTGTGTCCATTTGATCCTCTCTGTCTATTCAGTACTCCTTTCAGAGAGTGAATTTCTTAAGTGGTCCCTTAGTAGTCCTAAACCAACTGATTCGGATGTAAATTGTGTAAGAAATGTTCCACCTTCATGTAAAAATGTAGTTTTAGCAATTGATTTTTAATTGTTTTGGTGGATTTTTTCCCTAAGAAACTTGCCTTTTCAGCTTTTTTTGTTCTTGCACAGGCCAAACGGAACTGCAGTTACTCAGGATCTAATGCTGTTTGATTATTCAGGATCTAATATTGTTCTGTTGGCAAGAGATGGAACTATCTTGCCAGCAATTAGAAGATTTATACTGGAACTAAATTGAACAGAGGCGCCATGCAAATGTATTATTGGAAAGCTTCTCCATCAGTAGATGAAATGCTGCACAAATTCTTATGCAGGCTGTGATTGTTATTGGTAAAAGCATGGAGGAAGTTGGAAGTTTTGTTATGGATACCAAACATTGATGTAAGACAACTTCAGAGTATTCTCAAAGGATGACTTCCCTTTAAAAGCAATTCCAGAAAGTTACTAACAATGTTTTAAATGAGAGTAAAGGTAAATAAATGTATACTGAGCATCTGGGAAGCAAAGTGTTTAGTCTTTAATAGGGACGATCTTGCTGATAAAATACGCATCTGAGTAGTTGTGCAGACACAAGCACTTCATGGTGTTAAGTTAAAGTTGATTTGATTATGGGAGTTTTGCTTGATGAACAGAGGTGGACACCAGGCAGTTCTTAAGAAGCATTGCAAAAATGGTTTTACTTTAATGTGCAGGTACCTAAGCCATGGGCATCTTTAGAAGTAGACAGATTAATCACACTTGAGCAGCAGCAGTAAGATAGGCTAACAAAAACTGAAATTACAGAGCATTCATGTTTTAGTAAGATCTGAGACTTCCAGGTATATCAGTTTGAATCACAACTTCTGATGTTGTATCAGGTTGGTCCAGTCAGCTACACGTATGTTCAGAGTTGCCATGTTGGCTGTCTTGAAAGTGTCCTACAAGTATGTAATAGGACTTCTCTTCATTAGGTTTGCTGCTTAACTAGCCGGTGAATGGGGTTGGGGAGGTGGGGAGGAAAGGTTGTCTAGTTTTGCCACATCTATGGCACATTTGTGACATCTTGAATTTATAGGAAAAAGCTAAACTACCAACCAGCTGGTTGTGACAAAAATACTCGCTTTAAAATAGAAATCAAACTGCCTGTCTTAGCTTGTTTGTTTCTCCAGATTACTCTAAGCATTTCATTACTTTCCATTTGCTTGTCACTAGAAGTTCATTTCCACAAATGCGTAACAGGAGCTCAGACAGTCCACCCCCACTAATCCTTCCAGCCTTCAGAGCAGCTCCGCCAAATGCAGGGAGCATAGAAGCTGTGGAATACTTTCCCAGTGATGGTCCCATTTTGAGCCGTTTTCAGTAATTATTACTAGCTCTGAAGGGCGTTGCAGAGGTCAGTGATAAATTCCTCGCTTCCTGGTTTTCACAGAATTGACTGTAAGTAAGCTCAGTGTTACGGAAAAGCAGCTGGTAACAGTATTTCTGCATTAATTACATTGTAGAGGACTTAATTGTAGCTAAGGACAAGCCTATGCAATCAGGCTTTTTCCCATGCTCACAGCCTCTCCCTCTTGCCAATGAGCTCCACTTTTGTCTTGTGAGCCTGCTGTGACTTCAGTCGAGATGTTTCTGTGCTAAGAGATTGAAAAATAGTAACATTGCAAAATCCAGATTTAGAAAGATACAGGCTTGGAAACAGCACATTGAAGGCACCTTAGTTAAAATACTTAGTTCTTCTGTGAGGTCTTCAAATTTAGGTGGGGTGGAAATGACTGCAAAGAATCACATGGAGTTCCGTGTGTCAGAGCAAGGATGGGAAGTCTGTGAGAAGCAGCTGCAAAACCTCTGCTGGGCTGCTTGTTGCTGCAGTGCCTGTAAGATGCCTTTCAGCCAGGCAGTAGTGTGGAAGGCTGTCAGCCTGCTAAAAATGAGCTTGAATGGCTTGCTGTGGACTAACAATGCAAATAATAATCCACCTATGTCTTCAGTCTTGCTTCTCTAAAAGTAGAGAAATGGGAGGCGTGTCCTTTTGAAATAGTCCCAGAACCACGCTTTCAGTATTTTACACAGAATGGTTTTATGCTGCCGTCTCAAAGTGGTCTGTGTGTATGCTGCTTGTACAGGTACTCTCATGGCTCTTAAATTTTGGTGGTGTGCTTTTGTTTTTTTAAACTTACAAACTTTGATTCAAGACCTTTACCCTCAAAGTGCTGCATGTGTGTTTGCTTCCCAAACGCATGCTTTGCTATTTGGCCACAAGTATTAACTTGACCTATTGGTGTGAGGAATCTTAGCCTTCCAAGATTGATTTCTTATGTTCACCATTTTTCTTTTTTTTTTTCTTTGCAAATCTAATGTTCTGATGAGATAGCAGAAGGCAGGGTACTGAGAAATTAATTTGGGGATGTCTACATGTCTGAAATGAAATCTGGCGCTCTAAAAAATAGAGTAGCAGAGAAATCATCAGTATTGGGAGCACTGTAAGTAGTTTTTGTTAAATAATAGCTTACATAAGGTATTTTTGTAGTAGTACCAGTTGTAAGATGTCCAACATGAAATCCATCTTTATTTGGCTGGTGCCAATTGCTTGACAGCGTGTGGGATAAATCAAATTACTTAGTCTTGCGTATAATAGACTGATGTCTGCACCACTGTAAGAGCTTTATTATAGTTGGCGCTGGGAAGCGTACAAACAGAGCTGCCTTTTGGCTGATAGGACAGGGCTTGTGCCTGCTCTGTACTTAAGCTGCAAGGAGAGAGCTTCCGTTTTTCAGAGCACTTCAAATTAGCAGCAAATTAGCGTACTGCTAAAACTTGTGAGGAGGAAAGGAGTATATGAGGCATTTTGAAGGGAACTCATACGCTAGAAGCAGAATAATTCTGTATCATGCGAAAGCCTGTAATCCCTATCTTCCTACCCAGAAGACAGGGTAGGCAGCTGGGTGGGGTTTTACTGCTTAGTTTCCACAAATATCGTAAAGCTGTAATCTGCCAAGCATGGTCCCCTGGATCAGTCTGGTACTCCAATTCACCACGAGGCCACACAAACACTTGTAGGAACACAGCTGGTACCTGGGCAGCTTGGGGCAGATGAGTAAATAGGGGCAGTGGTCCAACACTACCACCCTTTCTGGCTACCCATACCCTCCCTCGATTGCGTATCAGGTCATGGTCTAATACGCTAAGCAGAACTGAGGGCAAAAGAGGAGGCCCTGCTAACACAGCCACTTATACGCAAGGCGCTTGCTGCCAGCACAGTAGAACGAAGCGGCTGTATTTAGGTAGCGATTATGTTAGCCTGCTGCACAGTTGTGCTTGTTAAAAGTAAATCGTGACAAACACAAATCACTTCTGACCAACAGAATCTGTATGAGTGTTAACAGCAGGACAACTGCTAGGGCTTAAAAACACTGTCACATGTAGCTGATATACTGTTGTCAGAGTATCGTCCGAAGCTGCCTGCAGTCCAGCAGAGCTTCTTCACAGTGGGCTGTAGATCCAGTCCTCTGGAAATGGATTCCAGCAGTGCTACTTGCACCAAAACTCTCCTATGCAGCTTTGCATGCATTTACTAGGAATTTGGTTTTATATTTGTTAACAGACATGCTATTGTATCCATATTAAAATGTACAGAGAACTATTCTAAGCTTTATAGCTGATCAGCTTCATATGTTTGGGCTGCGTTGGTGTGGAACAATACTGACATTCAGTGGTTGATTATACTTGCCGCTGTTGTGTGACTATCCAGGAGATTTTGGAGGGTTTTAATGTTCAGTGCTGGCTAAATTCAGAACATGTTTAGTTGAACTGGATTAAAGCAATTGTGTCAAGGCTCCTTTATAAGAATGCTGTGGCCACAGTATTAAAATTGTTTTGTCAACAAACTAAATTAAGAGATTAATTTGGTCTGAGAGAGATACAGTAGAAACATGCAGTCACACTTTGTAGCTTTGTTTCCTTCCCGCTCTTAAGCAAATTGGCAGTCACAGTTTCCAAAAGAACTTCCTGTTATATACCAT
The DNA here is from genome assembly GCF_034619465.1 of Leptosomus discolor. Lineage (NCBI taxonomy): Eukaryota > Metazoa > Chordata > Aves > Leptosomiformes > Leptosomidae > Leptosomus > Leptosomus discolor. Next base: position 24,442,359 of record NC_141396.1, on the reverse strand, counting down.
ATTGGCTTAGTTGGATTTTTCTGTCTACGTGTTTGCTATTCGTCTTTTTGTGTCTACCACCAAAGACAGGGTGCTCTTAGCAGGAGATATCTAAGACCTGGCAAGGCCTCCAATGAAGATGAGCGTGTTGTTGTCATGCATGTGAAGGAGCAGCTGGAGTTTAGAATTTGAAAAGCTGGATCTTGTCTCCCTTCCTGTGTCTGCTGACTTAGGTGGAGGGAAATACCATGCTAACTACCTTCTTTAGTAGGCCTTTTTCACCTTCTCCGGTGAGCTGTGGAAGACATACTTTTGTTTTGTCAAAATCTGCAGGACCAGACCATTTTTCAGTGTTCCATTGTTTTGGGAGGTCAGCCTAGAACTCTGGGCAGTTTAGATTCAGACACAGCAACAAGAGCTCACTCTGGGTGGAGCTAAGTGCTTGTTCCAGTATTTTGGAATGAGGCTTAATCATACGGTGTTTGGACTCCTTAAAATCCCTGTGGGACTGGGCCATTTACATTTAGATGCTTCTCTGCCATCTTCACATTTGTGTGCCAGAGTTACCATTAGCAAAGGGGCAAATTTTATCTGCATTTTATGGCACGGTCCTGGCCAAACATGCTAAGATTAATGAAAACTATTATAGGTTTTTGGTAGGTGTGTTTGGCTTATGGACATGCAGAGTTGATGGTGGTCTTCCTGTTTCAAGGTGAGGATGCCCAGTATCTGTTTGGCCTCTTCCCAGTCATATATGAATTCTTCCGAAGGCTAAATAAACTTCAATTCAGGGTAGCTCCATTGCTAACATCTGCCCATTTCCACCACCTCCTCTACACCAGCTGTTAGCACTCTCTGGCAATGTAATAACTTGCATCACAAAGCTGATCTGACCAGAAGCTCCTTTTTCTGGGTCAATTTATGGCAGGACCAGTTTGCTAATATAGGTAATTGCAGAGCAGACCTGCTTAAATCAGTACCTGGAAGGCAGAAGGGATGAATAGCCAATGGCAGGGGCAGCTTCTTCAACTACAGAATGAATTTATGCAGGATAGAAGTACTAGGTTGACTTCATCTTGAAGAGCCAGCGCGTGGGTTACAATTTGTTTGTTTTGTTCTCTAAGCCTGAGTTTAAACTTGGACCTTATTTTTGTCAGAGGATGGTTATGCTGCAGGTCGGCCAAAGCATTATATCTGTCTCATGTAAAGGCTAAAGAGATAAACTGAAGTCTGATAGCATGTGTCTCTTCTATAGCTGTGGAGAAAACAGTTTATTCACTTTGTTGAGTCAACTGTTTAGTCCACTTACTATCTCACTGAAAGTTGAGGAGTAGACTTGGAATTAGTTTTAAAAAAAGGTAGATAAGCTTCTTGTCCCATGAATAAAATGAAAGATTGGTGGCCAAGGCATGTTATTTGTAAGTCTTTAAAGATACAAGAAAAAAGTTACGTTCCTTATCTGCAGTTCATACGCCCCTTTTTCAGAAGTGAGTTAGTTTTTAAGTGTAAAACATTTTATGTAAACGTATTTCATGTGTGCCAAGCACATGTAAGGCAATTTACACATATTTTCAATGAATTCCAACCCTTTATCCAGGTGCAGCTTGGCATAGATCAGAAATAAGACTAATCAGCCAGCAAAAAAAAAAAATCCACCCCAAAAAAACCCTTTTCTAGTTCAGTAGCTGAAAGCTGACAAGCTAAAGAGCTATATCTTTTAAGATAGCGCAGTTCTTTGTTTATGTGTGTAAATGTTATGGGAACTTCTCTGCCATAGGAATCTCTGTGTATAAGTTACCCTTACATGTTGCCAAACATGTTTAGGTGAGTGCCAGCTCATGAGAGTCAGCTTTTCTGTCAGAAATAAATTACAAATATCAAATAGGGGTGAAAGCGGAAATCAAGGGTGCTGGCTTCTTGCTTACATTGTGATACATGTTAGTGACTTAATCCACTGTGAAATACTTTGTGGTGGGACATTCCCCTAAGTAAAGAAAATGCAATTTAAAGAAAAGCAGCAAAGCAGATCTTTTTCTGAAATTCACAGTGCATGTTAATAAAGAATAACCGTTGTAAGAAAGGGGATCTGGGAGAAGAAACAATATCAATCCTCATATCCTTTTGTTTAACCTCTTTGAATGTGTTTCCAACAGAAAATGATCCACAGCCTGTTTCTTATAAACTGTTCTGGTGATATATTCTTGGAGAAGCACTGGAAGAGCGTTGTGAGCCAATCTGTGTGTGATTATTTCTTTGAGGCTCAGGAGAAAGCAATCGATGTTGAGAATGTGCCTCCTGTCATCTCAACGCCACATCACTACCTCATCAGCATCTATCGGGATAAAATCTTCTTTGTGTCTGTCATACAGACAGAAGTGCCACCACTCTTTGTAATTGAATTTCTGCACCGAGTAGCAGATACTTTCCAGGTCTGTCATCATTAAATAATTTTAAAATTGAAATAATTCAAAGGGAATTTTTGTATAAACTTATTTTAAAGAAAGGTATTAAACCTTCCTGTCAGTGACTTTCCCCTTTGCAATTTTTAAGTCAAGCACTGGTTTATAGAGTACAAAGGAAAAGAAGGTATATTTGGTATATTAATTTGATTTATAGTTACCAGTGCACATGCACTAAAACCCAAATCCCACTTTGTAAATGCTGCCTTTTTTCTATAAGGTTTTGTACTGTTCATGTTACATAGATGAAAAGGAGCATGCAGTCATGAACACTCTATAGGGAGGAAAGAACTGCAAAGCGTGGAGTCAGTTTTCAACCTATTTCATAGATACTGTAAATAAAGGAGCCTCTGTGAAGGTCGAGCATTGCCAAAAGATAGTCTCCTTATTTTACAAGAGTCTTCTAAGTGAAGATATGTTAACGTTCACAAGTGGAAGAACCTTTGGGACCTATATACTAGTAAACCAGATTACATTCATTTCACTGTTCATGCTGTCTTTATTTCTAATATAGATGATAAATGTAACCTTAACATATGATGCCATCAGACTATAGAAGTAGCTAGTCAGTTTAGGCACTAAAATTCCTCGATATGTTGGAGGATTTTTGTAAGCAAAAAGCCCCCAAACTTTTGCAAAGCATTTTAACAGAAATAAAAAACATCTCCTTTGTAATCTCTGATTTGTTTAGGATTACTTTGGCGAATGTTCTGAGACTGCAATTAAGGACAATGTAGTTATTGTGTATGAACTTCTAGAAGAAATGTTAGACAATGGCTTTCCACTGGCAACGGAATCTAACATATTGAAGGAGCTGATTAAGCCTCCCACAATTTTGCGCTCTGTTGTCAACTCCATCACAGGTATGAAAATAAATAATTTTCAGCGGTGACTGGCTGCTTGAAAGCAAAGCCCCATCATGCTTCATAGCTAAAAAAATAATATCATATTTGTGTGAATCTGTAAGGTGAGGCCACTGTCCTGCTAGTTCTCACAATTAAGAGTTGAATAAAAGCAGCTTCTTCGTTATTTGCAGTTTATGCCTGGCCCCTTTGATAACCCCAGTGGCACCGTCTGGTCCAGCCACAGCTGCTGGAGTCCCTCAGGAATGGCAGTTCCCAGCACAGACAGCACATACTGGAGACAGGTGCTCTGGGATTGGCCCCAAGCCTTGAATAACTGAGGGGCATTGGAGAAGGCTATGCATTTTTTAAGAAATCATTGCAGAAAGGTATATAGCAGATCTCTAATAAATCTTCGGTGGCTGGGAACAGATAACACGAAGGGAAGCAAATAGCCTGCCCTCAGCCTCCTCCCTGCGCCTACCAGCATCAGCATCCATCAAGTTCAGAGCTGGTTTTTGGCTGTTGTAAATGTGTATGTCTTGCACTGACAGAGCCAAATGTCTGTCAGCTGAGCTGGTGGAATCTGCTTGTCTGGCAAGTGGGTGCAAGAGAGGTACACCATGAGGTGTCACGTGGGATCAGGGGTATGCGAGGTGCTCGCCTGTACCTTGTGTTAGAGAAGGGCGGTAGGTGGGCTGCAGGGCCACACAGAGGCAGTGCTCGGAGGAGCTGGACTTCAAGGTAGCACATGTGGTTTAATCTTTGAGTATAAATCTTGTCAGTTTTAATTTCTGTCTTTTGGGTTTTGATTGTGATTTTTTGAAATGTGTTTTTGGATGGTAGTTATGAAAAATATCTTGACGTTAATGGACTAGATGTGCTACTGTAAGGGGAATTAAGACTCCTGAAGCCAAGGATTGCAGCATCAAATCCTCTTGTTTTATCTAAAGCCTTATTAGAATTCCCTGGGAGCCTAAAGTGCCTGCCCAGGGCAGCCTACATCTTGTCACTGTTAACAGCCCAGCGCTGAGCGGGTGGGAAACGGCAGTGTGAGGGCTCTGCTGCCTGCCTGGCCTGGCAGCCCAGGCTGCATAGCGCTGCTGCACCCTGCAAGGCTGCTGAGGGACACAGCAACTGCTCCCCTCCAGAGATGCAGTGGGAGTGAGAAAATGGTTGCAACTCCTCCCCCATGTGTTATAGCGCCAGGGTGGTCTTTAGGGAGGGTTTTTTCTGTGTGAGTTATTTTACTAGCTCAAAAGAATGAAAACTTCTGTTTGCCTGCTAGGAGAGGGCCTACCCAGCAGGTTGTGTAAAAATTATAACTGCTGGCTGTCAGCCTCTGAGGGAAGCTGTGTCACACAGCAGGACACACTGCCACCTTCATTGTGCTGAAGGACACAAGCAAGCGTGAGCTGTAGCTCTGTCCTGAGACCTACTTCTGGCAAAGGGAGTTGTTTCCACTATACTGGGATTCCAAGATCGGTCACCTAAGCCTCAGAAGTGCTAAGATTATTTTTTTTCTTTTTAAACAATCATCAGTTTACTTTATGACTAGGCAGCTCAGGAAGCCCTTGGGTGGTATTAAGAACCAGGAGCCAAGGGTGACAGCAAGGCAGGCAGGGGCATTGGCACCGCTGTTAAGAAGCCCAGAAGTTGAGCCAACAGGTGAGGGTCAGGATCGGGATCAGATGATAACAAGGACATCTACTGGTCAGTGATTGCCAGCAGAGCCCACCATGATGAGATAGGTCAAGCCTATGGGCCAGGGCCTGGGTCGATTTGGCACGTGGTCAGGTGTAGACGTTTGCTATGCAAAATACGCTCTGAAAAATCCAAGCCGGAACATATCCTTAAAGTGTATTCATGTCACCTAGTGAATGCAACTTTAGTGGTCCAGGTTCTAGTCTGCAGTTCTTGGTGGCAAATCTTGCTTTGATTATTAATTTTGGCAGCTGAAACTTCCCTCTTGTAATTAATTACCGATTTTGAGTTCCTTTTCATTTTTAAGGCAGTAGTAATGTGGGTGACACACTTCCCACCGGACAGTTGTCCAACATCCCTTGGCGCAGAGCAGGAGTAAAATACACAAACAACGAAGCCTATTTTGATGTCATTGAAGAAATTGATGCGATTATAGACAAATCAGGTAAGATGCCTTGCAAACTCATTTTTGTTTCTTGAATGTGTTTATGTTTAGCTGCTGGTGTTTAGAAAGAATACAGTCCAACTGCTTTTTTGTGTGTGTTTTCTGTACAGGAATCTAGATCTTAAATAGAAATATACAATTTAAAATGACATGCCCAAATGTATTTCTTCGTCTTAAAATAGCAATATGCTCTAGGCTGCTTCAAGAACATCCCCAAGAAATATTCTGTACTTCTGTTTGTATATTGATTATCTCTTAGGAGATATAAATAGAAAAAAATAGTTGAAAATTTAAATGTGATAAGAAAATTTTCTTCCATTGTTCCTGCCAGCAATTTACTGTAGTCCTTGTAGGCCCTCAAGTGAGCAAGACAAAAGCTTTCATTAGCTTTCTTCTGATAGCAAGACAAAACATGGTGCAAAATAGCTGGACAGTATTGTTTTTCTTATATATAAACTGGAGCCAGATATTATGAAGCATAATAATACTCTTTTCTGTAAATGAAACATGATAGCTTTAAATAAAAAAATCTTTAATCTGAGATTCAACTCTGCTAACTTTTGTGTAAATGTTACCAGTGCCAAGAAGTAGAAAAAAACTGATGCAAAAAGAAAACTGCTGTTCTGTGGACCGAAGCCCATGGTTTTGTTCATTATTGGGGCCATCAGTTACTAAAGCTGGATGGAGACTGCATGACACAATGTTGTGGTGGTATGGGGCAGGGAGCAAATCTCCAGTTACTTCATTCAGTGCTGCTGTTGTAGCAGTAGTCAGTCAGTGTTGGTTTGGTTCCATACCCCAGTGCATCAAACGCTTTGGCCACCGTTGAACTGGACAGTCATAAATGGCTGTTGTGCAGCTCTTACTCTCGCTGTCTTGAAACTCGAAGAAAGCGGCAGTCACAGTCAGAACACCCTGATGGCTGTGTTACTCTCCTTAGCTCAACAGGATTCCCAGGAGCAGTAGGAGTGCTTAGTCTGAGGAGCTAGAATCAAGACTATTTCTGTATTTCTGTATGTATTTCAAGCCAAATCAGTGTCCACGGAGTGTTTAAATTTCCTACTGTGGATCCACTGCAGTAGGCATCTGCTCTGATCCCTTGGGGACTAGCGATGCAAGAATCTTCCTTCCTAACCTTCACTAGCATTAAGAAGTAGATAAGGTTGCTCCCCTAGAATGGGGATGTTATCTTGTTTCACAGGGATATGGTTAACTACTTTCATCTGAAACAGGATCCCTTCTTTTCAAGCAAAGTATTAACCCACAGTTTCTCCTTCCCCTTGACTAGATCAGCAATAGTTTATACATATCTTCTAAAATAACCTCTGCTTGTAGAGCTAATTAGTCCAGAGTTCTGCTCGTGCCTTTCTGTCCTTACAGGGCATTTAAGGAAATGAACCTTTCCTGGGTAAGATGCCTGGTATTCTTGCTTTGGGTTTGTTTTCGGTTGTTTTGTTTTGCTATAGATGTATTTAACATCCAGATGAATAAGTAATCCCACTGTTAAACAAGCCATGGTTGTGAAAGCCAGGGTTATCTGGAGCTTTATAGCACAGAATTACTGTGTTTTGATGTGCTTCAACTTCCCTGCACCACTACACAACTTGCTAGTTTTCTGGAGACAGGGATGAAAGAAAGGAGGATTCAGAGCTTGCATATTCTGAAATTCTTATTTGCTCATTGCTGACAACCAGTTCAAGCACATCCAGTACAAGTCCTGTGTAACAGCTGGCACAAGCATAGTTAGCTGATTTGGGACAAGCTGTTTGCTTTGGCTCACGTACTTTAGCAGGCTGGCCAGGCCACAGGTAACTGGAGTGACCTTTCCTGTCTGTGCTTGGCATGTGTTTGAGTGTTGTGCAAATGTCATCTCTGCCCTCTAGCTGCACTTCACAACGTTTGTTAGGCCCTTGATAATCGTGTTAATTCAAGTGTTTTGTTTTTTTTTTCCCGCCGCAGGTTCCACAGTCTTTGCAGAAATCCAAGGTGTTATTGATTCGTGTATTAAGCTCTCAGGAATGCCAGATCTTTCTCTTTCTTTCATGGTAAATTTAGCATATATTTGGGAATTTCAATCACTCAGGATTTATTTTTCTTAATGATCAGAGTTAAACAATTTTAAGAGCACAATCACTACTTCATGTGTTAACACATATAAAAAATAACAAATGTTGCATTATATTGCAGAAGTTGCCGCATTGCTCAGTAGTCGGAGTGGCTTTTGTCTGTATGTAAAAATACACTCACAGGAACTGCTGTACCAGGTCAGACCAGAAATCCATCTAGCTCAGTAACGTGCCTCAGCTAGTGGCTAGGAATGATACTTAGGGTCTAAGAAATAGGGATTGTGTAGAATTCCAGAGCGAGTTCAAACTGCTGAGACTTGATGAGATTTCTCTTACCGCTTTGCCACTACTTACAGAACCCACGGCTGCTGGATGACGTCAGCTTCCATCCATGTATTCGGTTCAAACGCTGGGAGTCTGAGCGAGTCCTTTCGTTCATTCCTCCTGATGGGAATTTCAGATTGATCTCCTACCGTGTCAGTTCGCAGAAGTACGTTTCCGTGTAGACACACCAGTTCTTCAGATGTACCATCTACCGCCTCCCATCGGAGTCCCTGCACATTTCTCCTTGTTACAGGGAATTGACATTGTTGCTAAAACGCATATTCTCAGGTTGTGTCTCATCTGTTGCTCTGTCCCCACTAAAATAAGAAAACAGTTTTTCAGTGAGCTGCTGATACACAACAATCATTTTTCAGTGGAATAAACCACAAATGACAGAACTGAAGGGCTATTCATTCCTAGTAATCATTGCTGCTGCTAGATGCTTTGTGGCTAAAGTCTCTGTATACATAAAGGACTCTGATCTTCATAAAAAGAATAAAGAACAAAAGTCTAAATTGCAGGTATTTGCAGACTAAGTCTGATTTGACTGGTGGCTGTTCTGAGAATTGGCTCAGTGAGATTACTTTAAAAAAAATAAACAGATGGAGGGAAAGAGATTAGGACAAGTGATTTGGAAGAAAATCTTTTTTCCTGTGATTCTCTGCTAATAAAATCACTTCAGCAATGATGTTGAAGAGCTGAGTATCACTTTTAACATTTGAAACAAATTGGTTCTAACTTGAATACCTGCCAGAAACCCAAGAACTATTTACAAGAGCTCTGTTTTCTGGAGCAAAGAAGTAGCCAGGATGCATTCAGCTAGTGTCTTCTCTTTTCAGCTTGGTGGCAATTCCTGTATATGTGAAACACATGATCAGTTTTAAGGAAAATAGTTCTTCAGGAAGGTTTGATGTTACCATTGGACCGAAACAGAACATGGGGAAGACAGTAGAAGGAGTTGTCATGACAGTTCACATGCCAAAGGCTGTACTTAATATGAACCTCACTGCTACACAAGGCAGCTATATATTTGACCCAGTTACTAAAGTAAGTCTTAAGTTTTTATTTATTTAAATACTCAAGATGACATTAGAACAAGTCGTTCATATTGCCGAGCACTGGAACAGTGTTCTACACTTAGCAGAAAACTTTCACTGCAGTGTATGTTTATGAATTAAAATCTTCTCTTTAAAATTTCATTTTTCAAACTTAGAAACGCACCAGTTGTGATTTCTGGTTTTATCAGTCCCCTCTCTCCTCCCTTCCCCTCTGCCTTTCCTTCCTCTCTTTTCCCCTGCTCCTTCACCCCCCTAATAGTTTTCTTTAGTGAATACAGCAGTATTTTGCTGGTGGTTTCAGCTATGGTACATTTTGCAATCTATGTTCTTTAAAACGTACTTATCTGGAGAAAATGCAGTAGACTTGAAAACAGGTAGCCAGAAAAACAGGGAGCAGAAGATGAGGAAAAAACCATCTTCCAAAAGATCTGCCTGAAGGAAGGAAAACAGAGAGTCTGAAAAACTGCATCTTGGGAGTCCTGCCTTCTTGCCTCTGGGTTGGGGTTTGAGACGTAAATTTCCTAAAGCTCCTGAAGCTCTGTAGTACCCAGGAACCATTCCGCTGAAATGCAGTCTGAGCCAAACCATTCTGCTGGCTCTAACACCCAGCTCCAGCTTTCTGCTGCCCTTGGAATATCTCAGTCAGCAATTGATCTGAATCGTAAGTGAAAGCTCTCCAAGTAACGTTTTGTTTCAAAAAGAACAGACCTTGATTTTTTAAAACAAAACCACCAACAAAACCACTTGAAGTCTCCTTTCCTCTCTGCAGAAATAAATTATGCTGTGTTTTTGTCAGGAGTTGGGACAACTAGGTGAATTGTAACTGCAAAAGTTTGTAAAGTAGGGAAAAAGTAGGTTTTTCTGCATTTATCAACAGTTTTCAGTTTATGATAAGAAAAACAAAAAAACCTCTTGCGGGTGAGTAAAGGGCCAGCTTTGTTCCATGTATCTTCTTGAAGTGTGAGAATCAATGGGAAGCAAGTGACCTTTAGGAAAGTTACTCTGGCTGAAACATCTCCTTTTGCCAAGTGCCTTGCTCCTGTCCTCCTCGTTCTCATGTTTAAGTTCCTATGACCTTTGTGCCGGTTTCTCTCCTTGCTTCCTGGATCTAGCTGGCCAATGTGACAACAGGAACAATCACCGTTACTGAGGGAACAAGATGTATTAAGTGCACAGACCAACCAAGGAAAGCTGAGAGGGCAAATGAAGTGCTGGGAAAGAAAAGGGCATCCTCCATACCTGCAGGAGCCCTAACCCTGCTATCTCCCAGCCCGTGGGCTAGTTGTCAGGGCTACCAGGCTGCTTTTTGTAGCCAGCCTGCAAACTAAAAGCTTGACATGAACTTGACCTTATAGAGTGTTTCCTAGAAAGCTACTGCTACTATTCTCTCTTTCCTGGCAAGGTGTTAACGTGGGACGTTGGCAAAATTACCCCTCAAAAGCTACCAAACCTGAAGGGCATCGTGAACCTGCAGTCTGGAGCCCCTAAGCCAGAGGAGAATCCAAGTTTGAACATCCAGTTTAAGATACAACAGCTTGCAATTTCAGGTGAGTGGGTGACTGTTACGTGAAATTGGTACTGGTGGAATGAGTAGCAGTAGGAAATGAAGTGGGAAACTGTTAGTCTTTTCACTGGAGATGCTGATCTGAAGTCAGCTTGGTCCAAAACCAGTAAAGTCTGATTTACCCAAACCTGACAGTTACCCTTGCTGGAAGACTCCCTTGCTGGGAATTGTGACTTCCCAATTGTTTTGCTCAAGAAAGACTGTGGGAAGTCTACAGAAGAATGGATTTTTCTTTGTTGACTTGTGCATTAAACATGCAAATTATACTTTTAGCAAAGAGTGATGGATGATGATTTAGCATGCTGCTCTTGACTTGCTTTACCCTTGTACCACTAAAGCCATTTCTAGTGGTCAAAAAACTCCATTAATTTTAAAGAATGCCCTTCTTATTCTTTCCTTCTGGAGCTGCTTAGTTTTTCATCTTCAAAACAACCTGCAGGTAAAATCAGAATGAAGTCTCTAGGGTAAGTGCAAAAGTAAGTTCAAAGCAAACAAGGCCTCGGTCTGCAAACATCTAAATGACATGCGTTGTCCGTGTATACAAGGCTTCTGCCAGCAAGCTTTGCAGGATTAAGGCCCTAACAGAGCGAAGACTCACATTTGGAAAGGAAGAGGGTGACTGAAGGCAGTAGATGAGAACTGGTGGTAGTGCACATCACGCCTTTCTAGGTAGGTACCAGGCTGTGGTCTGTTTGCTTTCTAGGCTACTTTGCTCAGTAAGTAACAGTAAGTTCTTGTGTAGGAACAGAGCCCTGCAGTTTCCTCTTCAACTTGCAGCCCATGGCTTTAAATCTAGCAAAATGGAGTGGATCCAATGGCTGGATGCCAGAGATAATGGGCCTGCGAGAAAGCAGGGGGCAGCCTGAAACTATTAGGTAATTAACAGCTACTGGTGTTCCTCAGTTACTAGCGGAGGGATTGCTGGTCCTTGCAATCAGGATCTAGAGTGAATTCTAAAACTTGTCCTTTGCTTCATCTACACTATTGGGAACGAGGGCAGCGTACAGGAGCTGCGCAAGACAGGCTCATTTGGTCAACAGTCCATCCCTTGGAAGGAGGATGTTGGCTCGCTGAGTAGGACAGGAAAAAGTTGTTGCCCTGCCAGGGCAGCTATGATTAGGTGACAAGAACAGCCACTTCCCCTATTTCAAAGGGGATGAACTTGTGAAAGGAAGGAAAACCAGCTTCCTAACCTATCTTAACACGCTTCAAGAAAGCAGGACTTTGAAACAGACTGACGTAATTGCTAGCATTCTGCTTTTAACTTTGTATGTGTTTTTGTATTTTTCAGGACTGAAAGTGAATCGCCTAGACATGTATGGAGAAAAATACAAGCCTTTTAAGGGTGTCAAATATATTACAAAAGCAGGAAAATTCCAAGTCAGGACATGAGAAGATGCTCTACTTCCAAGAGGAAATTCCCCTTAAAAAAAAATTGACTGCTTAGTGACTTATGTTGCTGTTCATTAGGTGCCAATTAATTAATAGACACTGATTAGTTTGGGATCAAAGCATTTGTGCACAGAAGCCCTTGAAATGAAAGCATAGTTTAGTTTTTCTTAATATTGCTTTAAAATAAGATACTTTTTTTCTAATACACCTTCACTCTTTTTTTACTGAATTATTGTGCTGGTGACTAGTTTGATACAGGTGATCCACAAAACGTCACAAACACTACACTGCCAGTCAGATACCAAAGCCCAGAGGCCAAGCACATTATAAAGGCCAGACAGGCCGCTGGAAAAGTCTTGTGGTAGCACGTTTTGCTGCTGCAGCTGCCTGCAAAGAAAGCTGAGCTATTCTCATGGCCAGCTGCAAGCTGGCATTCCACAAAGCATCATGTAATCCCTTCAGAAATAGAGAGCAGCAGTGAGAGGGGCAGGGGTCCCACAGCAGCCTGGGACATAGCAAGCGTTGCTCCTGAGAAAGAGCTTATGATGAAGACAAAAATAATTCCCTTGTTGTTTACAAGAAATTGCCTTTCTTAAGAAGCATTTGCCTTAATCAGCTTTCATTTGTGCCATCTGCAGATGAGCTGATAAAAATAACATTCTGCATTGAATCTGGGAGGTGATTGTTGCTTCAGTAATCCACTTTCTTTCCATTCCATCTCATCATCGCCATCACTTTTTTAAAGAATACAGTTGCAGAGAGTAAGATCTATTTTTTATGTGAAGCCTTTGCTTTGATTTAGATGTTCCACGTGTTCAAAGTGGATGCCACAGATTTGTGCCATGCGTACATTGGAGTGTAGCTTTTTAGATAGCACAGTAGAAATGTCAAGTGTATTTAATGGTTGTGTGCTTTAATGTTATGAAATAAAGGGAACTCTACTGCAAATTCATCTTCTCCTGTGAAATGTTCACACTATTGTAAACTATTCCTGGTGCTCTTAGGTAGGAGACATCTGGTATACAATGAAACGATGACTATTTGCTACATCTGCCCTGGACTTGATCACTGTGCAGCTATTTAAAGTTTAGGAAGGGCATTTAGGAGCACGGGAGATAAGGTTCCTTGCATATTTTTTAATTTAAATAGAGAACAATTAATGTTTAGATTATGATATTTCAAAGACCTAGCAGCGACGATGCAAAGCTGACTCTGCTTTTCCTTATACATCAGCACAAACTTGTTGTCTCTGTAAACCTACACATGCTCCACAGCACCGGTCGGGTTTCAAACCACACATTTGGTCAGTACATAGTAGGCTGAGGAACCCAAGGGCAGGCTTAAGGAAGAGTGGGATACTGCAGCAGCTTTGTTTCCCAAACCCGTTTGGCTTAAAAATTGACGAACAGGTGCTAACTTTGCTTCAGATGAAGAACAGGAACTAAAGTTATTCAGTAGTCAAACTTTCAAATACTGGGACAAAAAATGATCCAGTCGAAAAAAGGAGGGGAAAGCCATCTGAACGCTGGCAGCAAGCCAGCAAGAAAAGAAACGAGCACATATTCTCTATTGGTAACTTTCAGATATCACTAGGGTAAAAACTTGGCCACAGACAACCATTTTGAATTGCTGAAATTACAGTAGCATAGATAAAACATCACTTTTAAGAAGCAGCACCTATAAGAAAGCCTTGCATTTGTGTAGGCACAACACTGGGTATTAAAAGCTACCAACCTTCTAGTCTAGTTTTCCAGCCGGAGAAACCTCCATCGATTCATTACTCATCCTACAGTTCCGCTCCATCTTTCAGCAGATGGCAGTTTTGCTGGAAGTCTTGTCTTCAAATGTAACTGATCATGTCCCAGGCTTAGCTCTGAGTGGCTAGAGCTGCTCTCTGCTTTAGCAGCTGGGAAATACTTCAAGATCTCCTGTCAGAACCGATGCCGGCACATAATGTAACATCAGAGCCAGCCGGCCTTCACATTAACGCTTCCCCCCCTTCAGCGGGCAAGCCTTGCCAGCCTTCTGTAACAGGGCACCAGGGCAGCAAGCACAAAGCTTCTGCCTCTGGATAAGGTTTGAGCCGTACTTCTCAGCACAGCACCAGGAGTCACCGTCCACAAGAACTGCACTCACCTGGTAGAAAACCACCCTGAGCATGAAGATGGGTTTCCTCAGGGAAGCGGTGTTTGGTGTGAGGCTTGCACCTTCTGCTGTAGGTGCGCTGGCTCCTGCCATTTCTCCAAACACAGGAGACTCGAATGCAGAATCTGCAGAAGGGGACTGTATCTCTCTCGGATATGGAAAGAATGGTGTGAACAGTATGAAATCTGAGTTTTACCTCTTATTACTAAACCCCAGATGCCTTCTGGTACTGTGGGACTATGTTCAGTCCTACAGCACCAGTAAATGTTGGTTCCACAAAGTCAGAACATTATGTGTATTGGTAGAAATTTTTTAGTGAGAAAGTGTTTATAAGAGGTTCTCACTGCGAGGGAATAAAGGAAACAGGACAGTGGTTCCATGCTAATCGCCCTCGCATTCAATTTGTGAAGTAAAATTCAGATTAACGAGGTGTTGGCAGACTAGCAGTTCTTCCCTTATTGACAGGATCAGGCAAATCCCATTTTAAGTTTTCAGGACCTTGTTCGGTGCTACTAGAACCATGACCACCAGGCCTCTGGAAAAACTCCTGATTTTTCCCTCTGGACCACAACTTCCAGTAAGTTCTGTAATGACTAGTTTTACAGGCAAAAAGACAGAAACAACTTGTTTTAAGCTTTGAGAAACCTTGCACTTTTCTCTGTTCAGAATATGTAGAAGCGACTGTTCTTTTGCTTTAGCATTTCATTTCTGCTGCCTTTGCTTTTTGCTCTTGTTGTTACGGCATTACCCACTGCTCCGCTATCATTAATACTCACAAGCTGACATTTGTACAAATGCATTTTTATTGTTTTAACAGAACAAAAGAAAGGTTGAAAACATTAGACTATACAATACATTTTGGTTTATAAACAAAGTTTTATAGTGGTAAAACATTTCTGTAAGTGACATTCATGGTCTTTTTCAAATTTTTGCTGCATTTCAGGTCTGAAGACCAATAGTGTTCAAAAAAGCAGTAATTGCATAAGGTGGACAAGTATCTTAGCTTCTACAAAACAGTTCAGGAACTTACAGTAAACATTCTGGAAGAATATCAAAGGCAACCATGATTCATAACTTTCCTGCAAACATTCCTCAATAAACAAAAAGTGATCTTTGGCATAAACAATTACATATTAAAGGCATTAGTAATATTGCATTAATATCAGTCAAGCAACTAAACAGTGATGCTAAAATAAAAAAATCATCTCACAGAGAAGCCTGAATGGGTTGAGGGGGGAGGAAATGTGAGGAGCATTGGAAAGTAATACAGGAAGACTAGAAAATCCCTTAAAAATAACCCCCACCTATTCAGTGTTATTTACTGTTAAATAGAAGTTACTACATTACAATTACGTTAAAGATCTGGTATAAACCAACCAAACGCAAGACATTCAGGTTAAGGCTCTGGCACCCCTTCCTCTTCCTGTTGCAGGGAGTTACAGGAAGAGAACACCAAGGAAAGACCCCAAGTACCATGCGTTTCCTAATACCCCGGCAGAGGGAGGGTATCCAAGACAACCCACGCTCTCTCGTGCTCAGGCTGGTTGAGGCAGATGCATCACAATCCGTCCCGCTTCCCTTTTCAGATCGCAGTGCAACAAGGGTGGGGGCGGAGAGGAGAAAGTCCAGGCGGAGAGTGACTGTTGCAGACAGGTAAGGCGAGCTGGCTGCGTTGGGTGTCTCTTCCTTTGAGCTGTTAAGACTGAGCAGTTTTTCCACAAGGGCACTTCTTCTAAAGGTGGTTTGATCACACAACAATTTTTAGTAAATTGAGAGGGCATCATGAGGTCAGTGCTGATCTGGGCAGAAGTCTGCAAGTGTTCCTTGCAAATGTACAGAGATTCATTCTAAAACAACAATCCTCCTTTCTGTCCAATGCCAAAAGAGACTATGAAGCGATTAAATAAATATATGTGTGTGTGTGTGTGTATATATATATATATATATATGAAGGCATGTTCAATTATGGAAGGAGAAAAGCATCCCAAGTCTATTTTGGTAACAGAGAGGGGGCAGTTCTGTGGGTTTTTATTGTGGTTTTGTTGGAGTCTTTTTAAAGACACAGTAACACTTTGTTCAATTCACTATTACTAGAATTTGAAAAAAGATTTTGAGCCTCCAAATGACAAAACCAGTAAAAATACCCAGGTACATTCAGCATTAGGAACCACTGTTTGCTGGTAGCCATCAGACCACCTAAAAAGGGTCCCATGTCCCCGCAGTGCTTGGGTTTCACTATGCATTGCTGTCAACACGGGCAGTGAGGGGAAAGGTCTTTTTAATTGAGTATCTTTTTTAATTTCCACCTTGAGTGGCTGGAATAACATTAGATGGTGGGAAGAGGGAAATAAAGAATAATTGCATGCGCTCCTTGGGTTTCCAAAAGGAAAGAGCCAGCGTGTGGCATTTTCTGGTCCTGGGCACACAGCTACCTTAACAGAACCAGGCTTTTCAGCTCAATACGTTACTGAATTGAGCAAGAAGGAAAGAGTTCCATGATTTAAGGTCTCCAGCCATAAGGCTCAAGCGGTCAACAGTGTGCCACCGACATCCACTGCAAAGCATTCCAGTACAGTACGAGTTCTGGAATGCCTACCTACAGGGTGACAGGAGGGTGACAAAGCCAGCTCCAGTTTTTGGTAAAGTACTGTTGCCAGGCAAAAATCAAAAGCAAAAAAATACCTTTTCATACATGGAATTTTAATCCCATTTCCAACTGGTTTGCTGCCCCCCCTCTGCCCCCTTTTAATGAAAACCCCCACACCTACCATCATTTCCGCATGCTTTAAGAACAGCCAGCTAAAATCCTGTTGAAAAGTTGAATGTTTCGATATCAATTATTGTCCCTAAAAAACTGCCAAATAACCAATAGTGTCCTACACTCTCAACACAAGCTTAAAGTGAGGTCCATGTTTTACATCATCACATGGAAACTACTGGAATATACAGTGCATGAATGAAATGGGCTTCTGGGAGAACAGAATTAAGCAAAAAAAAATGGATAACAACTGTCTACTGTCGGAAGCAATTTTGAGGTGTTTGACATCAAATATGTTCCAAAGACATTTGAAATGCATTCTCTTATAATTCATACCCTTAGAATGAGGCATTAGCACAAGCTAATCTCAGGCTCATGTATACAGCACCTTTTGCTGTTAATGTATCTCTCCTGTTTCCAAAAAAAAGGCATTTTATGTTACAGAAAACAATACTTATGTGGCAAGTGTTTACTGATACCATGGGGTCTTTCTGACCCAGCGAAGAGTGAACCCAGCATCTGTTCTTATCTTAATGGATGCTGCTTCAGCTTCTCTCACAGTTTCCTTCACAGACTGCATGAGATTCTGGGCGTTATGAACCAACATCTCGGTTGCCTGTCAAGAAAAAGAAAAATTTCAATGTATTAGTAGATACCACATTCAGGTCAGAGGCATGGAAACCCACTGTGCACAAGGACTCCCACTATGAGCACTTTAAGTCAGTTAATGTCTAACTTAAACTATGAAAAAGTAAATGAAACAAGCAGCCCCTGGAAGCCATCAAGTGTTATCCTGAGTCAAAACAAGACCTTCCCGTATCTCACTGTGTATTTGTGCAAAATCTGAATAAAAGCTTAGTGTCTCAAAATATAATAATCTCTCAGATGCCAAAACTGCAGGATTTCAACTGAAAACATGCATGTGGAAGCTAACAGGACTGCAAGGCAAGTACTCACGATGTTGTTGGAGAATAAATACTTTCACTACAATCCACCAGAGGGTACTGCTACTCCTCCGATGTCAAACCTGCTGCATTTGTAGAAGCAAGTTCTTTCCTTGGCTCACTTTTTACTGTTAAATCAAGGAGATTAACAAGTTGTTCACATAACAATTTGAACCAGAGTAGCTCTTTGGCTTGGGAAGGATCGATGTTCCTCTATTAAACTGTAGCTTTTGAGCCAGAAACCAAGGTGCTATACAAAAACTATCTTTGCTGAACAGCTGAGGTAAGCTTTCAAACATAGAGTTCCCAGAACACATCTGATATTACATGTTGTATATTTTTCCCCATAAAACTGGTCAACAATTCCACACTACCATCAATTTTTACACCTCTTACCTGTTCTGACTCTTCATCACTGATATTAGTTCTGCCCAGCATGGTAGCTTTGACAGTGGAGAGAATTTTCAGTTGTGTACTGATGGTTGGGATTCGCTCACAGACCTAGGGAATGGGGATAAAAACCACTTCACGTTGTAAACTGAACCAATACATTACCTAATGTTTTTTTCAGATAAACTTTTTGATTTTGTTTTACTATTAGATAAGGAATAGGCATAGAGGGGATCTTATAAACTTCAAGACTTTCTGACAAATGTTGGTAGGATACTTGAATCTTATTTTGCTTGCTTCGGGAATTTTTGGGATGGGGCCAACATTTTTCCTCCCCTCCAGATATTCCTCAAGGGTCTGCTTGGTTAGGACAGACCAGTGTTCATAGCACACTATTGTTCAAAACCTCTTTGCACACTAGCATCTTCCACTCGCCTGCGAACAAATCCTGACTTCACAGAATATATATGGCCGGCCATGGGATCTAAAAACAGACATAGAACTTGAAAAACTTTACAAGCCAAGGAAAGATACTCATGACTTACTGCCACAACTCCTGTGCTCACTCACACTGAGAGAGGAACAGAGAAAAAAGTACTTGAGGCATTTACAAATTAACTCATTACCTGCAAAAGGTTTGTTCTGATGCGCTTGTCAGTGCACTGCTTTGCCACCTCTTTGGCTAATCGAGTGACTTCATCCGATGCCTTAGCAATATCCTTCGCACACTGAATAAGGGCACGCTTGTTTCCACTACCTCCCCTCACCAGGCGTGACATCTCTGCCATTAGCAGCGCCATTCGTTTAGCAGCAGCAATGATGTCATTACCCTGAAGAGAACAACACGCGTTAGTGTTCATGCCAGGACAGAACTGTCACGGAAGTCACGACTGAGTGGCAGTCTACATTGTGGTAGCAACCCTTTCAAGAAATTAAGGATGGAAGAACCATCTGTGAACACAGAAGAGGTTTCTTCAAGGAACAGGGAAGATCTGTACTAATGATATGTTTCTGACATTTTTCTTCCTAACACTCAGGAAAAAAGCTCGCTTCTAAACCGGAAAAGAAGTGGTAAAGAAAAGTGTTAGTTAGTCCATGGAATGAGAGTTACTGCTCTGCTAGCTAGGTTTTAAGATAAAGCATGTTATTAGCATTTGAAATTCCAGATTTCCCCCCCAAAAAAAGCTTCTTTTTAAATTAAAAAAAAAAGCATGCTAAATAGCTTGTTAAACCAAATAGCGCTAGTTAAGTTAAATAGTGCAGTCATAACAGTTGAGCAGAAAATTTTCAGTGGCATCTGAAACTGAAGTTGTTAAAACAACAGCTATGCTGCTATAATGCTAGAGGATAAATTGGAAGAGAATCTGTAGCACACAAAACTTTTGTCACAGGTAACAGGGAAACGAGATGCAGCTACTACCTTTTTTTTTTTTTTTAAGTTATTCCTTGAAAATAAATCTTCCTTTTTGAAAAAAATCTTCCCTTCCAGGAGAGAAGAATATTTAAGTCCAAAAGATAACCTAGTTATATTTCTTACATTAAAATCCAGGTTTCTTGTACATCAAAATGAGTCACAGAAATATTTCTGAGAAATATTTGAAACGTGAATTTAACTATGACCAAGGCAAAACCATTTCTTATACACTGTTCCAGAGAGAAACCTAGTGCAAGAAAAATCAGATCCAGGTGACCAATTGTTAGTAGACTGTTAGTATATTCAGATTCACATTTGTAGATAACGTAGTTAGACAAAAGTGAACTATTTGGTGCCATGAATCATTCCTATGGTGTGGATGAATTATTATCAGAGTGAGCCTAAGTATTACACTCCTTCCTCAGTATAATTCCACAATTAATGAGCAACAAAGTTCAGAGCAAAGAGTACACAGCAAGAACCCAACTTAGCAAATATATTCTCTCTCTCTGTGCACATACTTCCATGATTCACTACTAGAAAATTCAGGAAGATATCCCAGATATTTTACAGATACAGGTGACACAAAAAGCTGAACTATTTGTTACCGTGACCTAATAGCTAAACAGACTGCTAGTATAACCAGTCAGGATGCAAACGACATAACACAAAGCTTTTCCGTGTTTTCACGTAGGAGGATCAAGAAAATAGGACCAGTGTAATTTACAAAGCCCTCTAACAAGTTATCCAAGCATCAGAATCTGAAAAGGACAAGAACATTTTTAAAGCCCTTTTTATTAAAATAGTTTAGTATATCTATGTAAATGCATACACACACATACATATACATACACACACACCCCCTAACCTTTGTTTGTTATGGGACACCAACCTCATTTTTTGCAGCATGCTATACAAAGTGACCAGTCTTGCAAACATGTGTGCTTAGACGAAGGGACAGGCTACTTGTGAATGTCTGAACCTCATGTTAGATTTCCCCTGGTTTCATATAAACACAATCTCAATTCAGCAGCTAACAGCATTCAGTGCAGCTTCTTCATAAAAGAATTCTCTCAAGACCAGCAATTGCAATACAGCCAAGTGCAAGCCAGCAGACAGTCAGTCCTCTTCGATAAACACTGCCATACAAAGCCATTCCTTGTTGGAAGGTATTTAAATTGATGGCATCAATGGAGGCAAAGCACAGTAGACACATTAAATGACTTCTTGAATGCTGTATACTCTGCTGTATCTGGAAGTCATTAAGAAACCATTAACCATGGCTTCCCAGGTATCCCAAATGAATGGAAAAAAGAACAAGAGGGGAAGGAAGACAACCCCTATTACAATTTGAACACTGCCATAACAAAGAAGAACAGGCATATGCAAAGGGAGAGGAAGCCTTCGAATATTAATAAGTGACCCAAATCAAGCTTCAATCCAGCACTGACAAACAGATCTAGCAAACTTGTGAAGCCACTCTCAGTCCTTAAAATGAAGTGCAGACACACTTATTCATTCAGAATGGCGGGCCCCAGCAGGGATCAGGAGTGATGCAAATGTGTCAGCGTTCCAAATGGCTGGATGCACACGGATCAGTCCCCGGGGAGACTCAGGAGTACCTTACTAGACCACTTGGTTGCTTCCCGATGTAGAGACTGAGCAGCAGCCAGAATGGGCTGGTTAACGGGCTGATTGGTTGGCATTAACAGCAGCTCAGGCTCGTAATCATCTTCAATGTCAGAGGGGAGAGTGAATTCAACATCTGCATCATCCTCCTCATCTATATCTACACCAGCCTCAGCCGCTTCATTAATCATAGTCACATCAGGCTTTGCAGGTGGCAGCAAGGGTGGAGAAACGGGACAGTTAATACAAGAAGCAGAATCTGGTAGAAAAGCATGAACTGAGCTGTTTTAGTGACCAAAACATCCTCTTGGTCTCTCAGGATCTAACAAGGCAGCTCTAGGATCAGGTCAGAGGGAGTAAGGGAAGGCATACAAGATTAGCAGAAGGTAACAAACATTTCACCTGTGAACTGAAGTTACCAAAAATATCAAGAAGTTACAATTCAAAGATGCAACATTTTTCATCTGAGCATACAGCTTGTAGAGACAGAGGCTGACTTGAAGAACAACATTCTTCTGGCAAGACAATGGTGAAATGAATGGATTTTCTGTTTCAATGAAAGTTGTTTTGACTGCATAGAAGCAGGCACAGCATCTGATGACTGTGGTAGTTGTGCAGATAGAAAGCTTTGTATGGGAGCCCATTCACATATATGTGTTAAGAAGAGATAGAAGCAGGATCACAAAAAACCACTGATGCTGCTTGCTGTAAAGTGAAAAAAAAAAAAAAAAGGTGGGACAGGAGACACTGTAGAAGTAAGCACTGAAGTACCGCAGATAACATGAAAAAGAACAAAACTGGGTTATGAAAAGAGAAGGTGATACTGAATGTTATGAACGCTATGAATATTACAGTTCTTAAAGACTGAAACAGAATTAGTAGAGTAAGAGGATTATGAGGCATATGATACTGTTTTGCCACAAGATGTTGTATCCATTACCTTGAAAAAAAAAAAAAAAAAGAGGATTCAAGCAAATATATTGTGTTAGGGTAGATCACAAGGAAGAGGTAAGTGGCATTAACAATACAGGCATGTATAATACAGCAGCATTTCAGTACAAAAATATTTTACAAGTTTACTAACTGTATTTCTTTGACTAAAGCCAAGTGTGGTAAAAGTCAAACTACCCTTACCAAAAACTGCACTTTCAACTGTGTTTTGCTTAAGATATAGCCTTTTATGGAAAAAACATCTACACCAATGAAAACACACAGAAGTTTTAGAAGTTGTAACTTTTCTATACTGCCAAATCAACTCATCTTCAAAGACAACTTCTATTTAAGGCTTAATCTAATTAAAAGTTTCCAAACATCCCTCATTCTCTGATTTATCCAAATGAGGGGGAAAGGCAGGGAAAGCTCAAGCTACAGACAGCATTCGGTTTGTGCTCCATGAAAAAAATGGACTACATAAAAGTCCAGGATCCACCCAGTGAAGAGGAGTTTTTCTAAATAGGGAGACAAAACAAATCAATTTTAAACCTTGTAAGAATGAAGAATGTTATCAAAGTTTTTTAAAGACTAAGTACTTATTCACCTTCGCATAAGCGTAACACATGGCAAAGTTTCAGTAGGCTAATGTAACCGGGCAAAAAAGCAGAAGACAGTTGACACAGTCTGCTGTGATTCAGTACTTCTGTCTTTCCAGGTCCAGCCCATATTCCTCAGCAGCACTGTCCATCAATCCCTCTTCCACCCAATAAGTGACTTCAGAGACTACAATAATGTTTTTAAAACTTCCCACAAAACATACTGACAGAATAACTGCACTCTTATTGCTAAAATAGGACTGATAAAAAGAACAATTAGAAGGACAAATGCTAGGCTAATTTACTGCTTTGTTGGTCTCAAAGAAAGAGCAAGGAAAATAGTATTTTATAATCTAAAGACACTGAATAGAGCTCTTTCATAATCAGCAAGGAGTTTTAAGGTCTGCTGCTTGGCTTTGATAAATATTTTAACAGTTGCACTATTTAATTTAGAATGTATATAGTATATATAGGCAATTTAGTAATGTATATAGTAAAAGCATTTTATTACCTACAGTACATTGTTAAGGTTAACACCTCTAGGAAGCTGAAATTAAGGCTTTTGGCCTGAAAACTACCTTCTGAGATGACGAATACATTCCAGTACTATCCCTTTAGTAATATAAATACGTATTTGGTATATCCAGAAGTATGGCAAAAACAGAGCTTTTCATTTTATGGAAGAGACACTCAGAGTCACAGGACTTTTGTATTTTATCTGTACTTCCAAAACAGATGTTCCTTAAGCACAAAGCATTGAAGCTGATTCGTAAACTATTCAAGTCATGTTCTCGTTCACCATCTACTGTGGTGGAGAAAAAAAGCAGAGATTTTAAAAGGCAGATTCTGACCTTTAATTTATACCAGCAGAAGCCTAAATCTCAGAAGTTCTTACTCATTTGCTGCCAGAGGAAAATGTAGCTCTTCAGGTGGAAAAAAGGGGAAAGCAAAAAAGTTATATCAGAATTTATAAGACTGACAAGTTCACACTACTTTGTCACAGCACTGAAACGATAAGGAAATGAAGGATTTTGGCCTTGATAGTGAGTGTGACTCACCACAAAAAAGAATGAGACCAGGCCATCTATACATGGTCACTTTTCCAATCATAAGTACACCAGATGAACTGCAAAGTAACTTGCAGCTCCTTCCTGAATTAAGGCAAACCAGCTCATGATTCCTGCAGCTGGCACCTGCAACATCCATATAGGCTTTTCAAAGTCACTTAAATATAGCAATCAGCTTGTCAGCCTAGAAAGGCATAAGTATTAGTGGCTCTTTAGGTAATATTAGCATCAAGGATCACAAACAGCTTAGCATACAAGGCATATTTCTGTTCACAGAGGTATGTTAATAAAGCATTCTAGCAATTCTGAGTATTACAACAGTTGTCCCTAGTTCACTCTGAACTTGAAAGGGTCTCTAATTCCTCCTTTACTACTTATTCTATAAAAGAATTTCTCTGTTGCTGAGACAACTGACTTTGGACCAAACACACTGATCCTGGAAAAAAAAAATTCCTTTTAGCACAAGACACACAGAACAACTTCTTACCTTGCTAGACCATTTTCGGGCCTCATCATGCAACTGCCTAGCAGCCATCATCATGGGCTGATTAATAGCTTCTCCTGCTTTCTGCTCTGGGAACTCTTCATCCTTCTCTTCAGGTGGCGGTGGTCTGGGCGGGGGAACCTCACCCTCTGGAAGTGGTGGTTTTGGAGGAGCAAGCTCATCAGTCAGCTAAGAAAGGCAAAAAAATACTGTTTATTGTGCAATGAAACAGTACACAGATCGAGTAAAGGATCACATCACAGCAAGACATGGTTGCATGACCTCATGCCTGTTTCCAGTTTTTCAAGTGCACCCTGTTAAAGGAAATACCATGTTTTAATCTCTTCTTTGGAAAGCTGGATTGGTAGCTTTTAGATTTAAGGCTACTTGTATGCATTGCTGGCCAGACAATGCATTTTATTTCTAAGGAATAAAAATATACTCAAGTAATTTCAGTGTGCAATCCACATGCCAGTGACAACTGCGTATTGTATTACAAACTAGGCTGCACTTACGTGAAGCTGCTCAAGGTCAGGAGGAGGAGGGGGAAAGTCTGGTTCCTGAGGCTGGAAGGCTTCTCTGACTTTGGCCACAGCTCCCAGAATTCTGTATCCAGAATCCAAGAAACTCTTCTGCAAACCTGAAGAAAAATCCCATTACCAGTTTAACAGCATTCTGTAATACTTAGAACTGCAACACTACCCCAAATATTATTTCTATAACGTACTGTGCCACGTACATGTACATCTGGGAAAAAAAAGATGTTTAAAAACTACCAAATTATTCACAGTGGATTTACATGTTTGAAATGTTAGAGTCATATGCAACATGCATAAAATAAAGCCTAGGCTGAGTAATAGTACTATCAATAGCCAAAGTAATTCCCAAAACAACTTCTAGAATAAAAGAAATGATGTAATATTTACTTATATAAAGTATTACTACTAATAACGAGTTACAAACACTTCTAATAAAGATTATGAAATCACACAACAAACTAGAACGCTGACTCCTTTTCCCTTGAATATGCCAAAGGTCTTTGATTGCATTTTAAAAGAGCAGGATTCAGCAGTTAGTGGTGTGATCTTGATTTCACCATTCTGGGATTTAAGTGTACACAATATTTGCATAAAAGGGGACACAGAGCTGTACAAAACAGTGTGAGCAATACTCCATGTCACCTTCAGCCATTGGAAATCAGCTGACTGAATCCTTACCAGGATCAGAAATGTTTCCCGCCACAGCTTTAGCATCCATTACCATCGGCGATATAGTTTTGCTCAGCTCATCAGAGGCTGCTTTAACAGCCTCCCGGAATTTAGGGTCTTCTGAATTTTCAACCTCCCGTTTTGCTACCAGTAGGATGCGGTTTGCTCGTCTAGCAATGCTGGTGGCACCAGCTACCAGCATCTGAGGTTGAATGTTGGCCATCGCAACTTTACATTTATCAAGATCTTTCTTAATAGCCTCTTCTGATGCATCCAACAGAGATTTAGTATCAATGGCTTCATCCACCAACCCTAGAGTAAAAGTTAAACACATTAATACTCTCGTTTCATCTGTGGAAAGGGATATTTGGTATTCCAGAAAAGTAAGTATTTCTAAACTCGGGGGTGGGGAGGGGCAGAAAAGGGCATGGAAATCAGACCAAATGTATTACTGCAGTTTTACTTCTGATTATGTGGTATCTCTATCACAGCAACCATGGTCAACTTTGCTCCCCCTAATGACATCTCATGCTCTTACTCATCTACTGGAACATCTAGTGGAACATCACTGGAGTCAAGAACTGGCTTACACAGTATATGCAGCAGAGATTCCTTCCTCCCACCACATTTCTTTAAGCATATTCAGTACTTTTGTACCTCTCCCGTTCATTCAAAAGGAAATATCCCTCTGGCTGTGCTTTTACTTAAGGGTGATACATAGTGACAAGGCAGTAAGATTTTAAATACCCACAATTTAACTATGGGGATGGAGAAGGAGGTAGTATACAGCAGACCAGTGCAAAAGATCTGCACTTTGGAAGAACTGAAGCACTTAAGGGTCTCAGCCAGATTCAGTAGATCAGTAGCTTTGTTTTATTCACTGCTTTCATCAAGCTGTTACATCATTTTGAACATGTTTTTATACTCCCACTTAATTATCTGTCCCCACTCAACATGCCAAGATTATGCAGAAAAAAAAAATCAGGTTCCTGCAGTGACAGACTGATAGGATAGCAATTGCAGTAAAAAGTAACAATATTCTGGTTTTCCCACAAAAGAACTACAGCCAAATTTGCTCCCCTGCAGCTCAAAACTGATATATATGAAGTAAGCTATTTTGCTTATGCTGTAACATATACATATTTCTGGAGTCAGAGGGCATATTCCCACTTCTCTTAATTTATTTTTAATTACCCTTATGCATGCTTCGTCAGTTCAAACAGAATGGGGAAAAAAATCTATACCAGCTAGTTAGCCACAAATATAATCTTAAAAAAAAAAATCCACTTTACCTGTCATTTTTTCTACATTATCAATCCATTGGTTTTTCATGGTCTCAAAATGTTCATAAGCAGCTTGGTTTCCAGGATTTCTCAGGAGGATACGAGCAGCTGATACTACCTGCCAATGGAAAACACTTTTAATTATGGAAGTATCAGTACATAACATCACACATATTCTCGAAAATATATTTGTTCTTTGAGGACTGGATGGGCAGCTCCTCATTTGGAATACTAGTTCATTAATTCTAGTTCAACATCTAGCTGCTTGATGATTGCAATGTTTCTGGAATTTGTTGATACAAACACTTTTTTTCTGGAACTTCAATTACATGCCGATATATCTTAAAAACACTTCTTTGAAAGCACAAAAATACAATACTTATTACACTACCAAAATTTTAATGGAAGTTTCATTTAGAAAAAAAAATCATTAAAGAGCATTTTTTCCACTTAAATATTTTACTAAGCCTCAAAGTAATTTTCTTTCAAGGATAAATCCCTAACACTTCTGTCCAAAAGCTGAAGAGTAAGAAATGTCACTCAGTTTGTTCTACTTGGTATCATATACACAGCTATTTGCCATTCTCCTTTTAATAGTGTCAGCACTGTGGTCCTTGCTGGTATTTACATCTTCCGCTGACAACAGAAGCATAAAGGAAATTCCACAGAAGTCATCCCCAGCCCTTTTAATAGCCCTTCAAGACTAAGGCAGCAAACCTGTGGGGTAAGTTCCCTTGCTGATTTCACCGTTGCCTGAATGCCCTCCACAGTAGTTTTATTTGCAGTTCCAACTGCAGCTGCTTTTTCCGCTGTAGCTCCCAGTCTAGCAGCATGGTTTTCAAAGTTTGCTGCTCTTTCATCAAACACCTACTTGTCAGAAAAGAAAAACCATTAAAAAAGCCTAACTTCCCTAACAGAATACACAATTTCTTCGAAGTGTTAAATACCAGAGACACCTTCATAGCATCCAAACTTAATTCATCTCCTGAGAAAAGGCCGCGAAAGGTTTGAAGCTGTTTCATTTTTTTTGTCTTTACATTACTGGACTTTCTTCTTTACATTTCATTTGGGCAACAAAGGATACTGCCACACTTCATAGCTTTGAGGTATTAAGTACATTAATTCCTGATGACTACTGCTGCAACAAATACAGTGTTACAACTATTTTAGTTCATAGAGATTAATCTTCAAACCCATAATCCAAAAGTAACTATATTTGGAAACTAAAGATCAGGTTTTACCCTAAAAAACGAAGTTTCACATTGGAAAAAAATTCTCTCCTTCCACAGCCCGCAGTTATTCAAGGCACAGAACACTTTGTCAAAAAGCTATGCTGTCGTACAGCTAAATTCCCCGAGACCTTGGGAATAATTTTGATCATTTTCAAAACAACTAGCCAAACAGAGCTGCCAGACACAGAGTTTTAGAGACTCCATATGCAGCCAGTAGCTTTGAATTACAGGGAACATAATCCAGCAAGAGAACAGGTTAAATCTGTTGATCAATCTTGGTACGAATTTGACTATTTTAATCAGCTTATATAAAGTTGAGATACAGAATCCACTAACTAGTGTGTCAGTGATTTTTGTACAAGAGTTTTTAGCATGCTGAAGGCAACCTGGTACAAACATCACAGGGAGAAATCTTTGCCATTTACTGAAGTCAGGGACAATACAGTTTCCAGGGATATACAGCATAATTCACCATCTCCAAGAGTCCAGAGAGATTTGCACGGCAATCATTATGCTGTCAGAATTAATAACGGTGTATCACAAGCTTGAGAAAAAAATACCAATTCATTTTTCAAAATACCATTTCAGGTAAACAATAACTGAAGCTTCGCATGGGAAAAAGACCACCTAGGTTACTTGCCTCATCTCTGTTGGGAGCATCAGAGGGAGCAGTGGCTGCTACTGCTAACAATTTAATAGGAGTTGTGGTGTCACTAAAAACATCAGAAACTTCCTGGGTCATTGCCTCTTGCATCCGTGTTTTAAGATCCTTAAGATAAAACGAAAATTATTAGCATATGATATAGGAATATTAAGTTTGTATGGATTCAAACCCCCATAGAACCTCTTCTTGGAAAAAAAAAGCCATTACAATGGCAGCCATTGAGATAAAAATCGTCTTAAAAGCATGATCAACAGATCATTTTTTACAAAATTTGAAATACAAGAAGCTTACATAGCACTCCTTGAAGCAGCATCAGAAGCTATGAACAGCAAAATTTTAGACCTTGTCCCTTAAATTTGCAATGCTAGCATACTATTTTCTTTTAAAATGAGACTTTGATTTTACTTCTAAATTGTTCATTTGGAATTAATTCCCATGGCACGATATCAAGGCCTTTGTAGAAAGTTTGCTTTAAGCACCTCAGCTAAACCAAGTTTTTTTGCTGCACTTCTGTGTTTATCGATGACTCGTACACACAAGCACTTTACCAGAGGAGTGCAAATACTTCAGCATATCATGTGTTTCACTGCACAAGAGCAGATTTTTACCTTCAGTGAGTCCTGAAGCTGAGCAGCAATTGCCCTGGCCTGAGGAGATTCTCCCTCCCCTCTTGCTGAGAGGTCAGCTAGCTGAGCAGCCAGTTGGTCTACACGGTCGCATTTGGCAAGCAGGTCTTGACGATAAGGTCCCATCATGACATTGGCTAATCGACGACCTTCTGCAACCAGACCCCGAATTGCTGCCTGGCCTACAGTGGAAGAAATCATGTTGCATTAACATATGGTGGAACAAAAAATTAAAAGTGTAAATCAGATGCATCATGAAGGAAATGACACTTCAGAATTCTTGGGTTTTTAAGAACACTTTTCTAGGCAGTGGAAAGGATCTTCTGCAGTTTATCATTGAGTAATTTCAGTTCAAACCCACAGAGGAATTCAGCTCTCACCAGTTTCTCTTTGCTTATTACAGCAACTCTGGGTAGAGATGCATCCGTTTGAACTAGGGTGGTCTGACAGGTTAGTCATTACAGCTGTCAGGTATTCCTACATAACTAACCTGTTGACTCCAACAGAAAGCACTTACCAATTCCAAGTACTATAATTCATTTCCACATCATCACAAGTAATTAGAAGACGAGCAGGAAGAGAGGGAGAAAAGCCAAGTAGAAAACATAAATGAAAAAGCAGAATACCCTCTCCTAGGATTCCAGAAA
Source organism: Leptosomus discolor (assembly GCF_034619465.1). Taxonomy (NCBI): domain Eukaryota; kingdom Metazoa; phylum Chordata; class Aves; order Leptosomiformes; family Leptosomidae; genus Leptosomus; species Leptosomus discolor. The sequence goes on along the minus strand of NC_141396.1, from coordinate 24,412,506 downwards.
TCATGGGTAAGAACCATCAAGTGTCCAGGATGGGGGGGATGACAACAACTACCTTACAAAGCCTCCACAGTGTGTCAGAAGTTTTTCTCTAACAAAATTTTTAGCATGGGTGCTTTCCTTCATTCACTTAACAGAAGCTTCTTGTTCTTTCACAAGAATATGCTCCTCTGTTCTTTCAATAATACAGTAGTATTCTTCTTTTAAAAGAAGTCATCGTATATTAAGTACTTTAAAGACCTACTGAAGAGTCAATTTAAGCTAATGCTAGTACACAAGTAATCTAAGTTCATGAACTTGGAAGGAAGTTGTCACAGGACCTGACTATCCAAGAATCACTCAGCACTGCCACCATCATTTTAGAAAGCTTATTACTGTAGTTAAGTTTGGGGCTGTTGGAGTGTTCCAAGATGTTTCTTAATTGTTGTTTTGCACAAGTCAAGTGCAGCCAAGCAAGTATACTTCACACACCATTTAGTATTTCAATACATCTTGCCTAGCTTGTATTCGTCAATAACAATTACTTTAGTCATCACTTAGCTAGGATGATTCATAATATGACAGCATGTAAATATTTGTAGCAGCTAATACTACTGAAGTGGCTCATGTGTTTATAAAATAAAACACACCTTCTGCCTTGTTACTTCAAAATTCAACTTGTGTCAAAGTGCCACCCTGGGATAATGGCAAACACAGTTATTTGTGACATGGTCATTACTACTGCAGAGAACATTGAAGTATTTTCACATTATTGTAGCACTGAAAATATCAGGCCAAATTCTATCAGTTGTCCTGTCCAGACTGAAGAGAGCATATACCTGATTTATATTCTTAATATACCTTCCCTACAAGCACCCTGCCAGGTGCCAATGCAAGTGAAAGACATTTAAATGAAATTGTACAATGACATCACGTTACGACTAGAATTTTTATATTAAACTAGAAACATTAAAGTTACCATGTCACATCTTGCATCTCTACACACATTTTTGCCATATGTGTTACTCCAGCAATTGACTAAATTCTGTAGCGCATGTCCACTGTTGAGAAACTCCAGTTCCTTCAGCAAGCTTTCGGTATGTATGAAAGCCTCATAGTTCACTAGGCAGTTACAGACTTCAAGAGGAATTTAAGCTACCTTTGTTTCTTGTCAATTAAAAATAATAAAAATTAAGTTTAGGTTTTGTGCTTTTTTTGATCCAACCACCTTACAGGTTACTATGTTCAAGAGAAACATCAAAATTAGTAAGGTTTTCAGCCACTGCCAAAACATCTCGTGAGACCTATCTACCGCCTTCTTGGTCATCTTATTCTGTGTGCAATTTCCTCATCAGAAAGTGTCAAAACATGCAACTCCACTAATCTGGTTTAAAATATTGCATATAAATTTGCACTTCACAAGTGTCCAAGCTATCAACATCACTAAATCTTTAATTAAAGGATCTATCATTGGTTATCCACACAACAGAAGTTACCTTGACAGACAGGGAAAGGTGTGAGAAAGAGATATTAAAGATTTGCAGTTACACTACTTCTTATAAGGTGTGTTTCAACCTGTGATTATCAGTTGCACTCCTCAGACCTGACTGCTATCAAGAAAAATTAAAAAATTACTGAATCCAGCTGTCAACCTTCGTCCACCTACTTGCAATAGTATCAGAAGCTAAACAAGAAATTTCAGAAACAGTTTACAATAAGCTCTCAGTACAGCAACTCCTGAACCATGATTATACGCTTGCCGATAGCTTGCTTGGATTCTCAGATCTCTGATTAAGTAGCATTCTCCTCAGATAACCCAGAAACCATACAAGAAGTGATATTTTTAAGCCAGGCTTATGAATGTTTTTCTCCTTTCTGAAGGACATAATTACTCAATTTGCTGGAGTAGGTATAAATTCTAAGTCAAGATACTATATTTGCCTGATAGTAAGAGCAAGGAGCAGTCTAACGTTTGTCTGTTCTACAGCCATGTTCTCCTAGTCTTCGTCAAAGTTGTTCTTTCCAGAAGACAAAGAGAATCATGGGCCAGGTTGATTCAGTAATACTGCAGCCAGGACTTGGCTATAAACCTCCAGCCACAAATTGAAGGTCTCCACATCAGTGAAGAGATTCCACGCATCCTCAGCACCGTAGGAGCTGTAGTTTCAGTCATAAAAATTACTAACAAGTTTAACTATAAAACTGCGCAGGGAAGAGCACACAGAAACACTTACCTACTCCCCGATCAGCAACTGTAGGATTGTCTATCCACCTTTGAGCTTGCTCAATCTTGCCCTCCAAATGGACAGCTGCTTTAACTGGCCTAGTATTTGCTACAGCCCTGTTTGTTTTGGACTGTAAATTCTGAAGTGATGTAGCTATTTGCTTAGCCAACGCACGAGCCTCAGGAGAGTCACCTTTCCCACTAAGGATTAAAAGAAGCATAGTCATATAGAGATCATTTACAGCTAGTCCCAAATTCTGCAGGAAGACACAACGAGAGGTGCTTCACCTTTGTCAATAAGGTTAAATTTGACACTTGAGTCTCAGAGCAAATAATGCAGATCTGTCATCCATAAATCCCCACCTCGCACTTCTCTGCTGTGGTACCTGGATATTACCCATGTTCAACACAGCACTAGGGTGGAGGAAGGCATGGTACCGTCAGTGGTAATACTGATGTATCACTGATTTCCCATACTCATGGCTGTCTTATGAGCAACTGCTATAATGCTACACAGATTACAAGCAGAAAAGTAAGTAGCAACAGACCCAAGGCTATATATAAACTCAAAAAGAAGTAGCACATTAAGACCTGAAGCAGCTAAATCAAGAAAAACTTGATTATAGTGTCTAACTAATGAAGCAAGAAAAATATTTATCTCCATATTGCAACTGGCCATAGATGAAGATCATAGTTTATGCAGTAACTGTTCCTCCACTTCCATTCTCAATCATCCTCTTCACTAACTGATATAGAAATATCATTTCTGAAAGTCTTGTCTTTCATATCGCTTGCAGTTACAGCTTAGAATACTGATGCTGATAGAAGTGGTAGATACTCCACCTTGACATTTAGTAAACTGCTTAGCCAAATACAGGGATTACATTTGTCTGTATAAACAAAAGTAAACTTCACATTAAATTATTCCTTTTAAATGCTTTAACAGCATAAAGGAGCTCACTTTTGGCTTCAGTTTCCCTGTCAAATATTCCATAGACAATAGAAAAAAAATATTTTCTAGGTAATACAACTCTAGTTACTCCTCTTTTTTTTTTTTTTTTTTGAGGAAGATCATGCAAGTTGGGCTTTGGGATAGAAATCATTAGGGTGAAGCATTAAAAAGGATATCATATTTTATAACTTGGCTTCCCGCCTCCCAGGCAGTGAACAATTCTTCACATTCAATTTCTACTAATTGCAGGATAGAAACTCAGAAGTATAAGATGTCCATTCCCACTTCTTGGAGGAAAATATATTCCCCAATTAATCTCAATATTCTGATTTTGCTCAGCAATTTGAACTACAAATGAAAGTCATTCAAATAAATTAATGGTAATAAGACAATACGTACTGTCGTCGTAGATCTGACAGCTTAGCTGTCAAAGCAGAGATTTCCCCCAAGGAACGAAGGATATCATCTCTTTCTTTAGGCTCCTCACATAATTCTGCAACTTTCCGTGCTTCAGCCATAATTCCCCGAATATGTTCTTCTCCTTCACTGCCCCCATTAGGATCCGCAAGCCAATTCTTAATAGAAAGAAGTTGTGTACGAGTGAAGATAAACAGTATTATTATTTCTATATAAATAAAAAGAAATACCAATGCAGCTTTCAAAACTTTATTTAACAGAAAATACTTTTCAAAACCAATTTCTGTTTATTAGATATCATGAAGTTGTTCTATTGTCTGTAGACTTTCTGTTCTGAAAAAGATGTCAAACTAGATGAAATCTACCCAAATATTTTACATTCGATCTCTCCTCAACATTTGCCAACAGTATTTTCAGAAGTAAAATTTAACTAGTGGCTTTAGAGACCCATGTTCTGGCTTTCAGAAAAAAGCGAAAACAGAGGCTCTTGTGCACAGTGTAGCAGTCTTTACAGAGCTCTTCCTAAAAAGTCTAATTATAATTTCATTCCATATGTATGTAATATTAATGTATATTTATATATACAATTATATACGCATCTCTTCATAGGTTCATTATTTGATGACCATCATCATCACTGGGTAATAGGCTGACCATTGAGGGAGATTAAGTATTAAAAAAATAAAGTATCGACTCTTTTCTCTAATAAGATCAGTTTATGTCCAAATGTAGGGTGTTTCCTCATTTTAATTTCATAACCTTGAAACTTTTAGCAATAGTAAAAGAATTATGAAAAAAACTTCACAAGCTGTAGCAAAACTCACAATATCCTGTAAATTACTGAATTTAACATTTTTCTTCGTAAACGCAAGCATTCCCTATAAGTTCTTCCTAACAAGTAACTGTTGTGTTTGGAAACTACTACAACAGTTCAGTATAACAGCTCTAACTGCAGTGATGTAATCATGTCATGAAGTATTTATTACATCATTAGTAGTACCTGAGCAGCATCAATCTTCTTAGCAATTGCCTGCTTAGAGTTTGTCATGGCCTCCAATTTGCGGGCTGCATTCTCCACTTTTGCAGTGAGCATATCCAGACCTTGTGACACCTGCTGTGCTTTCTGCATCGCCATGGGTGTAGCACCCTGTCCTCTGCCCAAGACAAAAGGAGCATCACACATTCAGCTCAGGATTGAAGGAAGCTCTTTTCTACTGAAGAGGCAACAAGAACTGTTTATGAGCGTATGCAGCAATTATTGCAAGAGATACAGTATTTAATCAGATTTTTTTTTCCCTGGGAAAACAAAAATAACTGAGGAAGAACACCACAAGAAGACTTTAAGAGCATATTTCCCCTTTCCAGAATTTGACATTTAGCGTCCTCAGAAGAATGAATATTTTTTAAGTGTCACAAAGTAAGGCTATTTGATGACACAGTTCCATTAAAGTATCCAGGGCAAGGCCTGTTATCTCCTCATTTATAGATTGCTGCAAGTCAGTCAGAACCTGCAGGAGTTGTGTCTCACATACCTAAGTGAGGCCAGCAAGTCTGCAAGCGAAAATAAGATGTCTTAGTTGCCTCAATCATGTTGACAAATTAGATTAAAGGTTACGAGCCATTGCTAAGACGACTTAAAATGGTGAAAAGGTTGCTAGCAATGCAAGTTTACAGGACTGCAGAAAGCAACTTGCAGCACAATCACTATTTGTTCAAACACTTAGGAGTTAAAAGTTGGGTAGAAAGATTACTTCAAATACATATGCCTAAAAATGTTAGTTTTGCATAAGGAATCTCATACTCCATTCCAAAATAACCTGACTACTAGAAAGCTTTTTGAGCATATTAACTTTATCAAACTACTAACTTTAAAAAGACCATAGTAAGTGGAAGGATGACAAGCATGCTACTGAGATGCTAAGGTGCATTTACGCAGTCAGGCCAGAGTCTCAAGATACGTTTCTTTATATCTTATTTCTCACAGGCTGAGTTGTAGTTATTTACACACTAAACCAGCATAAAAATTAACTCATTTGTTAGCAAATCTTAGTCCTTTCTCTTCCACCACCTCCAAAAATTTCAGACAATACAAAGCTGACACCAGCCACTGCTTTACAAGAAGAATAAGAGTTCAGCCTGATTTCTAACACTGGGAAAAAACTGGTACAAAGAAGCTCTTACATTCTCCCAGGTCACTCAGCTGGAAATCCAAGTGAAGATAAACTAAAACGAGCTTCTCATCCACTACCACTATTTTAGCTAATATACATCACTTTAATGACAATATAACCACTATTTCTGAATTTTGGCCTTTTTAGCCTTCACACAGCAAACAACTCTTCATGGAAATATGTTATAGATCTATTCTAAGCTTCTGTACATATCATTGCAACACTTCAGAGCCTGACAGTCTATGGATTTAAAGTGATGGCAGGGAATTTGTTCTTAAGGTAACTCAAAACACAGTTCTCCACATAATTTTCACTTGCTTACTTCCTGCACTTCACTAGGGCCTTGAGTCAAAAAAGGCACTGATTTGCCTGAAAGGTTTTCTTTTTTATTTTATTTTAAATAAAAAGCTCCTAACTGGAATTGCTTTTTCTGACAATTTGAAAAATGCATTAACATTTAGGAGAAAATATTACACCACAAAACCATTACCTGTATCCTTAATGGGCTGCAACAAATAGCTCTTTGGGGTTTCGGGGTGTGGTATTTTTAGGAGGTGGTGAGGAGTATTACAACAAAATAAATAAATTAATGTTGGAGCACTCTAGCTTAATGATTTACTACATTGATAAGCAGCTGAGAAATTCCTTGTACTCAAAAGGAAATTGTGTTATAGTGTTCAGACTACATGGAATTGTTATTTCTTAGCTCACTGTCTTTATGCCTTCACAAAGGAATATCATACTTCCTAACTTTCCAGCAAAGAACAAAAGGCCACAGTACATAACATTAAAAAATATAGGAAATTTAAAGAGACTCATCTACTGCCTAAAAACAAACCCCCTTAAATTTAAAACATCATTGTGAAAGTATAACCTATTTCTAATGAGAAGGCACAAGACTGATAAAGTGCTCTGGTTAAATAAAACTCTACACGAGAAATGCTCATGAAGTTCAGCAGAATTTACCAGTGACTGACAAAACAACTTCAACAACTACTGCTTGTGGTCTAACATCCCAATAAACACTTAAAAACTAGCATATTCATGTACCTTACAGTCATTGGGTTATATCCTCTTTGAAGAACAGATTTAAGAGTACAGTTTAAAATTTCATTTCTGCCTAATTTGGAGGAAGGTTATGTGTTTGACATTAAACAAACTCTGAATTATCTATCTGAGCAATTTTGCTCATCATGTTATATAATTAAGATTTCATATATTAAGATTTCATATATTAAAACCTATTATTCTTATCAGAAGATATTGCAGTAAAAAAGGCAAAATACAGCTACTGGCCCCTGCTCTCCTACAGGTTAGGAACTGACACAACTGCAAGTTCACAAAAACTGTTTCAATAGTACTGGAAAAATGTCCATTAAAAGTAATAGATTTACCTAGCTCGGAGGTCAGCCAGTTGATCAGTCATCTGGCCCAGCGTTTTGCATGTTCCCAGAATCTCTCTACGTTCTTTGCCTGCACACAGCTCTCCTGCTTTTCCAGCTTCATCAAGGATCTGCCTTATTGCTTGCTCACCAGCATCCCCTAAGATGTAGAGTCAGTTAGTAAAACAAACAAGACATTCCTTGACCTGTATGAGCAAACTGCTAGTTTCATCATGTCCCACCACACTAACTGCATTAGGTTCAGCCGTGAAAATACCTTTATCAAAAAATGAGATGTACACCAAATGTGATAATTATAATGGGACAGTGTTTCTGAAACAATCTAGCATAACCTTAATGTGCATCATGTGCTGTGTATTTGAAGTCACTTAATCATTCTGTTATCATAGCTTAATTTCTATGAATACTTAATTTATAGAACCTGTAATTCAAGCTGAGAAGGCAAAAAGCAACATAGCAAGATTCATGAGGCTTTAACTTCAGCCAGTGGCAAATTTGACTTGATTTTGGCTAAAGAAGGTGCAAGAACAATATTCCTTTAACTTGCAACCCACAGTGAACCCGTAAGTAATACCTTGCTAAAATCTGATTTGCAGCAAGTTCTACAATTATCTTGCATTTGTCCTTCCTTAGCTACTGAACTTTTCATCGTTTATTTAATTATTTGTCAGCGTCAATGACAGAAGGCTTTGAAAATAACTTTGAGGTTTCTGAAATTGAGTGTAGCAAGGGGAACGAGGTCAGAAGTAGCATAAGCAGCAGCTCCACAGATAACAATTCACTTCCAACTTTTACAGCTGGATTAGTCTGGCTTCGATTTCAGAGGAAGTCTTTCAGATAAGGTCTTTCAAAGTCCAAATAGAACAGGCCTCTACCCAGTTTTATTTGCTTTAAAGATACATACAAAGGCAAAACCTTTATTTAAGTAAAGCTGACTGTAGTTGCAGGGTTTATGGCAAATGTTAGAAATTTTATGTCAAGACAAAGAAAAACACTTAAAGAGATTCTGTTAGTCAAACCTAAAAGTTATAAAAAATTGAAAATAAAAAAGGAGGGATTTTATGTATTAGTAACCACTGGAGATAAATACTGCTCAATGCAATTTATGGGTTTTTTACTAGTGGAATGCAAAGAAAAACCATGTATGTTATATAGACTACATTATTTAGACAACTGAAAAGAAATAAAGCTTTCCAGATCATTAGACACAACTTGTTCAATCTCCAATATTTAAAGAAAGGAGTAAATACAGGCTCCTTCAGAATAATCCACTATGTACGGGTTATTAATGCTTAAAGGCAATTTTGTCTTAAACAACAGAATTATTCAGATCTTTAAAAATCTAAATACTTGGTGCTGTTGGTTTTTTTAAATATTACCTGGAGGTGCATTTGGATCTCTCAGCCAACCTTTTGCCTGATTCATCTTTGAATCTATTAAGGCTAAAGCTCTTTTCATGGCTTCAGTGTCCTTAACAAAAGAGAAACCATCAAAATGATTCTTAAAAAAAATCAAAGCACGAGTAGTCAACACAGCCAAAGCAGACAGAAGTTCTATAAAGCAGAGTCTACTTACAGAAACACACCCATGTAAGCAGCTCAAAACCCATTTTCAAACTATCAGGTCATAATCACTTCTTCCCAATTAAGACAGACATTTTCATTTCACTCAAAATGCAGAAAATATGCATGCAATTTTAGTGATTTTTCTATTCCTTTATTTACTAGTCTTTTAATTTCTAAAGTCAGAGCTCTAATAAGCACGCATCTTGGAATTAGTTCTATTTTTTCCCTTAATATATGCCAGGGAGCATAGAAAAGTTGTAACAATTAGATTAAACTTTCCAAAAACGGAAATTGTCCAGTGAATTTTACTACTTACTTCAATGTAAGAGGCTGCATATCTGCATTTTTCACCTGCTCTGGTGCTTAAAGTCAAATAGCTACTGTTTGTAGAAAAAATAGACTGCCAGCTAATTCCTGGAATTCTCAAATATGGAGTTTAATGTCTTTGGAGACAAACACAGGTATTCACATGTGGTTATTTTAAACTCAGAACTCCTCTGCCAGAAGCATCAGAGAAGCTGCTTCTTTGACTATTACGTTGCTATCCAACATCTCTTTGGCTAGAGGAGATAAAACCATCCAGTTGTCATTTCTCTGCATATTCTGTAATTGTTCGTGTGCCACCTCTCCACTAGAGGCCAGAAGCTTCCCATCTTACACAAACGAAAAGATAGTGAAAAGCCTAACAAGTACCTTAAGTAGAAAGTTGGGAAAAAGCCAAAGTAGCTTTTTACCACACGTCACAGAAATTATTTAAAATGCATCTAACATCCCATGATTAGTATATAGATGATGAAAAGAAGCCTGGCTCTCATATTATTAACTGAATTGGACTGTCCATGTCTAATTCTTATGAAGAGAAGCCTCCTAGTATCAGTGCTCAGTACTTGGTATAGCATGTGATATCATAACAACACTGAAGAAATGCCACATTTTTGTGGAATTGTTCATTCTGCATGCTCAGTCTCAAAGATATATCACTGTAAACATTTTGGCATTTTTATTCAGGCACGTTGGTCTGTGAGCTAGCTATTCATAAGGTATTATAATAGTATGCAGCAACCAACTTTCTAAAAGGTCATGCAATACTCTGCTAGATATTTTTATGGGCTCTTGAATCACAGCCTGAGAGGGCACCAAAACCAGAATCATTTTCACCTGGATGATTGGTTCTCAAATCTAGAAACTGGGTATCAGAGCTTAGGTCAGGACCCGTTTGAAAAAACTTCCAAAGGGTAGGATATGCAGTTCGGTGTGGGAAGTGGGCACATTCTTTTAAACGTCATCTTCTCTATAGCTTGAGAATTGTGCATTTAATATATGACAAGAGACAAGGAAATAATCACTTAACTATTCAAATGTATCTAAAAATCTTAGTAGCTATGAAGGTAGATTGTTAGCTTTCTGTTGTTTTATATATGGGCTGAAGCTACTTTAGTTTGGGATGAACAGTCTACTGCAGGCCTGTCTACCCAAAAATAATTCGAAACAAAGAACTAACTGAATTTTTTAAAAGGCAACAGATACTGCTTAGCATGTTGATGAGATGCTAGGTGTGGGATGGCCAACAAAAGGGGAGTGTTGGGAAAACTGTATTTGCCCCTCCCTTCTTAGTAACACAGGCTTTTGTGTTGTCTCAGCTGCCTGCAGAGTTGCAGTTTCAGCAAAATTATATAGAATCTAAAGTCTTATATCAGGGGACAAAAATCAAGGGTATTTTAAGCTTTTACACTCATGATTTTTTAATTACTAGCACTACCCAACCAATAACAGGATCTATCTGTCCTGTCATATGAAGGCTGGATTGCTCTGCAGTAGAAATCTTGCTATCCTGTGTGGCTCTGCAGGCATGTTTGCAAAATACTGTCCTCTTTTCTTATTTAAAAAAATCTGATAAAATCCTAGTGTAGCAGTCAAAATGTTCCAGGACAATTGCTCTTAAAGCACAGATCTTCCATCTTCACAGCTCAAACTGCCACAGCAAGGAACCCCTCTCACCTTTGGCCTGATAAGGAGTTTTCATTGCAAGGAGATGAGAAATTTTTAAATAGGAAATTAGAATACACCCTTAACTAGGTTGGTTGGTACTGCACTTTTGTTTCTGCCACAGCTGTGTCTGGTGTCAGCTACTTGGCAAGTGACAATGGTGCAGCAATCCTGAAATGTCTGGACTTCTCCACCAATTCTGGCTATTAAACAGGAAGACAAAAGAAGACATACTCAATTTAAACAAAACAAAGCAACTTGCTCAAGGTCTTACTCCTTGAAAGCGTCTTGATACTCCTGATTCCTGCAGTTGTTTAAATGCCTTGTTCCTTCCTAAACAGCTAAATATGTTTAAAATTTTACTCTTTGGGATTTGCCAGCAGGATATCAGCTGCAAGCATGAAAAGAAAAAAATCCTACAGCTATCATGCAAAAAAAGTTTCATAAAGACTAGCTTTATCAGCAAAAGATAATTCTTTCCCTCTTCTCCCCACAGTTCCCCTGTTAATGAGATTCCTTTTGCCCAGAAAAGCAGCACTATCACCTTTTCAGAAGGGATAAACAGCTTAAGTTAATCAAGTTAAACAACTAGGGCAACATTATCTGAAGGGAAAAGAGCAAGTTGGCTTTTTGTAAATCACTTCCTAAAGCAAATGAGCACTTATTCAAGATACCTTTATGCACCACTTCTGCCACTACCAAGAATTTCGAGATTATTCATGGAGCAGGTGGTATTGGGACTGTTTTGAAAAGGAGCAAAACAAACCCTACACAATCCCTTGTTGAATAGAAAACACAACCTCTGACTCAATGAAGTGGTCTAGTCTAGCAATATCTGCATTTCATTACCAAAGAAGGCAATGTCAAAGGAAATAGGCAAAGCAAGTCTTCCGGCAGAATAGATAGCTTAGTCAACATCCAGGGTTCAATCCTGCAAGACACTAGATAGTTCTCAGCTTCCTACAACTTTTAACTCCCTCCATTTCTATGAAAACTGAAGATGTTTGAATTGAGTATTACTTCAAGTTTATTTAAAAATAAACACTAAGACTATACAAGACAAAGCTAAACTCTGTAAAATGAGAAGCTCAAGGAAAAGAGGTACAAAGCTATGAATGAAGAAATAAGTACAGATTTTATTTTTTTTCCAAGATTTTGTCAGAGATCAGTATTTGCTGAGTATTTCAATTCTAAATCAATATACTATTATAAAAAATCCAGTGTTGGTGCAAGCAGAGATTATTGCAATCCAGTAACAGTAATGTGCATTTCAGCGTCTAGAAAGACCAACAAAACAGTTTACAAAAAAAAGCCTACATCTCTGGCTCCATACACTCGTTCATTCTCCACTATCTCATGGCATATTTTGTGATACTTCAATGTATAAACAATTCAAGATAGAATAATAAACATAACGTAAACGCCAACAGCAACAATAGCATGTACTATGCAGGTAAAAATTGAAGGCTGTGCACCCCCAAACACACCTTACTTTGCTCCAGAAAAGCATGGGGAAAAAATCTTTCTCTTCACTGCCAGGCACAAAACACATGCAACAGTAACCTCAAGCAGCATTAAAGCGCTCCTCCGTCTCCCTCCCAGAAAAATAATGAGTAAGTCAACTGTTAGAAATATATGCAAACATAGCAGAAGCTCTGTAATAGGTGGCCATCAGCAAACTAGTTCCTACTTCATCCCACTGCATTTTTCTTTGTCATAACTGTTTGGCTAATGCCCAGTGCTACAGTTCCAAATTGTCAGTGTACCTTAATTCAGAAACAAAATACAATAAAGAAGTTCTCAATTCAGAACACAATGATATTTCGATTATAACAGTCCACACAGCATATTTATGCATCAAGCATAATGACCAATATTTTCCATTTGGAAATACTGCTAATACACCAACTATTTTCTTAATAAAATCCTTTATTAATCTGCCTCACTAACAAAAGGAAAAATAATTTCCTACAGCTAAATTGACAACTTTTTGCAACAGTCATGTTTTTTACCACAAAAATTTCCAAACTTCTTGTGTAAAATAAAACTCTATCTGTATTCCATAAAATACAGGAATGCTTAAATCCGAAAATAAAACTGAATAGTAAAAATGCACATACAAAACTGAAGTTATAGGCCTAGAACAGGTATGTGAAGAACACAAGTCTTTTAAACTGAAGTAAAGCTGCTGGTGAAATACTACAGAATGCAGAAAGTTCCTGATTTAATAAAGCTTACTGCATATGCAGAAAGCTTGTTCCTGCGTGATTGGACCCTTTATTTGTAGCTACAGAGACTAGTAACAGAAATTAACACAAAAGCATTCAGCAAGGATGTGCTCTAAAATCTTGGGCTAACTCTAATCAAACTCAGAAAGACACTCTTAATGCAGTTGAGCTTGCAATTACCATTCTCTTAGTGACAGCCAAGTCTACATATAACTAGACAGAGCTATTAAGATCTTTTTAAAACTTCTGTGTGCATATACATAAGTATGGTGTCACAGCTGGCACACAAATAAAAAGTTGCACAGCACACAGTCTGCACACAGCACAAAATCCCACATACATGCTTTTTTGGTTTTAGTACAAGGTAGAGGTGTAGGGTGTGGAAGAAAGCTTACCTTCTAAAGGTGAGAAAAGGGTAAGAAACAGGAGAACAAAAACAAAGATGCATAAAGTAGTCATAATAAGGAAGTGACAGTGACAAAATAACTCAAAAGGCAAACTAAGGGTCAAGTGCCAAACAATATAGGCCGAAGTGATTTTAATGTCTAGATTACATCAATGTTAGATTTTCTGCAAGATTCCATTTGTTAATAAGTCTGGCTTCAGGTCTCCATATCTTATTCAAATACATTTACAGTTACTTGTTGCTCATAAAGCAAAAATCCCTTCAGCAATTTACCTCAAGGTACTCAAAAAATTGGCAGGAATTTCAGTTAGCAGCTACATTTATGTGTAAGCCCACAACAACACTTTTACGATTCTGTCTGGCAGACCTGCTTTACAGTCCGCTAGACATTTCAGTGTCTTCAGTGGGTATCGCTTAAGAGCGCCACTTACCTCCAGGTAAGTGGCTGCAGTCACTTACACAGCTTAACACTGACTTGTAAGGAACCAATACTGTCCATATGCCAGCTTCACAGACATCACACTTACCCACAAATGCAGTTCAGTCTAACGTATATTTCTTTGAGACAAGGTAAACACTTGACATTTACTCCCATGTCCAGACTAAAAAACGAGGGAGGGGGAAAAGGGAGAGTTGTTCAAGCAGGGATCCCCTAAATCGACTAAAATTTCTCAACTTCAGGCCTTCTGCACAAGGAATATGACAGCAGCCAATCTCTTCTAGTAGCATCTAGGAAAAATCTCAGGTAATCTAAGTAATCTCACTTATGAATGCCTAGCTGGCAAGACCAGTTTAACGTATAGAAAGATAACTTTTCTATCTAACTTTCCTCTGTCAAATATGATTATGTAGGTAGCTATATATAGAAAGAAAAATCCTTCTCTGAGAGCAAAACGTTGCATTCCAGGATTTTCTAATCAAGCCAAAACTAAACCATGAACAAATCTAAGTCTTCTGTTTGATCATTCAGGTGAGGGTGGCTCAGTGGTTTACTGCAAGTGCCACGCTCCTTTAACTTAGCTTATTGAGAGAAGGCTAATTTTGAAAGATATGTTAATACAATCACCTCTGAAGATTTTCTTCGACCTTGAAGAGATTATATGATGTGATTACACAGTGTTACAAAACTGATGCACAAATACATATTTCAACAGTCTCAAAACCACAAGTTTGTAAGTATATAACACAATAGACAAAAATTAGCCTTCTACATACAAATGTAGGTGTGAAACATACCTTGCTCGCCCAGGCATCTTCATCCCAGGAAGTAAGTTGTAATACACGGATTATTTCATTTATCTCAGCACTCATTTTCTCTACTGTGAAATTGCGATTTTTCAAGGCCTCTTCTATTCCCTGGCTTTTAGAATTTTTCGTGGTTACGAAAATCTTCATGGCTATGAAAATACCATAGATTAGAAAAAGGTACATGCAAGATACAATCGATGCTCAAGGTGACCTCCTACTGCATTTATACAGAGGTAGTACATTTTCCTTTGCATGAAGCATTTTATCTCAAAGATATTATAGTTTTAATACAAGAAGCACAGTTATTTGCAAGAAGTGCAGAAGCAATGTCAAGGCTGTTATTTTTAATAAACATAAGACACTGGAACTCCAGTTCAAAAGAGACAGCAATGCAGAGTGATACTAAAAATTAAAGCAAAAAATACCTGAAATAAGTACTGGTAATAGCTCCTTCACAGTATTCATGGAGTTTACCAGCATAACCCTGTGTTCCTGATGAGTTAATTCTTGCTGTCTCTCATCAATCATTTTGGCCATCTTTGTCATTCCTAAAGATTAAAGTAATTGAACATAGTCATAAAGAAATGTAGTATTAAGTCTAATTTGCAACAGTTGAGCTTTCTAAACAAGAACAAAGTGTAATGAGTTATGACAACTATATTGAAGTTTAAAACTTAATTTTTATATTAGCAGCTGTTACTGAAAACATATTCCAGATGCTTCAGAGAAGCCACTGATTCAAAACCTAGCCACTATGCAAAGTAGAATGACCTCCTCAAAGTTCTTGATTTAAAATCTCAGAATAATATAGGAAAATATCTGAAATGACTGCTTTAGATGAAGTCACTTCATGAACTCTGGAAGCTAATTTAAAGGTTGGGGTTTTTTTCCTTTTCTGTTAAGACTTGATCAAAGCCTTAACTATGAATGGCAGAAAAAGGAAACATCAGGGGTTTGCCTGTCTTGAGGTTCTACCAGAGTTCAAGAATTGTATCTATTTATACTTCAGTTCTGCTGGAAATATTTCAGTGCTCTAGAAGTGTGGAAAGAATTAAATTTATCCTAGAGCAAATCTATTTGCAATAGCTAAGACTTGTGAGGTTTACACATAGCTCATGTGGAAACTTCAGACACAGCTTCATAAAAATTTATACTGATTTTAAACTGGTGCTGTTGCGGTCCTACTTTCTCTCTCCCCTAAAGGGGACAGAACTGGAAGAAAGCTGTATATTCTTCGGCTGAATTACTTTTATGCTGGTTAGCGTCTTTGGCACCTTAATACGATAAAAAGGTTAAATGAGCTTTAATGACAACACTGAAAGGTAGTAGAATCCCCACATCAACACCATAGAGGGATAAGGTGTGCAGAACCACCTTTCCTTTCAAATGACAAGAGCCTAAATAGATAATCATGTTCTCCTCTCTACTTCCAACATAAAACCTGTAAGCGCTTTGTTGATTTTAAGTGTACGTTATTTATGTAGCACTCACATTAACAGTTAAGTTCAGATGACCACTGATATAGCTGAAGGGAACAAGGATAACAGGCATGAAAAGTTTTGTGGGCATGGGCTGTAAGTGTTGAGCAGCATTTAGTTCAGGCAAAGACACTGCTTCTAAAGTATGCCACGAGCACAAGATTAGCTATTTATTCAGGACAGCCTGAGTTTACAGATTATTTGCAATAAAGGTACAAGCCTACATCTCACTAAGAATTATTAAGACACTTGCCCAACAACTATTATGTCTATCATATACATGTAACAGCAAATTATGTCTGTGAGGTTCAATGAAAAGTCCCAAATGCTTGTGACTGAGCCCAACAGAGTAAACTGAAGTTTGGGGAAACTCCCATTTTAAAGACATGGAAGACAATGACCACAGAGAAACTGAGATTGTATATACCAAGTCAAAGAACAAGCTTCATGGAAAGAGAAGATTGCACTTTTTGCTTCACCTTTTCCTGTTCAAAATGAGGCAAAATCTATTCAGTTGAAGTAACTTCTCGTGGGACATAAAAAAGAAGTTTAGAGAACACTATACCTTCATATGGAACTTAAGTTTTTCACATCTAGAAACAGGGTAAAGTATACATGTTAAATAAAACCAGGATAATCTACAAACAGGCTCTGTGGCATGAGACCTGCTAGTCATTTCATTTATGAGCTAGTTATTCTTACACTATATATGTATTCTTATTTATATATATATAAAGTACTAACTAGATTCCTCTCTGTTTATGTAAGCGTTCTTTAGTTCAGTGCAACTTTAATTCCAATGTCTTCCTACATTACCACCACATCTAGATTTTATAGAATGCTTTTGTTCAATACTTAAACTACTTTATGCTTGCTGAAACAAAAGCATTTGGAGTAGTAGATGACAGAGATGAATGTAAGTTTCCTCCATAGCAACCCAGGGCTTCACTTACCAATCACTTCCACCAGTGAAAGTGTGAGTTACCAGAGTAAAGTAACAAGTAGTGAAGGAGCACCAAATAATGAACAAAAAGAACTTCTGTAACAGCTGGGCTTTTGTACTGTACTGCAAGACAGCTATTTCTGCAACCTTAAGATGCTAATATATGACATGTAGCTTATACTACTCCAAGAAATTCCTACTAGGCCTAACCATTTCAGTTAGTACAGACATTTTATCAGCTTAATGGACTCCACAGCTGTGAGTGCTTAATTACACAGCTTTTTCAGTTCGTTTGTTTTACTCTTACTAATGCATGCTTACTTCCCTCATATAACAGAGTAGGAAAAGTACAGTACATATCATCTGTGTAGCACATATCATTTACTAACATCTTGACTCTTCTGCATTCTTAAGAGAGAATGCGAATCAGAAAATAGTCATCATTCACCCTCTACTTTAAAACTCTTTCCAACAAACACTTTCAAAGCAACAGCTTTATCATTGTCCAAACACTCAAAACTTGGGTGAGGAAGGTGCTGAGGGGCAAAAAAGGTAGTGCAAAAGACTATACTTAGTAGATTTATGACAGACTGTAGCAAATCAAACCTGGCCCTAGATTCTTTGTGTATGTCACCAAATCCTCCATAGTCTCTACTACTTCCGCCACAGTCAGATATTCCAATATTCCTTTGCAGACACGGATGATTTTACGGACCTAAAAAAGGAATATTCCATCATTTATTAGATGAAGCTAAGTTACACTTGAATTAGAAATGCAAGCCTATTATTAGAACAGAATAGGTATAGCATTTGCTAATATGACATGTGGGCAATCACAAAGGTCTGGGATACTGATTAAGTTACCCACAATGCCATTACTCAAGAGAACTGTATTGACAAAGACAATATTTAATCAGCATTCCACTACTCAGAAATGCAAAATCCGACTTGCACTGTTTTCACTTTGTATGATAAATGAAGGATAGTGCTGAGAAAATAGGTTATAAGGAGGTGCATTTAAGTATGCTGGCATGCTTCAAGTATTTCACTGCAATTTCAACAAAAAATATTTAACTTAAATCACAAAGCAAAACTACATAGAAAGCAGACTCCAAGCCTTCAGAGGAAATATTATTCACCATACAGCTTTACATATGGATAAAGCATTATCCAGCATTCCAATGGGAAAGATAGATCCAACACCTTAAGCTTTCCAGAAAAATGTGAAGACTGTACTTTTTTTACCTCTGGACATCTGCCTCAGCTTAACTTTTTCAGTTGATACTTGATTCCAAAACAGAGTTCTCTGCCAGTTAATCTTCTAACCTCCTGAACAACATTATTTCTGACAACACCACATACAATTCTCATTGAAGAATGAGTTAATTAACATTTAATTTGTATTAACCACATGCAGTGTTCAGTCCCTAGAACAGATCATAGTTTCCTCTAAAAGTCATTTCAGTTTTGCCCCAATATTAGTTTATCTTGAAACACAGCAGGATAGAGACATGCCAACTTTTGTATTTGTGAAAAGTCAATCATTCCAGACAAATATTATTCTTTTGGTTAATGTGCAGTTGTCAGACTAGTTCAATGAAGCATGAACTCCACAAAAGTCAACTCATTTCATAAACACTGAAAGTAGGGAGATTAAAAGCTATTAACCTCCTTGCAATTCTGTCCTGTAACACTTCGTAGCATCTATTAAAAACCACTTAAGATAATGAGTTATCACAAGTGCCAGAGAGAAATCCCATAGCATTCTCATTTCAAAGGAGCATGCTAACACTACCATAAGATGATTAAATGAGAGACAAGGATGCCATGTTAGACTACTCAGAACAGCAGGAAGAATAACACGATTTCATAGATTAACAGATTGCTATGTGGTTAAAATTTAGAATTAACATCAGCATTTCTAACAGTGTGAGCTTCATTTCCTCATAGTAGCATGATAGTTGCTACTTAGAAACAAGCAAGACTCCACATTCCCAGAAAGAGGATCACAAGAGTAAGAAAGACTTCTAACAAGGAAACATTTTTAAATATAAGACACTCAAAACCTCTTAAAGTTTCCTTGCAACTCTGGCTCTTTTTTATCTGAGGATGGACAAACACCACCTCTGAGCCACTTTTTGCCTTGTGCAGCAGCCAAAATGTAGCAACTATTAAGATCTATCAGAACACATCTTCTTGCTGATCAGCCAGACAGTCCAAATTTATATCACCTCCCGTGCCCCAAGGCCAATTAAATTGCCACAGCTAAATGAGTCGGACAGACAAGTTAGGAAGTGGCCTAAGGTGTTGCAGTGAAGGGATGCAGAGAAACTAAGGATCAGTAATGGGTATGGTGAAGGGAATACAGAAAAGCGTCAGGAAGGTGTAAGACAGGGTTGATGGGATCTGGTCTTTCTGAGGAATAATTACAGGCAGCGCCTAAACATTAAGTCATACAAAGATGCCCTTAACAAAACAGAGCAACAAGCCTAAGTTCCTTCTGACAGGAAGGAATGCAAAATACGCTTTCAATCAAGCTAAAATGATCAAAACCACATTCATCTACTCAATCATCTAGATTAGCTGACTCAGGTGGGTATTTGAATTAATATCATTATGCAGATACCTATGTCAGTCATGTTGTTATTCCTACCTCTGCTTCATCGAATGTCAGAAGTAAGTCTGATGTTCCAGAAAGGATGCCTCTTGATCCATCAATTAGATAGTCACGAGCTGGTACTGAATAAGGGTCTCCTTGTAGCATCTGGGCTGCCCGAACAAGTTTGGTGCAAGCGTTCTCCACTCTGTGGAAAGTCATCAGACAAAACTTGCTGATTAGTTTCTGCCTATATAACAATGGACTGAGACATTTGAGAAAATGATGGATTTGTTTTTAACTTTATTACTTAAAGCACTGCAAGCAAACTGATCATTCTACACCTTTATAGCTTAAAAAGCAAGAGTATTTATTGCATTGATTTTAACAAGAAAGTAATCAGCAACTGTACAACATAGTTTTTCAGAAGTCGTGCAATCTTCAAATGTAGGGAATGTCTGAAGTATCCCATGTACAGCAGTCAATACAGTGCTATTAAAGAGAGGTCCCAACATAGCAAAACACTTTTCATTCTTAATGACAAGGGCAGGGGATAAAATAATTATTCTTTTAGGACTTCACAATCAAAAGTAATTGCTAACCTTTATCATCCTTGTATTTGCATTGTCATTCAATAAGCAACTGCTATTAATATTAAATGATAGCTACACATTAAGACAAAAGAACATAGTATGAAGAAAACCAAGACACTGTGCCCTGCTTGTTGAAGCTGTAGTCAAGCTCTTCAGCGTGTTAACACTCAACAACAGATGCAGCATTTTAAATAGCCATAAGATCTAGTGATAAGGTATGAACGTCAGATATAGCTTGCAATTCCAGACTCAAAAACACAAAGAATGTTTTGCAAGATATTACAGTATGAAATCACAGTACCACAGAAGGTACTACAACAAGCAAACGAGCTCTGAAATGAGGTTCCATCGAGCCATTTAACACAACAATTATAAAATATCAAGAACTGGAACATTGAAAAGCTTTCAGTTTTGTTCTCTTGTTGCAATTACTTCATGACAGCTTAGAGAAATACAAAATTCAGACCTCACTTCCATGTTAGCTACGCTACTCATGACCATAGTTACTGACTACATTGACTGTGACTTTCCTCCATTCTCTCCTATTTCTTTGACAGAAATATAAGTGTAGTCTAATACATAGGATCTATGCATGTGAGTGCCATGTGCTCGTTCAAGTTACACAACAAACATTAAACACTTATTACAGCAATACTATCTCTTATCGCAACTTTTTCGTGCTTGTCATATAGCTCATTTTCTACTGACCACTTGGACACTCTTTTATTGTACTTTCAGTTAAGTACTGTTGAAAAGTTATAGTTATCCTATTTTCTCCCCTACGTTTCTTGTTAACAGAAATGGCAGAACTTAATGGTTACATCTCATTTCAACTATAAAAGAAATAAGACACTCATTACAGGAAAACATACTTTTTTCAGAAAGTAAAGTTTTCAGCTAATGGCTCCCTAGAGTAGATCAAATTGGGCCAGCTGACCTTATCATAACCTGCTCTTTAGTGAGACACCTGCTCAGCACATCAGATGGTGGTAACTCATAACTGAGTAAGAAAATACAGGAGGACTTCAAGGCAGAAAGTGGGAATGCTCTGCTCATTACTATGCAGTGTTCTTAGTTGTATTATCAAAGTCAACTGACTCCACTAAATTAGATTGCCGCGCTTGCTTCTTAAATTTATTCTTTTCAACTCTGCCAAGAAAGGGATTAAACAAATCACCTTTTCAGCCAGCTCAGAGCTATAGGCTCAGAAATACTTAATTTCCTACAGTTCAATTTCATGGTCATCTGTTTAATACTAATAATTATCTCAAGGCTGGCTTTTTCATTTGTAAAGAAAAGAATTAATGTAAATGCATATTACCTCAGAAGTCACCATAATTAACAAAAAGTTTCTAAAGATTCAAAGTTTTCTTTTACAGTTTTTAGAGTTGAACCTCCAAAAGGTAAACTTGCATTTTACTTGTACAATGTCTTACTTTGTACAAACTTCCCAACGCATTTGAAAGACTTCAGTAGTGCGCACTACATACAAAAAAGCAGAGTGATGTTTAAAAACCAGACACCCACTGTTCCCTGAAAAGAATACATGCTAGGAAACAAAAGACAAGAATTTGGGGAAAAAAGTAATTCAATTAGTTTAATTTCTTAAATGAGTTTGCGTGTGTGAGTTAAACACAGGCAAATTTTCATTGTCAGTGTAAACAAATTAGGTGTTATTCTATTCTTTGCCTAGAGATTACAGCTTTTTCCTTCTTTACAAGAGAATATTATAAATACACAATATAATATACAAGTAATACAAATAGATTGCAAAACAGCTAATGTAAAAATTATATGCATTACTCATACTCCCTGATGATTAAGACAATTAAGAGAAAGAACACAGCATTTTTTAACTTTAGGTCAGTAAGTTCCAATGTGGTTTATGTCAGCAGCAAGTAAAGGGATGCGTGATAGCTTCTCTGCAGCCAACATACTATTTTGCTGCACAATCATACTCCTACTGAGAAACTTCACAGATTACCATCGTATGTGTTTAATATGAACTCTCAATTCCAGTTTCAGGCAAGACAAAATCCAAGTCTTTGAAAAGAATAAGCAGATATTCTCCCTCATCCTCCAAGTTCCCTCAAGATTGGTCATCCTTTTGAATGGAGAAAATATGGACAGGGGATGCTGTACTAGCGCATGCATTGCTCCTTACCCCACCATCCCTGTGCCAGTACAAGTTCTGCTAGAGCACTCTCTTAGAGAGGAAAGCCAACCCCTGAACTAATACTTTAGAAACAAAACCCCCTCCTCTAAGGAAAATAAAATCAAAACAAAACAAAAAAAGCCACCCTTATCTGTTTTACTTCCTGCATCCAAATACTGCCCTTTAACGCAGGGAAACCTGTGACTGTCACTTCTCCCTACAACACAGATATCGGTGACAATACACACCATAGTGTTAATGACGAACTGTTAACATGTACTAGTTCATTTGATATAAACTCCAGATTAACAAATAAAAAATGCAACAGATTATCATTCATAGAGGCCCTTGAACATTCCTAACTTGCGTTACTGCATCTAAGTACTGCAAGTAAGTAGTATGTAGGTTTCATGACTGTGACATACAGCTTTGTTTCCCATTTTCATTATATCTCAATTCAAGCAGTCATGAATTGCTGCATGAAAAGTTCTTGCACCCAGCATAAAGTGGTACTACTGAGCAGTTGTATCACATTTCTACAGTAATTTAACTGTTTAGGTCTCCACAATCTGCTAAGTGTTGATCAAAGACTAGTTACAGTATAGCAATTAAGAAAATCTCTTTTCCTTAGTGCTTTATTTGTCTCGGTGAACAGGAAGCTGGAAATTAACTAAAAAATTCCACATACCGTAGAAAATGAGCACAATCAAAATTACATGTTTGTATACAACTCATCAAGAAGCACAAAAAAAAGTTTTGGTCTCATTTCAATAAACACTCCCCTCAAAAAAAATGTTTTTAATAAAAATCCTCTACACCCAAACAAGATCACACACCAGGAACACAGCATAGTAAATACTGTAGTACATTGTATCAAAGGCTTATTTAGCTCAGTCTCCTGTCTCCAAAGTAGCCAGAAGTAGACGCTTAAGGAAGGTTAAGAATAGAATTTATCTTACTTCCTCTGCGTGCTTTCCCATCCTCCAACTATTTTCAATTCTTGGATTTCCTGCAGTCTGTCTCTTTGATAACCCACAATGGATTCCCTCACATACTTATCTATTAACCTCCAAATCTATATAAAGAATTTTAACAGTACATAACTTGCTGTAAAGAAGCTCTCCCTATTGTTGGTTTATAAACTACTAGCTTAAAGCAATGCCCCTATCAAGTTCTTGCGCAGGAAGAGAAGTACAAGTTTCCATCCTCTTCGTGCAACTTACACTTCCTTAGACTTTTGTCAGGGCTTCAATCCCCTCTGTCACCTTTCCCAGGCTGAAGAGTTCCAGCCTACTTAGCTTTGCCTTATACATAAGCAATTCCATACCACTGCTCTCAAAGTCCTTCTATGAGCTTTTTCCAGTTCTACTACAGCCTTTCTAAAATTTAGGGACCACAGGTGCATGCGTTACTCAAGGTGTGGGAGAAAAATATACAGTTCTTTGCCAATAAACAAATATCTTGTTCTTTGCCAATAAACCTAACAATTGGTTTACTTTTCTATTTTACTATTGAGCATATAATGGATGCTCTCACCAACGTATCACAGCTCCAAAACCTTGCTGACTATTGGTAATCGTCAGTTCAGAGTCAATCATCCTATTTGACATTGCACCTGCTGCTCTCCCACATGTGCATAGTTTCAAATCTTTCAAAACAATTTAATCCACACTTAATATCAAGTCACACAGGTCATAAGGTCTTGTTGTAATTTCTCAGAGTCACCCATCAATCTCACAACCCTGTGCAAGATTTTGGGTCATCGGCAAGTACTCTGGGTCATCAGCAAGCACTTTCACCTCACAGCTCATCCTGGTTTCCAGGGCATTTGTGAACACGGTGAAAAGCCCAAACCCAGCAGAGATCTCTACAGCCCTACTGAATACCTCCTACCATTGTCAGGGTTAACCATGTAATATTTCCTTTCACTTTCAATTTTCTCT
Organism: Leptosomus discolor; assembly: GCF_034619465.1. Classification (NCBI taxonomy): domain Eukaryota; kingdom Metazoa; phylum Chordata; class Aves; order Leptosomiformes; family Leptosomidae; genus Leptosomus; species Leptosomus discolor. Next base: position 24,388,222 of record NC_141396.1, on the reverse strand, counting down.
TTTCTGTACAAGAACTTTTCTTATTACCCCATGGCTACTTCACTTTCTTAAAAGGCTTCAGACTTTGCCAGAAAGTTTAGAAATTGCTGCATTCCTGGATTACCCTTATCCATGTTTGTGATATTTCTGAGACCCAACGGATTTATAAGGCAGAATTTCCCTCCACAGAAATACTGTCAATTCACCCAAAGCAAATCATACGTATTTGGGATCTGTTAATTCTCTTCTCTAGTACGGAATTTCTAGTCATTTGCTCCAAAGCTGTCAGACCTATAGACCGCCGGTTCCCCAGATTCCCCTAAAAAGTTTCTCAGGCAATAGCATCACCTTGATACCGGGTGGTCTCAAGTGAGAGACTGTACTTCACTAATAATTCAGCTATTTCATTCTTGAACTCTTACGCTAATACCACCCGGTCCTAGGCAGTATTTTTATTATTAATTTTGTCAAGCTGCAGTTCAACAAACAAAATCCCTTTTCACTGCCTAACATAAATTTTCTCTTTAGACATCACGTCTGTTCTCCTTCTTAGCATTTTCTTTGTTGCCTCAATGCCTTCTTCTTTTGACTACCTGCCTGTTTTGTGTTTGGGAATACAGTAAAATAGTCAGTTATTCTGTACACATTGGACAATGCTAATAGAGAGGTCACTACATTCAGTTACAGGGCAAAATCACTTCAGTGAAAGTCTGTCAGCTGGCAGCAAGAAGCTTGGCAACTCCACAACAAGAAATGATGTATGATTTTTAAGACTTACAGCAGCAGAAGGAGAAAGTCAGTTGTCCTTGACACTGAGCCATGGAATTAAGAGAGTCAATCACTGCTCTTCACACATCTTAGATTTCCAGGCAGTTATATCATGCATTAGCTGCCTATACTGACAAATTCACCCTTTTCCACCAACCAAATTAATAGAACAGATTGAGAACAGCTCGTTATCTCTGATACTGTTAGGCAAAACTACAACAGCACATAGGTAAATATCATTGTTACTCTGCCTTTTTTTTTTTTTTTAAAGGAAGAAATACCCTAGATATGTAACTATATATACATAATGTAACAGGAAAAGTCACTGCAGGCAGAAAGGTCATTCCTGACAAAGGTCAGCCTCAAGACACCAAAGAGCTATTCAAACATAAGAGTATTTTCTAATCTGTTCAACAGAAACGAGTAACAATGATCTATCATTGCAACATGTTTTCTGTACCTACAATAGCAGATTTACAATAAAATGAGTTTACTTGATAAACGCTGGTGGCATATCCCTTTTCAAGATCTGGTCTTCTGTTGTCTGCACGGTCTCTTTTCCAACCTGCAGGAGAAAAAAAGTCATACTTAAGATTCAGAATTTCACTGTAAAGCCTAGATGAAAACAAATAGCAAAATAGCAACAAAAAAACCTCATTTGTACTAATGACAATTCCTTTCACTAGGTATGCTGTTGCTATGTCTGTTTTTGAGACCACCATATACTGTAGCTAGTCTAATGCTTTGGAAATCATACGTTGTTTCCATCCAACATTTCTACTAAATTAACTGGGGGTGGGAGGGAACATGGACACACGACTTTTTTGCCTGTTCCCACTCTCCATAGAAACAGTACTATTTGTTTGCTGCACTTAGCTGTAAAAACTTAACCACTGTGAACTCTCTAGGCTTCCCTCCCTCCTAATCCCCACAAGTCAGAAATCAAAGTTAAAAAAATCACTCCATTTTACTATTCAACCTAGTCTATTAGAAAAACGTGGTTAATTACTGAAAATACACCCCACATCCACATTCACACCATCCTTTAGGCAAAAATAATTACGCAGAAGCTAATAAAGAAGGAGATAGAGTAAGATCTGGAGTTTTCTATACACTAGCTCTTGTGTTATACAATAGAAGTCTTTATAATTGGTAGTTGGCTCTCTGAACTATGAGATCACCAACTTGACAAAATATTTCCAGTTCCTTTGTTCACTGTATTTTCCAGCTGAATAAGCTATTCAGAAAGGCATCATAAAGCAGAAGGTCTTTAACCCAAATACTAGTTTGTGTTAAGAGCTGCCAGACCTGCTCAAGCTAGACAAGATAGCCCTGAAAATCCCAGATCAGCTGCTGTTTAAAGATTTGCTGGTTTTTGACAGAAGGTGTAGTGTGTCAGTATGCACAGCACTTACCAATTCTAATGCTGTACAGACTTCCAGACGCACTGTTTCCTTGCAAATTTATGCTGCTTGCCAAAGAGTGTGTCTCCCCAGGCTCGTCTTTTCAGAGGGGCTTTACAGAAGTATATTTGCCCTACTATTTTATTTGGTTCAAACAGAATCAGCATAGCCTACTTTTTTTTTTTTAATCTATTAGTACTAGACTCACAAGTAGTCGCATACAAGTAATGAAGGGAAAAGCAGAAAGGAGGTTAAAGGTTTTCAATTTTATGATATGTTTATGTCTCTTATGTTCATAAAATCATATAATGATTTTGGTTGGAAGTGACCTATAAAGATCATCTAGTCCCAACCTCTCCTGCAATGAGCAGGGAAGTCTTTAGCATCAGGGACCTCATCTCAGAGCCCCATCCAACCTGACCTTGAATGTTTCCAGGGATGAGGCTTCTATCTCCTCTCTGTGCAGCCCACTCCAGTGTTTCACCACCCTCACTGTAAAAAATTTCTTCCTTGTATCAAGTCTAAATCTACCCTCTTCTAGTTTAAAACCATCACTCCTTGTCCTATCGCAACAGGCCCTGCTAAAAAGATTGTCCTCATCTTTCCTGCAGGTCCATTTTAAACATTGAAAGGTTGCAATGAGGTCTCCTCAGAGCCTTCTCTTCTCCAGGCTGAACAACCTCAAGTCTCTCAGCCTGTCCTCACAGGGGAAGGTGCTCCAGCCCCTGATCATATTTGTTGCCCTCCGCTAGACCCGCTCCAACAGGTCCACATCTTTCCTGGGATGATGACTCCAGAGCTGGAGGCAGCAGTGCAGGTGTGGTCTCACCAGAGCAGAGGGGCAGAATCACCTCCCTCAACCTGCTTCTTGATGTAGCCCACAATACAGATGGCCTTCTGGGCTGCAAACACACATTGCCAGCTCATGTCCAGCTTTTCAGCCACCAGTACTCCCAAGTCCTGCCTGGCAGTGCTTCTCTCAATCCCTTCCTCCCCCAGGCTGCATTGATACAGAGGGTTGCCCCAAGCCAGCTGCAGGACCCTGCACTTGGCCTGTTGAACCTCCTGAAGTTCACACAGGCCCTCTTCTCAAGCTTGTTCAGCTCTCTCTGGATGGCATCCCATGTCTCAGGTGTGTCAACTGCACCACTCAGCTTCATGTCATCTGCAAACTTGCTGAGGGTGCACTCAATCCCACCATCTACATCACTGATGAAGATACTAAACAGCACTGGGTCCCAGTACAGACCCCTGAGGGATGCCATTTGCCACCAGTCTCCACCTGGACATCGAGCTATTGACTACTACCCTCTGGACGTGACCATCCAACCAACTCCTTACCCACTGACCAGTTCACCCATCAAATCCATGTTTCTCCAATTTACAGAGAAGGATGTTGTGGGGGACTGTTTCAAAGGCCTTACAGAAGCCCAGACAGATGATGTTCAGATGTTCATTGTGGGCTCATTAACAGCCATGCTCTCTCCTACTACACAGGACTACAGTGTTGCTTTGACTCCTAAACTTCATGGCAATGCCTCAGGAGCATAATAAGTGTATCTCATGCCCCATTTCTTGGGAGAGGGTTACATGACCCATCAGAGAGTAGGGCTGCTTTGTTCTAATTATTTCCATTGCACTCAGGAAATGCACCACTGCACTTTATATTTCTCACATAGAATCATAAGGTTGGAAAAGCCCTCTAAGATCATCAAGTCCAACCATCAACCTAACACCACCATGCCCACTGAACTATGTTTGTATGCACATATGCATGGTAAGGATGACAGGAAAAAGGAGTAATTTGCATAAACTTTGGATTACACATCATTCAGACAGAAGGCTGCCACCAGGTGAAAATGAAGAGTAATATTTTATTTCCAAAGAACCATGCCTTCAATATTTATTGCTCTTGCAGCTGTATTAGTATATTTACAAAAATATATTTCTGAGAATATACAGTTTAAGGAATGCAAGAAAAAAGTTTACAGCAGGTGGTCTTCAATTTGAAGGTCATTCTAACAATCATTATTAGTATTTTATATTGAACAGTTAGTCAGAAGCAATCAAGAAACAACTTCTGCTGAAGTTACAATATCTTCAAGCATCACTTCTAGTTTTATTAGACCATACAAAAAGCATTTCTCCATTCAGTCTGGAAAGCATGAGTCTCTTCTGCAAGAGGATTTATCTAGGTTCACTACTCAAAGAAGCATTAGCAACTCATAATATACACATTTTATATATGCACTTTATAGATTTATACATGCACACACATATATATGGACATTCTTTGCTACTACTAGCTAGGATCTTTAGTCTTCAAATGAAAGTAACATATAGGATAAGTCAATTCCCATTTTCATTTTTTGTGGGAAGTTTTCATCTCAGAACTGTCCTAAATTCCAAAGACATTTCTCTTCCAAGTCATTCAAAGCAGAAATACTCATTCCTCCAACATCCTCAGCACTATATAGCACACAGACAGTTGCCATGAGGCCTCAATTAAAGAGGTCCCCTACCTTTCTAGAAGGACTTTTTTTTATATATTTTAAGCACCAATACAGCACACACAACTCACTGTATCTGTTTAAATATTAAACTCCGTGGCTCACAGGAAGGCATTTAAATGTTTACATAGCCATTAATTAACCTTTCCAGAAGTTGCTCTTTGCATTTGTAGCCAAATACAGAGAAAGTAAGTAAAGAACAGTGTACTCCGCATACCGTTTAACAGGCAAAGTCTCAAAACATGAAGCCACATTCATGACTAAAAATACACAAGCCCAAAAGTGTTTTGTGGGTTTTCCTTTTTAGCTTTGTGGTTAAGGGGACTTCTTTTTTGTTTCTTACTTTTTTTTTAAAATAAGATCCAGTTTCTTCAGACTAAATTTTACATGGCCTAAGCAATTTTGGACCACACTATAGTGTAACACAAGGCGAAGATTCACTCATACTTCTCCATACTCCAATACAAAGTGAATGAAGATTTTTCCCCTTAAGATGTAATAGCTACACATTTCCTTGTATTAGCTTCATGCTAATACAGAACAATTATCTGGGAAACCTCTATTTTATTTCTATCCAACAGTATACATGTGGAAACAACAGAATTTGTGCTGGGGTTTCAGATACTCTTACCTTCAAGATAATCTCTCCCTAACTAACAGGGAAGCAACAGTCTCCATGGAACAGAAGCTTCTTCTAAGTAATACTGAAGTGGCCATTACTCACGGTTCCAGAGAAACTTCACGTAAAGAGACCATAACTTCTTGAACACTGCACCTGCCCAGAGCAGCACAGAGTAAGGGAAGCTCTGAAGCAAAACCTACCAAGACAGTTTCATAGTTACAACTTCTACACATCCATATCCATTTTCATGCTCCTTGGGAGATCAGAGGCAAATCAGCTGAATAAAGAATTAGCTATTCAGCAACAGGGAACAAGAGGCAGACAAGTCTAGAAATTTGAAGGATATGGGACACTCACAAGTCAAAGTACATATGACCACTGAAAAGCCTTCTACAAACACAACTAGAACCAGCAGGAGATTCAGATTTCCTGCTGCTTTTGGCTTTTAACCTTGCTTGTAGGTCTTACGCACTCTAATCTGCCACTGAGTAGCAGATCAGTATGTTTTAAGCTTCCTGCTGGGGAGTATTTTCTCCACGGAAAAGCAAGAGGAAAATTTTCTGATCAGGCTGAGGTCTTTCCTTATAACCAGTTTTGCAGCTTTTTGTTATGTCTGCTTCTACTGCAGGAAAGATAAGACATAAGCACCCCACAAGGTCCCTTTCCCATCATCTTAGCCTGCTGGATATAGCAAAGATCAGCTGTTCAGTGAGAAGAGGAAATAGTTTCAGCTTCTGTAATTCTCTAAGAGTTTGTTTAAAGAAAGACACCACAAACACTCAGTAATATCTAGTTCTCTTAACTTCTAGAAATTTGAAAGTACAAATTGCATATATCATATAGCATAAAAGACAAATTTAAGATTAGAGTCTGAAGTTTATATACATATATTGATATAAAGGACCAGCTTTTTAGGCCTTCAATGGACAAGCCTTATGGGGAGCAATGAACTTTGGGGGGGGTCTTTTGGTGGTGGGTTTTTAAAAAAAACAAAACAAAGATTCTTCTGAATGTCTATATTGACAATACTCGTTTGACAATTTGCCAAATGTTGGAAGTGAAGTTTTCCTTGCAGCTTATAGGATTTCTCAGTTAAAAAAAAAAAAGATGACCTTAGAAGAATTAGTTCTTGCAATGTTCCAGAAGCTAATTTAAGACACCTGCCATTTTAGCAAGAAGCCTAAAAAATATTCCCACATCATCATCCAGTGAAGACATACAGCCCTGGCTGTAACACTAGCAGAGTCCCAAGTTTCTCCCAAGAAATAAGCTACAGTATGAGTTTTGCTTGACAAATCAAAGAACCACTCAAAGTGATCTAGTCTGTATGCTGTAAAAGCAACTTTACCATAAGCCATCTCACATTAAAATCCAGTTGCTGGTTTATGCATTCTTCCATGTTTTGCAAGCTTCCGAGAAGAACAGTGACATGACAATGGGAGCATTAAATCTGACATCAAAAATCTGTTATACATCAGTGCAGTTCCATGAAGTTGTCTGCAGCTTCTCTCTCAATTTCTTTAGATGTCCAACCCTGAAAAAATAAACTTAAGTATTTGCTATAACTCTACAATGACAGCATTTTCTACATTATATTTCCATGTCTAGAATCTGCCTCAAAGCAGAGTTGCCAGTCCTTTCCCCCTATCCTGCATTTTAAGTGAGTGAAGCTGGCCTAGATTTCAAGACTATGAACAATGCATCAAGCAGAGCTAGAAACGAGCCAAAGTTACATCAGATTTATGCCTATTCCTTGCTGGCATAGACGATGTACACTTCAGTCCAGACTAAAAAAAATACAACATGGGCAGAGAATTAAATCTTCATGAAACCATTTTGAACTTAGGTTACATACTGAGGGAGTCTTGCTCACACATGACAATATAAAGAAAATGATGACTGAAGTTAATGGTAGCCAGTTGTGTATCCTATACCTTTCAGAATTCATCACTCCCCATAAGGCTTGTCCATCGAAGGCCTAGAAAGCAGGTCCTTTATCTCAAACTGAGTTCAGAGACAGTTTGTTTCAGTGGGTTCAAAGGTGGCAAGGGCTCAATAACTACTTCACAATTGTTTGGTTTTTCCTTTGTGAAACCAGTCATTGGAGCCAAATTACACGGAAAGCTTTTGGGAAGGAGCTCTGCAGCAAAAGAGAAGCAAAACAGAACTTAGCTTTTTACCTTCATTGTTGTCAGTCACAGTATTTTGATTGCAACACATGTTCTGTCTTCATAGTATCAAGTAGATCCAGTTGTTGGTATTTCAAGCTATTTTGCTCAGCTCTTTTAGAAATACAGCTGTTTGAGTCAATGTTGGTTTATCATGTCCTGACCCTTAGCTCCATAATCCATGTGGTAAAAGCTAGCAAAACAGAACTGCATACATCCTGGCATAGCATCAAAGCATAAAACTTTGCCAGATCCAAGTCAAACAGCTTTGGGGTACATCACGAAATTTCTTGGTCCCACCTAAATTTTACAAGTCACTCAAAAATCATCATTGGATGACATAAACAGGTTCCAGTAAAGACAGGACTTTCTGCAAACTGAACAGAAGAGACAAGCAATTCTGAAGTGCTTTTAGAAAAATCTAACAGAACAGGTTTACAGGTCACTCCTCACAATCTAATCCTTCTCATTCTGTAAGACTGAAAAAAGTCAGTTATAACAAGGTACCTTTTTTTTTTTAAACACAAAACTTTTTTCCTTCAAAGCCTCTTTGGGAAGCATTTAACAAAGCAAATTTCCAATTTCTTCACCATTCCACTCATCTTACTTTGAATTCAAAGTGTGATATGTCACTTGCAATTAGTGAGTTTAACACTGGTTTAAGCAGATCTAAGTTTTTCTACTTCTTTGTAGGAGAGCAGGCCAACACAATTAGAGACTGAAAAATAAGCCCAAAGAAATACACAGATGAATTCTCTTCCTACTTCTAGGTTACACCAAATGAACAACGCACATATACTACCCATGACATCAGTTAACAAGGCCACTCTTCCTTCAAGTCAGACATGAACCTAAAGAGATTGCTGAATTGGAGCCTATCCAGTTTGCCTTTCAATTAATATGGAAGCTGTATACTGGCTCCTGGTTTTCTCATGATTACCCTGGAGACTGCATTCCAGGCATGGCAAGGTACAATTTCAAAGACATCTGGCAGTAAGTCAAGTAAATTAGAACACTCCAGCCATCTGGTCCCTAATAGCAGCAAACTGACCTACCTGTCTACACTGGTGATTAAGACAAACTCAATTGCCTGAGGCTAAGGAAATCCTGCTGTCCAAGTAAAATACATAACTATGAAATGAGAACCATATGGAAAGCAGAAAGTGACATCATTTAGGTACCAAAGTTTCTTCTTCTAAACCAGTACTTCCGAGTTAAAACTACTTTAAGACATTATAACTCCATTTCAGTCACATAACGTAAATCAGCTCTGACCTTTCAGCATATACAAAACTTAGCTGGGAAAAATAAGGTACAATCTACAAATGAGATTCACAGCTGCAACTAGCTACTTTTACCTTACAAGGAAGTCGAAGTGCCTCATACCAAACAGCACAGACTCCAAAAGCTCTTCCGGTTCATTTCCATGTACCCAGCCCTGTGAATCACCACCAAGTTTAAGCATCTCTTAGCATGAGCCATCCTGCAGATCTACACACAGGTTAGTACTGTACTAAAAGATAACACATGTGACAGAGCTAAATTCTCTCATTATTCAGATGCTTGTCTGAAAAGCAAGTATACACCATGATGATGCTGGTAGGTTTGCATCAGCTTTGACAATCTGCTAATGTTGGAGAGAATTTTGCTTAATGAGAATCTTGCCCTACCCCAGTAACCGAGATGCATCCTGTCCCCCCAGCCTTCCAAGTGTTAAAGTAGAAATATCTAGAAAGTTTACTTCAGACTAAGGCTTTTTGGCTCTCTTGGTAACAGCATAATAATGAAAAGCCTTACCATAGGAAATTCACAGGCCACATCAAGTGGAAGAAAGATTTCTTTCCAGATACAGCAGAGTGGCCTGTGAGAATGTGTGTTTCTAATATACATAAATATTGTACTGCACAGTCTCTAAACCAACCCAAGCTATAGCTTCAGAGAGGTAGTTACAGACTTTCTTCCTGGGCTGGTTTTTTCCTTCATCAGAATGACAAACTAAGTTGGGGGTGGTCTCTGTAACAATAATATTAAATTGTTATTTCACTTATCCATGTTTTGGCACAGAAAATACTCAAGGACCTGAAAAAAGAAATTGTGTTCTCCGTTACTTCTTGTGTAAGTTTCAGATACAGAAGAGTAGAGGTTTCTTCCTCTCAAGTTTCTAAGACATCTGACTATATCAGGTGCAAGGCAGACATCCACTATATATGCCTTAATTTCACTTTGATATTTAGTTAACTACAAAATCTGTTACTACTTTTTATAACCCATTTTACTTTCTGAAAACACTGGTAATTTGACAGGTATTGTTAACTACCTGAGTCATTTTACTATACCACAACTGAAAGTGTAGGTTGGCTACCAGGCACTAAATTTTAGTATCTTCTATTTGTTGTACGGAAATCATACTGACTTCTGAATACCAGACTGTTCCACACTGATCTGCCCTCTTCCACAGAAAAAGAGTGCAGCACTCTTCCCTTATGAACTCCTTCCTAAAGCATCAGTGGTTCCAGTAACAGAATTTTTCGAAGTTCAAGACAGCAACAGTTTCCTGCAGGAAGACAAAATTTATAAGCATAAGAAAGAAAAAGAAGTTCTGAACACCTCTGATAGCAGGAGAGGAAGAATACCAATCATTGATTTTAAAACACAATAAATCAGAATAAAGACTCACTTCTAGTATGTGATAGGGGTGATGCATTTTTTTAGTAGATAAACAGAATAATACTCCCACCATTTATATGACACTGCTTTTTAGCATGTTCTAAATCTAACTATTTTGCCAGAGCCACCGGTCATGAGATCACCTTTCATTCTAAGCAATTCTGAAATTCTTATGACAATTCTCCCCATGACACTGTTCCAAGTTACTGAACCTGTTCTCATCTGCTTGTCATCAATGCTAGCTTATTTATCTGCAGCCTTGTCAGGCAAGTCTCTATTTCCATCACCTTGATGGGTTACAAAAACCAAATAGGTTTAGTGCTAAACAATGTACTGAGATAGAAAAGGAATACTTAAGAGATGCTACCTTAATGTATTTAAGTCAACCTACAAATGCAGGAACTAGACAAGAGTTCTGTCCTTCATTGACTTTTTTTAATCCTAGTGTTTCTCTCTAGGGAAACACACTCATCTAAAGTTACCTTTATTGATAAAGTAATATTATTCACTGAGTTTCTTTTAATATTATATTAAAAATATCTTCATGTGCTCATTAATATATGGTTGAAGAAACAGAAACTCACAGCATTCATCTTTTGGCATAAGCCCTGCCACAGTAAATGTTTCTTCACCAGCAAGATACATAACATGGTATTTCATAGTGATCATCCACCCTCTGTAGCATATTGGACAATTTGTCTTTCATAAGTCTCATTTTACTTGACTAACAGTTAATTCAAGTGTACAGTAAGTTAACAGTATAAATCATTGCTCACATGTTAAATGGGATGTTTTAATTAGCTACAACAGTATCTAGTTCCTTAAAGAGAATAAGGACTAGAAATAGTGGGCTGTTTCCCAAGGGACAGTGCTCATTTACAGCACTGTTAAAAACTTGAGTGTGTCAGAAACTTGTCATTATGTGATTATTTTCCAGCTTGATTTTGCCTTCAGTGCCTGTGATCACTTATACCAGCTCTGCAAGGAATTCAGCATGTAGAAGACAATCCACTTATTTGCAGAGGCACCACAAAGAATTTGCAAACTATTACAAAGCAACCACTCAGCAGAAATAACTGACAGACATTAAAAGTCAAACAAAGAAATGTCTGATCTGGCATTAGATGAGTTAGATGAAGACTTACTCAGCTGTTAAAATTAGTTTTTAATAAAACTTAAGCTTACTATGTAGTCAAGTAACAAACTACTTTTCACATCCAAAAAAGCTTTAAAACACAACTACTTTCAATAGCATTTGCTGTCTATTTCTTGACTCACTGAAAAAGAAAATTATTCTTTGAAGAGATTGGTTTTTTTGTGGTAAGCGGTAATAAACTAGGGCATAGCAGCAGATGTTATCAATGTACTCAGAATCTTCTTCTACAGGATGACATAACCAATAAGAGTGGTGTAATCAAATTATTAGTTGTCAGCGATTCCTTTTAGAATTTTTATCATTTAATTTATTCTACAGACCTAATTTCTCACTCAGAATAATTATTGTCTTCCATGCCATCTAGAGCAGAATCTACTCTTAGCCACTTTTAGACACTACACTCAGTCATTAAAACCTATTTCCAACCAGTGCTGGAGCCAGCCCACTTCTAAAACAGTGCTTTGAACTAACATTAATATGCATTACATTGTACTTCTCTGTTCACCCAACTAAAGCATTATGAAAGCATTACTCCTGCAGTCCCTACCGGAAAGCTCAGTTCACATAATACTAAAATCCAGGGGACTTTTCTTTCTATCAATTGATTTGTTCGGCCCTATTACTGTAGGCAGTAGCATCTGAACATGCTTGATGCGACAGACAGACTTTCTCAGTGCAGCTATGTAACACAAAGCTACTATTATCTGCAATTGCAAGAAAGTGGGAAAAATTAGGTAGTGTAAGCAAGCAACTTGAAGGTTACAGTCCAATACATACAAACATCTAGGCTAAAACTGCTTATTTTCTTAAGTTCCTATGATTGGCAAAGCTGGCCAAAGCCTGGCTTCACCTCTTGCCTACAGAAGGAATAACCCTAGTCACTGTTAGTTTGAAGTTGTAGAGAAATAAAGCCTCTATAAATTCGTCAGAAAAATTCACCTTTTAATTTGACACTGAATCATAAAGAAAGATCAGAAAATTCAACTTCTTTAACACAGAAGTTTTTTCACTGTAATTTGTTAGCATTTTAGAGTTCCACTATGCCAGGCACTGTGCAAACATATATTATCCAGTTCACATACAACAGCAGACCAGTACTGTGTCACATAAGAATGCTGCCAAGTCAACTCCACATTAGAAAAAGGCTATTCAATTACCACCAACACTTGACAGTATAACTACTAACACTTGGAGAAGTTATAGGTACCATTTAACTGTTAAAATCCTTTTAGAAGTTTAATACAAATTAATGAAAAATTCTTTAAATCTTTTTAAGGTAAGCACATTTAGAGATGAAGTTCCTTTACCTGCTACAACAATGTGGCTGAAAAGAGAAACAACAGTATTGCTGCAAATCTGACTAAAAGCATCTCTTATAACCAGAAGCTACCCTTGTTCCCAACAACATTTTGTCCTATTTGAGCATAAAAGCAATGGAACAGGAAAGAACCACTCCTCTGAGCAACCATTACACTATATTAAACAGAATGTTAGTTTTTGGGCCAGCTAACAAGCTAACTGGAAAACCTGTCTGAAGAAAGGAATTACACTCAATTGTGAAAGCAGAAGCTAGATCCATCAAGGTCACAAACCCCTTAACAGCTTACTTCCTCTATTGCCACACAGTAACACAGTTAGTTACCAGCATCACCAAAACATTTAAAACCAATAAGACACGTGCAAGAAAGTCTGCTTTTTACAAGAAAAAAAGTGCAGGGTAACTATGTAAAAGTGGGCCACAAGGAAGGCTAAGCCACAAGTCTTTGCAGCAATAACTGCTTCAGGGTCGCAAAGACCCTTCAGCATTTCACTGTCCCGAGGGACTGGAGAACAGGTCAGAAAATCCTACTGCACCGCCCTGCCCCTCTCCCCCCCGCCCCCCCCCAACCAATTGCCAGAGCAAAATTGTTATGCCAGAAATTACCTTGCAATTGAGAGATAAAACACTTTATAGTCTATAGCTTTGAACTACGATAACCACTGATGTCAAGCTGGGAAGAGAAAAAAAAAATCAGATCAACAGAAAAACACATTCCTTCCTGCAGCATGGGGGGTGGGGTGGGCTCGGCTGCTCTGACAGCTCAAGTGCCAATGGAGTCTAGTCAAAGAGCTAAGGAATGCAGATTTTCTCCAGCATTAACAGAAATAAAAGAAATGCCATGCTATTACTTCTTTGTCTTCCTTGGAGAAAAGACTGAAGTCAAGCTGAAACCTACCTAAAACTTACTGACATTCCCACTCCCTATGCCTTGATTTTTTTTGAGAAAAAGGGAACTTTTTGCAAGTATGGCAGAGAATCAAGCAGTACTTCTTCAGTTGCTACAGCTGTCAGTAGCTTGGCAGTTACCAGCCCTTCACAATCCATTTTTTTCGTCGTTGTATCAGGGCAAGCTAAATAAAAAGTGACCTTTTCACTACTACTGTAGAGTTCGAGAGAAACTCCATGTGTTTCTCTCTGTTATTCAGCAGAACTATTATACTGTAAAAGCTGCAAAGACAGCTAAGCCTGTGAAAGCGACTTTTAGTGCAGTCCAAAGACTCATCCACTAACTTCTCACCTAAAATGAGATAAGAGTTACACAGTAACATAAGAAAGTGTTTTCACACTTGAGAATAAGTTTTCATTCAAGTACTGAGTGGGTTTTGTGACTTGTTTGTAACCAAGTCAGCTTTTGAAGAATTAATTTAGGAATATTTAGACACCTGTATACACATTCAGAGGCTGAAGTGTGAAACATCTTTTGAGATCAGTCTTGAACAGTTATAAAAAAAGTAAGATTTTTTAAAAGCAAACATGCACAGGCAAGTAAACTTCCCTGCAGCTTCCAACTGGATGCTTGTAGCAGCTTTTTTTTAAATAGTGATAACTCTTACAATAAACATTCAGTACATCACACATTCTAGTACTAAAAAAACCTCTCCTAAGCAAGTTTAGGTGACTACATGGATGTATGTTAGCAACTGACAAGGTTTCCATAAAGTTTAAATAGGAAGGTTGAACATGCCAGCTTGCATACAGCTAAATCTTAGCACTAATTGTTTCATTCAATTATGCAATACTATATCCCATTTTCAGATTAACCATTTGCACAGGCAGATATTTTACTAGTTTATCAGAAGTCCATTTGTTCAAAATGTAACTGACTGTGGTCACCAGGAAACAAATCCACCTAAAAACTCTTGAAACTTACAAGTTATCTGGCTCTCACATGTACTAACTATCAGTCTTGTTGAAGTCTGCTTCTGCTTCTTCTGAGGAAGTATTTGTGCAGACAGACAAAACAAGGCTTGACTAAGAAGAGAAAGCTATTAATGCTTCCCTCCTCAAAAACAGTTGCAATATGCAGCCTCTTCCAAACTTGGGAAAAGCCTTGAAGACAGCAGAGGAAGCAATTCATCTGGAATAACTGTAGGGTGAGATGACAGCTTTTAATAGCTTCTCTGCTTGTCAGGGGTCTTCAGACTCTTCAGCAACTGAACGGCTGATACCCAGAAAATGGCTGAAAGACTAGAATGGGCAAGGAAGCTGATACAGACTTTCCTGGCTCAGACTTCAATAAGCTTTCCATTTTGATGTGCCTGCTCCTTACATTATATAACAACTATGTGATAAGAATTTTAAAAAACACCAAACAAACAGAAGACGGAAGAGAACAGTCACTACTGTTTGCCATCACACAATGACACTTGTGACTTACCCAGTACAGGCCAGAGTGCTCACCATGAATTCAGAGGTTACAGAAATAACCACTACTTTGGCACTTTGTGATGAACCTGTTTAAGAAATTAATTTATATAGCTATTTTCTTGTGCACTCTTCAGCATTAAGGATGGACAGGCTTGTCTTTAGTTCATACAAAGACTCAGATGCAAGTTTAGTAACATTGTACTTTACTATTCCCACAAACAGATAATAAACATTGAAAAGAACACTAGTTCAGTACTGCCATCAGTGTGTCCATTAGAAAGAAAAGACAAAACCCAATCTTTTCCATCACCTACTTCAAAAAGATGCATTGCTGGATAAACACCATCACAAGAATATGAAGTACTCCTGAATATCCTTAAGAACTGCAAATGCAGTTACATTTACATTTGTTACAGAACAAGGCTTTTAATCTTTGCCTACTGCTAACCTGAACTGAGACTGTCTTGAACTATCTGTACTTTAATCTGTATCTTTTAAGACAGTTAAATTTAGACAATTTTGGAATCACCATACAAGATTCACTGTATCCTAGTCAAGCAACTGGAAACTGTCACAACTCTAGTTGCAGCACACCCAAATATTTTAAGCCGCATACACAAAGACATCCAAGTACAAAGCTTCAAAAACTAGCCAAAGCAGTGCTTTTTCTCAGTTCTGCTACTCATCACTTCATTTATGCACCATATGTACCCGAGGACAAAGATTAAGCATGATAGTTGCTCAAGTCAAACCTTCTTAGGTCATCACAGAAAACCAGTTTAACATGAGAACTGCTTACCTCCACTGCAATAAGAAATACTGTACTTTTTGTACTTTTCCTATCACACACTGTAAGCTCCAAATTATCATCTTTCATTAGTAGATAGATACAGATGGAGTAGCCAAAGACAGGAGGCACTCTGCTGTTAGAAAAAGGAAGAACTAGTTTGGAATGCAGAGGTCAGATGCAACCTTAGCTGCAGTGACCGTGAGCTGGGGAAATTCAGGATCCTGAAAGGAAGAAACAAGACCAATCAGACCCTGAGCTTCAGAACAGACTTTAGCCTCTTCAAGGACCTATCTGGAGAAATCCCACAGGATACAGTCTCAGAAAGAAGAGGGGTTCTGGAAAGCTGGGTGATTTCCAAGGATCACCTCCTCCAAGCTCAAGGATGACTTCCTGCTCATCAGGGTGAACCAAGCAGAGGTGGCAGTAGGCCTGCACAGATGAACAGAATACTCCTAACAAAACTGACATGAAAAGTAGGCATACAAGTGGTAGAAGCATGGACAGGGGACTCAGTAGGAACAAAGAGACTATCTGAGCATGCAGGGATGGGGTCCATCCCAAAGTCTATCTAGACTTTAATCTGCTGAGGGGCATGAAGGGCAACCAAAAAAAATGCTTGTGTAAGTACAGCAGCAGCAAAATAAAGACTAGCTAAAATCTGGGCCCACTGATGAATAGGTGGGGGGCCCAGTCACAACACAGAAAAGGCTGAGGTACTCCTTACCCTCTTTACCTCAGTTTCTACTGAGAACATCTGCCTTCAACAAACCCAGGTCCCCAAGATGCACTGAAAGTTTGGCACAAGGTAAATTTATCCTTGGTGAAAGAAGATCAGGTTACATTTGCTATTCTGTGGGTGTAACCACTAGATGGAAAATGCAATGCAATTTTATTACAAAAGTTGTCTTCATAAGGATTCTAAGCCAACAGCAACAAGACACAGAAGTTTACTACAGGAAAGGCTTGTTTCTTTTCTCCACTCTTTACTGAAGAACCTGACATGAATCATCAGTTCCCTACCCTACCCATGCAGTCAGGGTAGTGGGAAAGTGTTCCAACATATGTTCTCTCAGTAAGAGAAAGAGTTAGAAATCATCAGCTAAGAATCAATATTAGCTGACAGTTTCAGTAATCATGGAAAGCCTTTGGGAGTTAAGAGGGGGTTCCCCCCCCGCCTTCTTTCCCCTTTCATCAGCCAGTACTGTTATCCATTGATCATTATTCATAACGTAAACAACTATTCTGAACCATCAGAACATTATTTACTTGAGAATAAGAGATTTGTTCCAAAGTGAATTGTTCAGTATATTTTCACAGAAAACTTTGATTCTAGTCTTAGCATAGGGGCAAGTGCAAGTTATACCTCAGTAGACTTGAATTATTAGGCAAAGTAAACAAGGGAAAGATTTGCTGTCTCTAACGATTCTCTATTCAGTTTTTCATACACTTGCACTAAGGCCTGAAATTACTACAGGGACAAAGTAAACCTACTTCCAAATATTACACACATAGCGCCCCCCCCCCCCCCCCCCATTCAGTTTGGAGCTGCTAGGATGCTAGGCTCATGTTTTGAGGGGATACTTATTGGTGAAACGTTTGTAACTGAAAAGAAGATCCAGACTTTATTTCATCATTTCATCTCTCCATGCAGCAAGTTGTTACAAGGTGACCACATAGTGCCTTCTGAAACTCAAGTAGTCACAATAACCACTGACCTGTAGTGTCTTTTCATGCATGAACACAAGTCGTTATTTTAGACTCCAATCACAGAACATTATTTAGGGTTAATTCTCTCCTGCCTGTTGTCATAAGAATTAAGGAAGAAATTACACAATTAAGCATTACAATTCATTTAGTGGATGCACTTATAACTGTTATATAGTTATAAAAGAGAAACTTTACTGTTCAAGTTGGATAAAAACAAATGTTCCTTAGTAAGAGCTCCTATTGCTGTGTTTAAAGATAAATGCCAGGAAGGTTATAATATTGCAGGAATTAAGAACCATGGCTGCAGAAGCAAGTTCTGTATCAAGAATTGCTTCTCAGCATTTGACTTAGTAAGTGACAGAATAGAATTTGTGTCACTAAGGAAAAAAAAAAACCACAAACAAGCAAACAACGTTACATTGTGAAGTTTCTTAAAGTCTAGTTTGCCAGTCTGACTTGCTTTTCAGACTGAGTAGTATCAATCTTCTGCCATTTCTAACAGTAGATACTTTGTCTTCATATTTGAGGTGAAAAAATACAAAGCCAGTAAGACTTCGTAAAACAACGAAGCCAGAAACAAGAGCTTAGACACAATACATACAAACTGTACAACAAAGAAACAGGGATAAATAGCTAATCTTAGCTGTATGTGAACCCTCTACCAAAACTAAGCAGTACTCAAGGCAAGGACTGCCTGGGACTGGCCTATTCTTTTCTTTAGAAAAGTAATTGGCAAAAAAAAAAGGTGTCATTTGTTTTTTATTTAAGAAATCTAGTCGATTTGGAACAGGAAACAGACCCTAGCATTTGCAACAAGCCACTAATGATTTCAGGCATCATTTCCAGTAACTAGCATTAACACCACATGTTTGCTAACATCTTTAAAAGCCCTGTCTGGTTCCACACACCACACACACACACTCACACACACCCACCCCCTCAGTCCTCTCAAAGACTTGCTTCATCCATCCAGATTTCAACTATATTAGGAAGGGGAAGACACCTGTAAGTTCTGAAGCTACACATTTCTAAGTGTAAAATACACTGAACCATATTTTATTTGGTTTGTTGTTTTATTAAACTCTGTAAAAGGAATTCCATGTCTACCGTCCAATATCACTATCTGGAGAAAAATATCTTCTTTTTGAAAGCACAAATCAAAACTATATGACACTCTAAAGTTACAAGAAGTCAGGAATGAGAATAAATCACTAAACATCGACCCTTAATATGGTTTTAACAACTCCTCCCTCCCTGGTGTAATTCACTTATGCAGCAGAAAGTATATGTTAAGTTTTTCCAGAACAGTAGTGGTATACACCATATTGTTGGATTTTTTTAGTTCAACTGCCACTTTAAGGTTATCCATTCCACAATAATATTCTCAGATTTTATGCCCAAAAAGCAAGCTGCATGTAATTACTAATGGAGGCATCCACCATCTCAATGCACATTTAAAGGAACAGAGAACAAAAGATTCCTTTTAAAGCTGATGGAAGAGACTGGTATAAATTAAGTCTCCAAATATAATAAAGAGATTATTCCATTCAAATCAGAAGCTGATTTATCATTTATGTAAGGATAATTCTTAACAGATAAAAGCAAGAAAGAAGTTTATGATGTGCTTTTGTTATTACAAAGTTGCTTTCTGTCTGCTTAATCACTAATCACTCTTCCCCCTGTCCCTCCCAAACACACACCCTAATGGGTTTTAACCACTTTCTCAGAGCATATGGACGTTTCCCACAATATGGTAAATTATCCCTAAATAAGTTGCAGGTACACTAAAGTAGAATGCTCTATTTCAAAACAGAAGGAAATTTTTATTATTTAATAGACACTCTAATGTGCACTAACACATTAACACTAATCACAAGTTTCTACTACACATAGACTACTAGAAACCTATAAGGAAAAGACTTACTCCCTCATGAGATCATCAGGGCTCTTCCACTATTCTCATTCACTTGACACTAAGTTTGAGTTCTGTAGAGTTCAGATAAGCTGCTGTAACATCCCTTTTCTCTCAGTGTAAACATATTCCATTACAATAAACTGGGATGGGAAAGCACAGGTCTATACATATCCCATGACAACTTACAAACATCAATTAAAAAAAATTAGAAAGTTACTACAATGCCTTGACAGTCATTGTGTTGTGCAGAAAATTCTGTAAGGAAAAAGCTTATCTTTTTCCTTTCTTCTCTATCCTTTTCCAAGATACATAAATACATAAACATAAATATTGCAAGCTAAAGTTTCTCTCAAAAAAGAGAAACACTAAGCTGGCCTCAACAGCTCATTCCTCTTGTATACCCTAAAATATGTCACCTATGCCAGAAGAAAACTTAGGGATGAGGAAGCTCTTTTACCATGCACTCTCCACAACAGTCAGACCATTTCTCCTCATTCTAAGTGTTTAGGCATGTATCTGACTTTTGCTGCTGAAACCATAACAAGGATTTCAAGGCATTTTTCACAAATTCATTTATATAGGTAATTTCCAAGCTGGTGGTTTGCAACTGTTGGTAGGCAATTCACAGCTCGTCCAAGGGAAAATGCACCACTCTTTCTGCATGGCCCTGCAACCCCAGGCAGCTTCACACTTGACAGAGGTCCACAGATATGCACCCAGAACATACCGACTGATTCAGCTGATTACTACTGCTTCATCCACTAGGATGAGATAGGACAGCTGATACAGCTACAGTAAATACAACTCTTCCACAGTTGAGGGGTTTTTTGTTTGTCTGGTTGGCTTGTTTTAAACTTCATGTAAACACCCAAGTACTGGTATAGAGTTTCACCTGTTTTGAGAGTAATCTGTAGGGGTTTTGTTGTGCTTAAATGGGGTAGGCTTCAGCTGGTGGTAGTTTAAAGAGACCGGCCTCACAACTTTAGGAAGCACCAAAAACTTCTGACATGAACGACTGTTTGACCCAGTGCTATATGGTGTAGTTCTCATCAAGTACAATCCCCATTTAAGCTTAATCTTACACTAGACTGCATTTATTTACTTAAAGCGCTTGGCCATGCTCTACTTATAGGAAACATCTGACAAACCATGACTATGAGACAGGGTATTTATAAGCTAAGAGAACTTTACTGATGGTTAGTCTGACCTGCTAGCTGTGGTTCGTGATAGAGATACAGAAAGACGTCATATAGTTTCATAAGCCTCCAAATCTCAGCAGGTAAAGGCATATCACAGTATCCACCAAGAATACATTCCTGAGAAAAGTGATACCAATTTAATAGAAAGTAAAGTAATTTTTCCCCATAAAAAAAGATAAATTGGATGCACGTAGACAATTATGAAGCATGTAGATTCAAACACAAAAGGACAGCACCTATAGCACAGAGGATGGAAAGGCAGAAGCTGCATCATCACCTAGACAAGTGCTGGCCTTTCAGAGCAGATTGTTCTGAAAGATCTCAGCCACTTCATTTGTCATCACAAGTAACTTTCATTATGAGCATTTCACACCAGTGTCACTTTCCTCAGTTGGCTCAAGCTCAGTCCAAACGAAGGGCAGAACAACAGGATAATGGTCATGCATTTGGTCTCAGGTATGGCAGGTCAGGTATTTCAGAGCATTGACCTGGATCAACAACACAGCCTCTGAAAAGCCAACATCTCAAGCTGCTGATCCTGCTCCAGTATTTAAATTACATGTGCTTCTCAAGTAGTTTCCCAGGTTCCCCTTTGTTACCTTAATTCTTATGCACAGAATTACTTGCCTATCTGTCAAAAGTCAGCAGCTTCACCCATGGTACTGTCGGTACTTGTCAGAGCAGCAGCAACACTGCTCAAGGAGTTCTGTCTGAAACAGTGGAGAAGTGACAAAAGTGGGCTATGCCTGTACTGACAGAAAGCCAGAATCCATACAAGGCAGTAAGTGAATGGAGTTTAAAACATCAGAGCAGAATTCGCTTTCTCTGTTTGGCAGTAATATAACATCACCCTGAACATAAATGCTTGTAAATTCTCTACTGGAAAATAGAGGTTTTCCTCCATGAAAGAAAGTTACTTTATATGATGTGCATGACAGGTTTATGTTTTCTGCATCATCATTAGTCATCTTTGACAAAAATCGCTCTTTCTAAAAATAGACTAAAAGTTTCATGATGGTTTTAAGAAAATAGAAGACCATCATATGGTTCATTTCCTCCCAGTCAAGTTTCACCAGTCAGAATTCAGAATTTCATTTCACTGCCTACTAAACTAATAGTATATTTAGCAAGCTCCAAGTTATTCCCCATCTATTGGACTTTACTATTTCCTCCCCCCAACCAATTCTGTTGTCTTAGTATTACACCTTTAGCTACAAGAAATACTAAACCAAACCCCAAGTCTCCCACAAGAGCCATGCATCCACTACAAATACCAGCCAACAAAACCATCAAGATCTTCAGTTTAAAAAGGACTGATTTAAGTACATTATTAAGCTTGTGATATTAATCTGAAGCCTCTCCCTCAAATTCTTGCCTCCAGTCAAAAGTTATTTTTGTGAAAAAAAAACTTCTGTTTACTTCTACATGCAAAATTTTTCCAAGGGCAACACATAGCTTAACTGTGAGATAAGGTATCTCATCCAATGACTTCAAAACAATTTAGGTCTTGTTCTGCAAAAGCTGTAACAGAATATTCAAGACACAGCCAAATCAAACTGTCATATATTGGGAACTAACAGAAAACAGAACACCAAGTCTTTGGTATTGACTATGGGAAAAATACTAACTTGTAAAGATTTAGTTATTTCATTAGCTTCAACAATGACTTAGACTATCCCTTACCTAGGATTACTATACAATTGGGTTCTGACAAGGAAGCATCCCTACAGTAGGTCTTGGCATGCAAACCTTACATTAAAAACCCAGGAAACTTCAGGCGGCTTCAGGTAAACCTTAAAATATAACACATCCTTTTCTGACAGACAATAGGGAAATGCATGCTGAATGGCAAACTTAAGGAAAAGTTCTCATACAGAGGTCTTTAGTCAAGTTTTCTAGAAAGACTCTCATATCTGTTAATCTGCTCCATCTTGGATATAGTGTATAGCATTAACTCCATTTCAGGAATGTCAACAAAATAGATTTTTTTAAATTACTACACATGGCTCCTTCCTCATAGCCATTTTCTCACCTCCTAGCCCATTTCCTCACACAGCACATCTCCTTGGCCTTGCACAAGAATTGGTCTCAGCACTTCAAACACTGCTACCAGCAGCTACTTACAGATGCAATAGTTACATGAATTAAATATTGCACCTCGCAAACTGTGGAGTCCTTACCATCCGCTGGGGAGCCAGAGGATGGTACTACTGTGTGTGACACGTTATCACCAAAAAACTTCTCTGCCAGTCAGTACTTACCATCATGTACACTTCATGGTACTACATGACAAACCCTGAGCAGACAGCAAGCAACAAAGAGCTAGCAGCTACCTTACTGTCCTGGTTATACTGACAATTCCATCTTGCTGTCACCTGTGAAGCCACTAGAAGATTCACAATTAGATAACCTGTCTGCACAAGTATTCCTGCTCCTGTGAAACTGCAGTTTCACAAACCACCTTTACACTTCAGCTGTAAGCTGAAAACACAGCTCCAGATAGGAAACAGAACTGTATTTTTCCTAATATAGTCAAAGCTGTATTCTACCAGATCAGGACATCTTCCTTGTAAGTACCACCTCAGATTACACCACCTCTATTTGCTCTTTGTGAATTAACACAGAAAAATAATTCAGTCTTTCCTTTTATCTAGCTAGCAGGCAAGAAAAGAAAACCAGGGGCTTTCAAAACAGTCCAAAATGAAAGAACTGGCATCAGTAAACTGCAGAAAGAAACTAATTCTGTTTCCGCATTTCTCCAATAAATGCTACTTTATCAGATCAGGTTTCTTTTGCTAGGGAGGAAATAGTCACACAACCCAGTGATACAGGCTAAGCTCAGAGAGGCAAAGCGTTATTCTAAAGTCTTCCTTTCAAGGAAAAGTATTTCACACACTCAGGCTTCACACCCTCACAGCCAATACACCTATTACATCAGTTGATTGCTGCAGACCAACTGTTCTTCATAAAAACAAGAGTTCCAGCACAAGTAATCCAGACAGTACATCCTGTAAAATTTATGGGGACCAAGAGTTGTAGTTACACTGTAGTAAACTGCAAAACCTCAAAGTGGCAAGTTATTCTAGCAGTAGCAAGTACCACAGGCCAAAATCTGATACACACATCACATTCATAGTCATCTTGACAGCTTCTTATACCCACAAGCCTCATGATTTCAGTGCATTAATACATCAGTTAACATTGATACTATTTTAATTGTATGTAGCTATTTCATTTTAAGGTAAAGTTTGCTGGTAAGGGGTATCGCTTGCCACAAATGACTTAAGAATTTTACAGGATTCGAAGTGAGCAAGTAAATGCTTAATGTGCAAAAATGAGCACAGAGTATCTGTAAATGAATTTAACAGAAGTGCAAGGTAAGTATTACTAGGTAATCCTTAATAAAATAGAGGGGTACACAACATTGCAGTGCCTTCTATATCAAACAAGACATTTCTGCCTTGCAACAGTTCGCTATTCCTCTGATGCTGTTGGTTATAAAAGTACTAATACAACTAAAACATTTCAAATGCATTCGTCATTTGCACTTCTCAGACTGAAACGTCCATACTGCAAATACTCAGGTCTTAGAGACATACTACATATAGCCACTTCCAAGAAGTCGAGAGATTCAAGTCGATTTTCAGCCACCTTTAGCTTCCCACAAGCTAACAGTAACACTCGAGGCTGTGTAGCAAACAGAACAAACTACAAATTCAAACTTTGCCCAGAAGCCACAGGTCTGTCCCTCCTTGACTCCTGTGCTGACAACTAACTGACAACCTTCACCAATATAAAAATCAAAATCAATTGCCTAGGACTTTTTTTGTTGTTGTTGTTTTGTTTTGTTTTTTTTTAAGGATAGGATCACGCCAAGGAAGCGTTTTGCCTTTTATAGTGCATACACTTAAAATAGGAGTCTACGAGACAGCAAAAAACCACCCAGCGTATCAGAGACATCCGTGAGACACTGCAGGGTGCGTTCCGCACCGAGTGGATAGGACGGTATAAACAGCAACAGTTACAGCGCTCCACTGCACTTCAGCGTGCCGGTGTCCCTCCGGCGGGGAAAAGGCAGCTTCTTCCCTCACAAAGGTGGTGAGCAACTCGCCGTTCGGACAACTCACTGCTCCTTCGCCGGCCAGGGCGGGAACAGCCGAAGGCGGCTTCCAGACAGGAGCCGCAGAGGTCCAGAAAGCCTCCCAACTTAACCCCTTCCCGGCCCCGGCCTCACCACCAGCGACACGGTGCCAGCTCCGGGGAAGCTGCTCCGTTACGGGGCGCCGGTGGCCGAGGCGGGGAGCCCGGCGCACCTGTACGCACCAGGCCGGAGCGGGCGGGCTCCGCGGGACCCCGAAGTTGGTCGCGGTGGCCAAAGTTGCTCCCGTGAGGAGTAGCGGAGGAGGCGGGCCGGCCGCTGCTACTCACCCGCACCAGGTTGCTGACAGCGGCCTGCACGGCCGACACGGGGGCGGTGAGGTCCGGAATGGCCTTGCCGTCCACCTCCCCCTCCTCGTGCATGATGACCAGGTGGGAGATCTGCTGGGCCACCGGCTCCAGGATGCTCTCGATGGTGCGCGTGTGGAAGACGGGCATAGCGGCGGCGGGGAGGGGGGCCGGGGCCCGAAGTCCGCACAAACTCCTGGCAAACTCTGTCCCTGCGGGCTAGCGCCCCACAGAGAAAACCGCGGCCTCCGCGCGAGAAAAAAAAAACGAGGAAGAGGAGGAAAACAAACGACTACTCGGACCTCCCCTCACCCCTCAGCGGATTATGACAGTCCAGAAAAGTGGCTCCCGGTTCAAGCTCACGGAGGCGGGACTCGAACTCGCTGCCCAGGTGCCTCCCCCTGGGAGCGCCCACCCCGCACTGGCACCGCTCCTCAGCCAGGCGGCGGCTTTTCAACAACCACAACCTACCCCTCCCACGGCTTCCCGCCCCCTCGGCCGCCCTCACCCAATGGTCGAGCCGGAACCGCCGCTCCCAGTGGCGCAATGCCACGTCCATCAACATTCCAGAGCCTCCCTCCTCCCTCCTCCCTCCTCCCTCCTCCCTCCTCTCCCCTCTCCCCTCCCCCCTCCCCCCTCCCCCCTCCCCCCCCCTCCCCCCTCCCCCCTCCCGCTTTTCCCGCACCACCCGCCTTCCCAACCAAGCTCGCTTGCGCGGGCGCTGGTTTCCCAGCGTTGAGATGACGTCAGACATTCTGGTGTCCATATAAGGAGACAATTAAAGCCAGGGTGCCGGGATTGTGGCCGGGGGACGAAGGGGGGGGGGGGGGAGGAATTCCTGCGCCACGCCCCGCCGGCGGCAGAAGTTTGGTCCGTTGGGTTGAGGCGAGGTCGCCCGGCGGGGTGCGTGTGGCTGGGTATAACCGCGGAGGGGGCGGCTGAAGGGAGGTGGCGTCCCTCGTCCGCTGTCTCCTGCCGCCGCTTCGGCCGGCTCCGCGTGCGGAGCGCTCCTCATGCCGCTGGCGCCACCGGCTTCCCTCGAGCGGCGGTAGGCGCCCGGCCGCCCGCGCGCGCTGCCCACACCCCTCTCCGCAGAGCGCCCGCAGCCCCCCCGGCCTGGCCCGCCCCGGGCGCGGTCCCAACCGCTTCCGCCCCCCTCCGAAGAGAAGTGGCGGGAGGCGGCGGGGGCCGCTTCCCGCTCGCTCCCCGCCTGAAGGGGAGGGAGGGGACCCCCTGCCGCCCCGCCCGCCGCACCTCTGAGGCTGAGGGGGCGCGGCGGGACAGCGGCCGCCGTCCCGGCAGCGCTCTGTCGGGAGAGCTGTTAGGCGGCCTGCTGCCTGGGGTCAGTGCCGAGTAGGGGGAGAGTGAACCCCGGCGTATATAACCGTTTCACCGTTATAACCTGTGGTGATAACAGCGGCACGGGCGCGGGAGCTCGTTTAAGTACATTTAGGTGAGCGACGTGGTTTCGGGGAAAGGACTACAGACCGTAGCCAGAGAGCTACATAACTTCCCGCCTTCCACTAGCTGTGCCGCCGGGGCTGAAGTGCCCCGGTAGCGGGGCGGCCTGCCTGCGGGTCCGTCCGCCGGCGGTCAGCGGCCCGCTTCCCCCGCCTTGCAGCGCTGGTGCTAGGAGAGGGCTGCCCGCAGGCCTCCGGGCGCCGCCGCCAGCCGTCGTGAACTTCGGGCGTGACTCACACGGAGCGCTGCCTGCGCCGTGTCGCTCGTGACACTGGCGGTGCCGATGGGAATGCAAGAAAGTCCGTGAGGAAGGGGTTACAGGGTTGCGGTCTGTACCTCTGCCTTTCCTCGATGACATCAGCGCAGAGTTAGATTTGGAAAATTATTACTGGCTTTTAGGTATTTTTCTCTTTGTCCCGGTGCTGCTATTTTAAGCTATGAATCAATGTTCCTGTCAAACTAGCTTTCGCCCCTAAATGTTTCAGAGCAAACAGTGTGCCCTCTGTGCGGCATTTGAACACAGCCAGTCCTACCAGCAGACACAGGGACATACAGAAAGAGCAGTTAAATCAGTAAGGCTTCTGGTGCGCACAAGGATCTGTCTTTACAACTTCTAGTACCAAGTTGCCATCGTTGGAGCTACAGGGATAGTTAGAAGTTGTAGGCCTAAAGAGCTAAGGAAAACGGATGTTGTGCAGGGTTAGAAATTTTAGCAACACCTTTAGCTCTGAATTTCTTTTTTTGTTGTTCTCTTGTCTTTTAGTATGCTGGGAATTGTGTTTATGCGTGCATTTATTGAATCTGCTATGGTGGGAGTCAGATGACTAATTTCTGTGTGGTACAGTCCAGGTTTTTTTGAAAAGAAGTATACCTGTAGGCTTGATAACAGATAATTAAATTATGTTATTGGCATTGAAAACATACTTAAAGTGCCTCTCAGCACTAATGAGCATATGAAGTCACTTAACTACGCACCGTAAGAGTACTTATTTTATGTTGTTAGCTGTTGGCTATATAGCATTGTACTTAGCGTTTCTAGTATATGCGTCCCCAGCAGTGCCTCTTTAGCATACTATGGATCAGTAATAACGAGCACATGTAAAATTCCCTTTGGCTAGTAATGTGGAGAAGCCGGGAATTACAAAAAGGAATTAGTCCATGTTGTGAGCTAATAATCTGCTAAATTCCTTTTTGTGGAAGTACACAAACCTCATAAACCACGTATTTAGTAATTTGTGGGACTTGCACATCAGCTAAGTTCTCTGATTAAAAATGATTGCTTTAAGTCTGAGATCTTAGGTGTACTGAGTTCTGGCTGAAATATACATGTGCATCCACACGCTTTTAAGGAAAAAAATATGTTATCTGATCATTGTAAAAGGCTGTCTTGGTGGCTTTAATAGGTATAGTTACTACAGGCAAAATAAAATATGGAACAGATGGACATTTTTGGTAACCTTCTGAAACTTTACTCATCTACAGGGCCAAAATACACGTGTTTGTATTTGGAGGTGTGTTAGTATTAAGAGTTTGTTTCACTGTTTGGGTTACAGTAGTGTAATTTTTGCCCATGCAAAAATCAGTTTTTATTGTCTATACTATGTGACTGTGCTGCGGGCCTGACACTGAAATTCCCTGTCTGCTGTTGCTGTGGCTACCTAATTTTTGAAGCCACATCCAGCAAAATTCCATGCAATCAACAGCAATACATGTAGCACTGCTTTTCTTGGGTTCTCTTTTTAACTAACACCTTTACAGTGTTTTTTTCTTTCCTTTGCAGTATTCAAATCTGTCGCATTGACGTCATATGAATAACAGCTTTGCAGCAGGTACGTTTTTTAAATAAATAGGGGGTTTTGCCCTTTGCAGTGTTCAGTCTGTAATTGTACATTAATTAGGTTGCTACTGCGAGACTGCTTCTCCAGGTCCTAACAGATGGTTAGAAAGTAACGATAGATTTGATCGCAATATTTTCCATTTGTTGAGCCCAAGGTGGAAATGTATGAATTCTTTTGTGCTCTTCCAGTATGGTATTACACATGCAACAATGGATTTCCCACTGAGAAAGGAAGAGATGCTGAACCTCCTTTTCTTTCCACACACTGAAAACCTTAGTATTGTTAAGAAGCAGTTCTGTTATTAGCACGACAGTGGTTTACTAGCATCTCAAATAAGTTAAAGTGGTTAGAATGAAAGGGTTAGCTTTTAAGACACTCTTGCCATGTCTTTTACTATTTCATAAGAACTCAGGTGAGTCCAATAAAACCCATTTCTGCAGAGAACTTGGTGTCACCAGACTCTTCTGCTTACAAAAATCTCCACTGACTTTAGGGCCATAATGTCCCTACCCCAGATGATCAGATGAAAAAATTCTCCTTTTCTCACATGAATAAGAAACAAATGAAGTCTTTTAATGAAGCAGAGAAATTCTCTCTTTACTTCCACTGAAGTAAGTGAGCCATATGAATACAGGAGTAATAGGCTTTGGTAGGAAAAGGGAGAACACTGCATGGCTACAAACAATGCTGCTTCAATGCAGCGTCTCCACGATATCTTTCGGGGAGTTCTGTGACCTGGGGTCAGGGTACATGGCACTGCAGCTGCAAGTGGCAGGAGCAGTGGAACAGAACTATTCTCAAAGAGCTTCGTGAACTTGCAGTTGACTGTAATTATAGGGTGTTTTGCTAGGATTAATACTTCACTGAAGTACATGTGTCTGGTTAGCTCTAAGCACTAACCTACATTTTACAGGAGTCATTTTCAGTATTAGGTACCACAGCAGAGAAGGATTAGATTTTCTAGACAAATGCACTTGGCTGTGATTAATCACTTTTCCGTGGAATGACCTGATGTTTTTCCTTGACTACATCAACTTCTAACTTTTTTGAGTAACACCTGATTAGCTGCCTGAGAAAGTTTACAGAAATGTCATGTTCATATATTCCATAAACTGGATTGCATTACTGTCTTGATCCTGTGAATATTTAAGCATATGTAAAAATTTAAGGATTAGAATCTCTTTTTATCAGCTTCTGGGGGATTGGAGGCTACTGTTGATCAGTGGACGTAGACTGTAAGGTCAATGCACTCTGCACTTTCTTCTTATCAACCCATTAACTTTAGGTAACCTAAGGAGTAAGCAATGAATGATTGAAGTTTAAAAAAAAAAAATATATTTTTTTTTCTTTCTGTGGTAATGTCTACCTGAAACATAAATTTTAAATTTGTCATGGGTTTGGTATAGAATGGTATTGCTATATTGGTAGGTCTAGTGTGACTGGCACAGAAGGAATACATTTCACACTTAAGAAATTACAACCTAGGGGAAAGAAAGAGCAGGTTACTAAGGAGGTATGAAGGTGTAACATCACTGTGATAGTCTGTCAATGTGCCTTGCTGTTATAAAGATGACTTCTGCCAGGAAGCTGGGTTAGGTTCTGTTTAGTTCTGGGTCTTGGCTGGCTGTGTTCTAGGAACTGCAAGGAGAGAGCACCACTTGAGGATTTTTCTACACTGACTCATCATCAGTCACTGTCTGAGCTAGATGGGAGCAGCCTATTAGGATTGGAAAATTTAAATCACAATTGTCAGCCACCTTCTGGATAAGCACTTGATTTCATTGCACAATACTGCTTGGCTCCCAGCTGCCCTTCTATAGGTGTGTTGTGTTGTTACAACACATAGAGGGGCTGAGAATCTGCAGAGAATGCTGCTGCCGATTCGCTATCTCCTTCAAGGAGTTTCTTGCTAGTAGTTCTACACAGCTATGTAGCATCTACTGGGAAACCAAGAGAGCAAATGTGGTTTATTTTTTCATCATCTTGGTTACTGTGCCAACTGCTCTAAACATTTTATTAACTACACTGCATTCTTAAGTGGTTTATTGTGGAGTATCACAACAATTGTAACAACACAATCCAAGGAATGTTTTTAAGAACATAAAACATGTAGAAAAGAAAGATGAGCATGTTAAATATATATGTGTGTATATATATTAATGTTTATTCTAGAAACTGATGACTAGGAATGATGTTCAAAAAACCATATTTTCCTACTTTTCTTCAGAAGAAGAATTCCAGATGAGAATACATTATCATACATATGTAAAGCATGTATCATAATGTCAGTGTAGTTAAAATTACGCAGTCTATTCCCAGCAAATGCAAACAAAAAGTCTTTCTGCTCTTGTGACAACATTACTATGAACCTACAATAGACTTTGGTTTTTCGAAAAGCAGCAGGTAGTTTTCAGGAGCTTGACGCTGATTGGATAGATGCATACCACTACAAGGGAAAAGAATTGAAAAATCTGTTCCTATCTATCCCACCATCACATTTGTTATGGCAGTGTTCTTTTAAATAACATTTTTAGGCAATGAGAGAGGTATATTTGTGTTCTATATGTGCTGGCTCAGAGCTTGTCAATACAATTGACTGTCTGGTAAACAATCCTAAGTGCTTTATTCACAGCAGGTGAGCATTTTAACAGCCTAAACATTCGTTTTACCAGTAGTCATTTTGGTTAATATTTATGATCGCGTCTACACATGAACACAGGGAAACTGAGGCAATTA
Organism: Leptosomus discolor; assembly: GCF_034619465.1. Classification (NCBI taxonomy): domain Eukaryota; kingdom Metazoa; phylum Chordata; class Aves; order Leptosomiformes; family Leptosomidae; genus Leptosomus; species Leptosomus discolor. The sequence goes on along the minus strand of NC_141396.1, from coordinate 24,357,169 downwards.
AACTGAAGATGTTAAAGGTGTTTAAGTCAAGGCTATTGAACCTCATGTGGATGCCATCATTCAGCTTTAAATGGCCTTTGTTGCACCATAATTGTTTCCCCAGAACATGCTTTTGGGGAGCAGTAAGACTCTTGTGATCAAGCAGTTTGCAGAGCTGCTGCCTCTACCAGCTGAGAGGTGGCAAGTGACTTCTTGTCTACTTTTTGTGTGTTTCCTTAAAAAGGGAAAGTTGGGTTTAAATCACTCTTGTTGATCAGTTTAAGCTTCCCTGTTTTACTTTGTACTGAAACAGATACCACAGCTGAGCTGCCTACAGTAAGTTCTCAATTTTTTTTCGTCTGCCTTGCCAGAACTCATATTGATACTGCATCTGTTCTTAAGTATTTTTTGTGTGTAATTATGTTGAATTCAGTTACAAGGACCCTTATATCCAAATCAACCTTTAAGATGACCTATGCAATACCTGCTTTGTTTTTTGCTACATGTTTATCAGTGCCGCTACACACTTTTTTTCCCCTGGTAATATTAGGTGCTTGTATGTATCATCTCCTTTCCTAGTAGTTCCTCATACTGGATTTGATTTACCAAAGTATTAAAGCATGTGTGTATTGATAAATGTACGATTAGTCTGAAATTTTAAGTGTTTTGCTGGTTTGGAGTCTCATAAATTATTTACGCCCCTACGGCAGAATGAGCAGGCTCAGGGGTTTCTGCAATTTTGTGTACGTTCTGATTCACCACAAAGACAAAGCCTTTGGACTGGCCAAGATTTCTGGAAAAGCCACTGGCTAAAACTAAACAATACTATATTTAGTAATAATTAACTTTTTAATATGTGCATATATTTAGTTGCTTTTTTACTGGATTATCACAGAGGTCCTTAACTCTTTCATAGATTCTTTGTGGCTTAAATAATTATCTTATTTAGCATGCATACTAAAGATTTGTAGCTTTGTGTTAGTAGATACAGGAGTTTACTGCCATCAGCAAGTACTAAATGGCCAAATTAGGCAATAACTAAAGAAGAAATTGCTAGATAGCACCAAATTTCTGTATATATGTATGAACTCCTTCCATATACAGTGGAGATATAAATCCACAGAACAAATACTTTTGAGTTTATCTGTGCCATATTCATGAATTCATCTTGACTAAAACTCTTCTAGTGTCCCAGACCTCACAGGAGCTTCAAGTGATTACAATAAAGAAATAAAATTAACCTAATACAAGAATACTTCCTTCTTCCTGCCCTAAGATCCTGAACCTACAGTTATTTTCACATAATTGGAACTTGTACTTGCAGAAAATTCAGTAGGGCTTATTGTAAGACTGCTCTGTGAATGTATACATTTTGTTCTCTGTTCCTCATAAAAATGCTTTTGTGTCACAGAAGGGACAGTGTGTATTCAACACTGTGCCACTCATAGATTTAAAGATCATTATGACTGTAGTGAGAGTTTTATCCTGTTGCAAAGCGAAGAATCTAGAACTATATTGATACAACAATTCTGGGCTTGAAAAAACTGTCCTCGTGACATGTCATGCCCACAGGAATTGGTTTAGAATCTTTTTAAAGTGTACTGAAAACATGATCATCTTTCTCTTAGTCTCCTCTATAGCTAGATTCACAGCTATTAGTTAAATTATGAATCTCTTGCACATAGAGAAGATCCCTGTGCTTTGCCTTACTTTCCTGTGGGGGTCAAGTGTTAGTAGATTGGATTTTTGCCCCATTACATAGGTGAGATTACCCATGTGAGTATTCAGAGATAAGAATGAGAGGTTCAAAAACCCTGTCCTAAAGGAGCTTGGCTATAAACTATTAGTTCTGTTAAAGTATTTTTAAATCATTCCTGATTAAGGTATTATGTTCCATATGATATGTATTCAGTCCACTGACAAAAAATAAAACTTGATTAAGAAGAATTTTAACATTTTTTTGAAACTAGCATATGTTTGGGTTCTGCTGTCTTGGAGCTGCTGGAAGATTGGAAGCAAAAATTAAGGCTACTAAGTGTGCTGCAGATGCCCTAAAATTTCAGGGGTGAAACGAAATTCCCGTTTAGGTTTTGGGCTCTGTGTACGGAAAAATGCACCTGATGCCAGGCAACAATATTTTCCATGCAAGTGTGTCATGCTTTACTGTTGCATACTGTGTCAGTATTGCCAATTAAATGTGGTGCACAGTGGTAAAGTGCATGCAAACTGCTGGCTGCCAAATGAGGGTCAATAGCCTCAGCAGCGTCACACTGGGCAAAGCATGCTGCGCTTGTGAAACATTTTCTCCTGAGACAAACTTTCTGCATTCATTACAGTTTCCCTCACAAAGCAGTTAGCCAAGCCTATACTCACATTTTTCGCTCATACTGTATTTGATTTACGTCAGCTGAAGGAAATAGTAATATGCAACAGTGACTCTGGAATTTAAACAGAAACCCACAAGGGATCTCCATACTGCAGGCCAGCTTCCAAATATGGGAGAAGAGAAGCAGCCGTAGTAGCCTGGGAAGCCATCCTCAGCACAGCAAGGGACAAAACAGTTGGGAGTACATGAGCTTCTTGGGATTTGTTCAGAAAGGTAACTGCTGCAATGCTTTAGTCAGAATGCAGGAATGAAATACAAATGCTGTGATAGCAGAAGGAAGCGTTGTTAACTGTGTGGGGTCTGAACAACAGAAGTGCAGCTATTTTTTTCAATTCTGTTTTTCAGTATGTAATAGCGCACTTACCCCAAATCCAAATGTGTATCCATACTCTGCCAACACCAATCTGTTGGGCTTGCAGATTTATCAGGAAGACTCATAAGAAGAACACTTGTGAGAAGATTAGTGGGGCTTACTACCAGGTCTGGTTGAAATTCTGTCAGAACAGCCTCTCTCAACAGAACTGAATTCACCAATATTTAGACCCCACATTCTGCAAATCCTTATTCAAAGGCTTAACAAGAGCTTTTAGTATACATTTAACATAGGGAGGACCTTTACAAAAAGCCCCAAGAAAGTAGAGGATCAACAGATTCTAACTACTAGCTGGTAGATTCACTTGTATTTAGCTGTTGCAGATTTTCAGGGCTTCTGACTTCTGTAAGTAGTGGTAGCTGCATGTGAGCCAGGCACATAAAGAAGCAGCAGCCTGCAGGGCAGCAAGGGCAAGTCTGAGAGAGCAGAGGGCTGCAAAGTGGTTCACATTTCTAGTGTGCCACTTTTTATAGAATACTTTGTAGGTGGTACCCTTATTGTCTGCATTATAGACAAGGTTTAGGACCTTTGTTAGCATGAGGGTAAATCTGGCTTTTAGAAACAAGGAAAATGAAGCCAATGTCTTATAAATTGAAGTGCCTTTTGAAAAGCCTTCTTACAGAGGTGGGCTTTTTAACGAAAGAAAATAATTTGTGGGCTACTTTCCCTTACTCCTTGTGAGAGATCTGTGAATTTTCTGGAAGAATAGCTCAGGGAAGAACAGCTGCGGAAGAGATAGGGTGCTTGTCCTGAGAGAGACTGTTAAGGTGAAGGTGGAGGTAAAAGATTCTAATTTTCTTTTCGAACTGCTTAAAGGAAGTATCCTGTGTTCTGTTAGCAAAAGAGATTTGATTGCACTGTGTTTCAAACTTCTCAAACTGACTGCTGTCTGAACAACAATTGAATTCAAGTTTCTTTAGGGTAGTGTATTATGGTGGTATATATGAGACTATATATTTATGCGTCATTAGGCAAAAGCATCAACGTTTTTCTCTGCAGATTCTAACCAACTTCTTGTGTGCCTTCATGCCCTTCCTCTACCACTACCGCCAAAATAAAGATACCATGTGCAAGTTGTAATGGGAAGGACTCCTAAATTTCAAGTCATAAATCTCTCAATTTAGGATGTTTAGTAATGTTAAAGTTGAGTCATAGTGATTCATCTAATGTGCCATCAGCAAAAGATTTAGTAGGGCTGCTACTAAATTACACCGTTAGCTTTCAGAGCTATCCAAAATAGGAAATGTTGCAACTTTGATAAAGTTGTTTCTAACTGCAGAAATTTTGTACTTTATTCTGTAAGAAGACATTGGTTTGGTGTCTGTTTGAAAGATGTATTTTACCCCTCAAAAGGCTTAAATGTACTGCCTTGGGCTTCCAGTTTTCATCTTCCATCCCTGTACATGATCATGGAGTCCAAAAATCAGTTTGCAAAGATGTAAAAGTCTCTCCCTTGCAGTACATGCTTAAACTGCTCCAACTTTAGATATTAAAAAAAAATGAATATGTGCTATCCATAGCTGTAAATGACAAAATAAGAGGTTCTGAATGTTAAGTGCTTATAGCTTCAGTAGAGACACATTTTCACTGTATCACCATAAAAAGATGTTAGTGATTCCAAAAGTTTATATGGAACAAAGTTCAAAAGTCCAAAATGTTCAAAAGATGTTGGAACAAATTCACAGTAGATAATCCCATCAGGGTCTATTAAACAGAGACAATATTTCTGACTCAAGAAGATCCTCAGCTTTAGATTTTTCAGCTGGACATATGTACTTTGGGAATTGTTATTTTATTCTTGCCCTGCTTTTGTACTCTTTCATAGACATTTACTGTTGACCACTGCCAGGGCTGGGATAGTGTGCTAGATGACATACATGGCCTGACTGTGTGTCTTTATGTTGTTCCTGTAAAATGATTCAGCTCTAACACCTCAAATCAAGGAAGAAGGACCAAAATTGGTGTTGCGGTAAAGAGAACCTTCAGAGTGTTGATGTGCAATATGAAAGCAACTTATCTGCTGTTGCTGCTACTTCCTCTTTTCTGTGTGACTGAGCTTTTTTTCCTGCTAGAATTGACTCGTCTCTGTTAAAACAAAGTTACATGTTGTATAAACACAGAACTGTTCCTATTTCAAAATTAGCCATAATGTGAGGGAAAACAGAACACGTGCCACATCATCGTGTCCTGACCCTATGGACAACCATGGACACAGGATCAGAGAGCCACAGCTGTGGGTCAGGTCATGGAGTGGGCGTGGATTTAGTCATGTGGCAGAGACTGCCTGCTGGACAAACCTCTAGCTGCCACGTGTGCTTTTAGCACTCAACACATGAGCTGTAAGAAAAAAAATCATACATATATTAAAGATAATCATTTGTCTACTCCTATGCACCTTATTTACCTGCTTATGACACTCTGTAAGGTATAATCCTTACATCTCCTTTATGTAAGCTGGGAGTAAACTTGTGGCGTCTCTCTTCCAAAAAAGAAGCCTGGAAACAACCTCCCATGGCTTCATGCAAACCTATTTTCTTTCCCATTTCTAACCATCTCTGACTAGCATAGCCTAAAAATTCCATGTGTCTTTAATTAGGTTTGCATTTCTCTTGGAGAATGGGAGAGAGGGCAGAGAGAACATAATGCAATAGAAACCCAGGCAAAATTAGACTGGAAAATGAGGTAAAGAAAACAGACTCTGAACAAAGAACTGAGACGGGGAGAAAATATCTTCTGGGAAAATCATATAAGCATTATACAGACTGGACTGCTTTGAGTATCTGAGAGCTTTCATGAAAGGAGGAGAAGATTTTATATTGTCCATGGAATTACAGTGAACATAGACTTCCTTTTAGCAAAGGAAACATGCCTTCTGTATTTTAACTTCAAAGTAATGGTAAATATGGGTTTAAACTGAAGCAAAAAACATTCTAAGAAAACCCCCCACATCTGAGTTGATGCAGTCCATGCATCCACAGCACAAACCCTTGGGACATCAGCTTCCTTCAGCTCCTGTAGGAAACCAGTACTTCTATAGCTTTCAGGAAGAGTTAAAAATAACATCACTAAGTGCATTTCCAAATGTGACTATCGACAGCAAAGGCCCTGTGCTCACTAGCTGCTGTCAGCAAAGCTCTGTACAGGCAGTGTGGTTTGAGGGCTGGCTGTGGTTCTTGATGGCTGCAAAGGGTATCACCTCGGCATGGTTGCTTTCCGATTCTTGCAGCTGAAAGAATCCTGGGGATAGCACCCAGGACACTGGACACCAGAGACTGGTTCTCATTTTAACTGCCTAGCTGCAAAATTTTGCAACTAGACAGTTAAAATGAGAACCAGTTTAATATTTGAAGTACAAAGAGAATCATGGTTCATGGATTTGCATGGCTCAAACCCTAAAAGCCAGTACCCTTCAGGTGGCTATAGAAAGGGCTCCAGCAGTCTGGGGACCCCTTTGACTGTATGTCAAATGTCCAATACCAAGATAAATGTTAATTGCTGCATGGTATGGTGGGAAGTAAACCTGCCAGTGCAAGAACAGATGGCATTGTGTGAGGGCTTTCTTGCATGGAATGTGAGAGATTATTATGCCCATGACACTGATCAGCTGGGGAACAAAACAGATAACATGGCCTTGGGATTTGTGGATTTGTATTTGCTCATAGGCTTTACTTCAGAAATTTTATGTCCCATTCCACACTAGCAAACAAGTGTCATTACTCTTCTTTAAAAAAAAAAAGGCAAAAAGAGCATAAGTATTTTTTAAAGAAATAATAGTATCACAGATGACCTATGACACAGAGCAAAAGTCCAGAGCAGTTATGCTGATTATGGAAGCAAGAGGCCTGTGTTTCCTTTTTTTCACACAGCCTTTAATAGTGAGCGTAAGCACATAAGCTCAGAGATGCTGTATGAGTGGGAAACCGTGGCCTGTGCGTTGAAGTCTTGCAGATCGTACTGAGTCATGCAACGGTCTACACCACTATAGAGGGAAGGAGGAAGTGTAAACACTCCATCCTGGCCACTGCCTTTCTGATCTCTCAGTCGCCCACAAAATGGAAAGGAGTAGAGTTGCAACCCGGGCCTGACCTTGGCTTGCATCTCTAAGAGAACATTAGGAAAAGAGCAAATCTAAAAAAAAACCCCAAAACCCAAACAAACAATAAAAACCCCAAACCCTTGCCTAACCCACAAACAACCCAATACGCTGAATCTGCATAGCTCAGATTCTGCTCAGGGGCCCTCCAGTCCAGGATTGGAATTGCAGGAGCTGCATAAAGTCAAGAACTTGGGAGGACCAGAAGTAGAACAAGAGGGAGTGTGGACACATAGGGAGCAGAGAGAGAACTCCGTAGTAAGTGCAAGTCCAGACAACAACAGGTGCCAGAGGCCAAGGGTTGAGGTGCCTTGTCACCCAAAAGCTATGTAAAGAATCTTGCCCCACACCTGTCCATACTGTCCCAGGCTTGGTTATTCTGTGATAACATCTAAAGCTGTCAATATAGAGAGGAGAGAGAGAGGGAGAGGAGCAGAGCAACAATTATAATGATGACATTCATTTGGAAAGGCTCATTTAGGAAAGATTCAACTCTGGGACAAGCTGAGACAAAAAAGGAGTCCTAAGGAAAGAAGTAGCGATTACAATAAAATAATTGGTTTTTTACTGAGAACAAAATAACTTAAAAGTACATGCAAACATAAATTGAGTTATATTTAAAATGGTGATAACGGCCTGCAGTCAGCTTTGAGCCTGCAGTAAAACATGTTGAATACTCTTAAGTTACAGCTTACTTTCAGTAAATTTGAATGTATGGACACTGCAGGAGCACTCGAGGGAATTAACCATGCAGCTGACAGTACTGCAGAATAGAGAACCATGCTTCTTCCCTCCACATTGAGTATTGTGGTTCTCCCACCCCATCCAGAATCAGAGGAGTTTTGTTTCTTTCTGCTGCACTGTTTCCGCTTCTACTCTCTGTAGGCTGAATTTCAAGCGGGGCAATGCAGGGGAAACAAGGTGGCACTGCCCTGCAAAATTAAACAGGTGGCAGCTGACACCTTAGAAATGTGTTTTCTTGCAGTTGCTACAGCCAGAAGATAGCTTTTACAGTGAGAAGAGGTATCCTGGCATTACTGCTTATGCTACAGAAAACATTTCTATGTGCATGGAATGCTCCAGAGCTTCATGAAAATCTCCAGGCTGCTTCTCTTTTCTCTTTTTTCATTCCCAGCTAGCACCCTAAAGCTACACTGAGTTCAGATTTCTTAGTATTCCAGAAGCAAAGATATTTTTATTTCGTGTAGAAATAGAAGGTACTTGCTATTTACATTTTCCTAGGAGCACAAATACTTACACAGACCTCTTGTAGGAAGGTAGCAGTTGTCCTATAGATCAGACCACTAATCTGTGAAGTCCAGTCAGATTGTGGCCAGTCCTGACACTTTCACAGAAAGGTGTAAGAAATCCTACTTAGGAATTCCCACCCAAGGTAGGAGACTGGAGTTTTTTTCACCCCTGTAATGTGGCAGTAAATTTCTCCTGTTACTTTTCTTATGACCTGAAAGTCTGAGCAAGCTCATTTCTGCCATGAAATAGTACATGCTGGGTCAGAATTTAGATGTGTGCATTCCACTACATATGAAAATCCCCCTAGGGCAGTCTTTTTTACAGGCTACATGATTCACATACTGGCAAAATGACATTCAGAAGTATTTGGACTTACAAAACTGCTGAGCTCACAAAACTCCCATTATAGTCTACAAGAAATATAGATACAACACGTAATGATTTGACATTATCAACAGTGAATACTCCTATCTTTTTACTGCCAAAAATTACTATTATTAACTGAAAGTATTGTTTAGCAGTAATAGTAATATCAATTTATCTACTGATAGATTGATCTCCCCATTTGTGGATGTTCTGTTTCCTCTGCAAACTAATGGTATTACTTGTATCCATCGATGCTCTGTGAGTTCATTCAGCACTACGCATTTTTCAAAGGCTGGGTTACATATTAGCTAATGTGTAGTACTCTCTTCTGAGATTGGCATGGAATAAGTCCTTATTTTAGAAAAGAAGGAACTGAGACTATTTAAAAAATAAACATTTTTTCATTCTTTAATAGTGCCTGGAAATTGCTAAGTCATATTTTTAGGCTTAGTCTGTGGAGGGCTCTTTTTGAGCCATTCAAGAGCACTGTTTCTATGTGCTTTTATTTTATGTGATTTGATGAACACAGTAATTACACAATTGAATGTCAATTGCCTTACTGTTAGTGCACTCAGATGTATTAAGGGGTGGTGTCAGAGTCAGCTTCCCAGTTTAATACTATTATGGGGTTTAACCAATGATCTTGGATACAGCGCTGAATTGGCACCCGCATACACTGTTGGTTCTCTTCCACTGATTCTGAATATTCTAAGCTAATTCTTTTAAATTCTCTAGCTCCAGTAGTATACACAGCTGAGAATCCATTCTCTTGAATTCTTAACTTTAGGTGTTAGATTCCAGATAGAGATGATGTGATACTACTTACGTCATGACAGTCTCTTTTCCTCATCACTCCCATTCTTGAAACGTTTGGCATAGTTGTAACTTCCTTACACAGGGATGATTTATTTACTCTATGTAAATAAGGCTATTGTAAGACTTCCACCTATCTCTCAAATGCTTATAGGAATGTTTGAACACGTGGGAGAATACTTATTACTAGCTACTAGTTGTGTGTAAGAAAAAAAAAAAGTGGATCTTACATCTCAGTCTTTTGAAATTTCTACATAAGCTATGATTTGGCCCAGATTTCTTAAGTACTTAACCCAACTTCGCAAAATTTTATCGAAGTCCTAAGCATGCAAGGAAAGATCTTTGCCGAAATCCTCATCTCATTGAATGACGTAGCAGAACTCACATGTATTTTAATAGAGGAGGAATTTACCCCTGAACTGCAAGGAACTTACGTGACCTGGAAAAAAAATCCACAAACTTTTTTTCCCATTTGAGCATTACCAGAGCTTCTCGTTCTGAAGAAACTTGCAGAATTAATGCGACAGAATTATATGTTTAGGTACATGCACAGTATTCCCAAACAGATTCAGTCTAGACTTAAACTGTTGACAGTCCAGAAGTGCTCCTGGATATTGCAAAGGAAGCTGTAAAGCAGAGCGGGAGCTGCTCTTGGGCTATGTGCATAAGTGCTCTGAACACTACTTAGTCTGTTTAAAACCAAATCCAACTTCTTGCAGCAAATAAATTGCTTCTGCTATACAAGTTCCAGATGCTACCTCAGCTATAGACACGGTCAACAGTGTTTGACCACAACAAGTAGTGATATGGTAAAACAGTGCACAGTATCTGCTAGCTCACCCTTGTTGCAGTAAAGCGATTAGCAAACTGCACAGAGGTTGGCATGCATGAGGGACCTTTGCAAAGAGCCACAAAGGAATAAGTAATGTATGGGAGACTTCATAACTACAGTGGAAATTGGGGGACATCCATTCAGTCATGAGTGTGGTTTTATCATCTTCTGCAGTCTCCAGAGCTTTCCACCATGCTGGGAGATGACAAGCAGCTCATATGGGCCTCTGAGATAGAATTTATATAGTCTGTGACATTCCAACATGCTTTTTGGTAACAATAGTCTATTACCATTACAAAACTGCTATTAGCATTCTCCTGAGGCGAGCATATCCCCTTGGTTATGTTTAAACCCCTGATAGGAAGTGCCTCAACTGCGTTTGGAGGCAGCGCTGCCAATTTGCTGACAATTCACAGAGTTGTCACAATGCACAGAGCAGAGCTGTATACTTTTCCTAGCAGATCATATCCCGCTCCCCTAGTAATTCTAGGAATAGTCTGCTTGCTCCGTGTGGGACAATATTAATTTCCTATTTGCTGAAGAACTGGGCATACCAAGCAGCATTCAAAAGGTTAGAAGACAGACAAATATTTCTTCTTGCAGTAGAAATTGCATATAGTTACCATGAAAAAAGTCAGAAAGGCAGTTTAAATTATGATTTTATTTGCATGTTGTCATCTTCAAAGATACAAAGGCCTTGTCTTTATTTGGAATTAGGACTGCAGACACTGATGTAGAGGAAATAGTACAGCCTTCAGTCTTGTGAGAGACAGCAAACCTGGGCTTTCCTCAGTCCTGGAGTAATCTCCACTCATAGTGGTTTTTTATCCCTTTTTCTTGTGAGTTTACCTTGTGCAGGAACACCAGAGACTGCAACTGTGGTTTACTCTTTTCAAATAGATAGAACAGACCAGATAATGCCATAGATTTCAAATGATCTGCAGTGTTGCAACCATGCGGGCTGTGACCTGAAGTCAAGTTTTTGAAGAGCAGCACCCCAAGGTGTGCAACTCATTGTGAAGAGACAAGAGTTCTTGGTTCAAAGTAGTTGATATGGAGTAAAGATTTTAAAAATAAGTAAAAGTGAATCATGTGTGTGAAAGCTAATTTAAAATCCCCTTTAAAAACTATCACCTTTAATCTGTGTAGAAATGCTAGAACAGTTCATAGCTATCACTGGGAATTCAGTGACGGGTCATGAGACAGGCTCCCTTCACACTGTGTGTATCATCACTCCCATTGACTAATCTAGTTGTTATTCACTCACAGCCTGAAACAAATTTGAAACCCACATCTGTGCTTCTTAGGCTATAGCTTTTTCCTGAACCTGACATGGTGGTGTGGAAGAGGCTTTAAAACAAAATACTAATGCAGACAACTTGTCACATCATGCCCACAAACCCCCATGCCAGCCAGCTAAGCTTTAAAGCAGTTCCCCTGTGACTGCAGTGTGTTCAGACACTCAGTAGTGTGTTTTGCTTGACGGCTGGAATGTTGTTGTTAGGCTTGTTTGTTTGAGGCATCATTTTGTCTGCTTATCTGATTAAAAAAACAACAACTGCTTTCATTACAGCTGTTTAGGTAATTTTCTAATCCCCACTAACTCAGCATTCAATGTTACTGACTCTGAAACTTCAGAAGTTTTCTTAGCCTTACTATTACTACTAATAGAACACTAGTTCTTGAGTTCTCTAATTATTTAATGCAATACAAACTCTTAAATGAATATGTCTAATTCATGTATTTATTTTGGGGAGAAAAGCTCAGAAATGGGGCACTCCAGTTCTAAAATCCCAGGAAGTAGTCTGAGTCACAACACTTAATTACAACCCTACACTTAATTACAATACAACATGACTTTTCAGGATCTAACTTACTTTCTGTTGTCCGCATTAAATGTGCTAGTTTACTAATGTGTTTATTTCACATTGGGCTGATCTTTATCAGTGGCCAGTACAGGCCTAGGAAGGGATTCAGAATTTTCCTCTATTTAATGTCAAATATTTTTGTACTGTGGATAATGTCTATAAATCTGTTGCAAAGAAAGTTGCTGACACTCTGATTGCTTCTGAGACTTAATCTCAGAGAGTGTGACTCCTAGCAAATACTTCTATAGCTCGGGAAATGAGCGTTTCGGAGCAGGATGCTGTTGTTCATGAATATGAACGCTACATCTGCAGTAGTTCCTGGTTTGGTTGGGGCCTTGAAGGTTTTACAGTACTTCCCTTACTGAGAACTGTCAGGGAAGCTGTATCACCTTTTCCATCTTCAGTTGAAAGCTGTGTGATGACGGAAAGCTAATGGCTAACCTTCTACAGAATCAATCAATCATCTTTATGATGGTTTTTGGAAATATTTCTTTGAAGTGTCAGGTCATTTGATGGTTGAGGACAGTTCGTGCAGTTTGATTCTGAAAAGGGTTTATGAAGTGCCTTTGGAACACTCTATGTTTGCATGTTGGTAGCTATCAAGTCTTATCTGTTAATAAATAAAATGCTATTTATGACAGCTACTGCTACAAATTCTGATTAGAAAGTGAGAGCCAAGGAGGATTTTCTTCCTGTTCATTAATTCCTTGCAGTAAAGAGCTCAAGTACATTAGTAAAGATGCAACATGAGAACTTTTGTAAAGACTGTCTATTTGAAGCCTTGGTAGCCAATCAGGAGCCACAATAAAGAACACTTTCCCAGAGTGCCATACAATGTGCAGGTACTATAGGAGTAAAAGCAGAATATGCCAACTTTTCTCACCAGTGTTCATAAATCTGGTTTTGAATACTCCTTAAAAAAAAGCCAGAAAACCAAACAAAACTAAAACAACAACAAAACTACAACCAAGCTAAAAAAAACAAACAGATGTGCTTGGGTTTTAACTGGCACTTTCAGAAGTAATGAAACTCTTAGTATAGAAAGAACCAGGTGTCTTTTGCTCGAGGAATTGGCTGTTGTGTATTCAAACACAAACTTAGCCCAGTCTCTGGCTTGAAGCTATCTGAAATAGAGCATCAGCAGCAAGGAGGTTGTTGTGATTTAAATTTCATAGGACACTGAGTTATTATACAGAATCCCTAGATTACTCTAGTTTTTTGAACAACCATTGATTTCTAGCAACATGGGTAGACAACTCAAATTTCTTGCAAGTGTAATGCATGCATATTGCAAGCTTCCTCTTCTTCAAGACCAACTGTTGTAACAACATGATATACTATAGTTGGCACAACTGTTCTGTATTTCTGAAATCTGTAAATCCACACTTCCTAGCAGTCATGCATGACATAGGAGGAGGAGGACTCAAAAATAGTAAGGCTGGTGAAGATTGCTATAAAACAAAATCAAATCCAGTTTAACAGCAGCTGAAAGCTGTGAGGTTTTGACCATCAGATGGTTTTACTTTAGTGGAAAAAAAATGTTTAGGATCTTGCAGCATCAAATCCTAACTTTTCATCCCACTGAGTGATCTGCAAAAATATTTTCCATAATCTAAAATAAGACACATGGACCGGAAGTATAAAGCTGCTGGTTTTTCTGTGGGAAACTAGAGGCAGATTCAGAGTTCCTTGAGTCAGGCTTTTTGTATTGTTTATATGGAAAGACCTGCATTTTGTTTTGTCAGTGTAAAAGTCATACAAGAAGAAAATTCAAAGTGTGATAGCTACATGGAGAAGAATGCCTTTCCTCCCCCCTCTCTGTTTCTTGCCTGTATAACTGGCACATGCACAAATGAACTCTCCTGCCCCTGAGAAAAGCCTTGGGGGAATAGCTGCTAGAGATACTAAAATTTCAGTTTGTTCCCGTTTTCCTTTATCTGTTGACAAAAATATGATGCTTGCATCTCTCTCAGGCTAATCTATTAGAGAAGCTTCACCAGGGTTTTTTGTTGTGCTGAAAGAGTATATAAATCAGTACCAAGTTATTTCTGAAGTTTTAGTTGCCTTTTTTTTTTTTTTCTCAACAACGTTGAAGACTGGTTCAGGGTCAGGAACAATCATCAAATAGCAGAGACAGAATAGCCTGTAGTTCCATTTGGAAAGCTATGCTGTCTTCATTTATGCAAGTATCCTCTTTGATATGGAATCTTGTGTCAAATCCAAAACATTTTCAATTACCTTTCACAGCACATCTTACTAAACAAATGGTTATATGTTGCTGTGGCTGTTTTTCTGTATACATACATTTAACTTACCTGCAGCATTATCAGTATTTACATTTAGCCTGTACCCAGGGCTAAACTATAACAGTTGCTCTGTCCTCCCAACAACACCTCACCAGCCAGGAAGGGAAACTGGGAAAAAGGAGAGCAGACCTGTAGGTAGAAATGAAACGGATTTAGTGAAACACCACCAATACCAACAGAGATACACAAAGTTATACTTAGCCAAATGAATATCCAGTCATTGTGATCAACTGGCAAGCAGTCCTTGGGAGAAGCCAGAGGAAAAGCAGACAGAATACTCAGTAGGAATCCCACAGGAGCTCCTGTCAGCAAACCTTCCCCCTTTACAATGACCATGACATTGTGGTGTGGGCTACCCCTGTAGCTAACTCAGGTCAGCTGCCCTGGCTGACTCAAACCTGCTAACGGCCTGCCTGGCATGGCTGGGCTGTCACCGTGTCCTAGCCAAACCAGGACAGTCAGGGCAGGAGCAAGATCTTGCCATGCAATGCTTATCTGTACTGCACTTTTTTTTCTGTTTCTTGCAAAGCAGTACTAGTGCTCAATCAGTGTGCAGTTACCCAAAATACTGCAGATACTTTGTCTGTCTTATCTCGCAATGATAATGGCAATCTCTGCATTAATCAGAATCACTGCCCTTAATATGCTCCCTGATATATAACTGCCATGATTTTATGACCCCAGTAGCCGAATAATGTTTACATTCAGAGAAGTTTGACTCAAGGAATTCTAGAACGTCATGACATAATGCTGAAAAAGACAGAGAATTTTATATTAACCTTATGTAAATTTTAAAAAAATGTTATTTCATTTAGATTGTGAAATTCTAAGTTGATAAAAGTTTGAAAATATGGGTAAGAACTGGGACTATGGTACAGGGAACAGTTGAATTTGACTATTGTTTCAGTAACAAGCCTTCTGTTTAATCTGATATGATGATTTAGTGTCACGATGATTAGGGCAATAGGAATATCCTTTAATAAATAATGTCCTGCTATATGTCCATTCCCTCCCACCCCACCTTGAAATCTTTTGGAAAGCTAGCACAAGTAACTTGAGAATAGCCTGAAAGCAAAACTTGTAATGCAAGAACACATAAGTAAATCCCACAGTGATCAGAAAATGTGACTCTGCCAGTGATCATTATTATGATCTTGTGACCAGCAGGAGGGAGAAGCATGGCTTAAAAATCACTAAGACATCCTATAGACTGATGCAAACATTTTCTTTTCTTCCAGAAAGCAAAGCCTGCTGCTCCTATTCAGTGATGTCTTCCTTATAGTGACTTATTTTGTGAGCTTACTCTCAGAGTGCCAACATTTCTTTCAGGTAAAATAAAAATCTCAAGAGTCCAGATTTTTGTGGCCTCTTTTCAGCTCTGCCACTGATGTCTCTCTATTATCAGACAAATCTGATCCTCCACGGCTGAAACGGGTTTAATATTTACACATCTCAGAGCAATGAGTCACATCTTGGTTCTGTCCAGCAAAGCACATAGAGTTCATCATGAAATACAGAGTTATTTCCAGACAGGACTCCTCTCTGAAAAATGTTAACAGGTGGAAACCCTAGTAGATAAATTAACGTCTGCTCTTCAAGAGAGGGTTATTTTTACTGCCAGCCTGAGTTTGGTGAGTGCAAGTGTATCGTGCAATGATATACAGAGAGCATTTATAGCTAGAGTGCTCTGGACCTGTCCCTCTTCCATTTTTAAAGCAGAAGAGGCAAACAGTCTGATAATGCATATGCATTTGTGTATTCATAACACCTACATAAGGAGGTTGTTTAATTTCTAGGCACAGAATTAATTTAATCACACAGACTGAGAGAACAGGATCATGAATAGAGGGCAGCCAACACCAAGTCCATGGGTGCTTCAATGAAAAGAAATGTACAGAATGATTTTTCAGGAAAATGCAGCTTGTCTTTGTGGGGTTACTGATCACAATAAACTTACAGCCATATGAACATGTCTGGAATTTTCATGTGCTTTATATGAGAAGATGTCTAAGGAAAAAGGCATTTTTCTCCCTCCACCCCTTTTTTGCTTGGGGAAATATCATTAATTTGTAGCTTCTCAGAAAATCTGTGCCTTTTTCCCCAGTGTCTAGCTTTGTTTTTCACACTTGGAGAAACATGCATGCCCATGAAACTGAAGAATTTTTATGCAGAAAATTGAGCTGGTAACTGGATGCAATAGTCTTGCCTGATGAATGCCCTGCTGAGCAAGAATGAGACTGATGACTTATGGAATTCCCCCTGTCAGCCTAAGTGGATGGGCAGTGACCTGCACACTCCCCCTGGCCGGGCAGCTCTGGTCAGGGCTCACCATAGTGAGTTCAGTGCCTGTGACACCAGTGTCTACTCAAGCTCTTGAGGCCCACCATTGTCCCTTGTGTGCATACAATAGCAGCGTCTGATAAAAGCATGATATGCTACAGTGTTCCTGATAGAAAGGAGTCCAGCTTTATCTGGTTCCAGTTTTATGGGGAAGGACTGTACAAAAGAAAGCCCACAACAACAATGTAAAATGATAAGTTATGTTATGCTATAAACAGAGTTGAAGTTTAGGAATGAAGAATTCAGTGGTGAACTCTCCTTCCCACTTATTGAAAAGATTACATGCTTTTAGAAAATTCTGCGTCAGTAATACTATAAAAATCTGCTTTTATTCCTGGATTGCATTGCATATCAGGACATGGTTTAGTGGGCATGGTGGTGTTAGGTCAACAGTTGGACTTGATCTCAGAGGTCTATTACAACCTTATGATTCTATGATTCCATATCCACAACTGAAAAGCAGAGGTTGTGCTCCTTACATACTATTCTAGCTAGGCCACTAATACCACATATTTTAAGAGAGCTGCTCTGTGTATTTTCATTTCTTGGTCTTTTCTGAAACACTCAGTGTGAACACCAAATAGAGGCATGTTTTTGATGAGTATCTTTTCTCTAGAAACTGGGCTAAGAGCCATAGACTTGCTTCCAGTGAACCACCAAAGCTTCTTTTAATTTGATGACCTAAGCTGCTGTTGAATTTGGATGAACTCAGACAAGTTTATATGTGAAAGTGTCTGTCTTTCATTGCTAATCTTTTGAGCTATTCAGTCCTTTTAAATCCTCTTCTTTTTAGGCTTAAAAAGGCTACATCTGTATTCAGACACTTTCAGTGTTCTGCTTTCAGGACTTAAAAACACATTTCAAGGCTTTTCCTGTATTTAAGATGATACTGATAACTGCAAAGAAATCTTTTTAGCAAAGATGTTTGCAACATCAGCCAGCATACAATATTCCTTTTATTGAGGTATCTATGTGCTTAATTAGCTGAAACACATTGCTTGCATATTTTAAAGTTGTCTTTTATAGGAAAAGACATACAAAACATGTAGTCAGGTTGTCTATGTCTTGTTTAAAAAAAATCTCCACAAATAAAACATCACAAAATCTCCTTTCAAGAAAGGAGTCAGCAAATCTTGTCATGATTTTCAAGGTAGCATAATGAGACTGGAATACAGGACACCAGCAATGAAATGGAATAACATGCCTGAGTTCAGAATAGTCAATGCTTCATCTAAACAGGCTTTGAGACAGGAGTAGAAGAAAGTTTTGGGTCATGGGCTCTCACAAGTTGAGCAGTTTGACACTGCAGCCTTCTTCCCAAAACTGGGTGCTTGGAGGGGTCACCATTGTTGTGCTATCACACTGGACAGAAGCACAAGTTCCACTAACTGAGCTACTTTCAAGCTCTAAGGTGTCTAAACTTCTGAAAAATTACTTCCCTGTTTATGAATATTTTTTTTCTATTTTCAGTTCTTATTTAGTGTTGGGTTGAAACCAAGACCTTTGACAATTTTAACAGCCAAGAAAGGTGTAAGTAAAAAAGGGGTAAGTTTGAAATCAATAACCAAGTAATTATTAAATCTGGTAAGTTCTACACTGATACTTAGTATCTTCTGACAAAAGATTACCTATCTTTATCTTTAAGCTTGTGACTTGAATGGAGATGATGATCATTATCCTGGGTATGGGTTGTGAAAGCTAGATGGTGACATAAAAGGGATTTTTTTCTTTTCTTGTTTTTAGTTAAAATCAAGCACATCACAGCACGTAATATATGTTTACATTAAATTCTCAACAGCAGAAGTTGCCACCTTTTACTGAACAAATTACAGCTTTTAGCTACTCATGGAAATTGTTCTCGGAATACCCTTTTAAGGTCATGGAGAGTCAAATGTAATCAGTCGTCCTGGAAAATGAAGCTATGCAGACTCAGAGAATCTGAAATTGTTGGAACTTGTCAGCACAGGGAACTCTGCTTGCTTAGTGTGAAATAAAAATGTTCACAGCTACTACGAGCAGTAGGAATTGGAAAATAATTATTTCTGAACTTCAAAAAAGCATTTAAAAAGACACTTATTTAAGTGCTGTACTCATCTGGTAAGGTGGCATGGCAGTAGCATCCCCTGTCCTAACCTGATATTAAGTTACTAGGCAAGCATATTCCTTCCTCTTACCGTATATTAAAAAGGTATCAGAAAATGCTGTACTCAAAAATGGACAGCCAGTTCAGGCTTCAACACGGTAGGCTTGCATTTTTCTCTGGTGGAAATCAAGGGTTTAAAGAAGTTACCCTTAGTCCTTTGGAGACTCCAGAAAGAACTGCACTGAACATGGACTTGCTTTAGTTTTAAATCCCTTCTCATACAAGCGTATGCAGAATCTGATGCTTGCAAGTCCAAAAGCTACAATATACTTTACATCCTGAAAATCATCTGTGCTAGCTGTCAACTCTATCATGAAGACTGATGCTAAAAATCTTGACGTATTCCTCACTGTGAAACAGAGTATTTTATGTAAAAGAGAATAGTTCAGTTTAAGGCATGCTAACAGATGAAAACAATGTCTGAGAAGCAGAGCCTGACCTCCCTAGTGGGTTTTTTTGTTCCTGTGCCTTACACCAGAAACTTTAGCAAAATGCTTCCACTTATCACAAAGCCTCCCTTGTACAGATGAAGAGGGAATGCTCCCATTTCCGTGCACCCTGGGGGGCTCTCTGAAACACCCCCGTTTTGCCCTGCCTTGCTGGCGCCCCGGAGCAGCCCGACTGAGCGGAACATCGGATTTGTTCCAGGTGCTGCTGGCTGCCAGTACATTGTAGGACTAACTTGCAAGGAATGTTCCCCTTGGCAGGCAGCCTCCTCCTGGCACCAGCGCCAAACGATATCAACCATAATTGTTGCTATTTATGATTTTTCTTGTTGTTTATATGAATCACTGCTAAGACAGCTAGGTTATCCCAAATCTTTGAACAACTTGTACAGTGGGAAGCCTGACAGTAGGTACAGGATAATAAAAATAATTTTGAATTGAATCTACAATTTTTTGAGCTGGGAGATGAAAGCATATGCAGCTTGAGCTTAGAGGTCCAAATCCGAGAACTGCTGAGTCTTAGGACTCCAGCATCAACACTGTCTGCTATGTGTCCTGGAAGAAGTTTCTTTAACATTTCTCTTGATTTTCTTTTAGTTACACTTTGCTTTGAAACTAATATAAGCAAGCAGGCCCACATGTAAATAAATATTCCAGCATTGAGAATGATATCACCTGTATGCAATGAGTCTGACTGCCTTAAACCCTGAGCTTCTTTGTGTGTGGATATAAATAAAAATGGTAATTCTGGTTTTGGCTGAAACTAACAATTAAAACATAACAGTGACCCTGTCCTTCTATTTAGCTTTTTCTGTATAAGCCAAATGCAAATATACCAAAGAATACATGAAATTCTTGAACTGGACACTGCTGTAAGTGCCCAGCACCTCTGATCTGGGTTTGCACTTCCAGAAACCCTGGTCATGCTCACTGTCACAGGCATTCTGGAAAGTGTTGAGTAAAACAGCTATGCATACACAGTAATTCTGGCATGTCCTAAAAGCAGGTGACTTTATTGTGCAAGTACAGTGTCATATGAATGCAAGCAGCTTTGATCAGGAAATCCCAAGCAGAAATATACTTGTCCTTTTCTCTGTCCTTTTTAGTTTACTCTAAAGCAGACAAAAAAAATCAATTTTCTGTAAAAGAGAGAACATTGTATGCAGGGTGCTGCTGTGTGGGGTTTTTGGATGCCTACCGTAACAGCACAGGCAAATAAATCTACTCCTTGGCGCTGTAGAATAACCTTCTGCAGCTGACATTACCTAGTAGAGACTTCTGTGGTAATACTTGAAGGATTCTATGAGTTCTAAACAAGGGGGTTTCTAAGTGTTTTTCTCTGCTTCTTGTGACTGACTGTGGGATAAAATAGTATACACCTCTTCTTGCATTTGCACAGTGTATTTAGTGCCTCTGCAATTATGTTATACAAATTACATTGCTCATTTAAACTTACATAAGTTACTGAGTGCTAATAATGCTCATGGCAGAGTTCAAGTTTTGCATTGCTTTTAGCTGCTACTATGCATTTAATTCTAAATGAAGTACTTCATATTTCACTTTGCAAATGAGAAGCACATGTCAAACATCACTGTTTATGATGACAAACTTATGAAATGTACTATTCAAGCAAAATACAATGCTCTTTTAAAGCTCTGGATCTATATAGTCAGAAGAGGGCAAATTCCAGTGTGGGCATATAATACAACAGCAGCTCTCCCCAAACATGCACATTTTCATCAGGTCACTCTAAGCTGTGTGAAGAAATGGGTTGTTAGTCAGTGTAACAGACAGACCACAGATGTGAAGCATCCGGAGACCCAAGAAAACAAGGCACCATGACTACATTATGCCATCAGAGATTATGCAGCTTGTACAGAAATAGAAGAGTTGGTGACTTGGAAACAAGAGGCAGAAGGTTTGAGCTGATTAGGCACACCCTACCCACACCAGTGCTTTCTGTTGCCTTCAGACTGGCATTGTGTCAGAGCAGGCCCAATATTTATCCTGTGCAGAAAGGCAGGATATAGCTTAGTACAAGGCCCAGAAAGAAGTGAAAAATTTTTGAGGTACACTGTCTAGGTGATTTGCTGAAAGGAAAGGGTATGGTAAATTTTTCACTGTCTCAAGCATAAGACTGAACTCTGGGGAAGCCACTAAGACACTCTGAATGCATACACTGGGACAGCAAGCAATCTCTCTGCATCATCAACAGAGTGCTATCACTGTGCGACCTCACTCACAGCATCCAAAGCAGCAGTCTTAGGCTCAGATTGCAAAAGAGGTACCAGCTCAGTTGTTTGCTGTCCTGACACAGCCACTTAAATGCACAGAATTATTTATGCTATCTTGTTTAATTTATTCCTAACTCCAGTTAGCACAGAACTCTGAAAACATGGTTTTGTGGAGGACAGATGAGATGCTTTATTAAGATGCAGTTGCAGTCGAGAGTCAAAGGACTCTGGTGTAATCCTACCTAGAAATTGTTGTGATACAACTGGGAAATTTTCATGTTTCATAAACATGAAGTAGAGAAACAAGAACCAGTCTGTTAGATTTGAGGCCATTCTGAATGAATGGATCTAGACATACTGATCTTTTAAATAGTAATCAACCACAAACTTGCTTTTAGTTGTTCAGGTTCCTCTTTCTTTTTTTAATCTTGATAATTCTTAGAAAACAGAACATAGCCGGGGAAGGGTGGCAGTGAAGTAGCAGTTCCTTTGGTAAATACTACACTGAAACATTATTTCTGTCTTTTCTAGCAAAGACAAGACTTCCCCAGGATTGAATAATTTTTTCCCAAACCTGTATTAATGTTTCCGTTAAATTACCATCTATGTTAAATTTCAGCAGTTATCTGGCTCATCCAGGAATGTGAGTCTTCTTCTTTCCCACTGCTGACAGCTTAGAGCTAAAACTCTTCCGTATTTTAATTACTGCAGATCTGTCAAAGTGCCAGCCATCTAATTATGACCAGTTTCGGATTTTGTAATTGTTACTTTAACTGTTTTGTCTTCAATTAACTTTCCTCTGCCCTGAAGCCAGTATTCAGCAGATCACAAAGTCTTGGCTGTGTGGCATCATGTATGGTCTGTTCAGGTGTATCTTTGTCCTTCATAAGAACAGACTTTCTGCTGCTTTAGGCCCTGGATATTCTCTGTTCATGGTTGTGACAGTTTTGAACACACCAGGAAGGCAGAGGTCAGAGCGATGATTTTGCTTTACTGATGTATTTCTCAAAAGCCATCCAAATGCCATAGTGATGGATGGCTTTGGAATACATATTTGAGCTTATAAACTTGCAATTGAAGAACCTGTCCGTTATGTCAGAGCAAGAGAGAAGTCTTAGAAACCAATGGTAGAAAGCCTGAACTACCCACAAGCAGTATTTTGGCGCACTGTCATTTCTCACTTCCGCCTCTCATACAGGTAGTAGCTCCTAGTGACCAAACTGTAACAGAACATTCTTTTGAATTTTTTTTTTCAATTTTGTTCTTTCTTGAACTATTCTGTTCTTTATAGAACTCTGACCATATCCTTTTCCTAAGCTTTTTCTCTAACGTCAATTCTCTTTGCATCATGTCTCACAATATCTGACCTGAAGTCAATGGGGATGCAAAATCTGAAGTTCATTGATGCTAAAGTATTAGATTCATTGGTGCCAAAGGTTAGAGCTGGAAAGTGAACGAAGAAGGTCAAAATTACTAAATGTTGTCTACACAAGACTACTGTCTTGTACATAGCTATTCTCATTTTACTGTAAAATTACTTACATCAGAAGTGCAACTCTTGCATTGGTTATTGTTGCAGGCCACAGGGTTGCTGCTGCTTGTTTCCATCTCACAACCAATTAAACAGAAGGAAAAAGAAAACAGGCAGGATACAGACTAACCTAAATTTCTTAGCTTTCTGTTCAAAGTTGAATTCCAGATCATTATTTTGACAAGCACTGCTGAAATTGGGTAGGTTTACTGCAGTACTGTGGAGCTGACTTCATTCTATTGCACTTGCTTGCCATAAATTGTAGCTTTCTCTAATCTAATGCCTTTGTAATTGTACTGATAATGCTGCTGGCCTGTTGGGGACACTTCATAAAGAGCATCTGTTGCAGGAGTCTCCACAAACAGGGCGTAGCACAGGTGGCTTTATGATCGTTAGTATCTAGCGGTTTTAGCAACCCACCTGACTACATTTTGCTCTTTACGAATTTATTTTTAATTAGACGTCTTTTAAATCTTTTATAGCTCTTGATGATTTGGGAGCTTTCTGCACTTTAAACTCTCAAACTATAGTCTAGCAGGTAGCAATAGCACTTAAAAGCATTTTTAGAGCATGGATTACAAGGCACAGAATTCCAGCCTAGAGCAGCTGGCTGATAAATTACAGTGCACACTAATCAGCATGTCATGGTGGAGGATTTACATGGTCGATAGCAAGTGCCAGCCAATTATAAAGCGAATACATCACTATTTCTGTCTTTTCAACCAGAACACTATCTGTATAGTAATTTACTTCTGCACCCACTAAGCTGTAATTTCCTAGTCATCTGGAGAAAGATGCAATTACCAATAGGGAGAGTGATTCTGAGGGGAGAAATCTGAGTGCGCTTGGACATTGTAAGCTGAAAAATTTTAAAATCTTGTTCATAGCTCAGCTTTAGGAAATACATTTTTAACTTGATTAGGAGATACTGCTTTTTCCATTTGTGAGGTGGCACAGTAAGTGTAAGAAGTGACATTGTCTTCCAGATCCTCAGAATCAAGTTATGATGTGCTCACTGTCTGAGTAGGTGCTTAGTGCTTGTAGAAGAATCTCTGCTTCCATTTCATACAGAAAGCCAAGCATCAGACAGCATGGAAGTGTGTGTGGCACATCACTCTGTGTGTGCCTGCATACAGATGTCAAATTAAAGTAGGTAGATAAGGACAGGAAAGATGACTAACAAAAACCAACTAACAGTTGAACAGAGCTGTAGATTGTGGGTTTTCCTCATGATTTTTATTGTTCACCAATGGCTAAAGATTTCTTGCTGTGTGAGGTGTTAGTCTTGGCAAAAAAAGAATAGAATTCCTATAGGTCTTTAGTTGTTGGATGTTCTCGGAGTACTGGTGCATCTTATCACCTTCACTTCTGGTTGTAGGAAAAAGGCAGAGCTCTAGTATTTGGCTCTGATTTTGTATTTTGTGTGGTAATGGGCCATTGTGTTCTTCAGCCACTCAGCAGGGTAATACTAATTCTGGATGACTGATGAGCAATGTTAGCTCATTTAGCTAAGTTTACAATGACTTTACACTGAGCTGGGGCTTTCTAGGCATCGGTAGAACTCCTTTTTGTTTCTGCCTTGTGTACATGCTGCTAGGCAGCAGCAGCAGCACCAAATTTCAGATCTAAACCTGCACTGACCGAAGAACAATTGAGGAATCAAAGTCTGAAAGGGGAAATGTTTCCGTTTCTGAGAAATTTTCACTGCCTCCTTAGATGATCAATTAGGTAAAATTGTGTTTGTGTTGGTTCTCAAAATTTCAGCATATGCTTCTGTTACGTGCATCTATACTGCTGATGAGACATTAGCTTGTAAGGAAATGACTAAGCCATAGTGTGGCTAGTTGATAGCTGTGGTTAAAGATGGTACTGGGTGGCTGTGAATTTATGGAAACATAGCATACTGCTGAGCCCATTGTGGCTGGGGCTTACTAGTCAAGGAGGACAGTATGTGTCAATCCACAGAAGGAAGCAGAACAAAGGGATGTTCATGAGATCTACTCTGTTTCTAAAAAAGAATCTTAATTGACATTTCATTTGTCTGACCTTGCCTTCGCTTGCCTTCATTTTGAAATCTTTCTGTCACAATGAATGGGGGCTCCCAGTAAAATCCACTCCCTAACTGTTGACACAGACACATTTGTTTTAGACTTTTTGATTTTTTGTTTATGCTGACTTAAGCCTGGATCCTTAAGCAATAGCTACACAATGGCGCTGGAGGAGAAAAAATGAATGTACTTCAACAGAGACAAGTGCTGGCCTCTTACTACTCAAAATTATGAGAATTTTCTTATTTAAGGAATGAGTCACACCACAGTGACACAAGTTACTTGCTCAGCTCAGTGGTTCAGCTGATACTATGTCTGATTTTGAGTATGCATGTGTTACAATGTCTAATTTAGAGAAAAACAGCATAACACTCACTTATGTATAGGAAATTATTTATGAGCTAGTGGTACTGTGGAGCCTGATTTGAGCTTCCAGGAATGCCCTCTGACTTCAAGGACTAGAAATACTTGCAAACGTAATTAATAAAAAATTATTTGGAAGCATGGATGGAGATGAGACAGAGGAGCACTATAAAATTTACTTCAAATCAACATTCCACCTCCGCCTTTGTAATTAGACTCTCCTTAAAGCTGAGTCCATGGAATCAATGTCACTTGTCTCATAGGGACCTTCAGCAATCCCGAGAGATTGCTTTGGGGTTAGCTAAAAAATGTTCTTGCATTATTTACCGATGACTCATTTGTAACCATCTGCCACTCCTCTTCCTTGAGTAAATATTGGCAAATGTTGTTGCTGCAAAAACAACATTCAGCTCTATATCACAGCTTTCTCAGATACTGCCACAATGGCTGTGCCAGGATAAGGCAAAGAGCTTATCTGGAAGCTGTAAAAACCATCTGGGGCTTTCTCACGTAATGCCAGTCAGAGTAACCCTAAAGCTGTGCCATCTGATGATGGGAAAATCAGGACTGAGGTCAGGAAATAACAAAGATCTATCCCTCAGTCGTTTCAGCTGTGCCAGAGGACCTGATCACTTTTACCTTAGCTAAGTACAGTCTTCTGGCTTGAAGAAAAGAGCAAGGGCAGATGATGGTTCTGTGAAATCCATTGGGGTTCTCATCTCTGGGGAAACTTTTGGATGCTAGTGATGCCTAGTGTTCTCGCTTTCTTCAGCAGGACCATGAAAGAGAAAAGATCCCTCATATATATATATGTGTATTACTTTCATGCTGTGACATGCAGTTGTATCTAATTTCCGTGCTTTCAGCTTCTCTTTCATCTTCACTGTAGAACTGTGAAATCCTCTGTGACCTGGTGCTGTACAGATTATTCAAAAAGTGGCATCTTGGTATAGAACAGCAGACAGTACTTTTTTCCTACTTTTAGAGTAGGAAACGGAGTCAGTCTGTTTTTTAAAAATTGCAGAATATCTTTCTTGCATTAGAAATCAGTGATCCAAAATTATATCTTCATTGATTTGGCACTTATCAGCTTTCCAAATAAGACATTATAAGATCCTTAATGGCTGTATTTTTGAGGTTTAGTAGTGGACTGACTCCTTCTGTTTGCTTTCAAGGTAACCTTTCATGTTTGCTACATTTTCAGAACACTTTGAATATATGCCCAAAAACCACCAAAGACACTCATCCTGCCTTATCTAACTTTAAAGGCTATTTCAGTCATCCTTTCCTGAGCAAGTGAGGTTGTTGTAAGGGGATGATTTGTGTAAGTGTCTTTCTTCCCTCTACATTGGTAGTTAGGCAATGCATACCCAGTACTGTGCAATGCAGCATGGAGGTGCCCTGCTAAGTCCGGGCAATTCAGCTTGGCTACCAGAAGTATGGTTGCATGATTGTGTGTGTGGCTTCACCTCAGCTAAAATTCTCAACTTCATCTTTGGCCTGGTCATGCTGAATAGAGTGTCAGTAGTGTGAAATGCTGCCTAGCCAACAAGAAGAAAAAAAATACATTACTCTTCCATATTTTGTATTCTAATGGTAGGTGTTGGGTCCTTGCAAGCTGGCTTTTCAACAAAGAAGAAACCAGTGATGTGGAAGTCTGCTACATCCTTCTTGCTACATGCAGGCCTAGAAAACAAGCTTTTCTTCTAAGACTTCAAACTTGCTTGCACATGAAGAGAAAAGGTTCTTAAGAGACAGCAGTGATATTCCTGGGTAATATGTAGATCTAGTTTGTGGAAATTAGATCTTTGGTAACATTATTGAGTAGTATGAAAATTCTGAGAAACAGGCAGAAGGGGATATTTGAAGACAGAGTTACAGCCTGTTGGTTGACTGCAGCTTGAAAAGTAGGGCTACTAACACAGTGTGTGGAAAAGCCCCGTTTAAAACCATGCTCTGCCTGATTTAGAGTAATGTAGGATGAAAATCCACAGTAAATACTCATAATCCATATTCAAATATTAGAGCAGGGACTTGTATCAGATAACCCTTGTGTTATGAAAGTATTCAAAGTCTTTGCCTGCTTTCATTGCAAAGGGAAAATTACACTAATTTTGGGAGCTTGAAAAATTCTTCAGGACAGACTTAAGATATGCTTGTCTAGTTCTATGTTCCTGTTATTGTGGTGCAGCATGTGAAAGTGAAATGCAAATGTTAGCAATATTATAACCACTAAGGTTTCTCTTCTGTTTGCTTAGGCTTCCCTGTGGGTGATCTTTAAAATGCATTACATCACAAACATAGTTATGCAGAGCTCAAGTATGTTAATATTGTGCAGACTTCTGTATCTCTTCATCTCTTCTCTCCCCTCCCCCATCATCCTGTAAAATCATGAGCTTTCCTTTGTTTTGATTAAGGAAACACCTAAGTCATGATTTTTCTTTGCAACCATGAGGGATACAATTTTTCTTGTAAATGAAAGCTTAAATCCCTTTTTAAGCAAAACTCCAGTTATCATTACAAGTTCTCGTAGCTTTTGTTGTCCTGCTCTAGAATGAATGGTATTATTCCTAACTGAACACACTGTTAAATACCATTGGTGCTTTCTTCAGTGCTAGAAACTCACAGAAAACTATCTAGCTTGTTCTGCAGTACAGGCTCTTGGTGACTAGGCTGCTTGTTTTAAACCAAGTCTTACCTGTGACCCTGAGAGAGATGCTGAGGTGAAGGAAGACAAGAACATGGCAGGTTCAAGCTTCATATCCCTACATCCGGAGAATGGTAAGTGAAATGGGGAGCTAATTTTAAAGTTATTTTCTATACTTGACACACCAGCCCCAGCTGAGAAACGTTAATTGCAGTTGATTTAATTGCTGTGCCATGATCTTTCCCAGTACAATAATAAGCATTTAGCAGCTTGGTGACACCAGGACAAAGTTATCTTAAGAAGCACTCTGTGGTTTTATTTATCAGTATCAGGGATGCAGAAGCACCCTTTGGCCTCTTTGTGTACAAATAATAGGAAAAAACTACCACATTTTTGCTGCAAATTGTCTTCTGATGTCAACACGTACCTGCTCTGTAAGTACACAGGCTTGCATCATAGTTATTTCTCAAAGCTATCATTATTCTCCTAATTCCACTTAGATCGATGTCGGCCAAAGGAAGAGTTGAAGATAGCTTTCACAGTGGGAGGTCGCTTTGATTGTTGGTATTTGCAACCAGTCATCGAGTAGTGTACTAAAAGCTTGTAGTCTTGTAGTTGCACATGGGAATGACCACTCACAAAACCTAATTCCTCATTCCTTTTGGTTTATAAAGCTTTTGGCTTGTTTCTTAATTTAAAAAATATTGATAATGGCTGACTGGGAGTGTCAGAATGTTTTTATATGAACATCTATCTTCACAAGCAGTGTGCCATTTTTTAATGCATTGACTGCCCTTACAGATTCCAAATGGAGACTCATCTCCATGCCCATTTCCTTTGTGTTGGAATTACCTGTTTTAATTAGTCTAAATGCCTGGAGAGTCTTAGTCTTCGTATACCACTAAGCTTGTTTTCCTTCTGAACGTACAAGCAATCATCTAGGTACAGAATATATGACACTGCAATATTGTTCATCTGGCCTGGTAGAGCAGCTTTTGCAACAACTTCAATTAAGGCATCAGTTTTAGGCTATGCTGCTGATAATAAATTCCCCATTTAATAGAAGTTATGCTTTGATGGTTTTTCACATGTCATTTTAATTAATCAGTATAAGTGCTAGTGAAACAATCTAGTGGTTTGAGCCATAGAAAATAACTACCTTCTGCTAAGTACTATGCAAGGAAGAGTAACAGTACTTACTAGATGGATGCATAAATTAACCTGGCTTCCCTGGGTTTACAGTTTTTTTGTTTTGTATTTTCATTAGTCCTAGGAAGCTATCACAAAATGAAGTAAAACTACTAAAAGCGTGGAAGTCTAATGCAAAATGTTAATGCTTAAATTGCTTAATTACAGTCAATAAAGGATGTGATTTTGTAAGTATGATTAGTTCTTATTGAAGTCTTCCACGATGCCTTGAAAAGGGAGTCACTGCTAAAGCTAAGAACCTACACAAAATGTAGTCCTTTGCTTCCGTCATGGCTTTGAGAAACAGAGGAGGCAAGTTGTCTGGCTTTTGCATGATGCACGGGTCTTCCACTCTCGGTGGACATCAGTTTCAGAAGCAAAGGTGGGACCACAGGCTTTCCTCCTTCTGTCAGTGACTGAGCTGCATTTGCCGCTTGGAGCAGGGCAAGTTGTGGCCAAGCTGGTGACTAGTCACCAGTCCACATGAAGCTGGCAGTGTTGGCTGTTTGCTTCTGGTAGTCTTTTGAGTGCAAGCACTGTCTAATTAGACATGGAGAGATTTGTTGAATTATCTCCCCTTTGCTCACTTGGTCGATGCTCGGAGCATGAATCTTTTAACAGATACTGATGCTGACTCATGGGACTGTAGCTGATGAGGGAGAAGGTTGTGCATCTGGCATGCTCAAGGTCATGTCATGGATTCACATGTTTGTGGGAAAGTGCAGAGCTGCTAGGCAGCTGCCCAGAAAATGTGCATTGCTGCCATGTCTCCTCCTTCTGAACTCCCATGAACAAAGCACAGCAAAGAGCTAGAGGAAAATCCCAGCACTGCAAATACATGACATGCAGACTCTGTAGCAGAAGTGGGAAAGTGAGTAAGCTGACGTCTAACTGAGGAAGTCATATGCTCAGAGCAAGAAGACTTGACACGTTGAAGTGAAGAAAGCCCCAGAGGGGCTCTTCAGAGAAAGAGTAATATTGCTACAGCAGTCCAGCTCCTTCTCAGCCTCTTGCTAGAGCTGCAGGCTAGCCTTGAAACTATGACTTGCAAATGTTTGCAAAATATAAACTGCATAGGAAGTTCATACTTGTGCATTTTGTAGTGTCTTGAATCTCGCGACTAAGCATTGTTTTTGCAGGCATTTGATCTCACTGAGATATATTTCTATTTCATGACAATCTGGACTTTAGGGTAAGATAAATTTGCCAGATTCTGCCTCTGGAATAAGTACTTGGTTGCCTGTGAGATTCAATGGGAGCTGCTGGCATTTGGGCTTGATTCTGGAAAATATTTAAAGTCCTGCTGTTTTATTCATTAGGACATAATCTAGACAAACAGATTTTGCAGAAGATTTTTTTTTTTAATGTAGGACTCTTTAGCATGTAGTTTATTCTTGGTAAAATAGTGTTTGAAAAATGATGTGCAACATAAATACCATTTCTGAATTTGCCTCCAGCTGAGGGAAGACACATGCAGAGGAAATGGAAAAAGACGCATAATGAGAAATCTGACATTTACTTACTCTCTTCCTGGGTGCATGCTCTTTTACTCAAGAGAGGCCCATAAATAATAGATTTTTAAAAACTTTAACTTACATTTTTTAAACATTTAACTTAAAACACCAGTGCATTTGAATAAATACGTTTAGCCATTCCTTTCCGACTAACAACTGCCATGGCGTTTGGTTCCTCAGCACTGTGCTGTTAAAGAAATTGCAGGCTAATCTATTCTACACCTACCTGAGTTTTGTCAGTTCCAAGCAGTCAAGGAAGTCCTACAGCTTAGTTTTATTCCTCTCTTGTCACAGAGGCAGAGAAATAGCCCTGCTGCTAGTCTTGTTCAATGATAAAATTGCCCTTGAGTCTTATTAATATAATGAATTAGTATGTTCTCCTGAACTGGCATGTTTCATGTTCTTAGTCTCTGCTTCCTAGGAAGACACTACTATTTAGGAATCCAATCTATCCAGCAATGTAAAATGAAGTGATTTCCCCCTCCCCTTTACATCTTTTTCTAGCTATGGAGTATTCCAAGCAGCATTCTAAATTATTCAAGACTCTGTAGCCTGTGGAATTTTCAGTCTGTTGGAAACAGCTGAAAAATAGAAACCACATGGTCCACTGGCTCTGCATACAAGAGTCTGCATTTTAAACCAGAGCTGCTGCATACACTGTGGCTTGTGCCTATGTCGTTTGGTGTTGACATTTGCATTATGATGAGGGGAGTTATTCAAAGCCAAATTACTATTCAGGGTGCTAGTGTGAAAAAATGAAAATGAGATTGCTAGAGGGGAAAATATATGCAACAGTTTGTATAGTTAGAAAAGAAAATCGGGTTCATTTGCTGCAGCATTTGCTTTCCTCTTTAGCAAAGTTTAACCCCTTTACAACAGCTAAAATAAAGCTGTGACATGTTTCTCGACAAAATGCAAGTGTTTTCTATGTGCATTTTTAACTGGCGTAGTTATGTTGTTTATGGACCTAATGTGAAAGTGTCCTGTAGGTTAGTAAATACTTGGTTTAGACACGCGTCTACAACTTATTGGAACAGTGGGAAAAATTTGCATCAAAAAGTAAAATATGGCAAAAAATCACTTTTCCTCTTATTATAAGCATTGAACACACTGATTTTTTTTCTTGTTGTTGCATATGTAAAATCTCCTCCTTCAGTGAATACATTTTGATCTTCAGTGAACTAGGCCTGTGCATTGTGAATATTGACACATCCTGTATTGTAAACAATAGTTTGGGATATTAATTTCTGTTCCTAAAAAAATTTTCTTCCTTACTAACGAAGATAGTCTGACTTGTGAATACTGAAATGTAGTATTAGAACAAGCAATTGGTTTCTACAAGTTTGTGCTAGTTTGTACCTGCTTTATAAGTAGGGTCCCAACATTCTCTAGCTACCCAGCCATTAGAGGTCCTAATAAAACTTTTGGAAAGTTATCCTTGCCTCGTACCCTATCTCTGCAGAGCTTTAGAAAAAGAAAAGAAACATCTATAGATTATAGATTCCTTCCTACACTTAAAAATTGTCTACAATAGCCATAAATTTAAGAGGTTCTCTGTAAATCTTGGTCAGAAATCCAGGTTTGTGTATCATATCCTGCCCATGAAATAGGCTATTTGAAGCACATTGCTGTTTTACAGCTCATTGGCAGAGCAAAATTTGCACCCATTCTTGAAAGGTTTATGCCAAAGTGTAGCTCTAGCCCAATTTGCTGCCTCTGAGTCCCCCTTCAGTTTTCTTATATTGTCTGTCCAGTTAGTTTACAAAGTGGCTTCAGTATCTCAGGTCTGGGGCGGTGATAGGGTTCCCATTTAATTTCTTTACTTCATTCATTGTACACCAGATCCAACATTGGCGTATGAACACATTTGAAATGTATGCTAAATAAGCTGTAGACACTTGCCTTTCTCCTTGAAGGCTGTTGGCTTGCCTGCAGTTTAGCTTCACTTACCTGTCTTTTAACTGGTGGCAATAACAGCTTTTACGTGTGATTACAGGAGCTCACGAAATTCCTTATTGACCAAAGAGATGACTGTAAGGAAACAATGAAGAACCAGAAATTCAAATTTAAGACCTGAGACAAATTGACTAATGCTTTAAAGGCTGACTTTACTTTCATTAGTGTTGGGTTCGTTGATTTATTGAGTCTTTATTTAAACAAACATAAAGCCCTGAACTGAGTTGTTTCTTTTCCAGCAAGGTGTACGTTTTTATCAATGTAAATTCACAACAGGAGAAAGAAATTAATTGTTATAATTCTCTGATTACTTGAGAAAGGATTATAATAAGAAGTCACTTGTTTTTTTTGATAAAATAAAAGACAGTGAAGAACGGGATTTTTAAAAAAAAACCTTCTCTTCATGGCATGTAGTACCTTTTCTTCTAATGGAATTCTGCATTTTCTTATAGTATGGAAATCTACTCTATATATATTTGCATGATGTGCCCTTTATGAGTAAAGGTAGAAATACTTATGCAGTGAATAGAGAAATGTTGCAACTGTTAAACCTATTTTTGGAAATGGACAAACACAAAAGTAGAAAGGAGACAGAGAAGTTAGAGTAGGCTCTGTGCTGAAGAGACGAGGAGTACATCCAAAAAGTACAGGAGATATGCCACTGGCTCTTGCAGTGTCTGTAATTGCTCTTAGACCAAACATCCAATGCTGAGGTTTGAGAACGGAATGTTTGATAGCTGAATCATGATGTATCTGCACTGTCTTGCAAAAGATCCGAAGAAGTTGTCAGCTATGGAAGTGCTATGAAGACACAATACTCTTTCATTTCAGAGAACTGGAAAACCATGAGCTGACCATGATAAAAGACACCAATACATGAATTAACCTACGGGAGCCAGTACGTGTGTGTATGCACTAAGGTGCAGAATTCTGACTTCATACATACCAGTTCTCTGCACCGTATTCAATGCCCCAGCGATACATGTTAAATATCCCCCATTGCTGCAGCTTTAATAAGCTTCTCGCAGATACTGGAAGGCTGCCGTGCAGAGCGCAGCCTGGGCAGTAACTGTTGGAGCTTCTTCAATAAACTTCGTTCTCCAGCAGGGCCCGGAAAATATGGCGATCTAATCCCCATCTTTTGCATGAAAGATTTTACCTGTGTAATGCCAACTTGAGTTTATGTAGCATATGTTAATAGATCAACTGCCTCTTGTTGAGGAAATTAATTGCTTGACTGTTACCTTTCATTTAATTTGTAACTGAATGCTTTAGAGAAATTTCTTCTACACTAAATTGTCTTCACATTTTCAATCAGAATTTATCCTTTAAGCAAAAAAGATCTACTTACTTATCCTTGGCGTCTCAACCACCTGTGTTTGCAAAAGAGATTGATTCTAGAAATAATTTTGAAAATTACTGAAGATTATGAAAATTATCTACCTCCTCCTTTAACTGCTGATTCAATGCTGATTGCCACAGCTTAATCTCCTTTGCTTTCAAAACATGGTATATCATATACTTGTGGCAGAAATTACTATAAACGGAATGAGCAATTTGGCATCATTTTAGAATGTAACTGATCCATAATGAAGATCAACAGTAACCTGGAAACTGGGTGATTTTTGTGTGCTGTGCACTTGTAATAGTCTAAGAGAGTATGTAACAAACCTATTTAAAAGTTATAGAACCAGTTTCTGATGTGGGTAAGTAATTTGTGAGAAATGCAGAATATCTCAGGCATTCTGACTGATGTCATGTTTGATATTTGCAGAATGAGATTAAATAAGTGTTCAGTTTTGATCTGGAAAAGTAGCATTTGCTTCTTTAAGCAATATTGAGTTCTGTTCATATGTCAAGAAGAAAATAATCTTTGAAGTGCTCTTTAATGGAATGATGAACGAGGATTTTTTCTCTTTGCCCTATATTTCGTATTTCCCTTATAGAAATTTATTTTAAAAAATAATGTCAATTTGATAAATTATAGCTTGAAAAAGTTTCTTGACCTTACAGTGTATGTTTTCCAGTCACAGGTGTTTTGACAACTTTGTATTTCCCAGATGCAGGATCATAAGGATTCCTGAAGTTCAGGTCATGGGCTTCATAAAATTTGGCAACAAATGATGACACAGATGAGAAACCTATAGCAAAAGGGTGTGCAGACTTATTTATTAACCATATGCAAGTGCTTTCTGGCTGGATGTTCTGTTAATCTTTATGTTACACCTATTTTGATATTGGAATGCCATTTTTACTTTCAGAATGGGACAACTTCTTGAAGAAACTGATAAGACTTGTCTTTTTAGCTGTGCATTGGTGCCTGAATAGATTAGAATAATTGCTCAGTGTAAGATCAGCTCTATTCTGAAAATGTTCATACTCCTCTGATGGAAGTGCACTGTCAAAAGCCATTTGACAGTACTTTGCTTCCCTACCTGAGCATGTTGGATGTCAGATGCAAAGACCCATGAAAAATAAATTACAAAATAACTTTTGGCTACTACCTGAGAATGTCTGCATTACTGTCAGCAGGCAAGGACTGAGTTCCCCAAGCACCTGTAGAAACTTTGCGGGTGTTGTCTTGAAGTTAAAGCTTTCAGCATCCAAAATCCAAGAGATTAAACCAATTCAAAGTAAATTACAGTATGTCGTTGTAACTCGGGTACAACAAAGTACTTGTCTCTGTGCGTAGCATGTAACAGAAGTGCTCTGGAGAAAGCTGGCCGAGTGTAGTGCCGTGTTTGGGTGCCACCTTCAGCCTCACCAGTGTCCCCACCTGAGGAGCCGTAACGCTTCACAGCTCAGGCTAGAGCACTGAGCTGGCTCATGCTTAGACGTGGCCACACGGCCTGAGGTTAATATTTTCATGATAATATGAAAAGTAACCTGCTCATAAGCGGGGGTTACAGCCTCACATGACTGCGGGTGTCTGGGGTGTCCCGGGCGAAAGGCGCTCTCCCCTCCCCTCCCCTCCCCGCAGGCTTTGTACGACAGCGCGCGCCCCGGCCTGCGCTGCCCGGCTCGGCCCTCGCACGCCCAGGCGGCCCCGCCGCCCCCGGGCCCCGCCGCCCCCGGGCCCCGCCGCCCCCGGGCCCCGCCGCCCCCGGGCCCCGCCGCCCCCGGGCCCCGCCGCCCCCGGGCCCCGCCGCCCCCGGGCCCCGCCGCCGCGAAGCGCGGGCGCCCCCAGCGGAGCTCGGCGGAGGGGGATGCTCCCAGCAAATGCGCTGAAGTGGCAGCGGCTGGCGGGCACGCTTTAATGATGCTGCGCTTTAGAGCGGCTCAGGGGAAGATCACTGTCATCACTCCCACTTAAAGCAATTATAGCTGTTACTCTTCTTAGGCAAGACTTACTATACTCGTGTTTGCTCGTATTTTGTGTTCCAGTTTATCTTTGCCCACGCTGTTTTAGGCGAATGTCCTAGGTTACAGTGTAAAATGTGCCAAAAGGAAAAAAAAAAAAGTATTCTATTACCATCTTCAGGAGCTGTTGAGACCAGGTGGGGCGGCGCTCCCTGCCTCCCCCCTCTGGACTATCTCCTGTTAATGGGCACAACAATGCCTTATCGCCTGACCCATCGATAACTCGCTCCTGGACTATCTCCTGTTAATGGCCCATCAAGGAACTGCCTCACGACTCCCCATCCCATTGTGAGATGCTCCGCCCGGGGGGAAGGAGCCAAGCAGTCCATGCCAAATAAAAACCTGAGATCTCCAACACCCTAGCAGCCTTCTTCCACTGGATTCCCAGAGGAGTTTTCCCCCCCCCACTGGAGTTCCAGAGGACAAGAGCTACCTACCTACCACTGGACCTTCGGAGGAAGACCAGACTCTTTTACGTTATTGCTGCTTCCACAGAACTACATCCATCGCTTCAGGAGGACTGCAGCCAGCATCTTATCGGACTGCTACTGCCACCCTAACAGGGTGTCAGGTTGTATTCCTGACTCTGTCTGTGTAAACCAGTGGGTTGTTTGTTTTTTCCCTGCCTTGTGTTTTATATATATATATATATAAGTAAAGAACTGTTATTCCTATTCCCCATATCTTTGCCTGAAGGCCCGTTAATTTCAAAATTATAATAATTTGGAGGGAAGGGGGTTGCACTTTCCATTTCAAGGGAGGCTCCTGCCTTCCTCCACAGACACCTGTCTTTCAAACCAAGACAGCGAAGTCACCCATTGTTGGAGGAAAACAGCGATGTGCTGTGCTGCGCTTTTGCAATTTGTGTTGGAACACCTTTCCCACTGTTTCCAGGCCTTCCTGTGAGCGTGCCGTGAAATAACTGCCCTTTTTTTGATGTTCACGAAGGCTTTGTTGTGACAAAGGATCCTCGTAAGGGCAGCATTCTGGCTCTTCTGCTGCCGTGAAGTGCGCTGGCGTTGCCTGAAATCTGGGGAAGTCGGGAAGATGCAAGATTATCAATGTCAGTGAGGAACCACAGCCAGGTTTGTCAGGGTCGCAGTAAGAAGTGCGGAGTTATGTACGTGAATGGCTGAGTACCTCCTGTTTATCCCCTGCTAACCTTTTCATGAGCACTGAGGTGAAAGGGGAGCAAAGGCCATGCTGTAAATAAAATCGCTTCCGTGTGATTGACGTGCAGAAGCTCGGTAAATCGACGGTGCGTCGGCTGGCAGCGAAGCATCGGCTTTCCTGAGGCTGCCGCCCCATCTAGTGGCAGTGTCGTGCCTTGGGCACCGTGACGGGGAACGAGATGCCCGCTCCCCACAGCAGCTGGGTTACCGATTGCAGGCACGTAGCTTAAAAATAGATCTGAACAAAAGCAAGCAAGTGCGATCCATCCAAGTTTGAGCGTGTCAAGGCCAATCAATGAAAGACATCCTTACTTTTTCTTCAGATGTTCATAAATGTTTTAATAGAGCCTAGTGGAGTTTAAAGACAGGGAAGCTGCCCTATCTGCTAGGAGCTTTGTGGGTGTGAGATTGTTTCCTGTAAAATAAGAGATGAAGCTGGCCCAAACAAGTAGGACGAAATCTGGAAATAAGAATTCAATTGCTTTTGTAGATGATTCACTTATAAAGGCATCTTTTGGTGGGTGGGCGCTTTCCTCAGTGCTGTTTTTACATTCTCCCTTTAAAACATAATTTCCCTGATAGCTCACAAATCTCCAAATTGATGTGGTTACTCATATCTTTGATCTGAGGGCTTTTAAATTTCGTTTCTATTGCTGAATCTGTATAAAGATGTCTTGATGCATCTTTGTTTTCAAAGCGAGATTCTGGAACTAAAGATAGAAGAGAACAGTTCTGTTTGGCAGCAGTTTTGTTAATAGGAAAAATGAGCTGTTGGCTTCTGTGCAGTGATGCCAACAACATGGCTGGGGTACTGGTAACTTTCTAAGTAAGAAAGCTCATACAGAAATGCTCTTTGCCATTTGAAGAGCCCACAGACTGTAATTTTAGTTGTAGTGGCTGGTCAAGCATAACAGATACCCAAACAATGAAAAAACAATAATTAAATAGCATCTGATCTTGATTGTTCCTATAGAACTAGGGTGTACCAGCAGCTATGTCTGTTTTCTCAGGCTGTTGAATGCAGGAGCTCAAATGCTGGAGATTTGCAGGAACCTTTGATGTTAAGTTGATGAAATACATCATATGTGTATGTAAAAACTTCAGCCTTTGTCGTGAATGATTTGCAGGAAAAAATGTAACAGAAAAGCTCACGTATTTGTAATATTCAGACCTCGTTACCACACAGTCTTGGTAGCTCTGAAATTGTCAAACAGGGAAAGATGATTAACTTATTTAAACCAATGTAGGCAAAACTATAAAATGTCATTAAACCTGTATGTCTTATACTGACACAAAGTCTATCAGCACAAATGCCAGCATAGGTATGTATAGCCTGGCGCTTTTGTGTATTTTCACTAAGATACTGTGTCTAGTTCCTGAGAGGTCTTCGAACGTTACTGCCTCCTGACATTTTCAGTGCTGCAATTAATAATAAATATTTTTGTTATTATTGCCAAGTTTATTGATTTAAAAGACTGATGACATAGATCACAGTCAGGTGGCAAACTTTATTTTTAAGCTTTGTGATTGAGAGCACTCCTAAACTAGCAGCCTTGGGAGGCTGGAATCCACCATCTCTTTATCTCCTTCCCACCATTTGTCAGCTTATATGTTTGACAGCTCTGTTGCCTCTGGTCAGTATTTTTCCTGTCCATGTGATTGTTTTCATGCTTGAGGAGGACATATGTGTATTTTAAGACTAGAATATGACTGTAAAAACAAAAATTAATCCAAAATTTTTAGAGCAGAGCTAGTAGATTGTATAATTCCCCCCCTAAATGTTCTGAAAGTCCCTTCAATGTAGTTTTAAGGATGAGTCAAATTGACCATCTAAAAATATTTTCATAGCCTGGTTTCAGCTACAGAATATGATAATTTTTTCTGATTTGCCTCCCCAGGTAATAAACAAAGGCGCTCTTGATACTGTGTGTCTTAAAATAAGCCTATTGTAAATAAAGGATACAGTTAATGTAAGACAGAAGTGTTCTTAGACGCCAAAAGACTTAATATGCAGGATAAACCTACTTGCAGGGTTTTTAGAATAAAATGAGTTGTTCTGGAAAAAAAGATTCAAATGTATTTGTTTACATCTGGTTTGAAATTAAATTAGCAGTCTTTTGTTCTTAAAGGTGGTACATAAAATGTGATGGCTGTGATCAAATACACTTGATCCCAAATGCAAGGGAAATGAAACCTCCAAGCTTAGATTCAGTCTCTCCAGTGATCCTCTATACTTTAAATATTTCTTTTGTTCCCAGTCTTCACATGATAAACTCAATGAAAATTTCTACTCCACGTTTTAAAGGGATTCTTCCACCTCAATTTCCGCCCCTGTGCTCAATCTGGCAAAGTCAAATCAAACGAACAAGGGTGCCCAGGACGTATTCTGTGAAGAATCACAGTTGTAAAATGACAGCTAAGATCCTTCGAGAAATAAAGCAGAGGCTGTTAACCACATCAGGAGGTAAATATGTCTTCCCGCTTGAGTGACAGCACTTGAATTCTGTTGCTGATTTAAGTCTGGTAGTTTCTCTCATTTTTCTGGAAGATTATTAGTCAGAATCACTTCTAAGGCAAATCAATTCATTTTTGAGTGGCAGCTGCTTAAAGCTGTTTGTTGTCCTGCAGTGTTGGCTCAGATTCTGGCTAGCAAGTTATGGAGCAAAATACAACTGAGATGGTCAAGGGTACCTGTTCAAGGCAGTTTTTCATGTGGCTGGGGCTGCTATTAATATAGCTTGTAAGCATGTTTAAAAGTAGAAAAGTTACCCAACCACACCAATTTGCCATGTGTCAGACTTTGCAGGTGCATTTGAA
The DNA here is from genome assembly GCF_034619465.1 of Leptosomus discolor. Classification (NCBI taxonomy): domain Eukaryota; kingdom Metazoa; phylum Chordata; class Aves; order Leptosomiformes; family Leptosomidae; genus Leptosomus; species Leptosomus discolor. The sequence continues at coordinate 24,317,143 of NC_141396.1, read as the reverse complement.
GATGAAGGAGTTTGAACATTAGTAAAGATTTTTATCATGGGTGCTGATGTGCTGTAGTAATGCCAAGTACATGCCGTGATCTTCATGGAACAGCTGCAGTTTCAACTGTAGTGATGTTCTGATTTATGTCACTTGGGGATTGTTGTGGTTTAACCCCAGCCAGCAACTAAGCACCACGCAGCCGCTTGCTCAGTCACTCCTCCCCCTGCCAGGTGGGATGGGGAGGAGAATTGAAAACATCGAGTTTAATAATTGAAATTAAATAATAACAACAACAGCAGCAACAGCAATGAAAAAGAATATAATGAAAAAAGAGAGAAATAAAACCCAAGAAAGACAAGAGATGCACAATACAATTGCTCACTACCTGCTGACCCATGCCCAAGCAGTGATCAGCCCCTGCCAGCCAACCCCCCCAGTTGATACTGAGCATGACGTTCTGTGGTATGGAATATCCCTCTGGCTAGTTCAGGTCAGCTGTCCTGGCCATGCTCCCTCCCAGCTTCTTGTGCACCTGCTGGCTGTAAGAGCATGGGAAACTGAAAAGTCCTTGATTTAGGCTAAGCACTGCTTAGCAACAACTGAAACATCAGTGTGTTATTGACATTGTTCTCACACTAAATCCAAAACACAGCACTGTACCAGGTGCTAGGAAAAAAATTGACTCTATCCCAGATAAAACCAGAACAGGGATGCTTTATTTTAATTTACGCTAAAGTTTTGTGCCACAAGACGAGAAAATTTAGGGAAGAATTACAAAGTGATTCTTAATTACTGCTGCTGAAGTTATAAGTATACTGAATTTAGATCATCTGAGATGTGACTAGCAGAGATACTTTGCTTCATTTCTAATAAATGATGAAACTGCCTGTGGATGTTTTTTATTTGTAAGTGTGTCCATCTGGTTTTCTGGAATTATACTGTCACCAAACAGGCATCAGATCCTAAAATGCATAAGCCTGTGACTGGGAAAGTCTGGTGGTTCCTTGTGATTTTCAGCTTCTTTCATGATTCCCTCCTTATGATAATATGTGCTTTGGGAGGTTTTATCACACCCAGAGGCCCCCAGCTTGAAATGTACTGAGGTAATTCATGTGTATGATGCCAAGTCATAGCATTACGTACAAAACACTTTCCAGTTATGCAGTAAGGAAATAACGTTTCCACTATCCAATGGGGGATAATAATTTTACTCTCTTGCCAGTTGCACATGTTATTCATTGAAAATATTTTACCCAGTGGGACGTGGAAGCAATTAATTTGATTATAGTTCTGTCTGGAGTATTATTTTGTTAAGAGTCATTGAAAAGTTGCTCAAAACTTTTTATAGTTATTAGTCGACCATTAAGAGGTTTGCCTTTCATTGTTAATTTGGAAATCCAGACCATTTTCTCTCAGAGGAGTCACTTTTTAAAGCCACTGTTAAAAAAGACAGTTAAATTGTGTAATATTGTTTCTAAACATCCCTATGTGTCTGTATTTTTGTGTAGTCATCTCAGTCACTGAGCATGTTCATTTATTTCGTAATAAAACAAGGAACCTGAGATTAGATGATTTCTCAAAAATCTCTTCCAGTTTCATTGCAAGAGCCCAAAACAACTGGTTTCTCCCTGTCTAAATTGTTCTGAAAAATTCCAGGGGAGGAGGTTCAGCGCCACTCAATGCCATTTATTGTTGTGCTTTACTACTCTTACCGGTACAGTAATTTCATAATACTTCAATTCAGTTTCCCTTCCTGCAAACAGGCTTATTGCTTCTCACCCTATCTGCCATAGACACAGAGAACAATTTATTCCCTTCTCTGCTGCAGCCTTTTCCCCTTTGAAGAAAATGTCCCTGTAGATTTTGCTTCTCTGGATAAAATAAACCAAATATTTTCAGGCTTTTCTCTTTGTCATGTTCTAGACTGTTGATTGTTATTGTTGTGTTCTCATCAAGAAGAAGGATGCTCAAAACAAGACACAGTTGAGTGCCTAGTCCATAGGTTTATAAACTGTGCTCTGGTGTATGTGTCTGTATGTTTACATTTTTTTATTCATACTGTTGACTTAAATCCAGCTTGTGGTCTGCAGTGCCTTCTGGATCTGCTTGAACACTCATCTACATCTGTGCGTTTCGTTATTCCTGTTTGTCTTTATTAGCGTACTCATTTCTGATAACTCTGGCTTGCCAAGCTCACTCTGAATTCTGTTTGGATGCTGGTATACTTGCAGTCCTTCCCAACTTCAAGTGTAATTTGCGTATCCTACCAGACAGATTTAGCCTAAATTTGAATGAGTCAATTAGTTGGCTGTAGCTATGGAGCGGAGCAGGACACAGGAATTGAGCATACTGCTCATGTGGGTCTGCATATGTTTTCATGCTTGACTTATGGGTCTACATCTCATTTTACTGTTCATGAATTACATAGAACTTGTTCCGTAAATTTCTTGTGTTTTCACTTCTTAAATTTCCACTTGCTTCACTTGCCAAAAGGTTAAACAACACAACACAAATTCTGCTCAGATTGTCCATTTGTGTAATTGCATGGGATGCAATGGATTTGGAAGGGGTATGCCAGACCAGGTTTGAACCCAGATTTGCTCTTTAATGAATACGCATTGTTTCACGCATGTCACTTACATTTTTTTTACTTTGGCTTGAGATTGAGGTATCTGAAACTTCAGATCGCAAGCTTGATGGGTGCAGAAAGTTTTGGTTCTCTGTTCATGGGCAAGCTCTGTTCTCATTTGCCCCAAAGCAAGCGCTCTTAAGTTCTGTTGGAAGTGAGCCAAAGGCTCAGTGACCAAATAGTCATATTACTTTATATTAGCTCAGGTTTTGATATGCACAAACAAAATTCTCCCACGCATATGATTCCACATGGAAGTGGTGTAAACATATGCCACAAACAGGTGACTATATATCATGTTTCACCATAACTTAGTTTATTTAAAACAGATTTTAAGTGCTTTGAGTCACATTTTAGTTTCACTTCCGTGAAGAAAACTTCAGCTAAATAAGGTAAAAAGTGGTCTGTCCATTTGGGATACATCACTTCCTTCTAAGAGCTGACAGGTTAAACTAGCTTCCTGTGCTCTGGACGCATCAGATACTGCATTATTCTCATTGCTTAATATGTTTCTTCTGTGGAAGTATTGAAGACAAGTAGGAACTTGAGTTCATATTAGTTATGTTCCTAAGGCTCCTAAGAGAGTAAGACTTCTTCTTTTTGGCTGATGCCCACCTCTCAGCTGTTTCTAAATGCTTGTTGGACTCCTATTCTACTCCTTTCTGTTGCCTGCCACATATCTGAAATCAAGGAATAATATGCTTAAGTAAGAGCAGATTTATGATATCAGCCAGCATTTGTCTTGCATGGATGTTAGTACCCACCAGATACCTAATATCTTCCAAAAACCTCCTCTGTCTAGTATTTCTCTTGTCATTCTGCAGTGGTGTTTGCCAAGCTCCATGCATAGTTCTCTAGGCTGTTTCTCTTTATCCTCACCAACATTGCAACCTGGATCATCCTCTGCTCACTCTCTGTAAGGAGAGAAAGAAAATGTTCCCTGTGGATTCTGTTGCAGGAAGAGAAAGTTTTGGAAAACAGTGCTCTCATCTTCTGCCCTTCTTTTTCCCAGGCTCTGACGACTAGCCAGCCAGATGGTATGGTAGTTGTGGGGCCAAAGTCATGCAGAGAACATTGAAAGACAGTATATGAAGTATTATAGCAGCCAAAGCAGAGATGTATGTACACTATGTTTGTTTAAAGATTTAATTTTTCTTGGGGCAGTTTAACATAAACTAAAGAACAAATAAGATTGTACACCAAAACCAGCATTTAAATTTCCTCTGCTCTCAAGACACTCTCTTTATTCGTACTTTCTCCAGACCTCACTAAATTTCAAAATGAGAGTGACCTAAATGCACATTTTATCGCTCCCTTTTCATTCTTACTTATATTCATAATGATGGGGAAATGTTGAAATTTAAATTGTATTGATTTTATTCATAGAAAAAGCCCATAGAAGTCGATGACAAATGTGCTGTTCACTAAAATGATAATACTATGCAATCACTCTGAAGATATTTATATTCTCCACCTGTTGGAAATCTGTTGACTTTAGTACTTCGATAGATGTTTAAATGAAAGAAATACTGAAGTGAGAAAGCTGGAGCATCCCAAAAGACTTGACTAAAGTGTAGTGTATCTTTGCCTAAAACTATGTTACCGTTGCTTGCTTTGTGTGCAGAGTATTCTCTGCCAACACTGGTCAGGCTGTCCTGTTAGTTACTGTCTAGAAAAGCAGTGAAGAGGTGCCTGCCTTCTCTTCTTGCACAGTCTCCAGTCTCATAGTCTCTCACAGGAGGTCTCCAACCTGTTCTCTAGAAACAACACAATTTTAGCTCCCTGCACAAATTTTAATCAGCAGTCCACAAGCAGCATGCTTTTGCTGAGTAACTCTACCACACACAGTGGTAACGTCTACTGCTAAATTTCTGTTTGCAGATCCCAAACACAGATTGTATTGCCAAACAATTCACAACACAATATTGTCAATAATAATTTTGTGTTTAAGTAGTGCTTGTTGTCCCTGTATGAGACTTGGATGTCAGCATGTTACTCACAGTACATTCACACAATTGTCAATTCTCCCTTCTCCTGACAAATCATTCCCAGGCAGATTTATGGGAGAAAGGAAGTACTGTCCCACCCATTTTATAGAAGGGAAATTAAGTATAACATGTGACTTAACAATAACGGAGCTGGAAATAGCCAGATGTGACATGCTTCAGTCTTGAGTCTAAAGGACAAGACTTCATTATTCGTATCATTCCATCACCAATGTGCAAAGTTCGTGTACCCCGACTGCAATAAGCTACAAGATGTAGCATGCTTCTCGCAAATACCACTGTGCTTTTTTGAAAGAGAGAATTTAGTTTATGCATTTTCCCTTGATTTTTGAAAGGATTGCTCTAGCTGAATTTGTGTCTGAGCAACTCTGAATTCACAGATGCCCTGCTATGAAGTGAAGACATCAATCAGTCGACAATGAGTTGAGTCTATCTAGTTCATCTCTACTTGATTAAAAAAAAAAAAAAAAAGAAAAAAAAAGAAAATAAGTTTTTCTCTTTTTGAAGGTTTTTTTATGTTCTTTGGTGCATATAACATGACAAAAACCCATTTGACCAAAATGTTATTATGAGTACTTTTTAAAAAGAGCCAATTCTGCTCATTTGTAGTCAGAGCACTCTGTTTGTAGGTCGCAACAAATATCTTGCTCAAGATTTCATATTTCTGAAATTCATCATTAAGCAGCTGGTGACTGAGACCAAAAGGTTTTTATGAGAGCTCCATAAGGAATGATTGTACATATATATTTGATTTTTTTTTCTGAGTTCTTAAATGAACTATAATGAGAAAGTAAATGTTAATATAGTCTGATCTACAAAAATCAGTTACATTTTGCTAGCAGTCCTGTAATTTGACCCCAAATTCTGCATTTGTGATAGGAGACAGATAACTGACAAAACATTTGGGTACTAACTTTTTTAAAATAGGCCAAAACCCATCAAGCCAAATTGCTAGTCTGAGATCTTTTGACCAGTAACAACCAGAGTCTTGCTGGCTCACTGTGTTATTTGGTTAGAATGGATGGGACTGATAACTTCAGAAATCAGCTAGTTAGGCTGCTGATTTGTTCCATGATGGCCATTTCAGCGTCATTTAATGCTTGGCAGGATATTGTTATTATATCTGCAAGCCTTTTACTTTCACGATTACAAACATCATACAAATACATGACATCTTGATGCCGTGATACAAACTCTTCTCTGTAAATTTGCTATAAACACTATTTACAACACGGTTTATAGCAGTGTCTCCAGTCTGTCTCATAGCTTCCTTAAAAGAAATGAAATCAAAGCAGACAGCACATGTTGAAGTGATGCTAGGATCTCACTGTGTTCCCTTAACCACCCAAAAGAAAAGACCTTGAGAATATTTTCTGCCTTTGCAGTCTGCCCAAACAAAAGAACATATGTTCAGCAAGGACTTACTTTGAGTTTAATAATTGTGACATTTTGTCCAGAATTAGAAATGCAGTTGGCTTTAAGTAGTACTTTGTTCTTAGCACTCTCTACTAGGAATTCTGTTCTAGCTAAACTTCTTTCTTGAAAAAGAAAGTAAACTGAGAAACAAATAAATCTTGCTGTTCACATATAATTTCTATTACCTAAAATTTTGCTTAGCAGTACTTGAGGTCAACTGCAAATCCTTCTCTTTAAAAATTAGTGTCCACAAAGAAGTACTGAGAAAAGCTGAAAATACTGCTTTCCTTTTAGCACCTTTCTGTGATATTGCTGCATTGCATTTTTCCATGGGCAGTAGCATTTTAGTTAAATTAATGAGTGAACTTTTAAAACTAGTTTCTTGATTTTCCCCCACCAAGTGATTTGGATCTTGCAGAGCAGTTCTGGATCAGGAGAACAACAGTGCCTTAGGGCAAAGCCTAAGGATAATGTTTTGCTTTACAAGTTCTACAACACTTGAGAATGTCCAGTCTACAGGGCTAGAGGGTAGTCCTGAAGCGCATGCAGCACAGACACTGGATCCGCAGCACTGTTGTTTGTCCTATACTCTGTCTCTTGCTAGTGCACACAGGTTTTTAGGACTCTAGCCCAGAGTAGATGACATTAATTTCTAATATGAAATGCTTTAATAAACAAGAAGTTCAAACATTTATGTTTTACCAAGGGACTTAATGGTTCAGATTAGAACTTAATAATGGTAGTTCTCTTTTTATTCATACCCTTCTGCTTTCAAGAGAGGAGAAACAGACACATAAGAATAACAGGGTTTCTTTAATGATATTTTAACATCCATAATACAAACAATAAGTTAAACAATAAAAATAATTAAATAAAGCTTGAGGTTCCAGCCCTCATACAAATAACTCAAATCTATAAAACAAAGACAAGTTAAAAAATAAAACCAGTTTAAGTCTTGGTAAAAAAAAAAAAAAAAGTAGTTTCCATATAATACCAGTTAAATGCATGGAAATAAAGTTGTGCCTTTTGACATCTGCAGTATTCAGTGAGTGCTGAGTCCTTAAATCCTCTCCTTGGTGCATAGGTACATGTAGAAAGTTGCATAATCAGACCTTTCAGGGGACCCAGACACCTTCAGCTGTGACCTGGAAGTCCAGTCAAATTTCCAGTTTTCCTTCTTGCAGCACAGTTCTTAAGTGGAATACATTAAGTTTGTAATGCTGGCACAGCTACAGGTGCCATCCTTAAGATTTTACTATATGTTGGGTCTATAGCAATGAACCCTGTACACCAAGTGTTGCCTCAGTCTAAGTAGACTTTGGTCCCTCTTCATGCTTTAGTGATGATAATGCTGATGCAGTTTCTTTCACCCCTTGATGCAAAGCCTGATCACCCTCTCAGTACTGCTCTTAACAGGTTAGGTTTCTAGGACTTCAGTCTTAGTGTTGTTTAGTGTGATGAGGAAAGGTGTATACAGGCCATGTATAAAACGAACACTTAAGTTAAAACTGTACCAATACTTCCAGACCAAATGCCAGTTCATAAATGGAGTGGACAGATAGCCTGATATGCATAGTATTGTGCATGGGAATACTCATTTAAATGTTAAATATTTTAGCTTCCCACTGAGTGGTTTTCAGGTAATTCAGAGTAGTAACATAATACATCAACTGTCTCTGCCTCAGGATCACTGATGTGAGTGGCAGATCACACGAGCATTTAAAAGGAAAGCCTCTCATGACATTCAGTGCCCTGGCATCAGTATGGGCTTAATCTTTTTCGTTTAAGTCCAGCTGTAGAAAAAACGTCACTTTGGTTCAGGAAGGAAACTACTCTTGGCAATTACTGCATTCATATTGGAGTCAATCCAGTTAAGGTATCTAGTAACTCTGGTGTAAACGCCAGGCTTGTTTTCCTTTGCACAGCCATCTCCCCAGCTGACAATCCCATAAAGTGTCATCCTGCCATTGTGCTCACAGACCATGGGGCCACCGGAATCTCCCTGAAAACAGAGAGAGAACATATTAGGCCATTTTCTGCAGATGGAGCCTTTGTAACAGGAAACCTGTGACTTTTTCTCGAGTGAAACAAGCTAGTAAATACCTATGAACTAAAGTTGATTTTTGCAAACACTGCATAGATGGAACAGAAGGCTCAGCATTTGCTGTGACTTGAATAGTCTGTAAGGCAAGGAGTTCTCTAGTTTCCCCCTAGCAGGGCACAGAGAGAATAGTTATCTTACACACAACACTATCCTAAAGTTTATAATCACACATATTAGGCTAGTGATATAAGGTCAAAGCCATCACGCCCAGTTCTTCATCACAGAATTAATTCTCTCCCTGTCCATAAGGTACTTTTACACTTAAGGACAACACTTGCTCTTTTTAGTGGCTAATATGGCCACTCTGCCCAGTAAGGGTGCAGGGAAGTATATCTAGTTTTGAGGAATCTGTGAAGGGGCTCAGTGTCCCCCTGTAATTCAACTTTAATACCTTTGCAGAGTATAGTTAGCGTTAAGGAAGTACAAGCCAAGACTGGAATAGTTGCTGTATTCCTCTAATACCTATCTACCAGCCATTGCTTGAACAGGTTGTAAATCAGGCCTTGAGGAAAAACAATGGCTAAGATACTGCACTTCTTGCACATCCCAGAGAAGGGTCTGGAGGGGGTTACACCTAACTCCAGGTCCCAGCCTTTTTCCACGTATGTCGCACACTATGGGTCAACTCCACTGGATGTACTAAATTCCTGCTACAGAAAGAGACTCTGCTGACTAGTAGAATTGTAAGGTGCCACCAGCTGATCCATATAGTGTACCTGCATTTAAAATTTAGAAGATTAAACAAACCAGTTTTACCTTGCATGCATCAGTCTGCCATGTGGGTTCTCCAGCACAAACCATGTTGTCAGTAACTCTGATATTGTCATAGTATTCATGTTTGCATTTTGTCTGTGATATTACGTTTACAGTGGCTGACATCAGTCTTTGAGCATAGTAGATGTCATCTGCAAACAGAAGAGTATTTAACTATTTTCACCATCCAAGACAAAAACTACAACAAAAAAAAACCAAACCCATAATACACACTTTCAGCACTTAAGAGTCTAAAATCAGAACTGGAATTTCTTTTATTTCCAGCTCATGCATTCTAGTTTACCGTTAATGATGAAGTTTTAAAGAGGAAGTACCAAGTGTTCCAAATGCAAATGATAAATCTTGCTTTTTAGAGAGAGTTTGATAGTTTTTGAAGGAAATACACAATGAAATCCTTTGTTAATCCTCCAACACAGCTTTAAGTTTCTCTATTCCTCACCACATCAGGAATGAGAAAATTGCTGTGTTTCACACCTTTGCTTACTTTGTATGGTTGACAAGTGAGAAGCATCAGACAGGAAATGCCATGGACAACTAGAGAAGATGACAGCAAAGGTAATCTTTGAGAGATGCACATGGACTACACAAGAATAATAGGAAGGAATGTTTTTCTAATCCTTTGTAGACAATAGTGTAAACCCCATCCGGTTCTCACATTGTGGAAGTACAACTTTGGAAAGAGAAGTCATTCACTTACAAAAATCTTGTTTTCCATAGCCAGCTATTTCACACCGGGTATTGTCTCTTAAGTAAAGGTTCTTCTCTGGCAAGCAGACTGTTCTGACATATTTGGATTCTGCTGCACACTGTCCAGAATTTGTTCTTATCCTTATCAAAGCTAAGAAACAAATCAGAGAAGATGCAGTTAGATTTGTAAAGCAAGTTTTTACCCTCAAGTTCTCCAACAATAGGAGTATCCAGTACAGGTAATGTGAATAGTTGCAATTCCATTTAGTTCTGGTTACATATGGTTCCTCTCTTTGCTTTTGGAATGACACTGGGTCATCATTTAGTAACAACAAAATTAATTTCCCAGCACTAAAATTAGCAAACATTCGAACTTGAACTTCCTGGAAGGAAAGGGGCTGATAGCTCAGGGAAGATTCTTATGCAAGTGTATCTTCAGATGTTTTAGAACCTCAGTTTCCTGATTGGCTGTAGAGGATGGCACTTGCTGCCCTGCTGAAGAGGGGGCAGTTTATACTGTACTTCTCACCAGAAGTGCTTGCAAAGCTATTCTTTGGGTCTTTTTCCTTAGCAGCAGGACTTTAGAAGGGGTGGTAGAGCTTTAAGTGTCAAGTGCAAGAGTGGCAAGTCTGTTTTGTGGCAAAAACCCATCTCTGACTTCATTGGTTCAGGGGTAGGCTTGTGAAAGCCAGAGAGACATATCAAAGTCTGGATTAATTCAGGATAACCTTCAGCTAATCTGGTACTTGCTATGGCATTCCTCTACTACATGACAAAGCCTTCTGTGCATGCGTTTTTTTCATCATTTACTGTACATACAGTGTGACCTCTGTAGACAGAATAAGATGGTCGAAATGGGATGCTGCCACCAGGGCTGATGGAAAAGCCATGCCTTGTACAGGTCCAAAGATAAGATAGGCTTATAGTTGACTGTGTGCCATGTAATGCATCTGACGTGCCACAGAAAACCATATTTATACAAGTGCAAAAATCTTGCTCAGCACAAGCCTAGTTCTTAGAAGCACCTAGCTCCTGTTCCCCTTCATCTCCTATCTGGTTCTACTTCTTTTAGAATACTTATGCTACAATTACATAGCCTTCAGCTATCTTCAGTGTTTTAAAGGCTCATATTAAGGTGACACTTACCAATATCATTCTCATTGCCACCTGTGTCATCTGTAAAGTCAGGGTGAGAGATGATGTCATCAACCATAAATACTTGTTCCTTATCATCAGTAATGTTCAGTATGGACTTGCCAAGGAAGACTTTGTAGATGGATTTGTCTTGTGGTTTTTTTGACCTGAGTGAGAGTAAACAGGTTCATGAAGACTACTGGTTTCTGAGAGCAAGGTCAACAGTCTAGATTCAGTCCTAGTTCTGTTTCATGTTTACTTTAATGCTGACATGAAAAAAGGAAAATTTAGTCAGCTTTGAAAGTGGATTCAGTATTCTAAAGGAAACCCTCCTTATTTTCCATTTGGAGGGATTAAGTTAGATGTTCAGGCATTTTGAAATGCACACCTAGTGAGCTGCTACAAATGCCAGGCATTAGCAGTGAGAATCCTCTTCAGGATGCTGGGAGGATCAGCTTTCCACAGGAAAAACAACAAAACCACCCACAAATGTATTGCTCATCACCTTTCAGTACAGCTTTTAAGTTTCGGGAACAGCTAAGGTAAAATTAAACTCTGGCTCCAATTTAGGCTAAGATTGTTTAAATTGCATAATCCACCAGAATTTCTGCACCTTGCTAGCTCATTCTGCTAGACTTGGACACTCAGAGGCTTAATGTTTATGGCTGCTCTTCTTGTTTTGCTCAATGAAAAGAACATTCTTACCATGGTACATTTTGAAGGGTTGCTCAGTGAGCATTGCACAAATAAATCAGTGGAAGAAAGTTGCAAATAAGAAGGATGCGGAACTGTAAACTTACGGATTATGAAAACAGTGTGCTGCTGTAAGCACCCAGCAAGGGTCAATGAGGCTGCCACCACACAGAAAATTGTCGATGCCCCTTATGTTTTGGAAGATGCCAGCTACCCAAGGCTGAGACTCAACCTCTGCCTGGCTTCCACCTACAATCTTGAAGTACTTGCTGATGCTCCTTTGACCACATGCGTACCCTATGAAATGAGAAATACTGTTCAGATGTTCTCACAACTAAGCACCAACCTTGTGCTATTAAAAGAAAAAAAATCTGTTGTCTTGAAACTAATGTTACTTACCACACTTCTCTATGTTGCAGGGTGTTTCTTGAATGGTGAATCCCTTTTTGGTGTAACACCAGGGCCTGTTCCTTCCATTTGGGTTTCTAGAAGATAAAAGGAAGTGTTCTTTTCATAAAGACAGCTTAAAAAAAATGATAGTATCTTAGAACTCTGTCTTGAAAAGGCCAAAAGTGTCCTGTTGCAAGATATGCCAGAGAAACTATTTAACAACTGACTATTGCTGTTACATACTGGGAATTTTGCAGTATGATCAGCTTCAGTAGTAAGCAAGTACTCTAGACACTTCAAAGAGACACATTCCAAATATCTTCAGTTGAAATTTATCTCTAATATTTTGTGGTGGGTTTTTTTTCTTTAAACATGTACCATCACTTGAGGCACTTCTGGCCCTGTGACAACAGAAATCATCCCAGGAAGAGTGCTGCTTTTTTTACCTGCAGTAGCTGTGTTTGCCCAGTCCAAGCTGCAGAGCATTCATCAAGTGAGCATGGTAACGACCCCTCCTGATTACTGAGGGAAGGTCCCACGGCAGACATTCATCTTCTGTTGCCATTCCTCTGTAGTCCTCTCCATTGTCAGCATAGCATATACTGTCAGTATCTGAGAAAATAAATATTTTGTTAGCAGCATATTCTTGTTTATAATTGTTTGGAGACAAAAATAATCTGTATGGATCCTTCTAATGAGAAAAAAGTTCATACATTACACTTGAAAACAGAGGATACAAAATCTGGACTGATTGTATATTCTTATTTAATTTGTTCTATATGAATCTTGAGGATGAAGTATCTTACGCTTTAAAGCATGCATATTGCTTCTTTAATAGTTTTAATGTAGTTCACAACATAATCAGTTCTGCTGCTGCTTCTTCTGAATGCTCCCAAACAAGTTCACTTTTTTCCACCCCAAAGTAAAACATTTGTGAGGTAGGCAATATTAGTGAGGAGGCAGGGACAAAAAAAAAAAAAAAAAAAAAAAAAAATCTGATTTTGCACTGATTTTTTCTCCTCACTTAGTCTGTTACTGTAAAGTGTTACAGGATATCCAGTTGTGTTTACAGGTAATACTTTCACTTGGCATTTCACATTCATGATTTGCCTATCTTTTTAGATATTTTCAATCAATTTTGTTAGTATTAAGGAAGGTAGGTACGCTACCTAGTTCACAGTGAATCCCAGTGTATCCTTCTGGGCATATGCAACGATTAATTCCGCTAAAGAGGTAATAGGTAATGCAGGTTCCTCCGTTCAAACAATGGCATTCTGCAAGTAACAGATGTCACTAATTAGAGGCAAAACATTTGAATGACAAAGTAAAGTGAGATGTAGTTGCAAACTAAGTTTTCAGTGTTTAAGTATCATTAAGTCTTCCTTCTTGTTTGAAGATGTAATTGCAGGATAACAACACAACAGTGCTACAGGCTCAGGGATGAGTGGCTGGAGAGCTGCACAGCAAAAGGGACCTGGGGTTGCTGGTCGACAGCTGGCTGAACATGAGCCATCAGTGTGCCCAGGCTGGCCAAGAAGTCCCACAGCATCCTGGCCTGTCTCAGAAATAGTGTGGCCAGCAGCAGTAGGGAGGTGATTGTGCCTCTGTACTCTGCACTGGTGAGGCTGCACCTGGAATACTGTGTGTAGTTTTGGGCCCCTCACTACAAGGACATTGAGGTGCTGGAGCGTGTCCAGAGAAGGGCAATGAAGCTCATGAAAGGTCTGATGAGCAGCGGCTGAGGGAACTGAGGTTGTTTAGACTGGAGAAGAGGAAGCTGAGGGGAGACCTTATTGCTCTCTACAACTACCTGAAAGAAGGTTGTAGCGAGGTGGGGGCCAGTCTCTTCTCCCAAGTAGCAAGCAATAGGACAAGAGGATAGCCTCAAGTTGTGCAATAGGAGGTTTAGATTGGACATTTGGAAAAATTTCTTCACTGAAACAGTGGTCACACATTGGAACAGGCTGCCCAGGGATGTAGTGGAGTCACCATCCCTGGAGGTGTTCAAAACACATGTTGATGTAGTGCTTCTAGACATGGTTTAGTGGGTATGGTGGTATTGGGTAGACAGTTGGATTTGATGATCATAGAGGTCTATTCCAACCTAATGATTCTATGAACAAGTTATTTTTAGGTTCAAGTAGAACAGTCAGGTGTTTACCCTTGTGAGTTGATCTGCGTTTGTATGGCAGCTTGTAGTACTTCTTGCTATAAACCTAAGGGAAAAGAAAAAGATTTTAAGGGAACAGTTTCTTTTATGTGGTTTGATTATCTTTTATCGTCCCAAGCTTAGTTCATTACTGCATACATTCAACAGTTTATTTTTTCACATGTCGTTACCAGCTGAACCTGCTCTGTGGAATCTGGATGTGAATGGGAAGTAGAACTCTACTTAAGCACAGCAGAATGGGGAAGGAAAACAATATAGCACACAAGAAAAACCTCAAAAGAATGCCACCAAGCTGGTCCACTGCATCAGGTCAACATTGCAGTTATTTCTGCAATAAGGACCTAAGCAGCTCTCAGTGGCCAATGTCCCTAAAACAGGGAAGGAAACTTCTCCCTTTTCACCTCTCAGCCACCAAGCAGTACAGCAAGATGCTCCACCTGCCTGTGCCATTTTGGTGACCTTGGTGCTTCATGTTTGTGCCATGGAATAAAAGCCAGTAGATTTATATAACAATATACTATTGCCCTATACTTCAGGTTCTGCCACTGCTTTGCAGGTTGAATATTTCTTTCTCCATGGAACTAAATAAGATTAGGCTTTTAGTATACTTTTCACAGAGGTCAGGTGGGCTTGCCTGAGCTAAAACAAGTAATGGTAACAATATAATTTCATAATGTTGGTGAATGGCTCTGCTGATAGATATCAACTGTCACACAAGTTAATAGTCAAAAATACTCAAATTCATATCTGTTACTCCTTTTTTAGCATGACACTTTCAAGTAGGGGAGGTGGAAATTTGGTTAAGGCCCAATATCCACCTCCATGAAAGACCAGTGAGCTCTTGGTACTCAGTGTCCAGGTCTAAATTGCTTTAAGAGAAAAACAGAAAGCTAGATTTCTTGGTTATTCCATGTCGTCTTCACTACTTGAATGCTGCAGGCACCTTAGGGTGGAGCAGAAGAAAACACAAAGGGTTCAAATACCTGTTACATAGAAGTAAATGAGCAGCAGATGTACGTGTACATGCAAAGGCAACAAAAGGAGAATTGAATTCAAGCCTACTACACTGTCCAAAGCAGAAATGGTTCCAAGTCAAACCCCCAACATTTATTTCAAAACTTACAGAATCTAGTCCCGTGACAAGTATGCCCAGGGTTACTGTGAGGAAGATGAGCAACTTCATGTTGTTAACTTCTCACTTTGTTCCTCTTCTGTCTGTATTATTTTGATTCTGAAAATAAAAGAGGAACTTGGTGTCATGTTGTACTTTGCAGCATCAGCTTTCTTGCTTCTATTGTCTTCAGAATAAGTCACAACACAATTGACAGAAGAATTAAGCATTGACTTGTTGTGGAACATCTGCTTATTATTTCCATATATGAAATTAGAGGTTATTGTTTAAAGCTTTTTTTGCACATTTAGCAATAAAACCAGATTTTTTTTACAGATTAAATGGAGCAGAGAATGGGAAATTGGAAAAATCCATATTCAGTTTCTGCAGTGTGGACCAACACAGAAACTGGCAGATGTTTTTAGCTGCTGTCCAGCTGTTTGTACCTCTTTAGCTGATTATTACTACTTTGCAACAAAAGCACTGAACATCCACACACAGGGTATGAAAGGGAAAGCTCCTTTTTTCTATTGCCTCTATAGTTGCTGACTGCATCTTGTTGATGTTGGGCACTTAGATAAGCCTGGCCACCTCACTGAGTGCCTCTGACCACTGTGAACTCTGGAAAGTCTGGTCTTGATGTTACCTTGCTTATTGACAGTATCAGAGGGGCTTAGAACATATTCCATCTTGATTGCTTATGTGCAGCTGGTGCTCGTAGCCAAGGACATATAGCAATCTTCCCAAGAGTGACTGTTAAAAAACTAACTTGTAAAAACAATGGGGGAAGAGAGCTATAAAGTACTAGTCTTCTTTTTTTTTAACATCACAATGCAAGTCATGGGATTTTTTTTTAAAGCATCCTCAGTTCTAGAAAACTGGAAAACTTGATTTTTAAAAGATTCCATGGGAATCTTAGTTACATTGACATCGGCAAGCAGCACAATGCAGTAGGAGAGGGGATGCAGAACTAAGCTGGTGCTGAAGACCTGCTCCACACTGTATCTGCTTCAGAAGTTTCTACACTGGACTAGTTCTAGTTTGATCCTGCAGACTGAACACCTGCAATACTTGGAGTGCATCATCCAGTTTGGTTTTAGTCAAAAGAAATACAGTGCAAGTACTCTGAAACCATTCAGGGGTGTGAACCAAAACATGGGGGACAGAGAAGATCACTGGGTTCATTCAAAAAAGCTGACATGATCCAAACCAAAATGCTAATGTAAAGGCACCCTTTGCTTGTGAGCACGTTTCATAACATAAGAAAGCACATCCCGCCCCAGGCACTCGGGCACGCACGCCTTCCAGACCCAGCTGTGCTTTCAGCAGATACCTGTTCCCTCAAGCGTTACTCATATTAAGATAATTTTTTAGCCTATTCAGCAGCTATGCAAGTAATTCGACGTTTGTTACGATAATTAGTTCCTCAAGCCCAAGCTCAGCATCACAAAGAGCAGCCCCGCTCACGTCTCGGGACCACCACGACAGACGGCCGCGCGCGGCATAGACCCTCCCCGCTGCCCTAACGCGGCACCACACCAACGCTGTTTAGGGTTGGGTTTGGTTTTGTTTTTTTCATTTAAAGCGCAGCCCCTCAATTCTGCCCGACCCAGTCCTGGCATTTTTGTCCTTAAATCATAATTCAGCTTTAAAGGTACCGCACTTACCGGCGCGGGAGCCCGGAGGAGCGGCGCGGAGCGGCGGCAGCGGCTGCTGGTGCGGCGCGGGGCGGGCGCTATAAAGGCCGGGCCGGGGCGGGGCCGCCGCTGCCGCCCTGGGGCGGGGCCGCGCCGCGCCGCCCCCCGGGACCTGCGACCGCCGGGGCGCGCAGCGAGCAGAAGCTGCTGCCGTGACTCAAGGGGGAATTCTCGGTGCTGCTTTTTGGTTTCGGGGGGCGGGCGGCGCTGTTCGGAGCTAGGCCTCTGTAAGGGGCTGCTTGGCCTCCCCGCGGCGGGCTGCGGTTTCTCAGCGGCGTTTGAAAAAACGGAAGAGAAGTGTGAGTGACAGCTGTGAAACATCCCTAGAGATATGAACAAGCGAGGTGTATTTTATTGATATGGCGCTGCCCGTAATGAGAGAAGTGCAAATGATTTATTAATTAGTGGAGGACTAATAAGGATTCAGGTGTGGGTTAAACACAGCCCGCTGGGAGGGGGTATTGGGCCAGAATGTGTGCTTGAGTCACAGAGCGTGTTTTTAGACAGCAGAGAGCTGCCTCCAGCTGAAACGCAGGACGTTTGGGGTGAGCGGGGTGCATTCCTCAAGCCAGCTGGGATCTATTAGGACACGGGCCTCACAGCAGGGGCTATACTCGTCTTCTCCAAAGCTACTTACAGCTCCCTCGCCCCTGAACAATCTTCTGCTACCAAGAAATTGGTCATGGTTTTCCTGTAATTTCTGTCTTCCAAATAAATACTCAAAGTGGGGTCATTTCACAGGATGTGGATGGAGATGTGAACTGACAAGCATCTACCTAGGAATGCAGGCTCAGCAAAATAGACATTCTTTTCTATCCCAGTCAAATGTGATTTTGCACATTATGCTGTGACATTGTAGCAATGCAGTGAATAACAGCAAACCAGTACATAGTATTTGTGGGTATATTCATAGAGCTTAGCTTCAAGTAGTGCAGGTGACTAAGCTGAGGCAGGCCTCCATAGGCTGTGTAGCTGATGAAAAGCAGTGCCTTCAGAGGCCAGGTCAGAGCAGGAGTTTGCCTGAATTTCCCTTAAGACGAATATTTTCCTAACTGGACAATTCAGACTTTAAGGAGAGCAGCCTTCTATGTTTGACATCTGACTTCACTTGTATGAGTATGCCTTAGCTTTCTTCATCCCTCCTCACCTTCTATTTGTTTCAAGTCTTGTTGTATAACCGTACCTTTATTTGGGTACTGGCCGCTTACATTTGCTATTCCTTTCTGTTCAGATCTTCAAGCTCACATCAGAAGAGACCTCACATCTGCTGAAAGCACGCTGAATTCACTTCACTGAATGATAGGAACTGAGTCAAGAGAAACAGCTCAAACTGGAAGTCCAAAAATGAACATAGGTAAGGAATAAATCTTTCTGAATTTCAGGGAATTTTCTCTCTCTGTGGTGACTGAATACATCAACATCACAAGCAATTAGATCCTCTAAGGAACATGGCAGAAAATATCAAGATAGAATCCCCATGACACTCCCTTCACTTTAAAGGAGTGGCTGTGGAGCAAACATAGCCTAGGGACTAAATTCCAGGGGGGGGAAATAATCCAGGTTTTAAAAGCAGTCTGAAACATTTACTCACTCCATGAATTTTAATACACCAACCTTACACATAGTAAATGAAGAAATGGGTCATGGTTTGATTCAGCAGGGAGAGCAGGGAAAGGACAAGGTGCCGGGAAGAGTCTGGCTCCTCAGGGCTGGACAGCTCCTCTCCTTCCTCCTCCACATTCCCAAGGAAGAGGTGCTAGGCCTTGGTGGCTTCCTCAAGCTCTCTTTCTGTGAAAAGAGTCAACCCTAGAGCATCTGGGTTTTCTCTTTCACATTTGTTGTTCCCTGAGACATGCTGTAGAAGTGTGAGCAATGATCTTCTCCCTGAACTTTTGACCAAGCTGTGTAGATGTCCACTGTTCCTCATTTTCCCCCTAAAACCTGAAGGTTCATACTTGTTTCTCAGGTCCAAGCGCCAAAAACTTGTGTTGTCTTCACTGTGACACAAGATACAGCAAGATTGAAAACTCCTTTTTTCTACCATTTGTCATATATTTACTGAAATACTGTATTCATTTATTCTCAGTGATAAAATATATCTAAAAGGCCACCAGAAGAAGTGACCCAGGCTGTGGTATCACTTTGTTTCAACTGGACTGGTGAGAGTTACTGATTAGAAGCTCTGACATGTTTGCAGCACTGCTTTAGTGCCATCGAATTCCTTTGCTCTAAATACTTGCACCTAGTTAGGTGAGTGAATTATAGTGGAATGATTGAACTGAAACTGTGGTTTAGCAGAGAGCTATCCAAGCTAGCTGAAAATGAGTTTGCTTTGGTACTGCAGGTAATCGCACAGCAAACAAGGCTGCATGACCTCTATGAGCATTAAGTGACTCTCAGGGAAGCAGGAATGGATGAGATAATTTCCAGTGCCTGAGTTCACCGAGCTGGCTGATGGCTGGCACAAGAAGATCTGAAGTGAGGTATCAGGTAAATAAACCCTTGGACCTTTGTTACGTGCCCTGCCTTAAGGCAGAGACCTTGGCGAATCTGTAGCCTGGCAGTCTTGCCATGATTTCAGGTTTAGGGCAGATTTCTAAGCATTGTTGTAACTTTAAGCACGTGGAGATTTCTATTAGGCTAGTGAGTGTCTCTGAGAAAATCAATGTGGAATATCAGGGTACCACTGAAAGGGAAATTTTTCCTGATAGAACAGCACTTCTCTGGCAGTTCTTTTTACTAGTATTTACAGGGTTACTTAACTCTCTGTGAATTCTGTCCTGGGATTTACTGATGGACCACCAGAATCAATGTGTGGTGGATGGTATTTCTCTTTAGTTTTAGTATTTTATCATCAGCTGTGAAAATGAACACTGGAACTAAGAATACCTTCACCCTGGCAACTTCTGCAAAACAATGTGAACCTCACAATCTCTTTCAGTGCACCACCATGAGATAAAAACCCTGTATTTCTTTAAGAGGGTTGGTGTCCTCATTTAGTTGGAATGGAATGTTATCTTTTCTGAATTTGCTAAGTCAGGCTGGCCGATTAGTCTGAAACATTCAGCTTACTTCAACTGTAAACTAAAAGAATTGCAAGATTTTTATCAGCAACGGAAAACTAAATCACAGAACCACAGTGAACCAAGAATTGCCTGACTATAGGTCTGATCCTACTAGTTCTTCAGGGTTGGATCCACTGCATCCAACCTCTGAGAGAAGTACTATACGACTGGAAGGGATTCACAGACTTGGATCACATGAGCAGCTCATAGTAGGTGTACACTTTTTCTTTATTCTGTGCTATAATCCAGGTACAGACAAGAGAAATATAAAAAGCCCTATTATTAACAGCCCTGACTACGTAAATGAGAGAATGACTTTAGATCTTGTGAATTGCATTTTCTTGTTTAGGCTCTGTACTCCTACCAAGCAGGTAAAGTGTCTTCTACAAGGTCACCCATACCACTTCCTGTAGCACCCCTCTTTTCTTCAGAAGTTTTCCCCCTGTCCATCCTGCCCACACCTCTGCCAAATTCAGATAAGATACCGAAGTGATGAAACCACAGATATGTATAAGGAAAAAGAACTAAACAGTGGAAAGCAGAAAGTGGCTCTCAAAATACAAAACTTGTCATGGGTCTGTATAAGAGTTTCCCTCTTAAGCCCCATGGCTTGTCATTAATCAGTATTTACTGGGCAAATAAGTTCCACTGAGAGTCTTTCAGTAGGCATTTCATTTTGTTCACTTGTTCTTCCCAAACAACTTTGATTTTGAGTCATAAAGACCTTCTTTTCCTTTGTCTTAGAACAATCTTATTCTGGAGAGATAACATGGCTTGTAACAGGCCCCCTCTAAACTCTCAAGACATGCAGTAATGAACAAGTCCTGACCCTGAAGCTACCCAAAGTCCCTCAGTAGCATAACTGGTCCCGTTTCACTCCTCCCACTCCCTGGGTCTGCGCATTTCCTATCTGTGCAGGCAGGTCCAGCTTTGAGGTCAGGCGGAGGTCTTGCAGGCACTTCTGGAAGCGCTCGCTGAAGGTAATGGGGCTCAGTGCAGGGGGAGCAGTCCCTTCTATTCAAGGCACTTGCAGAGATATGCCTGAGGCTTTGTATTACCTTAAGTCTGTTGGTTGTGTGGAGCATGTCCTGGTTTGTATCACACATAAGTAATATCAGAATTAGTCCTTTGGCTAGTCCTCTCTACTTATGGTGCATTAAGAACGGAGAAGTCTAAATTTGCATATAGGCAGTTATGTGTGCTTAAACCTCTGTCATCTCATACAAAAGAGCAGGCTTAAGCCTCACATTCAGCATTTAGTTAGTGGTTAAGAATACAAAAGCAAAGAAAACACCTGGATCCATTTGGCATGACTTGTCATCTCTGTAATGATAATAATTTGTTGTTGGGTTTTTTTAAAGGAAAACAGCTTGTCACTGAATTATGTAGCCCCAACTAAGGGTATAGGATATAAAGAATATAGCTATATTTACAAGTTCTTTGTCTATTGGAATGCGCCTTCAAAATCAAACGGTATTTGATTACAATAAATTTGGATTATGGCAGAAAGGATTTCAAGGCCGTCATAAGATGTGCTACAAGTTTAAGGGAAATTTTCCGTATAAAGTTATTTTAGAATATTCTAGCTTCACCTTTAAAAACCCGGGCACTTTTACAGTAAAGCATTTTGTAGTTTCCCTTTGATATTAGCCAAGTTAATTTTTTAAATCAGTTTACTTCTAGCTCTTGAGATAATAACAGGTATAACTGAATAAACCAACAGATATTTAAATGTAAACCAATAGATTTCAAATGTCACTTTATCACCATTCGTAAAGTTAAAGGTATACATCTCACTCTTTAATCTTTCTCTTTCAAATTACAGCTTATATGAGTCCCAGGAATTTCCAGAGTAGCTGATTTTAAGTCGAATGTGATTCATAAAAGTTCTTGTACTTTAATGACTCTTGATTACTTGTCAGTTGTTTGTGGTTGGAATCTGAAGCAAATGGTGATCTCATTTCCTTTAGGTATAATTCAGCTACTCAAGTTTCTTTGTTTATCTAAAATTTTGTTCCCTTTCCTTACTGCCTGCTTTTTTTTTCTTATCTGTGTTATCTGTGTGGGTAGAAGTAGCAGAGTGTACCAGTCGAGGGCCACTGGACTCTCTCCGGATACTTGTTGACTCCACTTGTTGATTTGCGAGATACAGGAATAGCCAGCCATTATCTCTGAACTAAGCCGGTGTAATCAAAAACTTGCAAACTTGCTTCAGTCACAACAACCAACCAACTGCTGTTGGCTCAGCTATTTTATTACACTAGGAGAGAATGTGGTTGAAGCTTTTAAACAATACAATCCCTCTTGAGCACAGTTTTATTGGATACTCCAGCTGTATCCTTCAAAGTGACTGACTGTACTAGAAGTTGACCCTAGGTACATACTGAGCACCTGTGAAATCCCCTGTCACTGGGCCCATTTCATTCATGCATAGAAAGCAGCTACTTGACGAATGTTCTTTTTTTGTATACAATGTTTTGTTGTTTCAGTGAGCTGTCCGGATATGGATACTTTTTTGAACAGCAATGATCACATCTGAGGATTTCTTCATCAGCTTGATGTGCACCTGATTTTAAACTATGTTTTGTATCTCATTGGGCATTTGTGAAAATCCATCAGTTATGAAAATCATCAATCTCTTTGATCTTTGTTGAAATTGCTCAGTTGAGACAGCTAATATCTAAAGCAAAGATTAGTCTGAGCTACAGATGTTGCATCCAGATCCTAATATCCTAAAATTATGTTTGCATTTAGGGCTACACCTATCTTTAGTTTCTAGTTGCTGGTAGCACTGGGGGAAACATAGAAAAGAAGACTTCTGACTGAAGCTAGAAGGCAGAAAGCAAATACAGATTGATTTAGGGATTAAGCTATGCTTCTTTTGGTGATCTTAACTTATGAAGTAGGATATTTTTCAGGGGAATTCTGTGTCTGCCTGCCATTTACTGGTCTGGAATAGCTCATTGAATTCTAACATTGGAAATTTACAGAAACAGCTGTCTTGGACTATTATTTCTGCAGTGCGTCAGTCAATCAGATTCACATTCCACAGGAAAACCAACAATTTGAGAGCGCGCCAGTTGGCAGACTTCTAGAGAAAAAAGATTTGCTAAAGACTGGGAAGAAAGGAAATTTTGGGGGATGAGTTCTGCATGCTGTATCCCAGCGATGGTGTATCCAGGGAAGCAGCGTACACCCCCTGTGAAATACAGTCCAGTCAAGAAAATTGTCACGGCTCAACTCCGCAAGAGGATGCCTGGGAAGATCATTTAGGATTCCACTCCTTCCTCCTCTGTCTTTGGCTTTCCTACTCATGAAGGAAGATAAATACCTAAACTAACATAGACAGTTCCTACCTACAAGGAAGGAAGTGGTCATTTTACAGGCTACCCTGCCAAGCAGCACTAATACTATAACAGATGTCTTAGTGGAGATGCAATTAATTGTTCCTGTTCTCAGTAGGGTGTGACACTGCCTGCTCTTATCAGTTTGGCCTCCAGGGAGAAAACAGCATGTTGTGTAGGTCTTGCAACTCTCAGGTAGAAGCCAGGGGTGCAGGATCAGCGGCAGGGAGCCCTGTCTGCCCAGAGGGTAGCAGCTGAGCTGAGTGTATTCCTAGCTGCTCACCGGAGATGCAGATAGCTTGCAGCCATGGGAAAGAATTGTGTTACAATCCTTGAAGACAGGATTGGTTTGACTGTAAATATCCAGGCACCATAATGGTGGGCAGCAGTATAAATTTCTAAAGCATTAATTATCTAAATAAATACAAGCTATAGAAAAATAACTCTGTAATCATAACATTAATTACATTAGTCATGGACTGTTCTATGAAGTACTGAAAAATCTCTGAAGAAAAAAGACACCCCTGTGAATTTACAGCTGAAAGAAAAGGATACCAAATGCAGAAAGCTGGGAGTGTAGAGAGCCCATAGGGCAGTACTGCCCAGTGTGTCAGGCAGACTCTCAGTACACTTCAGGTGAACAGCTGTTGAACAATTCAGAGAAAAAGGAGTTTTAAGGAGAAAAAATAAGTGCTTCCTGGGCGCTGTTGAACAACAGCATTCTTCCTGCATAAGATCATAAAGAAACTGTGCTAAGAAGAAAGTGGAAACAGAATTAACTTGTACTCTAATAATAGTGTGTATCTCGGGTGCTCTAAAAATAGTATGTATCTTTTCTCCCCCTCCTGCTCCTTGGGATATTTTGGCTGCAGTCGTCTTTTTTTTTTTTTTTTTTTTCTAGTTAGTTTCCTGTAACTTATTTCTAGTATAGATATTGTGCTATTTTCCCTAGACTTTGCTTGCTGATTGTTGTTCAAAGTTTACAGAGTTTAAGTAAATATGTCTCTAAAGAAAGTTGTGCTTGCTTTCCTGCAATAACTTTAACACCTATCCTGTCTATGGCAGTTGCAGCTTTTGTTGATGGACAAAGAGTACAAAAAAGAAAAAAGAGAGATTACAGAGCCTTCTGATATATGATAAGCACAACAGAAAAAAAAACTTTTAAAAACAATTTCTGTTTGCAAAACAGGCCTTTTTTTATCCTTGTGCGAAGTCTTCCAGAGGGAGGTTCTGGCATATAGTGACCTATCATCAGTACTACCACAGATATTCCTGCCAGAAAGCAGAAATACTTACTTTCTGTCTCCCTCCTCTGTCTCCATGGCTTTTTCTTGGCAATAATGATCACTTGTGCCATTCTGTGATTTTGATTAGAATTGTTGGAAGTGAGGATTTTGGTTTCTTCTGAAATGTGTGGGTTTTGAGTAAAATGTCTCAAATTGAGACACAACAAAGCCTCCATCATTGGGAGTTTTTGAAACAGCTTTGGAGTACGTCTTCCTGTTGTTTCCCAAGAGATGTCGGGAGTATGCTTACTTGTCTGTACAGACCAGGAGTGAGTGAGGCAGGCAGTTACAGGGCAGATGGAGAAGGCAAGGTGTCCAGCAGAGCCCATGCTAATAAATCTGTAAGGCTCTGCATCTTGGGCTGCATGCTGGTACTGTTGTAGTCATGATTAGAAAGGCAGGGTGGAATGTGGCAGGGCAGGGCGTGAAGAGGCAGTGTTAAATGTTGTTTGTCCTTCAGAAACTGCTGTGGTTTAGCCAGGAGAAGGGTAAGAAAGAAGTGTTGTTAAGTAACAATTATTGTCAGAAATAGAAGAAAAACACAGCAGCAAACGAAGGATGTGCTGGAGAAGGTTGAAAACCACTTATCTATGGACTTAATATCAGAAAAGTTAGTAAGTGGACAGTGGAGATTGGCCACATAGGTTATTCAGGAGGAGTCAACATTCAAAGGGTGAATGTAAGAGGATAGGCCTAGACGGTGTAGGTCATGAGATGCTCTGACAGTGAAAACAGATGATTTATGGTTGACTCAGTGAAGAACAGGCAGATGATACAGGATGAGTTGATCAAAGAGAATCCCATAAGAGAAGCCTTTGCAGGAGCTTTTCTGAGTGCAGACAAGAGAAGCAGAATTGCATTTGTCAAGGGTTCTGGCAGGCAGACAAGTTGCATTTCTTTCCATGATGGAGAAAGAAGGTGGAGGACAATGACTTTAGACCCAAAAGGACCAGGAAAGACAGAGCTCTGGTGTAATGGAGTTGGGTTTGATCTTATGAAAGGTCTTACAAAAGGTGATACCAAAGAGACTTACTTACTCTTTGACAGAGTGAGGGAGGTTTTACAGTAGAGGTGTAATATCACCCACACAGAGATGGCAAATTAGTATGTGTTTCCAAGTGAGACATAAAATGAGAAAAAAGAGGGAACCACAAGAAAGCCATTTCAAGGCAGGAAGTGTTGAGTTAGAAGATTATGAAGAGAGGCAGTGAAGGAGAGAGCTCTGGAACATGGCTAGCGACGTGTAAAGGGAGCTCCCAAGCCCAGGAGAACAAGGCCAGAGCTCTGCATAGTTCTGGTGAGAATAGCTTCCACTGCACGCAAAGGACAGAGAAAGATTGGAGAAAGCCTAAACTGGAGTTGGAGGACAAACTCCGCTGTTAAGTTTGTATATTTGAGCTCTGAAGTGATCAATGTATGAAGAGTTGCAAGTATTGTAAAGAGGGGGATATTGTTAAGGTAAGACAGACTATAGGAAAGAATTGGATTTTCTCTCCTGGCACTAGGTGATGAACATTCATGTTGTAGTCCAATAGGAAAGCTTTTGCTAGCCTATGTGAATTCCCCTGAGATAAATGGAAATTTCTAACGCAGTCTGTGTAACACAGTTCATTATATGGAACTACTTCTATGAATAAGCATTACTCAGTGGGAGTAAGGAACGTCAGGACAAATCCTAGGCCACTGTATTATGCTATACTGAATATTATTTAAAACTACCTTATGCTGCACTGAATGTTATTTAAAAGAAAACTAGCTTAGGGAGATCCTTTTCTTCTGTTCATTTAGATGGGATTGGTCTGGATACCAAAATACCTGCTAAATCAGAGACACAAACCCTCTTCTGAAATACACATCTGTAAGCTCAGTTACTCCATAACATATTTATACTGGTGTAACAGGGATCAGTATTTGTCCTGTAATAGCTCATCGCTGTTTTCTTGAATCCACAAAATTATACAAAACCCCTGCTGTAGAACGTGTGTTCCAATGGAACAGCTTTTCCTGGAAAGCTACCTAGTTAGTCATTGTCTCTTGGGCCTCATAGATCTCCCATTTCTCTCTCTGCAGTGCCTTATTCTCACCAGGAAAGGGTGGAGAATGGCTCCTGCCCCCTGCCACCCTCTTCACTGTAAAAGCTAGAAATTCGTGCCTTAGGC
The DNA here is from genome assembly GCF_034619465.1 of Leptosomus discolor. NCBI lineage: Eukaryota > Metazoa > Chordata > Aves > Leptosomiformes > Leptosomidae > Leptosomus > Leptosomus discolor. The sequence continues at coordinate 24,290,496 of NC_141396.1, read as the reverse complement.
TGACAGGAGCTTGGAATCCCAGTCTTTCCTTTCAGAGTAACTGCAGAAAGTGGATGCTGCTACTGCTGGCTCTTTTGTTAAGCTCCTGCTCTTAGAAGATAACTCGATATGAGTCTTAAGGGGGGAAAGAGTGTTCCTAGTGCAGGCGCGGAATATCTGTTTTGCAATGGTTCTACAAAAGCATGAGGTCATATACCAGAGGACATGCTGAATGTTTTAGGGGTGCTCTAAAGGGACATAAGGGCATCAAATACCGCTGTACACATTCTGAACTGGGCCAAGCACCTTCAAGCACCCTTCTTTTTTTTTTTTTTTTTTTTTTTTTTTTTTTTTTTAAATGTTTCAATGCCTGAATTTGATATGTGTGGAAATTAAGCACATAGGAGTGGTGATTTTCAAGCTAAATTCCAATAAAGGCAATGTAGGCTACTAGGTCACTTGCTTGTTTCAGATAGTTTTAGGTGATTAATGCTATTCCTCTGCTTTTCATTCTCCTCACTGTGTGATTCATATTGAAAAGGAATTTATCTTTTCTTTGGCAGCCTGATGATGTATTGGTAGGTGATCCCACAATAGTATTCAGTGCCAGGCAGAGGTGTTTGCTTTAATCCTCAAAGCATGCCACTACATTAACATAAGATAATTCCTGAAAGTCAGATTCATTATACTGACACAGTTACCATTTCACAGCTCCCATTTCTGGAGTAAGATAATTTGGCACACTCGGACCTCTGTGTTTCTCTGCATTGCCTTCTATAGGCATGTTTAACATTTTCTCCCCAGCTGATTCCTCAAAAAAATGAGAAAATACGGAGAAAGAGGAAAGACAAAATCATTTAAGGAACATAAGGAAACCACAGTTTAAGCATGTGACCTACAAGTCTGTGTGAGCATACATCAAGTATTATAACTTGAAACAGTTTGTGTAAGTAACTTCAGACTAGATACACAGGCAAACTTTACCTTAAGTATCTTCAAAAAAACCTATCAAAAATATAAACATAAGCTCTAATATGTATCTATGTAGTACAGACACTTCAAAAGGCAAAAGAAATATTGTAAGCTATGTTTCGGTTATTAATAAATGACATAGAATTTTTTCAGCAGTTTGATAAAAGTGAAAATAAGAATAGATACCTAAATACCTGGCATGACTTTCATGTCATGAAAGGATTTCTTCAGATGTTAGATGGACCAATGCCCTTAGAGCCAGTAGAATCCCAGGAGCTGTGACACATCAGGGGCGCTGAGGCACCTTTGATTTGACAGGTAGTCCTCTGAACCCTGACATGAGATTTACCTTTCGAAGCAATAGTAACACTCCTTTTAAAGAAGTCTTTCTAGGAAGAGAAGAAAGCTGAGCAGCTTAAAGTCAACATCGCATTTTCTTTTTACTTCTTGACAAAACAAAAGTGTTTATTGCTTATAAGCACTGCTTTTAAGCAGGTGATTAACGATGAGAGTGTGTCCTTATCTGATACTCTATCCCAAAGACTCAGAATGGTATATCTTCTGCAATGACTGAAGGAAACAGGGAACTCATGAATTCTTGTATAGTACTATTGCCATCTCACCTCTGCTGAAACCTGTATTCCACAGCAGGGCAATCTTCTGCAGCATCATATTGGGTTGTTGCTATGGGAAATGTCACAGTAATGTACTTAGAAGCTGAAGGTTTAAGTATACAGAAATATTGTGAATGCTACAGATCTATTTGGGCTGCTAAAAAATTATATCCACTGCAAAAGATTTGGTTCAGATCTTAGTGCCTGGCATATATGCAGCCCACCTTATGTCTGAGAATTTCTGATATGAATTTTTAAGTCTGCTAGTCGTTCTTGTTTTCATCGTAGAGGTATGAGACAAGAGGTCAGTGCTGTTATTCCACTGGCCAAATAACGTCCTAGTTCCTTGTGCACTAAACTTAAGAAGGAAATTTGAATGTGTTAGCAGTTCACAGTCAGGCTTATACAGATGTCTTCTCATACCACTACTCTCCTTATGGACAAACTTCTTCAGAAAGCTATTTAATTGAGCCTCCAGACTAATTAAATCTTTGGTCACTCTTAGAATGAAAATTGACTTACTACTTACTACCAATTGAAGCAGATACTTGATGTGAAACATTGGCTTCTTTGTCAGGCATGCAAGTAGTCCAACGTATTTTAAATAAGCTCTCAAATGAGGGTAGTTACAGCTGGGCTAGCAATGAGAAATCTAAACAAGCATCAATTACTTCTGTTTACAGCTTTATTTCATGCATGTTCCTAGTGCTTGACAAACATTTTTATAAGCACAACTTGCCAAAACTTTTGCTAATCGAAATCATAGCAAGAAAGTCACAAAACTGTAGGAGAGTGCTTAGGCTTGGCTGGGTTGCAGAAACAGCTTTGCTGTCCCGTGTGCAGCTGAAGTGGTTAGCACTGGCATGCAAGCATGACCTCATAGTAAACTCACTGATCCTCACTAGGAATTAACAGTTTAGCTACTCGCAGCCCACAGTGTATCACCAAGAGGAAGATATTGCTGTCTGTCTTTTGTATACCATAAGGACAAGTACATTTACCAGCATTATTGACCAGAGACTTAGCAATGAATTTATGAGCTGGAATAGTTATGTGCAATACGTGCACATGACATTATACATGTAATTTCTGATAATAGTACCAAGTAAAATTCCCTCACTAGTACTTTATTTGTTTTTAAAATGTGTAATCTTACAGTGACCTAAGAGTTGCTTGTTTTGGTTTTGTGTGTTTCTAAAAGTGTTGTACAACCTAAGATATGGAAATCCAGCTGTCTCGGAAAGTTTTAGCTATCATGACTTCCTGATAATGAGAACTCATCCTATTCAATAAGATGTCCATTCTGTTATAATGAAGTGCTTTGCAGTGCCATTGAAGGGCACAAAGCAAGAGAAGCATAAAGGTAGACATGCTTTCTGTTTTTTCATTTGAAAAAACTTAGTTTATTTTCCTAACAAAAAATGGATGTTGTATAATACATATGAAATGCTTCTGCATTTGAATAACATTATTCAAAGTCTGTCGGATGGAATAATGTATTTTGTTCAAACTCCACACAAACTGCATGTGTTGAGGCTGTTCAGCCTGGAGAAGAGAAGGCTCTGGGAAGACCTTCTAGCGGCCTTCCAGTACTTCAAGGGGGCCTACAGGAAAGGTGGGGAGGGACTCTTTATCAGGGAGTGTAGTGATAGGACGAGGGCTAACAGTTTCAAACTGAAAGAGGGGAGATTTAGCTTAGATATTAAGAAGAAATTCGTTACTGTGGGGGTGGTGAGACACTGGAACAGGTTGCCTAAGGAAGCTGTGGCTGCCCCCTCCTTGAAGTGTTCAAGGCCAGGTTGGATGGGGCTTTGAGCAACCTGGTCTAGTGGAAGGTGTCCATGTCCATGGCGAGAGGGTTGAAACTAGGTGATCTTTAAGGTCCTTTCCAGTCCAGACCATTCTATGATTATATGTTCTGTGACTTTGTTGTCTTAAATTGTGAGGCTGATTCTCAGCTAACCAGCCAAGCACTCCTTTGAAATACTGCAGGCAGAAACAGTCCCACAGGAAATGGTATTTGTGATTCAGTAAACGGCACCTTGCCCACTGAGTCAGTGTTGAGCTAGTGTCCGAATGTGTTTCTAGAGTGTAGAATACAAAACTAAATTCCTGACTGTTTGTGGCCATTGGGAAGTTTATTGAACTATTAATGAGAATGGGGATATAAACTACAGCATCTCAGATTCCAGACAATAATAGTTACAACCTTCCCCCACTTCATTGGGAGAATAATTCTCCTCTTTTCCTCTAAGCTTGTATCTTTTTCCTGCACTTAGCTGGTCACCATCCTCTAGGCATGTTTGAAGGATGAGTACCACAACTCAGATGAGCAATCTGTCTTTCTGTGGGCACTGCTGGAAGTGCCAGGCTTGGTACCTGCAGTTTTGCAATCCTGTGACTTGTCCCACTTGGAGACTGTCTTTCAGACAGACACCATCACTGTAACATGCCTGAGCTTTTTCAGCTAGTTCAATTTTGCAACTGAAGGGATGCACTGAGGCATTTGTAGTACATTTCCTCTCAGGATTCATGACCCGGTAGATGTTCACAGTGACTCAGAATAGCCTTTTCTAAACAAAGTCTTAGTTTATGGATAGGAATTGAACACTTCTCGGCAAAGTCTGAACTGAAGATGCTCCACACGTGTGATCTTTCCTACTGGCTTCCTCATGCCCAGTAGAGAATTGATCTCTACTCAATAGGTTTTCAGTTTTGTTTCTTTTTAAATCCCATTATTATATAGAAAAAAAAATCCCAACTTTACAGTTTAAGAAAAACAAGTCCTTAAAACCGATGTCTAATGTCATTTATCCACACGCTAATTTATGTGAAGGTTTGTGGCAGCAAATTTTGGTACCCATAGTTACAAAGTGATGCTAGAAGCTGCTGTGAAAGATCACAGCTTCAAATCCGAAGTTCTTCAACAGAGGCAGTGTAGGTGCTGTGATCCTTTGTGTGGTTGGTGACATAGTGCTTGGATTGTAAATCTTTTTCATGTTTAATTGTTCACAGAAATCTTTTTATTGTTTTCTTGTGTTCCTGATTTTCATGTGACTTTATTTTAGATAACTTTTTAGTAGGACTCTTAGTAATGTTTGTTCTGGGCAATGTTAGCTAGCATTATTGTTAAAATCATTACTAGTCTACATCTAAACGGTTCAAACTTTGTAGCAGGAAGATGTTGGACTATTTAGTTAACCTCTGTAATCTGTATGTAATGGTTAACCGATTTCTGGAGTTATGGAACATATTAAGCATTAGGTAGCTCATTTAGCAGGTGGAGTTTGTCAACATGTGAGTACCTCCATTAATGTTGAGAACGTGTTTAAACATTAGATGTATCATCTTAGCAACAAGATGCGGTTCATCAAGGATGATGCAGTAGCTTCCACAGCAGAGAAAGAGACATAAGCATGCAAAATTCAGTTCCTTGGGAAGAACAGTACCAACTCTGAGCACCTGCTGGAACTGGGTTTGCAGGTCTAAGCCTCTTTATTCTTAAAGGAGTAAATCGTTCCATCAGAGTGAAGAATAGGATATTAGTCAATGTGAGAAACAGTTGCAAGATTTCACTCGGAAACATGATGAAGTACTCTTGGTGTCATATAAAGAACGCACTGATTATGCACAGCACACCAATTAATCCTGGTCTCTCCCCTTCCCCTTCCTTTATCTTTCCTCCACCCTCCAAAACAAAATTTTCCACTTGATCATGAAGGAAGTGAGGGAGCCTGGATGCTACCCCAGGAGAGAAAGCTAGAGGAAGGGCTGGGTCACTTAGTCAAGCAAAAGGGAGGAGAAGGAAATGGTCAGTGAAAAAGAAGGTTCTAAATACAGGGCTTTGAACTAGAAATATGTTGAAACACTTCTAAAGAAATGAGGAAAGGGGATAATATAGGCAAAGCAATCTAATCATATGCAATTTGTAATGGAAGCTTTCAAAGTCTGTGGCCTTGTGTGAGACCAACTGCTAGCAACATGATATAGAATGCCAGTTCTCACTATGTATTGAACCAGAAATGCCAATCATTATGAAATTCCTGGTATCCCTTTGCCCTACCATCCACCCACATAGCAGCCTGCCTATGCTGAAGCTCACTTGTTGACCATAACTCTGTTTTGATCAGAATCCTTACTGATGCCTTCATCTGTCATATCCTGCCTGTTGTGACTTCTCTCTCCCCCTCAGATATGATTTAGGCTGTCTACATTCTGACAGTTTAAAAAACTTACAACAACAAAAGAAATTGATTGCATCATATCCAGTTACCATATTGGTGTACATTGCATGTGTATGTTAGTGTCTGTTTATTTAAAAAGTCAAATACTTGTTTTTTTCACTGTGCACTAATGTATTTTGTGTTAGCCCATCCTAAGTAGTTTTTCATTCAATTATTCAAATTTAGCTTGTTTTAAGAGTCACTTTTATGGTATTTCTTCAACCAGTACGTTTTCTGCCTGTAGTTCTGTGAACAGCTATAGAAGCCAAGTAACCTGTTTGTGAGCATGTTGGGATTTTATAGGGTATTGCTCTCTCTCTGTAATGATGAAAAGTGCAGAAAATTAAAAACTTTAAAAAGCTCTTAAGTCAGAAATGCTGGTATTTTATATCTGTACTGCCATAGTGTGGAAGCTTGCAGTGTGCAGGTGATGAGTTGGGCTAGAAGGTGAGTTGGCAAGAGCTGTGGGATCACAGGTAGTGGAGGCCCTCTGCAAGTGTTCTGGCTTCCCAACAAATTCTGCGCATAGGGACTGGCAAAAAAGAACTGAAAAAAATAGTAACATTGTTATTTTGAGAATTTTATGACTCAACTACCTCTTTTCTAGTCTTTGGAGAACCATGAAGATACAGGTATCATACTGAAGCAGCTACTCATTTCAAGTCATGGGGGAAGGTTGATAGTTGAAGACTTACTGGAAAGGTCTTACATTTCTAAGTAACTAGGCAGCTCAAATCCCTTCTAATTTTAGCTTTAGGGAGATTTTTTTACAGTGTATCAGTGAAAAATCATTAAGCAAACAAAAGGCATTGTCCCTTCCTGCACTAAACCTGGTTCATGAATAGGATTTGTTGCCACTTCCTGCACTCTGCTATTTCTGAGCCTAATGGGATCATGAACAGGCACGTGTTGTGTATCTGATTAAGAATTGTAAAGGCAGGCTTATTTCACCCTCTCCTTGGAACAGCAGGTTGAAGATAAAATGGCTAAAACAGGGGTGTTTTACTGCTTGAGAATGCAAGCAGCGTTAGTGCTTATGGCTTGTGAGCATTCACTGGGTTTTGCAAGGACATGAGTAGCTGGCACCACTCCTTGATGTCTGCATACATTGCTCTTGTACAACTCATTTGCTTACAGTGGGCCTCTGCTTTATACAGCCTGAGCAGCAAGCAGAAACCAGATGCCGTCTCACCTAACTGTAAGAGTTTTAGCCAGGGTACGCACAGCTCTGTGGGATGAAGATTAAGAGATACTGAAGGTCAAATATTGATGAGAAGCACGTCTTTTACCCAAAGGTCTTTTTGGGTATATTGGGGCAACTTCCCCATTTCCTTCAGATACATAAACAAGAACACCATGTTTAGTGGCAGCAGGAAGTTTCTGTTTCTTTCACTTCCTGAGAAAGGACTCTTCTTCATTCTTTATTTCCTGTAGCAAACAAAGCTCTGCTAGCAGATTCTTCCCCAGTGGTTCACCCTGGTAAGAAATGATTGTCAGCTCATTCTCTAAAAGTAGCTAATTGAGGTTGTTTGCAGGTGCAGGATAACAGCATTACATTGTCACAGTTCCCTTTCTAGCCATGAGATTTTATCTGAAGTGTGGCAGTAGGCATAGTCACCAGATGTAGACCTCTGTCATCCATATTACTTGTCATCTAGCTGAAGATGTTCATATGGCAGCATCTTACCTGACTCTGCCTCACACATTCATTTGCCTTAACTTCCTACTGATAAGAGGGGGAAAGTAAATTTTTCAAGGTCATAAGCAGTCAGGATGAAGAGTAGGACAGACATGTTTTATTCTAGTTCTTGAATTTTAAGCCAGAGGTTTCCCAAACCTCTGCCTGAAGAAGGCTGGGTTATTATTTAGTACAAGCCCTCATTCTGTTATTTCCAGCTGCCTCAAAATAATCCTCAACTTTTGACACATAGCAATGTGAAAATATACAGAGCAGCTAAAGAAATGGAAGCAAAGCTCAACCATCTTCCCTCCACCTGCTCCTCAGACTTCAGGGGAGAAGAAAAGTAATTTTCAGGCCCACTGGGTATATATATATCCATCAGCAATTATCAGGAGTACCACAGATAGCAATGATAGGGAACATGAATTTTCTTGAAGTTGCTGGAAAGATATGGTTCTTTCCTACTACTTTTTCAAGTTCCCATGGATTGCTATGGAGGTCATGAATGTGAATGAGAGGTAAGCATATGAAAGCAGCTATGAAAGAAAGTAAGCGTAGGGCAAGTTCTCTGTTGAGGTGTGATTCAACCTCGATCAAGATATTCCTGAAGAGTTCATAATCCTTTGATTGTCTGTGTTTCATGGATACAAAAATAAAATAATTTAGAATGGATGATATTAAAAGTTAAGCCAAGTTCATTGTCTCTGATAGAACTTCATGGAAATTTAGTTCCTTTTCATTGTCCTTGTTTCAAATTAAATTGTTAAAAATGAAATTTCAATTTTGACTCTTTTTCTCTAACTTGGCAGAAATGAGTTTCTAAGTTCCATTTTTTAATGTTTATGAACACCCTGTTTCAAAACAGGAAAACAAAGAGTTGATAGTTTTGACCTTACAGAAACTAGAAGGTGCCATATAACCTGAAACCTGTTCAGGTTTGGTGGTGACCAGGCAGGAATGAGTGAAATTGTAGTACACTTCAATTCTTTCTACTAGTAAATTGAATTATTTTGCCTGCACAATAAATACATTTGATTGCTTTCAAGAAAGAAATACTACTTCTTTCACAGTAATGATTTCAGGAAGGCCTTCTAAGAAAAACAATTATTTTTATAATTGCTTTCCTCAAAAAGTAGCAGAATGTTCCCCAAAGTATTGTTCCACAAAGACCAAAAGTGTCTGCCACACCTGGAAAAGATGTAAAGAAAAACAGTTCCACAGAGGAAGGCTAGGGCTCTTCTCTGCACTGCACTGAACTGGTAAACCTATTGCCATTGGGATCTGTTAGGGAGGAAGTGTTTTTTCTTGGAGTTCCAGATAGAATAATAAAATAGCCCTCACCTGAAAGTAAGGTGTAGCTAGGTGTTGCCACACAAGCAACAAGAAATGAAAGAAGTTTATCTTTCTCATATTCACTCTAGAAGATATCTGGCATGCAAGAGTCATGGGTTGAAATGACATCCTCACAGGGAAGAAATGCTGGCTTACTCCAAAGACATTTGGAGAGAGAGGTTTCTGTTATATGTTTGGAAGTAGTCTGTGATAATAGAATAAAAATTTTCAAACTCTAAAGCAAGGAACTTAATCACCTGGTGTTGCATTAAAAAGCAAGGTGCACAATATATTCTGTTCTGTCCTATTATGGAAACTTTATTTTCACCCTTCCAAATGAGCCAACATTTGCAAAGGGATGTTTCAAGGAGTGCTAGCAGTATGAATTTCTCAATAAAATGCCCTGTGTGTTCTCACTGCTAGTCTGCAACATCTTAGAGCTCACCAGTGCATCCTGCTGCCTGATGTTGCATGTGTGTTCAGTCACATTATATTTGAACTGCTTCTATGTAAACAAGAGGGGGCTGATTAGTTTTGTTTAGTTTTTGAAGATTTTTAAGATATGATAAGAGTACTCCAGTGAGCCAGAATAAATTCCCTGTGGAGTTCAAAGTTATTGTTGGCTTATCGTGTAATCTAGAATTGATACCAACAAGAAGTATGACTGTAAACACAGTTGAAATTAATTAAGATATCTTCTTGGTTAAAAAGGAAAGAATAAGGTTCAGCCTGGCTTTTTATATTTTTTGAAATAAAATAGCAGAAAACAAAACAATTCTTAAAATTCTTTAATTAGTAGCTGAATAACCAAAGTGACCATTCAAATATAGGAAGATTGAGGCAGGTAACTTCTTAATTATTGTCAAAAATATTAGAACAAGCAGGCTTTGGAGGAAAGATATGTAACTGTCATGCACCATGTCCAGTTCTTGCTAGATTTGACACACAGTAAGAAACTTGGCTATTTTAGTGCTGAACCTAAAAGAGCTAAGAGTGAATGTTCATTTCAAAGGAAGTTACTGCTCTGTATGCCTTACTGTAAACTCCCTGAAAACTTATCTGAAATTTCCTGTATTGCAAATGGGAAGCACAGTTGGTGTAAGTATTCCTAAGGTAGCTTTACACTTGCTAACTTAGCTACATCTAGTAGAGCTGCAGGAGCATGTAGGTTTTTTTCATTGTTTGGCCTGGAGTCCCTTTTGGGCATGCAGACCTGAAGGTGCCACAGCTATGCTGGCAGCACTGAAGATTCATGCTTAAAGCTTCTTGGGATATGTCTACACAAGTTGCAGTGCCACTAGATTGCCCTGTAGACAGATTCAAAAGTGTGAACCCCACTCAAACCTCTGTTGTACAGGCATCCAAGATACAACCATTTACAAGCTGCTTTCCTGTGAGCTGCACCACTGTCTCAAATCTGTAGAGCATGGCTCATTGACCTCCAGTTCTCCAGCACATCTCTTATGCCAAGGCTTGCAAACTGATCCTCTGAGCAGCACTATCCTGCTGTCTGCTGAAGTGCCAACCCAGTGATGCACTGATCCAGCTTCTGGGTGTAAAGGTAGTGGGGCAAGTTAAGTTCTCACCTAAAGCGTGTGTGTTTCCTTGTCCTACATAATTTTTCTATCTCCTGAAATTAGTCAAGCTGTATATGCTTCTGCCATTCTGTTTGCTGAGGTAGGTGTAACATATTGTGTGGGGAGGTATGTCATAAAATTTCTTGTTGACTTTATAGTGCAGGAAGCTCTTCATTAAATCAGTAACCTAAAAGAGGAAAAACAAGGTGGTATGAGCAAAGTAGCTGAGTGACGGAGAACTATGAATTAGTCATATTTACTGTAGAATGTCGTATTTACAGTAGGACATGTTCCTAAGATAGGTGTCTGTGGGTGCTGTTCTCTGTGAAATTTATGTGAAAGATATTGATGACTTGTCCTTTTTCCTCTTACCTCCCGTCCTATGGACAGTTGCCTTACCGTGTTTTCTGCAACTATGTCACGGTGGGTGATCTTCCTGGACAGCCCAGAATATACTCCCACAAAGATACCCTTGTACTATCAGAGGCATGCCCAGCAAAGACCGTCAACTCAGCTACCCTTTCATCAGCTCCCCCCATCTCTCATGGTTTTTGCTTCCCTCCTCTCCTCAGATTGTTTGCTACTTGTGGCAATCGTAGTTGTTTATATAGGTTTTTCTCATGTGACTGCTGTGTGGAACTCTGAATGTCATGATGTGACTCCACAAGGATGGAGCAAAAAAAAAGGGTATCCTTTACTTCTTTCCTAAATGCTGCTGATTTGGGTTTGTGAGCCACCAATTTATTCACAGTAGAGAGTAACTACAAGAGTGAGGGGATCACAACTTGCAAGCCTAGCAGGCACCTTTCAGCTGGGTTTTGTAAGGTCAAGTAATTATCTTCTGTCAAATTACAGAAGAATTGCAGGGTTGGTTCTTCTTTTAAATAAAAGCATGAAAGTTTGGAGTAGTTAAGATTCCCATGTGTCTTGGTTTCCATCCATGCCTGAGCATTTCTATCTGATGGCAATTCTGCGTAGTTCTGTAAAATTTCTATCTGACGGTAATTCAGTGTAGTTCTGTGAAGTGGGTATAGTGAGAACTGTTGCTGCTGTTTTATAACTGCTGAAGTAGAGGCAGAGCTCAGAACTGACAGAAATGGCTGACATTGCCAGCTGGGCTGAAAACTCAGGAATGCCAAAGTTTTTGCCATAGTACCCGGTCCCCAGATAGCATTTCAGTGAGAAATCAGTGTTCATAGATGGACTAAAGAAACTGTTGCATTGTCCACAGGCTTAAATTATTTCATAGACTCGACCAAAACTTGTGATTAAAAGTATATAAACAGCTTACCTTTTTAACTCTCAGGTGTTTCAAAAACAACTCAACAAGTTACATCTTCAAGTTCCTGTTTACTGTTTCTCATGTGCAAATATATAGCCCAGGGCAGTTCAATTTTGACAGCTGACAGTAGTTTTGAAAAGACACTGTGGCACTATCAGATACTGTGCTTGTCACACTATGTTTTAAAAGTAAACTATTCAGTGCATTATAGGAAGAGAGCAGCATTGCATTTTTGTTACTAATGTATGAAAGTTACTTAAATAATTTGAAAAAATTCTAGAAAAATAGTAAACATCTTCCACTGTGATGAAGTAGCTCAGTATCGGACTGGTCATCAGACTGATCATTTATAAATAGTGAGTCAAGGTTTGTCCCTGGCTACACCCTCACAGTTGCACTGATGTCACAGTTTGTGACCTTCTAACAGTCGTATTCATAGCTACCAATGATGCCATTAGGAAATGTAAAGATGGTGGGATTGTATGCTACTTTCACAGAAGCATTAGCTGTAATAGCAAAAACTCTGATTATAAGGATACAGTTAGTAGGAGGAAATAGCACTAATAGTCACAGCCGCCAAATATTTTTCTGTGGTGCTTTTGGTCAATGGGGGCTCCATTTATTGTTTTTTTCCATAACAAAGATGGGAAACTGTTTTCAGTCCCTTGAGATTAACTGGGAAGACGGTCATCCAAGTTTCATCCTGATTTCACGTCAACCCGTTAAAAATCTCTACCACTAAAAATACAACTATAAGTGGTATATTAATTGCCTTTCTCGTTAAGCAAAAATTAAAGTATTTAAATGCTTCCTAACTAGCAGGTCAGCTCTTGTTTTGCCCTTTTTAAGAACAAGGGACAAAATGAAACCCATGTCCATAAAACTAGTACACACAGTTTAAACTGGAGGAGAGACCAACTTGGTGCTTTTGCTGCTCCCAAGTGTATATGAGGGATGGAAGGCAAGCCATGGCAAAGATTGGTATAGCTAAGGGCATATATTCCCCTTACTGCCAGCTGGAGCTGTCGTCTCCCACACCCTGATCCATCCTCTAAAGACAACTACAGGAGCACAGCTGAGTGCTTGCAGCTCTGGTCATTACTCATTTCCAGTTGTGCCCTAGCAATCATCCTCTCTTGGCAGCTGCCAGCATGTACCTGTACTAAAACTGACCCCACCCACAAATGTAAGAAAAGGTCTTCATGCAAAGTCTTAAAGTTCTTCTGAATAGTCTTAAAGTAAAATTTTTGTAACATGGCCTAGACTAAAACCCAGATAAACATACTACATTTGTGTGTGATACCAGCTGTAAATTGCATCTGATATTCTGGATAGACGATAGTATGAATAAATAGTTTAGCTGCAGCAGGAGGCACCAGAAGTTTAAATGATATTGCTTATAGGTCAGTGGGAAAACAGGGTGTAAATTTAAGTCTTGTAGGTTCCATTCCAGGGCTCTACTTACAGATATCTTCAGTGAAATCTCGTGAGGACTGAAGTGCCCTGAGGACAGGGCGTGTGACTATGCATGATGTGTTTGGTTTCATTGTTTCCACTTTTAATGGCTCCACAGTGATAAATCCACTTGATTATTATTTCTCTTTTTCAGAGAATATTAAGAAAAGTAGCCTGCTGTTCTAGAGACCAGAGAGTAGTTTTGGAAAAATTTGTAAAGAAGTACAGAACTCCCTGAAAGTAAGACCTTTTCAGATGCCCGTATTTCTCTGACTTCTATATCAGCATTTCCTTGGAAACTTTGGGTTTGTCATTTAAAGTAAATGATAAATATTTGTGTTTTCATGTTGTTGCATACTCCACATTCTTTCATGGCGTTTAATGTTTTCCAGTTTGTAAAGACAAGCTGTTACAGGAACCCTTAATACTTACTAATTGGAACAGATTTGTTTTTTCATTAAGTTCGAAAAAATGGCCTGTCAGTCCAAAGTATACAGTTCTCCCACAGCACTCAGGACATTACATTTCCTCACATGCCTGCTCTCTCTAATGGAGTTGAAGGAGTTCTGGGTCATTCATGGTAGATTAGTTTAGTTTGGGTGTGGAGTAATTTTTAAGATTACATAAGGGACCTTAATATGTGTGGTCTATATTTAGAATAAAAAAGCTAGCGAAACTCATGTGCCATGCTAACAGAAGATTCAAGTCCATAAAGTGTATGTAATTGCCTTGAGTACATTATGAGTGCTTCTGTTCACCCCTTTTAAAGATTCTTGTGTTGGAACTTAAGTTTGATGAAAAGCTGACCACCCAAAACCATATCTTTTTTCAGGTATTTTTTGAAAGCTGTTGCAATCTATACATATTTTCTGGGTTCGGTCCTTCAAAAGCCTAAACTAGAACAGGATTTTGTTGTTTCAAGCATTTTATAAATGCATAGAAAGTCATGCTTTCAAAAAATTCACAATTCAAATAATACATCATTATTTGATACGACAGCAAATGAGAAACTAAGGTATTGAAAGTTCAGCTGGCTAAATCAAGGTCATAAAAATGAAATCTGGAAAGAGAAATCAATGGCAGTACCAGAAAGATTTACCAAATCATTTCCATCAGCTGCAAAGTCAATTCCTATATATCTCCGTTCTCTTAAAATCAACATCACTCGTAGACATCTGCCCACCTAATAGATTTCAGGAGATATGTGTTGGAATATCAACAAATTGAGATCTCCAGTCTTAAACATGACATATGTATCAGAAACAGTCTTTACTACGATATGATATGGTGTTAATTTCTGTGGAAATTAGGGGTTTGAGTTTGATTGTCCAGTAATTTAACTCAGTTCCTCCATCTGAGATGTTAATCAGGAGGTGTTTACTTTCCACTAATACATGGTATTGGTATTCTATCTGGAATGTTTACTGGCTGCCAAAAGTATATTTATATGATATTTGTTTGGAGAGCACAATACTTAAGAAATGAAACTTCAGGCTTTTTTAAAAAACACATGCATACTTAACAGCAGCAATCCCATCTGCTGCTTCCCAGCTTCAGCAGTATTATCTGCCATTATCTGTCAATTCCTATACTTAATATTTCCACCAGATGAAAAGCTGGACTATTAGTCTTTGAATCAGGATCAGTCAGTACTGGCAATTTTATGTTTTTCTCTGTCAGACATTTTATAGATCCTACATCTTTCAAGCAAGATGTTGTTCACGTTGAAGTATCCTAAAAAAAGAGGGAAAACAGCTTCCTGTGTGGAAGGCAAAGTTCAGCAGCTGGTGACAGTGACAGCATATCTATCTGATCACTCTGAAATGACGAACAAATCCGTAATTTTAACAATTTGGAATAAGGACTGCCACTGAATACAGATGTTAGTGGTCAAGGCCCATATTTTAAGAAAATTATAAGTGTCTCTTTTGGTTTATGACAATGTGACAATTTTCTGGTTTATGATGATAGATGTTGCAGCAAAAAATCCCCAAACCTTCTGTAGAATTCCTGCACCTGAGCTGGAAAGATGGGTAAAGAACTTTCTGCACATAAATCCCTACCATTACACCCTTAAACCTTTGCAAAGTTCATTTAACAAACATGTCTCACCTGCTGAGTATCCAAAGGGATGAAAGGATTTCAACAGTTCTTCTGCCATCAGTCACTCATTTTCATTTTGATACGTCTTGCAAGGGAAGGAGAAAAGGCTAATGACCTGCTAGTCTTTCTCTCACCCTCAGAGTGTAGATGACTGAAGACTGCATTTTTTCAGGACTTAATGGCATAGTTAGTTTGAGTACTAACAGGGAATATTAAATGAACTCCAAGATGCTTTGCTTTGAGAAGAAAATATACTTCCCCAGGCACCTAACAAGGGTAATGCAAGAGTAATTAGGAGATAAAAATTGAGCAGTTTTCCTTTGCTCTACATGCACAAAGGCTCCTCAAAGCCAGTAGGGAGCAAGAAGGGCATGTTGGAAAAAAGCAAATACCATGTCCTACTGGGACAGGAGAAGATACAATGGAGACATTAGTGCCTGCTAGAAAGAGTGAAGAGGTATGTTTGGGGCCTGTTGGGAGGAAAAATAGTAGTTCAATTTTGATAAAACCAGCATCATTCTGAAGTCTGGATAAACATTCAGACCTTTTGGACAATGGAAGTTGAGTTAACCTTCAAAGTCTTTATGATTTTGTCAGAATGAAGCTAAACAAATTTGAAACCTATCTGCTTTTTTCACTGGTCAAAATAGTGCTTACTCCTCTTCCACAACAAACTACTTGCTTCGAGTACCATTCATTAAGGCCCATTTCCCTTTTCTTTCAGTATTCTGCTGTCCATTATTTTATGTATTTAATGTAAAAGAATAATGTAGCTAAAATAAAATGAGAGTGGATTTAAATTCCCATCTGGTTCTGTGTTGTCTGCAGTAACTGACACTTAGTGGGAGGGGAGCAGCAACACGAACATATACAGTGTACTGACACACATCACATTGTCCTGCAGTGAAGTACTGTGCTCACTCAAGAGGAGAACTGCATTCATCCCTAGCAAGATGAGAAGTAGATACTTTTTGTATCACCATTGCCATTTCCTGGCTTTTTTAGTCACTAAAAATCTGTAGAAATTCTGAATCAGACTTCCACTTCTCTGGAGATGTTAATTTTAATGAGGAAAAGAAAAAAATAGGATATTGTGTTTGCTGTTTGGCTGATAAAGATACCCCTTCTTCCAATGCTGATAAGGATTTCCTTCCTATCATTAATATCTCTACCAGATGAAAAGCTGGACTAATGTTCTTTGAACTAGGACTGGACAATACTGATAATTTTATATTTCTCCCTATCTGTTATTTCACAGATCTCACATAATTCATGCAAAAGGCTGTTCATCATGTATGCAAATTATACAGTTAAAGCTAGAGGTTCAGAAGATAAAAGTATCAAATTCTTGCATTAATCCTTTAGGTTTATTTCAGGTGAGCTCTTGAATGAGCTGGAGTTCAATGAGATTTATCATACCATTTTCTCATGTTCTTTGGAAAATCCCTACCTCTGGCCTAGTTTCTTATAGAAATTTTTGTTTGGAATGCTTTGCAGATTGAGCACATAGCAGTTTTGTCAGCAAACAAAATATGTTGGTATCCTTAACCCTCTTCCATTCTAGCACAGTAATTAATACCTGTACAAAGACTTCTACTAGTATGGAAATACCGTAAAATTCCTACTCACTTGTCATGGGCAACACTTTCTAATGCAACCTGAAAATCCTTTTTCATCTGAAATTTTGCAAAGTTAAAATCTGTAAATCTTATGGGTGTATTCCTAGGTTGCACATAATACTGATCCTCTTGCAACTCTCAGAGAAGACTAATGAACAAGTACTCTTAAACTAGTGTATTTCCTTAGCTTTTCTTCACCAAGAATAACAAAGGATTTATGTATGTTAAAACTCCTTGCTTTCCAAGAATCATACGTGCTAATTAAACTTACAACACTTACTTAACATGCCAGGAAAGGTCTTACTGACAGTTAAGCCTTGTAAATTCCTGTATTGCTTGGACCTCTGTGTTCTGCCCGTGCAACAGACCTGTCTCTTCTCTTTGACAGTATTGAAAGCCTGAATGCTTTAGCGTCCTTGTCAGGAGCTAATCTATAGGATTATTTTGTTGTTGCTGTCATGCACAAATAGATTCTGACTCTTGCAGTCACACAGCTGTGCGAGGTTTACCTACCCAAACTTTCAAGGGGCAGATTTTTATTCTTAAATACATACATTAAAATCTATATTTGAATTTTTTGTATACGAAAGATGCAGAATTAAGTTCTGAAATTCAGTAATGAATTGGGGGAAGAAGAAGAAAAGTATTTAGATGATGTCCTTGCATGAGTTTCTTCTGATGTTTCATAGATGTTTAAATGTATAGTGAGGGTCTGCTGGGCAGTATCTTTTAATACCGGTGTTTCTACTGATGTCAAGAGATATGTAAATCAGATCATAAAGTTCAACTATTTTACCAATAGCCTTCATGACATGCCAGATCTGGATAAGTGACTTGGATATAATACTGTACAAGTACATCTTAGTAAGCAACCTTCCCCATGTTTGTCGTCAGAGTGATGATAGAAATCATCAAGGTGTATAGAGATGTGCCTCTTTTGATAGTACTGGTGCCAGAGCAAGGACTGACTGACGGTTTTCCATCCAATTATCAAAGAATTCAAAATCGAAGTCTTACATGCGTGAAATATTAATTGATTTAGTTGTAACAAACTGAGGATCTGAAGAATAAGGTTACCTTTCATAGTACTTCTTGAGGTTTCAAATATATAGGAAATAGCACAGCTCTCCTGAAGCATCGTAGTGTATCTCCTTAGAAGGACATACCATATTGCCTCTTCTCAGGTTTCACCTTATCTGAACTTGGATCCACAGAAGAGTATAATCCAGATGCTTGCAACCCTATTAGTTGTGTCATTACCCACATGAGTCGTGCCTCAGATCCAACACAGAAGTAAGCTTTGTTTGCATATTCAGTATTTTTGATGGCAAGGAACAATCTTTAGACATATTTGTCCCTATGCAAGTTTGCTGATCACCACAGCAGCGAAATGATTGCAATAACATGAGCGAGAGGACTGCTTAACGTCAGTCAGATTTTCAACATATTTTTCATGCTGCTTCCTTTATTTATGCTATTGTTGTAAACAAGTTTATGCAATCATGATTTGACGCTAAGTCTGTCTTGCTTTACATAACTGTGGGCTGCATTTCCAAACAAAGTAGGATGTGACTTAAGTAGCTTTTAAGACTGAATATGTCTGTCAACCTTGTAGGGTCATCTTTATTCATTTCCTCTGCATAGATACTGCATACCGTACATTGTAGTCTCTCTTCTTTTGTTATTTGGAGTTTAATGACTGTTAACCACCAGCCAAATTGTATTTTGTTTTTCCTTTGAATTTATACCTCAGATTTTGACTGATACACCCACACTCCTTTCTGAACTTTGTGATTTTGTTTCAGGTTTTTCCCATCCGGCCTGCATTTTTTAGCAGCCCACTTCTATGGCATTGATGCCTAATTTGTTTGACACCTGTGCTGTTTCAAAGAGGCATTGCATTGGTATGACAGGGTAGTATTTGATCCTGTACCCATGATTGCTCAATTTCAGTCTATTGAAATTCTTCTAAAAGGAATTGGAGTGAAATACAGAGGTTTCAAGAAACATTTGCCCTATTCCATTCCAAAGAATCATTTTGGCTACATGGTGAGGTTTGAAAATCCACTAAAGCCATACAGAAGTTGTTGACAAATGAAATCGGTAAACTGGAATATAAATTATGAAAGGTATTAAGAGGGAAGATATAATTATGAATCGTTCAGAAAATGGTTAATGTTGTAAAATCAAAACAGAAACTTCTGAATGAACTTTCACATGAAGTACTGGAATGTTAAAAACAATGCTGCTTCTCAATTAAAATTGCTGCTACTGAAGAGGATCAGAATTATTAAGTATTGCTCTTGTGTTGAAAAATATTCTGAGGTTAACTCAGAGTATTGTATATCAAAACCCCTTACCTTTATCTCCCAAAATTATTTGAAACTGTAGCTAAAATGGAACACTGGAAGTTTATGTTCTCAGAGAATGAAAGAATCCAGGTTTTGCAAGGGTAAATCTTGCTTCTGTTATTTGAGAATTCTTTGAATGTGTCAATAGAATGAGGAATTGATATGAACAGGATGATTTTTGTGTCCTAAAGAAGCTAGATAATCATGTGATAAGAACAAAAAAATATTTGGAATGGAAAAAAAGAATGGTTTTGTGGACCTTCCATCTTTCTTCCCCCATACTGGCATGGTTACAGATATTGATGTGGAACTAAACCATGATTATTCTGGTTTGTTCTGTCATGGAAATAGTCTTCCTCTCAGATTTGGCTTCAGCTGTTGTTTTTTTCTGTTAATTGTTTATGCAGTTCATGGCAAAGCTGCATATTTTAGGGACATGTTCAGACACTTAGCCTAACCTAGGAAAGAAAATAATTCTCCCACAAATTGTGAGTATATGGAGAAGGCTGTCAAGTTGGTTTTTTTGCTAGTTTTAAAAGCTCAGTACTGATTATACAAGTCTTTCTCTTTTTTTATTAAATACAGTGTGATAGCTTGGTAGATTGTATTAAATATAGCGTGATAGTTTGAAGTATCTTGAGTGCAATTCTGGCATTGCCTAATGTAAATTTATGATTCTAACAATATAAATGCTAGAGAGAAATGTGTGGAAGAGGACAAATGGAGTTTGTTGAATCAACATTGCAAATACTGTGATACACAATTGTTTGTGAGATTTCATTCAAATAATTTTCAGGTGTTTGTGAAAATGTTGTAGTGTGTTCATATGACCCAATGACTACATGTGAAGAAATCAGAACTCACTCATGAAATACTTGCAAATCAAAAAACCTTCAGTGTAAATGTTACAGCCAAACCTATTTACAGTGCAGTCCCTCTTTTATTGGGCTATAATAGACTTCTTGCTGTATGCAAAAACATGGGATTTTTGTGCTGAAAAAAGAGATGTTGCAGGCTAAGACTGTTCAGAACGATTTTTGTATTGAACGGGGCATTTGGGAGTACACTCTCAAAAGTCAAGATATGCTCTTAAAAGTCTGAGACAATCTGAATTTTACTATTTGAGCTTCTGTATGGGTGAAGCAGCTTTTCCTTGCCTTTGTCGAATGAACTTGGGTTAAAGTGAACTTCTGGAGGCACAAATGGCCTACTCGGCTGAAGCTGGCATGCTTACAAGTTACCTGCCTTTAGCTTATTTCAACCAGTTTAGCCAATGGAGTCCTGTATTTCCTAAACCCTGTTTGTTTTTTGCCTGAGATTGCCCAAGAGTCATGTTAAGGAGTTTCATAAAAGAAGATAAAATCTTCAAGTCTGGCTTTTCTCCAGGATATAGTGCAGATGTGCAGGAGTTTACTCGGGAATTTAAACAGCTTTCCATGAGTCAATGTCCACAGTATTGTTCTTGGCGCTGTTTTCAGAACTGAGGTTGCTGGGTCTGTCCTCTTTTCTGGTTTTCTGCATTTTATGACTTCGGAAGCCTTGTTTAGAAAGTCATTCCTGTTTAGCAATTTGTCTATTAATATCCTTATATTTAAGAGCATAATGTGTGTCTGAAATTTCTTGTATGTTAACAAACTTTGATCTGAAGAGTCAAATAGGAAAGTTCATTCAGAGCGGTTATTTCAGGTGCAGAAAGGCGTGCAAAAGTTCTCATATCACCACACCAGTATTTCATGTCTTACAACTGTCTTCACCAAACTGAATGATGGATAACTGTGTCTTCAGACAGATTTTTCTAGGCAGTAGAAGCTCTGTCAGTGCTGGTGGTCTCTCTTGTCCAGGCAAGCACCCAAGAGCTCTCTGGCTGCAGGATTACAGTCCATGTTCCCTGTCAGAATCCAAGTTCTTCTACTCCTTGTAGTACTTACACTATGTAAAGCTGGTTGCTTAGCAGATAGTAGTAATGTCTCTGTCTCCTTCTCTTCTGCAGACTGCTCTTTGCAGGATTATAATCAGTAACGTTTGACCCCAGCATCCTGAACCCCACGTCTGAATCAGATTTATACATACTCTTTTTTCTTTCTTATTTTGAATCCTCAGTCAGCATAGAAATGCTCCCATAAGGATCTTCATTTTAGTAATACTTCAATCTGTGAAATCTTTAATTTCAGATATTCTCATGTGGAAAATATGTTTACTGAACTTATGCAAGTCATTGAAGTTCTTTTAGCAATTACAGCAGCCATTTTTACTAAGTGAAAGGAAGTGAGGAGTGGTGCTTTTGCTGGTTTTCAGATCCTTTTGAGATTTTATGACTAGTGGAGGCATCTTCCAGATAAAACCAAAATAAAGTGCTCCTAAAGTACTGTTAATTTAAAAAGCTCTGTATAAGGAGAGTAGCTGATATGCATTCCAGCCAATGTACTATCTAGCCCATTCCCTATTCAAAATTCCATGGAAAAGACTGTTTTAAGTATGTTGTGATGTATCTGTTTAGTGTCTTTTCTTTGACAGTCATGGTTTTAACCTTGTAGTATTCCCAGGAAATAGGGGTAGAGGCATAGAGAAATTAGATAAACCTGCAGTCATAGCAAATCAAAAAGATTAACCAGTGTCTGAAGGCAGTGTGTCTCACAGAGGCTTTGGGCTGCATAATGGATTATAATGTTAGGCAAGGAATTAATTTCTGGAAGGAGTAATGTTTGTTAGAAAGATTTGCAGCTGATCAGTCAAACAGTTCTTCATTTCCATAATAGGCATGAACCAGAGAAATTTTTTTTTTGTTGGACAGAAGGAACTTGTGTCAAAGATTAAAGAGGAAGAGGATGATTTGCTTGAGGTCCTTTTTTCCCATGTTAGTATTTTTATGTTTCTGCATATCATAACAGGAATTGATAACAATCACATCCGCATGGTCTTGTGAGAAGGAAGTTGAGAGGCAGAGGGTTGTACACCACCTTTTAAGATTTGTTTTCTTTTATAGTCTTAAGCTCAGGAATGAGCCATCTACAACACAATGATGTCCTGTGTTACTCTTTCTTTCTTTAAATTATGAAAAAAAGTCATATTTGAAAGAACGTTAGGTTCATCTCTCTGTCCAAAAGCAGAGCCACTCTATCCATGACATTGTTTCACCTGCTTTAAAAAAGGCTATGATAATAGAGACAGTGTATGCTCCTCATCACTTTATTCTAATGAAAATTTGGATTACAATTGCTGTAACTGAAATCTATTAGTTCTTGTCCTGTCTACCACAGGCATTTAAACATCTTATTTCTACACTCCTTGTGTAATTTAACACTGCTATGGCATCCCCTCTCCTGCCTTTTTCTGTGACTGATGCAGTATGTCTGATGTCTGCTCACAGGCAGTATTCCCTGTACCTCTGAATGCATTACTGTTCTCCTTCTGTCTCATACCCATGTCCTTCTCAACACCTAGAACTGCACCCAGTATTTCAGCTGAGGCTTTATGAGTCCCAAAGTGGATAGCGAAGCAGGATTATTTCATGTGTTGTACAGGCCATACTCCAGCGTAGACACTTCAGTTCAATGCCTGCATTTTTCACAACTGCATGATGTTGTTGATTCATCTTCTCATTGAAGCTCATTTTTTTTGTATTTGCCAAAAGAGATTTACACTGGGTTGTTTTTTTTTGCTGTTTTTTCTAGTATGACACAGTTCCCTTAGGTTCTAACATGATCTTCACCGGTATTTGAGCCCTGCATGATAATCTCTGTTCCACTTATCTTGCTGTTTTGAAAATATTGAACAGCCCTGGGTCAAGGACAAACTAGTTTTTAAAACCCCACACAATGCAACCCTGACCCATATCAACTCTGCTGCAATTAAAAAAAAAAAAACAACCCCCATATTTCTCTGGTTTGCTTTGAAGAACGTTTAGTGTGCCAGGGTAAGAAATCTGCTACTTGTCTATCACGCAGGCCAGCCTGCAGAGGCTGTGCTACCTACTGATGTCTGAGAAAGGGATTGCAAAATGCTGCCTCCATGCCCAAAGTGGAATTTAGGTATGGCTCTGGGTTGTCACTGCTGTGATGGCTCTTCTCTTCACAGTGGGCAGACTGAGTTATAACTGTTGACACAGAGGACTCACGTATTCCTTCACAGGTCTACAAGTACCACAAAGAAATAGGTGTCCTTGGCAGAGAAAGGCAACCTCACATTCTCTATCCATAATCCCTACTAAAATGTGAGACTATTTAGAATTAGTGCTGTAACTGTCCCACAGTTAGTCTGATGTTCAGTAAGATTAAATTACCAGTCTCAACACTTAATGTATAGTGTATAAAAAAAGAGGAGGAAGCTGGGAATTTCCCTGAGAGTTTTGGGAATGCATATCAATTTGCTCGGTGCTTAGTGCTATGGGCATAGTGGGGAGAAGAGGTGTTGCTTACAGCAGAGAATTTAAAGTCTCATGATCTCTGTTCTCTCTTGGCTCTTTCTAGTCTGTCTCAGCCAAGAGAATTCATCATACTTCTGTGCTTATATTTTCCTATATGACTAAAATGATCTCAGAAATGTAAAAATGAAAGGGAACTTTGAGAGGTCATGTAACCTCCTTACTGGGGTGGTATTAGTTATAAACAGATATAAACAGTTATAAATTCCTGAGACACATTTGTGTTCAAATCTCTGGTGAATGGGACTTAAAACCTCCCCAGCTAACTTCTTTAAGAGCTTTTTCCATAGTATTGCAGTGTTTGTACTAACCCTCAGCTTCTGCATATTATATTTACTTCTTGTTTTCCTACCGCTAAAGACAAGAGTTTATCACTATTCTTTTTATAACATCTTTTTATGTATTAGAAGCCTTTTACCTTTGTGTTTCCTCATGGTCCTTCATAGTTGTCTCTTCTCCAGACTGTATCACCCCAATTTCTTCAACCTTTCCTTTTAGGGCATGTTTTATAGTTGATCTATCATTTGTGTTGCCCTTCTCTGGACTTTGTCCAGTTTGCCTACACCTTTATTTTGTTTGTCTTTAAAGCAACACCATACTTCTCTCTGCCAGCACCCAGAAGAACTGGATTTTCACCTCCATTCACTAATCCACAACAAAACTGACAATTTACAACAAGTTGAGATTTACCTTTTTTGTAGCCATCACATTATTGATCCTTATTCAGTGTGTGACATTTTGCCCAAGTGTTTCACTGCTGTTCTGCTAGTAAGCAATTATTCTTCATTTTTCATTTGTGTGCTTTCATTCTTGCTTCTCAAGGGTGGTAGTTTTTGCTTCTCTTTCTTGAATTTCGTCTTACTGCATTTGAACTTTCTCTTTTCCTAATCAAAATGATTTTGAAATTTTGTCCTGCTCTGCAGAGTGCTTGCAATTCCCACCAGTTTTGCAGTGTGACCGATGTTATAAGCGTGATCCCCAATATGTCATCCAAATTGTTAATGAAAACATTGGCTAGTACCAGGCCTGTGGGAACTGACTTAAATGGGTTCTCCATTTGCCAGCAAAACACAGATGACTACTGTATGTATGCTTTTTCATATAGCAGGACCACCCCATAGCAGTGTCCATCTAGACTGTATAATCACTGTTTCCCTATGAGAGTATCATATGGGTTTGCACTGGAAATAGATCAAGTACCTCTCCTTTGAGAAATCAGTAGGTGACCTGCATCAAGAAGGAAACGTGTTTTGACGTGATTTGCTCTTGACAAAGCTGTGTTGGCTCTTGTTAGCAGGCTTCAGGCTTTACGCTCACCTGGGAGCAGAATAGATTTCTGCAATGAACCCAAACGAGATGTACCTAAAAGCAGATGCTGCTCCAGTAGCACAGTGTGTTAGCTGAAGCCCCTTGTTGTGCAGTTTATAATTACATGATGAGGGAGGTACTGCTAAATAGCTAGCAGCCACACAGCATGAAACTGGAAATACATGGAGGCTGAGAGAGTATCAAGGGGATACTGTCCTCTTTGTTTAGCCTGTTCCCATTCCTGTGAAGATGTGGATTCTATAATTGCTGTTGGAGAAGGTAGTGGGGGATACAAATATCCTGACCTTCTTCAGTCATTATTATACAGTCGGGGGACGCTTTTGCATTCCCCCTTCTCAATCTAGAGCTCTGGGGAGCTGCAGCGTGGCACAGAGAGCTGGATTAACCAGCTCCGTGAAGCCCGGTGGGATCGGGAAGGGAAGCAGTTGTGTGGGGCCAGGGACAGGACTGAGGAAGATACCTGCATATATAGTACAAGGACTGCAGGGGCAGGAGGACTGTGGAGCAGCAAAACACACTGAATGTTAATATTTTCTTCTTCCTTTTTCATCTCCGATCTTCCAAAATTAAACATAATCTTAAATTTGAGATCACCTTATAATCAAGTCAGTGTCATGTGGGTGCACCGTGTAATTAAAATGCATATTGTCTTGATGGAAGAAATCATGCCTTTTCAGACCCGCCTATGTGTTGGAAATGAAAAATCCGCTTAAATGCATTTCTGAACCAGGGTTTAGGCATTTAAAATATTTTAGTTGTAAAAAAAAAAAATCTGCAGTGTTTATACTTCATCGTGATACTGTGTAACCCTGGCAGTTTCAAATTCTTGTTTATCACCTATTGACCGTGGTAAAGTAGAAACAATTTGACTATTTTTATCAGCTTGCCTACACAGCCGTACAAATCCAGAAGATAAATTTGTCAAAACTCCTGAATATAGATACCGTGGAGTCATGCTGCTAATGCTGCAACTGATGGAGAAGTGCCAGCATGGTCACTGACACTAGGGCAGCCAGACACTCAGGTAATAGTCATTTATTGTAGAGTGGCTACAATGCAATGAGCAACATATGTAGTGCAGAGGGTTTGTTGCCTTCTTCTGTATCTGCTCTCGCAGTCATGATGGCTAAGCAAAAACAGGAGGTGAGACAATAAAACAGCTCAATGAAGGATGGATAAGATTTTCTTAAGTCTTATGTTCATGTCCAAAATCAAGTTTTTTATTCATTAAAAACCCACTTGTCACTTTCCAGCCATCCTTTCTTTTGAGAAGAGACATTGGCTCATCAATAACTTGTTTCCAAATATTGCGCCATCACCTTTTCACAGTGGAGATTCTTTATTTCTTGCTATATCCATTGTGTGACTGATCTCCTTCATCACAGGCTGTCACTTCTTCCCACAGACATGGGGAGGAAGAGGTCAAATCACCAGACATTTGAAACCCCTCCCCATCCCCTGAGAACATTTTTTTACAGAAAGAACTGACAGCATTACAGTGTTTTTAGAATTCCTCCTTTCCATATGGCCTGAATCAGACCTTGGCCAAGATAACCCAGCTAGTAAAAACAGGCTATTGTAATTAGAAATGCAGCTGTCAGATGTAACATCAGGCTATGAGTGGTGTTGTAGGTGGTGCTTCTAGGCTTAGCAAACACTCCCATTAGGGGACCATGTCTTCTCTCATGTAAGAGTCTGTTACACTTGCCAAGAGAATGTGCCAAATTTGTTTGACCTACGTTTTGTTATCCAAACCGTTGTCCAGGCACTGCTGGTCACCAGTAGTTCTGACATCAATGTGTTACTGAGAAGAGTCCGCATTCTGCAGACATTGCAACAGACCTGCTGCATAGGTGTGTTAATGATGCAGTAGCCCCTTAGTAACAGGGTAGCAGAGGACACCTTAATAAAGAACCTGTTGCTGGCCATTAGCCAGTACAGGCAAGCTCAGTGTAGCCCCAATGGAGCATTGACATGTATATTGCGTTTTAATGGTTTGGAGGGGTTTTTTTTCTTTCCACAAGTGAATGTTACAATGATGGATCTATCTTAGTGCTGGTTATTTGCAGTGAAAAGGAGATACAGTGGTCAAAACAGAGAAGAAGCATTACGGCAGAGAACTAGATTGAAGAGCTCTGAGGTCTAAGAGGAAGTGTTCCTTCCTACAGGCTACCAAAGCTGGTGCTCCAAGCAAAGCACATGTCTCTTTCAGAGACAATTTCCTGTTGTTAGTAAGTGGAAGTGGCCCGCAGGGGAAATGATGTGTCTGTCACAAGTTTGAAAGCCCAAGGATTTGACTAACGGAGTTTGAGGACAGCAGCCAGAACTGCATCTGGCAGATCAGAACTATTTTGCAAAATATAATTTCTAATTCACCATGCTGTTCAGATTGCCTTATTTTGTTCTTTACCTTCTGAACATGTCACAGTTCTTAATTGCATAGGAAAGTCAGAGATTCTGCTCCCAAACCCAGTTACAAGGCACTATACTCCTGGAAAAGGGTAAATTAATGGATTAAATCAGTCACAGTCAAGTCATGCAAGCCACTCCTTTCTCCTGAGACTGAATACATGGAATTTGAAGAATTCCCAAAATTAGCTGCCCAGCAATGTTGGACCCCCACCTCCACCCTAGCAGCACAGACTCATGGAACACTGGAAGAGGGAAAAACATATTTTAATTTCTGAAATTATGGAAGTTACAAAAAAGAAAGCAAAAAACGCAAGAGTTTTGAGTTCATGGTGGCTCAAAGGCTCGAAGTCTGGTCATGTTTAATAACACCATAGAAACACAGGAGTTGTTACATAGCACCATGTCACGAAGTGGGCCCAAAGGAGTCTGTGTAGTAACTCAGTCTCCTTGCCTGGCTGGATGCTTCTATGAGCTAGCTATGAGGGAGCAGCAAGCCACCCACCAGTTTGTCAGTATTGCCAAATTTCACAATTTCATGGCAAGACTTTCTTCTGTGCTATATTACTTCAAGGTTCCTTGGTGTATTGGAACAGTGGAGAATCTTCCTTGTTGGAAAAAGGCTTGAAGCATGGACTCAGATAGGAAATCATAGGACCCACAAAATATTGTATTTTGAAAATGTCATTAATTTAAGAAAAATCTTTTTTTAGAGCATTTGAGGTGAGAATTTTGCTCCCTGTGGTCATGATCAGTCTCCTGATTGATGCAGCGTATGTTCACCATATTACAGCAGGGTAATGCCATGTCATGATAAAGTCATGATGCAAAATCTTGCCAATAGAAGATTGCAAACTTGAACTGATGACCTGTCTTCCTCTCTTGGGCATTGGTCAGTACAGCCAGAATGAGTTGACAGGGATGAATCTGCTTTTCTATGGATTTTGGTTGATTTTTTGGTAAATCCCATTTCAAATTCAAACCCACCAACATTCCTATAAACATGTTTCCTGAAGTGCTGGCCTCTGCAGCAATGTTTTTCAAGAACAGGCATCCACCAAAGTAGTTATAATCAACAGTGAGTCACCAGTGTGATTCACTGACCTAGTTGTAGTGCACGGGATTGTAAAAATGGGGCCAGATTTTCTTCTGCCACAGGGAGAGGGTACACTCTGACTGTCAGCTTCACTACACCAAAGTGAGAGACGTGGCCCTGGATGGTGAGTACTAGTAGTACACACAGCCTGTCCTCAGAAGTTGCTCCACAGGCTGAAGTTAAATGAGATGCCATGTGAACTTAAAAGCAGAGACTGCCACCAGCAGCAACAGAATCTTTACAGCCCCGAGCATACTGACGAGTGCTGTATCACCACCAACCGTAGGCAATGTTATCCTTACGTTTGCCAAGATATGGACAGTTATTGACACAGCCAGATGCGGCTGTCAGGCAGGTTGTACAGCTGGGAGTTCAACCAGCTACTCATCTATGGAGCTTTTCTTAGTGTTACAGTACAGTGAGGGAGGGAGTGTCCTAGGCTAGCTATTTAGATGGAAGACTTATCCAAGATGACCCCCATCTACAGGTCACTTTCCCCCTTACTTATCACTTCCTCTTGTAAATATTTCTAAAATGATGGGCAAACATTTTGTCAGTCACAAACAGATGTTTGGAGTCAGCAGAAGTTTGATGTAAACTAGGAGGCTGGTACAGAGGGTTGTTTACATTCTGTTTACTCATTTCCAGGCTCACATCCCACTAGGAACTGGATTAACTGTGTTTCACAAATACTGTGAAAAGACCACAGTATTCCAAACATCACTCCATGAAAATGTGCAATGAAAATGTATGCATTGAACAGGCAATGCACCAGAAGCTGCACAGCACTTTGGTATGAGAGAGACAGTGAAAAGAGATGAAGCTGGCCAGTAGAAGAAAGAGTGTCACAGAAAAAAAGAGACAGTGGAAAAGAAGGAGCTTAGCTGCAAAACAGTCAAAGAGTGAATGTTACGGTGTGGTACCTATTCACGGACTAGCTGGTCAGAGCTTGACCACCAAATTGCTAGACAGTGAACTCAGTGAATCACACAGATTGGGGCAACCAGTTGTCATAATAATTAATTCCAACTGTACTCTAATTGAAAACAGCATAGAGGCAGCAATTTCTTGTTGACAAAATTAGTACAACATCATCTTCAGATGGCAAAGCCTCAGGTTTTAGAGTTCTGGATAACATAAAAATTACTAAATACTTCTAAAGGAAAGAATAAAAATCTGGATTCTGAGATAGGTTTTGCTATGAGACAAGACTTTAGTCTTTGTATATCTCAGAATGGATTAGCTCAGCATTCATAATTCTAAAATATCACTTTGAATATGTTCATATATAAGGCAGGGCTTTTTCACAGGCCTATATCTGTCCGTTATGAAGCAATAATTTCAAACCTCTTTAATAAAATATTTCAAAATTTTATAAAGGAATTCCAAGATCTTTGCCATGGGAATGCTCTGCTTCTTTTATGTCAGTTCTAACTTTATTACTTAATGTAATTATCCTTGAGGTAAACGATTCTTAGTCTGCTTTTTTCTTATTTAAAGGCGATATTTCAATATGCATCTTGGGGATTTAAATGCCCAAATTGCATTGAAATGGCTTAGGGCAGAGCACACAGTTCCTGTAAAAAGTTGCCTCTATTAGTATCTCCTACATTCATGAGATCTGAAATGTAGCTTCTTATCTGTATGTTCCTATTCTATTTCTCATTTTATTTGTAGGATGTTAAAAATGAGGAAGACAAAGTTTGTGCTTGTTAGTATACCTAACAGTGCATGAAGGGTGGTGGATCTTCCATTTTTTTAGAATGAGGGCCTTTCCGTAAAGTAATAAGACAGTCTTTTGCACCTGACCTATAAAGTTCAGCTTTTTTAATTGCGGAGAAAATTATGGTTCCTCAGGATACCACAGGAATTTAGTTAAGTGGAGCTACTTTGTTTACACAGTGCAAATCATAGCAGAATTTACCTGCAGTTGAGAGACAATTGAGAGAGATTTTCTTCATCAGAAGAATACTATCACTTCTAAGATTTTTATGTAGTTAATTGTAGATAGGTTAAGAAATTGTTCATTAAAAACTTAACATGTAGTTGTTGTAATTTCACTCTTTTATCCTGTCTAGCAGTTTAAATGGAAATGTCATAACTTCGTTTTACAGTTCTCATGTTTGCCACAAGATAGTGGGGAAATGAAACAGAATTAAGGCATTAGCCTTAGTGGGGGCTTGGGTGTTTGATTAATTGTTGGGGGGTTTTGAGTACAATTGATACTTGGTACTATGCAAAAAAAAACCAAAACCAAACCAAATCAAAAACCAAAACAAACCACCAAAAAGAACCAAACAACTCTCTATCACTTAGTATCTTTCATGTAATAACAAGCACATCTGCAGTTCAGCACTTTTAAGCAACCCTAGAATAGCAAACCTGTGCAAACAACCTGGATCTTCTGAGAAAATTTGAAGTAAAAAGTTATTTTGTGCAGAATTCAGCACTTTGTGACCATTCAGACAATGGCAAAACAATCTTCTGAGCTCAGCACTTGCCTGCTCTTCTGCAGTAATAAGCCAGTGTGAATGTATGTCAGAAGAAAAACACTTAAACTAAGATTTCATTTCCAAGTTCACAAGGAGTGAGTAAAAACACATTTTGTCATTTACAAATAAATTTTCTTACATACAGAATAAAGTGCAAAGGTTATACCTGGGATTTTGGTATGCTGCAATACTTTTAGTTAGTACAGAAATATGTCTTTTTTTTTTTTTTTTAAATTTCCTTGCCAGAATCCTGAGGCCACATTAAGCAAGGAAGGGCGAGGCAGGCTGGGATAACTGACAGGCGGTGATTAAGGATTTGCTCCTTTTCACAACTTTGGGGGCACAGTTCTACTGTTCACTCCAATGCTTTCAGGGCGCCTTTCTGGCTTCTAGCTGTTTGCTGCAGGAAACTGTTTCAACTTGTGCTGCTTGTGTAGCAGTGTGACAGGGACAGCTGAACTAACTGCTCAGGGCTGCAGAGCTATGTTCCGTCCCCATCCTTTTCCTGGTCTGAAACTTGACTCTCGTTTTCCCATATTCTCTCTCCCCATTACTGACTCATTCCGTGTTTCTTTTTATATACAGAAAGAAATTATTCCAGTGCAGGAGAGGTCAGAGCTGCTTCTGCAACTTTGCCCTGCTCGTACAAAGGCAGTATCTAGACACCTCTCATTCACACAGTGCTATGCAGACTTGGGGGACCGAAGTATCTAGCTCACGGCAGATTATTTTCCTACAATCTTCAGGTCCTCTGTATGTCTCATCTTCTCCTGATGGCACTGGGGGAGAGGAGGCTGTGCCTGGAGGGTGAACAGAGCAGCTGGATTGGCATCTGTCGTGTGGCAACAAAAATAGCAAATCATAGTTATGATTTCATCCAAAAAATTATTATATAACCCTGAGTTATAAAAGATTCAAGTTTGCTTCCTCATGCTCATGGAAGTGACCTTTAATGACTGTTTTCAGGTCAAATAAACACCAAACTTTCAGAAAAGGAAAGTCCAATTACGTACTGAATGTTCTCAGCTCTGACATAGAGCTGGGAATATATCTAGTAACTGGATTAGTGATGAACCATCATAGTCAGAACCTGTTTTACAAACTGAAGTTAGGCTATGGAGTATTCCTTAGGGCTTTAACCAGAAAAAGGCTGGAAATTTATCTGGAACACAAGCAGCCTTTGTTCAGCAAACTGCTGACATGTTCCTTCAGGCAAATTTTTCCTTTGGCTGGATTAGCTAAGCAAATAACTATCCTGGATTTGCAAATCTGAGTGAAATGTATTTCATCTACAGGTGTACTGTATATATAAGTATGTCAAGAGAAGATCAAAGTCTCAGTCTTTGGGACTGTGTTTTGATTCAGTAAAGCTCAGGTCCTTAGAAACAGAGGGGAACTCCGGTTCTGAGTTATCAGCAGGACTACTGGTGGTCATCACCAGGTGGTTAAGAAATACTTTTGACATCACCAAAGTCCTGTTCCTATTTTCACACCCTTTAGACAAGGAAACAAAATTCAAATCAGTGACTCAGAATATTTTAATTCCAGACTCCTGATGGAGGATGCTAGCAAGCTAGAGGGCACTTGGCTGTACCAAGTAACTCATGAATACACACCAGTCGTCCCATAACTGTAAGACTGTGGCCTATTGAAAATATGGATTTGGAGAGCCCTGTAACAGTATAAGCTAAAAATTATGATTTAGAAAACCTTTAACAGACAGTTAATCAATTCAGGCACACAGAACTCTGAATGTGCTCGTGTCCGGTAGTGAGCTATCTCCTGTACAGTCAGAGAAAAAATACACTTTTCTTGGGAAAAATGTTAATTCTCTCTGTATGCCTTTTAGGAGTTTGCAAGAGAATGTCAACACCAGTAGAACTGCCTCCTCTTTTCTGAGATGTTCTAATGTGTTGTTAGCTCTACTTTAGACATTATCTTTGTTCAAAGGTGTCCAGTGGAGCCTTTATTTGAGTAAGTCTTAAAGTGCCATCTGCAAGTATTTGGCAAATGGTTAGTATAGGTTTTTCTTACGTGGCTAAAATCCATATTCTCCTTTAACTCAAGTTGCTGTGTTGAGTTTTTAATGATTACCACTCTGTTATAGAGACTTTTTCAGTGATGTAGCATCCATATACTCTTTTTCTGAAAGTGTCCTTCATACTTCATTTTTTCGCATAGTATTTTACAGACTCATTAATTCAATCCCCCTCCTTTGCCATTAGGAAATGTATGTATTTCCCATATCACAGGTGCAGACATCAGCAGGAGGGATGGTGCTTCTCCAGGTTGTGGAGGAAATCAATAGCAGAGCCTGAATGAACACTTAGTTCTCTGCATGTCTGACCTTGCATTTCAGTCAAGAATCCAGGACAGCATCTCAGAACACAGGGGGCAAAGGGCCACTTTCCCAGTAGCCGCTCTCACAAGTGCATGCTGACAAGTGACGTGAGCTCCTCTGGAGTCTGAAATAAAATCAGCCTGAGTCTCTCAGATGCCTTTGAGAACTGCAACCCAGAAGCCCGTTCTTCATCATAGGGCTATTTTCTGGCAGCTAGCTAAAACAAGCACTAAACTACAGAAACCCATTCATTGCTGGTAGAAGAAACTACAGGTATTTGATGGGCTGAATTTTGTAGCTAATCTGTGGCTTTCTAGATTCATTCCAATTTTTGCTAGAGAGAGAGTGAGGCATAATAAGCGACAGATGGGGCACACTTTTCTCCCTACTTTGAAAAAAAAAAGTAGTAGAAAAGTGAACTTGAAAATCGATTTGTTGTTGTTACACTGTGTTACTGACACAATGAGTCAGTGAAAAGCAGCAAGAACAAGGAGAGAAACAGAACTGTGCCCTAATCAGCCTGCATAGTCTGTCTTGGTAAGTCTCATGAGCTAGCAATTAATCTGGGGCCTCCTCACTCCGCACCATGCAGGTGGTTCTGTGACCACTACAGACCTGCCTGCAGCTGCCTTTGGACTTTGGCAACAGCTGGTTGCTGCTCACAGGCCTGAGTGATGCTCTGACTTGCCTGGGCCTATGTCTTGTTCTGCAACATGTAAATTGTGTGTGTATTGTGCAGCTCATCGCCACAGCTTACTTGCCCTGATTTCCCTTCCCTGTTGCCTTTGGTGGCTCAGAGTGGCGGAGCTGAAGTCAATGAGACTGTCTAAGGAAGGAACTGGTCATGTCTGACTTTCCTGCTGAGCTTTTTCCCTTTTACAGTTATAGTAGATCTATTAACACATTAAAGAAAGTTGGGAGTTGTTTACTCTTACAGAGCACTTGCGCACACTGTAATTGAGACGTTTCCCAACATGCCGTCAGGCAGGCAGAATGATTGTGAAAACATGCCTGGGTCTTACAAGGGGATTTTTGGCTGTTTGAGCATCACAAGTAAATTCCCCATTAAGGTAGACAGGGAACAAAGATGCCAAATCTTTCAGAAACCATTTTTAAAGTTATGAGCAAAAATCAGGAAAACAATTAATACAATGATGAGCACGTACTAATGCAGACATGTGCCGCATCCAGGTGAGAGGAGTTAACCATTAAATGGGCGGTGTGAACTTTGAGGAAGGACTGCTCAAAGGCTTTGGGTGGAGGCTGAAGAAGTTTGTGAATCTGGAGACATCCCCAGGGTGCGAGCAGAGGAGAGTGCAGATCATTGCCTCCACTGGGAACCGGAGAGACTGAGAGCTCTTTGGAAAGAAAGTGGACTGTGATGAAAGCAGAGCTCGGTGACACATGCATGAAACAGGACAGTAGTTTACAGAAAGCTACTCATGCTGGCTTTTGCAGAGCTTGGTTTGGATATAGACATAACAGCCAGCTCCCTAAGAAGTACATGGAGAAAGAGGTAGCAAGCAGGATTGATCCACCAAGGAGAGAAGTGGTCTTATCCTCTATCTCGCTCCACAGACACTTCACTACATTTCTCCAGTCTACTGTACCCCATGTACCCTGCCTTTCATGAACCCCCACCTCCTTCTTGGTTGTGTGAAAAGATTGCACAAACAGGCAAGGTATGGCTGAAAGGAAAATGGCAAATGAGCTGGGATCCACATCCAGGAGAGAGGAAATCTACCTTCCTGTATTTCTATGTCATATCTTACTGTTTTACACCTGCTCTTCATGGTTTTGTTTCCTACTGAGTGTTAGCTCTTCCCCAGCTGCAGCTGCCTTTTAGCAGATCTCTCATAGATGCCCACGTTGCTCAGTCTATTTGGCCAAGCTGATCTTTGATCCTGGCAACATCCAAACTCTAGTATCATGGAAGCCATCACTTCCAAGATAAATTACTATCTTTACTTGTATCTCTGTGAAGAGAACTGAGATTACAGGGTTGTGGGGAGAGAAGACTGTGGTAACATAATGGAAACTAGAGAGGAATCCCAACCTCTCTGCTGATACATCTTGGCAACGTGGTGCATTGTAGCTCTTCTTCCAGCTCTGGCTGTCTGTGGAAGGCACCCTGGCGATGAGAAGTTAATTCTGACTTTTAGGCTGGCTGTCCTGTGTCCTGAGCTCTAGCTAAAGAAGGAGCTTTATAATCCACTTTCTCTTTGCAGTGTAGAGTATTGCAGCTCTGTGTGGGAACATCTATTCCTTTCCTTTGGTTATTGGAGGCTTATTGGCTGTTTGGTTGAGAAAAGCTCAAATAATCAGATGTGTTAAGGTAGGTGTGGTTGTCTCATCTAATACACAGGCTTTTCTGATCAGAAAAGACTGTTGAGGACTAACCTTCTTTTTAGTGTGTGACACAGTAGAAGCTGTCTGGCTTGACTCATGGGTTTGACAGAGGAGTTAGTAAGTTTACCTGAGGACATTCTGAAATATCTTGAGACTTGCAGTACCTAAATATAAGGCAAGTCAGTCAGTGCTACACTGGGAAACAGAACTATTTGAGTGGTGTGGTACAGAGATAGCAGAGCCTGCTGAAAGAGGGAGACAGACTCTCCCACTGACTTCATGCAAGGCGTCAAGGCAGTCAGGCTCACCCACAGTTGTAGAGCTGTGGCTGGAGCTAATAACCAGTACACTGGGGAGGCGAGGAGGAATAATAAGAAGATACAAGAATTAATAGGACAAGGAATACAGGTAGTTGAAAGCTGAGAGCTTCAAGGGATTCCAGAGTACTTACGATTTTCCATCTTGAACAGGGGATGATTCTCACTTGAACTCAACACACATCCAAATAATCAGAAAACAGACTTCAGCTTGCCTCCTTTTTGACCGTATATCTATTTGACTAGCTGGCCCATAGCAACAATGCTGTAATACACATGGGCCCAGGTGTTTTCTGATAAAACTAGCTTACTAGTGCTTAAGGAGGAAAGATGCTGGGTCTTCTCAAGGAAGAGAACAGTTGTGTCCTGCAAAAGATGTGGCTTGATGCAGCTGGAGAGAATTAGCTAGCCAGAGTATTTGCTATACAGAATAAGCCAGTCTCAGCACGAAATACCAACCTTCAAAGCCAGTTGCTGTATTAAGCTTCTGTTTGTCACATGTACAAGAGATGCGTTCTGATTTTAACCTGCCTCAGATCTGGCCTCCAGTTATGGATGTAGAGGAACTGTGTTTTGGAACTTGGCCCTATCCGCAGGTAACTCTCTTTCAGTGAATATTTCGAGAATTTAACTAGTCTAGCTACCTCTGAAGGTCTTGCCGTGCATATGTACCTCTTGAAATTGACTTTTAATGTCTCTTCAAATTGATTGTTATCTATCAAGTTGGGTTACCTGTGCTTCCTTTCATCCACTACTTTCTTTACTTTTTCTGTCTTATTTAGAACCTGAACTCTTTGGGTTTTACATACTCTTGGGTAGGGCACACCACTTCAGCTTCTGATTATTGCCAAAGCTTAAGGGAAGTAACAGAAATGTGCAGCAATGCAAGCCTGTATGTGCACACAACACCAGCATCAGTGAAGGCTCACATAGCAAGGCTTGCTCTTTCAGTGACCACAGAAAAAGCATGCCCATCACAGCTCGCAGGTGGGACTGTTACCAAAAGCGAATATGCATTAATTTGTGACCAATATTTCTAGTGCCTGATCACTGAGCTGCATGAACAAGTCACACAGAAAACAGCTTTCATAGTGGAAGGTGAAGCATACTAATTTCCTAAATCTGAAGACATGGTTTTTATTATCTTTTGGCCCAGACTTGAACTAGGGGAGATACC
This sequence comes from Leptosomus discolor, assembly GCF_034619465.1. NCBI lineage: Eukaryota > Metazoa > Chordata > Aves > Leptosomiformes > Leptosomidae > Leptosomus > Leptosomus discolor. Next base: position 24,253,378 of record NC_141396.1, on the reverse strand, counting down.
TTGATATAGAAGTAAATTTATCAACTAGATAGCTATGTATCATGTGACATCTGTTTTCAGCAAGCTACCAGAGGTTGGGAAGGCTCCCATGTTAGCAGTCACATGAAAATTACAATATTCAATGTCAGTACCTACAAAAAGTCCATCTCCTTGTAGAAACTGTTTTTGCTGCTACAAGCACATTCGTGTTGAGATCGCTATCTACTCAACTGTTCTTGATTCCTTGTGCTTAAGAGGATATGCTGTAGCTGTTTTGAAGATGGATGGCAGAGAATATGAAGACGGACTTTATGTACAAGTAATTTAAAATAATGTAGATTTATTTTAAACTAGATCACCAATAGATTTTATATAAACTGTCTTACACCAGAATCACTCTATCCACCCCTTCTGGAGTTAGAAGTGGCAATATTACAGACATAGAAAATAAAATTAAATTCTTCTGTATGACATAAATAGGACCAGCCATATCTATGGCCTTTTATTTCAGACCTCTCCAGATCTACTTATTTGAATGAGAGTCCCCAGTTCTTCTCTTCTTTCTGGGTACAACCATGTTTCAAATGTGTTTTCATCCTATAGTTCCAGCCATCATTGTTCTTCCAGCTTCTGAGCACTGAGCACTTCAAAGCAACTTGTTTGGAAGGGAGCTGTGATTTTTTGATGGCACAAGGACCCAGAAAAACTTATTGCCTGTGCATCTAGAGGACAGGAGTCACAGAAGGAGGACAGAACAATAAAAGGCCAGCATTCAAATTATTATATTAATATGCTTAGCATCTTCCTTTGCACTGAAGCAGTCTCCACTTATTCAGGTATCACTGTTTATGGAGAAGTAAAATTTCAGTCCTTGCCTCTCCTATTCTGGATAGATCTTCAAAAATGCCATTAACAACTGCATATCTTGTAGCACTGTTCCGCTGGAGATGTGTAGGGCTTGATCAGAGGCCTTTGACACCTGTTTTGCTATCAGTTACCTGAAATCTTTTACTTTTTTCATGTGGGTGTATGAAACTACCATCATTAGCTTTACCTCTTAGCACTTTGTAAGCAATGCAGTAGCCATTAAACAGAAAAGAGAGCCAGATAATGATCACTGATAGCACCCAGGTGCTTCACAGGGAAGCTGCAGCAAAGTTTATTATTTCTTCCATTACCTTTAAGGCTTTGCCTGAAGGCCAGTGCTGAAATCAGGCCTCCAACCTGCCAGGAAATTTACAGCTGCTTGCTAGGTCACCCTCCCTGCCCTGAAGACTTTCTATTCTAAAAAGGCAGTCCTTTCATTTTATAGACAGAAAGGTGATACATAAAACCAGTCCAGCGTTAGATTTTTGCAGCAGGTTGACGCTGACTTGCCTGATGTCTTGCAGAGCATCCGTGAGAGAATCAGAAATGTTTTCTGGGAGCACCATGAGTTTCAGCGCTGTGCCTTTCTTGCCCAACCTCCTTCATAGGCCAGAAAGTTATGGAGCAATGAGTGACTGAAGTTTTTAAATCATCCTAGTCAGTGGGGGTACTTATGGTTGTAAAAAACACCCAGAATTGCAGATACAATGGATACACAAAATCCCACCCAAAAAAACTTTTAGAAGTTGGTATCTCATTTCAGTTTCCATAAGAATTAATATTCTGCCAAACATCATGTTTTCAATGGAGATTAGATTGGGTTTTTCTCTGTTTCCTTTTTTCTTTCTTTTTTTTAATCTTCTATTGAGGAGAAAAACTCTCATGGAAAATCATACAGTTTATTTCATCTGTGTGAGAAAGGGCAGGATGTTTTGCTGGTTAATTCATCATGTGTGAAGAATAAAACATTGCCAAAACCTACATTGAACATACTTCCTTAAGAAAAGCAGGTTAAATTACATTAAGCCTCAAGGGGTTTTAGTCACCACAGAAAAGTCAGTCTATAGTTTCTACTACACCAGCAGATTGGAATGCCCACACTTGCCCAGAATATCACTTCTCTATTATACTGCCTTGTGAGTTTTCTTGAACATGTTAGTCTCTGATTACAAAATGTATTTTTCTTTTTTTTTCTGTCTGTGAGATTTTTGGAAAACTCATCTAAAATCCTTTTAGACAATATTTCGTCTTTCTGTCTACATATATCGAAGCTTGAGCCAGAATTCCTTAAATCTTCTGAAATATCTGTACATGAAAGGAGCAGATAGTGATGAACTGGAAAAATGGAGGGGATTGGTAACATCCCGAGTAGTTCTCATATCTTTATGTTGCTGGGACATACAACATGATATAGCACTTATAACAAAAAGTTAGGCATCTGAAGGTGACCTATGTTTGTCACTCAAGTTGTTCAAAATTTATATGAGCTCTCTTGATGTCTGTTTTACAGATGTAACCTCCCATCTTGCAGACAATGTATATGGTGCACTCGGTAAATGTACTTACTACTTAGAATAGAAGAATTGTGCTTGTTTCTGCAAGCATTCATGAGTCATCCCCATGATTTTAGTGTAGATTTTCATGAAGCACCTGCATGACAAAAAGTTGGTAGAATCAGCCTTTAATTCCTGAATGCGTTTTAGAATTTCTTTAGGATTTTCCAGGGTGAAAAGGCTCTAAAAAGACAGAAAGACAAATAAGTCATCAGCAGTGAAATGTGGCAGTTGCAAGTTTTATTATTTGAGTGCTGACAGGTCATTTCCCTTTTGCCTCTTGCATAGAGTGTAATATTATCACCAGTCAGCACCAACCATTTGGCTTGTCAGCAGAAGGGCAGGGAAATCACACACCAGGCAGGGAAAGCTTCTTTGTTTCTTTCCCAGGGAAATCCATGACAGGAAACAAAGGAAGAAATTATAGACGATGATCAAATAAGATACAATCATCCACTGAGGAATTTTGTTCTCTCCTCACTGGGCAATGAGAACAAAAGGCTCAATGTTTAGCTGCTCTGATCTTGAGAGAGCCAAGTCAGTTCTCTAACTGAGCACCGGGGCTGTAACGGTGACTAGAAGCAAACGCAGAGAACGGTTATGTTCCAAGGGGACGACAAGTGGAGCAGGTTAGGGATGGACTACACTTCCGGCAGCTGTGAAGCACTATTAAAGAATCCACCTTTGCAGATAAAAGTTTAGCTAGAAATTAGGCTTTTTTCTCAGTGTGTGCCAGTTTGACCTACAAAATAAGGTGCAGCACTTCAAATGCACAAGTATGTCACTGGACCTCAACAAAGCCCTTAGTTACACAGTGGTTAGCAAATTAATGCATTGCTAGGAGCATGAAGTGCTCAGTAATATCCCACAGCTGTCTGAAGAAACCTTTGTGCTGCTGCCAAATAATTTGTGGGGAAATTAAAACAAGCAGTGAATTCTCAGCAAAAAAGTTGCACTGAGCTCTTTTACTTGTAAAGAGTGGCAATGTTTCTGGGCTCCAAATCTGGACAGTCCCACCCTGGTGCCCACGCCAGTAAGAGAGAAAGGCTCTTACATCTTTTCTTTGTTTCACCTTTTGAGGGGATGCAGGTACCTCTTTGATCCCTGCTTTGTATTGGTGTGTCTTGGCCATTTATCTCATCTGCCTTTCAAATACTGTTAGCATGCTTGAATCCTCATGTAGACAGACATCTACACCTGGAGTGTGGACTCCAGGGAAGTGATAAGTTATCAGATAGATATAAGGGACATATCCTTATTGGATGTGATTTAACAATTTTATTCAAAACATGAAACAAACCTGTGGAAACAGAAACTTGTGACATGCAGACAACTTTTTTGAAACATAAGTTTGTTTGGATTTTTTTAATGGCAAGAAACCTATGATTTCCAGTCTGGCCAGTGTAGAATGGGAAGATCTCACATGTATGGAATGAAAAGATTTGGTTTTGGAGGGCTGAAGGGTTCTGCTAGTTAACCTAAAAGAGTAACATCAAGCAAAGTAGGAAAGTGTTATCATCTTGATCTGAATTGTTTGCTACCCTCTCCTTTCATGTCTTTAGGTAAGTCAGAATTGTTCAGTTTCTCACTGTACATAACCATTTAGTAGACTATAAAGCTTACTTACTACCTAGATGTTCTGTCTACTTTGGCTAATGACTATGTGAAGAGCATGCTGCTGTCCAAGACAGAAGATTGTTTAGATGTGCAAAGCCAAATGTGTTTTTAACAAAGGAGAGTCTGAACATCCATGCTGCTAAGGCTTGGTTTTGTTGCCTTTGTAAATCTTTTTGACAAACACGTGTGCAGATCTTTAGAGTCAGCCATTCTCTGAAATAATTAAGAAATAAATTTAGCGATTAAGGGGCCAAATTTTGTGATTAAATAAGCTGACAGTTGTGTCAACAGCACTGTCAATCACCAAGCATCAGCCCTGGGAAGGTCAGGTGGTGGTTCCTCAGGGTTCCTGCTGCACTGGATAAAAAAAAAAAAAAAGAGCTCTGCAGGGCAGAACTGTTTTAGCAAAGTAGTCTTTGATCATATGCCTCTATCCCATTTTGGCTCAACATTGTCTTTTTCAGGCCAGCCACTCCTTGCTGACACATTGCCAGGTCACCTCCGCTTCCGTGCTTTTGCTCTCTTTTTCCCAGGCAGGCGACCCGCCAGGTCTTTTCAGACAAGTGGCATTCAGAGAGCCTAAGGAGATCTCCTCTGCAAACTGGAACTATTCTTCAGGCCAGATAGAAATCTGCTAAAACTGCTGGAAATTTTTAACTGCTTTTAAGGGCCATCAATGCAACTACTACATATATTCATATCCTTTCGTGAAACAATATGGGTGGCTGCTTGTGAGTCAGAATGAATTTTCTTGGCAACCAACAACATTCAGGAGGTAAATTTGCCAAACCCTAAGTTATTTAGTGTCCTTCCATCTCTGGGGCATTTTAACCTCTGCAGCCATGAAGCTCTTAAATGAAGTGTTTGTGTCAGGCAGCATACTTGATAAAAAGGAAGATGGCCTTTCCTCCTGACAGTGGATAGTGTATTTCCCACTCAATTCTCTCTCACTGCTCACAAAAATAATTGGTAAAGTGGCTTTACCTTGCTTGCATAGGTTTCTGTTGTCTATGGCATGAGTACAGCTGGGACAAAAGCACCAAAATGCGGGTGCATCTTTGGAAACTCTCTCCCAACTTTTCAAACATCTTTGCCTTCAGTTTGTTTCCTGTCAAGTTTTTGCATGAGTTCCATAGGAAACAGTAGGAGTTGATCTCACCTTATGATGTGACTGATAATGTAACTCTTAGCAGCTGCAGCTAAATACTTGCACTGGGAATGAATAGCATGGTGAGTGTGCAGTTTTAGGAGGAAGTGGTTCCATATTTCCTTTAGCACTGCTTTCCAACAGGATGATCTTACTTTCCTTCATTGTATGTATTGCTGATTCAAGGCTTCCTTTATAGGACGGCTTATCTCCTTCCTCCCTTAAGTAATGTTTAAGCTTCAAGGAGCTGGTTTGTTGCAGATGGGAAGACACAGATGTATTGCAAGTACATTCTTCTGTTTGGGCCTTCATGAATAGAGAGTAGCAGTATATCATAATGTGCTGAATACATGGTAACATACAAACTATATTTGGAGCCCTCAACCTGATCTGTGGATGGAAACCAACCAGAAGACCAAGTCTACTCCCACCTTCTACTCTGCTGGGAAGGATGCAGATAAATCAATCCAAATCTATGCCTGACAACTATTAACGGAGTTCTAAGGAAATGGAACTCGGTTCTAAGGAAATACGACACATCAACACTCTTTGTGCCTCAGTCTGTCTGAAACTGAAATTTGAGCCTCGATGTTATAGGGGAAAGATATCTCTAATGAGGAAAGCAATGAACGATTCCTTTTCTTCTGCAGAGACTGAGAAACTGGCTGCAGGCTAGCACCTTCGTACACAACTGTCAGTGTAAAGGTGAATGTGTTTGACAGTGCTGATTCACATGCTATGTGATATTGCATTCCAGTTTCATTACTGACATTGGCTTGAGTAAGTGACTCTAAAGAAACCACAGTCTCTGTGCTCAACTGATCAGCTATGTACAACTTTATTTACTTAACTAATTTATCCTTACACCCGTTCTGAAGCCTTGCCTTTCTTTGTGGTGAGGGTTAGTATGTTCCTGTAGAACTAAGGAAAAGTTATGTGCTGCTGAAAGAACAGTTGCATTCAGAAACCACTGTAGTGTGATTAAGTAATTTTTCATAACATATCAGCCTTTGAGAAGGAATGCCTACCTATTTGATCAACTATATGTGGATCATATTCTTAAAATGATTGAGTCATTGAAATTCCTTGATGCGTAGTGCATTGTGAGGTATTTTTCAGTTCTTTTTTTCTTTTCCTAAGGCAGAAAGTGCCTTAGGACATGGGTATGAAAAGAACATATTCACTGTGTTTAATCATTTTACATTTATGGTGCTTTACTTTATTGCAGGATATCTGTGTTGGAGAAAGCCAGTAAGCAGAAAGGTGTGAATAGTTTAGCTGAATGCTGAACCCATTTAATGAAGCTGCTGCATTTTCAAAAGTGTAAATGGATTCTGCCACTTTAAATCTGGTTTATATAAAGTTAGCTTATACGTATAAATGACCTATAACTCATAGTGAGACAAAACATGGGGACACAGATCCTATTCATAAACATAGAGTGGACATTAAAAATAACCCTCCTCACCCTCCGGCTTGAATCTACTCCTTGGTTACTTGGTGCCTGATAATTGGAAAAGCAGGGAAAGTCCACACTCTCTATGTAGTGTTGGAGGAAGGACCTTGTAAACAAAAAGCTTTGAGACAGCTATTCTCATTCCTTTCCCAATACATTAAGCAATGTTGTGCTTTCTGTTGTGCCTGTTTTCTGCTCTCTCATGTGTCAGTGTGCGGTTTTCCTTTTCTTCAGGCTAAGACAAGAATGAGGGAATGCTGAGGAGCTAATAAAAAAATTGCTTTTGGTCAACTGGAAAATTCACAGACCCATGGCTATAAATGACGCATCTACTCAAGTTGCCTGGATAATGAGAGGTCTAGTCCATTACAGAATCTGTTAAGACAGTTATATATTTCATAGAATCATCATAGAATGGTTTGGGTTGGAAGGGACCTTAAAGATCATCTAGTTCCACACCCCACCCACCCCACCCCACCCCCCGCCATGGGCAGGGACACCTTCCACTAGACCAGGTTACTCGAAGCCCCATCAAGCCTGGCCTTGAACATTTCCAGGATGGGGCATCCACAACTTCTCTGGGCAACCTCTTCCAGTGTCTCACCACCCTCATGGTAAAGAATTTCTTCTTTATATCTAATCTAAATCTCCCCTCTTTCAGTTTGAAACCATTACCCTTCATCCTATCACTACACTCCCCGATAAAGAGTCCCTCCCCACCTTTCCTGTAGGTGCCCTTTAAGCACTGGAAGGCCGCTATAAGGTCTACCTGGAGCCACCTCTTCTCCAAGCTGAACAACCCCAGCTCTCTCAGCCTGTTCTCACAGGGGAGGTGCTCCATCCCCCTGATCATTTTTGCGGCCCTCCTCTGGACCCGCTCGAGCAGGTTCATGTCTTTCTTATACTGGGGGCACCAGAACTGGATGCAGTACTCCAGGTGGGGTCTCACCAGAGCAGAGTAGAGGGGGAGAATCATCTCCCTCAACCTGCTGGCCACACTTCTCTTGATGCAGCCTAGGATGCGATTTGCTTTCTGGGCTGCGAGCACACATCGCTGACTCATATTCAGTTTTTCATCCACCAGCACCCCAAAGTCCTTCTCCGCAGGGCTGCTCTCGATCCACTCATTGCCCAGCTCGTATCTGTGCTTGGGATTGCCTCAATGCATATTCAGGACCTTGCACTTGGCCTTGTTGAACTTCATGAGGTTTGCACAGGTCCACCTCTCAAGTTTGTCAAGGTCCCTCTGAATGGCCTTCCTCCCTTAATGTGTCGACTGCACCAGAGTTTGGTGTCATTGCCAAACTTGCTGAGGGTGCACTCAATCGCACTGTCCATGTAACCAACAAAGATGTTAAACAGTGCCAGTGCCAACATCAACCCCTGAGGAACACGAGTCACTACTGGTCTCCACTCAGATATCTAGCCATTGACTGCAACTCTTTGAGTGTGACCTTCCAGCCAATTCCTCCTCCACTGGGTGGTCCATCCATCAAATCCATGTCTCTCCAATTTAGAGACAAAGATGCTGTGTGATACAGTGTCAAATCATAGAATCATTAGGTTGGAATAGACCTCTAAGATCATCAAGTCCAACCGTTGACCTAACACCACCATGCCTACTAAACCATGTCTAGAAGCGCTACATCAACACGTTTTTGAACAGCTCCAGGGATGGTGACTCCACCACTTCCCTGGGCAGCCCGTTCTTAGGGGAACCCCTGGAACAGACTGTACAGACAGTATCCACTGTTTGTGAGTACGTTTGAGCTGGAAATTGAAAGAAGTTCTCTGATGATCACAGCTATTGGTCTGGAGTGCCTTCCCAAATGATGAAATGAGGCAAAAAGCCTGTCGCTGATTCACAGAGAAAATTGGTCACTTTTAAGAAACAGGATTTTATGAAGTGGCTTTCTTCAATAACCAGGAAAAAAAACCTGAGGCTCAGCATGGTCCTTTAATCAGACATTCTTCATATTTGTTTGCTAGCAAATTAAGGCATTACTTTTCTAAGGCACCTTATACTGAGGTTCTTGTATGTTTGCTTTTGAGCATCTGTGTTTGGATAATTTAATCTTTGTTTTAATCTCTGTCACTGGACTTCTTCAAGAAAACCAAAACATTTTGTAGTAAGAAAAACAGTGCTATTAGGCACAGGTTGAAGACATAATGGAAATACCCCATGCAGCGTAATCAATTTTTAATCGGTCACATCATTCAACTATGACTAGTTAGAGAAGACACTGGAAACAAAATGTGCTATAAAAGGATATATATATAGAAAATGAGTAAATCAGAGTAAAACTAATAGCACTAAAACATCGCAAATCTCAGCAATCGATCATCACGCAAAGGCTGAGATTATTTCAGTGTGTTACAGGTACATGTGGGCCTGAAATAACATTTTTTTTGCTTTGGGTTACACCATTAATATTGTAAAGTTTTGATTCTTGACTACTGTATTTACTCAAAATGAAGACTAGCTTTTTTTAAAGCTAAACTACTTGGAAAAACAAAGGTCATTCTAGATTCCATCTTTCTCCCTTTAGGTTTTATATGGTAATTAATGGCATGCTTTTAAAACTGAGCAACTTTTCAAAAGCTTTCTCTTTTTATTCAGATTATGTAGGGTGTAGGCACAGCACAAAACTAACCTACCATTTTGTCTCTACCTTTCTTCCAAAGCTATTGTCTTTGTCCTATCCCATCTTTAGTCCGTCCTGTGACAACCAGTGAGGTTATCTGCCAGTTGCACTGGGCAATTTTTCGATATCTCTTAAATGCCTCAGCTATTGAATAGCTGTCAGGATGTTGTTTATAGATCAAAGCCGCATTGTGCTAATTATTGTACAAACACATGACAAGCAGAGGACCCAGTGCCTTCAAAAAGTACAAGGTAAGTGCAGTAACATTTCTAAGTGTGTATGTCTAAATGGTTAGCTGGTAGTGGATTTGTTTTGAACCTTACCTCTCTGCAGTATAGTGACAACAAGTATCTCATTGAGCCAGTGAAGAGGATTTTCCGCCTATCTTTTCATCTTTATATAGTATGTAACTCATTGCCTACAACAGTGAGTTACAACTTTGCTTTCTCTCCTGAGTGTGTTTAACTGGGGTTGGATGACACAAGGTGAGTGTCTGTTGGTGCTCATTAGCATTGCTCCATCTCCCTTAGCAAAGGCAGGCCAATACAGCCCAGATGCCACGGCTGTGTGTTTATTACCTCGAGCCCTACCCGGGTAAAGGGCAAGGCAGGTTTGTTTCAGACTGACTCGGACTGTCTCGGTGAGTCAGGGGTTGGACACACTAGACCTCCACAGACCTGCGCAGCATGCCAGCTAGGTGTGTGTGGCAAGGAGCTGGTGGTGCATACGTGTGCTGATAGCACTCGGTCTCCATTTTAGATTACAGGAAGTTTCATTGTGCATTTCCCAGACATAGTTGGTTCACTTGTGAGGATCAGCTGCCTTGTAAGAGCAGAATTTCTGGAAAAACTTTCCATCTAAACACAATTTTTTTTGATTGATTCACAGTAAAGTTTAAACTAGGCTATCATAGGCATAGAAATACGAAGGGCCTCCTGCTCACCTAAAGCAGTCAAATATATCTGTTTGTCCAAGATAAAAAACAATCAGGAAACCTTTCTTGCATCTCTGTTCACTTTGTGAGAAGGGAATAGGGCTGTTCCGAAGCCTGGGGTGCCTGGGAGCAGCAGGGGCAGGTGCCCCCTGGGGTGGCGAGCTGGCAGCGGGGACCCACCCCAGGGCAGCAGGGCTGTGCCTGCACTGGCCGGGCTGCAGTCGGCCAGCTTGGTGAGCCAGGCCGGTGCCGTGAGGGCAGCGCCAGCTGCCAGGTGGGCCCGTAGTGGCACGGCTGAGGTCAGGCCAGGAGGGCAGCGGGACAGGGAGGTACGAGACCTGGGACATACCTTCCTGCCACACAGCTTGAGCAAGGACTGAGGCCGAGGGTCTCAGCTTCAGCAGCACTCCTGAGCAAAAGCAGTGCAAGCCCCGGCTTCCCAGTCTGAATCCCGATGACAGCAAGCACGACTAGCCCAGACCCAGAGCAGAGGCTTAGGCCAAACCCTGGGGCAGGGGAGGTGCACGCAGGGCCCTGGCAGGTAGAACTTGCACGGTCCTGTGTTGCACTGGTACCTGGGGCTGGGCCGTGCAGGTGGCCAGCACAGACTTGTCTCTGTTCAGACCTGCATCTAGTTGTTTATGCAAAGAAATCTGAAGTGCCTGTTTATTTGCAGACAGTGTTGATGTCAGTAAGGCTATGGCTTTGGCTATAATTTCAGCAAGATATGTAACTGCAAGTGTTTGGGTTTTTTTCAGTACAACCTTTTCTTAAATTAAAACAGTTAAAAAGCCGAGATCTTTAGAAATGGTGAAATTAATGATTTGCCTGTTCCTGAGAAGGACAGCAATTAATCATATCTAGTATTTGCATAGTATTATTGAGCCAAATTACAAGGAGAGATATAATTATTATTTACATAATGCAGAGAAGGAAAACAGGTCTCAGAGATGTCAAACAAGAAGTGTGAGGTCAGTCTTCCAAGAATTAATACTTGGCACATGGAAGCAGACTGATTTTTTTTTTATTTTTTCCCCAGAGATACTGAACATCCACAGCTTGCTTAAAAATTACTGGGAACTCAAGCATTTCTGAAAATCAGTCTGCAGTTGTGACCCACTTGTATTTCTAAATAGACACATGTAACTTCTGGTGTAGCAGTTTGAGCTAAGCAACTTGCATACAGAGAAGTCACACCTAGCTCTTACGGAGGAATAGAAAGTGGGATCCATGACTGAAAATCATGCCTACATCCAGTTTTATTGTAAAGCATCCAGCTATCCAGGAGTGACAGGATGACAGCAGTAGCTTTGCTCCATTGCTCTATTTGAATCTGCCAGTTTCCACTAGTTGTCTTGCTAACGCTTTTTCTGATATTAGTGCTAGGTTTACTCACAGCTGCAAAAAAAAAAAAAAAAGAAAAAGCTGTCTGTAGGGTCTGTGCAGTACAGCTTTGCTGAGGCTAAAGCTTACTAACTCTCTAACATGTCATTCTCATTTGTCTCATCTCTTGCTAGTGAGAAATGCACTCCACATTTGGGGCTGAGACTCTACACAAGCCCTAGGAAGAAGCTTATACACTTGGATTCCAAGGGGCTGAATGAAGCAAATTGCACCATTTCCCATCACTCAAGAGCACCTAGCTGTAATCAGCACCCCCACTGCACCTCCAACCCACTTCTAGGTGAGTCAAAATCCCAGAATACTGATTGCCTAGTGGATGGAAGCAATGAATTTCCTTCACACATCACCAGCTGGGACCAGGGTCTGAAACCTTTTGGGACATTAGCCAGAACTAGAGTGTTCCCAAAGATTTGAGGAACCTCCCTGAGCCCTGAGCCAAGGTGCAGTGTCGGTTACCCATTTCTAATGCAAGTACTAAGCCACTAATGCCCAAGACAGTTTTCAATTGGACCAAATTACTTTTGCCAAATCTGATGTTCAGTGTTGCTTTTACTCACAATAAGGCTTAATGTAGTAGGTCCATACCTCTGTAGCTATGGCTAGCTGCTTTTACTGTAGGATCTTATAAGAAAGGACATAGGCCTCTGTTGATACAGCTCCAAGATAAACAGTCAATCAGGCTCACTTCTTTGGCTGGATAGGGCATGCCTAAGATCTTTCCTTTTCTTCCCCACTCCCCTGGGTACTGGCAAAATTTTGCAGAGAACCTGCATGGCACAGTGTGAACTAGATCTGCTGCAGAACAGAGCTTATTAGTGAAGCTCGCCTGTCTCTTCCAAATATCACAGTTGTCTTGACATTTTGAAAAGCAATTAAAATCAACAGCACGTAACACATTACAGCTGTAGTAAACAATTCCCTTGGCCATGGCAAACAGCCCTGAGAACTCTAAACTGCAAACAACAGCCCCTCCTCCCGTTTGCAATGGGAATGCACGTTTAGGTTCAACATAGGAAAAGTGATTTTCTCCCAGTTTTTTGTTTGTCCTTTGTAAGGCCACCTGGGGAGCCACAACCTCCAGAGTACTGAATTTAGAAAAAATTAAGTCCCCTGAGCAAACTGGGGCTTCTTATTCTGGGGTTTATGAAAAGCATAAACTCTAGTAGAAATAAGTATTAATCATGAATTGCTGAGAGGGATGCACACCCTGCGTAGTATTCATTTCTCACTAGCTACAGGTTTGTCTGGTTAATCCCCCACACTGATATTCATTAGCTAAATGAATACACCCACAGCAAGAACAGAACGAATTTGCAGGGTTGTTAGTTGGCATAACTTCAGTGACTGTTAACAAGTCTTCATTCTTTATATCAGTCATAGCCCTGTATGTGATTTATAGGAGAGATAAGTGCTATCATTATCTTGCAAATAAAGAGATTGAAGCAAGAAGCGTAGGGCTTGTCTGAGGCCACCGTGGAGCCAGCAACTGAAAATCTGACAGCTCCAGGCCCATATTTACAAATGTAAATTGTCTGATGGCATTGATCTTGTCTTACGGGGCACAACTCTTGCAAGGTGCCTTAGTTCACAAACAGATCCTTTATTTGAAAATAACTTTTCAAGAATGATGAGCTCTCACAGCCTGTGTTATGTTTAAATGGGATGTTGCCACAGGACTGTGGCGTCTCACGTTGTGCATTATCCCTTTGCTCTTTGATCAATTCCTCCTTCTTGTTGAGTTTGCAATTAAGTGTCTTAGAGGAGATTCCCAATTTTGATTGGATTTTTGATTACTTGCTGGGGTGTTGTAGGAATTAGGCTGTGAAGAAGGTGATTTGTTTGAGGAAAGCAAGCACCACACCCAGACGTTCCCTCATACACCTCAGAGCCATACCAAGCCTTCTGTGGGTAGGTGCTGAATTCTCATCATCTGCACTACGGTCTGTGCTAGGGGTGGAACTGGGGCAGAGCTTGCATTTTGGATTTACAGGAATCTTGAGCTGCTGTTAGGGTAGCAGAAAATCCAAACCAATGTAATTTGTACAGCCTGCATTGATCTTGTTTTAAATGTTTCTGTCAGTGTAAATTTTTGAACAAGTTTGGACAGGTTCTGTCCTTAAAATTTTTGAGTAAAATTTCATAGGCTGCTAAGAGCACAACGTACAGCTCAAAAAAGTCTCTGCCCTGTAAGAGTTTGAACACCTTACCTATAAAAGAACTCCTTCGACGGCTTGGGCCACGCCTGAGCGGCAAACAGAAAACAGGCCGCAAGCCCTCACAGGTGCCAGGCCGCCTGGTCCCGGTGAGTCCCCGGCGGGGGTCCATTCCCGGCGGGGGTCATTCCCCGCCCCCGCCCGGCCCCGGGCCCCGCCCCCGCCCGGCCCCGGGCCCCGCCGAGCGGGCGGCGGGACGCGGGCGCCTCCTAGCGGCCGCCGCCCGGCCCGGCCCGGCCCCTCGCTCTCTCAGCTCCCCCCGCCCCCCCCATTCGGTGCGGCCCTGCTGTCTGGTATCAAGTGGGTTTCGCACTCGCATCCGAGTGTTTCCACCACCCTCCCAGGTGTATGGAAGGTACTTGCTGCTGGGCTTCTCATAGTGCTCTAGTCTGTATTACGCCCGGCTCACATCTGCCAGGCGTCCCCCTGGATCGCGCCCCTTTGCTATTCCAACGACGCTGCTTGTGTGGTTACTGAACAGTGCATTTATGCAAGCACCGAGGCCTATTTACAGCAGGGTGTCTTGTGGGACCAGAATTTAACATTTCAAGCCTGTTAGGAAATGGCAAAGGGAATCGCCTTACTGCAGATATGTGTGTGTTCTGCAGAGGGGAAGGTTGGAAAAGGCTTTAAAACTCTTTCGGCCTCCAGAGGAAAAGAATATATCAATAAATATAAACCAAGTGAGAAGATAATTCAAAAAAATTGCTCTGAAGGTGGTAGCCACTTTGATATCTTAGGATGGGTTCCCTTGGTTCTCTCAAGGGCTGCATACCTCTGCTGAGTGTTGTGATCAGTTTGTGCAGGCCCAGCTGACGGCCAGAGGGAACACTCAGAGCCCTGCGCAGAATCATGAGATCTTACCCAACTCCTTGAGGAAGTAGCAGCTCAGTTCTACCCAATCCATGCTGCCTTCATACTCCAAGGCTCAGGCTATGGAGTAGGAATTGTGGTAAGCACTGCTTATGAGTTGGTGAAGGTCAGGGCAGACCACTCAGGAAGGAGCATGTTTCTGTAGGTAAGACTGGCCTCGATGTACTTTTGGGGAGCCCAGAGTGGCAGCAGGGATGTGACGAACTCTGGAGGCCCACGTCACCCTGTTTTTCTAAGGCCAATTAGCCTGATACTCACCTAGCAAGTGTAAAGCTACCCGGCTCGGTGAATTCCAGAGGAAAATACCACGACAAGCTTCTTGATGGAAAGTATATGTTTATGGCGCTTATCACAGTTGCTTTCTCTTCTTTCTTCCTCTGAATCTCCTTGTTATGTTACATGCAAGTTTCGCATCACTTTCATTTGTTTTCTTTCTAATCTGAAGAGTCCCAGTTTATTTCATCTTCTCTGTTAGAGTGGTGTTCCATATAAATACTGAACTACCCTTGTTGCCCTTCTTACTTGTGAATAGTAATGGTCAGCTCAGAGTCCATCACTTCATGCATGAAGCTGGGATTTTTTTCCCCACGAGTGTCACTTGACATTTATCTAGGATAAATGTTAGTGCAGGCAAACGAGAAGCAACGGAAAAAAGCAAGAGTGGACCAGTGTGGGATGCTGCCTTCTGGGGGCAGTGTGTGCTTGTGTAGTTACAGTAACCACATTCAGCTTTGTTTCTCAAGTGCAAGCTGTGTGTTTGTTGTTTCCAGAATTCCCCTTATGCTGGAACTACCTCCCCACCGGATCTAGTCTGGCTCTTTACATCTTCTCTACTCATTAACAGTGGGGCCATTACTTGCATAATTAAGTAAATGCTTCCCCCCCCCCCCACCTCCAGTTCCCAGAGTTTTGTCTCTTTTTACTTTAGATATCTTTAGAGTATTTTTTTTTCTTTTTTTTCCTGCGTGTTGATTTTTCCTTTACTACTCTCTCCTGGTAAAGAGCTATTTGGAGGAAGCCTATAGAGATACCCTTCGTGGAGACTGAGTTTTCAGTAAAGGTTCTCTAGACAAACTGCTAAAACTAGCGGTTAGAGGTTCTCCTGCCTGTAGTGTGACACAGGACAGAAGTAAGTGGCACCTTCAGCCTGGAAAACCTTAATTCACAGTAGACTTCTCCCGGGTGCTGAAATATATGCTTTTGGGTCTTTGATTTCTCTTCTGTTGCATTGTATGTGCAAACAGAGTACAGCACAGCACCATTATTTTCTGAAAAGCACAAGAAAGTAATAATTGAGATATGTTGGTTGGTTGGTTGGTTTGTTCTAGTACATCCTCATGCTTAGAAATGTTTTGCAGCAGGAGCTTTCTGAGATGGACACAAAAGGGATGAGTACCTCATAGCTAGCCTAACCCGATGTTAAATCTGCAGCGATTTTCAGGAAAAATTACTTAAGCAAATTATGATGGGATTATGGGGCATGCTTCCACATTTTCTCTAGTGGTTTTCCCCCTCCTTTTTATATGTAGTATTAAAAGACTGTTTAAAATAGATTTTTAGAAATTGAACTTGAAAATACGTATTTGGCTGTCTTGTATAAATCAGGTATTTCCCTGAAACATGTTTATTGATATGTCAATTCTTCTTTAAATAGCTAAAATTACTGAGTGATGGAGATCATTTCATAAGTGCCAAAAATCTCTTTAAACCTAGTAAACTGACTCTAAATTATGATTTCTGATTTCTCCATTGAGGTAAACAACACAGAAAAGGGAGAGACAAATTTCTTCTGAGTCCTTTCTCTAAATATTTTTTTTTGCCTTGATTAGGAGTTCTGCCTATGTAATGATGCCCAGGCATGACTCATTATTGCAACTCTCTTATTATCTCATTTTATTATTGTACGTTATTATGTATACACTTGCTGACCTGTGCAAATAACTGGCCCATTTCCAAAGAGCTTTGTTTACCTCCAAGAAGGCACAATAACTGTTCAGTAGAGGAAGTGATTTATGATGAGAAGGCAGGGTCACCTGCTTCAAGATCCTATTGTAAGGTTAGACTTTAACAAGGGAACACTGGCAAATGAGCACAAAGAGGGTTTTACAGGTGTAGAGGACAACAGAAGCAGAAGTTGTAATGTCAAGAGTTGGACACACAGACATACAGCTGAAGCTGCTTAAAAGCAATATAGTTTTGCAGTGTGGGTAATTCACAACCCCTTAAACTGGAAGTGTTTCCTTAGCTAATTAAACCACAGGATTAAATAGTCTAAAATGGCTGTTGTAGATGCTGTTTTAATCCTTGGGCAATCTAGAGATCTTGGCAGCTGGAGTCTCTTTACACCTGGGAGAGATTTATGTGTTCAGTTACACAGCCATAGCCAGGGCTGCAGGTAATTACCTGTGCTGTGAGCATCCACCGCCACGTTCACGGTCAGCCTGGCAGCAGCTCTGCGAGGCGAGGGCAGCTACTGCCACCAGGTGCCTGTCGGCGGTGCGGTCTGGATTATCTGACTGGTGATCAAAACTCTTCCAGTGCAGCACACAGCTCAGCCAAGGCTCTCCTCCTTTCTACTAACATTTTTTGACTGTTAAGGAAGAAATTTGAAGCCATTTGGTTTGGACTGTCTGTCACGGTTTTGTGTACTGTGATCTCCTGACGACATTCCCTTTTCTCTGCTGTCTGTAGGAATTGAGATCTTGCCATACTGATGCTTGTTTTATAATGCTAAATTGTGTTGGCAATGGATTGCTATTTCTCCCACAGTGGCCTTTTTTTTTTTCTTTTGAGTCAGTAGTAGCAGGACTGTTCCTGTAGTCACTGAAACTTTTTCTCTTCCTCATCTTCCACTGAGATGTCCTGCATCGGTTTCAACTGCATGTAGCTTGCATAGTTTTCCCTGCTGCTTCTTAAATATTTACTGTTACAAAACTTCCCATATACATTGCAAGCTGGCCTTCACAGACGAAGTACACAGCAGTGCTTCTCTTCCCTTTCAGTTTTGCTGGATGGACTCACATGTGGATGGGTCCCCACAAGCATCATTCCCAAAGGGCATGTGTGCTTTCAAGAAGGTGCTGAAAGTCGCAGACAAGTCCTGAATGTGGCTTGTCATTTGTTACTGTTTTTCAGAAACAGTTCCAGAAGCAAAACCATTTCCAGAAGCAATTCACACGGACAGGTTGCACACAAGCCAGCATGTGCAGGACGTTGTTGACTGTCAGTCTGTGCTGGCATTTGAAGAAGTTATGCTAGAAACTTGAATTCTGAATGTCATTGTTGCTGGGCCTTGCATCTGTAGTAGCCTAAGGCCAAAGGAACCACATGTTGTGTGTTTGAGTAAAACGTTATGCTAAAATGGTGGGATGATAGACTTCTTATCAGAAACCACTGATAATAAGTATCCTTTTCACTTAATACAACACTTGCTATTGTACTGGCTATACACTAACAAAGTTTTAGCTCAAGAAAGGCATTGCAAATACAGGAGGCTAAATCCTAGTCTCTGACAATCTGATAAATATCTGTGAGGTTTGGCCTGTTAGCAGGTGGACAAACAAGCACATATAACTTTAATACAGAAAGCATGTCTGGTGTCTGTTAGAAAGCTGCATCTCTAAATCAGCTGAGCAGTAATCATAGCTCAAAACTGCATCCATCACAATGTTTCATATACAGAAAAGAACAAACATTACCTATAATAAAGCAGGTCTGTTGTCAGTGGTATTGGACAGCCACATGTTCCCCAAAAACTAGTGATCTAGGCAGCCACCTTTGTGTTACTAGCCTTGGTAAATAGGTTTTAGAAAATGCTAAAGAAATTGTTTCAGTTACAAAGTGCATACCATCCCAAGGAACAAGAGGATTATACACTTTAGACAAAAGGGTATAATGAAGACCTAGATTGAAATTAGTAGGCAATATTAAGGTTTAGAAAGCGCCTAAGTTGTTGACAAAAAATATGGGCATGATATGAAGCTATCCTCAAAGCAAGAGAAATGGAATCATATGGGAACTCCAAAAGTTTTGTGTGTGCCTGTAAAACTTTGGACCATTACTCTGTAATGGTATTTCTAGTGACATGCAATACAAGTAAGTTTTTAACTCCTCTGTCCCCCCCTGCTGAAGGGAAGTGTGAGCTAGGAATAGGATTTTCAAGTCCTCAAATGGCAGATGAACTCCACCCATCTGTCAAACAAATTACTCCAGTTCATGGGCCATCCCAGCCCCAGGCTCAAGGGCCATCCAGTGGAGTCACGGACAGGCTGGACAGTGCTTTCACCTACCTCCATGCTTGCCTCTGAGCAGAGACAAATGCTAAAGCTGAGACAAATGTTAGTTCTGTGGATTTTATTTACAGCCAGCAGGTGTGATTTTCACGGGAAGCTTGCTCTTCCCTTGATAATGACAGCCCAGTGTTACAGCTGTGTGGGATCACAGAGTGCATGTCCTCTTCCGAACTTACTCAGAGACAAAAGCTAAATGAAGTTTGGCCCATAATTGTATCAACAGCATTTATTTTCTCATGTAAACATAGAATGCTTTGTCACGCTTTCTCTGACACACCCGCTAGCCTATCCTTCTTTGCTGTAGGGACCTCACCTTAAATGAGTTGTCTCTGGATCCTTGGCCTTTATACATTCTGACATTTTTTTTTCATCTTGGAGTACATATGTAAAAACACCTTTCATCTTTCCTTGCGCAGTTTATAGTATATCTCTGCTTTTGTTCCCATTTATGGGACTGTAGTACAGTACATACATACACATAAGCTGTGCACCATCCAGTTGCATGTACACATGCACACCTTGGCACGAGTCACCCTATCCAAATCTTTGAGACCAGAAACACAGTTCTCCTTCATGCATTTTGCACATATGTCTGTGATTTGCAAATATTCAAGAAAAACAGTCACGAGCTAGCATCTTATTCTGCTGCTGTGACGTATTTTTCACTAGTATTTTTTGAATGTAACATAAGGTCATTAAACATGGAAATAATACGCTCCTCTGCAGTATAGAAAATCCTTTAGCTACTTTGAGGGTTTCTGCATGTGCAAATATTTGTGTTTCCGCACAGTCAGGTGTATTTGCCTCCTGCCCTTCAAAGACAGGAAGTCTGTGTCACTGCAGACTCACAATGGTGGATTCTTAATGGGGATCCCAACTCAAACTGACAGATCTTGGGTGTAATTTTTTTAAACTGTCAAGAACCATCTTTTCTTCTTTTGTGTTTTATTTTTATTAACAAGATACAAGGAACAAAGTACACTTGGAAGAGGCATAGAAAGCAGTAACATTCGCAGCCACTCCACAGAAAACTGTCGCAGGAGCATAACAAAGGTCTAGTGAGTTTTTAATTGTGAATGGCACTCCATGCTGAAGGCACAGTTTTGGGGAGAAATCTGCTGAGAGCTGTACATTTAATTCAGAGTGGCACCACTGCATTACCTTCATCCAAAATCAAGATCAATGGGAAAGAGTCTGTATCTGCTCATGTTAGAGGAGCGACCTGAATTCTGCCTTTCTGTGGTGGCTGCACTCCCATGAGGTCATGAGAGAGTCACTGTCCTGCTCTCCACTTCATTTCTCTCATTGTAAAAGGTGATTTACTCCACTTGTTTCCACAGGTTTGGTGGTTGTTAATTGGGAGTGTAAACTGTTGCTCTGGCTGGGAAATCAGGCCCATCTTTCTCACTGTGTGTTCTCTGTCACATGCAGGCAGAACTGAACCTTGGAGAAACTGGAGAGTCCAGCTACCGGGTGGAGGCTTTACTGTGGTTCCCAAATGCCCTCTTGCTGTGCTTGTTGGCTCAGGTTGTATTTGTAAACACTCACAGGCCCTCTCCTTTGGATTGTTCCTTGGAGCCAGATTTTCTTTTGATGTTAAACAGGATGTGTGTGTTAATTAATTTATTTCACTCAGGGTAGGAAATTGCTGCCAATGTTCCTTGAAGAGTCCTGTGAGCCATCTCTTCCCTCACATAAACATTCAGGTAATTTTGGTTAAAGTGTTTATTTTTTTTTGACTATGCATAAATGTTAATCTGGCTGTTTTACAGCAGAGAGATTTTACAGGCTCCTTTAAAAATGTCAAGGTCATGTTTAAACAGTTACTGTTTAAACTGAGGAGATAAAGCACTGGACTAAGAGGATTCAGAGATGAAAAAATGAAAAGCAGTATTTTCTGCTAACAGGTGTTATTTGAGAGTTTAGTGCTGGTGAAAGTAATGATGAAATACTTTGGAGACTGATTGCTTCTGAATCTACTTCTTTGTACTTGTACCGTGGACATTGTTAGTGAAAATACACCCTTCCTGCCTTAGTCCTAAATTGAAAGGACTTCTGCTGGGGATGACAGGAAAGCACAGACTCTGTAAACCTTGACTTCCTGAGACTGCCAGGAGGGGCCAGTTCATGCCGATTACAGCAGTGTCATTTTTGATGTAGAAGTATACTACTTCATGGTTTATAATGGTCGAAGAGATTGTGTTGATTGAGTGTTGCTTGTGAGGCCTGCCAGATTCAGAGTAACCTCTCAGGAAAAAAAGGATTGGGAATCCCAGTGCTGGATGATTCTATTATTTTGCATATTATAATTGTCTACATTTAGCCTTTATCCAGGGCTAACAGTGGCTCTATCACCCAACAACCCCTCACCAGCCAGGCAAGGGAATCAGGAAAAGGGGAGGAGACCCACAGGTTGGAGTGAAAACAGATTTAATAAACAGCACTAATACCAACAAAGGTATACAAAGTTATACTCAGCCAAATGAACATGCAGCAGTCACAATCAACAGAAGAGCAGCACTTAGAAGCAGGGAAAACCAGTAGGAACCCCAGCAGGAACCCCACAGCAGCTCCCCTTCCTTGGTAAACCTTACCCCTTTACAATGACCATGACATTGTGGCGTGGGCTACTCCTGTAGCTAACTCAGGTCAGCTGCCCTGGCTGACTCAAACCTGCTAACGGCCTGCCTGGCATGGCTGGGCTGTGGTTCTGTCCCAGCCAAACCAGGACAGTAAGTTGCACACCCACTTGGTTAAGTGGCGCTTCTTTTCAAAACCCAAAACTTTCAAACTTCAAGTTATCAAAACCAATCACGATTTATGGAATGCTATTAAGTTATATTTAAATTGGAAGAAAGCAAAACCCTGTCTTTTTTTTTTTTTTTTAAATAACTTTCTCTTTTTCTGATTGCATTAAATAACTCCAGTCTTGGTTTGATGTTTAATTGGTAGGGTGATATGATTTGAGAGCTGATGCCGTTTAAACTGACCGGTCTATCACATGGTACCAGATGTGCACAGTATTTTGCCAAACAAGAGCAGACGGATGCCTTGTTCTGAAGAGACTGCAGTTTGGACTGATCTTTCAAGATACTATATGACAGCAGATGCCCCAAGGGAATGACTTGGTCTTTTCATAATCTCAAGTGTCTGCATAAACTTCACTGTAGGTTTGGTGTCTAGTACTCTTATTTTAGGACAACAATCCACATCCATTTAAATCAAGAACTAACTGAGAACTTAATGGAAAAATTTTAGTATCTCCCCAAGGACTGTGCCATAAATTCAACCAAGATGACAAGAGGAAGGAATTGCAAGATGGATACTGAGAGATACATGAAGTTTATCTTTGATTTGGGTTTAATTCAAACAGAGCTAGTAATGGCCAAATGTTATGATGACATTGGTGGTGAGAGTTAAATTGGAGGTTTTCCCAGTGATCTGCGCTCCATTTTAAAAAGCAAAGAAACAAAATTTGTTGTAATTGGCACTAAAGGGAAGTCTTTTTTTTTAGCAATAGAAATAGATGGCAATGACTGGTCCACAGAAAACAAACTGCTCATTTCTCATTCCTTTTGGTTACGGGTGACCTGCAGCAACGAGGGACTTACTTGTTCATATTCTTCTCGACACTGAGAAAGACAGCATTCAGCTTATAAGGACTGTCCATCCGTCATCTTTTTTGCAGTATTAGCCTTCCCCTTGACAGAGACCTTATTTAAAAAAAGAGAGTGACCCCACCCTACGATGTGGCATTAGTTTTCAGTACTCATTCAGTAATCAGTACCATTCAGTATGGCATACATATAATGCCATACAATATTTTAAGTTGGTGGAGATATCTGGCATATAGGGAGAAATCTGTGTTCATCGTTTACGTAACAGTCATTGAGTCATGCAACCTTGTTTAAACAAACAGTATGAATCTTAAAATAGAGCATGGACATTCCACCGCAATGGCCATATTCAAATGAATGTTCAAGATGTTTCCCTACTATCGTATACCCACACAGTAACCCTTCAGTGACAGCAGAGCTGTCTAGAGCCAGTATTAAGCTAACACTTGGCACTGGACACACAGATCTGTTCACTTGCTCTGGTGAACCAGGAAAATCTGCTTCTCTGTTGCCCAACCACAGAGGGAGGCAATAGACATGAAATGTTTTGAGGCTAAGCTCAGCTGAGGGTGATTTTAACATACCAGTTATTGTTACTAGATAATTATTAGAGGAATTCATGGAACACGACCTTGTTGCTGTATAAATGCTGGGAAACCCTGCTCTTCACCTGATTAGCAATTGACATTTACCAGTTTCAAGAAGATAGGAATGAAAACCTGAAATTATTTGAATGCAGTATTATTGCTACTGCTACAGATGCACAACTAGAGGAAATTGTTCTGACTGCTCGGAACATTTATCTGATTTCCATAATCTTTGCTAGTATTTTCTATAGGGTCTTATTAATACATTTCAAAGGATACTTTAGATATGATAAAAACATAAATATTTTGTGGAACTGATCAGTTAAGAGAGCAGCCAGTAGACATTGCAGTTCAGCATTCAGAAATTGTTTAGCAGTGTCTCTCTAGCAAAGAACACTTCAAAGAGGAGGCTGGAAAGGCTACTCTTCTGGAGCTCACTCAGTTTCTAACGTAGAGCTCAGGCTAGTATTGGAGTGACTTGGATTTTCATTAAATCAGGCTGCTGCAGACCCTTCTGTATGGATCTGCAGGTGAAGAACTCAGCTCTTTAAGACTGTCTATGTGTTATCTTCCACCAGGCTTTGCCTGTATCATGTGTACTTGTGCAGGAATTCAGAACTGGATGTGAAATTGGTCAGTAAACCTGGTATTGATGCCTCAGTAAAGGTAGGATAAGGCTCCAGAGAAAAGACTGTGTGGAGTGAGCTTATGGCAGCTAAATGAGCTGCGTGTGTACCGAATGCTTCCCTTTCCTAGTTGGGGATCTAACCTGAAATCCAAATTCACAAGCAGTTCAAGCTGAGAGGAAACTACCTCATGTCCAGGTGGCTTGCAAAAGTCCTAGTGAAAGCCATGTGTCTCTGTGTGTCACTGGGGGAGCCGGGGAACCAGGCAGGCCACCAGCGGGCACACAGGGCCTGCCCAGGGGCACCCAGACACTGCCACCCTGCCAGACTGCAAGTGCCCCCTCCTTTGTCTGAACTCCCCTGCGAGCAGTGACCCGCAGCTCTGAAGAGCAGAGACGTATGGGATGGGGCTGGCCATTTGGACATACCTAGTGACCCTGCCTCGTAACAGGAGAGAACACTCGGTGACGTTAAAATAGAACAAATTTGCAATGCTATCAGGTTATATGTTTTATGAGCCATATAATTAACATGCAACACTCAGTGCCATGGGATATTATTGACTTAAATAGCTTAGTAAGTATCAAAAAGGATTAGGCATTGACATGAAACAGAATAGCATATGCACTGATACAAGCTAGGATCAAAATTACAAGGGCTAGCAATCTTTGTGCTTCAGGGCATATTTTGATCATCAGCTTGGGGTCAGGAAGAAAGCCACTTTCTAATCGAGTAGTGCGCAGTACGTACGTGGGTTAGCGTTAGATGGATCTCTTTATTGGCCTGTTTTCATACCTTTCCCTTCTCCTTCTCTGTCTTCCTTTCATCCCCTTCTGTTCTCCCCCCTCACATTTATCATCTGGAATAGGTCACTACTGAAGAAAAGACACTAAACTAGATGGATGGCTGAATAGCCCGTACTAATAGGGTAATTTAATGTTTGCTTCTCTCCAGAATTCTAATGTTTATTTCAAATATAAATTTTATATTCACTCGCTAAAAAGTTCCTCTCTTTCCAACCTTCTTTCTATGCCCGCTATTTTATATGTTTATCATCTACACCCACAAATCCACTTAGGCTCATTTGAATTATGATTTTTCAGAAGTAAAAAATGAACCTCAGTTTGGGAGAAGGAAGAGAACCAGCAGGCACAATAAAGGAACTTGATTTTTCTGGCAGATACTCAACAATTGCTTAAGTCAAAAATTTTTTGAGAGACCTTGTATAGCCAACATGAACAATCACCTATGAAAATAAGGGGTGTTTTTTCTGTGTACATGACAGTAAGTCTGTGGACAGTCATGATAAAATGATGTTTGATTTAGGTAACTACATTTTTCTTTGTAGAGTCCGAAGCAAAATGATTGTTAAAAAATTTAACACTTTCACTTGCCAAAAGTTTCCTCTTTTTAAGATGATGCAATATTTCACTCAATCCTAGAGGTTTGGGTGTTTTGTTTTGTATTTTCATTTGTTACTACACTGAAGTAGTGCCAGGAAACCCCACATAAGAGCAGGGCAAGTTGAATTTTATGTCCTGTAAATGCCTTGTGAGTGGTAAGACCTACCTGGACAGTGGCAGAAAACCGGGGAATGTCTATTTAAAAAATATGCCTACTCATTTTGTCTGTTGCTTAGTTCTTTTTTGCTTCTTGCCTTCTCCCTCCTATACCGATTTCAAACTCCACCCATTCTTAACTTTCCCGGGTCATTTATTTTTGCTAATGCCCTCTCTTCATATCTGGCACTAGCCAGCGCTGCTCCACTCAGCACGTTGATACATGCTGCCCTTTGGCTTATTCAACCTTCCTGGAAAGATACTATCATGCAGCTTCTCCAGCATCCTTCCCATTTTCCACAGTGCGTTGAATCCCAGTTAGTTTCTCTGAGCTCATTTTGTAGTCCTTCACGCCGCTTTCCTAAAGACAGATGCTTTTGTGTTGTTGCCTTCCCACAGACATTCTTCAACATGCCAAAGCTGACCTTAGGCTCCATGGACAGATGGGGCCTGATCCAAAGTCCATTAACATCAGAGGAAATGTCCATTTACACTCATGGGCTTTGTATTAAATCCTTTGCATTTTACTTACTTTCTTTAGTCCCTCTTACTCAGCTTCAGTTATTAAAATCAGATTAATCCCTGACACTTCAGTGTACTGTATAAGTCAACCTGTGCTACTTCAAAAGATAGAGACCAAAACTGCTACTCTGCTAATGTGAAATCTGCAGCTGGCTAATAATAAAAGCAAGGCATTACTTCCAGATTTCAATCCTGCATAACTGAGGTCAGAATCTCACTTACTGTTCATTAGCTGAACCTCCCATTACTAGTGCAGTCTCTCTCAAAACCATTTCTTACTGTTCAGCTATCTTCTGGTCCCTACAACATTATTCTGAC
The DNA here is from genome assembly GCF_034619465.1 of Leptosomus discolor. Taxonomy (NCBI): domain Eukaryota; kingdom Metazoa; phylum Chordata; class Aves; order Leptosomiformes; family Leptosomidae; genus Leptosomus; species Leptosomus discolor. The sequence continues at coordinate 24,227,169 of NC_141396.1, read as the reverse complement.
CAGGCACTGTTCAAGATTCACCTCTGTTTGCAGTTTTACTCTCAGTACAAGTAGACTGCTATGTCAGCCAGAACATCAATATTTCTTTCTGTTGACACAATAGTTTCTTATCCATATTGCCACCTCTCCTCCTGCTTCATTTTGTCTACATTCCTTCTGAAAACTACTCCCATAATTTAGTCTCCCACTCAGTACTTGGTTTAATCAAGTCTGTCACTCAATTTATATCCCACTTCTCGCTTAACACAAGTTTCTCAGTTAGCAATCTGTTTCTGTAGCACTTGCTGTGCGTAACACATGGTTAGCTTTTCTTTCCACACTTGCTTCTGTTCGCTTTCCGATTTCCAGACCTCACTTTTCCTTGTAACACTTGAAGATAAGAAACTTCCTCTTCTGTCTCCCTCTTTTTACATTCCTGATGACTTTTTGTGAGACCACTGCAATCAGGGCTTCTTAAATATCATGGGGTACATTATGTAGGGGACAGAACAGTCCTTGGGTCCAGTTAAAAGTTTTCAACTGCAGAATCTCACTGAGTTTAATATATAGCTTTAGGTAAACTTCTCCTGTTGCTGTATTTCTTTGTCATAGCTTGTACCCCTTCCCATCTTCATCGTCTTTTCTGGGTTTACACAGGACAAATGCACAAAAGTTAGGTCCTCTCCCTCTGCCCGCTCATTCAGCACAGTGTGCTAAAATCTGGTCTTAAACATCCACCCTCAGTTTTTGTGTTGAGGAACAAAGAATGGAACAGAGTCCTGTTCCAGCTGCTCCATACATTTTAACATAGGGGACTGGGTTGCGTGTATCTTGACTGCATCGCCTAGTGCAACCACAGTACAAACTTAACAGCTCACCTTTCCTGCACAAAGAACATCTAATGTCATTTTGGATGATGGAAGTGCACTGCAGGTTGCGTATCAGCAACATTGCCCACCACTGCATCTAGAATCTCCCACTTGACTTTCATGTTACCAGCTGATTCTCCCGGTAAGGACCGTGGGTTGTCAGGCTGCTTTCCTCCTTGTCTGCAACTCTTCCAGCTGTTAGAGAAACTGTTGGGCTGCTGAATGAGACTGTCGGAGCAGGTTTAGCTCGGCAGGAGGCAGATTCACTGATTGGCACCTGTTGGCTAGATCATTTGTTGGCTCTCTGAATTATTCTGCTGGGTCAGCAGGTTTCCAGGTTTAAATGCTGGTATGGTATAAGATACAGAATGCTGTTGTTTTATAATCACCTTCTAGAGGTATTGCTTTGTTGTAATGCTACTGTTATGTTGTCCTACTTTTGCTATCTACTTTCTGCATAGGCTGGGTGAATTTTTGCCCACTGCATCACTTAGGTGTAGACTTTGCAGCACTGGGCCGGCTGCATTTAACCTGGAGATGGAGAGTGGGGGGAATATACTGGTGGCTGCTGTCACTGCTTTTTGTGTGATTGAATAACATGACGATTTTGCAGTCCAGTCACAGAGCACTAATGCATGCTACTTATACAGTACTTTTCATTTTCAGATCAGTTTAATACTGCTCCTGGCTTATGGTACACTCATCTGTCTCTCTGTATGTTCTTGACACAGCTCCTGCCCGCAGTTGTGCAGGAGGCCAGGGCAGTCCTTCCCTCTCCGGCTGGATCAGTGACTGCCCTATATAAATCTGCATATTAAGCAGATTTGGCAATTGTTCAGATAGAGACTCACTTAAGTAAGAGGTGAAAATAAACTTGCTTATAAAGGCACTGCAGACAGCACTCTCAGATGGTATGCTAGTACAGACAGAACAGAGTCTGGTTTGTTTTATTTTCCAGTTGGAGACTGATGATTTCTGTTTGTCTTCTGCGTCCAAGTGTCATCGCCATAAACCATACAAGTGTGCGAATGCCGGGTCTCATCCTTCAGCAGTTTCAAGACATTTCGTGTGTTACCGCTCTACCTCTGCACCAGATGGTTCATTTCCTTGGGGACTCCCACACGCACCCCAAGGTCGGGCAGCCTGACAGCGCTGCCCCCTCAGGAGCACGCCGGGCCCAACTTCGAGGTGGATCAGGAGGAGGGCGTGGGCCCACGGTTCCCCTTCTCGCAGGGGGCAACGCACAGCCCTGGGTCCCCTGCGCTGGGCGGCGGCCTCCGGCTGCGGCCGGGAGCTGCCTCTTCTCCCTCCCCGCGCCTCCTCCTCCGCCAGCCGGAGCACGTACACAGCGGCTGGGAGCGAGGCGGCAGCCCGCGGGCCAGGGCACGCAGAGGCCAGGCGGCCCGGCGCTGCCAGCCCGCCGCTAGCCCCGCCAACGTGCGCCCGGGGGAAGGCGGTGTCCCCCCCCTCCCCTCCCGCTGCACGCAGGAAGTTTATCCGGCCGCGCCGCTCCCCGCCCCGGGCGCTGCGGCCCCGGCCCGGCGCCGCCGCGGCGAGAAGCAAGCGAAATACCCCGCGGTGCGCCCGGCCGGGGGTCCCCTCCCGGCCCCGCAGCCTCCAAGCCGCTCGCCGGGCGGGAGGGGGGCGCGCCGAGCCCGCCGCAGTCTGCCCGCCCCTCCGTGCGCGGGGGCGGGGGCGCTGACTGCAGTGCCCGCTCCGGCGGGCGCGGGCGGGGGGAGGCGGCCGCGCCCGGCTGCAGCCCCCCGCGCGGGCGGCGGCGTTGGCGGCGCTGCGGGCGCCCCGGGAGCGCCCCCGGCGGCCACACCCCGCGGCGGGCCGGGGCCGGCGGAGGGGTGGAGGGAGGGGGCCGGCGCGGGGTGTCTCCGAGCCAGTTCTCGCGGTGCTGGCCAGGCTCAGCCTCCTTCCCCTCCCCGGCGAGCGGTGACTGTGCACGGCGGAGCGGGGAGCGCCGAGCCGGGCGCGGGGGGAGCCCGTGCCGCCCCGCCGAGCCAGGAGGGAGGCCGCCGAGCAGCGCGCCCGCCCGGCCCATCCTGGCCCGTCCCGGCCGCCCTGCCCCATGCCTCAGCGGCGCTGAGCCTCCCGCAGCCCGAACATGGCCACCACGGCAACGTGCACCCGCTTCACCGACGAGTACCAGCTCTACGAGGAGCTTGGCAAGTACGGAGCCCGCTGCGCGCCCCGCGCCGCGCCCCGCCGCCCGCCACGGCCCCAGGACCCGCCAGGAGCCCTGTGCCGGCGCCCCGGCTCTCCCGGGAGCCGGAGGAGGATTAGCTGCCGCGCTGTAATCCTGCTCTCCAAGCCCCCGTCCACCCCAGCGGCATCGCTGCTGGAGGAAGAGGTGTTTCTGCGCCCCTGGGTCGTCCCCGCCGCTGGATGGGGTGTCCCCGCAGCCTGGGGCTGCGCGCTCCTGTTGCACCCCGGGATTTCCTCTCTTCCCCCCTTGCCCTCCTCAGGAACAGGCTGCCGCCTCCTTCTCCCCGCACTGTCTCCCTGCTACACGCCGTTCCCTTCAACTGTTTCTGCGCTGGGACACGGCACTGTTCCTGCCACTCTGCGGTGCTTCGGTCCCCACTTCCTTGTCCCTGTGAAAGGACCAGGTGCTGCTGCACCGCGCTTCTCCCTCCCACTCCCCTTCCCTCCGTCTCTCCGCACTTGTCTCCGCATTGGCAGACCTGCTGCTGCACCCTGGGACAGGGCTTTGCAGGGGAACCCTGTGGGACAGGAAAGCAGCGTAGCAACGGCCAGGGTAGGATTATGGGGACAGTGCTTTCCTGGGTGCTGCTGCTCCCACCCTCCCTCCTTTCCTGCACCAACTGCTGGGCTTTGCTGCATCTCTTCTCTCCAGCCCGGTGTCCCCGTCCCTCCCCACACTGCTGCAGCTGTGTGTCACCGAGCCCGGGCCCCGGTGCTGCTGCTCACCTTGCTGCTTATTGGTTTGTACGTAGAGGTTGAGGAAGGGGAGAAAAAGACAGGCTCTGCAGTATCGGGGGGATTCAAGCTATTTTAGGCTCTCCGTAGGGCTAACTGTCTTGTGAGGCCCTTGTGCAGCTTCTGTTCCCCTTTCTTACACTTTAAATACATGCATTTGTCCATAGATGTGAGTTCGCGTTCCTGGTCTGAAGGACTTGAAATTTTCTTCTTTCTCTTACTTGTCCTTTTCCGCTTTTCAGATATTTCCTGTCAAGCCAGTTGTTATTCTTTTCCCACCCTGTTTTGTTGGTTGTTTTTGGTTTTGTTTGTTTGTTTGGTTTGGTTTTGATTTTTTTTTTAAGAAGGGGCTGCCTTCAAGTGTTCATTAGTGTAGTCCTGTAGATTTTGAGTCCCTACATTTTCACCTTGTTCTCTGTTGTATTATCTCTTTTTTTCCTCACAGAAATCCTTCTTCCCTCTCTCTCAGACCTCTTCTCCAAGTGGCTCTTTGGAATAGTTGTAATAATATCAGTAGTTCCAGCTTGATAAAATATACAAAGCCTCGTAGCTTCCTACTTACTTCGTTAATAGGTACATGCTTATCCCCATTTTGCAGGTGGGTAGAGAGATGTAAAAGAACTAGTAACTTCTGCAAAGTGTTGCAGTGATTTCGTGACTGAGCTAGCACATGAACGTGGGAGAAATGAGTCCTGGGTGTCTGATGTAATTGCTGGGGATGCTACCTTCGGGAAATGGACTTAATGGCTAGTGTTTTCAGCGTTGTTCTGGGCTGCGTCTCCCGTTCATCAGTCCCTTCATGTCCTGTTTCTGTGCCCGTATGGTCTCTCTCTCTGCACAGTGTGCTGTTCTTACTGCGCTGTCTGTGAGGGGGCTTGAGGGGTGTTCAGGAGGCTTGAGTACCATGTAGACTAGGTTTTATTTGCTGATCAGACAGCATGCGCTGTTCATCAGATTCTCATGTGTTGTTTCCCTCCTCTGTATGCCTTCTACCCTGTCCTTAATCTAGTCTGCTCCGGGGTTAGAAATTGCCGCTGTTGTATTCTCATTTTCAGTTTCATAGCTCCTACCCTCTTTATTTTTCTTCTAGGGGAGCCTTCTCTGTGGTCCGCAGGTGTGTAAAGAAAAGTTCATCACAGGAATATGCTGCAAAAATCATCAACACCAAAAAACTATCAGCCAGAGGTTAGTGTCTCAATCTACCCTTCTTCCTTTTATTAATAGAGAATACTTCACTGGAGTTGAAGCTGTAATAAGTTTAGGGGATCTGAAGTTGATTGTCTTGGTCATTATTTCAGTGTTACAAAACAATTGAGTTGTGCGGCAAAGAGGAGATTGAAAGGAAGTAGCGTAGAATGATAGAAAATTTCCTGTATCTGGAAATGGATACTCTGATGGGGTTTTTTGTTCTTTTTGAGACCTTCTGCAAGCTGAGCTAGAGGTGTGTTTATAGAAGATTTATCTATGTGTCTGTGTACCGATCACTCATAATAAAGAGAAGTGTTGCAGATTGTTTTTGCTGAATGTCTTTTCTACCTAGGAGATGGCTCTTACCAGAACAGGTGTGATTATTTTTTTTGACGAATAGATGCTATATGCCTTGCTTCTTTCATGCTGTAGTTAAAGGTGGTGTGTTTGGAAACTAAGTTTGCCTTCAAAGGCAGAAGTAGGTTGGATGGAGAAATCTTCTAAATTTGACTTCTCAACAAAATAGAACAAGTATTTTTGCTTTCGTTAGTCTTGGAGACTTCCAAAACTGAAACCAGACTGTAGTCTTATGAAGACAGAAAAAAATCTTAACTCTTCCCCCAAACTGTTGGTCTTCTGTTTTTCAGGGATGTACATATGCACAAAGGGTAACGCACCTTGTACACGCACAGTACACAGGGAACATCTGTCTTCTAGTGTGTAGGGAATCTCTTACAGGGATTCAAGTTGCTTCTTGGGTGGGTTGGATGAGAGGGAGAATGAGAGAAACTGAACTGTGATGAATGATGCTGAAAGCAGAGAGTGCAACAAGTTGAGACACCAGAGGTGACTGTTTCTAGAAGAGGTGAACAAGACAAGATCTAAGTCCTTAGAGGCCTTTCAGATTTGACAAAATTAACGTATTAGGCCCTTGACTGTCTTGGTAGTTGAATAGATGGCTTAGTGGGGGGTTGACTGAGAAATGGAAAAAAAAGCAGGAGGAGGAGGCAAATTATCTTGATAAATGATGTAGAAATGAAGAATGTTTTGCCTAATCCCTATGAAAGAGAAAAATAGAATATGTATTCCCCTTTTTGCTGGAATATGAAATGTGATGATAAGAGCAGAAGATGGCTTGAAGAATGGTGAAAAATTTCCATTTGCTTTACTTTGTATGCACAAGTAGTGTTGGAAGTAGAGTGCCATGCCATGAAGGTTGAGGGGGTTTTTTTGACTTATGGAAGTAAGCATATGTGATAATGTGTTGTTTCAGTGTCTAGCCTGAGTGGGGTCGTGTTGGGGACCAACCAGTGGAGCCCTAGATTGTGTAGGGGGTGGCTGCAGGTCCTGTGAGAATTAGTGTCCCCTCCATGGTCAGGTGACAGTGCCCGCTGATGTAGGTGGGATATCCAATCTCTTTGAGTTCAAAATTAGTTCAGCTTCATATGGGAGAGCTTTGAAGGGTGGCTTTGCTTTGCTGACGGCCCTTAATGCTGTGTTCACTCCGCAGAGTTCCCTGTCCATCCTGTAGTGAGGACGGAAGCTCGGGAGAGCCATCTTCTCAGACGCTAGTTGATACAAGCCTGCTTAGAGAAGGCAGAGGGTAGCTTGATAAACTGATCGCAAAAGAGAAACCGCTTTCTTACAAAGGAGATTGTGTTGAAGTTAACGCTGGAGATAAGAAAAATGAGGAAAATTGCAGCATTAATATAGTTGAAACAAAATTCAGAAATGTAGTAGCAGAAGAACCGATTGAGTCAGTTTTTAAGTGTTTGGCCACCTAATGAGTTATAGAGGCGAAATATATAGATTCTAATTGGTTTTCATATTAAGGTGATGACAGTTTTATGACACAGCAAGTAGGAGAAGTAAGTATGGGTGAATGCAGGCCATGTTTTGATCTATGACTTACTTTCTAGATTTCATACGTTCCTATAAATAAAATACATTCTATGATACTAGCCTGGTTCTCAGCTACATAACTTGAGGCAGCTGGCAGTGTTTTACTTATGGAGGTATTGGTTAGGTAGAGGGCAAGTGTGGGGAGAGCCAAGAAAGGAAATGAATGTTTCTGCTAGTACAGAAGAATTTCAAAGACAAGGGACTGGTCAGGTTTTGTTGAAGTCTTATTTGAGGACTAAAGAATCTGCATTTACAGTGAAAAGTGGATGGTGACTTCAGCTGAATATATAGGTTCCTCAGTTATTCCAGCTGTGTTTGCTGATAGCTCAAGTCGTTAGTGCAAAAAGGGACTGAATATTTTGATAGAAACTTAGTGAATTCACCTTGGAATAGGTCTTTAAAACACTGAAGGAAAAATGCGTGCTATTTAGACATTGCAGCTGTAAAGCAGTGATTAGGGAGATTCAATTCAGCAACCTGAAAATGAAAGTCTCAGGGAAAGGCATTTTAGAAAGCTGTCTCCCACAGGAGGAGAATTATGGCGTTAATTTTGCAATATCCTGGATATATGTTGCCTGATGCTTCCTTTCCCTGAGCTGGCATCTCTCCCCAGGGAGGCCATGTCTCTGCCCGGTAATACGTATGCACGGGGCTCTCCTGCACACCCAGCTGCATGCCCGTCTGTTGCACAGGTTAACCCACCCTCCTGACCTGCCTCCTGAGTCGTTGGTTTTCTTCTAGGCTTGATTACAGCGCCAGAATATCCCCTCATGTGGAGACCCTCTGCAATCTAAGCATAGCTACATCAAACGTTTTGTACCTTCTTTAGCAGAATTTGAACCTGTGTAGATACCTGATGCTATTTCAAGAGCCAGCGTCTTTCTGCTCCTGAGGAGTATGTCTAGCCCATTGCTGCTTCACAGAAGTTTTGCCTGCTGTAGTGCTTCCCTTGATTATGTCCAGAGAAACAGTAACAAAGCCTTGCTCTCCTTCTGCAGTACTTGTTGATACCTTTATTTCACTCTTGATGAAGAAATACTAGATAACTGACTGGAAAGTGCTAAATAGCTTGCTGTACGTAGCTGAAAAGGAGAGAAAGGAACACAGGGAACACTTGTATGCATTTAAAGGGTTCTGTATTACTTGATGTGTTTATCAAACTGTTTTCTTAAAGCAGTGAAGAATTGAAGAGGCATGGTGCTGTTACAGGGCTTCTCTGTGAAAGCAAGGAGGATGAATGCGGGGCTGGTCTTTGTGAAGGGCGATCCTAACAACTTAAGTCTAGTAAGCTTCACCATTTGTAAAATATGAAGTCAGGCATTGAGAGGAGAGTCTCTGTTTCTCTATTGTCTATGACTTTTGGGTGCTTGTTCTCTCTCTCTTTAAATTAGTCTTGTCAGTAAGAGCTGGTCTAGATTGATATCCACATTTCAGCTTTAATGAAGTATTTGCTATTATTCATATTGTGTTGATGCTTAAGACTGCCCAGTGAGGAGTATGCCAAGAACTTTAATGTTAAATAGGGGCCAAGTGCATGTGGAACAGGAGGGGAAACAGATTTTACCTTAGCATTCAGCTGACATGTAAGAGCAGTGGTTATTACTCATGGGAGAAATACAATGCTTCAGTCATCTGAAATTCCTGTGGGATTGAACGCACAGACTTTTACCAGAGCTGTGGGTAGAAGGAAGTAATAACTGTAACTTTTTGGAAGTTATCTTGTGGGTGTCACCAGAATACTTTTTGAACATGGAAATTCATAGCCAGTAGTGCTTCGGTTCCTGGGCATCAGTGAAGTTCAAATGGAGTAAAATTGCTTGCAGTGATCAAAAGGATCAAGAGAGAAGCAGTAGCTTTAGTAGCAGTAGGGAAATATCCAGGATTTTACTCTCCAGCATATACTTTAAGAGGTAGTCCTGCATTGGAAAGAGGTAAGCAGAGCTCGTTCCTGTGATAATTTTTAGAATGGTGTTTATACCAAATAGTGTATAGTGATCCTGCCACCATGTGTAGGATTTTTGGCCCTTGTTTTTTAAGTGTGGGGGAAGAAATCTCTGTATGTTACATCTATTGTTAAATTTCATTTGCTGCTGAAAATCCTTATCTTTCAACTCTTGCAAGTGACTTCTCTTGATGAAAAAATGAAAAGCAGCTGTCTTGGAAGTTAGACCGCTTCACTGCTTTCTCTTTACTGTAGCTTTGCACTTGCCTGTGGAATAAAGAGGTGGATTCTGTTCCTGCTTTCCATCTTTCCAAATTTGTAAACCAGATCAAAATTTGCAGTCTACCCAGTTATTTTGTTGTTGTTGCTGTAGGAGATCATGTGGATTGTGGGAAGAGTAGGGAATTACTTCTGTGTATCAAACCCCAAACAGGAAAAAAGCGCTCTCTTCACATTTCCAACTTAGCTTTTGTTTGTACACCTCTCTTGTCCTGGCTTTCAGTTCCATAGCAGTTGCGGATTTGGACTTTACAGTGTGTTTTGTTGGAGATGTCAGTACTAGTTTCCCTGGATGCTGAAACATTGAGCTTGAATGCTGCAGAGGAAGTTTAGCAGCATCAGTTCCTAACCTCTATCTTGATCTGCTCTGTAAATGTTCTTAGTCGCTGTTTGAGTTAGGACTCTCTTGGACTGCTCTTGTGGCTGACAGGTTTGAAATCCCCCATGGACTACAGCACACCCGCTTCAATTAGATGCACGCAGCGGTGGTGCACTGCAGCCTGGCAAATCGGTGCTGTGAGAAAGCAAGGAAGCCCAACACACCAGTCACAGATGGCTGAAGCGCAAATCTGAACTCGTACATAGATGTCCAGTAGTAGGTGTCCTCGCTGTGTGCTTGTGCTTGTGTTTGTAGGCTGGGGACAAATGTCCTTTCTTGCAGGGGACGGTGAATCGAGCCGTGTCTGCGCGGCTGTGCTTGCTGAGCAGCCGAATCAGATCTGGTCATTTGGTGTGGGAGAGGAGCTGTCCTTCCTTCAGGGTGGGCCTTAGGCTGAGTGTGAAGAGCTTCCCCGTGCCCCAGCTCCTCCTCTCTGCTGCCTGTGAGGAGTCCAAGAGATGCTATGATTAGGGAGCATATATGGGAGATCAGCTACAGTGATGGCTGAGGACTTTTTTGGAGGTTCTTATGCACATGGAGGGATGTAGAGCGCAGAGCAGAGAGTACTGCCCTCAGAGCAGTGTGTGTGGCTGGGGGCTGCCTGGTGGGATGACTGTAAGGGGCTGGGCACTGCAGCGGGGGGCTGATGGAATCCTTGGTGGGGTGGGTGCGTGGATAGAAAGTGGCTGAACTCTCTGCTCTGCACCACAGTGCACACGCATGTGGTGGTGGGGCTGCTCCGCTCATGTCAGAAACTGCAGCCTTCTACCTTCTGCCAGCAGCCTGCCTCCTCCTCCTCTTCCTCCCCACTTGCACCTGCAACCCCCTGCTTAGGGGAAGAGGGCTTCAAGAGGTATATGTCACTAGGGGAAATATCACTGGAAGAGGTGTCTAGAGAAGAGGAGGGCTGTGTGTAAAAGCAGAGACCTTGACCTTGGAGGAGAGGCTGGGGCTGGGACCTTGATCGGGGGGCTGCTGAGGGTCAGCCTGGCTTTTTGCCTGCCCCAACACATTTGTGTGGGCAGGAGAGCACCCTGTCATGAGAGCTGGCAGAGATTGGGAGGGTGGAGAGTGGTGGAAGCCTTGCTTTTGCTGTGGCTAGCTATGGCCAGAAGCTGGCTTCCTCCCACTGTGAATGTCAGTGATGGTTGGGGTTACCCCAGGTTGCCTCTCAGTTTACGCTGTATATTTTATAAAGGAGCTGGAACGGAGCAGGCAGGATTTCAGCTCGTGTCTGTCTTCTCAGTGGTCACGTTGAGTATTAAATTTCCAGCATTAACAATGAGGGGGGGGGAGCAGTGGGCACACAGATTGGACAGGACTTCCTACTGCCTCCACGTGAGGTTGGAGAAAGGGTCTTGGTGAGGGAGTCAGGTTTCTTGTTTTCCCAATATAAACTGGATTTATGTATGGCAGAGATGTGATTAGACTAACTCCTGCACGTGTCCCGAAGCCCTTGGCGTTGGAGCATTTACTACTATCAGCGAGCTGCTATTGAAATATTTCCAGGTGTCCCTCCAGTGAAGAGCAGGATGTTGAACACACTGTGGATATTTGGGACAGGGAGAGCTGCTTGAATTTCTTCTAAGAAGGATCCAGTGGAAAAGCTATGGGGTTTTTTGTTGGTTTTGGTTTGTAGTGTGGAAATTTCACTGCCTTCAAATTTAATCCTTCTCTGGACAGTACCAAAACCATCACTGCCAGAGGAGGACTTACCTGTGGATCATAAAGAATTTTCTGAAGACTGCTCTCCACCCCCACACTCCCCCCCAAACAGTGGGTTAGCACTACTGTTTTAGGAGAGGACCGTGACAATCTTTTTGTTCACTTCCACACCCTGGAAGTATTTTAGATTTTCTAGCCCTGCAAATTGGGTGAAGACAATTTTTAAAAGGAAGGCATGCTAGTCTTCCTGTCTGTCTCCACTGTGCCACCTGTGAGCACCATCTATCTGTTTCACAACCCGAACAACCAGGGCATCCCCTCCATTTTCATTAATTCTGGTCTATCACCTGTTTTGGTGTTTCAGGTGTTATTTTTCTTTCCTCTGTTCTTGAAACCTCCTGATTTTCACCAAGATAACAGATTTTACAACAAAATGTTAATTTGCCAGTGTTTGACTATAGAATGAGCTATTGCTGTTGGCTTGGCTGGGGGAAGAGGGCAATGTATCAGCTGGCACCAGGATCACCAGCACAAGAAAGAAGCCTTGAATGTCATAAAAAGAAATGTGGAATATCTCCCCTCATTGTGTGTTTGCCTGCAAAAGAAGTGATGTCAGTGCCCAGAGTAGTCATCTTGGGGAAAGCAGAGGCCCATTGGTTTCTGATGGGCAAATGCATACTTAAAAGTTTTGAAGTGCTCACTAGATTTTTTTAGTGTATGGAGGAAATGTCAAGCTGTAACTTAAACAACTGTAGTTCCTGCTGGCCCTTATGACAATATGCTTAATGCTTCAAAATATGGGGTCCTATGAGTTAGGCTGACCTTGGGTTCCTTTTTGTACCTTCTTAAATTTACTGTCTGTTGAATATCACTGTACACTTCTGTTCAGGCTCCCCAAGCATTCTGATATTGCTGCCTACATGATTTTTGGAGAACAGTAGCAGAATACTTCTGAAGAAATGGTCCAGCAGATTTTTAGAAATCAGCTTTTTGAACACTGAAGGTAGCCAAAGATCAGTGAGGCATGGATTTAGCTTTCTGGAGAAACTGAGTCTATAGTTGCTAGATTTTGATTCCTCATAGCTTTTTCCACCTGTTCCTCTCCGACTCACTTTCTTTCTGGTTTAATTTTGATTTTGTTTTGTATGTTCATTTGTCTCTTGTGGATCAGTTACTTTAACCAATAATTGTATTGATCTATAATGCTTTGATTGAAAATATCACTTTAGTAATGCTGCTTTACCCTCCCCTTTTCCTCCCAGAGAATATTGCAGAATTCCTGTTACTCCCACTTGTTAGATGAGCAGACTGGGGAAGATGGTGGCTGGTACAAGTGGCTAAGTACTGATGACTCAGAATAATTCAGAGATGTAAGGAGAGCTGGTTAATGTTGGATCTTGCCTTTTTATGAGGGAGTCAGGAAAGGAGGAGATAACTATGACTTCACTCCTCGTGTCAGGATCCGTCTCACTCTGCTTCTGGCAGAGTCAGAAGAATTCCCCGTCTCTGAGATGTGAGTTGAGTAAATGTGATGACCTTTCAGAGAATGTGTGTGTGCGTGTGCATATGGATGTGATACTGTACTCTGAGCAGTTACGCGTTATGTTCCTGAGAGCATGAGTTACATATCTCTCCAAAGCAGGGACCCGCTGTCCTGCTGCTTCAATCCAAAGTTCCCATCTTGAGTTAGCTGTCGCTCAAGCACCCGCAGCCCTGGGCTGTCTTGTCTTTGCTGTGGCTGGAGTTTGCTTAGCAGTGACACTGGGACAAGTCCAGGTTAGTGTCCTGCTTCTGAGAAGGGTGCTAGCTAATCTTTTCTCTTTGCTAGAAGGCACAGGTGGTTTGGCTATTAAACACAAGACCATTTTTCTCCAGGGCAGCAAAGGTAGCATCTATCTTTGCAGTGTTGCTGTTAGTGTGATTCTGTCAGAGTCACAAAAATTGAGCTAGGAGCTATGTTGGAGAAGAGTAGGTATTATGGGAATGAAGACACAGTTAATTTAAAAGAAGAACAAAACCCATACAAACATATCCCTAGGGAAGGAGGGTGTCCGCAAAGATGAGCCTGGGAGTAGGCATAGCTCTTTGTACGCCTACTAAGCCAAAGGCTAAGTGGCAGGGAAGGCAGGGAGTGGCAGCCTGCCTGCTGTGGCAAAGCTCTGGGTTATCTCTGGGGGGCTGTTGCCATGATGACAGTGGCAAACAGGGACTGAAAAATTTACCAGATGCGTGCGAGCCAAAGGATTAAACTTTCTCATAAGAGAGAAGGGAGGGGAGGAGGGTGGGTGATGACGTATTAACGAAGGACAGCATCCTAGTGAGAAATAGCAGGCTCGCTCTCCTATAGCCAATGGGCTGGCGAGGGGGCAGATTCAGACTCCTTTACCAGTCTAAACTCTGGGCTATACTGCTCTGACAGATCCTCTCTTTGAAGAGGAGGTGAGTGCATTCTGCTTTCACTGGGTAAATTGGCGGGATTGGCATTGTTTTGGCAGGTGAAACCTAAGAAGTGGGAAAAGGTAGGTGTCTTTTTTTTTTTTTTTTTTTGGCCCTTTTTCTATTCCCTATACCCACAAATAACTCCAGTTCTCTACTTTATGCTTAGAGCTTGTCTGCATCAGAGTTGGTGCAAATAGTCAAGTTTCAGTGTTGCCTGCAGGTTTCAGGCTATTGAACGTGAAGCTAAGCAGCCTGCACTAGTGTTATCAATAACACAAGGCTGTTGTCATTGAAAATGTCTGATGCAAAACCATGTCAGCACTATTAGGGCTAATACTGGTCTTGACCCTGCATACTGCTTTTGTCCCTGCTGGTTTTCCTTCCCAGAGCTGAATGGCGTCCCTGCGTATCAGAGCTGATAGCGTGGTGGGCAGGCGTGCATGAGAAAGGCTAGGCTTAGGCAGTTTTCCCCTCACTGTAATCTGAGAGAAGTCCTATCACTACCTTGTGCTGCAGCCTCCTTTGTGGAGGTTGGCCATTATAAGGACTGGTCCTAGAAGAATTAGTGATTTGCAGTTGGCTGGGGAGCGAGGAGCTCGTTGAGGGGATCTCTGCCCTCAGTGCCCAAAATCTCAGTGGCCCATAGCTCAAAAGGTACCACTTGGTTGTTTGCAGTACTACAAGTTATGGTACCTTTTTGCAGGCTGCTTCAGGAAAGACCTATCTGGTCGTGCCTGCCAAACGTAGGTGCAGCAGTACACGTACTAGCATAAAATATTTGTCTGCAGACTTAGTAAGAGAGAATTGTGGTAATTAAATCTAGTTTCTTTCTAGAAGGGCTTCTTCAACTTAAAACATTTATTCATTAAATGAGACATTAATATCTTTGGAAATTAATGGTATAGGTCTTTCCCATGAGCCCACATCCCAATGGGCTTTTTAAGTCCTTGTGAATACAGGCCATGAGGGAGAACAAGGATGTTAAACCTCCAAAGCCAGTTCCTGAAAGCTTGTGGAAAGGATCCTTTCTCTTCCCTCACTTCCATTCGTCTACTGGGCACCTGAGTTAGCTCATGTAGGCTGCAGCTTGTCTAGTGGAGTAACTCAGTATTTGGATATGTTTTATCTTCTACTGTTACTCTGTCATCTCTGGTAAGTCAGTGGGTGTAGACTGTGGTAAGTGATAGCCATGAAGAGAGAGATGTCATTCTTGATGTTGAAGACAACTCTCCTTTGAAGGGGGAGGTTTTCTTCATCCCAGGGAAGGAGTGAGAAAAGGAGAAGTGGTCTGACGCAGCCTGGAGTCTGAGGTGAAAAAAGGAGGGAGACGAGCTAGAAATCTTTAAACTTAGCTGTACTGTTTTGTTTTTTTTCCTTCCTCTGAGCTCTCTTACAAGGGGGACTGAGCCTAAGGTGGCTCAAGAAGGTGAGTTTTACCCTGACTTACGTCTTGAAGGACGTTATTTCCTCAACCTGTTCCTTTGTTCCAAATCTGCCAAACGTTCCAGAGGGGTCTGCAGTTGGTGGTCTTGCTTCTGAGTGAGGAGTCTCCTTGTCTGTGCAGCAGAATATAGTCAGTGTATAAAGTTCCCTGCAGCTCTGGAGATGTGTGTGTTGATCCTGCTGCTGTGCTTGCTGTTAGAGACCTGATGTCATACACCTGACTTGAAATGTGACTTCAGAGGGGATAGTGCAGTGCTTTCTTTGGGACGCACTTACTAGATGCACATTTCAAATAGCATGGGTGCCCTGGAAGCTTTTGCAGGGAAAACAGCTTGTTAAACCTCTTTTTGTATTGGTCTCCAGTGCCTGCCAAATATACTTAGCATTTCTACTGCAGTGGAGCAGCTGCCATTCTGAAAATGTCCATGTGTATCTTGTTTGGGATTTTTTTCTGTTTTTTTTGTTGTTGTTGTTGTTTTATTTTTCTCCTACTCTCTTGTGTCAAAGCATATAATGTGGGTGATGGGCCAAGAAATCACTCAGGCTGGCTGGAGGAAAAAATAGATGTGGAAGAAGGAAGTTGTCTTTAGTGGCCCCTGTAACCCACAGGGACTGGCTGGAAGGTAGTTCTTGGAGTATAACAGAGAGTATAGCCTGGTGATGCCAAGCTGGATTTCTTTCTGTTGTTTGCCCAAAGAGCTGGTGTGCTGTTAAGTTTAATTTTGCCTGCCTCGGGGCCTCTCCATGTAAGCTTTAGGTATCAAATGTCCTCTGTTGAGATTGTGTCGGAGAGATTAGAAGAGCTGAAGTTGCGCAGCTTTATTTTATAACTGGTGCCAGTGCAGAGACAAAGCTTGATCGTGACGGATATGCTTCTTCAGTCCAAGTTAAAGCAGTGATTCATAGCTTTTGTGTTGCTTTAAATATTCCTGATTTTTGGACTGCAGGGTTGAAAAGTGACTTCCAGCTCTGCCCATTTTTGTTTGACTTGTGTGTCATCTGGCTTAGAATCTGCCAGCTCTGCAGATTAGGATATTGTGTTGCATTTACTGCTTGCTGTGAAGTTGCCCGGATTAAAATTTTTGGTGTTGGCCTGATCAGTGCAGAGCAATGATCCACAGCCTTCTTTGTTTGAATTGCTCTTGCACTTAATAAGGATGATGTAGAGGAGTGAAGTGTTGATCAGCTCGTCCTTTGTGTGGAAGCACTTCTACAGCGGCAGACTGTGAGTCGAGTCCTCATCATGTGCTTGTTTGTCTTCTCCAGATAGCCAAGTTCAGCATCAGAAATGTGAAAAAAGAGGAACAAGGTAGTTTGCTTCTTTGATAACTATTATCAAATATTGCTGACAAGTCCAGGACACTCTGGCTGCTGCTAGCAGTTTATGTTGCTGCAGAGCTGGTTACCCAGCTTTAAGGAAGCGCATTATACCTTGTTAACTCTTTGTGGCTGTGTACACTTAGTTTCTTCAGTAGTCCCAAAGCTGAGCTTAAAAAGCTTTCCCTCCCACCATCTCACAAATGGTCAAGAAGTTTCTTGGCTTTCCTAGGCTTTTCAGGCTGCTCATCTCTCTGATGAAATGTGAAATGTTAACTGCTGAAGTTTTTTCTCATTTGAAAAACACAGCTAAAACCCCTTCCTCATCTTGGAAACAAAATTCAGGTCTCACTGATGCAGTTAGCTTATCAAGGGGTGGTGGAGGCTGGCTTGGGAACAAGGAAACATGCAGCTCGACTGAGCCAGAGGAATTAAATTATTCCTTCTGCATCTCTGAATTCCTGGATCCTGCATTGCAGTGACTTGGCACTGCTGAGACCTGCCTCCTTGCCACACTGTTACCTTATCTGCTAACCAGATGTAGTCTGATAGTTATTTAGCTGGTTCATCCAAACCCACCGGCACCTGATGTGATCAGCTGATGGGGAGAAGAAAGGAGCTTGTGTCCAGAAATGAGCTCGCTTGGTGGAATTTCTCTTTGTTAAGCTGTGCACTTCAGGACCCTTGGTGCATAGTGGGATTGAGACAGAGTGGCTAGAGTTCTTGCACAGGTCGCAGTTGCTGTGTGTGCAGTGATGAGGTCTCTGGTATAGCTGTGTCAACTTTGGAGCAGCTCCATGCCCTACTGTCTTGCTTACTGCATGTCCACTTTAAGAGGGTTCATCTGCAATGCAGCTGTTAGTGGGAAGTTCTTTAAATCAAGAGAGAGCGAGCACAAGTGAGCCCTGTGTCTGCAGTTGTGGCGGGGTCCGCCCCACAGCACAGAGAAACTTGTTCAGAAAGACTTTTTGCAGGAGGAGGAGAAAGAGGTGGCAGCACAGTGCTGAGCCCCTCCTTTCTCTGCCTGTGTCTGCACCAGCTGCTCAGGAGGTGGAAAATGTGGAAAAGCACAACAGGCAACAGCCCTGGAACTGGAAAGTTCTGTCATGCTTTTTCTCTCCTCACTCTGCCACAAAGTCTAACCAGGCGTTTGCTTAGGGCCGATCCTGTCAGGGTGTCTTTATTGTGCACTCCCGTCCCACACAGGATGTCCTGTTACAATTTGGAGCTTGTGAGCTTCTGCACGTGACTGAGAAGCGCACACAGGCATCATGAGTCGCAAGTGTATGACTGTGCCCTCCTCCATTGCACGGGCTGTCGGAGTGACCTTGCTGGTGCAAGGGGATGATGTTGGGGAGGAAGCCCACCGGTAGAGTCAGCTGGAGTGCCATGGCTGTGCAGGTGTTGTACCTGGCAGGCTGGGAACTGCTAAGTGACTTGGTATGAGGAGGAGGAGAGTGGCCATGTGCTGCGATAGCCTCGCTGAAAGTGGGACATATGCGCTGTCTGAGGGGGAGCTCTGCAAGGATTGCAGCCCCTCAAGCGCATGTCAGAGAGGCTGGCCAGGGACTGTGTGGCTTTGAGCACGTGGCTGAGGAGTGGATGGCTTGCTGTTCTGCTCTTCCCCTGCCCCTCTGATTTTCTAGTGTGCAGAAGCCCTTTGAAAGGCTGTCTGGGTATCAGCCATACCTGGAAGCACTTGTAGGATTGCTTGCTGGTTCCCCAGCTGCAGGGTTCTGAGCATATTCTGGTGAAGAAAGTCCTCCATGGTTTGGACGGTTAAGTAGCTGGGAAGCATGATGCCTTCCCACAGGAACACCTGGAGCTCTATGGGCCAGAGCTGGAGGGGGCCCCACAGGACCTTCCTTAAAGGTGGCTGCAGCTGGGGAGAGTGCATGGTCTTTTTCACTCTGGTGCTTAGCAGGAAAGGCTGCCTCCGTCACTGCACTTAGAAGTATTTTGGGCAGACTTGGTTCTGGATTTGTACTTCAGTTTCTTTATTTCCACTTGGGAAAGCATCTCCTATTGACAGTCATTGGTGATGCATGAGAAATATATATGATTCACCACCTGCTCTTTCCTCTCTGCCTCTCCTGTTTGCCTGGGCATTCGTTGTCCGTCTCATAATAACCGAATTGTGCTAACTATGTATAAGCAATGTTCCCTCCCCTTTTACTGGGGGACTGGCTGTCTTGTTGTAAGAAGTTATTTTTAGGGTTTGCTTCCTGGGATATTCTACCCGTGGCCAGTTATGGTGATGAAAATGTCACTGAGATGCAGAAAGGACTCCCAACTCACTGCTAGCATGCCTGATCTTTCTGTTGTAAGGGTGTTCATGGGAGACATGAGTCCCTTACCATTATATCAGCTGTGATTAGGGAGACAGCCACAATGTCTGTGCAGCATGACTCCCTGTGAAAAGCTCACTGAGCTTCCAGGGTGTTAGATTATGTTGCAAATGAATTGGCCCGGAGAAGAAAAAAAAAAAGGGGGGGGGGGAAGCCTTTCTTTGATTGCACTGAAGTTTGTTTCTGCCCTTTTTCTTTTTTGTGCTTAGTGATGTCAGTGTTGCAGAGCTGTGTGTTGGTCTACAGGGCTGTCCCTAACAGGCAATTTGCTCCTTTTACTGGATGTATTAAGTTGCACTGGGTTGCTGCCAAATGCTTGGTCTAGACTAGAGGAGAAGATGTGTGCCTATTCTTTTTAAACACCTCTTCTACCACAGATCTGCAGCTTGCAACACCTAAAAAGGCCGACCTTTATGGCAGCTATAGCTAGCAAAGCATAGATGTAATACTGGCAAATTGCAGAGCCCAGCTGAACAAAGCCATGAGTTGACAATACACAGTCTCTGGTGCCAGTATTGGCTTAAGCAGCACCTGCTTCTTTCTCTGCAGATGTCTGTTCACTTCTCCGTATTGCAGCAGGTCTCCATCCTTTTCTGTCTCATCCCTTGGATCAGGAAATTAAGCTCAGAAGAACCCTTCAGTAAGGAATTATTGAAGTAGTGGAGATGGGAAGGCATTTGGTTTCCAGGTAGGTTTCTTGGAGCAGCCATAGAAGTCGTTGCTTGGGTGTAGCTCTGGGAACCAGGGTCTCTTGCAGTTGAGGCTGAGAAAAGTGGATGTGGAGTGGTTAGTGCACCAGACCAGTGATGTGGAGATAGCTCTTGCATGACTGTGTTGCTCTCCTGGAAGAGGGCATGGGCAGCAGGGACCCTTGAGTGGCTTTAGATCAAAGTAGTGGGGAATATTAACTTGGTTTTCAGGCCTGATGCCGTTGGGACCAGGAAGCCAGGTGGCTGTGGTGCAGGAATGATGGCAACAGTCTTGAGGGGGTGGGTGCTGTGCCCATGCGATGTGGAGCCTTGCCAGCTGCCCAAAGGGGAACTTGGTTACAGGAAGATTGGGAGACATTCCTCCCTGACTAGATAGTGTCTTCAAAGTTATCAGTGCTTGGAAACGGTTTTGTGTATGTTTTTAAGTAATCCTTGCATTTAAGATTGCTTTAGCGAGTGGTAACTTTTCCTCTTAAAATGTCTTCTCGCTGTCTTGCTTCTGTACAATACCTAGAAGTACCTGAGCACTTAGCGTACATAGGATCAAGTTTTTGGACTCTTCAGGGAATGGAGGCAGCCATGCTGTCTCTTTCTCCCTGCTTTGTGTTCCTAACTGCTGCATGAACTTAGTGACGCATGGTGCGTTTTGCCCTATTGTATAGAAATGTTTTGGTGGCTCTGCTATAGGTGGTACCTGGTGTGGTGCATATGTGCATTTTAAATCATCTCTCACTGAAATTTCTTGGTAGCCTGATCTGTATTTACAGCTTGCTCTGCTTAATTTAAAGTTATCCTAGTATTGCTAGGGGAGCTTGGTCTTAAAATAGATGGGTTTGCCTTTTTTTTTTTTTTTTTTTTTTTTTAATTATTCTAATCCTTTGAGACTTGGTGTTTCTTCTTGTTAGAAGAGCGTATTTCTGCAGAGGTATTATCTCTTTTGGAGAGGAGTCATTCAGCACTTGGGTGCGGAACCATTCATCTGTGCCCTCAAGAAGATTTTCTGTTTAGTTTACTCCTCTTGTTCATGTCCCTTAAATACCAAATCAAGGCAGCATTTCCAGCATCCTTCCCTCTCTCAACTTTTTGGAATAGCTAAAAAATCAGTGATGAATGTAGGCTTGCTGTTGTGTGGACACAGGCCCTCAATGTGCCTCATGCAGCGAAGAATGGCATTCTACTGAATACCAATATTAGGAGCATGCAGAAATTCTGTGGTTTTGTTTCCCTCCCAAGCTTCCATCATTTGAGTTCAAACATAGATTTCCTTGGTTCATTCAAAAGAAATCCAACTGTTTGACCAGAGACTGCATTATTGTATAGCATTTTATTCAAGGGCCACATCATACATAGGTGTTGTTGGAAAACTGGGGGCTGAATGAAGTAGATCTGCAGGCTTGGACAACCCCGACAGGGACAGCTGAATTGAAGCGTGTCGAGGTTGCATGAGAAGCATGCGCAGCCCCTCCTGCACAGGACAGCCTTATGGTTTCTATTCATATGTTGGTAAAGGTGGAGCCAATGCCAGGAACTTTCTCTTCCAAGTAGGGTTTTCCCAAGGTTTTGTTAGGAATTTGCTCTCTCCTATGGAAAGGGATGGGTATTTAGTTTTGTTCTCCAGGAGTTTGATTCTCCCCACCCCTTGTCCTCCCAAAATTTGTTTCCCCCTACCTGAAAGAAGGTCCTTCCACTGCACTGTGCTCCTCTGTGCCACCAAGAAAGTGTTCCTGCAGCTTTTTTTTAGCTATGTACCCTCAGTCTTGCTTTGTTCTTCCCCCCATCGACTACGTAATGTATCAATAGCTTTCATTAAGCATACTTTAATCCTCCCAGTACCACTACTGGGCAGGGAAGTATTAGCCCTCTTTTACACTTGGAAATACTGAGAGAGATGCAAATTTTAAAGTGCTTTCCAGAACACTTGACAATAAGCCATGACAAGTTAGGAAGAGTCCAAGTTGTGTTCTTTGGTATAACAGTGATAAGAAGAGTGTAGGTAGAAAAAAAGCTGTGGGCATTTGGCAGGAAAATAATGTGGGCTAAAGCATGTAGTATTAAGAGGAGTTGTAGTCTAGTTTGCTGGTTATAGGAATAAGATTTTTGGCATGTTCCTTGTACTGTTTTTCCCTCTGATTTGCTTTTTGCTTATGGAATACAGCTCTGTAATACGTTATGTCAGGCATACCTTTGGACTCTACCTTTCTGTTATTCCAGGTGACGAGACTGTTTGAAAACGAGAGGCAATTGTTACTGATACATAAGGCTATTATACAGATGACAATAAACAGCACATGATTTTTGCGTGTGTGTTTGTGAAGACTAATCAAAAAAGTAAAGGGATCACTTGAATATAAAATTTTTTTCTTGTCTCAGTTGTAACTGCAGGAACGGGGACAATAACATCTGCAATGGGTTGCTTTCCGAAATGGGTAAAAGTAAGGTGGCAAAAATGAAAACTTAGATCTCTAGGATCAGCAACTGTACCTAAGAATGAAAATAAGAGCAATCTTAAGATAAGAATTTAGGTAAATTCTAAAATTGGCTGAATTTCAGGATCTGAGAAAGTGAGTCAGTTGTGAAAATTTAGATTATGGGATGTCAGGAAACAGTTCCTGCTCCCCACTCACTGTGTCTCTTTGGCTAACTAATCAGTCTGTTGGTGCAAATGTCTCCTACCTACTGGAGAATTTGTGAACATTCACATTAATGTATGGTTAAGGTATTTGAAGTCTTTCCAAAGGAAACAGCTGTAGATGCACAAGGTATACTGCTGCAAGCCCTCTTGATCGTACGATAATGTCAAACTAATATGAAGTCTTCAAGAGTAGAAGACTATCCTTTGCCACCCAAGGAGGAATGAAATCTTGAATGCATTTAAGAAGATTACTGCTAGTTTATCAGAAGGAATAATGAGAAGTTATGGGACAGAGCTGAAGACCTGTCATTAACTGAAAGCTGGTTCAGGGGAGGGAATAAAAAACGGGAAGGGATGACCAGAAAGCTATTCTACACTTAGTAGTGTGTATGTTGGGGATACTGCTCTTGTTTCAAATAGTGTGATTCAGGTTTTGATTAGAAGGCAGTTAGAAATCATGCTGTGGAGGTGTTGGAAGGAGTATCTGTGTGAGGGGAGGAGTGGAGAGAAAAGGAAAATACTAGGGAGAGGTGGAATGTGATTAAGGTTAATTAACATGTGCTGTGAAAACTAGTTAGATGTTCTTGTGTGCTCTTTCTGTAATAAGAGACAAATGTGGTTATGCAACAAATTGAAAATTTATCTTTTCAATAATTCATTTCAAACTTGTTGCCTTGAGACAAATATCAGAGATTGGAAAAAAGGATGAGAAACTTGTGTGTACTTAAAGTCGGCATGTTTGGAAAGGAATTATTTTTAAAAAGTAAAGGGCTTATAGACTTATTTCTTCAGGTTATTTGTGTTTGGCACTGGGAGATTAATCCCTTCTTCCTTTTGTACAAGATGACTGGGACAGTCCCAAGACTTAGATCTGTGTCTTTTTTTTATTATTATTATTATTATTGACAGTTGTTTTCCAAAATTTCAGCAAAAGATACCCCCTTTTCCTAGCACCACAGCAGGAGAGTGGAAGATAGGGTAGTGTGTGGGGTTTTGACTCCAGTGTTGGGAGTGATCCATCCTATAGCTTGATTTAAAAACAAAAACCAAAACCAAACAAAAAAACCAAAACCAACAAAGGACATCCACCACTATCGTTTTTCAGTCTGTCTTTTCTGCCATCTGGCTATCCTAATGTTCCAGCATGTTGTAAGTTGAATTGTCGCTATTCTACCTGAATTAGCAGGTTTCAGCCACCATTGGTTATGGAATGCGAGACAAAATAAATTAGTGGTCTGGCAATAAGTGTATATTAAATTTAGGAGCTGACAGTACTGCCCATTGTGGCTTGACTTTCTCTGCTTTCAGAAATTGTGTTTAGCTTTCTTTGCACTTGAGCTTTGTTTTCTTGATCTTTAGCATGTTAGAATAACATGTAAATCTGCTGAGGACTAATGCCCGTGTGCGGACCTATGCTAGCAATATTTCACGTAACTTTATGGCCTCCACGTTGCAAAGAATTTTTCTGCTAGTTTGTTGGGGGTTTTTTTGGTGGAGGGCAGGGGAGAAGATAGCGAAGGGAAAGAAAGCCTGAAGAGCCAGTCATGTAGCATCCCATTATGCTGTCTTTAGAAGTTCTGTGTGGTGCAGGTCTACATAAAAGACACTTAAGAAACTGCTTTTTTTTTTCCTCCAGTTTTTTACCTCCTATGAAAAGGAATGTTAATACTGTGAAGGAGGATGTGAAGTACAGTCCTCCTAGGCTCAGTCCTATGAACTGCCTAGATGTGGCATGTGGTTTGAAATAACTTTTTTACACTGGAGCTATCAATATTCTGCTTCTCTCTGTGCATGACATGCTAGTCACCTCCAAACGAACAGGATGATCGTTCATGACTAGGAATTCAGGTTGATTTAAGCAATATTTGAATTGAAAGCATGAAGAGTATGATGTCAAGCCTTCTCCATGGAAAACGATATTCTAAGTTATGAGCTGATTCAATGCACAAGTTTTAGGGATATCGACTGTATTACTAACTGAAAGCCCTGGTGATTCTGCAGGTTTTGTGGAGCACTGAAACACTGCAACAGATTGGGTAGGTACTTCTCTGACTCTTTGAGAGTGGGTTTTAACTATTGCCTGGGCTGACTTTTCTAGCGACAAGCATGGCAGCTTTCCCTGTGCTCAGCAGCTCTGTAGCTTCATAAAAGTGAGATTCTTGTACAGCCTTCTCTTTTAGACTTCCAAGAACGCACATTGTTTCAGACTTTCAGCTCAAGTGAGAGTTCACTGTCCACAATGTGGCTGTTTGAGGGCAAAAAAAAATATTCGTTCCTTTAAGTTGCTTATGTGCCTGAAATTTAAGGATGTGGTTGCATATCTTTGTAAATCCATTATGTGATCGCTAACCCTGAAAAGCTCAGAAAGTTTTTCTTAAGTAAAAAAGAGGAGGTGGTTGTTTTATTCCTGGCCGCCGCCCCGCCCCCCCCCCCCCCCCCCCCCCCCCCGGTTGCTGTGTTTTAAAACAAGGCGTTGTTTGTTCTTAAGTCATGAGGTATACCTTAATTGCAAACTGGAGATCATTAAAGCCATCCATCTCTTAACTATCAATTCATTTGGAAAAACTGTGAACCCAAATGAAGGGCAAATTGTACTTGCTTTTGAATTATTGGTGTTTATGGAAAGGCAAACTGTTTACTTCCCTCCTGCCCTTGCCACAATAAGGGCATTGCTTTTGTGCAATGTAAACTGTGTTTAGTAATGGCCTTGTGCTTAAGAGCTTCTAGTTAATGAGACCTATTAACAATAATGAAAAATGGCATCCTTAAAGTGCAGACCTAGTCAGAAAAATGATTCTCTAAGAATGACTGGATGGCTGCGTACTCTTTCTTGGCTTATTTAATTTAGGTGGTGGGGGAGGAGCACAGTCTTGGCTCTGAAACTAATTATTCTACAAATGTGCCCATGATCTGCAGTTCCCAATGGGGATTTGCAGGGATGGGGCTTTTAGTGCTAAAGAGCTTCCCAGCCTGAGCGTAGTTGAGGCTGACATAGACTTGACTTTGCTTTCCCAAGCCCCAGCGGAAGTAGCTGTAGTAAAACCCAGCTTTCTGTCGGATGGAATGAACACATCTGAGTCAGCAACACAGAGCATTTGCATGGAATAGAAAAGTGATGTTTTTACATAATTATTCATCTGGCTATGTTTGTGTTTTGGTGTGTTGCCACCTCTGCATCATGTGCTGTTTTAGTTGGGAAGGATATGCATTGTTTTTTGGTACGTGAATAATTCTGCTTAAGGAAAGGGGGGTATTGGCAATACCTACATTGTATTTGACATACAAAAAAGCCCCTGCATTCCTGCTTAGGAGCTGACATGAGAAGACTGCATGGATGATGTCTGTTTCTATGAATAAATAGTAAGGCATTACAGGGAAAGTCTAGAGAAGTGGAAGCTCCCTTTGTCTCTGCCTTAATGTCCTCCCACTCGGTACTGTAACTACACGTCCATTCTAATAATTTCCTTTTGAGATAGGACAGTCTGTCATGCCACTCTGCAGACTTGGAATAGCTTCTCCTAATATGGGACCAGCTTGTCCATCCTTGTTGAAAAGGATTTCTCTGGTTGTTCTCATACTCCTCTGTTTGTGCTAAGTTGTTCTTAAGAATTGTGACTTTCTGTGATTACAGGTGTTCTGTATATTGGGAGAAGTTCTATGCTGTGGGACAAAGTGGGCAGGTTTTAGGACAGAGGGGGGATTTTCACATAAAAGGGATGTTTCTTCTCCCATTTTGGGGGCAGCACTGATTGCTGGAGACAGACTTGCTATCTTGGTTCTACGCCCTGGCTGCCAATGTGAGCTCATGTCCCAGACCCTTTAGGGTTTTAATTTGACTTAATCTTCTAATAAAGCACCCTCCCATTAACTACCATCTGTGGTAGGATCATGTGCTTGAAGCTTAGTGGTCCTAGGTGGAGAGCTAGTGGCTAGCTCACTGGCAATTCCTCTGTCTCTTCTTCTGGTGCTGAGCAGAAGGGTGTCAGTGTCTGCTCTCAGAGGTACCATTTCTGTGCTATAATGAGAGCATTTCAAACCACCTTGCCCTTGTCTCTAGCAGTCGCATCTTCCACGTGGAGGTAGAGGAGCTTTAGGGCGTTCATGTAACTTTTCAGGATGTGCTATGTACTCACACATCTGCTGTTCATGGAAGAGGGGGGTTGGAGTGTTTGCCACTGAGCACTCAAACCCTACTGTAGGGACTGTTGAGCCATCTGTGGGAGAGACTCAACTGCTTGAAAAGAAAACATACCTCAGAAGTTGTTTATGTATGGAAATCAGAAACCGGTGGATGCCTAGGATGTGTAGGAGCATTGGCTAGCAGCTTCAGTTAAAATGGAGTGGAGAAAGATGCTGTGTGGCGAGCTGCTGCATCCCCAGTGGAGCTGTGAGCTTGTTGAACAGGAAGCAGGCCAGTGCGTGGAGGAGGAAGTGGCTGGCAGCGCGATGGGGAGCAGAGTACTAATGGGGCTGTCCAGAGCGTTGCTGTGTAGGTGAGAGGAGAAATTAGCTCTTGGTGCAAAACGTTTTGTGACTTGATGGCCAAAACTGCTCATCAGTGCCAGGTTTGCATGCATGCAGTTTGGCCAGATTTTCTTTTCCAGGTTTTGCTTTCCTGCTGTGTGTTGCCACAAGGCTAAGATTTGCGAATTTGACTCAGAATTGCAAGGATATGCCTGTGTTCTGTTTTCTTAGACTGTTGTGTTTGAAAAGATTGGGGTTTTTTACTCAAAACTGAGAAGATTCCCTTAGGCTTTAGTATGTTCTAATATGGTGTTAACGAAGGGAGGGGAAAAAGCAGTTTCAAAGCTGAACACCATGATGTGAGCTTGTGCTAAAACTTGGACCTTATAATTGCCACTTACTCTGCTTAGCTTGTCTGTTTTAGAGATGGAAGTGCTGAGCACCCATGCTTCTGCTGGTCATAATTTATCTTGGTGTTCCCAGTATTGCTGAAAACAAATTTTTTGGTGTTTCCTTGGAATTAGTCATTTAATCATGTGTTCTGTAATCACATCTTTGATAATGTGGTGTCACTACCAATTTGCATAGACAATATTCATTCTGCTATCTTTTAAACTTCCATGTATTTTGTAAAACGATTTCTTTGGAAGGGAACTTAAGTCTTCTTACCTTTTTTTTTTTTCCTTAAATGTGTTATGCCTGCTGGGTCTAGGTAAATGATTTTCCTCTACCTGTTCATCGGCTTGGTCATTCAGGGCTGCAGCCCTGAGTTTTATTACTCACGCTGCTGAGTTAACTGTTGGCTGATAGAGAAGGAAAGCTTTTACATCTATGAATCCTTTGCTAAAAGTTAATGTCTTTTGCAGTAGCTGCCACTTCATCTCTTTCTCTCTTCCTATGGCTTTTGAAAAGTGTACTAAAGAGCATGGGGAAAACAAGATGCAGTTTGTCATAACCTTCCATCTCTTTCAAGATGTCTGGAACGTCTTTTGACTAGAGTGGGTCAGTATAAATGTCTGAGTGCCACTTCAGGATGCATTTCAAGTTTGGATATCAGAGCTTAGTTTGTAAGTAGCTGGTGTTGAAGAGGGGGTGCCATTTATAGGGCAAAGAAGTGCCTTTTATTAGAAGCGCCTATAGCAAATGGCTATCTCTGAGGCAATATTGCCCTTTTCCTTAAAAAAGAGGATAAAAGATGGTGAGCTATCTGTTGTCTGATCTTGCCTTACTTGTAGCTTGTGTGATGATAAGCAAGTCATTGTATTCAGGTGTTCGTTCAGTTTTGATATTAAATTCAAACAGAAAACTGAATACCCCTTTGTCTCCTCCGCCCCCCTTTGTCTGTCTCCATTCTTTCAGGAGTAGCTGAAGTCTGATCAAAGCAAATGTGATAGTTGGGCAGGCAGTATCTGTGGAAAAACAGAGTCTCATTTTGGGCCTCAGTCTTTTAAAATGCAGACTATTTTGAGTCTCAAATTGGGTTTCTGCAAAATGGTGTATTCTTCTTTTATTGCTGGTGCTGTTAGGTTAAATTAATTGCTGTTTAAAGCACCTGAAAATCCAGTGCTATAAGGTGTTGTAGGAAATGCTGCGTGCTCTTTTGGCAGCCAGTATGAACAATCTGGATCTGTATTTTACTCAAAGGGCATTTCAAATTGTTCTTTTTGATGCTTAGTCATGACCTGTCTATATGTTAATGTGTGCCTTCTACACGATAAATACAGACTTTAACAATTTATATGCTGAGCAGGTGGATCTTTCCTATAATGTACATGTGAAATATTTGCTAATAAGCTGTCATATTTTGGGTCACTCCAGTCTCCACTGAGGTAGATGATTAGAGATGGTCTAATGATGCCCTCAGAGCTTTACTAAGCAGAATCTTACAAACCAAACCAGGAGCAAATATTTTTATCTTTGTAATAAGATTTCATATACTGAAGGATCTCAAAGTACATCCCAAGCTGACTGTGCTAACGGGACTACTGAATTGAAGTCATGGGCTGATGAATCACAGAACAAGGTTGTATCTCAAATTGGAGCTGAACCCAAATGATCCTATTGAGTAACTCAGACATGAAGACGACAGTTAACATCTTGGGAATATGATGCTTCAGCATAAAATCAGAAGAAATAATAAAGCTGTCTTTTGGGTCATGGTTATTGCTCTTTTAGAAGTATGAGGAACAAAGGGAAGCAGCCAGGTTTAACTTGCACTGATGAGCACAGGAAGCTGCAAAATAAATATCTGTGGTCTATACTGTTTTTCTGCCCAAATATGACTCATTGTTTCTCTTGTCCAAATTATATTCCTGGGAGCATCTGATCACACAGAGCTACAAACTGATTTTGCCCAGCGGTTAAGACTCAAGGATGCATCTTGGTATCATGAATGAAACCAGAAGTCCCTAAGGACAGCCTCTTGTCAGAATAGCTGCCTCGGACAGGGCAAAATATGTTTAAACTTGGCAGGAGGCAGAGAAGACTGGAAAAGCACCTTAGAGCTCCGGACATTTGGTTTGCTGAGATATGCTGCCCTCTTCCTCCTCTGACTTCTGAGAATGAGCTGTCACAGGCCCTTCTACATGGGGAACCTGCTTGTTTGATAAACAAAACAAGCTCCTCAAAATCTGCTCTTTTCCTCGTAATCTGGGTGTTTTCCCTCTCTGGACCAAATGCTTATCTTGTCTTCCCTGTGCTGCTGATCAGAGAGGCCAAGATGGGTTTATCTTAGCCTACAGAGGTGCAGGCTGCCGTCAGCGTGAGGCTGGCGCAGCGCTTCCTGCCAGCCTTGGCTCTTGGTGGTGTCGCCTGACTCTTCCTTCTGAAACTCCTGCCTC
Source organism: Leptosomus discolor (assembly GCF_034619465.1). Classification (NCBI taxonomy): domain Eukaryota; kingdom Metazoa; phylum Chordata; class Aves; order Leptosomiformes; family Leptosomidae; genus Leptosomus; species Leptosomus discolor. The sequence goes on along the minus strand of NC_141396.1, from coordinate 24,197,824 downwards.
CAATACCTGCCATGGCAATTTGTCTGTCTTCATTGACCTGTCTTCACTTTCTTTGTTCCTTTGGTGCCATCTTTGTCATTTTTCTGTTAGAGTGCAGAGTTATGTATAGGCTGTAATAAATAAAAGTTTCTCCCATAAGCAATCGGTGATGCGCTTTTCTAGATATCTTGCTGTCTAAGTTATTTTCCCTTTAAAGCTTCCATTTCTTTTAGTCACCGAGTCAAGTGTCCTATCATTTTAATACTTGAATAATTCTTGATGTGTGGTCTCCATTCTGTCCTTGTAGGGCAAACTGAGAGCTTTAACAGTCTCCAGTTTTAACTTTGGATCATGTAAATTCTTCAGTGCTCTGGCCTACTGGGTTTCCTGACCAGCTAGAGCCAGAGAGAGGGTTGCTCCGTATGCTCATAAGCACAGAAGGAGATGCTGCTTATTGCAAGTATATTGAACGGCTGGAGGCTACATATAGATTTGGGAGTTGGTACACTCTGTTTTTGACTGTCCCTGTTAAAAAGCAGTAGACAACCTGACCAGACACTGTCTGTTGTTCTCATCGATGAGGTCCTTGGTTCTGACTGTAGGCAGCCAACAGCATAATTGCTTCTTGGGAAGTCAACGTGTCTCACTGGCTGCTGAACAGTCCATCTCTAAAGCAGTGCTGCCTCAATAGCAATGTCATATTTGCCTTGCTATAATCCAGATCTCATGCGATATCCAGGTATTACATGACCAGGGTTTTTCTTCTTTCTTTTAGGCGCAGGATCTAGGGCTCCACAAGTCCTGCCTGCACTGCTGACTCCTTATGATTTTCAAATTGCTTTATTCTCACTCTGCTTTTTTTAATCTGTGGAACTGGCTATTTTTCTTCAATATGAGATGAGGGGATGGTAAAGACTGATCTGCATTCTGTGCTTATTAAAATGATGACCTCTTACATGAGTGCCAGGAGTTACAAAGGGAGAGTGTTGGGGAAGCTCTGATGAACTGTTGTCTCTTGTGAGGGATTGGAAATTAGGAGTAGACTAATTCAGGCGGAAGACTAGAACTTCATACAGTCTGACATAAACCACTTGTGGGCACTAATCCTTGCAGCATTATAGCAAAGGATAGTGGAATTGTACCCTGTAGCTTCATGAGCAGTCACAGCCAGTGTGAGCTGTGTGCTGCTGCTGAAAGAGGTAGCCTTTCTTCTGATCATTTGTTCGCTCCTTGCACCAGCACAAATTCTTTATGTGGTTATGTGGTTAACCAGGTTAATGATGGATCAGTTCAGTTGTCCAGTTCAGTGTGCTGCTGCACAAGTGCTTGTGCCAGCGTCAGAAGCAAAGGTGATGCAGGGTCATTAGGAAACAGGGAGGGGAAGGATGGGACTGCAGTGACTGCCAGCCTTACAACAAACATACCTCCTGTACCTGCTGTTGGACAAACTTGCACCACAGGTGCAGTGCCAGAAAAGTGATCTCTTTCTTCCTAGAGATACTCCAAAAAGTCTGGCTTTATCTTCCCTGTGGCCTTTGGGGGATGAAGGTGAGGGGAATCAGTGCTATTGTGGGACCTTTAGCTCATACAGCTGTACTACTGGAATCCTCAATTCCAGTAGCTTAGCTAAGGAATTGGAGATGCCAGTGCCTCTCTATACAGCTGAATTACTAAAATACCATCTGAAGGGCAGACAGGCTTTTTGGAGGGAGCAGAAGGTTCTTCAGTCTGAACGGTGTCTTGCTGTGGTGCTAGCTTTGCTGATGTGCACTTGTCCTTGCTGTAGGAACTCTTCCAGTGCAACATGCAGGAAATTCTATGCCCATGAAATGTGTTTGCTGGTAGACATGATCCACACAGAAATGAAGACCACCCGTCGCCAGCATTGCCTCTAACAGAGAATTTTAACGCTCTGAAAGTGTGGACTTGATCTGATGGTGGTGTTTGCCCCCTCTCATACAAGCCTTAGTTTCACTCTCTGAGGTGCAGGTACTGAACTCAAAATTTAGGTCTGAGACTGGTCTGATTATCTATTTAAAGCCACTGCATGGTTGAAGAGAACGTCACAGTCTTAAGATTACTTGCATGAAGAGATCTCTATGTTGCATCTCCCTTGTCTTTTTGGGAAGTAATTTCCTATGATTCAAGAGCTAGGCTCCAGGATTGGGAGCAGGTTTCTCTGTGCTCCCTCACAGTGTCATTGCCCACAGGGTGAGTCACTGGTAATGCCCAAGTTCTTATTTTTAGTCCTATTGCTACCATCAGACTGAAACCATTGGCCGGTAAGAGACTTAAGCAAGGAGCTAAACATGTTAATCTCCCTAGGCCTTCCCTCTCAGCTGCTGCCTCTGTGCCTTTGTGCATCTCAAGATGTAGCTTTTCCTCCACCATCAGGGAGAACAATGTCCCCTCGATACCCAGGTGGGATGTGATGCAGACCTTTAACTATTTAGCACTGGAGCTGGCAGGAATGCTCTCCTTACACATGGGTTTTCATGTGCAGGTCGGGCAGCATGCTTTGTCAGTGATGAAGGCAAGCTGGGCAGGCTGTTACTTTCCAGCCCGTAACCTTTGCCATTAGGCCTTTTCAGACAACATCTGTTCTTTTCTCGGGTTCTCTCACCACACTGCCTTCCACCACACTGCCACCCACCACCCCCAGGAAGAGTCCTCAAACAAACTAACAGGATTATTTTGTATAAGCTTTCTGTAGCAATTGAGAAAGTCTGTCCCCTTTGGTGAGCATTCAAAGTATCCTATTGAATTCTTGGGCAAGGTCACTGGTCTCTCTCAGTTACGTTGTAGAACAGTTTGTGCGTTCCTTCTTAGGCTTCTTTTTTACTTGCTTTCCTGACGTGGCAAGGTGGTAGATGTGGGAGTACTGGTGAGTGCTTCTTGGCCCAGTAATGGGCTGGTGGGGGTGCAGACTGAATAGAGTATTTTCTTCTTCTGCCCCTTCATTCTCACGCCTTCTTTCCCAGCTACCTCTGATCCTGCAAAATGAACTAGTTTGCATATCCCAGGGTTCCAACTCTTTGTTTTCTGTGCTGCTTCTAGCATGTGCATTTTGAGGGATTTGTTTGTGGAAGAGAAATGAAGGAAAGGCTAGTCCTCCAGCAACAGTACGACTGAGCCCTTGTGGACCTTGTTGTTCCAGGAGTCTCAAAAAGCTGGCAGTGCTGTGTGATTATGGCTAATCAGCTTCTCAGTTTCCTTGGCTCAGTGGCCTCAGGTAGCCAGCCCTAGCTCGTACTTTGGGTAAGGCTCAGGCTCCCAAGCTCCTGGCAGTGTGCTGGTGATACAACAAGCACATGCTTAGCTTGGATGGAGTTCAGTCCTGTTGATTATGGCTCAGTGTCATTGTTTGGACCTTCCTGGTCCAAAGCCTTTTTCAGTTCTTTGCCCTCATTTTTGTTCCCACACATGTGTCTTTGAGGGTGGCCCAATCTTTACAAAATTCAGAAACAGATTTTTGAAAACTTTGTTTCTTTCTGATACCTGCCATTTGGAGGGGAAAGGATGAAGTGCTGGTTGCTTGAGGCCTCCTGTTTTTGTTGGTAGTCTCTTTTCTGGTACAATTTGAAAGCACTCTGACTGTCAGATGTGGGAGAACATTAACTCAACCTAGGGACAGCATGCTCAGGTGGAGACTTAAGGCACAAGTTGAACCAGTATTGTCCCATCTGCTAGGTGATGTGATGTAAAAAGGCAGCTGAAGGGGGCGACCACAATTTTGAATGTGGAGTTGGTGCTGCCAGTGTGCTGAGGTGTGGGACCAGCCCTGCAGGAACAAGTTAGTCCTGTGTGTGACTGAACTTACCTGGATCTCCTCTGCAGGCTCTAAAACTTGTGCAAAACTAACTCCTGCTTTTTTCCTTCCCTGTAGTGCTAGTTTTGAAATGCAGAGCTAGTGTGGGAGAGCAGGGCACCTGTGAATGCCTGTAGTTAGTGCTCAGAGACCAGCGTAATGGGAACTGCTGTGTATGTATTTGTAAATCTCTGCACCCATTGAACTGGAGATTGATGCTGCTTGCTCACTACACTGAAAGTGGAATTGGCTGTGGGCAGTGGAGTTGTGAGATATGAAGTGTAATCTCTTCACCCACATGTGCTGTGAGTTCCCAGAGCTGCTCTTCATGTGTGTCTCCCTTTTGATATGTTTTTCTATATTATTATTATTTTCGTTGTTGTTGAACTCATCTTTGGATGTGTTCAGTGTTTGAGTGGGAAAATGCTCAGGACTGGACAAAAAAAAGTGTAACTAGAAATCTCTCACTGTGTGTCTCTTTTTTCCCTTTTTCTCTACATTCCTCTATCTCACTCATCTTAGTCTATATACAGGTACTGAGTATCTGAAGCTGATGAAGAGAGAGCTTGGTCTCTCTGCTGGTAGTAGAGCAGAAGGTGTGATTGCAGCATGAAGGACATACTTCACTAACTTTATTCTCAGTAGTGTAGAGATAATAGCATTGAAGTCACAGTGATGTGGATTTCATTGTGGGCTAGAAACTTAAGCACATATGTAGGTCTCCAGCAGGCCTGTACAATTTGCGTTGAAGTCCATGAATCCTGCTATTACTACTCCTGCTAGTGAGTATAGTGCTAACATGGATATGTCTATTCATGCTGCGATTAAACCTCTGATTACAGAGTAGACATCTCCATAAAGCTTTGAGGCTCTTTTGCAAAGACAGAAGGTGCCCAGTAGGAACAATATTGTGGTATCTTGTCTCCGGCTTGTGAGTGCCAGCTCCAGAGGAAATTGTTATGCAGTTTGCTTATCACTTCAATTTTACTCCAGCTCTTGCTCTGCTGCTGCACTTCTAAAGCAAAGGTCTTGGCTTCCCAGAGAACAGCTGCTTATGGTATCCCCTTGCACAGGGTCTTGTTCACGAAAGCCCAGCCTCCTGGAACTTTTCCAGCCCCTAACCCCATGGAGAAAAACCTGTGTGACCACTTGAGTCCTTATAGGCAACAGCTTGTCTACAGCGCTGCATGCATCATTATCAGACCCTAGGGAAGGGTGATTTCTGTTCCCTGTCTTAGTTGAGGTGAGAAGGCAGGCAGATGGAAGATGCTGATGAGAGCCACCAATCTGTCCATTCAGGGCAGAGCAGCAAAAAGAGGGCAGTGGAAAGCCTGGGGTTTTGATAGCTTCTGTCTGTGCTAACTAGGGATGTTCGTGTTTTTAATGCCCTGGAGGAGAGTTAGTACTATGGCTGTGGTGTGTGTGTGGAATTACCGTGACTTTCATGGCTTCTGAAATGTGAAAAAGAGATCTAAAAACTAGGAAAGTGACCAAAAAGCCAAGTCACCCATGTGTGCTGCAGCATGCTTTGCTTTGCTCCTCCACACACCTTTCCTGCCGAAGGAGTGGAAATGCTGCTGTGGCAGATGTATTCCTAACCGCAGTACACACCCTGGAAAACTCTGGGAGCTGTTAGCTATGTGGTTGGTTAGTCCCAGCAGGTGACTCTAGGGGATTTTGCTTTGAAGAGGCCTTTTTTTTTTTTTTTTTTTTTTCTTTCCAAAGCTCCAGAGAAAATTTTTCTTGGGAAGGTGACTCTGGCCTGCCCTGTGGATGTGTCAGTCCTGCAGCTCCCTGGGGCAGATACCTCGTGCACTGCAGAAGATAGAGGAGAACTGGGGACAGCAAGGCTGAGCCCAAGACAACCATTGATCTGATCCTTGGAATCAAAATAACAGATACCCGCTGCTTCCCTGTGTGTTTTGGGTGATAGTGGACATGTTGACAGCTGCACTTTGCTGGGGCTTGGGTCTTGACATAAGGCTTACCAACGGTGCTGGCTGTGATCATTGCAGAAGTTTATCATCTCGTCCCTGTCAGAGACCTTCCCCTGCCACTTGGTCCTGTGTCTGCCATATGCTTCCTCCAGTTTGCTGAGCAAATTTAAGGGTCTTTCCTCCTGTTCACCTGGAACCTCCCCAGCTGTAGATCTATTGAGCTGTTGTTCTGAATCATAAGGTTGTTTGTTCCCTTGCTCTGGACATGACTATGGATTTATTCTAGACTGCCCTTAGCATCTCTGCTCGGGCTCTCTGGAGGTGGGTGTTGGACAGTGAAGGTAGTTCATCCTTGCTGGATGGGATGCGACTTTCCTGTGTCCATAGTGTGGTCAAGTGATGTCTGTGAACATCCTTCTTGACCTGTTCTATAGGCCTTGTGCAGCTTCTCTTTCTGGATTAGACAGAGACTTTCACCCAGAAGTAAAAACCAGCTTATATGCAAATTGATGGCCCAGCCACCTTCTGTGGTTCCTTCGCAGTAGCCTCAGCTCCATTTGAGCTGCTGCTTCTGCTGGATGCTAGAGTGAAATCCTGTCCCTCTCCCCCTTGCTCTTCCCCAGGCATACATCCATAGATGCCTTACACTGTCCCCGTTGTGGACATCCTCTCTGAGTGTTCAGTTTTGCAGTGTTCCTGCTGCTCCTCAGCCAGATACAACTCTAGGTATGCTGCCTGTGTTGTCCTTCTCCTTTTCAGTTGTGGTTTACAGCTAGCACGTGGCACTTTGGACCTTGCTTCCCACTCGTGCAGGGAGCGTGGTAGTTCCTATCTCTGCTCCTGTGAAGCTATGTAGTAGGAGACAAGAATTACCGCCCAGCTTCTGAATGAGGCTGCAGCAGAAGGGAGTTAGCCTCTGACGTACGGATGATGGGACAGTGAATGCACAACATCACTGATGACACGTGGGCATAGGTTAAGAAGGTCAGGATAGCAAAGCAACATCTGCGTAATCCCTTTGCTGTTTTGTGTGAAGATGAATGAGTGGCTAGGCGGGGGGAGGAGGCAGGAAAATCACCGTTAGCAGGGCAGACGTGTGGTTACAGGTTTGATTTTGTTTTATTTTTTTTTTAACAGGAATTAATAAATATGTAGGACAGTAGCAGCAAAACACTCACTAAGCTGGCAGCCCTTTTCTTAGGGGTTCGAGAACTTCCCAGAATTTCTCAGATGAACTGTAGGCAGATCCCCCGCAGCTCAGAAGGTCTTAAAGGGTTGATAACAGCTCAGCATTTGAAGGGACAGCATATTTATCCTGTGACTAGTCTTGCGTTCCCCAGCCTGCCTACCCCTGCAGCTCCCTAGTGTGTGGTGGTGGCAGAAGCACAGCCACTGCCTTTCCTCGGTGCTCCCCCCATACTGAGGGGCAGGTCCTGCTTGCTGCAGTCCTTTGCGATGGCTGTAGCCAGCACATGGGGAGGAGGTGTGAGGGAAGAGACAATTCCTGTCTGACTGCTGGGGATGAAGTGTGCTCAGAGAGCTGGGGCATGCACAGAAGCTGTGCAGAAGTACACTGTAGTCCAGACACTTCAAACTGCCCTGCCTAGGGTAGGGTCTCTGTGTATTTTAGGCTTTCTGCACTATGCTGTGACTTTAGAGAGGAAAGGAGGAGTGGCTGTCTTTGCAATACCTCTGAATTGCTTGCCTTGCACTCTTATCTTCCTTTGTGGATAAGCTTTCATGTGAGAGCGGTGACAGCCACTAGAGAAGCTGCAGCCTCAGTATTTTCCTGCGTCTTCCTCCCACCAGAGCTGGCAGTGCAGTTTTGATATGCGTTTAATAGTCCAAGCCCTGAGAGGCAGTGTAGTCCAATACTAGTCAGAAGGATCTGTTTTCCACCTGTGTCTTACTGGTTGGTGTCTGTCAGAGAGCAGAAGGCAGCGCCTGGGTGGAGGATGCAGGGACCTCACGCTGTCATGAGTGCTTTCTGGAATGAAGCGTGCAGTGGCTGCGCTTTCAGGCATGGAGGCCTTGTCTCCTGTGGAAGTCTGGAAGACAGAGCCCTCCTCTGCTCCCTCTGGAACAAAACCAATGGATGAGTAATGCAGTCTTTGTAAATACAACTTATCCTATCAGTGACTAAGGAAGGCTTTAAGCTTTTTTTTTTTTCCTTCCCCTTCCCCTCCTGTCTTGCTAAAATAAAAGCAATTGCTCAGGTGGGATCTCTTTCTTCTTGTTTTACATCACTTTCTACAAGTACGTGCAAGGATATTGTAGCAAGGTGGGGGTCAATCTCTTCTCCCTAGTAACAAGCAATTGAACAAGGAGAAATGGCCTTAAGCTGCACCGGGGGAAGTTCAGGCTGGATATTAGGAAGAATTTCTTTATTGAAAGGTTGTCATGCATTGGAACAGCCTGCCCAGGGAGGTGGTGGAGTCACCATCTTTGGAGGTGTTTAAAAGATGGGTAGGTGTTGTACTTAGGGACATGGTTTAGTGGTGTTGATAGAGCTAGGACAAAGGTTGGACTCGATCTTGAAGGTCTCTTCCAACCGAAACTGTTCTATTATTCTAGGATTCTATTTCACTCTTATCAATGGTGTAGCAGGGGATGCAGCTTTTCTACAAAAGTCAACTTATTGCCCCTTTTCCTTATGTGAAACTTAATATGCAAATTACCATCTGGAATTCATTTTTGTTAGGGTCACAGCACGCTCCTAAAGTGATCTTGTGTTCCATCTTGCTGCAGTCCTTTGCGATGGCTGTAGCCAGCAGATCTTTGCTTCTCATACTGGAACCTTTGCCATGACCACAATGCAGGAGAATCAAACCTTGCTTTGACTTTTTTGATAAAACCTTTGACAGCGTGCCGTTAGTCCTGTGCATTTGGACCGTACCCAGATGCTTGTTCCTGATTGTGAGTCTGGTCCATGCAAAGGGGCATCACATTTTTCTCTTGGCACTCAACCAACAGACAGCTTCCAATCTGCAGGTTAGGAAGCTTGTGGGCTTGCTAAAAGCTCTTGGAGAAAGCTTATTGTTCTAGTGCCATGCTGTCTGGTCCTCGCAGATAGACACGGTATGCTAATGAGCTACCAAAAGAACCAGAAACAATATTCACCAAGGTGTGTATGGAGACACTACTCATATGGTTGGTAAGTGCGTTATTAAAAAGTAGGACTTGTAATTCAATAGGAAGCTTAGTTTTAGCTGGAAATTGTATATCAAATAGAAAAATTGTAACACGGAACTTCTCTGAACCCTGCTTTGTAAATTGGGTCCATGGTCCCAAAGGTTATTCATCACCAGAGACAGATCTGTAAGGGACTAGAACAAGAATGCTCTCGAGTGCTGTCTTGGATTTGCCAAGCAGATTCCATAAAAGCCCGTCTGAGCTTGTCACATTGACCTTTTCTAAAAAGAAATCTAGAAAACTGCTTGTAAGTTTGGTCAGTTTGTTTTGCGCCTCAAATATATTGCTATTTTCGAGGCAGCAAGGACAGGAAAGAGTGTCTTACTGCCATCAAATGCTGCCCTTCCAGCTCTGCCTTGAACCTCCTGGAGAGAGGAAAGGAGAATAGTACTGGCCATGTGTCCTCTTTGGAGGGTGCCATCAGGTGCATCTTCCTCCTTTCCTCTCCGCAAACCAGCTTCTCTTGCATTCATCTGACATTTCTATGGCTGCTGAAGCAGTAGTTTACATGTCACTGCAATGTTACAAAAAAGAATTTTCAAGAAACTGTCCTTTTTTGCTTTTTTAAAATTTTGGTTTAGTCCTTTGTCTGGTGGGAGGGTGCCTCTTTTTCTCTCCATTTTGCGCTGCAGCTCCCATCCTGCCCTTCCCCCTAGCCAGATCATGACCTGTTCTTTTCAGTCTCTCTCTCTGCCTGACCTGGTATGACACTAGGTCTTCACTGCAGCTTTTCCCCACCCCCTCTTTATATCCAGCTTATAGCTGGCCTTAGTTGCTGCTCCTCTGGCAGGGTGGCTGCCTGCTTTTGCCTCAACTTGCACTTGCAGGTCTCCTGGGTGCTTGCAGAAGTGGAGATAGCCAAGTACCATGTGTCTGCTTGACTTCCACAGGTCATCAGCAGTGACCCTCAGCTGTCTTTCGGGTACCTTCTGAATGAAGATTTATATGAAGTTATTTGCTGACTTTACTATAAAGAGCCAAAGTGTGCATTTTCTTCTATAGGCCTTTTCAGCTTGTTGTTTATGTTTCAAATTGAAAAACTGTTTTATTTAAAAGCACAAATATATTAGTTAAAATGTGAAGTAAGGAAGAGGTCCACAAGTATGATGAGATAGGAGGAATGTAAGAGGGAAACTTGGACTTCAAGAAACCTGTGCTGGAATTGGACATTAAATCAAACTCTGTCCACTAAAAGGAAAGATATTTGCTGTTTAAAATGTAGCATAATTGCTGGTAGCAGAACAGCATCAAGCTGTTCCTCCTAAAAATGTTTCTTTCTCTGTGAAGAACGTAGACCCTTGCTCTGTCCCACACAGGCTCAACAGTCCTAGTGACTTCCTCCCAGAGACCTTTTATCTCTGAGTTCTTGGGCTCCCTGACAGCTCGGTGAGGAATCTTTTGCCCCAGGTCCTAGAGTTTAGCTGAAGAAATGCCACTTTCAAATATGACAAAGGGTGATTGATTGCACAAGCAGGACCTGAGCCAGCTGACATAAATCTGCCTCTAGCAGAGATGTATAAACACTGGGGCACGTGACGTATGTTCTGTGCTCAGGAGCCAGATGCTCAGGGAAGTTAAGCAGAGATTACACTGGAGTTATTGGATGGACCAAGTCAACCAATAGAAGGAAATAAAGGATTCTTCCCAAGGTCTCAAGTCCACTGGTTGATTTGTCCATTACTGTGTTTCTATGTGATATTTTGGAGTGCAGTAGAATGGGAAGCTGCTTTCCTCTGTCTCTCCATAGTTCATTTAGTCCCTGGACCACTTTCTTTTACAGCAGGGATTTGCTGTGTTTTATGATACCTTTGCCAGAGCTGTGTGGGAGACAGGCCTTCTTAAGGTGGGCTATCTTTGCATTTTTAGGAGACTTTAGAGGCCTTGTGAATACATCATGAGCCCAGTCTTGGGCTGGCCTGGGTTTTGACGCATGGGCATTGCTAGCCAGACACTTGCTTGGAAGGGCTAGCAGCATCAGGTGCTTCAGGAGAATCAGTGAGCTGGAGTACTCAGCTGGAGACTGGATGGAGTAACTCTCGTGACTAGCATAGTCAGTTTGCTTTGCCTGTCTTAGGGTAGGGTAGGGCAGCATTTCATGTTTCAACCACTCTGTTTCATTCATTCTCTTGCTCTGTTTCTCAGTGTGAGCTGTGTTGATCTGAAGGCTGCAGAAATGATCATCTCTTTCCTCTTCACTTGTTAGTATTGCAGTAAGTAAATGAGTTCAGATACGCTTGTTTTGGCTGCAGTTTCCGTAGGGAAACCTGGCATCAAAGCATTCAAGTAATCCTGCCTGTCTAGGGGGCTGTATAAAGACTGCACAAGTAGCTTAAACTGTTGACCTTCCCTTGATGCTTAGTTGTATCAGTGACCCTTTATGAAGCTATTGCATGTATGTATACTTGGTAGGATTCACTATTCCCGTACTCTTGGTTGAGACAGGTGCCCTATGCAGCATCTTATTTTCTGCCTTGTGCTGCTCTCTTTTCTGTGTGTATTCCTTCCTTTTAACCAGGTGGGACAACACTGTAATCTTTTAGTCTCATGTCTTAAAAGTTATAGACAAGGAGGATTTGCAGGTGCATCTTATATGATGGGTTTTTTTTTGTTGTAAGGAGTGGGAAAATCATTGTAATATATGTCGTCTTCAGGCCAGAGGAATAGATGGAGAAGCTGTTCTTTTATTTCTTTGCATTCCCTAAACTACTTATGATAACAGTTTTAGGGAGAAGCCAGTGCTATCTCAGGTAGTTATAACTGTGAGAACAATCCAGGGTCCTGTGTGCTTTGTCATTTCACAACCAAAAGTCATGGGGGACGTTTTCAGAGCTGTGTGATGTAGAAGATGGAATTTACAAATTGCAAAATTTAACATCATTAGCCTGAAGCTTAGAGTTTGTGGCCTGACCCTTTCTTCTTGGTGTGAATATCAGCTAGCCAGGTTCTATGGCTGAAATCCTCAGCATCCAGCATGTACACCAGCATTGCAGATGCAGAAAATGGAGACTCCCTCTGTTCCTTTCAGGTTCTTTTCCTTTTCTCTTCCCGTTCCTTCTGGCGTGTTTGTACACTTAGGGAACTGGGGGAAGGAAAACTGTTACATACTCAGTGGGTGAGGATAGTTAAAACTTTTAATAGCTTTCCCATAGAGATTGCATTAGGCACTACAGGACTTACTTAAAACCCTCCATCCTTAAAACACTGGATGACTTTACTGAAGGATTTGCAGCTGTGGTGCCTCAGTATTACAGCACTTGAGGCTTTCTTTCATGTTTTAGAGATTGAGCTAGCTGGAGTGTCTGTTTTAGACCAGTTCCCTGGCCTTGGTGCATCTGGAGGAGAAACGTTACACACGTGATTTAGACTTGATATGATTTGCTTTTAATTACGATGCATTTTGTGCTTTGAGTAGTTAGCAGGCTTACTGCTGCCTTCTTCCTAAGCTTCAGCATTTAGGTAAGGCAGTCCTGGTGTGATCCATCAGAACTTGTTGCTCAGATGGTACAAGTGAGCAGCCAGCGCTGTAAACAACTAATGCCGGTACAGGGACGAGGATCAACTTCCTACACAGTGTCTTCATCACTATTGTTATTTTGTTACCTATTTGCTTTCACATTTTTTTCCAATCTTTTCCTCATCTAAAGGGAGGAGCTTTATATTGCTTCCTCACTTGCCTGAGATCCCAGCCCTTGAGGAAGGAATTCTGAAAGCAGGAGCAAGAACAAGAAGAGACATAAAAGTCTATTGGAGCCATATGGGAACCTCAGAGACCTAATGGCCATTGTTACTAACTCTCCTGCTTGCACACTTGCACAGAGATTGCGTTGTTCGGTGCAGGCTCTGTGCCTGCCAGGAGATGAGCAGCAGGGATGCTGTGGGCTTAAGAGTTGGTTTGCAGCGCCCATCATCAACTGGCAGCAGCATTTATCTAGGCCAGCAGGGATGCAGGGAGCGAGTGACTCACTCAAGGATTCATGTGCGCTTTCCCCCTCTCCTCCCCCCCATCGCAGCTGTGGCTTGGTCATCAGCCATTTGGAAACTAGCAGCTTTATTTGGTTGCTGTTTGCAGCGGGCAGTTTCTGTTAAGGTTGTTAATTTTATCAACTGCCTTGGAAGCTCAACTGACTTCAGAGAAGACTTAACAATTGGCTTTTCTGCTTCTCTTCTCCCTTCCCTGCTTGTAGGGCTGCCACCCAAACAGCTGATCTGGCACTGGACTCAGCTGAGGAGGTGAGAACGAGCAGATGGGCCGGAGGCAGAAACTTCCTAAGCGGATCAGCCAACAGCATGATCACTGTTTTGGACGATGGCTGATGTTGTTAGGCTGAATGCCCTCTCCAGGCACCACCTTGGCTATGGTGACTGGAGGGTCTGGTGGCTTTGCTCCAGCTGAGCAGAGAAACACGTTTCATGGCATGTTGAAGAACAAATGTGGGAACAGAGTGAAGTACAGGAAATTCTTTGAATAATTGTAAAATGGAAAACTGATTACTTTGTGATCACAACAACTGGTAAACTCATCAGAGGTTACCAGGCTTACTTTTTGTTGAACTGTGGGTGACATGGTCAGTGATGCTCCAGGCTGCTGCTGAGGGTTATGGCTTGTGAAGGGGAACAGCCTGCCTTGGGCAGCCACCATGATGTCCTTTGCTCCCTTTCACCAAGGCCAACGAGTCTCATCTCTGAGCTGAGTTTTCTCTTCTCACATGATCCCATTTTACTTGTGCTGCTCTTTTTGGGGGGTACCTTGTCCTTCCTAGGCTCCATACTTTTTCATGGCTTCCCTCTGGATACTTCTTTAGTCATCTTTGTCTCCTGTCAATGTTCCTGGCTACAAGTGCTGTTAATGTTTTTTCTTTTAGAAGCACATTTTATGCTTGTATTTACTAGGGGCTGGAGGACATGCTGTCTAGGTCTTCCTGCCTGCTGGCTGCTGTCGCTTCAGATCCTGGCCGTGTTGGATATAAGCAGCTTGGGAGACTTGCTGTCCCTAAGCCCTGAACATTGCTGCCTGCCTTGCCACTGCCCCCCTCCCCTGCTGGGTCACAGGACCTGGGAACCGCTTTTTGCTGCAGTAACCAGTCCTACAGCACAGATGAATTGTTTTTAAATTGTTTTAAGGTAAAGGACTGTACTTTTTTTTCCCCATATTCCTCAGCTTTCCCGTGAGCTGTGTGAGCTATGTATTTCTGTGCTGGGCTGCATCAATATCTTCACAACATACTGTATTCAGACATCTGAAGTTGTCCTCTGACTGCTGTGCTGAAGGACTGAATTGGATACACTGCTTGACAGAAGAACTGAAGAAGAGGAGAGAAGCTGAGGAAGGGGCAGGGATCACTTTTGCTAACATTCACCTTGAAATGGAGATAGCCATTTTGGTGATAGGATGAGCAGGGTCCCAAGTCTCATCTGGCTGGACCAGCTGTCCAGGTAGAGATGACAAAAAAGGAAGCATAAGGACACTTTTTTTTTACCATGCTATCTGCTGGGAATGGTTGCTGTAGCAGAGCCTCTTTTAACAGGGTGTGCTACAGTCTGGATCCCACCTTCGTGTTCCACATAGCTTGTATTGGACTGTGGAGGCTTCTCAGGTGCTGGCCACAGGAGACCATGCTCCACTGGCTCCTTTTGTTTGAAATTCAACTTGTGTGGGTCAAAGTAATGTTTGTAGGATGGAAGTCCTCCTTTTAGGTCTGAGCTGAGGCTGTCTGGTGGGTAGCATGGGAGAAGCTTTCTCTGCCACTATTCGTCATTTGTGTGTTCTGTAGAAAAAGGAGGGTTTAGTCTTAAGACATTGGCTCGACTTCTTATCCGTTACCCCATTAAAACCCAATCTCAGCAGAGAAAGTTGCTTTGTAGATATCAAAGTTTGTGCTTTAATAACTGTTTCACTGCATTTTCTTTCTCCTGACACACCTCCCTTTCCCCTCTCACTTTTTGCTTGGGATAGGCAGCAATTTACAAATTTGCATGCTTTGAGGTAACGAGAGCTACAGTTTCAACCCCTTGTTCTCAGTCTTTCTTTGTCAATCAGAATATGGGGTGGACTTAATCAGTGAGGATTGCTGTTCTGGGTATGTTGTGTGTTAATCAGTGAATCTGACTATTTCTTGAGATTTGGTGTCTGTTGTCTTGATATAGTGCTGTGGAATTCAGTGCCAAAATGCACCACATAATTTAGATAAGAACAATAGCAAAAGACTTGTTGGGAAGAAAAAAGCCATAGATGGCCTTAAAATTAATAATATGGTAATGTAGCATGATTAAATGCCCCCAGGCAAACAAGATCTAAACTGATCTAGCCAGGAGCATTAAACATTCATCAAAACAAGAAAGAAACTTAGCCAGAGAATAAATCAAAACTGTAGCACAGCAGCTGCTTTTTTTGGAAAAGATGCAAATCAAGTGCCTCTTTCCCTGGAAATTGGAAAGCAGGCAAGTGATGGGGTAGGGTGACTACTTTCAAACTGTTGTGCTTGCCCAACAGGCCAGATCTGGACCTTCTACATGAAGGAAGTTGTTTTCAGGCTGTGCTCATGTCAAGCACAACATAAGCTTTATCGGGTGGCAGTTCTACCCAAACAGGCTAAATGTTGTTTTTTAAAATTCTTGAATTTTTTTTTTCACTTCTGAACACTGGATCTTATAATAGAACTCCATTGGGTCCTGCTATGCCATTGAGGTAGGATTTCATGCTTCCCACAGTGAGATATGATGAGGTATCACAGCAGTGCTAATGCTGCCACTATCTGTTTTTGAGAGACTACTCAAAGTCCATTAGATTTGAACTGAATTGTTTCTATCTTCACTTCAGTACCTCTGCTTTTCTCCTCCATCTCTGTAAAAAGATAGGGGAAAAAACCCTTGTGCTTCAGGGGTTTTCAGGCTGCATAGTAAACGTTTGTTACACACGTAGAGATTCTCTGACAAAATAAGCTGTGGAAGTATTTGTTCTTCTATGGGAATTTTTTTTGTTTCTATCATCTTTTTTTTTTTTTCCATATTTAAGTATCTGTCTTATAGAAATTTGCCAGAATTTCTGTTTTCCCAAAATCTCTGCTTGTAATCTGCAGGTCTAGGGACAATTAAAGAGAGCTCTGCAAAGGGCATCTAAAAAACACATTATTGCACAGCTCTGTCTGAGTGAAGGGACAGCACTGTGCATATCGGCCTGCCCATCTCATTGCAGAATGTGTGTGGAGCCCCTCTAAAATTTACACAGTGTATTTATTTCAAAAATCACTTGTCCGTTCTTAATCTCTGCAAAAGCATGTTGGGATGCTGTTTGTTTAAACACACATTCTACAGCTGGCCTCTTAGATCTGAAACACTCCCCCCACCCCAACCCCCCCAACTTCCTAACCAAAAAAGTGTAGTTATGTGTGTGTGTAAGTTAGCATTGTAACTGCAACCTCCTGCCTCTTAATCCCTTAAACCACAACTTCTACCTTTCTCTGCATGGGAGACCATAGCGTGCTGTCTGTAACGCTGCCCGTAACACTACCCCAGACCTCGCGTTCAGAGGTGCAAATTCAGAATTGCCATGTCAGGACATCAGATGTTGTTTGCATTGTAGCGTTTTTGGGGCTCTCATGCTTCCAGCAGGGTAGGAGGAACCACCCCAACACCTGTGGAGGAACAGATCATGCCCCTCCCCTTTGCCCTACCTTTAACACTGTATTTTTTTAATTTTTCCTGCCACCAGCTTTCCATGACCCATCATTGTTTTATAGGAAAGATCAGCTCCTTGCACATTAACCCTTCAGGAGATCACCTGGAGTGTGAGGATGGTGTCTCACCTCTGACTTCAAGGTTGGTTGTAGTCACATGAGATGCGAGATTGTGCATTTGTTCCACATCTCTGCTGTGAGAGCATCTAGGGGAAGGGGTTGGTGGTGAAGGAGGGGTGTGGGGGGAGGTTCTGCTCTTGGTCTCAGTGAAATTGCTGGTAAGCTGGTCATATGAAACAAAAAATACACCAGCTCCCCTCCCCCATGCGCTGGAGTGTTTATTGGCTCTGCACCCAAAGTAGCAGCTGAGCACGTGATTTACTTGTAAAATGCAGTTTAAAAAAATATGGTGCCATTGCAGATGGGAAACTAGGGATGGGAGGGCTGGACTGGGGCTGCCCTGTGTGCAGCCGGGGGCTGCTGGGGCGGGGAAGGGGTATGCCTCCCTGCTGAGTTGCAGGAAGCTGAGGGGACACGATGCTGTGGGACATGGGCTTGAGGGAACGTGTGCTGCAGGATGTGGGGCTGCAGAGGAAAGTGCAAGCTGCAAGAGACAAAATGAAGGGGAACGTGCTGAACCGCAGCCCTACCAGGGGAAAGAGGTGGGGGGTGCTGCATGTGGGACAGGGGGAAGGAAGAGGAGGGCTCTGGTGCAGGGGTGGGTGCAGGTCGTATGGGGGGGCTGTGTTTTGAGAGGCTAGACAAGTACTCTAAACTGAAGGTCTTCTTACAGGATATGAGGTCTGAAGTGACCACGACAGAGGGTTGTACTAATTTTTCCTCTGTTTTGGTGCAAGAAAGGGGAAGTTGTTTGGCCATTCAAAGCTGTGGAGCTCAGCATCTTCTGCTTTGAAAACTTCATTCCTTTTGCTAGTTGTGTTTTTATCCCACAGTTCTTCCTTTCTCTGGGATGTAGGCTCTCTTAAGCTTTTGGAATTACACTAACCCAATATGCCCAAGAAGAGCTAAAATACGTCATTACACTCATCACAAACCTGGTGGGGGCCTTCAAGCAAATGCCTTGTCAGGCTGGACAGTATGACAGTTGCACCATTCTTAGGGGGAGTACAATTGCACCACATTTCTTCCTGTGTCAGGACTGTGGCAGTTCAGTTAACGCCTCCTGGCCACAGCAGATAAAACAAGATAAAAGAATTCCTGCCCTTTGCTGTGCTTATATCTGCCTGTCATTGTTTGTGGTTGGTGATATCCATTGCTTCAGGTCAGGAGGAAGGTGGCTGTGTTTTTGTTGTTGTGAACTAGAGGTTGTGTTGCTTCAGAGGGGAGCTGCAATGCGCTACTGCAGTAATGGTTCCCAGTACCTCCCACTGTAGCACTAGTTTTCCTTTTGTTTCATCCCACCCTGAACAAGAAGAAGTCTTGTAGAAATAAGAGATAGCACACTTTGCAGTAGCCAATGGAGCAAGAGGCGTTGGTGAATTGGTGGGTAGTTTTAATGGTCAATTGGTAGAATTCTTGATTATTGCAGCAGACTGTACATACCAACTGCTGTGGCCATAAGTGTTAACCTAGTGCACAGTTTGGAAGGTAACCTCAGTGGTGAAATGTTTACTTCCCACCTGTTCACCACCAAATCTGTAAGGGATGTTACCTCTATGACAAACCTCCATCAGGGTGGCATGAAATAGGCTGATGGCTAGTAGGAAAAAAAAAAAAAGGGGGGGGGGGGGATAAAATTCAGATCAGAGGCTCTTGGAAATTCTTCGCCAGTTTTTAGTAACTAAAGTAACTGGTTGATGGGAAAAGCAAGCACAGAATAAAGCAGATTTGGCACAGGCCTTGTATATCCCACTGGCAACATGGGAAGGATGACTGGGGAGATGAAGAGGCATTTTTCTTGCCAGCAAGAGGAACTGGTATGCCCTGAGAGGAGATGTGGAGTAGAAGCAGGGCTTGTATGTGAGGGATGGCATGTGTGTCATGTCAGAGCTTACTGAAGACTGACTGGGGTCTGCATGGTGCTTTGGCCTGTGTCAGTTGTTCTGTAGGCGGATATGCTTCACCCTCTTAATGCAGTCATGGTGCTGGCTCATTTTTCAGTGGCTGCACTGATACCAAAACTTCAGGCTGAATCCACTGGGCTCTACTTGGCCCACTGCTTTTGGCTGAATAAGGCTAGGAACACCTTTTGAAACAGCCTGAAGAGCAGGGGCTCTGGGGGCCCCTTGTGGGGAAGAATGGGTCAGGTGGGGAGGGGGCAGTGGGTGCTGTGGAGGGGTGTCACATCAAGGGGTTTACAAAATCCTTCTGAGTGCTGTAGCAAGCTCAGAAGGAGGTCCCTTGCCCGGAGTCTTGAGTTGATCTCAACTGTGAAGCCAAGGACTATGCTTCCCTTTCTATATACTGGTGCATGTGCAGTCATTCAGATTTCAGGTTGCTTTGCAGTGCTGGCTTTGGTCAAACTGTGGGATCTGCTGTAGCCAAGTACTTAAGCTGAATGGTGGAAATTCTCTCTGAGAAGAGAGACAACACCCAGTCTGGCTTTATCTGTGCCTTTGTGGGCTAGGAATGGCATGTCAGGCTTGAGCACACTTAACCCCTGTGTGTTCACATCATTAATCGTGACCGGGATGACTCTCACCTATAGCTGTGAGCCTGTGCTGATTCAGTAATTTGATCTCATTTGACTCTTGAAGTTCCTGGAAAGTTGATGGTGTCTGTGAGAGCCCAGTGGTCTTCCGGCTTCCTCTTAATGTGCTGATCAAGTTGCTTTTCTTTTGCTTTATGATGTGTACAATAGGTAATATTCAGGTTCTGCATTCCTGCTGAAAGCAAGAGGACAGGAATTCACGTTCCCTTACCAGGTCCACCTGCTGGATAACATAAAGAAAAATATTGGACAGGTTGTTTGCTGATAAACTGAAAAATATGCATGTGAAAAGAAAAGGCAGCTTTGAATGACCCTGAGCATAGAAACTGCAATGGTAAAAGGGGAACACTGTGACTTTTTTTTTTTTTTTTTTTAAAAAAAAAAGCTCCATATCTTTTAGGTATTTTTAATATCTTCTTTTGTTTTGCCACTGTTGTACACCTGTTCATATCTGCCTTCAGTTAGGTTATCTTTGCAAAGTAAGTACACGGTAATGAAATACTGGAAAAGAGAATAAATTTCCCTGGCCTGCTCTTCAGGGTGCTTTCCGGAGATACAAATATAATTACTTAAACCATCTTGATTTTACTCTGTGGTGTTGATAGTCTAATTTCTGCCTTACTTTAACAAAAAAGTGGAAAATGTTCTAAGTTTGTGTGGTTAATTCCTTTTATTTTGTTGGTTTTATTTTTCCAGTACAGTAATATCAAGGGGTTCACAGACACTAGTGTGTGGAAACACAGCTGGCTACCAACTGTGTGAGCTTTCTGGCTGTCTTTAATCTCTATGTCTGTACATACTTTTAGCAATAGTATTACACATTTATGTGTGGATTTGTTTTTCTGGGACATTGGAAAAGTGTGGGAAAAGGCTGTTACAAAGTAATAATATTGGTGGTTTTACTAGAGGAAAGCCTTTGTCAGAAAGTACGTCTGCTGGCATTTCTTGAAAGAAGTCTTATATTTGTTTATTGTGTCCTTTTGGCACTTGAACCTCCTCCTTTGTCAATAGTTGAAAGTGAGTGATGAGGATTTCACTGCCGTCTTGTTTCTTTAGCTTTCACTGAGTGAGAAAAGTAGAGCTTCCGTGTTTCATCTTCACTTGCTCATTCCAGCTATGTCTTTCCCTTGGTGACTTTGACTCTTGTGCAGTTGCTGCAACAGAGATGCTGGTGGTGTTGGTAGGAGATGGGTGCCCTTCTGCCCTCGCGCTTGGGCCATCGTGCCACTGGTGTCGTTCTGCACTGGGAGGCTGGAAAACAGACTTTGGCTTTTAGAAATGTCGTCTGCATTGGGGGTAGTATGCTGTTACAGGTTTATTAATTTTGGCTGGTCTTTGAAATGGCAGTGTAGAAACACTGAAATTGAAATGTCAAAGTCCTGAGCTGCAAATAGCTGGAAGGGAGAGCGTTTGGAAAGTGTCATTATATGCTTATTTTCTTTATATTTTTTTTTAGGCATCTGCTGTTAGCTCACGTCAGAAAGGATATACTGAATCTACAGCGGCCTCTGGTCATTCTTAAGGCCTAGGATGATTTTTTGTTTGGTTCTGCTAGTTTCTGCAGAAGGAGAAATGGTGATGATTTGAGACTTGCTGGTATTCAGCTTTAAAGTGGTGGTGTGGCATGGCATACTGTCCTGTGCCACCCTACCGCAAATGCTGGGAGATCTCAGCTGTTCTGTAGCACAGTCTTGGTAAGAAAATAAGAGAATATGGGGGAAGGTCTGTGGCCTAAAGTGTGGGATGAGAGCTAGCTTTCTTTTGCTGGGAATGTCTCAGAGAGGAAGTTTAAATTTAAACAAGAAAAAAGAAGAATGAAGGAACCTGAAGGCTCAGACTAGGCTCACACTACAAAATGTATTTGATGCAAATTCGATTTCTGTCTTGAAGGAACTCAAATGATATCTTAGCAGCTGGCACCAATTGACTATCTCCCGGAACTGGCAGGATGACAGCAATCAAACTGAATTTATTACTTTGGGTTTGATTCCTCTTCCGGACTCTTCCCATTCTCAGAAATGTAATCGAGAATGTGTTCCCACAGGAACGATAGCTTCAAGCCTCCTTTAACAGCAGCAATAGAGCATGGTTCTAGTGCAGGATGAAGGCAGGTGGACGGTAGTATTGAGCAGCCAGACTGTATGTTCCAGTTGAGAGCAGGAAGATTATATATCGGTAAAGGGAAGTGCAAGGTTTTTTTCTTCATGACACAGTTTCTCATCAAACAGATGATTCACAACTAAGTGTTAGTTTTGTTGCTGCTGCTTTTTACTGCATTGGGGAAAGAATCTGCCTTCCCATTGGGGTGGCTAAACTGCTGGCTGCTAAACATTGTACATGCACACCCTTTTTTTTTTTTTTTTTTCCCCTCCTTCTTCTTCTTAAGGCAGGTGTACTAAATAAAGAGGAAGCTTTAGCTGCAGGACCTCAGTATAGCTGCAATTTTGTAAAGTAAGCCAGTAAATGCTGCAGCTGGTGTGCTCCTTTGCACCTGGAACTGTTTGGAAATGGTGCTGTGTTTCTAATGCTTGTTGAAGTAAACATGGTAGAATTTTTCCACCCCGTTTTCTGGTAGGTGTGAAATTAATCCCTTTAACTGATATCTCTGGGTTTGATTTATTTCAATAACTGTTTTGTCCACTCTTTCAATTAGTTTTTAATGCTGTCTTCTATTTCTGCTTGCCAGGAGAAGGAACTACCTAAAATAGGTGTGGTTTTGCTGACATTTGTTCCTAGAGCAATAAATGTTAGTGTTCCTTGGGCAGGTGGAGAGGATGGGGCACAAAGGGCACATCTCATTCACCCTCCCCAGTCACTGGTCTTTTGAGGAACTTGTGGTAAGACTCTGACTGGAAAGCTGCGTGGCAGCTGACTGCAGCCAAAACAAAACCCTGTCTGCATCTCTCAGACGCGGGACTGTGTCAGGGCATCGTAGCTGTGTCTGAAGCTGGGAGGGTTTTGTGCTGTGCTGCCTGTGCAGGGTGGTAGTGTTGGCACCTGACACCTAACCACCTTCTGCTCCCCGGCTCAAGTGCGGCCCTCACCTTGCTTGCTTGGGACTAGTCTCCTTTTTTGGGTTTGTTGAAGGTGTCTCTCTCCAGACTCTGCCTTTTGCAAGTATACCTCAGCTTCACGCAGACAGGTCTCCCTGTGCTTCCCTGGCAGCCCCTTCTCCTCAGCACAGCTTCCTAACAGACTGATTAGGCAGAGTGACCTTTTTCTTCGTCTTTCTTTTTTTTTTGTTGTTGTATGTAAATGTTCTCACTTGACAGCTCTAGACTACTGGGATTTGTAGATGTCCTGTGCCCTGTCTGTGTGGCTAAAAATGTTCTCCTCCAGGCCTCAAGTACCCTTGGAGGAGAAAGACCTGGTGAGGAAAAACCTCCTGCGAAGCAGCTGTGCATGTAGTGGCTAGAGTGGAAAACCATGAACTGATTCCCTGAAGAAAAATGGAGCCCAGAAGTTGGGTCTTACATTATTTATCAATTTCTGCCACCGCGTCTTTGAGGTGACAGACTGAAGTGGTCAGACAAGGAAAGGATTTTCTTACAAAAGAGTACGAAATGCATCGTATAAAACTAATCATATTCCCCACCCTGCTGGAGATTGCCAGGTTTTCGTGAAGTAAAGCTGCCTGCATTTTGTTTTTTATTTCTGTTGGGTAGACCTTTCTTTTACATCACATTATCCTGTTTATCTGCTGAAGTTTGATGTGTTTAGGACATACAGGCCAAACTATCATGGTTTTGGTCTGCTGTCTTCTGTACTCAGGTGTTAAGAGATTCTTACAGCTGTGATATTATTAATTGTGCACGGACACTTCTGTCCATCCATTGTGTACAAGCAGTCCTGTCCCAGCGAATGGACTGTGTGTTTGTATAAAATGAAGCAGTTTCATTTTTTTTGCAGTCCTTAACTCTCACAAATGATGATAACACAATCATTCTTGTTTTCTATTAGAGTAAATCACTATATGGATCAAAACCCAACCCAAAGAAATCCCAGTTTGCTGAATAGGCAGTTTCTTATCAGATATATTCTGAAGAAACGTGGTATTAATGATACTAGAATGACAGCACAGTATTTGCAGAGCAGTAATGTTAAAGGTACTTGGGTTAAATGTAGTCTTACATGCTGAACTTACATGCTAAGATGCAGAAGTCATATATAAAGGACTAATAAAGATAAATAGATATTCACACCTTAGTTTGTGTATCAAACATGAGAAATTTTTCTCCTGATGTTTTTAAGCACTGTCTCCTTAAGTATTTACATGTTAAATTTTGTTACAGAAGAGCTATGTAGACTACAACTTCTCTGTCTGTGTAGGTACTCATTGCTTCAGACTGTAGATAGAAGAATTGTCCAAATAGTGAGATTCTATCTTTTTTTTTTGGCTGGAAAACAGTAAATGAATATTAGATGAGTGTTTGTAATATCCTGTACTTAAGTTTTAAGCATCAGCTATTGTTCAGGGCTAGACAGCTCTGTAACGTAGCAGGAAAAGAGCTTAATGAAATCCAATATTTGGAAGCAGGAGGTGGATGAATTCAGACTTGGAACAGCAGTGCTAAATTTTAACAGGAAGGATAACTAACATTTGGAGTAACTTCTGTGAGTGTATGGCTTTATCAATCACTTGAAGTCTTGAATGTGAACCCTTCTGTTTTCTAAAGGTTATACTGTGTTTTCAGCAAGTTGTGGAAATTGTTGGTTGAATTTCATAGTTGGTGAAAGGTGGGAAATAGGCCTATTGTCCTGGGCCTGGGATCCTGTAGGGTAGGTCAGATGTTTTGCTGTGTTTGTTAGCTATGAGCTGTACTTCCACTGTGCATTAAGAATAAATACCTTTGCTCCACAAATGGCTTGCAGAAATAAGTTTGATCTTTTGGGCAGAGGGAGGAGAAATTATTTGCTTTGCAAGCTCTTGGTAAGGCAGGGATCCGAACCCATGTCGTCTTCTCGTCGTTATTCTAATACAGTTAAGAATGCTTTGCGTGTTTATTTTCTGCTGGAATCACAGAATTTTGGTTTTTCTGTCTCCTACTGGGAATAACGGTTACTAGACCAGAGAAAGGTAGAAAAATTGCAGCTCTGTGTTTGTTCCTTATGCATTTAGGTACTGGGTTGTTCCCCACAAGTACCAGATCGACTGGAACGAGAGTCAAATGCCTACACTGTGCAAAGGCCACCGGGCGATGAAAAACGATTTACAAAGGGTCTCTGGGTGGGGGAGGGGGGTGTGCCTTTTCTAGGCACAGGCTGGGCTGTGTTCTAGTGCCGCCTACGACGGGACGGGTGATCCTGCAGGAACGGGCTCCGCGATCCTCCGGGCTCCGCGGCAGGGCACCCGTCCAGCCTGACCTTCCTCTGCTCCCGGCTGTGGCGCTGGCTGCTGAGGGCTGGTGCTCCCGGGGCTGGAGAGTGCTTTCTCTCTGCTTGTTGTGCTTGAGTTTGCCTGCTTTGTTGCCCTGGAGACAGGAGAGTGTGGTATGCTTTCCCCCAGACCAGAAATAGTTTCCTGTACCTTGTGACTGGAGTGCTGTACTCCTCCTCTGGTCTCCGGCCAGGCTGTGTGGTGCTGGAGGGATGGCGTGTGGGGTGATGACCTCTTGTCACAAGTTCTGGTGTGGCTGCTGCCCATGATCACTAGCTGCCCTGCCTGCTCCCCTCCCTCTGCACGGTGGTGTAGGGTTTCAGGGGAGCAATTGCTCTTGATTTACATCTCCCGTGGCATTTTGATGGTTATGTCATTTTGTTTGAGCTTTACTCCTGTCAGCTGTCTGTCCTGGCTGTCAGGACTTGGTGGCTGAGTAGCACGTGGTGAGCTCTTACCTCTCCTTCCCCCTTTGCTCAGCTGTTTTTTCTGTCTGCTTCCCCGTATCCTTGTACTTGAGAACAGATTCTCAGCAAGTGTAACTGCACATGAGGGCAATGTGATCTGGGTGGATGAAGGATCCCCTTCTGTAGGAGTTCCAAGTAGAGCTGGGAGGGTAAGTGGGGAATTTTCAAGACCCAGGCGTGCAAGTGGGCTACGGGTAGTTTATCTTAAACTGTTGTCCTGCTGTGAGAATCTTGCCTAAGTGCAGAGTATGCAGCACAGTCGGTTACCTTGCAACTGTGCTTTGCAAAACTTCATTTGTGAGAGATGCTGCTAAAAGGAAAGCCAAGGCACCTGCACTCCTCCCCAGCAATGCAGGTGAGAAAGCGCTTGCACTGCACCAAGGCCCCGGGAGCATGGAAGCTCTCCAGGCTTTCTTGCTGCCTTCTACTTTATTGGAGAGTGGTTCTGGCATAGCACTGTAAAGTATATGCAACAACAACAATAATTTCCAGGACTGAGAAGGAAGGAGAGATGAAAGGAGTAATTTACTTTTCCTCCATCCATGAACAGCAGCAGATGAGGATGTAAGGACATCTCAGCCCTATAAAGTATTAGTTGGGACATTTCTACAGTTTAGCAGTGGGAAAGAAGGCAGAAATCCTGCAGTGCCCTGAGCTGCTATTCCCAGCCTGGGAGAGAAAAGCATTTTGAGCTGAAATCTGGCTAGGTCTCAGTCTTCTGCTCATGGGGAAGAGAACACACACAAAGTCTTCCTTTACAAAGGGAAGGCAAGACCATGCAGAGACCGTGGAGCTGCACAGGTTGTTCTCAGGCAGAGAAGTGCAGTGTGTCTTTGTTGAAGTGGGTCTCCAGTGGGTTTCCCGTAAATCGGAGGATGCTGCATTCCTACCAGTGATGTGATGAGTACCTCAGCCAGCCAAGGGTCCTGCTTACTCCTGTGGAGAAGATTTGTGTGCCACAGGGGATGCAGAGAAGCTGTGTTTTCAAGCCTGCGTGCTGAAGTTCTGCTACAGGAGAAACGTGAAGAGCAGATAGGGACTCCTGCTTCCCCATTGCTATGTTCTTATGATGGCTGGACTGGAGAGGAAGGGCAGTCCTTGCTTCTTACATCTTTCTAGGCGTCTGCATCCCCAAAAGTCTAGAGTTTAGCAGCTGCCTCCCTCAGATCCTTTTGGTGATTCTGTGCTTGTGCAATGTGAGCATTTCACTTGAGAGGGTCGGGGCTTTGTAGTGAAAGTTTAGGCCATTTCTGCAGGGAAAAATCTCCTGTGTAAACCCTGATGGCTAAAAGGCCCCCTGCTTCTTGCCTGAGATGGGCAGCTACTCCTTCTCCTTTCCTTGCACTCATGCATGTTACATTGCTAGGGAGGGGAAACCATTTTTTACTCTCCTTGATACTCTTTAATCCAGACGACAGTCATGCTCGAACTGATGTTGCCTTTGGGCGGGAATAAGCATACTTAGCATTTTGGGCAGAACTTCTCGCCTGGAGATCTCGAAGCACTTGATCAGCATTTAATCAGCAAGTCTATCCATGGGTACTGAAGTACGGTTACCTTTACAGTTCACTGGAGCTGGCAGAGTCCAGTGATGTGATGTGATGTCCTTCATGTGATGGCTGTGCGCTAGCAGGAGCTGTGTATTTCTCCCTCCTACTCTGCCCTTCTTCCCCAGTGTTTCTCTGTAGCAGAAGCACATCCTTTTCCCATTTCATGTGGGCTATTTCTTTGGAGACTTTTCCTTCTCCTCTCCAGCCTTGGAGAAGGGAATAAGTCTCAGAAGGGATGTCAGTGCAAGTGACTTTGCGTATTTGTGAGACTAATGGAAGACGGGTGTCTTTGACTCTGCTGCTACTTACTTTGAGTTCAAGGAGGGAATAACAGCTTAGTGCTAGCTCTGCAGTGGGAGCAGAGGTCCTCCTGCATCTCAGCTGCATAGCCCTTGCCTAAAACAGCTGTGAGGTTTTGGGAGACAGTCATGTTCCAGCAGTTCCCAGCCCTCTGGATGTCTGCTGGGTCACTGTGTTCTTTTCTCTATGAATATGATCAAGAGCTTAGTTCAGAGTTGACGTGCTTAATGCCTTGTTTCTTATTCTCTTTCAGATCACCAGAAACTGGAACGTGAAGCTCGAATCTGCCGACTTCTAAAGCATCCAAATATTGGTAAACCTCCTTGGGCTCAGAGGGATGGGGGTGAGAGAGGAGTAGTGTGTGTCATCTAGTGCGTGCTGTAAGACAGCAGATATATTCTGAATGTTCACAACAACTCATCAAAGTTGCCTGTTGAAATCATCTCATTTTCTCTCTTTGACAAATTCTGCGTATGACCCTGTCCCATTCTTAGCATCCTGGCCCAGATGTTCAGCAAAGTGTGCTGTGTTCCCATCTACTTGCCCATGCAGAGCTGCCCCTGCTCCTTGGGTGATGCACGGCTCTTGTCTGCTCATCTGACATTCTGTAATGGGAGTGAGCTGTTGTGTTTCTTTTCCCCACACCTGTCTCTTGTATTCAGTGACATGCCCAAAGCTAAAGAAGGGTGGGCTAATATGTCAGCTCTTCTTGTTATAGTGGCCACTTACCCTAAAAAAGAAACCAAATTTCACACTGCTGGAAGTTGCTGTGAGCAAAAAAATTGGACCATTAACAATCCGCTTTTTAGGATTTTTAAATAAATAAAGCCTCCAGGATCCTAGCTAAGGTCTAATTTCAGTTAATTTATTTAAGAAAACATTAAGAAATACCGAACTGCCACCTTCAACCAAACCACTGTTAAATATCCCTGTCTGGGAAACCTGTGATGCATTACATTGTCTTTCTTTTGCATAACCCTATCTGTCAGTGGAGATAATGTTTTAAGGGCATCTGTCTGGTCTCCTAACTTTCAGCTTCGTAATCATTTGCTCCTATCCTCTGAAGACCTGGGAAAGGTGCGTTACAGCATACCGGTGGACTAGCATCTGTAGCTTATCCCATGTGTGTTGAAGAAGCAATTTCCACAAGCTCCGGACCTCACAAAATGCAAAGCACCTTAGTAGCAGCTTTTCAGCAGAAAGAGCTTTGTTGCAGCTGAGTGTAGTTGTGGAGGTATGGCATGAGGAGAGGAGCAGTGGCCACTGTCTACAGTAATTTGCACTGATGAATATATTGGCCGGTACATTTATTGCTTGGCAATATTCAGAATGACTACAACTCATATTAGCTAGTTATTGAGCTTCATTTGCCTCATAAGACCTGTTGCACTTAGTTTAGTAGGTGATGTCACTTTTTATTTTGGCCTTAACTTCACGTTTGTCATGTCTCCTTTTTATCATTTCTTACATCTTTTCTTGCCAGGCTTCTCGTAGAGTAAACCTCATACACAAGAGGAAAACCACTCTTGTAAGAAAACCGTACCGAAAACAGAAGCATATCACATTCCTGGTTCACTTCTGCAGCTTGTTCCTCATCTGTAATGAGTGGCAATGCTTGTGTCCTGTTGTATTGTGGTTTGGAAAAGACAGTTTGGGGGAATGTCAGTGGTTCTTGCATTTTCTGCAGAGCATTTCATGTCTTCCTAGAAAGAATATTTTTTTTCTTTTAAGATAAAGAGACTAGTCATTCTAAACTCAACGGGTGGTCACAAATAGCAATAAAGGAATTAAGTTTTATGCCTACCACACAAAATCAAAGTGTGTTGAATAAGACCTTGGGAAGTCATATTTCAGCAGTCCTGTGAAAACCTTTTATACCTGGCTGGTTCCAGGCACGTTTGTCCTTAAAAACCTTTGATGCTTCCATAGCTCCTAGTGGCAGTCTTTCAAATGTTTAATTTTTCTGTCAGACATACAAAAAAAAAAAAAAAAACTTTGCTGCTATCTTAGCCTGTTGTTTCTAGTTCTATCAGAGTATATGTGGAAAGTAGTTTTTCTTTCTTGTAGCAATCTTTTACATATTTGAAGACTGTTATCATGTCTCTTTTTTAGTCTTCTCTTTCTTTAGACTAAACAAACCCAGTTCTTTCAATCTTTTCTCATACGTCATGTTTTCTAGACCTCCAGTCTTCTCCCCCCCACCCCCTTCCCTGGACTCTCTCCAGTTGCTTCACGTCTTTCTAGAAATGTGATGGCCAAAACTGGACATAAGATTACAACTAAGGCCATGTCAGTGCTGACTACAGGGGGAAGAATTGTTTCACCTGTCCTACCAAAGATGTTCTTGTTTTGTACATCAGCCTGTGAAACCTGCCGTTTAAATGTATTGCTCCAGACTACTTTGTGCAGAACTTCTGGCAAGCAAATAATTTTTCCTCTTGTGTAGATGAGGATTCCTGTCAAAGTGTACATTACATTTGTCTTTATTAAAAGAAATAGGAAGAAATCCACTCTGTGGGTTCCCCCCCCGATTTTTCCAGACCATTTTTGTTTATCTTCTGATAGTATAATAGGGTTGCAACTCCCCCCACAGTAATGTGATCTTTAATACCAATGTCATATATGGATGGTATCATGTAGATAATTAATATCACTGTTGAATACTGTTAGACTCTGGACAAACTCTTGAAGATGCATTGATCATTGTTCCAGTTTGACAGTGATCAATTTTGAGTATGTTTTTCCAATGACTTATATTCACCATTGTAAGCTAGTTCTAAATACACATTTTTTTCTAAATTGCTTATGGAAATAGCACGTAAGATGCTGTCAGAAGCCTTGCTGAAGTCCAGATGCTACATGCATTGCTGCTTCCATAGTCCTTGGACTTGTTACGTTGTCATAGAAGGGAAACATGTTCTGACATAGCAGTAGGTTCTTTCCTTGAAATGTGTATTAACAGTTAGTAATCACCTAGTTAATGCCATTCTATGTTGTAAACTCTTCTGGATGACTATTTGGTATGTTGCCTCAGTATAAGCTATGCTAGTAGCACTGCACCGATCCTGAAGAATTCTGCAGATTTTGCGCTTGCTTTAATTTACCCATTAAGTTTTGTGATTACTGTTTTTGTTGCGAACTGCATTGCAGCACGTCCTGCTCTTCTACAGTGACCTGAGCCTCCGGTGAGTCTGGGGCAGAGGATTGAAAGTTAGGACTCTGGGAGGTGTGCTGCTTTTCTCTCCTGCTTGTACACAGGATAGGAAGCAAACCTATTGTTGAATTTGTTGTTCTTATTAATTTGCTGCGAGACAGTTGATTCTGCTATGTTGAGTCTGGACTGCAACACACTAACCATAGCACTACTACTCTGGTAAAATAAAGGTTACTTTAGGTACAAAATAATGGTGGTATTTCCAATTGCTGTTGCTCTTTGTGAAATGACCACTTTCTGAGTTATCCTAACATGCCTTCATCAAATCTCGGCCCTAATTATAGGCTATTGCTCTGTAATTGGGTATTTTGCTTGCCTTTGGATGCACATTATGGCCAAGGTAATCACAGTGGAGTAATCCTTCTAAGAGCTTAGGGTTGCAGTAAGGTTTTTCATCTGGACAGAAGAAAGTTTACTTGAGGTAATTTTCTGATTTCCAACTCATGGTATGTACCATGTTTTCACTGTGAACCATCCATTTGAATGTGCCATTATAGCTGGTCACCTCAGACTTTAGTTCTGTAGAGAAAGGACTTCTTTCTCTAACTTTGAACTTCTATTTTTTTTTTCTCCTGACAGCTTTCTAGAGTATTTTGCATTCTGGTCCAGAGAAACCATTTGCCAGCCATGCTCGGCAAATACAGCAGAATTGGACAGCAATCAAGCAGTAATCTGTTCACTCCGCTCTGTTTTAAAGGCAAAAAAGATGCACCCATTTCTGAGGCTATGGCAATGTTAAAGAGAGGCAGAAGGCAACATTATTAAAACCCCAATATCTGTAAGCAGATAAAAGGCCTGTGGAAGCTGGCAAGAGTCACAGCTCTATGGGGAATTCCACTTCTTGAACAAATTACTGTTCCAGTGATTCACTTATGTATAAATCTTGTGGGCATTTGACATGGATGTATTTGGGAACACATAAAAGAGAATGATATGGCTCATTTCTTCCTTGGTCCCTGCTTTGCAGGAAAGAAGCAAGTTTCTATAAGCACACTTATGGCCCTGACCCTTCATTTGCAGACACTTTCCTGATTGTGCAACTGGAGCTTGTGAAATGGCTAAGATAAAATAAACTTCACCATTGCCTTCTGTTTGTTGCAGAGCTAAACTTACAATGTATTGAATATTGACTTTGCTTACTGGAACAGCTCTTTTGGTCTTCTGCTTAGTTGTAATCTTAATTTCAGTCAGTCTGTGTATTTGATTTTTAGGTCCTGTAATTCATTCACTACGTAGGGGTTCTCTGGTGGAAAATGTGGGGTTTTTTTCTCATTCTTCCTGCTACCTGTCAAATACTAGAGCAGTGACAGAGCTGGGAACCCCAGTATGTTCCTGCAGACTTGTTCAGTGGAGATGTGAAGTTCAGCACAGTGCTGAGCATGACCTTTCCTGTCCTAGGAGTCCCAAAGCAACAATGATGCAAAATTTGATAAAAAGTCTCATTCATAGTTTTGAAAACTCTTCTCTAGCATTCCTATGTTCTCCTACAAAAGCAGGATTGTGGCTTGTTCAGTGCACAATGAAGTCTGCTCTGTGCATAGATTTTTGTCCACCATGTGGTTAGGTGTTGCCCTTCTCCTTCTTCTGAATTTTCTTTGTTACGCCAGTCTAAATATGTGCCTCCTCTTTGGATCTGTCACCAGATGATTAGTACTCTTTCTTAGATTTTTTTTTAACCCAACTGTACAAATGCAATTCTTTAATATCTTTTGTTCATAGTTCAAACTGAGCTCTTCTGGTTGGTTATTGTGTCCCAGCTCATGGCAGCCTTAGCTGTGAAGAACTGCATGCACTCTGTGCGTTTTATTATTCTAGACCTATTTCAAGAGAGGCTGGTAGTAGCCAAGAGCCAGAGCCAAATTCTGTTTCTGATTTCTGCCTTCATATCCTTTGCTGAACAGCTTCAGAGTTAATTTCTTTGAGGGAATTTATAGCAGTAGTGAAATGCTGCCCTCAGCATCTATCAGAATTACTGCTTTTTTGGGTTTTTTCTACTTCTGACTTTTTCTCCAAAATATACTTGCACCTGAGTTCTTTTTATTTTAACTTCTATCTGTTGGCTTCTCTCAGCCTAAACCACAATTTTGGACATGTCTTTATTTAAAATGGGGAGGAAATGGTATAGAAATCTCCTGTGAATTAGAAGAATTTCTTTTGACCCAGTTCAGTTTTATTTCCTTTGACAAGTGATCTGTCCTCCTAGTACCTCTGTCTCGTGGGAGTGATTTTGATGGATGTGTATAAAAAAAGGCCTCCAGTTCGTGTGCCCTTAAGTGATGGTTACAATCAAGGTGCAAATTATTACGAGCACTAAGAAGGATGCTGTGCTTCTGTGTGCAGCCCAGCTGGAGAATCCCGCAACACTCATAACTAACCTCAATGGGAAACGGGGTGCATTGATCACATCTGCTGACCTAATACTGGATTTGTTGTCTCAGTGGTACCAGCCACAACTTAAGGTTCACTCATTCCTCATTTTGAGATACTACTTTTGATAAGGAGGCCCTCACTTTTTCCTCCCTGCTGCTACTTGGAATGTTTTCTTACCACCTTTTCCTTAACAAGAGATTTGAATTGCTTCCTTAGTGACAAGAAAAAAACGTAGGCTGTGTTTTGCTGTAAACAGCAGATTTCCTTGTTTCCATTTGGCTGCAGACATCCAGACTGACTTTGCAATTGGGTCAGAAAGGATGTTATGTGCAAAGAATAGTTAAAATGCTGGGGATTCTCCAGTGGTTTGGCCATGCTTACTGCCCTGTGGAAACTCAGCGGTTTGCAAGTGGGATGCTCTTGTGCCTGGCCCGCTGTGTAAAGCTGCTGCCCTGTGATTTCTCTTGCTGGGACTGCTCCTTTGCTTGGGTTAAGTTGGTGTGGGGAGGGGATAGTGTGAGGAAGGGAGGGGATGGGGGGAGAAGAGACCTTGTAGCAAGAGTTGTGCTTTACAGCTTTCTCAGTTACTGAGCAGCTTTTCCTTGGAAGTGTCATGGGGCTGGCTGAGAGGACAGCAAGTTGCTGCACTTCCTAACAATGGTGTTCTTGGCCGTATGCCTTTAACTGGCTCTCCTCCCCCCTGCAAAAAACCCCCCACAAAACCAACCAAAAAACCCCCAAACAGAATATCAGCTAGGGTGCATTCCTGATGGAAGGTTTGAGCCTTTGAGCTGCAAGTTACCATTTATTATTTCCAGTCCCTGCAATCCTAGGGATTTAGGTGAGTGCCCATGCACATCTGGCTCGGAGAAGGCTCCCCAAAACCCCAGGCAGTCCAGCTTTTTATTCCTCATTCTGATTCTCCCAGTTACTTCTTTCACCACCTACTGTTTATTTACCTTTTCTTGTTTTTTTTTTTCCTTTTTCTGCCTTCTCTTCCTGTAGCTTTTCCTATAGTTTTAAGGAAAATGTTTCTCTATAATTCCCCTCAGTGTAGGAATGGAGTAGCAATTGCATTTGCTTCCTTGTGAGGGGAAACATTTATTCTGTATGTCTTCGTGGTCTGTACTAGAGAGGTATTTGGATTCCAGTATTCATCTCTTTAGCTGGAGATTTATCTGTATGCAAGCAATCCCTTAAAACAAAAAAAAAATAGTTGGATGATGGCCAGACTCAGTGCACTCAAACTCAAAGGTACTGCAAAAGTCAGAGGAGGAGGATTCCCTACTTCCCCCTCCCCCCTCTAGTTAGAATAGCATTGAGGAAATGGAAGGAGCCTCCTTTGGGGTTGCCCCTGCCTGAGCATTGAACAGAACAGAGGGATGGCTGCACTCTCGTGAAATTGTGCAAGTGACAACCTGCCTTTTGAACAGAGCTTGCCTCTGTGGCAATGTTTCATGACCGTCCTGGGCAATGCAAGAAAGGAGTTGTGAAAATCAGGTTAATACAGCAAGGTTGGGGGGATGTCAGGCACAACACCTGCCTGCACGGGCAGGAGCACTGCTTCACAACACTGAAGGCTGATTCATCCCTGGCACAAATGTGTGTAGCAAAGTTGCGGAGAGTCCTAAATTTGTCATAGCCTCCATCTTTATTTTATTAATTCTAATAAAGTGGATGTTGTCTGTGTATTTTCTTTGAGATACCAATAAAGTTGGCTTATTATTATTTTGGGGTTTTTTAGAAAAAGCTTTCGTATAATACTAGTGGTTATCAAAAGTACTTTGCTTATCTGGTATGTGAATAATCGGAAATTATTCATAACAATTCGGGATGGTCATGATTGCACTGTTATCGGGAGAGTAGGAAGTATTCCTGCTAATGCCCTCTTTTGGCTCATGTAATGTTTAAGTAGGGCATACTACATGTTACGTATCATGTGCTGAACTTCAGCCTTTCAATACAGACATTGCAAAATCAAAGGAAAAATAACATTTATTTGGCACTGAAATGCTTTTGAAAAATTCTTTGTCTTTTCTTTTTTTTCTTACTTTTGCTTTTTACCTCTGCAGAAGGACCAGTTTCTTAACAGGAAAGATATAGTTCTCCCTAGGACAACTTTCTAGGCTGTGAATCTCTGTGCATAAAGGAATTTCCCCTTGGCATAGTGTATGGCAGAAAGGGCACTGCTTTAACCTCAGTTTTTAGGATCAGAATGTTAAAAAGGTTACAGTGAGAACAATGGGGGGGGGGGGGGGGGGAAATACCCCACCTATATGAGCATGTGTGCCTTTTCATGCTCCCTTAGGACTGTTCCTTGTCTTTCTTTGCAGAGCCTGCAGCAGCTTGGTTCTCCCTGAACTGGAGCAGAGTGTTAACAAGCCCTTTTTCTCTTCCGTTTTCTAAAGCTTTAAAACTGCAATTGGTGTGAAATGCTGTGGGCTTGGGGAGTTTACAGCAAGCTGCTATATATCCAGCATACTGTAACCTCTCTGTGTCAGATTTGGAAGGAGGAGGAGGCAAAGTGTCCATGTTCCTAAGGGACTGGTTAACAGCAGCATGCTATGTCCTGTTAGCTAACTGTCCTACTGCTGTTAGTTACTGCTGTAACAAAGCTGGTCATTAGCTGCTGGAACAGATGATTTCTAGAGGATTATTTGCATTACACAATTTAATGCTTTTTAATAGCAAATTTTTAATTAAAAGGAGAGTCCTTTTGGAAGCAGCCTGAGCAGCTGCAGCTGAATTCTGTGTGTTTAATGTAATTAGAGAAACAGCTGGGGTGGGAGCTGAGCACCCAGCTCACAGGCAGTCACAGGTTGGTGGTGGCTCCTCATGGGACAGGCATCCTGAATGATGCAAACCGTGCAGGAAACATCCTGGTGCACAGCCAGGCTTGGAGGAGGTGGGACAATTCCCATCTTGGCTGCCCGGGCTGGTGAGCAGCTGGGGAAGCGGCGAGTGGGTGGTAGCCATCTGCGTTGGTTCACTTGTCATTTGTGCTGCCATGGACGATAGTGCTCAGTTTGCAGTCTGTCGGGCCATATGTATTTGTATCTATAGTTTCAACATCTTCTGGCACATTGGAGAATATCTCTGGAAGAGGGCATTAGGCAGGTTTTAGCCTCCAGTTTTATTCTGCTGCTTCTGGCATGCACTGTCTCTTAAAATATGCCCCTTGTGTTATCTCTGATCGCCTCCCTTTCTCCATGATCTAGGCAAATGTTGGTGTCTGGTTGAAAATTGCTAAGAAGTGAAGCCGTGGCTGTTTCTAATGAGTAGCTGACCTTTAAATAGCATTGTTCAGTCCAGAAGATCACAGAACACTTTTGAGTTTGCACTACTAAGGCTGTGTGAAAGATTTCCTGAGTTGCAGTTACCATGACCCAAGGGACAGACAGAAATCTCTGTTGCTTTGTATTGACTCTGCTGCAGGTACTGCAACACATGCAACTTAATTTGAGAGCCCCAAATATTATATAATCATAGCACATGATGTGTGTTGGTGCAGAGGTAGTTGGCTAATAGTGTCCTTTATGTTCTCATAATATTCAAATGCTTTACACTTACAAACAGCAGTGAACCTAGATTTAGCTGAACCTACCCTGTATGTTGAACACTGTCCCTAAGGAAGGAGCAAGCATCAGCTTATGTTACCTTTTTTTGAACAGAGATGAGTAATTGCAAAGTGAAGGTACTGGGAATTGCCCCATGAAGTTCTTGTGTATTTGCTTTTTGCTGTAACTTCAATAACTACTTTGCTTGCAGAGATTTACTTACAGCAGGTTGACAGAAACCACCCTGTGCTACAAGAGCCTGCCTGCCCTAAGCATGGGCTGAGCCCCTGGGTGGCACGGCTCCACTGTTTGCTGTGGACATGGGAAACAGGGGAACGTTCATCCTGGAGCTTATGTGGCAGGCATAAGTGCTCCTTGCCTGTTATGCTTGACATAAGAGTAAAAAGATCATAACATTCAGCATACTGGGCAGAGTGAAGGGAAGATGTGGGTCAAATCTAGGCTAGACATGATTTGTTTGTGAACCCAATATCAATTGGCCGTTTACACGTGACCTTTTAAAAATGAGATGCCTGTTGCTTTTCAATGTCTTTTTACGTTCCTGTAGTTCAGGTGAACTTTTATAAAAATTGAAAGCTGTCGTCTGATTTCTTCATGATTCACTTCAACTTTTGCATTCACAGTGTCTTGTTTGTGTGACTCAGCAGCAATTTGCATTGGTTATTAGGCTGGTACAGTTTGTTATGAGGGAGATTTTCTTATGCTCGGTTGTTTCATATCATGCTCAGGCATCAGAGAGCTGAGGCTACCTGTACAGGGTCACTTCATTCAGGCAGTGAATACAAAACACGTGGCACGATTGTTACTGTATTGCTGTTTCCCGCTAAAATGTTTAATTTTCTGTGGTTAATATCATAGCTTATTAATATTATTTCTTTCTAAAATAAAAACTGTACATGCATGAGGATTTCAAGAGACTTTCAAGTATCAGCTTTAAGTTTTGTTCTTGAGGCAAGATTTCCAGCAAGACTCTGAAGACATCAGGCAGAGAAGAGTAATATTCACAGCAGATGTTCTTAGAAAGTGCTTGAACTCCTGGTCCCAGCTGTTGTTAGATTCAGTAACCACAGCACATCCCCTTGAGCCATTCACTGTGGCGCCACGCTCTTTGCTAATGCTCTGGATTGCATTAGGGCCTTGGACCTGACACCCCCCCAAGACAGAAAATAATTTGCATAACTTGCATCAGGCAGTGTTGAAGATCTGAGCTTTCGGGGAAAGGGAGTGGTTTGGTCTTACTGTTTTCCTGTTAGTTATTTTTCCAAAAGGCTAGCTTTGTGGGAGATGCTTCCTGTACAGGTAAGACCAATTTACATAGGATGAGGCTGGAGAGGAGACTGAGGGAAGAAAAGGATGCTTAAACCGGTTAGCTAGGTTGTGCCTTGCGTGTAGTGTGTTGTAGCTCTTTAACCATGCAGAGTTACAGGTGTGCATTTAAAACTGGGGGAACAGTTTTAGGTAGCAGTCTCTCATTATCCTTGGTGGAGTACCAGATTCAGGACTGTATATGAAGAAAGTTAGTCTTTTTGTGTGTCTTGCTGAAAACATTGTTTCATCATGATGCTGTACTGAAACCACTGCTTCTTGGAGATATCATCCAAGTGGTGATGCACACTTTCTGCTGACCGACCACCTGGTATTGTTGCAGAAGATGTTTCTGTCTAACAGTCTGTGACTAATTCTGCTCCTTTGGATAACATTTGTTCTGGCATTGCTTACTATTGCTGTGATTTTTTAATTTATTATTTCTGAAGTTATCTGTGAGACCTGACAGTCTTACAAAATTAAATGTGCTTGTGAACTCTACGAGCCCTCTGTTCTTTGTGTGGATGGGGCTTTTTTCAGTGCTCTGACTAAAACCTTGTGTAAAGTCTTTCACCGTATCCTGTAACTGATTTAGTGCCTTGTTGTCTGACTTGCTTCTGTTTTCTTTCTTACTCCCCTCTCCTCATCTGTTCTTGCTAACCATTGTAGTAAGTGCTTTTTCATCCATCAGAGACCTTTGACATGGGAAGAGTCATTAGGTGACCCTGGCTGTGCATGGTGTTGGCAGGGACTGATTTCCTACATCTGTAAGGGTCCCTGTGTTAGGTGTGTTTGGCTAGGAAGGAAATGTGAATTGCTGTTTCTGGGCAACAGAATCGGTTATTAGAAATAATCTAGCTCATCTTCTGGTGATTAGAGTGAGATCAGTTTCCTTGGCAAGTACTGGACTCTTGTAGTTTGATCTTCTTTTGGAAGACCTTGTGTTGCTGTTGTGCAACTTCCCTGTTGCTGTGACTTGAGACTCTTCGTGATGCACGTTTGTCTAGCCCTGCTGCACTAGACATAGACGTCACTGCTTCTCTGATGAAAGCAAAAAAAGAAAAAAATGTTCTGTAATATTTTTGAATAGAAAGGTTAACTGGGCAAATACTTTTAACTTTAATTTTCAATTGTTCTTATAACGGGTACTCAGTTTTGGGGAACCCTTTAACCTCCAGCATCTACATGTGATTATATTTTTCACCATCTTGTGTCAACAGGTTACACAGGTATGAACAGCCTACGTGGGCTCTGCTCAACTGCTTTGTTGAAGCTGAACTTGTGGTAGTAATGGAGATGTTAGATTGTGTGTCAGGACCAGCAGCCTATCAAACAAATGGGATCTCCTTTTCATGGGAAAATATCTGAAAGAGAGGGCAACCCAGTACTTGGGCTCCTGTTACCCACTCTTAGAACTGGCCATTCAGGAACCTGTATCCTGCCTTCAGGTGGAGGGCACTCACATAGGACATCTTTAAAGCAAAGAGGGCTTTACACTGTCTGGAAAGTGGAGGTGTCAGATGGTATCTGATGTTTGTTTATCTTTATGATGAATGTTACCACAATGTGGATCATATTTGTGAACCGAAGTGGAGGGCAGGCCAAGAAACTTTTTTAATGCTTTTATCCTTGACATGAGTTAAGGCAGTGGAGTTCTGAATACGTGCTATTTCATGGGCTGGCTGAATGGTTTTTGAAGAGACAGATCATGTTTTTAAGCTGACAGTCCCTGGTAGTTAGTGCTATGTTAGAAAGCAGAGCATTTTAACTTGTGTGTCAGCAAAATGAATCATGGTGTCACAGCTGCCAATGGCAGTATCATTGCTGGTCAGGAAGGCTCTTGTGGCTCTGCAGGAGGGTAGGTAAGCATGAGGGCAAAGGGGCACTGGGTGCTCTTGCTGTTCTGCTGCTGAGTATTGCTTTTGTTTCTTCACGTCAGCACTGGTATGAAGTAGGTGTGGGCTGGAATTGAAAGTCGCAAGAGTTTTGTTATATTCAGACTTTTCTTAATCCTTTTTGATTCCACTCATTGCTGCTCCCCTCCACACCTTAAGCCTAATGTTTGGAGCTGTTGCTAATTATTCCAGTGCAGGGTGCTGCTGTCATCTTTACTACAGATTTTCTTGGTTTTGCTGTTCTACCATTACTCCCTGAGCGTTGTTACCTCAGCAGATTAAATCCCTGGCAGATTTTGTTCCAGCATTGCTCTGGGCCATTGGAGGAAGCAACTCCCTTGTTAAGTTAATGACCTATGTCCTGCTTCCAAGGCCTTCTTTTGCTGTGCAGCCCTAGGGTGATGTACAGCATCAGTATTTATGAACTGTCTCTGTCCTCCTGTCATGGTTCCTCACCTAAGGACGCAAATAGTGTTTTACTGTCCTTGAGGGCACTTTCTGCTGTCTCTGCCAGTCTCTGCCAGCTGAATTGCTACTTCCTTCCCTTTTCATAATGTATCTGACAAAATTGCTTTCCTCAGGACAAAGAAATGGCACTAATCAGCTCATTTATGTTTTATTTTCTGATGTAATTTGCTGCCCACATCTTTGCATCAAAGTTTATCATTCACTGTTTCGCACATCTACCTGCAGACGTTTTTGCTGTTCTCAGTCTGCTGGTGGCTGTGCTCCTCCTCTGTCAGGATTTCATTCATGCTACTCTCCTCTCTGCTTGGTGTTTCTTGCAGTGCTTCAATGACCTTTCATATGCCAGAGAGAGGAGAATGCTTTCTTGTGCACACCGAGCGTCACCAGACATGACCTTATTAGCACATTCAGCTTTCCTTGAAGTTTCTCCATCTGTTCCCTCTTCGTAAGGTCTCCTCGCAGACTTTGCCTGTGTCCTGGGCCTCAGCTCTTGTTCATGTGCCTGTCCCCTGCCTTCACCTCAGATAGTCTTGTGCACTGGAGTGAAAACTGCCTTGCACTGGGAATCCAAATGTCTGTTTCCAGTCTTGAATGGAAATCTTTTTTCCTAGGAAATACCCTTCTTCTTGTTTGTCTTTTTGTAATGCCACCTCTACTGGCTTCTGCTGAGTGCTCAGGAGGCAAGTTTTCTGGTAGGCTTAAAGTTGTAATGCAATGAAATTATTACAAAGCCAACTAAAACTGCTTACTTGGAAGAATTTTCTTTTTTTGCAGCGAATAATTTGAGGAACATAGTTCTTAAAGGTGATCTGTCTGTTTTTATGCTATAGGAACAGCATGTTGCACCTGAAACACCTGTTGTACTAGTAGTCTAACTGTACTTGCTTGCTTGCAGCATTATGCTGGGAGGAGTGCTCCTCCCAAAACCCTGCGGTTAGATGCAGTAGAAATGCTAAGGAAAGGAAATTAGTCAAGACACCAGCCCAGAGAACTTGT
This sequence comes from Leptosomus discolor, assembly GCF_034619465.1. Taxonomy (NCBI): domain Eukaryota; kingdom Metazoa; phylum Chordata; class Aves; order Leptosomiformes; family Leptosomidae; genus Leptosomus; species Leptosomus discolor. The sequence goes on along the minus strand of NC_141396.1, from coordinate 24,157,044 downwards.
AGATAAAGGCAGGAAAAATATAGGAAAGTACAGGCAGAAAGAGTAAGGAAAAGAATTAAATCCTTTTAAGAAAGGTACTGGCAGTGGTCTATGCACATCTGTGCTACTCTCAGTTTTGAGTTTGTGTGTGTTTTTGTGCGTGTGGAAGGGTGCCTTAGCAAAGGAGAGTTGCAAGGAGGATTAGAGGAGAGCATTGAGAATATTTGCAAAAGCTGTTCCATATGAGGTAGGAGCATGTGCCAAGTGCTAGTTTGAAACATACCCAAGACGGTGATGGTAGCTGACGTCATGCACAAATAAGAGGTGCAAGCTGACTTCTTGATACTGGCAGAGAGAAAATCATGATGTTGGGAAAAGTCAAGATCACCTGTATTTTATGTAGAAGGGAATGGAAGACAAGGAAGAGAGGCAAAGGTACCATTAAAGTGACAGAGCAGAATAACGAGATTTTTCTTGTAGGGATGAGAACAGTAATGTTACTTTGGTCAGTACTCGATTACAAGGTGTTATAGTGACTGAGACCCAGTCTAGTCTCAGTTAGTTGCTTTAGTTGAGTGAAGCAATAGGGAGAGACTGTAGACGGTCACGTGAAGAAGACAACTCGTCCTAGTCAGGGTGTGAAGGAATTGAGTCAAATAGGATTGCTAGCTTGTGAGTCTGATTGGCAGGGAAAATGGTGACGTTTTTCAGCAGGAGAGAAAAGGAAAAAGTAGGGAGTAGGTAGCAATATAAATGAAGGGCTCTCCTCTTGGGTTAGAGTTAGTGCCTAGGTATCCAAGAAACATCAAAGAAGTTGAGATTTTGATTCAGACAGGAGGAAATGGCACTGTGCTGGGTGCATAGATACAATAGTTACTGCCCACGTGTAACATGGGTAAGGAGGACAGAGCCCTAGAGACCCAAGAATACCAGGGGATAGTGGCCCATCATGGGGGCAACCCCAGTCCTGCAGGTTAAAGGGGACAAGGCAATGAAGAAGGTAAAGGTTAATTTAGGCAATAGGAGCAGAACTACAGGGGGATAAGTAAGAAAGCTAAAGGAGGATGAAGTTTTGAGAAGAGGAGTGTGATCAGATACGACTGTGGTAACAAACAGGTCAGAAAAAATGAGACAAGAAACTGACTGAATTTTGGGTAAGGATTTGGGTTGTAAGTCAGAACGAAGTGAGGAAATGTAAGTAAAAAGAGGGAACTTCATGGAGCTTTACAGTTGAAAGGCAGAAGGGAGATCAGTGTCACTGACATGCAAGTGGGGTTGAAAGTAAATTTTTGGGTTGGAGGCTTGTTTAGAGATTCTGAAAAGGGTTTGTTTTGGGAACTGAGAATGGGTGGGGCGAGATGGCAGAATGTGAGCATGGAGGAAAGAGTAGGCAGATGTGAAAGGAGGGTACTGAAGTGGTAGAGAAGGAGAAAGAACAGGAGGTCAAAGATAGTTAGAGTTTGTTTTGACACTGGGGAGGGGTGGATGTATGTGAAGGACACCCGTCTGTTCCTTTGAGATAACGGAAGGAAATAGGTCACTAAGTGAGCATACAAAGTGAAGGGCATGGGGAATTAATAGACTGACTGGGTTGAGGGAGAACTTGGCTGTGTGTATGGGTTTGATTTGTGAAGTGTCATATTTGCTACATGCTCTGTAAATCTCCGTTTCTTGATTATGTTTTTGCAGTGCGGCTCCATGACAGTATTTCAGAAGAAGGTTTCCATTACCTCGTCTTTGATCTGTAAGTGTCTGTCTGTGGCTTTGATGCTTCACTAGTGATACAGGCATGTGAATGGTTGACTAAGAGTGAAATAAAAAGCACCTGCGTTAATATAGTTCTCCCTTTCTCTTTTGAGACCTGTAGATACCTCTTGCCTATATCACAAAAATCCATTGACTGTGTGGTAGAGGATGGACCGGGAAGGCTCCTGGCAGCAGGTGTAAGCATGGGATGGCAAAGGATGGCTATCCTGTATAGAGAGGCTGTTTGACTTTTGTCTCTGAGGCAGTCTGAAGGGGGTCACAGGAGGGGTGTTTTGCCCAAGCTTAGCTCTGTAGAGGTGCGTGGGCAATTCGTGCTCAGTGTGTCAACAGTGGCCTATATGCTGCCAGTGAAATGGCAGTCCAAGGGGTCAGTCATATGGATGTACCAGTGCTGGTGCTGTGGTGGTGGAGCTCTGCCCTTGCTCCACTGTGCCGCAGGTTGGTGGTGGAGGTCTGCCCTGGCTCCCCTGTGCTGCGGGTCCCCACATAGGCTGCAGGAAAAGACCCAGATGGATAGCCAAGAATGTCATGTGCAGCCTTGAGCTAGACATGCATGGGCACTGTAACCTCCCTTGTCCTTTTGCACTCCAGGGTTACTGGTGGGGAGCTCTTTGAGGATATCGTTGCCAGAGAATACTACAGTGAAGCAGATGCCAGGTAAGACTGTTTCCAGACCCTTCTGTGTATGTGCCACGTGTGTTGGCAAGTAGAATGATTTTCCTGACTGCTGTTCTGTGCACGGCTTTGTTCTGACACTCTTGCTCCCTGTCTAGAAAAAACAATTCCTCTTTCTGCTATTAGCATAAATGGTTGTCACTGGTCAGCCTGACTCACCGCAGCTCTGGCCCTTGCTGCTTGCAGATGCTGCTGGTTTTGCCACTTGCAGATGCTGTGCTCTTTGCTGGGAGATCCATTGCTAGCAGCTTTGTCTGCCTGACCTTTCTGGTGGGTGATGACAGTGTCTCCTTAGTAAGCAAACATAGGGGAGAGCTGTCCTGTGGCTGTGACAGCACTGTCTACTTGGCCTCTGCCTTCTCCTGGTGGGGGTTCTGGTGATATGCCGTTGCTGTAGGGCAGACCCATTAAATTTGCCTGTGTCTAGGTAATGGTTTACAGGGCAAGGGGGAGAGGGGGTAAAAGGCTTTGTTTCTGTGGAAACCCTCACTAACTGTGAGCTGGTTGGTGCAGTGAGAAAAGGCACAATATATGAGAGCCACCTTTATATTTTAATATTAAAAAGATTTAGAGTTATGCCCTTCTTTTTCTGAGTGTGTCCCCTCTCTCCCATGCATGAGCTTCCTGTGCTTGTCCCTTTGCTGTTTATGCAAGGTGGATATTTTGTGCAGCAGTAGCTGAGGGTGTTCTCTGACCTGTCCATCTGCTGGACATGCAGCATTTGGAATCAAAGCTGGGATTAGGCAGCTCATGTTCTGCTTTAGCAGGGCCTGGGGGTGGCCCAATGGTGACATTTCACCCCTGCTTACTCTGCACCCATGTTCTTATCCCATCCTAACCCTTGCTGGAGCAGGAATTAGAGGAGCTGTGAGAGGAGAGGTGTGGGAAGGGAGTAGTGGGTGCTGCTGCAGAGTGAGGTTGTAGGCAGTACGGTGAGGAAGATCATACTGAGTGCAAGGAAGGAAAGAATACAACCTGGTGTGTTGTGTGTAGGTACTGTTGAGGAGCCTGTGGGCAGTTGTTTGCTTTCCCTGTGATACACTTACAGCCTTCCTCTTCTGACCGTTACATGATTCTTTCAAATGAAGCATTGTGCTATTCCATGAGCCATCTGCTGATGGGGAAGGCCAGTGGGCTTATCATCTCTGACAGAGTTCCTGAGGTCTGAGAGCCCTGTAGATGTTTTCAGTGGGCTGTACAGATGTTGTAGGCATAGCATCTCAGACAGATACACAGTCACTCAAGCTGTTCTGCCTTGAAGTTGGGAAGTTTTGAGGTTATCAGTCATCATCCTTCTCCCTGTCCCTCTTGCCAGTGCCTGTTCCCTGCAATGGTCAAAAGCTGACAGTGACCAACACTGCTCAGGAAAATCATGTCAGGGTTAGGGGAAAAGGACAACTGTCTGTTGCTCTGTGAGCCTTCCTCAGGGTGCTCAGCCCTCTGACTGTCAGCCGGCCAGGTCTCACAGTGCCCACAAGATAACAGAGTGAAACTCCTCCCTTTCTCTCCCGATGCCGAGCTGAATTCCAGAGCAGGCTGGGAGAGCGAGGGAGCGAGGTCTGTGCCAATCCGCCGCGCTTGGCTCGCCTGGGACACCTCACACTTTTGCCATTTTTGGCCAGAAAATCTCTCTCGCTCAGACTCAGCTCTGTTCTAATTATACATTTTTGTTTTGGGAGCGGGGAGATATTCATGGACTCCAACCCCAAGGATTGTACCGCCAGCTCCGGAGTGGTGGGGGTAGCAAATACACAGTGCTGCACCCCTTCTCCTCTTCCTCCCCTCACCCTCTTCCCATCTTTTCCCATAGCCAATTTCCCTTCCCTCAAATATTTCACTCATTTCAAATGGGTTCCCCTGAGATTTGTGGAATTCAGTGAGGGGAGTGACTGATCCTGCAGTGAGGACACAGACCCATCTGAGTTGCCCACATCTGGGTGCTTTACTGCCCAGCTATAGTTGTCAAAATCCCTACTCCATTCCACATTCACCTTTAGGCGCTGAGTAAATGTTTAGTGGAAGAGATGTTTTCAACAAGACATTTCACCCATGGGTGTGTTGCTCTGTCCTTATGTGACAGGTGTAAGTAACATCTTGCTTTTGCCCTTGTGGTTACAGCATTGGGAGTGGAAGAGATGTGGTTTTCTGTGAGCTGGGGGAGTGCAACACACTGCACTTAACAGGGAGTGAGTCTGCTTTTCAGATCACTAACCCCTTAAGTGGGATCTGTACTTAAAAGGCACCCAGCAAGCGAGTGTGTGCACACATTGTGTATGTAAAGTGCTTGAAATGCTGCTCTGAAAGCTTTGCAAGCTGGCAGGCACCCAGGAATCGTCATCCTGAATTTGCTGAGAGAGGCTGCTGCTCTTTAAAAGTTTATTCTTTGCTTGGGACTAGCCCAGCTGGATGTTTCCTGGAGCAATTTGGTCTTACTTGCCCAATCTTGGCTGCTGTTTGCAGATACTCAGGTGTCTCAGTTCTCCTGTGTGGGGTGGGCACTGTTGGCTGAAGGAACAAGTGAGATGCTTAGTGTGATGGGCAGGAAAGGAGGGAGATGATGGGAGGTAGGAGAGAGGCTTTGTGGTCCTGCTATGGATAGGATGTTTAGCATCCTGTTGCTGAGGGGTCTGAGGGTGTCCAGCTGTGATAGTACACAACTGTGATAGTACTGGAGCTGTGGCATCCAGTGGGCATGATGAAGGGATTCAGCTTGGGGTCTTGAACTCTCCCTGGTACAAATGTCGAAGTTAGGAAATAGTTCTGGAATGAGGTGAGGTGCCAAGTGTATGTGTGCATGTGCATAACTCTCTGTGTCTCTCCCTTTATCTTCCAGCCACTGTATTCATCAGATACTGGAGAGTGTGAATCACATTCACCAGCATGATATCGTCCACAGGGACTTGAAGGTAATATTTCCTCTGTGCCACAGAGGCTGAAGAGAGCAGCCAGGTGATCATTGGAAGAGGCAAGACAGGAATACTGTGTTGCCAGCTGTCAGGGTTTTTTTCACTTGAACAGGGCTCAGGGGTTCCTGAAGCACAAATTTGCTCCTTCAGAGTTTTCTAAAGGGTATACTGAACTCCTGAGGAGGTTTTCAGTCTTCATGAACCTTACCAGCTCTCAGCCTCTCTGAGGCAGCTCCAGGATGGAGTAATTGTGAACCTTGCAGTGCAGTAGACTTTCAAGAGAAACTTGGGTAGGATTCATTCTAATGAAGGACACTTTCTAGTCTGCCTTTGAAGAGATCTCTATAGACCTGGGGCAATCTCTGTTCAATCTGCCAGGATGAGTTTGTCTGCACAGAGCGTGTATATTTTTATTCTGCGCTGTTGCCAAACACGTGCCATTGGGCTAGGGTAGAGATGCGCAACAAGAATTTTTCATGTCATTTCTTTCTTCTCTCATCAGTAGAAGTGCTTTTAATCTAAACCCAAAACTGCTGGCCAGTTAAACATTGAGTGAATCAACCATTTGCCACGTTATAACACATTTATAGACCCAGAGCCCCCACAGTGTAGTTACTTAAGCTCCCTTCCCACTCGGTGCCAGCTGTATTGGGACCCGAGCAGGCTCCAGAATGAAGAGGTTTGTGCGGGAAAGTCTGCCTGCCCTGCAGGCCTCTGTCTAAAATGGGAATGGTGGTGGCCACCAGTGGTCTGGTTAAATTAATGCAGGATGACACCTGCTACTGGTTTTGGTTTGTTACACAATGCATAAGGGGAAAAGTATAACAACATTTTGCAGGGAGCAAGGTAAAAGTACCTTGCAAGCTTGGTGGCAGTGTTCCCCTGTTCCCCTGGTGTTTTGATCTAGTGGACAGCTGTTAACCCTTAGTGTTTCTGGCAAACTCCCGTGCAATGCTTTTGGCCTTCTGATTCAGAGCGCTGTGAAAAGATGCAAGTGATCTACTGCAGAATGGCTGCTCTGGGTTAGAGCTGGCACCTGCTCTGGTGAAACTGGCTTCCAAAAGGCACTACTGCCCAAAATTAGGGCCTCTGTGAAAATCAGTAGAGTTTTCCAGTACAGGATGATTTAAGTTTTCCTTTGCATCCTATGTTCAGATATAATCTGGTTTGCTTCCCAAGATTTGTTTGTGTGGAAGTGGTGAACTTGTTTGGAACTTAGCTGCTAGATACTCCCCACTATAGTTAGTGTGCTTCTTCTGTTGCTTGCTCTGATTCACTGAAACTATCCAGGCCTGAGGAGCAGCCATTCCTTTTAGGAATAAAAGATCCTGTGCTCTTTATTTAATATTTAACTCTTTGCCAAAAGCTGGGCCTTCGGGATCTATGTGTAATAGCTGAAAAGCTTACTTCAAGTGAAGTTTTGTCTTTTGCGCCTTCCTCTCATAAGCCTGTCTTTTGGCTGACATGCTCTTAAAGAACTTCAAATGTTGAATTGCCCATAGGGACCATAAGAAATTAGGGAATGCATTCCCATCCTTACCAAAAAGTATGTGAAACCTGAGACAGCACATATGTTGGCAAACATACACTTGGATAACAACTATTAGCCTTCAGGTGTTTGTAGCTGTATTTTAGAAGCAAATAGTGCTTAGCTAGCACAAGCCTGGCCTAAATTTCACTGTTTCTTAGTCAAGCCAAGCCCAGGTATGATCTGAAGTTGGGAGGGATTTCAGAAGACTTTGGTCTTCTGCTTTAGGGACTTGTTTACACTGGTGAATTTTCATCGGTGTAGCCTGATTAACACGATTTTTTCCACTTGCCATATATTGAAAAGCCAGTGGCATCCGAATGTATTGAGACCCACTTCCCCTCCCTTCCATGCTACTTATTGCAAGGACTGTGATGGGCAAGGCTGTTCTGCCTTCATTCAAAGGAGAAGCAAGGCACATGCCCAGTACTTTAAGGCAGATGAATGAACAAAGACTCTTATTCCTGTCAGGCAGAACGGGGATAGAGGGTTGCCATGGGATGAAACTGGTGAGCAGGCTGCAAAAAAAGACCTTGATCAAGTTTGTGAAACTGAGTCAAGCTCCTGTTCCTGGATTTCCAGGCTTCCATCTTGCTCAGTTAAAAATTCAAGTTGATATGAATTGCACAAAAGATCAGAAGTGGGTAAGATGAGAAATCGCATTTGTCCTGCTTGTCTACAAGTTGGGTTTCCTGAAGAGCTGTAGTGGCCACCACCTTAAAGGCTTTGGGGTTTTGAAGGGTCCCAAGTAACTAGCTGCTCTGGTACTTCAGAAGAAGCTGCTGACTCTTAGTCCAGTTTTTGGAGTTGTGTTAAACCTTCTGGTGAAGTCTTCTGCTGGAACACAACAGAATTATGATTCAAGTGAGATTTATGTGAGGCGGAAATGTGAGGGGCAAAAGTCTGTCTTCCTTTCCTAGCACATGGAGCAAGTGACATGTCTGCTTGTTGTATAGGTGACAGCAGCAGTAGCAAGACAGCATATTTTACGCTGCTGTGAATATGTAGCATGAAAAAATAGCTTACAAGAATACTGACTGCTGTGCTGCTTATGCCAATTTGAAGCCGAGACTTTCTCTGTAAGGGATGAAAGCTACTGCCTATCCAGATGATGCCTTCCCACGTAACGACACTGTATTTGGCAGCATTTATTAGCATCACATTTACTTTTCCAGTGCCTTGGGGACTGTGTAATGTTCATGGGGAGAAACATCACTGCAGATTGCATCTACTGCATCTTCCCCTCCCCCCCCCCCCAATTACTCTCTGCGGGGATGACAGAAACAAATTTTGGGTTCTCTGCTGCAGGAACTGTACTGCCAGTGCCCTCTGGTGTCAGCATGTAACTTATGGGCTGGGTTGGGAGAGGCTCTGGCTCCCACAGAGGGTTTGTGTTAGACTTGAGGGTTTTCTGCCACTCTAGGTCAGGGCCATTTGTTGCTGTTCCTCTGCCTTCACCTGCTGAACAGCTTTAATACATGCCTGCTAAATTCAGTCAGCAGGTTTAATTTAATGATGTCTTCAATGAGGATGTCAGTCTTTCATTCTTACCCTCTTTTTTCTTTCTTCTCCCCAGCCTGAGAATTTACTACTGGCAAGTAAATGTAAGGGTGCTGCTGTCAAACTGGCTGACTTCGGACTGGCTATAGAAGTCCAGGGAGAGCAGCAGGCCTGGTTTGGTAAGAGTGTTTGAGCTTTCCTGCTTTTGCTCCCCCCTTTCCAGGTGGCTGGTTTAGTTGCATCCTCCCCCAGTACTTTCTCTCAGCTCTTCCAGCATGCTCGTGTGTATTTTGGCACTGCTGCTTCCATTCCAAGCATCTCAGCCTCTGGGTCCTTGGGCATAAGTCTAGATGCAATAGAGGAAAAAATATGATAAATAAAGACAGAAAAAATGGCTATATATTTCTCTATTTTTCTTCTCTAGTAGGTGCTAGTGTCAGAGATGAATGCAGCTGCTAAGTTTAGACCCTGATCTGAACTTTCCTACTGCTCGGGAGTGTAGACATCTGGAATTTTGATTGGTTGTTTTACAGAAATGCATTTGACCTGGCCTTTGCCAGGCACATTTGGATCTGACCTCATCTTTGTTTAGCTAAAACATCATTAGAAATGAGACTCTCTCAGGCTAAACATCAGCTCTGAGATGGCAGTGCTGCAGAGATTCTGGAGAGATGGCTGCTTCTCCTGGTCTGCCCACACCATTTGGCAATCAGATGTGTCCCATCTGTGTCTTGTGTTTTCAAACTCCAAGCCATTATGTGTAACAATGATATAAGTCCTGGCATATCTGGCATATGACTTTATGCCCAGATTGTTGGCGTGGTCCCTCTTTCTTTTCTGTTATTCCTGCGATACATAGACACTCAATCCCATCTGATTTTCTTTTTTTTTTCCCTTCCTGTTTTTCTGTTGGTGTACCTGAGAGGTAGCTCTAGCAAATATGAAATGAGGGGTGGGAAATGGGTTTTGGAATTTCAGTTACCACTAGTGGATTTTGTGATATGGCAAGATCTCTTCTGCTTGGATACTGTAAGTACTTCATGTCATCTGTTTCCTGGCAGGGTTTGCTGGCACTCCAGGCTACCTCTCCCCCGAAGTCTTAAGAAAAGATCCTTATGGAAAACCAGTGGATATATGGGCATGTGGTAAGATTCTGTCAAAACATTTTACACTTGAACAATACTGTTTCATGTAGAAGAGCAATTCCTTATAACCTATTGCTGGGAGGGTGCGCAGTGCTCCTTCGTTTTTAGGTGGAGAGGTGAAGGCACACTTGAGGGTAAGCACCTTGTGTAGATGGAGTTAATATTGGAGCTTGAACTCATTTGATTCTGGCTCCTAATCCTTTCCTCAGGCCATCTATCAGATATTTGAGACTCAAGAGATAGGACCTGTCTATGCTTTGCAGAGTCAGTTGTTTAGATAACTGTAGCAATTTCCTATTACACTATGTAGAAGATGAAATACTGAAGGGACCTGATTTTTTTAAAAGGAAAAAATGAAGTGTAAATGTATCTGGGACCAATAAGTTTAAAGATATGTTGTATCAGTGTTGCCTGACAGGGACTAAATGGTTCTGTGCAGGCCAGGAGTCTTAGCTTTGTCAGTGTCATTTTTGTCCCAAGACCATGCACAGTAAACATCTAAAAATGTAGTCCTTCCTAAAAAGTCCCTTGCTGCCCAGCAACCCCAGGGGATGTGGCTTCATTTTATCCTGAGAGCAGCTGGGACTTGTGGCTCACCAGCCACGACAGCCGGAGGAGGGTAGAAGGACATCATGCGCCTTGTTCTAGCTCATGGCAGCTGGCATTAAGAGCTGAACATGAAGTGCCAGAGTGAGGTTCAGCAGAGGAGAGGTTTGTACTGTCTTTTTCTGCCTCGGAAGGCTAAATAGGATGGCAAATGAAGATATAGTGCAATCGTTGCCTTGGGGACTGTCAAGAGGGAAGGAAGAGGGGCTGAAGGAGTAATTGGCGTATTAGCCTAACCATAGTGTATCTGTGTCTCTCCCTCCCAGGAGTGATTCTGTACATATTACTAGTGGGGTACCCTCCCTTTTGGGATGAAGATCAGCACAAACTCTATCAGCAGATCAAAGCCGGAGCCTATGACGTAAGGGCACTTTCTTGCTGAGTACCTGCATGGGTGTAGAAGCCATCCCAAACATGGCACTATCTTACTTGGTTCCAGCAGCAGGCCCCAAGCTACTGTGCAAAGTGATGCTTGGCGTTTTCATACATCTCATTGTCTTCATTGCCTGGGATACAGTCCTGTTTGGGGCTACTGAAAGGATATGTGGAAAACATCGCAGTGGGCATGAAGATGTTGCTGGTCGTTAGGGAAATGCAGAGCTGGAAATGCAGATGGTGGAAATGGTGTCTTCTAGTGCATTTACCACAAAGTACTGCAGACGTAGCCAATGCTAACTCTTTCAGGGGAGCAGAGTGAAGGTAGAATGAAGGAGCCTGTCTTTATCAAGGCCTAATTAAAAGTATAGGCGAGTATTCTGTAGAATAATAGCTTAAATTATGGCCTCTGGTCTCCTCCATGCCATAGTGGAATTTCTTCCAGCCATGGAAAGCGCGGAGCCCAGTGAGAAGAGTAGATGGCAGGGGCCTTTGGAGGGGTGGCTTTGTGATGGGGATTAGTGTGGTGGGTTGGAGGCTCTGATAAAAAGACAAGCAGTTCATGGAACTTAGAGCATGGCAAAACTGAGGTGTAAAAAGAGCCTGAAGGAGAGGAATAGCGAGGAAGTTAGTACTGGGGAGCAAAGGTGGTGTCAAATGTAAGCAGAGGCTAGGGAGGGAAGAAGGAACTCCTGGAAATCCTAGCTCAAAGCTTGTGGGCATGAATATTGAGAGGAAGTTGGGGAGTTAATTTTGTAGGCTGTCCTGTGGTTTGTATTTTTAAAAAAAAAATAAAGTGAGGGTTCTACTGGACACCAGTTACCTCCCAGCTTCTGTGCCTGAGACCATGGGAGCAGCTATACTAGTGAGAGCAAAGATCTGCTTAACTCCGTGTCCTAGCTCAGCGCCTTCCTGAGTGAAAGGGAAGTGATGTCCTTGTTCTTGATAGCCTTAAATGGACTTGTGTTCTTCTCTTGCCTTCCTGTCCCTCTTGTTTCTGTGTTGCTTGTTCTTATTTGAAGTGGTTTTGCGCTAATTACATGGATGGGGATTTTCAGGGGCACTTCAGGGGTTGAATGTCTAACTCTTTCTGTAAGTCATGAGGCATGAAGTGCCTGATGCTTCCTATCTACCTGTTGTTTTTGAATTCTTGCCTATAATGGACAAGTTCCAGTAAATTCCTCCCCTGTTTTGCCTCATAGAAAACAGATCAAATTTTACTGGCATACCTGCCCATGGTGTCCGTACCCCAGCACCAAGGGGCCTATGTGCACTGGACTGGTCTGTTTTTCTCTCTATAGAGGAAGTGGCAGCTGTGAATTGGACTTTATGCTGTTGGGTAGGGGTTTTGCAAGGCGTTACCGTGAATACTTCAGAGTTTGGGTGCAGGTAAAGTGTCCTGACTTGAAAGCTCAGTATCATAATTTTTGAGTAGTCTCTTGCAATGCTTGCAGAACAAATTGTATAATGCCTCGCTGATGCCTGAGAATTCAGAAATAAGATTATATGCAAATCAAATATGGTGGGTGTATATTTATGACCCAGCTGAGCAAAGCACAAAGTTCAGGAGAAAACAGATGGGATAAACTTTTTCTAAATAATGTACTACTGTAAGGGGATAGCATAGATCAATCTTTTCCCCTCTTAAAGGCAGGGGACTTTATCCCAACAGCACATTTATCTTTGTGTTCTGAAGTTCGCCTGTATTTGCACACTAGATTCATAGGAGTGAAAGGTACTACATTTGATCTCAGCATGCTGTCATCTATTCAACATGCAGACATCTGGAGGATGGCATAAATACATCATCTTTGTCATTACTGGAATTATAGGAGAGAGCAGTTACCCCTCACGGATGATCAGCTGAAATACTTGAGATTCTTTTCTTTGTTTCCATGCTTCTGTACTCCCATCCACCATTACATCTCACTTGCTCCCCAAGTAATGATTTCTGGTATGGTAGATGCTTGCTAACCACTTGCTGGTAGGTTGTTACACCTAAGTGACTGGTACTGTTCCAGGATATTGTGCTTTATGAGGAAAGTATACCTGATGGGATGTTCTCTGTTAGCAGATTTTGCTTTCATGAAGTTTTGCTGTATAAGTGTTTGTGATTTTGCATACGCTTTTTAGCATGCTGGAGAAAGAGCAAGTTGGGGTAAAAAAGATAGTGCTTGTGTTTCTCATGTCAGAACTCAGTTAAAAAGACCTGTGACTTTACTTTTTTGGCTGTTGAGTATGAAAGAAATTCAAAGGTCTGAGTGATTCCTAAAAGGTTTTTAAACTGTTAATCTTCCTGCCTATGTCTGATGAATGGTACAGGTGTGTCCTGCTGTCTGGTACCATTCATTTGCTGGATTCTGTACGATTTTTGTTCAGCGTGTGTTTCCACAAAAATTGCCGGTTTTTTGCAAATGTGTTAGCCCTGGTATCAGAAGGGAAAATCTGGAATTCAGCTCTGTAGGAGGGAGAATCTCTTGTGCTCAGTTCATCGTCTGTTCCTTCTTCGTATTTCAGTTCCCATCACCTGAGTGGGACACTGTGACTCCTGAAGCAAAGAATTTGATCAACCAGATGCTGACGATAAACCCAGCAAAGCGCATCACAGCTGACCAGGCTCTCAAACATCCATGGGTCTGCGTAAGTATTTTCCTTTATTACAGATTGATTTGTGGTTTACCCTGAACTGACATGTCAAGAAGACTTAGCTGCAGAGGAACCCAGAATATTTTAAATATTTCAAATTGTGATTTTTTTGGAGGCTGACTTTCAACAAGTCAACTTGGTCATGCTGTGGTGCTTTTATTGCCACTGTAGTGAAAAAAACCCCATCCTTTATTCTTGTAGAAGTTTTGTGAATATACATAACTTCTGGTTTTCCCCACATCTCCTCTTCCAATCTGTATCATCCTAAAGTGTTAGATGGGACTTTGGCAAATATTTTAGGATTATTTTGTTCTTCATCTCTACTTCAGTTTATTGCATTGCATCTTTGCAGTGTTGGAACATTTCTGCTGAAGCTTAACTGGCTATAAACTTGAAATCAGCAAAAAAAAATCTTTTTCTGTTCTACGTATGTAGTTTTTGCCTTACCAGACCCCACACGGAAGTATTTTTCATGTTTTGCAAAGTTGGCAAGGAAATCCCAGAATGCGTCTGGGAGTGGGCATAGGGGAGGGCAGCAATGGTGCACTTGTATCTCCACAAGATGAAATAGTCCCGCCTAAGTCTAACCAGATGCTCTTGTAATACCATAGCATACTTCTGCTTTCTAGGATGTGTGGTGTGTTCCTTTGCTCATTTGTTCTTGAGAAACTGTGGGGTTTTTTTTCCTTCTACCACAAAACAACAAATGAGCAACTTAAACTTACTTTGGTGAATGTCTGTGTAACAGGAGCATAGTGTCTGCTGTGAAGTGATGCAAGTTCCTTGGAAGTCAAAACTTCACATTAGCTGAGACTTTGCATCTCTTTTTCTTTTTTTTTTTTTTTTCCCTCCTTGCATGCTTGTAATCAGTAGCAGTTCCTGTATATTTAACTTCTGTCACAATGCCTGTAACCAAAGCTGTATGTATGATGATAGCTCGCTCCCTGTGGCAACACAATGTAGAACAGTTCAAGAGAGTCTTTTCTTCTCTGAATTATGGGGAGTTCAATATCACTTCACACCATTTCAGCCTCTCACCTAAACTGCCTCCTGCTGAGTCTGTTGTTTCATTTGCTCTGCAGTCTCTGTGTGTGCAACATACATTCTCTTTCCGGAGACATATTGCTTCTCTGAAGTAAATGTGGTAGGAAATCTTAGAAGCTTATCTGAGACACTGAGTTTCTTACTATCACTGAACTTCCGAAGTATGTGTCCTGACTCTTGTAGGCCCACATTGAACAACTGGACGTCACTGTCGCTCCTAAGGAGGCTGGATGAACAGTGGCTGCCAAAGTTGTTAGAGGGCAGTTTAACTACGTTCTCCCCCCACACTGCTGTGTACTGCAGCAGGTGATTAGCTTTGATGACAGGATCAAAGCAGAGACTTACAGTGAAACTAGCTGAATATGATCATGTTTTAGTTGGTTTTGGTATTGCAGAATTTTTTGTAAGCAGGAGAAAGGTTACGGAGGGTTTGTGCACACTGATCTGCCTAGTAATTCACCCACTGTCCTTGTAAAGGGAATTCAGGCGTCTGGCTTTATGCAAGAGCAACAGCTAGTTTGGCATCAGTCTCTTGTTTCCTCATGTACTCTCAATGACTGGCAACACTTCTGGGAAGTTCTCTTTTTGCAGTTGATGGGATCCCAGTCTACTGTGGGTGACAGGTCTGTGCATCACTGGCTAGAGGTTATGCTCCAGTTTTTGCACTGGTACAATAGAGCCCTATGATCTTTCCTCTTTCATGCTGAAAATCTGTTTCTGCAAAACAGATACAAAGATGCTGAGGCCTCTGCTATTCAGGCACTTAAGATTCAGGGAGTCGCCATGCCCAGGAAAGCTACTGCTCACTAGTATTCACGTATGGTGTGGAATTTCCCCTTAGAGCTGTAACTAATGCAACCTAGATCTTTTCTGTAGCACCTCTAACTCAGTCCCCCATGGGTATGCTTGTTCATTTGAATTTGTTGTCTTCTTGTCTTGATCTATTTGTGTGCCTGAGAGACAGGCAGCATTGATTCTCACCTGTACCTCAGTCAGAGTTTCTTGGGCACAGTCCTGCAATAGCCAAGCTTGACCTAACATGTCTTGCTGTATTGGAAAGTTCTTAAGTTATGAACCAGTTGCAGTGTTTCGCAGCCACACAGTGGTGAGAGACTGGGCCATGTCAACTTGCATGTCACGGTTATGTCCAAGTGGAGCAAACTGCTGATGCTGATTTGGTTACAGTATGTTCTTGATCTTTTGCTGTTCTTCTTTTTCAGCAACGATCCACTGTCGCTTCGATGATGCACAGGCAGGAGACTGTGGAATGCTTGAGAAAGTTCAATGCTAGAAGGAAGCTAAAGGTAAGTATATGTTAGTTTGCCTTAAGTTTGTTTTTAATCCTCTGAATTTGAGGTTAATACCTTCCTAGCAACAATGTTTCTTTTATGATTAGCTCACTAATGTTAGTGAAGTACCTTATGTGGTCCTCCAGTACAGGGTACTAAAGTAGTGTACTGGGGAGCTGGGTAGTTTCTTTCTCCAAAGAGAGAGGCATGTTTCCCATGCCTCTTTCTGCTACATAATCACCTCTTCTACTTTCTGCAACAGAGCTGAAAGAGAGCAACTGGTTCTTAAATCCTGGGGCTATTAGTTCTGATGACTCTCTGCCTGCCAGTGATGGTGTATCAGTTGCCTGTAGTTAGGCAAAGCCTCTAGCCTGTGCATGGAGGAGCATCTGCTGTTTGAGAGTTAGGAAGCAACTGTGTGTCTAAACATAACTCTTAGTGCTATTTTAGATTTCCTAGGCTATCCTGCATGGCCTCTAGCTGCTGCTTTAGAAAGCCAGGACTCCAAGTGGTCCCATGTCAGGTCCAACAGCCACATGTGGGAATCCTGGATACAGTAGGACTTCCCAGGGTAGCATTGGGATACCTCTGTTTTGCCACCTGACACATTGTATTCTCCGTGAGTCAGCCCAGCCACTTTCTGAAGTGAGTGACACTGTCTGTTGTCTCTGCTTTCTTTTCCTCACAGGGTGCAATCCTCACAACAATGCTTGTGTCTCGGAATTTTTCGGGTAAGTTCTCTACTGTTCCCATCCCTTCCTTGGTTTTGTGTTGTGTGAGCGAGCCAGAGGATATTTTAACTATTTTGAGGTTGAGTAGGAGGGGAGGAAACACGCTCATGATTCATCATGGTGAATCAATGGTGATCACTTTGCCTTGGCTGGTGACAGTATGAAATAGGAAGTGATTTGTTTGGGGAGGAACATGTGGTGCTGTAGTCTGGTACGAAAGAGAGACAAAGTCAGCTGCCACAATCTTCTTATATTTTGTTATCAGATTAGTTTTGAGAAATTCTAGCTGGCATTTGTTAGCTTTCCTGTCTGAAACCAAGACTCAAGAACTCTTATAAGGTAGCAGTGATTCCTTTAGACCTGAGGTAGGGACACAGGGTAAGTAATAATATTGATGAGAACAGGGACAGGAGCTATTTGGGTATTGTATTACTTTGACTCATCATAGAAGGGTCTGAAGGATCTAGCTATTAGAGTCTCAGAAGGGGTTTTCATCCTTTTAAGCTTAATAACTGGCTCCCATCCAACTGCATTACGTAGTGCACTTACTGAAAATGCAAATCTCAACATGCAAATCAGTGCTTTTTGGAAGATGATTGTCTTGGCTCAGCACATCTAGGTGATGTAGTCTTGTCTCTGTTTATTTCCATTTGGGTGGAAAGCCTCTATTTGCAAATGCTTTCGGTTTATGGGATTGTTTGCTTTCTTTGCTGCCTTTGCATTTTTTTTCGCTTTTAAAGAAGGCAATCACTGAATGCATGAGTCAGATTTTTATTGCACCTGAGTACAGTTACTTGCAAGTGGAAGTCGGCACTATGGATTATAAGTGATGATGAATGAAATGGAAGTATATTAATTTCATCTGGCCATTTACTAATGGTGGATATCAATACTTATATTCTGGGTGATGTTACAATAAACTATTAATTGGAATTCTAATTTCTCTGTGAAATGATCATCCCGGCATTCAAAGTGCGCATTCATGCATACATTCTTGTGTGAAATCAAGACAGCATTTTTAACCTCCTGTATGGTGATTTTTAAAGGCAAAAATTAAAGGATGTGAAATCAAGCTACAATTAAGGGACAACCCTCAACAACTTCAGAATGGTTTTTCCTTAGTTCTTGATTTCATATGAACCTGTGCCAATATGTCAGGACTACTTGTGGCTCCAGCAATTTGCCTTTACTGCCTTTCCGATAGTTTGGCCTTGAAGGGATAGAATAATTTTCTCCATTGACCTGCCCCAGGATTGTGCTGTTACAGGACTTTAAAATTATACATTGTTTTCTGAGAATGATTCTGAAATAACTGTTTGAGGAGCTATGGCATAACAAAAAGGCTTCTGCAGAACTATATAAAACAATGTTTTCTTGGGCTTTCTGCTGATGTGAACTCGTTTTGAACTATTCACACAGCTAGTTTTTATTTCACTTAATTGATGATTCTGAAATAGTCAAGGTTTTTATTTTTTTTTTAAACAGCGGTTTTACATTCATTTTTAGTCTGCAAATGTTGTCACTTCTAATGAAGCTGCAGAAGTGCTTGGGTAAGAAAATCTCCTGCGGCCCAGATTTTGAGTACATGCAATGCCTGCGAGAAGGGTTCTTCTTAATGGTGTGTGACCTATACATCCACTTATTCCCTGAGCTAGTATCGAGGAGGAAAAGGCTTGCTCTGCTCATTCTTCTCTGTCTCAAGGGATGAAGTTGCTGGATCTGCTTCACTTAGCTGAAGAAAAGGAAATCCTAGGTGGCCCATAGTGAGTGCAGGGTTCTCGGTATCACTGTGTTCTGCTTTGAATATGAGCTGTGATCCCAGGTAATGAGACGCTCTGAAAAACTGTCCAGAAAGAAATGTTGTGAATTTAGATGCAAAGCATTTATATATAGCCTCTGTGGAGAGCAGCAATTCCTAATATTTTGATGTGTTTTGAAAGCGGGGAGATCAGCTACTCTTGTTTTCTTTGCAGGACTGTGTGTAATATGAGCTTGACTATTATTTATTTATTTACTTACTTAGGTTTTTTAATTGCTGCAGTTGAAATACGTAAATCTGCTGTAATTGAAGAATAAGTACATGCTAACTGAAAGTAGAGAGCCCATGTGGGAACTTTGGGTAGAGCTAAGACTTCTATCATGACAGGTCATCTAACTGCACTTGGAAGGTTCTGAAGGATTACTTGCTGCTTTCCCTAAAGACTTCAAGGGGCTTCTGTTTTCTCTAATTGGGTGACACTGTTCTGTGGGCTTCTAAAAGCCCCATTCCCAGCAGACAGGGAACTAGATTTATGAAGAGAGAAGCTTCTTCCTCTCTGAGGATGAGATCTTCTGAAAGCTACTTCACAGATGTTTTGAACCAAGAGGAAAATGAAGGCCCATGTGACTCTGGTATCAATTAATTAGGTGTGATAGTTCTATCTGCAGGAAATAGAAGACTTCTCTAATCC
This sequence comes from Leptosomus discolor, assembly GCF_034619465.1. Taxonomy (NCBI): domain Eukaryota; kingdom Metazoa; phylum Chordata; class Aves; order Leptosomiformes; family Leptosomidae; genus Leptosomus; species Leptosomus discolor. The sequence goes on along the minus strand of NC_141396.1, from coordinate 24,138,403 downwards.
TGTTGTCAGTACTATCTCCTCTGTCACACATTTTGTAATGTGGAGTTTCTTCATTTGACAGTGTGGTTTTAGCTTGTGACAAATCGTGTGCTTAAAGACTCTGTAGCGGTACTCTTTCTCTTTTTTTTTTCCCCTGTCAAAAAAATCTTTTTACAAAGCAAAAAAAAAAAGTTTCTGTTCTTTCTGTTGCTTACTAGATGCCTTTTGCCCCAGGTCAATTCCTAAAGATAAAGGAATGTGATCTGGCTCCTTTCCCTAGTTATGGTATATTCAACAATTTAATAATTGGCTGTTTGTGGTTCTTTGTAAAAGGTTGTGTCTCAGGTCACCTGTAGGCTCTTTCTTGAAAGCAGATACAGTTGCACTCCTTTCAGTGTAAGTCAGGAAACTGAGATCTGGATATAATGAGGAGTTTGTAGCTTCTGACCACGTTCTGGTAGGTATTCACTTGGCTTAGAGAGAGAACATTGCAATCTAAACTTCACTGTGGGATCTTTAGAGTATGGTATACACAGGATGATTTGGGTGCTTGCTTGTGACTTTTGGTGTTCAGATGATCCAAGCAAACACTGATCTATCTGTGCTCACATACAGAATAGACAAGTACAGTCTGGTAAATGAACTGATTAGTTTGATTAGAACTCCTAAATCATCTTGTGAGAAGTAAATGTAAATTTATTACTAGGAGAAAGTTGGCAAGGCTTTCAGAGATAATAGCTGCAGTGTTTAAGGATGCCTGGACTCATTTACGTAGATAAAACTCTGTAAGTAAGCCTGCTATAAACTGAGTGAAAGGTTTTCATCTTAGAAACAGCCATCCTTGCAAAGTGCTGAGAAATGGCTTTTCTCCATAATTAAGTTTGTATGCGAGACTTAAAAGTGGACTACATGAAATTCTTAGCACTGTTTTCCTAACTGGATTGTGACTGTTAATTTGGGGAGGAGTTGTTCAACAAGTCTTCTCACTCTTATGAAATTCACTTCTCTCAAGTGAAGCACAAGTCCTGTGTGCCACCCTGTGCTCAAAGTAGATTCTCAGGTGGACATTGCAGGCAATTGAGCCTTATGCCTGAAACCTCTATCTTTAACTGATGCTGAGCTTTTTTCTTGGGAATTGTCACTGCTTGCTCTAGTCAGTTTTGTGAGGGATCTATTATGGCAGCTTGTGACAGTAGCTGGAATTCATTCCATGTCTGTACAGATCCTTATTAACTCCCAAATGTGCAGGTTTGGGTTTTTAACTAGATAGATGAGGTTGAGAGAGGCTGGAGACAGATCCATGGAGCAGAGTGCTTTCTAACTAAGAAGGGCTGACTATGCCTGTGCATGTTTGGTGTAACTTGTATAGAGATGTTTTTGAGCTGACTAAAGAGCAAGAAGGAAATACGAGTACTGAAGTGGTACTGAATTATTTCAGTGTTCTGTTATACCTGCTTTCCAGTGAAACTGGATTTTTCCTGTTTTGTGTGTGTATATACATATATTTATACTCACATTGCAATTTGAGTTTTTTCCTTTAACCAAAGTAAAGTTAAAATTGTGCAAGCAATGTATTTTAAGTTTCTGCTGTGTTGTGTTAGGTATGTAGATACCCATTCAGGATCAGAAATTTGTATAACTTGACTCATGTGAACACTAACCTCCTGGTGTGAATTCAAAGGATGAAAATACAGCAGGAAAAATTTATCAAGATGTTTGCAGAGGGCTTTGAATAAACGAGTATGAGATCCCTAGGAACAACATTTCCCAAGTAGAAGATGAGGTCACATTTAATGAAGTTGGCTTTACGTGATTTCTCTGTATCTACTAAGTTGCTTAAAAAACAGTCAGGGGTTTCAGAGAACGGTGCTCAACTACTACAGTGTGGACCCGCTGAAGTAGTGTACTTCAGTAAGTAAGCTTCCATTTTGCAGCTTCCCAGCATCACATGGATTTCATTGCTGCATTTAAATGTTTATCACTGTGGTCTGAGAATCTAATTTATCATGAAAAGTGGATTTAAATTGTTGTAAGAATTGCACTTACTTTTATCTTCCTCTCCCCAAAATTCAGGAGAACTCTCTGCATGCCTTTTCTTGTGGTATTTGCCCTTCACCCCTTCATTTCTTGGTTTGTCAGGAAATGGAGTTTTTGCAGTACTGCAAGAGAGATGCTGTCATATTTTTATCAACTCCTCAGTGTAGAACGGACTGGGATATTCAGGCTCGAAAGTCTAGGATGAGTGTTCAGACTGTTTCGACCTTTTAAGGTTCTGGTCGTGTTTGCGTGTGCACATGTGCATACCTGCAAAGAGAGTGTTTTTCAGGATGTGAAATTTCTGTGTGGATGGGAAGGTATTTGAAATAATTTACTGAAATCTCACAAACTATCAGGCTGGGTCCTAGTTTTTGTCTTTTTGTACATGGTCTTGCTGGATAATGTTTTGGTTTTCTGAGGCTGGCAGAGGTGAAAAAAGCAGAAGGAAGTCACCTGGCTCCCACACAATTTCTCCATTATTACTAGTGGGAGAACTGGGAGCTCTCTGGCTTGTGCCAAGAGGACAACACTGGGTTGTGTATTTCAGGCTTTAGCTTTAATGAATGCTCTCTCTTTTAATCTTTCTCTGAAAACTATTGGGGCATGTCTGGGAGATGGGCGTGCATCCTCAAACACTATCGACCCTTGAGATTTTCCCAAAGCACTGGAAGTAATGTGCAGAGTGCTAGGCCTTGGCTGTGCCTGATGAGATGAATTGGATAGGAAAGAAGGTGCTGTGTCTAGAGATCCTATGGGTCCAGATCACATAAAGGCTTGCATTGCCTAGTGGGTTGGGGTTTTTACCTGTCTTTCCACCTAGTTCTACCCTTCTCTCTGCTTGTTTTAAAAAGAGTGTTTGAAAGTGACTGACTGCTTTTCGTGACCTTTTGTTTATCCTGTAGCAGTTCTTTGAACAGAATCATTCTATCCTGCTGAGGAATAGAAGTCCCTATGAAAGGCTTTTCATTGAGGGGGGGAAATATTAAATGTTGCTGCTTGTCTATTGCTCAGGTGCATTTCTGTAACAGTGGTGTCATTTAGGGGGCAGAGGGAGTTAATAGCAAAGCAGGACCAAAAAAAAAAGTCTGCATTGTAAATTCTGCCAGGCAGTTATCCCATGCAAATAGGTTGTCTTTGTATTGGTCTCTCACTTAACACATAGTGTTCCTATGTAATTGCTATTGCCACAAGTTCCCATAGCAAATCACTGCAGAATCTAAGAGAAAGGGGACTGCTGAGACAGAAACCAAAGTGAGGGCAGAGAACACAAGACAACAACTCCCCTCTTTTCTGTGAAATCACGCTGCTGTGTTTAAATGGCCACTGCTGGAGTGACTTGTGCCATTGTGACAGTGTTTCAAGTGTCAGTCTTTATCTTGTCCTTAATAAATAGATGTTCTTGAGGTTACACTGCATTCATGGGCATTGTTTGTAGTGGTAGTCAGAGCTGCCTCTTTGTGGCTACATACTGACTGTCAGTTGGTTTGTGGTGAGCCCTGGAAGTGACACCAAGTTGAGAATTAGTTAATCTAACTGTTTGAACTGAGAATATGAGAATGACAAGCCACAACTCTATGTCATTGGGACTTCTGTGTTGGTATAATACAATTTTTATTTTAATAGTCTCATCAAAGTCCAAAATTCTGTGGTGTAAATGCTTGTGTTTAGAAGCCAGAACTTGGCTTGTCTGTTAAGACTAGCATTATGAGTTGGTCAGGCTTAATCAAAGCAACCTCAGTGTTATCCCTGCATCCTAAAAAATACTCTCTGGAAGCTTAAGCAAGATGAGAAACATAACTAAGATTTCACACCTGGGGACAAGGCAAACCCAGGGCAGGCTGTGCAAAGGGCCATTCTCTCTGGAAGAGGAGGAGTGGGGGTGGCAGGGGGGAAGGCACTACCCATGGCTGTGTTTGGAACGGGTATTGCAGACCCTCTTGGAAATTCCCTCCTCCACTGCCCCGCCCTTGGCTCTGGTACATCCAGAGTGTCTAATGTTTATTGCTGGTGAGATCAGCATTAGGGATTTGTGTTCTGCCGGGAGCGTGGTCCAGAGCTCAGGCTCTTTCCTATGGAGGCCAAAACTGAGAAATGTGGAAAGAGGGAGGGATATATGGGGTGTGTGCAGGGGAGGCCTTTCGTGTTTCTCTTCAGAGATTAACTGGAGGGTGTCTTGTTAAACCAGGAACAGAACTATGCTTTTAAGTTACTGAGTTAGCAGCACATGCCTTTGTACTGCTTCATTATAGAGGAACTGTTAATTCCACTGAGAAGAGGGAATTTAATTCCTTTAACTTGTAGAGGAAGCAGGAAGAATAGTGAAAATAAATACTAGTATCTCATGCCTAGAAAACTGCAAGTGTGGGTACAAGACCATTTCCTGAACAGTAAAGAATCTGCCTTCATGTTTCCTTGGATTTTCCCCCTGCTGTTGTCTCTTTGCTAAGCTGCATGTTGGATGGTGCTGCCTGTCTTCTAACATGATTCTTGTTGCAGGACGTCTTGTTTGTTACTTGCTGCAGAAATTCCACTTGGATCTCCTTTAATTTCTGTCTCATAACATGTATGGGTTGACCTGTGGGTAAATCTGCATGCCTCCCTTTTGTTTGAGGTGTCCACACTCATCTTTGTGTGTGAATGCATTTCACGGGCTCTCCAGTTGTCCTTATAAACTGTAGTATGATGTATGAACTAAATACACCACAGACCAAGTTTCCTGCTGCAGTGCTGGAACGCTGACAAACCTGTGGGAGAACAGCATGTGCTGTGCAGAGGTACAAGCAGGGAAGGTGGCTAGTCGGGCAGGCTGCACTGGGTCAGCATTACGTAGTGCTGGGCTGTGCAGAGGGAGTCTCGGCTGAATTCGATTTAATGCTGCAGAATGTGATTTTAGCTGTCTTCTGTCCACAAAGATAAATGTGAGGTTCTGGAGAAAGTGCAGAGAGTATGAAAAATGTTGCTTCACAGCTTGTGTCTGAGTCATTCCCAGGACATAGGGTGGTGCTGTTTCCCTTCTCTGGTGGTTTTTTTATTTCACTTCAAGGATTTTGCATTTTTGATATTTGTTAAGTTGCAGAATCCTTTTCTTCTTCTGAAGTGTTGTAAGGCCGTAAGAGTTTCTTGTTTTAAACAGTTGTCATGTGAGATGCCTTGATGTTTGTGTGGTATAAACACTGGACCCCTTTTGACCCCGTAGTCACCTTGTTCTCCTTATCACTTGCATGTGGAGTCATGCTAGTCTTCATCATTCCTTGAAGGTGGCAAGAACTTGTCTGTTAGATTCAGTCTTGCAATGCTTTATTATGTGTACACTCAGCAAAGTAACTGTTGCAGGGCAAATGAGTTGCTTGGGTCCCTTTGTCCACCTCATTTTTGCATGTTGGAGAATTATGTTTTGACACATTCAGAAAACCTCAGCATGAGGTTCTTCCAGTGTTCTTTGATGGTTTCTGAGAGCAGGAATGAAGACAAAATCCTAATCTAGTTTTTATACTTGCATCAGGGAGTGGAAATTAGAAAGACCAATTCAGAGATTGTAATAAACTTACGTGGGCTGCCACCTCTTTATTGTGAGGAGATGCTGTAGTCATTTGTACTAGCTCAGCTAACATTCTCTAGTTAATCCATATCTGTAGGGACACATGCTAGGGAAGGCAAGGTGGAAAATGGTTTTGACGTAAAACTTGAACAGTTGCTTGGATATTGCAAAAACATTTTTGCCTAATGCTGCTTTCTAGAGAGAGACTGAGCACTGTGCACAAGCTGGTCAGCGTGTCTTTGGGAGTGAAGCACTTTGACAGTCAAATGAGCGTTGTCTTAGGACTTACTTTTTCTCTAGGCCTCATCTTTGCTGGAGTTAAAATCCAGGTCAAGTAGCCAGACTTGTATGCTTTCCAGCAGCTGCTTAGGAGAGGCATATTGGTGTGTTGGTCCAGTAGGTCTCTAGTGTGCTGTTTACAGAAGTTGAAACAACTGAATACGTTCTTCATGAGTAGGCAAGCTATGTTTTATATCTGTTGAGGTTGTAGATGGGGTCTTACTGTTGACAGTCGTTGTCAACATACCACTTCACTGTAATAGATGGAGCAGGTCCTTCATCAGTCCCAAGTGTGCCTTCTGTCAGGCATTTGTTGTGGGCTCCCTGTCTATGCTTATCATGCTCTTGCTTTCATTGCTAGTGCCAGTTGTTCAAGTTGAGCACAGCAGAGGTCTTTATCTTTCAGTGAAGGAATTCAGCCTAGTTCTGTCTCTTTTCTCATTCTCGTTTTCTTTTTTAAGAGTTATCAGATGCTGCCTTTCACATTTTTCCAGTCTCTTCCTTTCAGATATCCAGATGTTTCCCCTGAGTAACTGAATAGCAGTAATTAGGAGGCCTCTGTGTTATCAGTGCCCCCTTTATAAGCAAAGTCTATTATGTGTATCTGCACTTGAGGATAAAGCCTTTACCCTGTTGCAAAGATCTGGCAGATTTCTTTAACTTTTCCCCCTGTAACTGCTGGTACTTCTGGATGGGGTCACAGTGTGTGAGTGGAGGATTGAAATAGAGGAGGTCTAAAGTCTTATTTCAGACTTGGTTCTTCCTGAGATGGTGAAAGTGCCTGAACGGGTGAACAATAGATAGGATGGGTGACCCTCTGCTATCAGGATGGGTGACCCTCTGCTATCAGGATGGATTTGATGAGTGACTTGGCCCGTTTTTGAGGTTTGTTGTTGTTAGAGGGGATGATTAGGTTGGTTGTCCTCCTGAAGTCTCGTGCAGTTTTGAGGGAAGTGGTGGAGGGAGAGAGAGAAAAAATAGTCTTGAAATAAAAATCTGACATACTTCTCTTGCTTCTCTCCACAGCTGCCAAAAGCCTGCTGAACAAGAAATCAGATGGAGTGAAGGTAAGTTCTTGCTTTCCCATTTCACTCTCTCTCCCACCATTTGAACAGAAGGCAGCTGCTTCCTCTGGTGCCCATCCCCTTCCAGGGTGAAACCACAGCCCTGCTTTGTGGCTGGGATTGTTATGTTCAGTGTACCGTTATGGAGCCCTGGGTGGGATCTTAATGTTCCTTACATGCACCTTATACATTACACAACTAGCAAAGTGCACTGTTGTACCAGCAAGATACTTTTTCCCCTTTCTGTGGAGTATGGAGAACTAGTCAATGCTGTGGGTTAGAAAGACCAAGGACTTGCTCAAGTGTGACACATGCCTCTGACTAGTCTGTTCTGTTCAGTGCAGAATGCTTCTGAGTATCAAAATTGCACAGAGCAATTGTCAGTGACTGATGATACCCATCAGACCCCATGGAAATCTCTTTGTCTCCCCCCTGGGACAGATGCTGAAAGTTGAACAGGGAAGAGGGGTGGGGAAGGAGCCTTCAGATGTTCATGTTTGGACAGAGTGGAAACTTGAGTCTTATGTTAGAGTACAGTCCACATCCCTGAGGGCCAGGCACTCTCTTGTTCCCTTCTGAGGGGAATTATTTTTTCCTCACTTCAATTACAGTCTTTGTGTACATGGTCATCCTTTGGTTCTGGAGGTCAAATAGGCCATTCCCAAGACTGTATGTTGTTGCAGGCAGTAGCCCTTTACCATCTGGTACTGGGGTAGAGACAGTTACAGGGTAGAGCACTGTTTTCCCCTAACTGTTGCAAAGGATAAGTGTCTTCTACATAGGAAAGTAGGGTTTGGTTTATTTGTTTGCATTTCCATTTGAAGTCCAAACGTTTCTCCACAGCTGTTTGGCAGAATAGTTCATCTCCTGGTTTTGCACTGTGGACAGTCTTCATTTTCCCTATGCTGGAGGGTTGACATGCACACTGCAGGACCAGCATGCTTGTTCTCTCTTGCTCTTTTAGTCCTTTTCCATTTTAATGAGGCTCTGTTTCCAGAGGGCTCACAATACAAGCAGGCTGCTGGAAAAAGAAGTGGTTTCATAGGTGTTGTGTTTATTTTGGGGACTGCTCTAGCAAAACCCGCATTCTTGCAGTTCTGCTGTGTTCTGCCCTAATGACACCCAAGTCTTTGAGGTTTTTTGACCAAAATACTACATGGATTTGCTGTTCTTGCTCTAGGATACTTATCTTTGAAATGTGCCTGCAAGAGTGAGCTCTTGTACCTTTGCACATGCCTGCCTCTTGTAAAGACATGCATTGAACACATGCACACTGATACAGCAAGTGTGTTTGAGTTGTCCCATCTGTTGATAGGGAAAACATTACAGTAAAATCCCAATGGAATAAGAATGGATGATCTTAAACACTGTGAACTGAGAACCATCAGATACTTGCTTCAAAATTGCAAATATCTGTGCCAGGGGAAAAGCAACTGGAAAAGCAGCGGATAACATGTCTACGTAGTTTCTGTTACCTACCCAGGAAAAACTGGCTTTCTTCTCAGGATTCTTGATTTCCAACAGGCTCTCAGGGAGTGCTGCAGCTTGAGTCAAAATCTTAGAAACAGACAGATGATGTGCACGCTGGTTTTGAGGCATATCTTCCTGGTCATGTGGTTACAAGGAGACCTGTATGTTACAGACTTCCAGCTCCTTAGAAAGCTTGTTGTCTTTGGTTCACTGAGAACATGGTGTCTCCCTCTGTGAAAAGAGTTTTGGATTTGCTTTTCTAGCTGATTTGAAGTATTCTTCAACTCTTCACAGTATACGTTGTTCCTGATATATATAATTGAATACTTGTGTTAAAGTGGAAGGTAGATTAGAAAGCATAGCATTCTTTGTACATGGTGAATGGCGTTGCTCTCTGGGAACCTTGTCTCTACTTCTGCATGGCACTGGAGACCTGCAGTCAAGAGTCTGCATGCCACTTCCTTGCTCCTAAGTGTTAGAGCAGTCTTGGTCTGCAGTATGAACCTGAGTGGTGTCCCTGAGGGGCATTGCAGACTTTCAACCTGGGCTGAGGGGCCCTCCAAAGAGTTGTTTAAGCTTCCCAGTTTCCCCAGACAGCATCTATCTTCAGGTATGGCTTTTGAGTCCTCGTTTCTATAAGCTTTAAAATGTAGAAAGAAGTTATTTATTCTTAAAACTGGTGTTTTGAGTAACACTCTTGCTCAATAATGCAGACTTTTAAAAGTACAGGTTGCTTCCCCCCTCATTGCTAAGTTTGGACAAGACAGAGAGCAGGTAGTGGTCTGTGTGTGTTTGTAGTACATCCTTAACACTTCTGTTGTAGGATTTCTGTGCTACATGCTTATCTCCTTCCTTGCCTCTACTGTCTGCATGTACATCATCCCATGGAAGTGCAGCTTTTTACCACTTCCATTTGCTTATTGGAGCAGTACTGGCACACTCGGCTGCAAGAGTCTCTGTGTTGGTCGCTGTCTGTTCAGTGGTCGCGCTGTTGTGACCAGCCTACTTTTCATGCATTGCTCCTTATGCAGGAAGCTTGTAATTTTAGCCCCACCAATTTTCTCATCCCAGGTACAAACAACTTGTGCCATTGACTGGTTGAGTTAAGAGCATCTGGTCCTGCATTACTTCTAGCAAACTATGCTTTTCTGCCCATTGCAGTAGTGCAGAGCACAAATCCCATGACTTGAACACCAAACAGATTTTCAGCTTTGTGGTATCCTTTTCACTCCCACTTCCTATAGAAATAATTTTACAGCAGCTGTAGGTTTAGAATGAGCATTGCATGCTGTGTTTTTAACTGTAGTCTGCTGCTTACCACGTGCCACGTGATTAGGCTGTTTCTCATGTTCTAGCCAGATATGGAGACTGCTGGATTGGTTTGGTGGCTGGGTTTTTTGTTTGTTTGTTTCTTAAAACCTTCTTGGAAATTAATTCCTTATGGAGATTTGAGAGAAAATATGTTTCAAGTTCTTCAGTGGCTTTATCTAGTCCAGGGTGACTGTGCTCCATGAGACTCTTGCCACAGATATCCACACAGTAGGTGAGAATGGAAAGAGTATTTCTTACACAAACTGATGATTATACCAGTGTAAAAATTAATGGCTTTAAGCCCATTGAGTAAAAAACATTGCAGTTTGTCTTGATTTACTTTCTGTTCAAGGTAATTTTCCCATCGTTTTGGCTGGTACTCAGAGCCATCTATGCTAGAATCCTGCATTATTTGACAAATATAGTAGGAATTTCTCTTACATAGTATTAGGCAAGTTTGAGTGAGGCCTGTACATCTGTCTCATGGTTTATTCCCAAGGACTCCACGAAAATGTGTGTTGGTGAATATCTGATAGCAAGATGCAGCATGTTGTTGCTGATTTAGCATAAATGAGAAAGGAATAATGTGTTAGTCACGTGGTGATATGAGCATCTAGTGTAAGTCGTGTTGAGCTGGTATGTAAGAAAAAAACCCACAAATTTTGTTTCTATAGGAATCGGCTTTAATCCTTTGCTGAAGGAAGCCTAACACACTAAAGAAATGGGGACACATGCATTTTACTTGCATCAGACCATTTGGAGGGGTTGGCGGGGGGCTTAAATCAGGAGGGGAGGACAGGAAGGAGACATTTTTTTATTCCAATATAGGTGTGTCCACACTGGAGTTATTTTGGTAAATTTCCATGCATATGACCCTCTCTAGCCAATTCCTTTCCAAAATCTATCTGAAGCATTCCTGGTTTTCATTTTGCACTGCTGCTTCAATTTCAAGTACTAATTCTGCTAATTGGTAGATATTTCATCAGCTTGGCACTTGAGAACTTTTCCATTATCTTAAATAATGAATGATTTAAGCTGCCTTGAATCTTAAATTGTCCCTGCTCACCAAACCTTTGGTAGTGCTGCACTTGCTTTCTTCAGGCAGAATTTGGATCCAAGCTGATGGAGTCGCAACAAGGAAGGCCCAGGTTTTATCCCCAGGGAACATGTGTTTCTGCTTTCAAATCCAGAAAGTGAGGCTACAAGATACTGGGTGATGAATTGCAGAGACATGTAATATACCACGTACCTTGTGGCTACCACTGTAGGTCCAGGTATTTTTTTTAAGATTCTAAATTTATAAGCAACATTGTGCAGCTACCATTTTAAAATTTACTTTAGGTAGTTTCATGTCAAATCTACTTGCTTTCTTATTACCCTTTCTGCCTGTAATCTGGATTTACCATCCACTGCAAGGTGAGGGAGGGGTTAAGGAATGGGCTGCGGCAGACACCAGGGTGAAGATTAAGGACACTTTACGCTGAATGTCCTTTCTCTGACCTTGTCGGGGTCTGGGCTCCCTGTAGTTAGGGTTACAGGCCTACTGTTGATTTTTTTTTTGTCTCTGGGCAGCACTTCAAACAGTTGTGTTCCCTTTTTTCCCAAAGGGGAATTTTCCTTCCTACTGGTGTGAGAGGATGCATTCTAGCAGGGCCTGTCAGATCCATCTTTATAATCAGAATTTGTTAATGCACAACTTCTATTTTTAGTTAAGTATGTATTTCTAAGTATTTTAAAATTAGTTCTTCTCTAAGCTCTTTGTCAGTTTCTTCTTTTCTTTTTTATTTTTTCCTGAGCATTTTGGCTTGTGATTAGGGGAATAATACAAAATTATATCAGTAATGTTTTTCAGGCCCAGTGTAACACTCTATGTAAAGAGTAACTTGTGGAGAATGCAATGGAATGCAGGAGATTTTAACAGCATTCACTTGCAATGCTGTGCAAAGTTTTTTGCTTTTCTACCTTGTCTCTGCTGCATGCACAGTTTTCTTTCCCAGTAAAAGCTGGATAGCATAGCTGAAATAGTAAAAATCCAGGGGTTTTTGTGTGACGAGGTTAATGTTGTAAAACCTGCCCTTCGTCTTGCATAACTGCAAAGAGGCACCAAATACCATTTGTTCTGCTGTTTGTAGGGAATATTGCAGTAAGCGTACGTTTTATACCTGGTGGGTACCAGCTTTCCCTGCCCTTTGCCCAGTAAGGTGTATGTGGGGAAGGCAGGATGCTCTGTAAGCTGACATGGCTGCTGAGAAAGCAGTTTGTGAAAGCATGACTTAGACAGAGAAGGCACAGTAGCAAGGTGAACCAACAGGGAATCCTTAGAAAACCTGCAAGGGTCTGGAAATCTGCAAGAGTCAAGTAACATCCATGCAGTGACCAACAGGTGTTAATGCTTCTATTTCTGTATCTGAACTTTTTATGATCTTAAAGCCATACTGTTTAAAGATTGTTATGGTGAAGATAAATGAGGAGAAACTAAGTTCACCTGAACAGCACTGTTCTATGCTGAACCGTTTTATGAAAGACGTGTGGGGAGCACTTCAGATCTGTTTAAGTGCTGACATCCAGTAACACATTCTACCCACCTTTAATGCATTGACCTTTTTCACTGCATTGTTGTAATGCCTAGAAACTCCAACCGAGATCAAGGGTCCAGTGTGCTTAGCACTGTAGCGATGCCTAAGCAGAAAATCCCTGCCTCTTATCGTACAATTTAAATAGACAAGCTGACAAAGGGCAAGAGAGAAGACAGATTGACAAAGATGAAATTATTTGCTCAGCATCACACAGAAGGGCTAAAGCAGAAGTAGAAATAGGACCTCAAATTTGCTAGTTCAAGCTTCCTCTCACTGATCTGCTTTGAGTTCAACTTTTTTTTTCCTACCTTAAGTCCTGAAATTACTATACTCTTTGTAAGAATATGAGTTGCAGCAAGCATGGTATTTTAACATAAATACACTGTCAGTATCAAACTGGGGGAAGAACCGCATGTAGAAGATAGAAATGCAAAAAGCTGTTGTGAAAAGATATCCATTTAAGTGCCCAGAACTGTGAATGGACCTTGCCTGGAATCACTCTACTTCCTATAGCATCTTCTAGTATCTGTTGTATTTTCTGTAGGTGTTCAGAATGATTTTACACCTGCCATTTCTAATATTGCTGCTATGCTGAAGGGGACAGGGATTCTTCAGGTTGTCTTCTGTTACCTCCTGACTTCTGTTTATTGTTACCTAAAGGAAGAGTCTTCCTTAAGTTTCATTGTAGAGAATCTGCTCCTCTATTGAGATGAACACCTGAATTTCACACAAATACAGAAATAGAACTTTAACAAACATTCATCCCTGGGTTTGAGAGGAAAATGTTATCCATACTGCTTTGGGAGAACATTTTGTCGCTCAGATGTAGGGAAATCCTTGAAGTGATCAGTGAGGTACTTTACCATAGGCTGTCTGTCTGCATTTAACAATTTTTTGCATCCCCTGGAATGCCTCTGCAGTGCCTAGAAATACTGAGAGATATAGCTGTGTTATGGAAGGGAAGGAGAACTCTCTCTGTAACTAAACTTCTGTTACCTTACTTACTTTGCTAAGTTGCAATCACATTACAAGGAGAACAAAAAGTTTTGCTCACTCAGCTAGACACCTTGAAAAGGTGACATAGATGGCTCTGATGCCTCTGTTACAGAGGGCATTGGGAGACTGATCTGGTTTTAGTAATTTCCTTGTCTATGTTTTAACTTAATAAGTTTAGATGCTTTAACACTTACTGCTGGTGCTTCATGTTGGCATTATCCAATGTGTCTTGAGTTGTAGTAGTACTTTGATGCTCTGGTCTTAACGCAGATCTCACTCCCCATACTGTTCATGCTGCCTAGCTAGCTTTTCTTCCCCCTGTTATTATAGTAGCCACTAATAATGTGCTTTCTGGGATTTCTACAATACACCACACCATGTTAATAGAGCAATGCTGGTTTAAATTTAGATTGTACTCTAATTAAATTCTGATCTGCAGAGGGTTCTGTTTCATCCTGTGTCAGTGTTACTTATGCCTCTAATATAGGAGGGTGGTAGTTTTCCATATGGCTTTGTTGACTCTCCTTTCATAGTGAACTTTTTGCTTGTTTCTTAACATTTTCTACCCCTTTTCTTGTTTCTGTAACTCATTGGAAATCTGTATGAACTTCAAATGAGACTGTCTTCCTTAGAGATAAGTTTCTATGCAGTATCTGTATAGCCTCTGTTTGTCTACTGCAACTTACAGGATACGTTAAAAATAAAAACTGAAGTTTTGAAGCAGTTTCTCAGCTGGTATCAATTTCCACTTCTTCCAGTTAAAAATTCCCTGTTGTGACTGGGTACAAGGATTTCTCTGGATTGTTGGTGGTCTAAGCATTGTATTCATGCACCGTTAGTACATTCTATTTTAGCTCTAGCTTGAGGAAAAGCATGTGGAGAAGCTAAATTGTCTTAAAAGATGATGAGAGGAACCACAGTTTTGTAAACCAAGTAATGGCAAGCCCTGTGTTGTGCCTCCATGAAGTGGAAGATTCGTGAGCCAAATGCTGAACAGATCAGTGTTCAGAGTCTGTCCATACTGGAATTAAAGATCAGATGAGGTAGAAGCTTTGCTAGTTTGAGTCTGTTCGTGCAGTGGCTGCATGATTTTGGACTGTATGGTGTGATAAGGAATGTGGTTCTGGGTATGAGGTGAACATAGGCACTTCTGCTCTCAAAGACATGCCAGTTTGTGTGCTTGAGCTCTGATGTGAGGACAGCAGGGATGAAGGCAATATTCAAGGTGAAAGCTGTGAAGGCTCAGTAGGTGTATGAAATGGGGAAGGACAACTCCACGGCCTGTACTGAGTTCAAGGGCTGCTCCAGAAGTGGGCTATGCTAGTGTGCAGGAGTCCACACCATCGTGGCTTTTGGCTGGGATGTGCTGTCCTACACTACTCTGTGAGCTGGACTTTGTGGGAAGCAGCAGAGAAATAGCTTAGATAGTACCAAAGGAGAAAGGCAGATGGAAAATGTGTGTGGAGACAGCAGGGGGAAGGGATAATTGTAATGCTGAAAAGACCTGCCAGGCTCACCTTGGACAGGATGACACTAAGAGTGTAGTGAAAGAGCAGAGAAATGCATGCTGACTCGGGTTTACTGGAGAGTGCAGTTTGGTGTGAAGGTGTCTGAAGATGCCTTTGAAGAAGAGTAGAGTCCAGGAAGGTTGGGTAGTGTTTGAGCATTGCTCCCTGTTTGTTCTCCTCTCAGTATCTGAGAGTGCAAAATGTTCTAGCTGTTGAGAGCATCTTTGTCTTTCTTAGCTTTCCTCTATGTCTGAGCATGGGTTCACCTTGCCTCTCCAATCAGCCCAGATTTCTGTGTGAGGGAGTCTTTCTCCTCCCCGTATTATGCACAGAAGTTCCCCCTTCTTTCTTCAGGCTTTGGGGTTGTCCTTCCCATTGTGCCCTCCTCCCTGCCCTCTGATTCTAGTTGCAAACACACCTCTGCTTCCTCCAGATGTGAACACACAGGGGTTTTCTGTCTACCTCTTCAGTGTGGCTGGGAAGCTGCACAGTTTTCTGAGGTGGGAGAGCACAAAGAGGCACCCCCTTGCATCCCACATCTTGTGCATATATATATTCCTCTTTCTTCTCTGCTTACATCAGTGTGTGGGGCTCCTATGTTCTGACCTTGATGTTTGAGTGGATGGGGTTCTTCAACCCTGCCCTTTTCCCTGGTGTATAGTCATACTCTTTAATGGTGACTTCCCTTCTTGCGTGTCTGTGCATTTCTGCTGCTGCTTATACCTGCCCTTAGGGGAGCATTATTGGCAGGGGGACCCTTGCTAGCACACTAATGTGTGAATAGTTTCTGTGCTTTTCTTCTCATCTCCTCTCTTCCCTTCTCTTTCCCTCTCTCAATGGTGTGTCCAGAAAAGGAAGTCGAGCTCCAGTGTGCATTTGATGGTGAGCACCTCCCGTAAGCTGCCTGCGATTCGTGCATCCGCCATTCTCATGCCATGCACGCTCGGCTTGTGCTCATCACCCTACATAGCATGTCTGTGCAGGGGGGTGGGGGGGTGGGGGGGACACCATTGTGCACTGAAAGGTCCATGTCCATACTAAAAGGGCCCTGGGATCGTCTGGCCCCCAGCCAGTTGCACAGTTCCAATTTTGTGCAGAAAGTCAACTGCTGGCAATGCAGTTGGACCTTGCCTGCTCTGAGTGTGAAATGAAAACAGGCAGTGGTTCTCCTGGGCTCAGCAGAGCAGGTGTGTGCCTTGCCTGGACATGGGGCATTGTCATTCTGTTGCAGAGGTGCCAAAAAGAGGAGCAGGTGCTTTGCCTGGTGTTGATGCCGTCATCCTTGGTGAGAGCCCTGCAGTGTAGAAAAAACTGGGAGTTGCTCCAAATGTGGCAGAGACTGATGGGGCTCCACTGTTCAGATGAAACGTGTGGGTACAGCACTGCTGGGCAGCTCAGAGCTGCCGGTCACTTATTTTTTTAGCATACTTACTGAAAAGGTTTGTTAGAGCCTTTATAATCCAAAACTTCCTTTTGTCTTGATCGCATTTATGTATCCCAGCATGACCAAATACCCAGTAACTGAATCCCCTTTCCTGTTCATCTCCTTTTTTCATCCATCCAGATGTTTGACATCCATAGAATTTGTCAAGAAAAGTAGTCAAATCCACTCTCAAGGGAGCAAAGAGAAAATTGGCCAGTGCCATATTGTACGGAGTCATACACAGCCCACCAGATGATGCTTTTGCCTCTGACACTGAGATATGAACAGTAACTAAAGTACAAAAATTAGTTACTGCATTATTTCCTTTACATCAAAAAAAACCCAGAAAATATTTCTCCCCTGTTGCAGGTAGGAACAAGAACGTCATAGTACTGAGAAAGCAGGATAATTTGTTTCTACATTACTATCTGGAAGATACTTCTCCTCTTCCTTCTTCAGTGATGGCTTAAAACTATGTAAACACAAAAAAGTAATCCCAAAGTACTGCTTGGAAAATCTGATATGAGGGACTGACTTTTCACCAGCCCTGCCTTTATGAAACTCCAGGGCAAGAGTTCTTTGTGCCTTACTTGCCCTTCTTTTAACCCAGTGCCAGCAATACTTAAATTCCCTCTGCATGTTGTTTTAAGTCAGCTGGGATATGTAAACTGTGTAAGTGTCAGCCTCGGAAAACATGGAAGCAGTGAAGGTGGCTAAATAACCAGACATGGCCCATGTGTTGGTACTTACTTTCTTTTAGTTGGCTAGAAATGTGTGTCCCTAGCGATATGATCACTGGTCTGTTTTCTTTCTCTTGCACCCTCTGTGTTATTTGTGCCTGTCTGTCTGTCTCTTGTCTAGCTCAGGAAGCGCTGCCAACTGCTGTGCCAGAACTAATCGTGTTATATAGATTTTAAGTAGGGCATGGCACCTTTTTAGGTGAATTGGCCTCTTTTAACTTGAGCTGTACCACTGTGAATTACCAAGGATTGTAGCCTGCCCAGTGACGGTGATGTTGGCTGGCAGTAGGAGGGGAAGGCTGGCTGTGCCACCTAGGGCTCTGGGAAGGGCAGGCCAGTCTTTTCCAGGGAAGGGCAGTTGGTTAAGCAGCCCCAAGCCACGAGTGTGTGCAGGAAGCTCAGTATGTCAGATACCTCCATCTGAGAAAGAGCTGTGAAAAATGCTTAGGCTAAGTCTTCTACCTCTTATTTCCTTGGGACTCTGTCCTGGAGTAAAATGCTATATGATTGTGGACTAGCAATCATGATACTTGGTCTTCTTCAGCCCCCTGGTTGGAGAAGAGTATGATGGATGAACTGGGTGTTCAGTGCAGCCTGGAGGGCAGGCTGTGTGTTTTGGGTGTGTGTGGGTTTGCACATTGTAAGTTGACATCCCACACCCAACAAGCTGCTGTCAACTTTTTTTCAGAACAGTGGCTTCCTGGATGTTGGGGGATTTTTCCGCATTTGGCCTCAGTTATAAAGCCTTCCAAAAAATCAGAAGTATTTTTGTATAGCTTCTTTCATGCTAACTTTATCTTCTTATCCCAGTGGACTAAGAAAAACGGGCTGTGCGCTTCTCACTGGAAAAGGTTTGGAAGGCATTAGGATCATTTTCTGAAGTACGGGAACCTCAGTGTTGTGTGGAGGGGTGGACCTAGGCGTTGCCAGAAGTTTGGTTGTGTTTGTGCCACAAAATAGCTTGGGATTCATTTTTTCAGGTTGCTCTGCTACTCTGTTACATCCACAGCAGCCTGTCGTCTCTTCTGCCACCAGCCTGGAAATACATGCAGGAAGCAAAGCTTTTGGAAGGCCAAAGTCTTAGGACAATGCAGGGATGTGTAGGAAGAGGCAGTAAATAGTAATTTGTGAAGTGTTTCTCTTTTTTTTCTTAGCTTTGGGGATGAGTGTGTCATATGCTCTTTTTTTTTCCATGGACTCTTAAAGAATTCATTCCTGCCTCTCTCTTCTACTTCCTCCCCTCTCCACCTGCTCCATCTTCCTCTTCTGTTTCTCCTCTCTGCCTCTCCAAAAGGGATACCTAAGCCAAGGCATGCTGCCTGTGAAGAAAAACTGTGTGTGTGAAGTCTCATTCTCATAGGATCTGCTTCTGGTTGACATAATTAACCATTTGGCAGATGTTTTCCAGCTCAGCATTTGACAGCATTCTGCATTCTTTGTGGTGGTTACTGGGTGATGAGGGCCTGATGTTTTGCAGTATGAGTTTGCACTCCCCAAGAACGGTGGGATGGAGAGCAGCTGCAATGTCACACTTCTGTGAGCTCCTATCTTCCACCCTCAATGTGTAAACAAAGGACTTTGAGCGAGGCTCCTGCAGTGTTGATTTTGATGTTGTTGCTGGTGTCTGGCAGCAAGAGAGCTATGTAGTTGGTGTGGGGGTTACATGGCAGTGTAACTGTGGGCCTAATTCTCCAACAACTGACTGGATTTTTGGGCTAGGAGCTATATACTAGTGGACGCAGGTTTGTCTTCCTACAGACATAGACTTTGCTCGTTCCTGACATAACTGACATACATGACTCAGTGGGATGTTTCTTTGCAGCAGGCTAGTGACTGCCTCACTGTTGTGCTGTGTGAATGCAGGACATGGAGATTTTATTCTTCTACCACAGCTACAAGAGAGACTGAAGAGAGGAAAGATGAAAAACTACTGGGCGCCATCCAGAGGACTTGCTGCCTGGGGAACTACATGGCCTTTTCCTAGTGTCCCCCCATCCTTTTCCATATATTGATCCTGAAGTCGCTTTGTTCAGGTCACAGCAGGGACACAACACACCATACCTCACCTTTTGTCTACCTTTTCTAGGGCTCACCACCCTTTTTCTTGCAATAGATTCCCTGGGACCCTCAGCATCATCACATACCTAGGACTGTTCCTGCACACTTTCAGACTCCTCAGACACGACTCGTATTGGTCCACTGTTTGAGACTGCACCTTGACTATGTTTGTCTCTCACTTCTGTAGTCTCTTTCTCTCAGGACTACTGCCATCTCTCATTCTTCTTCACCAAATACTTTTGGTGCTTTTTGCCAGATTCTCCCCATCCCTTTGGGCTGCTGCCTTTTTCCCTTCTGTTTTCCTTCTTATAGCTCTAGCAGTCCATGCATATTTGCATTTTGGTACGTCCCTTACAACATCTGTTGCCTCTGAGGGAAGGATGATGTCCAGCCAGCCGGGCAGCACTCCTTCTTCCTCCATCTTCTTGGTGATCGAGCCTGTGGGGAGGGTCGGGTCTGAGGAGATCGTTGGGGTTGAAGCAATACTGTCATTTTCTTGCTGCCTCTGTTGCCCAGCAGGGGAACTAAAACCATGTTTTTCTGTCTCAGCCACAGAGCAACAACAAAACCAGTATAGTAAGCACTGCAAAAGAAACACCCCCAGTGCAGACGTCCATGGTATCTTCCCCAACCGCTATTTTTTTTCTTGTTTGGTTTAATTTTGATTCTGTCCTCTCCCCTTCTCTCCTTCCCCACCCCCATCCTGAGTGCTGCTTGTGCTGCTCTGTTTCAGCTTGTGTTTTGGCTTTGTTCTGTCTGTGTCCCTGTGCTGCTGTGTGGCCTGATCACAGCCTCACAGGCTTTGGGGTGGGGGCGCTGAGCAGAGCTGTGTTGGATGTGGGGATCGCAGCTTTCCTGGACTTCCCCGTGTGCCATCCCTGTATAATTCTGTGTGTTCGTTCAACTGTTCCTGCTGGCTTTCGGGAGGCTGGTTTGGAAGAAGAGTGGCAAGCTCCATCCACTCTCCAACACTGAGGAAATGGAGGAGGGACTTCAGGACACCACAGAAGAAAGGGCAGGCAAAGGGTTTTTAGAGGAATCCTTTGATGGCCTGTTTGGCCTGCTCAGTTGTGTGGTTGATCCTCTGCAGCTCGCTGACTTGCTGGGCTAGCATTTTCCATTTGGGCTGTGTGCAGTGGGCTTCATAGGATGCCCTGTGCCTAGTACATTTAATGGCACAGCTTGGTGTGGTCTGCCTCAGTATGCTGGGAAAATCAGGCAGCAGTGCAATGGGTGAGAGGCAGATGGGTGAGTGTACATCACTGCACCATCACAGTCCCTGGTGCACTTGCTGAGTGAACCTGCAAGAGTGACAGCAGTGGGAGGAGAGGGCACAGGATCCTGAAGTCTTGTCCTGGTAATGAAGGGATGAGTGCGGGAGCTAGTTAGCACCCATAGGCCTGATAGCTGCTTTGTGTTGTGTGTCTCTGGAGAGTTGGATTTGGCATTTTGGGGGAGGGGCTGAGAGGGTGGTTTTGATGTTTTTGTTGTTTGTTGTAGGATGAAGCGTTCTTGGGACACTTCATAATTTTCTGCCTTCCCTTCACTGGCTTTGTTCATGATGGTTTTGGTACTGAGAGAGCCTTTATAAATTATTAATTATTGTTGTTATTACTGAAACTGGATCTCATTTTAGAGATTTTTAGAAAAATGTGCCTTTTTTTCACAGCCCAGTTCCCTTAGCAACTCCTCTGTGAGAGGCACTGAAGTGGTCTGGTTTATCCCCTTTCTATTGTGGAAATTATGAATGTCCCTTTTTTACAGTAAAATACCAAGAAATCTTTCCAAAAAAACTAGGAGACAAAGGCCCCAGACCAGTATTATCGTTTCCTCCTCCTCTCCCTCTTCTGAAGCATTTTCCAGTGAGCACGCTGCTGAGGGGTCATTATTTCATGAACAGCTGCAGAAGGTGCAGACTGGCTGCTCAGTTGCCATCTGGTGTTTGTGCCAGCCTAGTTCTCTGGGGGCAAATTGGGAATTAGGGGCAATTGCAGGGAAGCTGGGGGCTTTGTCTCCTTGCGACTGTAGCTTTTAGTGCAGCCTCTCTCTTCAGGAAACCTTCTGTGCAGGAAGTGTATGCGTGCGCACGCAAGCACATGTGTGCTGTTTGGAATTTGTGGTTTGATTTATTTTTTTTTATGTCAGTCACCTTTTCTCCACTTGCTGGGGATGAAAAGAAATGAGAGAATGCTTTGGAACTTTGGAGTTTAATGATTCTTCCATCCTTTCCTAGGAGCCTCAAACAACTGTTGTCCATAATGCTACAGATGGCATAAAGGTAAGGGATGGGAGTGTTGCCAGAGAAACCTCTGCTTCTCTCTTAACGTTCTCATCTTCGTGTGTCTTACTTCAGTTTCTACCTTTCTGACGTCTGGTTTGTAGCATGCTCCCGAATACTGCTGGCAGTAGGATGGGAGGGTCGTGTGGTATGGCTGTGGATCTCTGGAAGAGGCTGAGTAGGGACAACTGTTCAAATATTATCATCTGCTTCCTACGGCGGTGTGTAAGCACCGCTCTTTTGCGGGGTGGGGGGGGTGTGAAAGAGAAGATAGAGGCATTTACACACATTTGTTTTTTCGTCTGGAAATGGAGACCTGTTCCTCTGAGAAAGTCTAGGAGCCCTTCTTTAGCTTGTTGTGGCTATTCTTCTTCCAAACAGAAGCAACTCCCATTTGATCTCATTTGACAGAGTTTGGTAACTTCAGTTCTTGTAAAAGTTCTGGGTGGACAGCTTGAACACACAAAAGCTTAGAATATTTGGCCTGCTTTCATCCAAATCTTTCTTGTATCATCCTCTCCCTGCCATTCCTGCCAATGTTTTTGCGCTTTTCCCCATCTTTCTTCACAAACAAATCGAACTATTTACTCATGCTCCCTACTGCTGATGCCTGGTAATGCTTTGTTCTGCCATACAGGGTTCCACAGAGAGCTGTAACACCACGACTGAAGACGAGGATCTGAAAGGTAGGTGTTTTGCCTGTAATTTCTAATACAGTTAAGTGCAGGAAGGGGATCCTGGAAATTCGACCATTGATTTGAACTAGCTTCCCAGATTCTGTGTCTGACTCAGTTCATAAATTTGCCATGACGCTGTCATTCCTGTCACAGTAGGACCATGCATTAGGGAACCAGCTGACTTGGCCTCTGTCGTTTATAAACACTGTTTGCCCTGAGCTAATTTGTTTTCGTGTCAGACTTAGAATTCTTTTCTTGCAAATATCATAATCTGTTCATCTCCAGTCCATTTCTAGGCATGAAAAATCCCTACCAGTCCCTTGAGGTTTGGAGTCTGGTTGTGGTTTTGTTCTTCCCTGTAGGTTATAGGGAGTTGAAACCTCTCTGTTACTGCTCAGTCTCCCTTCTCACCCCTTTCTGGGAATCTCTTTAGCGACAGGCACACACTTCCCTCTTTATTTTTTTTCTTTTTTTTTTTTAAGATGAAGATCATTCTCAGCCTGTCATCTCCAAATGGAAATGATTTTTCATGTCCTAGACTGAGGTATCAGTAGAGGGAGAGGCTGAGAAGAGATTTCTCACCTTTCAGTGACCATATCATAAATATTCTGTACTTGGAGCTCCTTCATCTGAAGAGTTTTACAAGTCCTGTCTGTATCTGCTCTTGTTGTTTAAGCAGCTGTCCTTTTCCTGACCTCCCTAAAGAGGACAAGCAGACATTTTCCTGAATGAGCAGGTTTGGGATGGGCAAATGCAGTTTGCATTCTGAGGTAAATGTGTTAGTAGTTCACATTTTGAGGCAGAGGTATTCTTGTTCTCCCTATAGTCAGAGTTTCATATCCAGGGAAAAATCAATGCTGACCCTGTGGTTTAACAGCAATGTCACCTCTGTCAGCTGGACAAGTTCCTGATGCTTTTCCTGTGGCTTGTCACAAGCTGCTGGCTCCTCTTCTGAGGAGTCACAGCCAGCAGAAAGGCATGCCAGTGAGTGAATGAGCTCTGCAGTACAGATTGTTTCAGATAAGACCTCGCCTCATTACAGGACAGTATTCTAGCTCCTAGCTTTTTGCCCAAGAGTAATCCATGCTTTAAGAACCTAGCTTTGAGGGAAGGGAACTGGATGGTTTTGGTAGTGGGGTAATGGAATTGATTTATCTAATCTCCATCTCTGCTCGATATCCATCCAGAACAGATATTTGTCCAGAACCTTGTTTCCTTTGGCAGCTTTTGCTCAGGAGAGGCCCCAGGCTGGGTCATCTAAGTCAGGAATGTGAGTGCTGTGAGGAGAGGAAGGCTAGGACTGGAACAGAGGTTGAGGGAGAAGGAGGGCAGCTGGCCAGGGCTAAATCTATGAAGAATTGTATAGGGCTGCATTGCCGCAGATCAAAACTGAGTTGGGGGGGGGGGGGGGGGGGGGTTTGGCAGAGGTTAGAAAATTTTGCTATGATTTTAATAGGGAGCATTTGAATGGTGGTTGGGAGGGAAGGAGCTTGCACGGTAATCGTTTGTGCTATGATCAACTCTGGTAATTTCAGTGCTTCAGATTTAAGTGTAGCAGTGTTCAGCAGTGTTCCTTTTCCACTCTGGCCTCTCCATGTTAGAAGCTAAACAAGCACTCAAGCAAAACTAAATAGACTAAAAGGTTTGGAGGTGTTGGAGTTCTCAGCGTACTGTGTAGCCATGACTCTGGGAAAAGGGAGGTGCTGGTGCAATTCCTCTGCCAACTTCTTATTTTTGATAGACAACAGGTTACGCAGATCTGTTCTGCTGTGGTGCAGGAGACACTGTCTTGATCCATCAGTGACAGTTGCCTCAGGGATATGTTGTTTCCACTGTGGTGGGGCTAAAGGCAGGGCCCCCCCCCCCCCCCCATGTCATTCTAAATTGCTCAGCAAGTCAATGTTGTAGAGCTGTCTACTTGGCTTTGCCCTGGAGGACACTCCTGCATGTTTTGTGCCCAGCATTGTGGTTTCTTTAATGTTCTCCTATTTCCTTTCTCTTTTTTTATTTACTGAACTTGCGTGTTTTGTTTGTGTTTGTGTTTTAATTCCCTGCCATGCTAGCTCCCCCTCTCTCCACCGGGGACGGCAGCTCAGTGCTTGAAGGACGGAGGCACAGTGAGAGCAAAACACAGACTGAGTCCATGCAGTCCCAGCTTTCTCTCTGTTTCTCAGCCAGTAAGTCCAGGGGTGCAGTGCTTCATGGCATCTTTTCCCTACCCCTCCCTCCACCTTTCCCATTTCTCCTTCCTCAAGACTTTTTCTTTCCTCAGCTTCCTTCCAGAATGTTGATTTTTTCATTTCCAGTACTCCAGAATAAAAAGAAATCATCTCCCTTCCTGCAAA
Source organism: Leptosomus discolor (assembly GCF_034619465.1). NCBI lineage: Eukaryota > Metazoa > Chordata > Aves > Leptosomiformes > Leptosomidae > Leptosomus > Leptosomus discolor. Next base: position 24,114,124 of record NC_141396.1, on the reverse strand, counting down.
ATACCTTCCTTTGCACACTGAAAATTTCCAAACCTTACCTTCCTTCCCTTTTTGAAAAAAAAAAAACCCAGAACCTCATCCTAGGAATTTCATTCCCTTGCTTTCATCTGGGCAAGACATGGAGTTCTCTGCAGAGACACTGCCTTTCAGGGTTTCCTCTGGCAAGTCACTGCATCTCTTAGGATTTTTTGTGGTAAATGGGGTCAGTGGTGCAGATTTGCTTATGGAGGGGATGCACAAGGCTGGATTAAGTCTAGCTTGTCAAGAACTTTTGAGCACCCCAGACATGGATGGTGCTCAGGAAGTACAAAAGGGATGAAAACCAGTTTTTAGTGTCTGCTTCAAGGATGCTTTTGCAAGGAGGCTGTGGCTGCTGGAAGACGCCATAGCATTTCTGAATCCATAGTCAGGTGCTCTGAATGAAAATCCTTCAATAATGTTGTCTCTGAGGGGCATTTCTCTGTTGTGAGCTTTACCTTGTGTGTCTGTCTTGCTAGCTCAGTTAGTACTGTCGTTAGTCTGCCAGTTACAGTACCATCTGTCTGATCTCTTCTGATTTGGCTGCCTCCATAGAGGAGCCTATGGCTGAAAAACTCTGAAAATGGGTATGAAAAGAGCTAGTAGGTTGGAGAAAATTTAGGTGAGATTCCCAGCCTTTCCCCTGCACAGACATACCGTACTAGCTGCCTGACTATTTGAAGCTATAATGGAAGGATCCTTAATGTGAGTTGGGAACATCTGCAGTATTTGATTCTGTTTAGGTCAGTCTCGGAAGGAAGGAACAGGCATGCCCTCTTCTGCTGCCTCCTGTCTTCCTTCCCTGGTTTCCTTCACACAGCACCGGTATCTCACACAATGCAGCAGTTGGAGCCTCTCTGTTACTTATTGCTGAAGTAGCTCTGAGGATGTCAGACTGCTGGTTCATGAGGTGCAATGGGAAAGGCATTTTGCCCAGCCAGAATGGAAGGGAAATGATCTCTTCTGAAGTCCTTTTTGCTGTGAACTGCCCATCACTGCTTTCTTATTTACTCCTTCCTCTTGCTCGTAGCAAGGCCCTGCTTGGTACACTGAGGAATGCCAAATCACTTCTCTGCCAAGAGAGTGCATTCTCCCACCCTACTCCGCTCCCAGTTGCGATTTGCAGTGGTTTGGATGACCTGCTTTCTTTCCCTTTCGCTCACATCTTGTACTTGCCCTTATGCTGCTCTGTCACTACTCCGACCAGTGTTTTAGGTCCCCCTCAAACTACCTCCAGCAGTATTAGTGCAATTCCTACTGTTCTCTGAGGGGCCTTCTGCACCGGTGCCAGGGTGGTCCCCTCTGAGCAGTGCCCGGCACAGCTGATGAGTGGCAGAGGCAGGAGAGCGGGTAGAGGTTGCTGGGATGTGGATGTCTCTGTGTGCCGGCCGGGGTTGGGGCTGTGTGTGTTTGTACTACTTTGTCGGGGTTTATTTTGCTTTCTGTTTTTTGTTTGTTTATTATTTTAATGCTTACATTTGTTTTGCAGCTACACAGTCTTGTGAAGAGAAGCTTCTTGCCTGGGACAGCCCAGGGCAGACATTGGAGTTAGAGCGTGCTCGGTCGGAGCCTTTGCTAACTCCAGTAGTTCCCTTTGTACTTAACCGTGCACCGTGTAAGTTAGCAGCTGGGTAGCAGTAGTGGAGTAGTGCAACCAGTACTAGTTACCGTAGATGTAAAGCTCCCCCCTTCTTCTCTCCACCTCTGCGCCCCTCTCCCCAGGTCCCTCGGAGAAGGGTCGGAGCGCCGCTCCGAGCGAGCCGCCGCCGGCAGTCGGTACCGGCGGGCAGCGGGGCCGCTGGCAGCCGGCCGCCGGCACGGCGGGGGCCGCCGGCTCCGGGGGCCGCTCCCGCCCGCCCGCCGTGGAGGTGCCGGGGAGGGGGTGCCCTCAGCCCGGCCCGCCGGCCCCCCGCCGCCGGGGAGGGGAGCCCGGCCGTGAACCCTGCCCCGGCGTCCGCCCTGAGCTCCGCCGAAAGCGGGTCCCGCCGCGCCCGCGGTGCGCCCGCTTGCGCTCCCCTACGGGCGGCAATGCGCCAGCGGTGCCGGCAGGCTGCTGTAGCGGGGCTGCCTCTGGGGTGGCTAAAAAAAAAAAAAAAAAAAAAGACAGCAGAATAGCCGCGAGTCACACCTTTTGTCTCCGTGCTGGTGCGTGCTGGCCTCCCTTTGTGCCTCTCTGCAGTGTTAGGAGGGCCCGTGAATTCATAAGGGGCGGCAGGCGAATGACTTCCCCAGTGGCATCCTGAGGCTCTCTGTCCTTCGGAAAAAAATGGGGTCACCTCCTGTGTGCTGGTTGTAGCTGGGGACATGTAGTAAAAGCAAGAAGACGAGCACAGTCTGATGGACGGGACTTGTGTTGAAGGACAGGGTCGATGCTGCTGCATAGTGACTCTTGGGAAGGGGCTGCAAATCTCCTGGAGATGAGTCAGCACACGGTGGCTGTGGTGTGCAGACTTCCTCACTCATCCCAAGTGGAGCTTTTCCCAGGGACTCCCATCTTCGAGACGGTGCACACATTGGTGTGTGCTCTGCATGGGAGGGAGGTCCAACAAGTAGCCCTGCTTCATGCAGAAGCGATTCCAGATTACTTGCTTGTAAGGACATTTGTCACAGTAGACATAGCCCACTGTGTCGTTTTGATCCATTCCTTGTATACATCTTTTGATGTGTGGAAATGGGTACAGCCTGAGTGGCAAAACCAGCTCCCTTACTGTTACAAGCCAGTTATCCCCTCTCTGAGATGTTTCTGTGGCTGGCCGGGTAGTATAATTCTCTTCATTGATTTCCAGAGTGAGTGCAGACATCTTTCATGTTCATAGCCAATGAGATTATCATCTTGTTGCTCTTCAGCTGCACTTATCAATGGTGGGATGAGACAACATGTGGATTAAAGTTTACAGGGGAGGGCAGTTCAGACTAGCATCTTTTATCATTTAGAGTGGAATTCACCTTCCCCTACTTGGACATCTAAAGGTGGTAGGTTGGATTTAAACACCGTCCCCCTAATGATAGGCATCTGAGATGCCTCAGGTGAGACGTCCCAAAGTGCCCATTTCTTTCCGGGCTGAAAGGAAGAGCAGTCAGGTGACTGGTTCCATTTCAACCTACAGTTTAGATGCCTAAGGGCAGATAAATTCCACTTCTGGTGATAGGAATTGTAAATTATTTGGTAATATTGAAGATAATGCTAGAGCATCTCCTAAATGCTTGTATAATATGCAGGATAGTCTACCTACAGGGAAAGTGTGGGGAAGGCTGAAGAGATGTGAGGGTGTGCCTGTAGGCTCAGGCATATATATGGTGCACATATAGCTGTAGAACTAGAATTGTGTTATTTAACAGAGCCGACCCAAACTTTTCAAGTGTTAAGAACTCTTGAGATCAGCATGGGTGATGGTACACCTCAGAGGGGATGGAGTCTGGGCAACCAGCTGTGGCAAGCCAAGAGAACAAAGTGCAGAGGTGCTGGCCTGAGAGGGGCCAAATAACAGTAGGCAGCTAGCCCCTGTCTTCATTGATCTTGAAGTCCAGTGTGCTGGGTTGGGTTAATGGCAGTACTGTCAAAGTGCTGAAAGTAATTGTGCCGTAGGGATTGGCAGAAGCTAACTGCCTGAGGAACAGAGTGTGCACCAGTATATAGCTAGGACATGCTCATCCAACCCATCCATCCTACTGCGATTGTCTTTCTAGCTTGTGGAAGTCATCCCTACGTGTCCCAGTTGCTTCTTTGCAGCATTCGTAATAGCTGAGGTATTGGTGACGGTGACAGGCAAGTTGTTGGGAGACTTTTTCAAATTGGCTTGCTCTGTGTGGTGGCCATTTGTATCTGACTACCGTGGTGAAGGGTTTCCACATCTTAAGCTGCCAGACAAGTGCTTCACAGTGGCAGGTTCACTGATGTTCATTGGTCAGACTCCCCAGAAGCACCTCAGGCTGTCATTCAGCAGACACCTCTGGTGCCTTAGAACTTTCTAGAAGAAAAAAAAAATTAATAGGACATCTTTATTTCCTTTCTCCCTGCATTGTGGGATCACCATTCCCCTTTCATACCACTGCCCCCCCTACTCTCATGTGGATGGCTGTCATTACTGCATATTTACAGAATGCAGGCAGCAGCATCCGATGAGATCTAGACTAATGGTGCTCCACAAATTGCTTGTAGGAAGTACCCAGTAGCCCCATATTCCCATTGAAGTCTTATGCACAGTTAAATTGCTCTTTATTCTTCTTCTTTGCAGTGCGTAAGCAAGAGATCATTAAGATAACAGAGCAGCTGATAGAAGCCATCAACAACGGAGACTTTGAGGCTTATACGTAAGTACAGATGTCTTTTGACAGGTTGTTTATCAGTTTGTGTGCAAGTGATGTTCTGGCTCTTGGATATGAGGAGTTGTCATGCAGTCAGGATGGTAAAAAGTTTTATGCTTTTTAGCCTCCATCAGTTAGGAGTAGGGATATGGTAGAGCTCTCCAAATGACCATCAGGTACAAGTCAGGTATCAAACAGCAACAGGAGTGACAAAAGGAAAATGTCCTGGCTTTGTAGGAAAAGTAGCGGGGAAGGCAATGAGATGGGCAGAAAGAGTATAAAAGAAAAGTGAGAAACCTAGAGGCTTGTTTTATGTGAAATGCCAACTAGCACCAACTTCGTGTTGTTGCAGTAGGATTGAGTCCTCCAGGAGCTTACTCCTTGGAGTAGGAGAAATAGTTAGGTGGACACAGGGTGCGAGTCAAATGTTGTACCACTGCTTCATTGTGTAAATAGCCCTTGATCTCAAATGCAGACTGTAATCCTGTGGTGCTTTTCTTTGCAGAAAAATCTGTGATCCTGGCTTGACCTCATTCGAACCTGAAGCACTGGGGAACCTGGTTGAAGGAATGGATTTCCATAAGTTTTACTTCGAGAACTGTGAGTGGGAAGATTTGGTAACACCAGCAGCTTTCTCTCTAATTTTCCTTTATGCCACATTTTGGGGGAAAATTGCCCTTGTTTTTACTGGCTATTGGAACCAGCAAGAACTTGATTGTGCATGGGTTATGATGCATTTGTTAGAGCCAGCACGCTTTCTCCCAAAAGCCTTTTTCAGCAACAATTTCAATTCTAACCCCCAGATCCCTTCACTATAGGCACACAATTTGCCTGGTGCAAATATTTTGTAAGCATGGACTGCAGGAGCTTTAAAAGTTTGAGGCACCTGATTTCCTACTCATATGGAAATGGAAAAAATGAGCATATTTTGATGGAAACAACATGTATGTTTGGGGTAGACATACTGAATGGTCAGACATAAAGATAGTCACGCACAAATCAGTCACACCTTTGCTTTGAGTTTTCCCTGGACGGTTTCAGCTCTCTAACATGTAATGAACCCATTACATGGATACAAGGGTCACCTTGTCAGCCTGGTGCAGGAAAAAGAGTTGGGAGAAATGCTATCATTTATACTAGTGAATTTGCCTCCCTTCCTGGATGTCTCCACAGGGTGAGATAATTGAAATTTAAATACTGAGCTATTCAATTTGTTTTATTTTGGAGGTTAGGTCAAGGTCCTAGTGCTCTAAGGATGCAAAGACTGTCTCTGTCAAAAGCCTGTTCTGGAGTGATTTTTACACTTCTCTGAGGCTTGTTCATATTTCATGCAGACCTAGCTTAAAGATCTACTGATTATTGACTCCTTTGCAACAATATCATGTAATAAAAGATCTTTTCCTATAATTGAAGAAACAGCAGCACTGATGTTGAAAAAGTGGCAAGTATGCTTTGCAGAAGAAGTGGGAGCGAAGGGACCAGGGGATTCTAGGCAATAATAAGCACACATTTCCTAAGGAGAAGAACAGGTGATAGGGGAAAGATTTGCTTGGATTTTGCCTGGAAAATTGCAGGAGCAATTTTTATTGTATCCCAGAATCCAGTGGAAGGTGAGTGCAATATAAAAGAGGTTGGAGAATGTGGGGTGCTGTTCCTCCTTAGTAATAAAATGAAGCTGATGGTTTTGCATGTTCTGCCAGTACTGTCAAAGAACAGCAAGCCAATACACACCACCATCCTGAACCCCCACGTCCATGTCATTGGCGAAGATGCTGCCTGCATCGCATACATCCGCCTGACACAGTACATCGATGGCCAAGGCCGGCCCCGCACCACGCAGTCTGAAGAGACCCGCGTCTGGCACCGCCGAGATGGCAAGTGGCTGAATGTCCACTACCACTGCTCTGGAGCTCCTGCAGCACCTCTCCAGTGAGGATCAAATACGGGTATGGGCTATCAGGGAAGGAGTATATCATACACACAGCTAAGGCTGCTGTATGTGGGAATTCAGTATTCAAGGCTGTTTAGCTGGCTGTGAGAGAACCATTTTTAGTTGTCTATAAGCTTAAATCTTCTGCTGATCAGTTGGTGTTCTTTTCTCTAAGCCCTGTCCTCTGGACTCAGTAGGATTATCTGCCACTCCTGACAAACTGGAGTCATGTGCCAGACGGTTGTTCCTGAGTATAGCTACCCTTGTAGCAGCAGTGCTTCCTCCCAGGTACTCAGGTCTGTGCTCGGACAGAGTGCTAATCCAGAGCAGAGAGAAAGAGTATCTCATGCTGTGCACAGGTTTGCTGTTTCCCAGCTATCAGGGATCTACCTTTACATGCTGGGGTGATTTTGGAGAACTTTTCTGATGAGAATGTCATATTCTAGAGAGGATATTGTAAAATATACACAGAACAATTTCTGTTCCATAAGGGTAAAGATTTAGTCCTATAAATTTTACTACTGATTTTCTGATGAGCAGAAGCTATTTAGTGTACAATGTGGAAAAAAACTCAAGGGGGGGAAAAAAATCTAAATAAATAATAATATCAGAAGATTTAAAATATCCCCCAGTTAGCCTATGACAATTCAGCATTGGAGGAAACTTCAATTATAAAATTGGACATGAAAAAACTTGTTGCTTGCTCCTGAAGGACAGCAGATCCATTTACCTCTGCAGCATTTAGGCATTCTAGTTTATTGCTTACTGGTTTATTTTAACTAGATGTACAGTCTTTCTTCCTCCTCTGGTTTTATGATGAAGTGTATGTCACATTTATTTTAAAGATCTAAGTTTCCTAATCTTAGGACCTTTTTACTAAGGTCTTTCTGTTTAAGCACAAACACAAAAAACATCTACACCTGGGAGAAAAGCTTTTCTAATGTGGCCATTTGAGGATGAACTACTCAAGTAAAGTTACTGTTTGAGTCCTAGTCTTGTGTACTACTTGTACTACTAAGCCAAGAGCAGTTTTTATTCTTCTGTGTTGTGAGGGATTCAACCCTACTGAAGGCAATGGAAAAGGAATGTGAACTATCACAAGCAAACTGCAGAGGTCACAGATGGAATTTGAAAAGCAAAAGCCAGTTGGGGGCACCAGAAGCAGGGAAGCTTTCAAGAGAGATGGATAATTAGCTGAATTTCCAGGCAGTGAGAAGGTTAAAGCCTTTGCAGGGAAACCAAAAAAAACTTACTTGCATCAGTTTTCATCAGAGATGTTGAGGTAAACTTCTGTCCTGGATTTAGTCGAAAAAAGATGCAGAAGAAATTATTAAATTAAAGATTGGTATGGCTCAGTGGCTATGCCTAGGCTATGCCTAGGAGCTCTGAGGAAGCTTAGGAATGGAGAGTCTTAGCTGCTATAGATGAGGTATGTTTCCTTAACTTGGCGGCTGAAATGTTGCACCTCATCCAAAAGTTATGTGTTGAAGCGTTTCTGAAAACTGCAGAGCAGAAGCCATTTCCAAACCACAAAATGTTGGTTAAAACAATATTTGAAAAAGACTATAAACTAAATTGAAGTTGAAATATTTGCATGCATTTCTGGATTCTAAAGGTGGTGTAACCACATGCAATTATAAGTGGGGTCAGTGTGGGCAGCCCCCATCTGAACACACTGAATGATTTGGGAGCAGTGTTGGCCCATGTGCAGTAAAGGGTAAGGATGAGGAAGGAATGAGTTGAATTAAATAGAAATCAGTGGTTTGTTCTCACCTGGAAGGCAGAGTTCAGTTTTGAGAAAGTCATCTTAAAAGGAAACTGCAGCTGTAAAAGAAGTTTGAGGTTAATCAGAGGACTTCCGTGTAAGACGAGAGTAGGAACCAAGAAGGGAGCAGACTAATAAGAGAGTTTGCAGCAGAGATTTGCAAGCTAAGAAAGAAGATTTTGGCTACACTTTCATGGCAGGACAATGCTAAACAAATGTGAAAAAAATCCAAACTTAAAACTGATCAGAGTAAATCCAGTAATTTGACACAAGAAGATTAGCCACGAGGAGCCTTTGCTAAAAGCTGTCACTAGAGTTACAACTTTGCAAAACTGCAGAAAAGCTCATACGTTTGTTTAAATATTAAGAACATTCAGAGACAAAATTACTGAAGACGCAGAAACTGCCTTAGGACCAGAGCCTTTGATCACCCCTTGGGAAACTTCTTCAACTTCTGGGGACATCACTGTTAGATAATGGGCCCAGGTCTGCCCCAATCAAGTAAGCAATTGATTTTAGCAAGTAGTTCATTTTCATTGGCACATGCAGCCACCTGGAAGGGAAAGTGTGTGTGTCTTGTCTTCAGGGCTCTCCTCACGAGCCTCAGTCTGGGTTCTGTTAGGAAGGGTTTCTGCCTGCACCAAGTAATTAGCCTGTAGAAAATGTGTTGTATTAATTGTGTACAGCTAATGTTTGGCTTTATTTCCTTCTATCTCCCATCCTGTTCTCCCCTCTCCTTTCTGGGTGGACACTACCTCTTCCTGACTGCAGCAACATGTGGAGATACTCAGCTGGAGGGCAATATCTCCTTAGCAAGCAGCTCTGGAGTGCCTGAGTGACAGCAACGGTCATGTCTGTTTTGACGTTAAAAAAAATAAATACAAATTACAAACAGGCAGCAGCCAAATGCATGAAACCCTGCATGCATCTGATGCTCCGGGCGCTGCCTTTCTGTTGTTTTCCATGGATCCATCGTGTCTGTTTCTGCTGTACGAAGGTGTTTTTAAATCTAAAAAAAAAAAAGACATGTTGTTTGTATAAAATAATAAAAAACAGGAATAATGCTAAATAAATGACAGATTATCCAACATGCCCCCTCCCCCAGGGCTAAGAAAATGGCAGCAGCTGGAACATCTTTCAGAAATGAAGTGAGGGGGAAAGCAAAAGTGAAGGAGAGAGAAAGAGAGAGGGAGAGCAAAAAAGGAAGCGGCTTGAGCAGCGGATGGTTGAACTGTGCTCCGCAAAGCCCTGGTGGAAGTTAACATTACATTCAGGCTGTGCTGTGACTTCAGTCGGTGAGAAGTGGCAAGGAGATCCCAGAGGAGCCAGTGTGAAGACTGGGGTTCAAGAGAGAAGGAGGTGCTTCTCTTCCTGTTGCCTGGCAGACTGACTTCAGCCTGTTTCTTCTTCGATTTCTGCACAGCAAGAACGCTATGGAAAGCTGGTTGCTTGGCTGCTGGATCCTAAAACAGACTTTTTTTTCTTTTTTTCTTTTTTTTTTTAAGAAAAAAAAACCACAACAAAATGGGATGTTGATTTAAAATTAAAGGTGGAAGTAGGGATTAAAAAAATGGGTTTAAGTGAATATAACTTAAATAGAAGCTTGCTCTACTGATACTGGTTTTAGAAACAGCCACTACCTGGCCAAACATGGAGGTTTGAAGCCAGCTTATTTAATTTAACAAAACAAAAAAAAACATTGCATTAAGAGCAGAGATTTTAGAGGAAGAGGGTACGTGTATGTGATTTTCTTTTTTTTTTTTCCTTTCTAGTAGCATAGTTGGGATCCACAGTGCTGCAGAACACGTGTTCCTTAGGAGGCAGACAAAAAACTTAGTGTTATGTTCATGAAAACTTGCACATACACTCCTATATGAGGCATAAATAGCGTGTGTTTTTTATACTGAAATATATGCACCCATAGAATTAAAGGGGTTACCTGGCCTCCTGTTTGATCTGTTTGGTCTCCAAGTAAAACAGCAGTGGGAGCCAGCAGCCCCAGCCAGGTGCTTCTCCCCACCACTAACCCATCTGATGTTTGTAAGTGTCATGTTTCCTAGTGTTTATTTGGGTAATTTTTCTATTTTTTACAGTGATGTTGTAACACAGAAAACTATCAGATCAGAACCTCAAAAACCGTAGCCGAAGGACTCCAGGCCACCTCCCTGTGTTGCCTCTGGGTGTTAGAGGATACCTCATGAAGCAGAGGGGAAAGGGAATTAGCACATGTGATCTGATGTTTGTCCTTTGGGCCAATTCATTTTCCTTTGTTTTCTTTACTGCAAAGGAGTCCATTTCCTTTACTCATTGGGTGGGGAATGTGGAAGTGTGTTGTTGACCTTACCAAGGAGGGAGCTGAGCCCCAAGAAGAAAATGGCCTTTCTGGCAGACCTGATAGGATTTGTCTTGACCAAGGGAAGGAATCGCCTGCAGAAGTCGCGATGGGCTTTTATCTGAATTTCTGTCTACCCCTAATCATCTTTCGGATCTTTCAGTGGATTGCACTGACAGTATACTAAGTGTGAGGCAACCTTTTTACGGACTACAGAAGAGAAGAAAGCCAATTTGGAATTTTTATCCTTATTTAACAGAATGCAGAAAATAAACACTGTTGTACAAAGTGGAGCTGTTGCTTTGCAACAGATAGCTCTCTGCTCCCTTTGTTAGAGAGGTGCTATGCCACACCAGGATTAGATCAGCTAACCCCTGATGAAGGAAAAGACCATCCACACTTCCTAGGTTTGTCTGCGCAAATACTCTTTTCTTCCTCCCTCCACCACCCCAGGGAGGAATGTGGGGATTGAACCCATGGGGCGCAAACACTAGATTTTATTATTTTGAAACATTTTTAAGACAGCACTAAGCCAGTGAGTGAAGTGGAAAAGTGAAACCCCTTGATATTTTATTCAGATTTTTTTTAAAGCCACGAAGAGAGCGCAAATGGGAGATTACAATTATGCCATTTAAAAAAGATAAATACAAAATATTATGCATGCCTTCTTTAGGTCTGATCTTCCTTGTCTCTTTACCTGATGATTATTAATAATTAAAAAGAAAACCCTCTGTATTAAGTATCTGCATCTTTCAGAGAAAATTTTAAAAGAACAGAACTGTTGAGGTTTTTGGTTTTGCACAGTCTTGGAGACAAACTCTCTTGGGGTTTTTGTTTGTTTGTTTGTTTTGTTTCCTTTTAAGTTAATGAGAACCTTAGCTTGGTATGGCCATTATCAAACACAGCTGTACACCTTTAGCATTCTTAATGTTCTCTTATGGGGCTAATATAAGCATCTATATAATATATATTATAAATATCACATTTTAAACAGGAAATGGAAGGCATTTGATGCAGAATTTTTGCATGATATAGAAATAATTAAAGTTAGCTAGTGTTTGTTTGTTTGGTCTGAATGTTGGTAGAACCTTCATAGCTTTGTTACAATGAAACCTTGAACTGAAGATATTTAATAAAATAACATTTAAACAGTGCAAAGTTTTGAGTGTCATGTTTTTCTCTTAAACCATGGCATAACGTGGAATTGGCACTTCTTGGATAAGAATCAATCCACAAAGTTTTTGTGTCAGTAAGATTAGCATTCTGTTTGTGCTCCCAGGGGTAGGCTTAGTTCCACCGAGGCCTTCCCTGCTTCGGCACTTTCCGTTCGCTCCCCGCCTGGTACCGCTCCCGCTGCGCGCGGGGCCGGCAGCCTGGGCGGCGCTCGCCTCCCGCCCGGAGCCCTCCGGCGGGGCCGGGGGCGGCTGCGGGTGCCACGGCCGTGCCGGGGGGCTTTTCTGCGCCTCCGGCTACTGCTGGCCGTGCGGCGGCTGGGCCGGGGGTCAGCCCCGAGCGCGCTGGGGGTACGCGCCTCGCTACGGTCCGGGCTGCAGCATTTGTGCCCCAGGTCATTTCGGCAGGCTTGGCTGCCGGCAGGGGTGGGAAGTGCTGCAGACGGGAGGGGGTGGCTTTGCCTCATCACCGAAAGTTCGTTCAGTGTGCTTAATCCCCTTTAACGGCAGCAATTACCTAGTAAATAGGTGTCAGTTGCTGCTGCTGATTGCTTTTGCTGCCTGATGAATCAGGAGGAAAATTGTCCTTCGTGTTTAACGGGAGAAGCTAAGAGTTTTACAGCCCACTTCACTGGGACTGAAGACAATCTGTTCATGGCCAGGAGAGATAGCTCCTGCTATTACAGTAGCAAAGAGAGGTTCTGCTATCGTTTCTGACATCCAAGGCAGCATCGTTCATCAGGTAAGTCTCTCCTGAAGCAGTTAATCATATCTTAATGATCTTTGAAGAAACGTTGCAGTATGATCTGATCCGTACTGGGAAGATACCCATAAAGTTAGTAATGATTTCCCATGTTCTTAGTAACTCTTTTAACTGTGACAAGAGTAATTTGAACACATACTGAAAGCACAGTAGTCAGACTAATGCTTATGTCAAGAATATTTATGTAGCATATATATGGAGCCTTTCAGAGGGTTCCTGTGTATGTGTGTGATTTAAGTACGTTTAAAAAAGGTGATGGTGTTCCGTGTAAGCTATAGTGTATGTGCGTTCACCAGTTGCAGGTGCTCTATTAGTCAGTCTTGGGCAGGGACACTGAAAAATGGAATAGAATCTGCTTCAGAAAGAGTTTCAGTCTTATGTTTTCTTATGTTTTGGCTGACAGCAGGGGTTGAGAATGGTACTTGTCTGCAGTGTGACGACTCCAGTATTAAGCTATCAAGCAGCAATATTCCTAGAAACTTATTTTCTAGTATACTGTATCTGGACAAAACCTCATCCTGTTGGATGGTGTTTTGCCATTTTCCTACTTAAGTGTCTGTGCATGGTTTTGTAAGTTCCAGTGTTGTGTCGTGTCCCCCCTCCGCCCAAGTATATGCACGTGCATGCTTGTACCACATAGGTTGATCATTCTGTGGAAGACCCATGATTGACGGTAGCTTTTATTTGTGCCCAAAACCAGGTTTGCCTTTAAACTGGGATCGGTCTGCTCTCACTTGCTGGGCTAGTGGCACGAAGTCTGATAGGATCTTATAGTATGTACGAGATGTGGGGAGAAGCACAAGCGGAACTAGACCTTGAATGTCGATATCCTTTCTATTTTATTACAAAAACTGTTACCTTTTACTTATGTGTGACTGATAACATAGACAAATGGACAGAGCATTTGACTAGCAATCAGGAGATTTGTGATCGATTTCTGGTTTTGCTATAGGTTTGCAGGTGGCTGCAGACAACCCACTTGTGCTCTGAGCTTCAGTTTTCCCATTTGTCCATGCAGATAATGAGACTGACCTCTGTAGAAACCTCCGGAAGAGACTGATGAACAGTGATGCAGAGCAGCTGGGTGGTATTGCTGCCACACATCACAGATGGCTTTTTTTTTTTCCCTGAGAATTTGAAAGGTTTGGGACTGCAGACTAATGCACCTGGAATGCTTGTTTATTGGGTTTGGTATAAATTTATTTTAGCGTTGGGAAAGGTGGTCCTTGGGGGCACTTAAAGTGGCTTGAGTAGTGAGTTATGAATTTTTCCCTTGAGATCCTTAGTGCCTGAGAACTCCTCACCTGCAGGAATGCCCTGCTTGCCAGTAAGGAATAGGAATTTACTGGTCGGTGTGTAGTATTATGTAGGATTTTATGCAAGCTATTTCTTCTATTCTTAACGGGTATTAAAAATCAAAAATGCATATGCTCGTGGTTTTTAAGACATCCTGTCCGCAGTGAAAGGATGCAAATAATTTAGTCAATAAAATCTCAGTCTGAAAGTTCCTTATGCCACAGTGGTGTCCTCTAAAGCACAGGTGGATGGGGGAGAGGGAAAGGTTGTTGTCCCTAATCTGTGACAATTTACATAATTTTACTCACCATAATTATGCATGAATAGATGGACAGGATGACATTCACAGAAAACCTTTTGGTAATGCATCACACAACTGCATATTGGCAGAGTTGGGATTTGGCCAGTTCTTGTTGGGATGAAATACTGTCTCATCATGATTTATTTCTGCTTCCTGTTTCTGTGGAAAAGGGTACTGTTCAGACCAACGGAAGATAGCTGCAAACATGGCATCAAGGCTGTGCTTCAGAGGCCTAGTTTACACTGGAACATCCTATGGATTGTATCAGTAGTTAACAGCAGTGCTACTGCTGTATGGTTGTTCCTGTTCCAGAAAGCACTTATTTATTTGCTCGTTTCTTACTACATGTTTGGAAGTTCAAACTTATGTTTGAACAGTACTTATGCAGGGAGAATATGTTCTACTCATGTGATGTTTGAAATTAATTGCTTTGGAGTTATCATATTTTTCTTGTATAAAAAGGGCCCAAGCTTTGAGATAGATTGTATTAAATGCTTTTAAGAATTGTAAACAGATTTCAGACTTATTCAATCCAAAACAGTATTAATGCTGAAATTATTTTAAACAGCATAATTTAGTAAGTTTGAACACCTTGTAATCTGTTACAGTATCAGTAAAAATCTTTCATACCTATTAGAAACACTTCACTGAACTTCCACATAAACAGTAACACGTTTCACCTTTTATACAGCATTATACTTCAGCCTTCCTTTTTGAAAGAAACAGGCTTCCCCTTAAAACTTCTGTAGAAGTGGGCAAATAGAAATATTCATTATAACTCAGATTTTTATTGAATATACAGGGAAGGATTGTTTGCTTGTTTATGTAGCCTTAAGAAGGAGAAGTTGCTTCAGAGAAATGCAACGTTACCAGGGGTAGCACGTGCGAAGTGAGATAGGCACAGCCTGGAAATGGAAAGGGAGTAATAAAGCCAAGCACTCAGGGTGTTTGGAGCATGAGGAGGCTGGTGTGGGGAAAAGAGCGGAGATGCAAGATTGATTTAAAGGTGTCTTGTAAGCGAGTAGAGGAAGGTACGTACGAGGTAGCTAGAAAGATGGTGATGACAGAGGGATTGAGATTTGTGATGCGGTAAAGTGAGAAGGCAGGCAGGTGAATTCTGCTCTGGTGGTTTGAGGAGGGAGGAATTTGGAGAGATGGGGTATTCATTGGGGTGGTTTCTTCCATTGCAGATTTAAATGGAATTTTAAGCCAATATTGTTGTACCTGTATAGCATACTATAGTGTACAACTCCTATCAACGATTCCCCTGACTCAGTGTAACTGAGATTGGTTGGGCTGGGGGAGAGAGGGGAACTACCAAAACCCTATTTTGATACCAGAATATCAAACTATGGTTTGAAACAGTAAACCCAGTTTCACAGGACGTAGTGCTGGATCATAAATGCTATAAGCACATGACACAAAGTGCTGAACTGCCACAGATTCCCTCCGTTGGCTCAGATTTGCTCAGCTGTTCGGGAAAGTGTGAGGTCTTTGATAGATGGGGTGTCACCTGCTGCTGCCATGCTAGCGTCGGGATGGCTGCAGGCAGGGGGATGATATTTAATCTGATGTAAGCACTGTGGCACGTATTTGGGTTAATTCAACAGAAAATCATGTGTTCAAGTATGTGCTGCTGAGTATTTTGGCAGCACTCGGACCTGGTGTGATGGGACTGCAGCCTCAGTGCAGGTGGTGGGAGCAGCTGCCTCGTCAAGCCTCTGCTGAGGTGGGGGTGCCCTCGGCTAGAAGCACAGCAGGCTTTTGATCTGCACTATGATATAATTGCCCATACCGTTGTTTTACTTTGGTTATTTGATGCACCTGCTAAGTTGGGCTTAACAGGCTTGTGGAAGCATGGTCAGTGCTTCAGGTACAAACTGATTAGCTGAAGATGAAAAGCCCTGTATAAATGTGTCCAAAAGCAGTGACTGTCAAGATTTTTCAGTTTTCCATAGAGGAACAGGTTCCTATACAGCAAATTTACATCTTGTGTTGATTTTCTGAGTGTTTCCTAGGAGTGATCCATAGGGTGCCAGCAATTCTCAGACTGCAGGATGAGGCCTCATTCATTCCCTTTGCACCTGCCTTCCCTTTGCTGGCTCCTCTTCTGCCGCCAGCCAGTTCTGCTGCTTTTGACCACTCCAGGTCCTAGTCGTGCTAACCTGTCACGAATTTTCACTCCTCTCCAGGGCGGTGGGTGCTTTCTGCACAGCAGATTCAAAAGCAGGACCGTGATAACCGCACTCCAAAACTGGTCTGCTTCTCTGTCCACCTCTGCGAAAAAACGTTGCTGTGATGTGGCTCCCCATCCCATTCTGGCTCCCTACTACAATTGTCCCTGTCTTTTTAAGTAGGAAACTGCACCCTGCGTGTGCTTGTATTTCTGGGGAGGGTGCATCCCCGCAGGGGATGTTCCACCAGCGTCAATCCCTACCGACTGCTTTTCTGGGCATCCCCCGCCTTCCGTGCCGCGCGGCACCCTTGCCCGGTGGTCCCGCGCTGCCGCCGTCGCCCTGCGGTCCCGCGTGCAGTGCCTCCCTGCTGCAAAACCTCAGCGAGGGGCTGTGCTTGCGGGGTGGGGGGGGGTGTGCGTGTGTGTTTAACCCGCCCCGGCCCTGCGCCGACCTCTCCTGCCGCCTCCCCCCAAAACGCCGGCCCCGCGGGGTCCCGCTCCGGGCGCACAGGGCGGGCCCCGACGCGAGGCGGCCGGAGGGCGGGACCTCCCGCCCCTCCCCCGCGCGGAAGATGGCGGCCGAGCGTCGCGGCGGCGGCTCCCCCAGCGGCCGGAGGGACGCCCAGCGGCCGGGAGCCGGCGGGCCGCGGCCGGCCTGAGAGCTCCCCGCGGTGCCGGGGGACGCCTGCCCGCCTGGAGCCGTGCCCTGCCCACGCCAGCCCCCGGTGGGACCTCTCTGCGGCAGGTGAGGTGGAGGAGGGAGCGCAGCGGGATGGCGGCGGCCCGGCCCGGCCCGGCTTGGGGGACAGCGGGGGCGGGCGAGAGGCGCTGGCGGAGCCGGGGGAAGTTGTGTGCCGGCCGGGGAAGGGCGGGGGGGGGCCTTGGGAGGAGAGCGGCTGCGGCCGCCGTCGGTGGGGCCGAGCTGGGGCGGGCGGCGGGGTGGGCGCTGCCCCCCGCCCCTGAGGCGCCCCGCCGCCCGCCCTGCAGCCACCTGTGCGGCCGGGTGGGCCGGGCCTTGCCGGGAGCCGACGCCGGGGGCACCTGGGCCCCGCCACGGCGGCCCCGTCTGCCGGCGGCGCCCAGGGCCGGAGGTTGCACAGCCCTGGCCGGCTGCTCTTCGTAGGCGCCGAGCCGCCGACACGCGGCCCGGAGCAGCAACTCCTGCCCCATCGCCGCCGCCGTGGTTCCCGCCTCTCGGAGCCCCCTTTTCCCTGGCCGCCGACGGGGCGCACGATCCTGGGCCGGAGCTGCGCTCCCGCCCTCGCTCCGGCTTTGTTTACCCCACGGCGTTGGGTTGCGAAGGGCTCGGTTGCTGGGTACGGCGTCGGCCGCCGCCGAACAAGCCGGCGTGCACCGGGGCGAAGGATGCTCGTATCCCGTCATACGACCGCAGCTGGACTGCGTGTGCCACACACGCTTCTGTTTGGGGCTTGTGTTCAGTAGAGGCCAACAGCGGGTGCGGTTGTGGTAGCATGAAGACACCACAAAAATTATGTTACATAGGAAAAGCTGATGGAATGCAACGAATCGTTCTTATAGTGTTTCCCATCCTTTAGTCATTAAACCACATTTGCAGCGGTAAGGTGATAAATAAAGCGCAAAACATCCCTATTTGCTTATGCGAGAGCGAATAAATTCTGTGTTGCCTGAATTAGAAGTTGGCAAATGTCATATATCTGAATGTAACCATAGGTTACACTGTTCCACACTGGGATTCTTCGTGACCAATCTTGCCAAAGAAATATTCAGAGTTGTTAATTGTACGTGCATTTCTCATCAGGAAATGTAACCTTGCCCTTTGTGGCAAAGAGGTAAACTAGAAACTTCTGATTAATTTTTCAGGTTATGTGCAGTTAACTCAATTATCTACCATAACTGGGCTGGGAAGTTTTGGACGATGAAGAATCTAGGTAGCGCTGGTATGGTGGGACACCTTGTGCACAAAAACACCCTGAAAGCCAGAAATAATTACAAGCTTAGCATTACCCCAAGAGTTTTATCAGGGTAGGTGCCCACATGTGCTCACGTTGCCATGCTCACTGGTGCCAATCCGCACCAGTAAGGTCCAACAGCTGAGCCCTGTAGGACTGCTGTGCAGAGATGGCTGAGGCACTCCCTCTGCACTGGGCTTCTCGGTGCAGCTGTTTTCATGGCACTAAGATGATTGATCCAACACCTGGCAGATTGGACTTAGAAAGGCTTTTTAGTTTGTACTTGATGCTGCACAAGAGTGATTGTGCTGTGTTAAGAGCTAGGCTGGTTCCAAAAGCAGCCCAATTCCACTAGACCAGATTTGAGCCAGTGGAAAAACAGTGCTTGAATCTGGCAACCTGTGTAAAACGTTCTAAAACTTTTCCACTGTCAGCAGCTGTGAACAAGTACATAATCTCTTAGGGTTATTGTCATGTATGCTTGCTGCTTCCTTTTAAAAATTTTCTTCCTCATCCCGAATTCCTGTTTTTGTTCATTCTTCCCTTTTAGTTTTTGTTCTTCCCTAAGTCCATGATACTCTTTTACTTGTTTCTGCTTCTTGAACATGGTTTCCTAATGTGTCTTTTCTTCCTCTGTTTCATTTTTTTTTTTAGCCTGTGTAAAACTGTTCTTTTGTACATATATATGATTCTAAACTAGGAAGTACTGGGAATTTCAAAAAGCAGTGAAAATGAGCTGCAGAACAAGGACACAGAGCAGTAGTGGTACATCTGTCCATGTCAAATTTTCCTCTCCAGTTGCAGAAATGGCTATTGCTCTTGGGTGAAAGTTCTCAGACCTGGTGTCAGAATGGAGAGTGGGAGCCAATCCTGCCCTCCAGTATTGCTGACCATGAGGAGAGACGAGTTCTGGGGCACTTGGCAGCAAAGTGTAATTGGGATACAGAAAAATTGAGAATCACCATTTTAAGGTATGGAATAATACCTGCGAGTGTTTATCAGGACAGGAGTCTGTGCACTGGCAAGCCGCCTGTTTTTCAGTGGTATGTAGTAGTGCAGTAATGGTACTATTTGCTGTGTGTTTTTTGTGTAAGGCATGTTTTACTGTTGTGATGCCTAACCTTCAGTCCAGTCTGCGACAGAATTCATGTAGGTGATCTGGTGAAAAAAGCCTGAGCCTAGTTTTGATTTAGCATTTGTAATTCCATGATTTCTTAAAAAAAAAAAAGTGTGTGTGGATATACCCAAATGCAGCTGAGGTCTTGATGTATCCTGAACCACAGCATATCTCTTCATCACTGAGCCTTGTTTCAGAGGTTTAAATGCCTGTCTGGGATCTCTGTGGTATATCTGGAATATGCAGTGATTCTCCGAGCAGAGCTGCGTAGATAAGATAATCCATTTCATTTTAATTGGCAGAGTTGTTTACACATGATCTCTCGCTCATTTTCCTCTTTTAAACGAATGCATATCCATCCCTGATTACAGCTCAGGTCAAAATCCCTCAGCACTTGTAGCAAATCTCTTTTAATTGGTCTCATTTAGCTCTTATAAGGTTGCATTTTAATTCTCTCTCTTCCGAATCCTTTTCCCCAGTCTGTAATGTAATTTATTACAGGATCTTTTATAGGCAAGGGAGCAGCCTCTGGCTGTCAGCAACCTTTGCAGTGTATCAAATTTCCAGCTCAACAGGCAGCTGCAGTGGAGTTTGTGGGTGTAAGGCAGCAATGCTGCAACAGCGGCACAGGAGCAGTCTGCAGTGGTGGTGCTGGGCCTGAGTGCTGGGTATGTCCCCAATTCTGGAAATAAATGGGGTGAATGCTCCTTTCTCTGCTTCTCTAGCCTTTTTGTAGCTGTTGCTATTGCAAGGGTCTTTGAGTTCAATTTTTCCCTTTCTAGCTGTTTTTCCAGTCTCTGCAATTGAATGCAAATACATCTAAGCTGCTGTTGTTGTCTGATGACAACAACATAGGATTGCTAGAAGGCTAATGCTGGGAGCGTATTTTTAGAAGGCCCAGAGCAACATTAGCTGTCTTTATAAAATTCACTGTGACTTTTCTGAATGCAGTAGCTGGTTAATTGAACATAATGCGAAGAGGTGAAGTTCTGCATTTCATTATGCCTGCACTGAGGTGCTTCACCTCTGGCCTGTGGTGCGCTGGTGATCTCTGGGTGCTCTGACATCAGCTCTGGAAGTCTCAAAGGCTGGGTTGTTGGGGTTTTTTTTGAGCTGTGCCCCCTGCCCCTTACACTGGCGATTTTCCAACTATAGCAAAATCAGAAGGGAATACGTGCCTCTGCTTCGGCCGCTGGAATTGAGATCCAGGGCTGTGTGCTACAGCAGCGAAGGTGCAGGCAGACTTTCTGCTTTGCTGATCCTGCTCTGGAGGCAGGAATCTCCAGCAGAGCTGTGGAGCACAGTCATGTCTTAAATCACCACTGAATGATTTACTGGAATATGTACATCAGAGCCATAACTGTTCTTTCTGCATAGTGTTATTTGAAGGTCTCGGGCCTCTGGCAATTGCTGTTTGGGGACTGTTTTTCAATATAGACCCATATCCAGAAAGGAAATGATAAGATCGCTAGACTCAATCCATATGTGCCCTATTAAAAATGCAGTAGAAATCTCTAGACACGAATGATGAATTAATCTCCTGCACCAGGAAGATATCTTCCATCACTTTCTTGCCTGCTCTAATATTTCTAGTAAGCTAACTGATCTAGCAGTGAATGCAAGGGGGTTGTTAAGATTGTAAATGCAGTGTAGACCTTCTCAAAATATTTGTGGCTTACGCTGGGCAATGTCACAAGATCTGTTTTCACAGAAGTAGAAATTGGTGTTTGCTTGTTTTTTAAAGCTGCTCAAACTCTTCAAACGAGGACAGGGATAGCCATGGTCCATCTCTATATATAGACTCAGCCTGCTTTTGAATTTGTTGAGTAAAATGAATAGTGCAAAATAAGTTAGGACAGCTTCACGCACCACTTGCTTGTGTGCTAACACCACCAAGAAGATGTTCAGAAATACCTGTCTCTCAAGTGTGTTTATAGCTGTATGTAACCAAAGCTGTTCTTCCTGCTGGGGTTGCAGACATTGAATATCAACAGTGTTTGCAGCTGCTCTCAGGCTGAAATGGTAACACCTTAACTTAGCCTAAAATACTGCACGCTTTCTTTCCATGAAGCAAATTTAATATTCATCATTAAATTATGAAGATAACCATTAAAACTAACAGCAGTTACATACCAACTTTTTTTTTTTTTTTTTTTTTTTCAGAATCAGAGGAGGATGAAAAGGAGAGACACGTGTCCTCTGAGACATGTGTTGTTCTGTGCTCAGTGTATGGGGCTTGTGCAGGTCTTCGTGCTGGTCTCTGTGCTGTGTGTGCGTGTCAGGCTGCAGTTATCTTCAGAGCTTTGGCGCATGTTTTGAGTGTGGGATGAGAATGAGGAAGTGTGATCTAGGGTTTTGGTGGGATCCAAATACAGCTGTACTGCACCAGTCTGATCTCTTTTCTCCCTGCACTGCAGTGCGTTGTTCTGAATTCTTTTTTTTTTTTTCCTCTTTGGAAGTGTCTGCATTAGTGGAAAAGATTGTCTTGGGCATTCCCTGTAAAGCAAGAGATAGCAGAGTCTGTCCCCTGCTCTCTTACCTTCTCATCCCAGTACTGTTGCTCACGGGAGGAGACAAGGGCTCTCAGGTCCCTCCTCAGGGAGGAAGGGTTTCCACAATAGGGGAGAGAGTAAGACATGAAACTGCATGTGTTAAATGACATGCCAACAAGTCATAGCCCTCTCCAGGGTTAGGGATCACTGCTGCTTTTAGTTATTGATATATATTTTTCCTCTGTATTCCGCAGTTCCCTTGGAAGCTGGGTTGGCATAGCTGATGCAACAAGGAATGAGGAAAGAGGGACAGCAAAATGACAATTTTATCCCTTCTTAATCTCTTTTTGCAGTTCTGGTCTGCCATCTGGTCAGTCTCTTTGAAAGCGTACAACCCCAGCACACTGCCCTTTCTCCTCTGTTTATTTCTCCAGTCTCCTACATCCTTCATTTCTGTATCAGAAACTCTCCAAGAATACGGTGTTCCCACATCAGGACCATTAGATTACGTGATGAAGCAACTTGTTTTTCTTTGATCATGTTTAGTCTTAACAGTTCCAGATGATTCCATTAGCCTAATATTTTATTGGTCTTTCAGCTTGTCTCTAATTAATGCTAATTTGCTTGGCAGTACTTCTGAGGTTAAATCAGAGCTTGCATGTGGACTATTAGAGCTCTTTGACAGATCTTAACTCTTAAGTTTTCAATCACTTTGGTATAAATTCCTCAAAGGAAACAGTGGTATGACAGGCATTAGCTGTGGTAGACTCCATGTAGTAGAGAACAATTTAGAAAAGAAGGGAAACTTGAGATTTGCTTCAGAAAGGTTAGAAGAAACCCAGAACATTTTATAAATGTCTATTTTTGTCTGAAGAGCCACTTACTGAATGGCTTTACATTAGCTCTCTAGCCCTACCCAGAGCTTTAAAGTGCATGGGAAATTTTATGTCACAAAGGACTTTTAAAACCAGCAGTTCTGCCATCTCTTGGATGATGGGAGTTGGACTCATCTGAGTATGCATGAAGATTTATAACTAAAGTGTCCGCATCTGAGGTAGGCACTAGAAATTCCCTCTATATTAAGGGTATGTTAGGGCGCAGTTCATGTCAGTCAAACACTGATGTCCACATTTGGTGAGGTGAATCACGTTCTGGAGTTCTTTTTTAGTTTTTGCTGCTGAATATAATGAAAACTGGGGATATTGGTCCAGATGTAGAAAATGTCAGCAGGACAGATACCTGAGCAGAAGGTGAACACCTTCCAGGGTGACACTAAGTTGCTCTTATTCCTGTACTGCTTTCAGTGTAGCATTTTTAATACCTTCACTGATAACGGATTTGCATAAATTTGTCTCTTCCAGTCTTAACTACCTTTTCCATCTTTAGAGCACTTTTTCTCTATAGAGTTTTGGGATTTTGTTACTTTTTTTTAGCTGCTGCTGATAGAGTGGTCGTCTGCCACTCATGTTATTCTGGAAGCTTTTGCAAATGCTGAATGTTACAGCATGCCCTGCAACTTTTGATTGTCTTTGCCCTTGCCTTTGTGCTTAAGTTGTTCAGCAGCTGGGGTTCCTCTGTAACTGGTAACCAGACCTTACTGTGGTCCTGGCCTATCCCAGAGAAGTCAGACTCAGGTCATGAGTAGGTCTTTGTTCAATTCAGAACCTTAACTGCTCAGATTATAGTTTGCTCTGGAAGCAAGCTGAATGTCAAAGTGTCAGGTAATGGCCTATGATTTGTTTTTCCTAAAGAGACCAGCATCTCTCCTGCACAGTCCGGGTTTTGCACTGGTGGAAGTTTTAACTTTGAATGAATGGTGAGGTCAAGCTTGGAGTGGCCCAACACAGTGGCACATTGCGTCTAGATCCCTGCTTGAGACTAATAATGTAATTTCACATCAAGTTGAATACCTCTTAATATTTGATGGCCCAGGGTGAACAAGGAGTGCAGTAAGACTGGGAACTCTGTGTAATCTAATTAAAGGCAGAAACTTTCAGCGGAGAAAAGGTTGGTGTCTTGGCTGGCTCCTTGAAATGGCACCTTCTTCCAGCTGTCATCACTGGTGTCTTGTTTATGTTTCTCTTCTGGGCATCACCTGTGTGTAGATCTGTTTCAAGTATAGAAATGTCTTTGAAGTGGCTTCATTTGTCTCAGCTGTGGAGCTACAGAACTGAAATCAGTGGCACATTACTGTTGGTGAACTGCTTGTACTTCCAGTTACCAAGGGCTGCAGAGGTATTAAAAAGAGTAGGCAGAAGCTAGTGTAGACATTGC
Source organism: Leptosomus discolor (assembly GCF_034619465.1). NCBI lineage: Eukaryota > Metazoa > Chordata > Aves > Leptosomiformes > Leptosomidae > Leptosomus > Leptosomus discolor. Next base: position 24,090,252 of record NC_141396.1, on the reverse strand, counting down.
ATTGATCAATGCAGAGTGGCTGTGCGTGAGGACTGCTGCAGCTCCCTGTTTCGTCAGCTGTGTGAATCTGCTTTCAGGAGAATGATGTGAGCTATCGCAATGTCAAATATGTCTTTTCAGTGGGCTAAAGTGGGATCCTGGCCCACTCCAGAAGCTGTGAAGAGGCAGATTCATTTCAGCATTGAAGCCTGGCATAAATTGCTAGTCTCCATGTTTGGTCTATTGTCCAGAACACCTCTGAAACATCAAGCTTCCCCTTGCCTCTCCATTTCAGTTACAAATAACGTATTTTAATTTGTTACTTGTAATTTCATTGGTTTTATTAATTTTTAATTAAATGTTCTGGATTCAGTCAGCAATACTTCAGCTCAAACTGCATGTGCTTTACTTGTGGCTGAGTCATAATCACCTTCCTCACAAGCAGAGATCTGTCTCTGTCTCCTGATTGAGTTTTGTCTGCAGTCTTTCAACTGTATCGTTCCTTTATGTTCCTGTTTCACGTCTGGCCACTTGTATGAAAGCGTGATGTGAGTAAGCTTACTTCCCTGAGTGAAGATTGCCATGAAAACGTGCTCTTATCAAGTGTCGTCTGTAGTTCAGTATCGTGTAACCATGCATGGAACAGGATGTTTCCATGGCCCAAGTCCACATAAACATATAATACTCATGTTTGCCTTTCCCAGTACTGCTTTTAAATACCAGTTTCTCACTAACCGCACGTGGTGGTACAGTGCCTGTGGTAGCAGGCAGAGCTCAAAAGTCCTCTTTCGTCTTGCGTTGCATATGTGGGCAGGTTAAGAACAAGCTAGTGTTCAGGGATTGTCATAATTGCAGGTGGTGTTGAGTATAAGGTTTCTCAGAGGTTGTTATAGTTAATTCTTTTGCATGTTGTAGAGATATTCTATAATTATCTTATTTGTATGTCAGTCCTGGCTTTTCCCCATTGTTCAATAAAAACAGGGTGAAGATTCCCTTTGAACCTTCTTGTCTTGGTTTGCATTTAAGCTGGTGCTACCACTGAGGAAAGCAATCCAGTTTTATACTGACCCTTCTCAATACTGGCACAACCACTCACCAAGTAGGATCAGGAAACTGATGCCAAAATTAAAATAAACAGAACAAACCAGACATCCTTTTTTGCTCTACTATCATTCTTCAGGAGAGGAAAAGTTACTTTTCAGTTAATCAGTAAGAAACCCAGTCAGGCTCTCATGCTTTTGTGTCAGCACACCACAGAGTGCCTTGGGGATAGGATGAATTGATGAGGTGGCAGGACTGCTCGATTTGGAGAAAAGGAAAGGTGTGACCACCTAAACACATGCCAGATGATCACCTTGAAATTACAGTTTTACATAGTGTAAGCTGAAGGAGTCTTACGCTACTTCTCTTTGCATCAGTCCTGTAAAATTTTCAAGTGTCAGATCTATCTAGGTTAGACTTAACTGACAGTGGTCATGACAAACTCCAACAGGATGTTGGAAACAGGCAGCACAACTAAGAGGTGAGCTGCATGCCCAGCAAACTGAGAGCTAGTAACTGTAGCCCTTCATTGCTGCCTGTTCTTTCCCACTTTTAGTTGGACACTGGATTCATTTTTGTATCAGTGATTTCCTCTGAGGGGAAACATTGAAGAAATCATTGTAGTAGTCCTTTCTAAAAGAGATGTGTCCAGGGGAAGAGGAGAGCAGTTGCTTCGATCGAGGTGCAGACCAGACCTGGGGTCACAGGTTCTGCACTGTATTTTTTTTGCATCCTACTCCAGGGCCTGCCGGCTTCTCTGATGAGCAGTGCTATATTATCTTTATATTCCTGTGAAATTTACCAGAAGGACATGGCACATTATTTCAGAAAACTAGTTATGTTTCTATAGGATGGTCCTTGGTTTTGTTTTTTTTTTTTCCATGCCTTGTTAAAAAAATCAAACAACAGAGAGGTGTTTTTGTGTTTTCCTCAACATCTTTTCCTAGCACCCTGCCACTGACATTCTGACCTGTGATTCTGTTATGGACAGATCTTTGGGGACTGAAACTGTTGTGAGTGCTCAAGCCCCTTCCCCTTCCTACAATTATATCTTCCTGAAATGCATCCTGTGTAAAGGTAAAGATCAGTGGGAGGCAATGCGAAAAGACAAAGCGGTGGAAGTTGATACAGTGTCTGCACTGGAAGGAAGGCTGTTCTTGAGGGGTGTATCTGTATATCATTTGGTCTTGGAATTCTACTTTGAGTAGTTTTAAAAATGAGCAGACTTGAAAAAAAAAAAAAATAACAATAGACAAACACCTTTTCATACAAATGTAGGGTGTAAACCAGAAATGCAAGATTCCATTTTTCCTTCTCTCATTAGACTTCATCGGGAGAAAGCATTAGGTAGGGCTGCAGAGGTTGTTTGGGTTTTGTGGGCTATAGTGATTTAGAAACCTTATGCTTGCTCTGCCAGGATGGGGCTGATGGCACCAAGCTTGAAAGTGAGGGTTGAGAGCTGTGCTGCTTTGTCCTGTCTTCACAACCCTTTGGCACTGGTGTTATACAGCCTCTGCTACTGGCTGTCTATTTGGGATATCTGTAACTGTTCCTGGGGCTGTATGGAGTTCCATCTTCCTTTGCAGTCGTGACCTTTTACCGTAGCTGTCTTCCAGCGTAGCTATGAAATTGCTGACAGAGCTGGGGAAGTGGTTGCAAGGCTTGTGAGCCAGGACTTTCGTGATGGCCAGAATAAGATGAGGGAACTCTCAGCCGAATGAATTGGGCATGACCTTGTATGCACGGACATTAGGATATAAGGCTCAAATACTAAATTTAGATTTCCTACAGTGAATTGTCCTTAGGTAACGTTTTTAGGAAAATCTTGCCATCTAGCTTGATTCCATTTGTCTTGAAGAAAAAGGAAGGAGAAGCAAAAAGAAAAGTTTTGTTTCATGTACAAACTGGCTAGTGCAGTGAAATACATCCTGTGAATGTGAGGAGACTTCTCATCCCTTTTTTCTGCCTGTAAGGCTGGCCTCACTGAGACTGCAGAGATAGAGATCAGTGGGGAATATGAGAAAAAAGGTGAAACTAGTTTTGACTAGTACTAGTACTGGTCTGAATCTAGCTTCGAGTTGGTAATACTGGCGCGAAAGACTGTCCCATCGCTGTCACCCAAGAGCATCTTAAATAGGGATGAGGAAATGTTACATCAAAAAGTCTTAGAAATGTTTGTTAATTTTTATTGGCTTTGGAAATGGCAAATTCTAGGAAGCAGTACATTGAGAGCAACGAGTGGAGTAGTTCTTCTCCTGTCATGGTTGCTCAGATATGGTGCCTCTCCTGGGGAGCACGTCTTACAGTGTGGTTTTTTTGGCTTGGCAGGCTTCCGGCACAAGGTCAGCATTGCCATGACACTGGTAGCACAGCATCACCATGCTTTAAATGTACTAGCTGCAGAGGTTATAAATGATCACTGATTTTTTTTGAATGCTGCAATATTTAAGTGTTTAGCTTGAGGCATTTTATTAAAGGGTCCTCATTAGCAGATCAAGTGCCAAGTGCTTTAAAAATTCTGTGCCTATATAATGTAGCTCATATTGGGCATAACTAATCACTTCTAAGGCTTAAAACCTTGGAATTATAGTGCATCTGGGAGCAGGTAGCTGTGAGACTGGGCAGAGGAATCCCCTTTCTCTTCCCTCTTCGCTAAAAGCTTTTTCTCTACACAAAGGTCCAATTGCTGCTATTTCTTATGTAGTGTGCACAGCATAGCAGTATGTGGGCAGCAAACTAATGCAAAGTGCTCGCCTGTCTAGTGTTTTGTTGTTCTTTCTGCCTGAGGCTTTGCAACCTTGGTCTTTTTTAGTTAAAAATCTTTAAACAATGGATTATCTGTTTTCACAGGCTTTAGAGGATTTGAAATAGCAGTCACCCTTAGGCATTTGGCTCAAGATTACAGCAATAAATACATTCATCAGAGCCTGCTGGCCCTTCCAAGAGCCAGGCAGTTGTAAGATTACCTCTACCATATTCTTCTGCTTCTAACTCCAGTGAAGTGTGTCAACCTCTTAACAATTTGAGGTAAGCCCTCTTCGTCCTGCACTCACATGGTTTGTGAGGAAAGGGTGTGTGGTCAGGTTGGGAGCACCTACAGTAGGGGAGGTTTATTCTTGCTGGGATGTGGGCTTTTACTACGTTACCAATCTGGATTTTCCAGATCAGAAACCTGTTTTGAAAGCCAGCATTGCTTTTTTTCCCCCAAAGCCCAGCAGTCTGAAAATTTCATATGGCTTTAAAATTTTCAAATTGGAATGTAACTTTAATCAATATTGATGTTTCTGATCTTTGTGTGCCAACTGCTGTTTTTCTGAAAGATGGTGCTGGGAGTGGAAGGCCCCATGCCGGAGATTACAAACCAGTTGCCACCCAGTTGTAATACCTGACGTGGCAATTTCTGTAAGAGTGCTTCCTGATTGCGCTGTTCAAGCAGTGAATGTAATGTTTTTCTTCTGTTACTATGTGATCTGAAGTAGTTTACAGATATCAGACATTCTTCTGTGTTGCTTTGGAGAAAGATGTTAGCTGTCAGAAGGAGACCCAAAAGTCAGTTGCAATAAAAAGCTACATTTTCTAAAGCAGTTTATTTCTGATTAGAAGAGCTGTTCATTGTATGACTTTGCACGGGCTGTGCTTTGTATAATGGGGTTTACTTTCTACTGAAGAGCAGCTTTATCTCAGGAAAGTTCATTTCATAGAGAGATGTGTGGTGTGCATACATCTGAGGTCCTGTGAAGTGTTCCACCCCTAACAGATTGTATTGATTTTCAGCAAGTACTATTTCTCAGCCTTCTGAGCTGTTCTTATTACACAGCATTGTGCTGCTCATCACAATTAAATGGCATATGCTTGTTGGCCACTGGCTTTGTCGAAGACCCACCCAGCACAGGGATGCAAATTGGGAAAGGAGAAAGTTTGATTCTCTTTGGAAGGTTTTTGTACTTCGCATAATTTTTTTTTTTTAATTCTTTCCAGTGAGTAAGTAGTGATGAACATTGACTAAACCACACTGTATGTTTTCAAAGTGTATAATACACATTACCTTTGCCTTGGAAAACTTTGAGCTTGCTTTTCAGCAAAAGATAGAAGTATTTAAAGCATTTGTAAATAGAGCTGAGTCAGCTTCAGCACTTCGCTACATGAATTTGCATCAGAAGATGGTGGAAGCATGGAGTCTTTTCTTTGGCTAGTACTTACAATGATTGCAGCATTTTCTACTGCAGTTTTAGTCTTTACCACCACACCTCAATTCCCCTTCCAGGGGAAAAGTAGTCTCCCCCCGTTTTTATTTAAGTAGGTGGATAAGAATTACAAGAATTGGCAACTTACCTAAGCAACGTAGCGGGTTTGTGTCTGCACTCTAGAGAATCTGTATGTTGAGGCTTGGATCTTTTTCACTAATGTGGATAGGTGGGGTAGGGAAGTGAATATGACCTATGATGAACGTGAATATCTGTTACTGTAGTTTTGGCTATTAAAAAGAATAGAAATGCATGTACAAAAATCTATATAATAGGTGGTTATTGATACTGCATTACAGCTAGAATGCTCTACGTCCTCATGGGAATTATCTGAGTGTTAGAATGTCAAGGGAATAAATCTAGCTTGAGCATGCTTAAAACTTCGTAGGGCTGGTTAGAAATTGTGAAGATGCCACCCCCACTGAGCACTCATGAGCCTGGGACTGACACTGGTTTCTCCCCCAAATTGCAGCTCCTTGCCCATTAGATCTGGTCAGCACTGGAGTTGCACCAGAACTGAGAACCTGGCCTGTAGTCTAGACTCTGCAGTCTCTGTATAGAGGGAATAGGAGGGAGCTCCTGTACTGGGGCATCCAGGGGTTGTGAGCTGGAGCAGGCCAGCATACAGACTGCTCCTTAAAGGAGACAGAGGTTGAAGCTGTCAGTTGTTGGAAATGAAGACTATGGCTGTTGAAAAAAGATGTCTGATTCTAGGAAATGAACAGAGTTCATGGAAATGGTGGACGTGCTGAGGTGATAGTAGGCTTTTGGGTGCTAATGAAATGGAAAATATTGCATCAGGATGGTACTGCATCTGTCAGCTTGTGCTGCCAAAAGGGAAATGTTAGAGAGGGAACTGACAGATGACCAGCATGGGTGGGCAAGACAAGGAACATGAGAAGGTCAGATTATAACAGGTTAGGTGGGAGATACCGGCTTTGGAGGAGAAAAGAAGATGAAATAGCTAAGATACAGATAGCAAGAAGTAGATACACAGGTTTGTGGCACCTTCTTGTGCCTTGGATGGAATCCAGGTCTCTGAATCTGAAGACCTGGCTGTCAGAGAATACCTAAAATCTTCTGGCAATGCTGCTTCCACTTTATAGTTCTTCCACACTGAGAACAGCCACCTGTAGCTGCTGTAACTTATGGTTAGCTCAGGGTGCCCCTGTGGCAGATCAGGTGGGCTCTGCCCACGTGATATCAATGGGATGATTATGTAGTAGAATTCATCATTTGGGATTTTGTTTTAATGTGGAAATTGGAGACAGGAGGAGACATACATAGGGAGGCATGTGTGTGGTTGTACACCACCACATTCAGATATTCTGAAGGCTGTGAGGACAAACACTCATAAGACAGAACATACCAGAATTAATTTTGCTTATACAACCTTAGTGTGTCCCCCTTAAATAAAACAATTCTGACTTAAGTGGATCATGAAAATACAGGGGAAAAAATTTAATTTTCCCAAACGTGTTCTTTTAATTCTACTATCTATATATGTTTTATTGTAGTTACTATAAGGAAGAAAGCATGCTACAGATTGGAGGGGCTTTTTTGTATCTACTGTGGTATTAATTGTTGAAACCCAACCGTGTGAGTTAAGAAAGTATTGTTTATGTATTAATTCTTCTTACTGGTGTTACAGAGGGTATGTGTAATTTGCAGCCTTGAAATACTAGATCTTGGGAGCTGAACTTGCTGTGTTCACGAGGACTTTTTTTCTTGTCTTTGGGGAATAATGAGTTGCAAAAAAAAAAGTCATACCTTGAATTACTTCCTGTATTTTGTCCTTTGGTCTTCTCTTTTGTGACAATAGTATTAGTATTCTGTCCCAAACAACAGTGAAGCTTTGCTAGCATAGAGGGAGAAAACCCCGTAAATCTAAGCACTTCTAGGGAAAATGGAAGTGGAGAGGTTGAGGGTTAGGAGGTCCTGTGGAAAAGCTTAATATACAGTTTATGAGTCAGTAATTTCCTTTCCTTTTGCAGTCATCGTGTCCAGATTCGGTATTTTCTTTTTCCTTATCAGGCTAGCCTCTTTTTGTACCCCGTTTCTTTAGGGGAAAAACTGCAAGAATAACATGCAGTGGCACAGTTGTTTTTCAGGCCATGAAACTTTAGAGATAGAGCAAGGGAACAGGCAGGAATCCACTGCTGGAGCAGCAGATCCCACAGACTGTAGGATAAATGGTGATCAGAGCCCTCTCCTAATCCATCTACTGTGTGTTCCAACAACCCAGGTCACTGACCACCTTGAGTTTGTCTTGCCTGTGAAGAAATATGCAGCTTCAGAGTGTATGCTAATGTAATAGCTAACATGCAAACTCTTTAGGCAAAACAAGTTATTGTCAGTGATTGTGAGGTAATAATTTTAGACTCAAGGCTGAAGCAATAGTTCGGGGACATATGGCTTCCTTTTCGCCTTTGTGGCGTATTACCACAGAGTCATTTCAGTAGTTACACTTTTTCAAGTTTCCTTTTGAGGGTGAAAAAAAATACTACTTTTTATTATTGTTTTCTACATCAAGAATTCCATGTTATTTTTCCTGGAGGATCGCTCCTTTTGTTGTTTAAATCTGTAGAGATTTAAATCTGGGGGCTCTTTGTGGAGTTCTTGTGTTTCCTGTGCACTGGAGTATCTTTTGTTACATTAGTCCTGTTTATGTTGCACTTGGTGATGTAGCTGAGCAGTCATGTGATCTAGTACTTCATTCTTAAGCATTCCTGAACAAAAATCTGTGTGATCAGTGGTTCATCAGGCACTAAAATTAAAGCAGACCTACTTTTCCGTATTACCTAGTTCAAATCCATGTCCTCACATTGAAGGGACCAAAGAGGTTAACAATCAGTTGATCACTGTGTTAAAACAAGACAAGACAAATGCTTCACCTCTGCTCTGTTACAAGGCTACTTTATTGTAAGACTGCTGCTGGCCACCTGTGTGCAAATTTTGAGTTGTCCATCTCTTTTGTAACTTTGTGGAAATCCGTTAGTTGTGACTGGTATTTAAATTGATTTTTTATTTATTTAGCCCTAAGACATTTCCACTACAGAAGGGGAGAGGCAGTCCTTGCATCCAGAGGCTTACTGCTTGGAATAGTCTGCATACAGAATGAGAAGTAGGGGACACAGCAGACATGGGTGTTGCTGCCTGACGACCCGTGGCTTATGGGGTCTTTTCATTTCTGAGGGCTGCACAGGGCTGGTGGTGAGCCACTCACCCTTTACGGGGGAGGGAGGGCCACCGGCCTGGGGACAGGGCTTCTTTTCCAGCATCTTTTACCTTCTCTCTTGGAATGGGCATCAGATCTTCAAGGTTGGGGTAGGAGGCAGCCACAGACTTTCCTGATGGATTTAAAAAAAAAAAACAAACAGGAAGTGAGTCACATTACCTCTGTCACCAACACCCACAGGAAAAAGTCACTGGATAGATGTTTTCCATATTAAAGAACAAACTTATTGTTCAAGGTGTTAAGGCTTGGAGGAGGAACTTAGGCAGAAGAGGGAAAATCAATGCAGAGAAATCCTTTTTAAAAATGTTTTTAAAAGGAACTTAAAGGAGATGTTGATTGTTAATTGACATTTTCATTTTGTGCCCGATGTTGAATTCGGCTCTTTTGAAGCTCTAGGTAGTTTGTCTGTGCTAAAAGTTATTTTTTTGGGATCACATGGGCAGTGGCATTTGCTTGAGGCCTTTTTGTAAAATGGTTTTGCATTTTATCTCATCTGCATAACATGCATCGGTGGAAGGTGCCTGCTGTCTCTACTGTTCCCCCCCCTCCTTCACTCCTTAATTAGCAAGTAAGAATTTTTAGTTATTTGTCAGTGCTATTTCAGGGAAAGGTAAAAACAGGAGAATTGAGTAGAACGCGGATTACTTTTTGGAGATAGTTAAGCTGAATTCTCAGTGGTGAAAGGAAAACAGTAACCTATACACAGGGCAGGTCTTTGTCCCGTCTTAGTGTTGTGGGTAGATCATGTACTATTGTTCTGTTTTTTCACAGTACCTGCTGAAATTATGGTTTTTGACGTAGGCATCACTGGATTGTGTTGCAGATTCACTGGAAGCATGTGTGCAGTGGAAGGGGTACCAGTAGCTGCAGTGTTTGTACCTCTGCTGCTTCAGAGAGGAAAGAGTCAGGCAAGTGGGACCATCTTCACTTACAGCCTGTGTTATCAAGGAGAAACCTAGCAAATATCCGTCATATTTTACTTCTTAGCCTTAGATAAACATGACAAAACTATTTGAAAAACGCTGTTTCGTTGATGTTTTTGTGTATGACCAGTTTGAATGTCTCTGGCTCATCCAGATTGAGTACTGTTTTGTCATAACCCCTTTCTAAAGTGCCAAAGACCTTTTTTCATATGCCCTAAAAACACAGTGTCATTGATACTTGGTCATTGCCAGCATCAAATGACTCAACCATTGTGTAAGTTTCTGTCATTTCAGAATTAGTGGTGATCTCATCATTAGGCCTATCAGAGACATATTTTAATATTTTAAAAACTGTTGAATCATCTGGAATTGTTCTTCTAATAAATGGAGAGATTATTTGACCCAAGTGGAGCCCTCATGGCTAACATCAGGGAGATTATACCAGATCTCTTTTAACAGTATTTAGATATCCATCCGTGTTTCCAGTTGTCAATACAAGAAAAACTGAAATCAAATAAGAGTACCTCTGAAGATGGATAGCAAGTTATGTAATCTATTTCAGGGCCACCTGTAATTGCAAGTGATGAATTACTGGCTATGTGAGGCTTCTTAATAGGGGAGAGGGTTACACACTTCCAATCGAGGTTTTTTCAAGTGATGGAGGGGAGGCTAGCCAGCACACTGGTGGGGGGTTTGACTCCAGCTTGTCAGTAATTCTGGCCAGATCAGGACAGAAGATCCACTTCATGACAGTGAAAAGTATAAGGAAATGCCTTACTCAGCCCACTCTGAACAATTTGGGGTGGATGAAGAGGACAAAGTACTGTTTTGGAATCTTTGAGCGGGTTGTTCAGTGTATTCTTTCCATCAGTTAGCTAAGTAACCTCTTTCAGTAATTTTTAGGTATTGTTTGGATCATTTTTATATGTGTCACATTCTTAATTCTATTAAACAGCATCATGAAGGCACCGACTGCTGCAAACTTCACATCTTGCAGGTAGGAGTTATCTTTGATGGCAAGTTCAGAAGAACAGTACTCCAGTGAATAGCTAATTTGTACAGCTGTTATGCTTGTTCCCACCATCAAGGGAGGAATGTGTCTTTCTAGTATACTACAGTTGTGCTGACATGCTCAGAAAACCCAGCAGCCTTTTAAAAACTGTATTTAACATCATTCTTCACGATGATCGTGTTGCTGATAACTTTATGATGGGACATTGGTCCTGTTGTTCCTAGACCTGAGTGTTGAGCTCTGAGGGAGGTGCTCTGAGCTCTGCTCTTTAAGCCCTAGTGCAGCAGCACAGGAAGGGTAATACTACTCATCTGAAGCATCATCTCAGATGCAGAAGGTGCAGTGTATGCATTGTCAGTAGCTTTCATATTGATTACAGCATCTCTCTGAATTACAGTCATTGCAGAGTACTTTCTGTTTATGAAATAGTTTCTCTGTAAAAGAGATGCTGATGATTTTTTGTTTTGAGTAGTGGTTTAGGAATAGATAGCTTGCTGTTGTCAAGAAGGGACACTGTCAATGTTACTGGAAGGTAACAAATTCAGTTCTGGCCAAGGGAAAAATACTTCATTCAGCACACAAATTAGGCTATGAAACATCATTGAGGCTAAAACTTCTTGGTATCAAAAGTAATCTGATATTTATGTATTAGAAGAGTAGTAATTGTTATGTAGACAAATGCTGCAAATGAAAACAAACTTTTAAGGCCTTTCAGAAGGGAGAGACAGACAGTGTAAAGAGTAAGGACTACTTTTTCTGATGACTGTTTTGCAAATTTGTCTTCAAGGCTTTCTTCCGCTAGTCTTTGAAACACCTGGAGCTGGACAGTACAGATGGTAGGATACTGTTGTGAATGAGTTTTAGGCCAAATTCAGAATGACATTTTTATGTCTAGTATAATTTTGAAGAGTTTTAAATAACTATGGTTCTTACCAGACCACATAACAATTATGAATATCCCACTAAAATCAAGGTGTTACATTTACACTGGTGATAAAATATTAGATAGAAACATAGTCTGCAATGCAGGCAGGCTACTTAAAGTAAATGCAGGCTTTTGACAGGATTGAGGAATAACGTAGAATTTTTTTTTTTTTGAGGTATCTTCAAGAGCTGTAACAGAGAGTAGACCTAGTTGTTTTTTGGATAGATCAGGCAGACAGTGGCACATCTTTAACATGTATCAAATCATGTTTGATTTAAACAAAGTCCAGCGTTACCTCATTTTGGACTGAAGTCTGTCTGTTATTCTGTTTGTCTAAACCTTTGTCCTTGTTGAGAAACTGAAGAGAGGTTAGAGGCCTCTGCCAGTGCTCAACCCTTGCTCCACAGGAGCATGACTCCTGAGTGGGCAGCTGTGTTCTGTGCTGCTGATACGAATCAGGTACGATTGGACTAAGAGGCTCTCTGGCAGCCTGTTGGTGTTGCTTTGTAATTGACACATAAAAAGGCCATGTATTATCCAGTCCTACTCTGGCACACCTGAAGAGCTGGGGCATGCTGGTACAGAGCAGCCCTGATTTGGTTTGTTGTTTGTAGCGTTGATGCTCCCTTAAGGCACCAGGGCACAGCCAGGCCTCATCAGGGCTACCTGCACCTTTTCTGGCATGTTTGCTGCTGAATAATCTTGCAATGCCACAAGCTAGAGTGAGAGAAATTGAGTTGATGGCTTATGGTTACAAGCACAGAAGCATTTTCAAAACAGTCATTACCTTTCCTAAATGATGAGGTTTCTCTTTGGGGTTTTTTTTGTGCAAAAAACTAATATTTAGATTTGTGTTGGTTCAGTTGGTCACAGTTTTTTTAAAAAATTAATTTGCTTCACGTATTTGGAATCTACAGTTCATGAGGAAAAAGACATATCAACAAATGTGTGTAGTTGAGGGACAAAATACTGACACTATATTAAGGAGTTATTGTTTGCTATCCATTCAACCATCAAATGCCAATAAATCAATTCATTATATCAGTATATCGCTGTTATAACATGTTATCTTTTGATTATGTGGCAACAGAGGAAGACTTTCAGCAATAGAAGGTCTGAAAATAAACTGTTTAAAACAATCTGAGCATCGTATTTTTGGGTATCTTTTTGCATTTATGCGTTGAACTTAAGGATTTTAACCTATGTGCAGGAGTTCCTTTGGCCTGAGCTCCGCAGCCTTTTTTATTGAGGTGTTAGATACTGGCCTCTGGGAGAGGCATGACTGACCTGATATGGTATCCCGGTTTATAAAGACGACTAGGGCATACTCCCAGTTAGGGCTGAGCTCTGCGTGTTGGAATTGCATTGGTGAACCAGGATTGGCGTGGTAAGGGATGCTGCCGCCAGGAGCTGAGGTGTGTTGGGATTGGTTCATGGTCTTAGGGCTGGAATAGTAGAGAAGGGAATAGGGAAGAATAAAAGGAGATGAGTGCATTTTAGACGATGCCTTCTGTTTTTTTTGTTTCCCTCACTAGCAAATTCACTTGGTGTGTGTTAATTAGTTTAGATTTTTTGCTCCCTGCTTGTATTATCTCAAAATCCCAGTGATATGACGTGGGACATTAGAGAAAGATTTTTGCATACAGGCTGATGAAATAATACAGTGCAAACAGAGAGAAGAGAAGCCTTTTCGTAAAAGTGCCCAAATAGAATACATTTGGATGCTAAAGGCACGCTTGTGTAACAGCTGTTACTTAAGAATGATGGTTTATTTTATAATGTACTGGAGAGGAGTTAGTGCTACTGAAAAGTTACTTTTTCTGTATAGATATATAATATTCTTATATCTGTCCTCTTTTAGCATATGGTCGTTGTGCTCAGTGCTTTATTGCCACCTATCTCCTCCCATCCCACTGTTCTCCTTCATATCCTGTCCTTTGTCCTCGATGCTGGAATTAAAATTTGTATAATGTGGCTAAAACTAGGGATTCTGGTTTTGGTATATTGGAGAATAAATTTGTGGTTGGAATTGTTTCTGTCCAAGCTGAAATTTTGTCTACTTTCCTGCAATTTCTTGTGTGCTACAGTTGAAAGGATATTGGCCGTGTATTCGTGCACATGTGGCTGGAAAGGATATGTGGAAGTGAGAGGCAGAAGCTGGTATTTTCTTTCCTTGTGTTTTTTAAGACAGAAACTAAATATAGTGTGTGTTAAACAGATGGCTATGTTGTCGCATAATAAATATTTGAAGAAAATTAAATTATGTCCTGCTTGTTTGCTGATGACAGTTCCAGCCCCCATAGTAACAGCAGTAATAATAATAGGAGGATTTAGTGTATTTATTTGTTAATTCTCAAAGTGAGGTACCTAGGAAGGTTGTGTAAGGATTTTTTTTTAGTGTGGGAAATATCAAGTGATGTGCTTGAGGTCATCCAGCACATCAGCGAATGTCTTAAAAGAGCGTGCAGGTCCCCTTGACTTCCAGCCAGTATGTTTCCATTTTAAACCATGCTGACTTGGAAATACTTACTTGAGCATTTCCTTCAGACTTCATTGTTTGTTTTTTTTTTTTTTCCTTAGTTCCAACGTAATTGTTCATAAATGTTAACTTGCCAAGAGGAGATAATAAACCCAGGCTTGCATTCTTGTCCAGTATACTTGAGCAACAGGCTTGCTATGAAATACTTGCACTGAAGGCCCTCCTGAGAGTTTTGTTGTGAAGAGGAGAAGGTGGTGGATGCCAGAGAGATGATGAAGACTTAGCTGAAATGAGAGGTTTTATTTATACAGCTGAGCTTCATCTTGTGATATTAATAGTGTGCAGGCATTTCTTTTGGATACATGGGACGGATTCTGTATTTAGCTGAGGTCGGTGTGCTGCTCATTCTGGCATGAGCCAGAAAGTCCCATTGCCATTTCTCTGTTCACATACATTACGTTATCTTTCCTGGGAGGACTCTTACTTTTTTCTGTAAATCATTCTGATGTTGCTAGGTTGAAAGATGTGTGAGAAAGATACAGGATGAGAGCAAGAACTGTAATATCTCACTCAAAGGTGAGAAGGTTGGATAGCAGATTGGATCCATGGCAGCAGAAAAGTTAATCTGGCCTATGGTCCACCTCCTTTTCTCAGGACTCTGCAGACATGCTGGAAAGCAAGTTGAGGAATTTATGAATTGTCCCAATTACCCATTTCCTGCCAACTTTTTTCTGTCCTCTGACTGGAAGTAACTGTATCGCATGATAGAAGTGGAATTGGCACTTAGTGCATGGTAATTTGTGTGATGGGAGTAGTTTGCTGCTGTGTTGCAGCAGAGCGTATGATCTGGAGTGTGAGTGGGATGGGGTATTTTTTTCCAGTTAGTGGGGAGAGAACAAGGCCTGGGATTCTTCACTGCCTCCATAAAAAATTGTCATCTGCCCCAGCTTAAAGATATATTAATAGCATCCTGATCTCTTACATGCATGGTTGGTCCTGTTGCCTGGATACAAACATAAAGTGATCAGAAAGCTATCATTAATATAAAAAGAACAAAATAGGTCATGAAAGTACCCAGTTAGATATTTTTCCTGTGTGCCCACTGTGCGTGTTGGTACTTGGCTTTTTGGCTTGCTTGTTGCAGATTGTGCTTTGCTTTAATGCTGGGTTAGGCTTTTCACTAAACTGCAAGTATAACCTTGGTGATACTTTCTGCCAGCTTTCTCTCTGTGGTTTCTTCCCTGTTCTTTGAAATAAACGCATATCGTTTTTTCTCACATCATTTGTACCTACCTTTTGTGTATCTTTGATCAAATACTGTCTTGTCTTTTTAGCTACTTTCGGTACGCAATTGTATTTTTGGTTTCAGTGTGCTGCATTACTCTTCTTGCTAAACATATGCACTGTGATGCGTAAAGGAGTGTTAAAGATAGGTACAAAAGCCCCTTGTTTTTTAACATGTCCCTAGGGTCTTGTAATGGATTTATTAGGGCTCTGGGGAGATGTCCCTTTCTAACCTAGTTTCTGGTTCAGCTGTTCTCTTTTTCATCATTTCCTGCAGCATTTCCAGTTGTCGTTGTGAAAATACATGCTTGCTTCTGATGCCACTCTTACCTCTTTTTGCATGCTTTTTCGAGTGTAGATGGAAATGCCTATGACAGGTTTAGTAATGTTTCTTCAGTTAATTCTGTATTTATTAAAGTCTGGTCACAGATAGAAGCGTTGTACTTTAACTTAAGATGTGATTTTTCTCTTTCCAGCTGTTCTAGTAGCACTCCATGATACTTTTATTTTAAGGATGAATTAACTAAAGGAACTTTTAGTTCTCGTGACTTAACAACCAACTGCTAGAGACGGACTGCAGTGACCAAGTTCTTGGTTTGCTTCAGTTGCAAAATAAATTGTTCACTTAAACCCTGCCTGGGTAGGCCTTTGGTATGAACTGGCAGAGAAAGAGGAATGAAAACAGTGATACTGGCCTCTTAAATTCTGGATGGTGAAGAATGGAAGGGATATGGTTTAGTGGTGGACTTGGTAGTGTTAGGATAATGGTTGGACCTGATGATCTTAAAGGTCTTTTCCAGCCAAAATGAAACTAGGATTCTATAATTGTTACATGTTGTTTAGCCACTAGTATTACTGTGAATGAGCGTTAGGTGCAGGCATCTTACATCTGTGTTACTTGCTGATTAGGGAAAGGAATGCAGGAGGATTGTTTTGTGATTAATATGCTGTAACCGGGATTAGAAAATTCGACCTGGGTCCCTTGCTCTGCTTTTCATGTGAACCTTGGTAGTTTACTTTGTTGCTGCCTCAGTTCTGGTTTTGTCAAATTAAGGTTATACTTCTGTTCTAATACTTGTGTGCTACCTCTCTTTCTTTTGAAAAGTACATGGGACAGGAACTGTCTTTTGTTAGGCATACAGAAATCTCATATATACAGAAACAGTTGTATACTTGTGTATGTATTTGGATAGGTACCTAATATATAGCAATCCTGACCTGGGCTGAAGCCTTTCAATGTATGCTGTAATGTAAAGAGCAATGAGAATATAATTGAAACAAATGATACGATGCTTTCCCAACAATTTGGTTGCAAAATACAGCTTCCTGTTTTTAACTGTAGGTGACGTTTTTAGGTCTTGCCATAAATACTGTATGATAGCTTTCAGAACTCATATGTCCATGCACAAATACATAAAAGAAGAATTTCTGTCTGTCACTTCATGACTTTATTTCTTTGATATCATGATTCATTTTATTATAAAACCCAGTCTCCTTTTTGGCTTACTTTGCATCATAAAATGCACTTATGAGAAATAAAAAAGGAGAAGATGAGAATGCCGTATCCAGTTAGAAAAATGATATGTGTAATACGGTGTTCGGTTTCCAGTAGTACCTGATGATCAGTTGTTTTGGAGGAAGTGATAAAATCTCCATAATGGATGATTATGTAATTATGAGTGAGAGTTTCAGAAACACTCAATAGTGTTTAAGCACACATCTCACTGAAATGTAAGGAGGTTAAAAAGCCCCCAAACTGTATAAAAGCCTATTTCCTTTGTGTCTGTAGAAACTAAGATATTTCTATTTATTGCTAGCTTTTACTAAAATATTGCTCTGATAATGGATTACATGGGTATGCACAGCTTCTCCGTTAATTCTGCCCTTCTGCTTTAAATAACTTGACTTTTAAATTTACTGAGTGTTTTGTTGCTGCTTAAGGTAAACATCTTCTTTAGGTAAGATTTGTCAGCTGCACAAATGTTGAACAGAGAAGGCTAGCTAAGTAGTAGACTTCTGGAAAAGAAGGTATTGTAGTGGATCATACCTTGTAAGTGAGTCAACAATGCAGATAACGTATATGAAGGAGCCCGGCATCTGAGACATGTTACGTCTCTCTCTACTACGTACTGGAAGGATAGACTGCTGCAGCTGGTTTTGCACACCATGCTCGAGGAAAGCTGAGGACCAACTGGAAGTAGCTTAGGAGAAAGCAACAGCAATGAAAATGTGACCTACGAGGAAAGAATGAAACAATCAGGATTGTTGAGGCTGGAGAAGTTAAAATAATTAAAAAAAATTAGAGTATGCTGCAAAGAGAAGAAGAACAATTTCTCAATCATGTTAACACAGGCTAAGACCAGAGGTAAAGGGCTTAAATTGCAGACATAGAGTAGAATTCAGGAAAAACTTTCCAACAGTGTGAGCAGTTAAGCGGTAGACTGAATTGTCTAAGGACCTTCTGGACACTGTCCTGGGAGGTGTTAGGAGACATAACAGGCAAATGTGTTGGAAATGCGTTGGGTATCACTGATCCCACCTGAAAGACTTCCCTTCCAAGCCCATTGTCTGTGATTTCAAAGGTATCAAAATTGTGTCTGTAGTTTCCCTTCAGTTTTAAGCATATTCTTTGCCCTGATAATTTTAATTGAATTTTCCTGAGGATTTTTCTTTCTGCTAAATACAGTTTTGATCGAGGTGGACTTAAACACATTAAAGGTGAAGATATGTGTTAAGATAAGTACATGTTAAAGAATGTTAATATATGTAATAATACTATTTTTTCTAAATTACTTGTTTACTTTTTTACCATGCTGATCAAATGGCTATTTTAACTGACTCACAACATAAATTCTTAGAGTAACTACAGGTAGTTTATAGCTCATAATTAAAGATTTCCTGCCCTCTCTCTGTTTTTTAGTTCTTTCTCATTGTCTTTGTTGCTGTGTCCCCAGACTGCCCAACATTGCGCTCCATTAGAATTTCCTAAACTAATCCACGTTATTCTGTCTATTCAACCGATCTCACTGTGTTCAGCTGAAATTTTATTTTGTTTTTTTCTTTCTTTGCAACTATTTAATAACAATGTGAAAGATAATAGATGCTAATCTTTGAGAGCTCTGCAAATAACCTTCTTCCACGCTTAAAACCGATCAGTGATTCTTGTTTTTCTTCTTGCCAGTTTCCCAGTTGTGACAGTACTTTGTTCTTCTTGCCTGCACAGTGACTTGAGTAGCCCTTTGTGAAGGACTTGGCCAAATCTTTTGAGAAAGTTCCAATAAACAATGTGTTCTTGTATTCCTTTACTCCATCAGGTTTTTTCCTAATCCTTGAAAGAATTCAGCTTCTTAACAGATCTACCTTGTGTTCAATTCATCTTGTCCCCTCAACTATGCAGAAATCTTCAGTGTTCACGTGCTCAGAAGGATTCTCCTTCCTTGTTCTTGAGAAGCCTTCAGGTTTTTGTAGGTTCCCAGTTTATAGGATTTCAGGTTTAGTTTCCTATGCTGAGGTGGGACTTACAAATGGGAATACAGGACCGGTATCTTGTGGACATTTTTCAGTGGCGTAAATTCTAACACAGTTCTACTCCTCCTATTCCTGCATAATCTGGTGCATTAGTGCCATTAGAAGTATTTGTGCAGGTGCACTAAATCTAAAATTGAAAAATACCCAACTCACTTTCTGACAGGGCTGTCAGCTTAACTGCATGTCGTACCTGGCTTTAAAATACGTCGGATTATCTGTTTTGGTCTTTTCCTTTTGCATTAGGTAATTTAGGCTGAGAGTAGGAAATTCACAACAGAAAGTTGCAGAAATTTCAACACAGTAGTCCTGAACAGCATCATGTTTAGCCATGTGGAGACCGTGTCTCATTGTATCTTACTGAGAAATGTTTCATTTTTAACACCTTTATTACTGGCTGGGGTTTTTTTAAACTTTGAAGATGCTGAATGTTGGAGGTGAATCAGTTGTAGATGAAGACACTAACAGAGAACTAGACATACTACAAATAATTGAGAGAATATCAAAATTAGATATTTCCTATTTGCGGGGAGACACTGCAGAGAATGCAGTCAACCTGAAATGTGTTTGTGTGTGTATTCAGGGGAAGAGTAAACCTGGAAGAGCACTAGTGTTTTTCCAAGCACCAGAAGCCTTTGGGGTGAGTAGCTGCGCAGCAGATAAATCTGTTTGCGTCATGGCAGCAAAAACCCAATTAATACGGGTTTGGGTTAAACAAATTGAAGAGCAGTTCCTTCTTGAAGAACTGTGAGAGTTAACTTGCCAAGTGTGCAGGCCCAAACATCTTGTTTCTAGACAGATGTAAAACAATTGAAGAAAGTTGAGGGACAAATGAGTACAGACCAGGGGACTGATGGGCAAACATGCCTACCTTGGCTATGTGATAACTAGAAGTGTAGCTGAGAGATGTGATAAGAGTCTACAAATATTTGAGAAGCACATATTTGAAAGATAGAAACTAATTAATTTAGTAAGGTGAGAAGGGGCATAACTAGAAACAAGGGAATGAGTTTAGGAAATATATTAAAGTATGGAATAGTCTGCCCAAAGGAAAGTTTGGAAGAACAAATATATAAGACTGGTAGAATGATTCAGGAAATAATCCATCATCAAAGAGTCAGCTTTCTGATGAAAGCAGATTGAATAATTTAGTGTCTTTTTACCCATTTAATTTATGTTTGCTTTTGAGGTATTAAGGCAAATTGGCAGCCTCTCTTAACTCTTTAATTTTGCCTCCCTAATGCTTCCTGCCAATTCGAATCTACATTATTGCATACTAATCTTAGATGCCATCTTTCTTCAGAAGAGTGTTTAAAAAAGAACAGTTGGGCAAACAATGTAAAAAGATATAAGGGGAGAAGAAAGGTGAATAAGCTTTGGAACAATGTTCAGGAGCATTGTCTTGCTACATTCTGCCTAAAAGCTGTAGCTGCAAATAATGGGAACAAACTAATACTACATACAGAGGTCTAGTTCTGTTTGCGTCTAGGTGGATGATGGTGAGGGAGCTCCCAGACTGTGAATTACTATTTGTGTTAGATGCGGCCAACTTGCTCAATTGATGGAATGGTAAGAACAGGAGCAAAACCTTTCTAGTGTAGAGGAAGGCAGCGGAGAATTTTTCCTTAATGAAACAAAGTGCATCTTAAACTGCAGCCAAAAAGTCAGTTTGACTGCATCTGACAGGATGGAGAGCAGCCCTAAGCTGCTCCGTTTGGCTTATGAGATAGGGTAAATAGTAAAAGGTGTTCAGGTCAGCACTACTCAGTGGCTTCTTGTCTGGATAGATGTCAGGTGCCTGCTAGGCTCTGATGTGGCGAAGGAAGACAACAAGGAGGAGTCTTACGGAACCACTGCCTGAGTCGCTGGCTTGTGAGAGGAGGGACATGGCTATGCGTCTTCGCATTTGCTGGCTGACTCCTGTTGACTGGAAGGCAGCCCTGGGATTAATTTGAGGAGATTATTTAAAAAATTTGGAAGGTGTACCAGCTCTGTGGTTTTCATTTGTAAAGCAAAAAAACCCCACTAAACCTTAGTTTTCAAGCAGCACTAAAAGAAAGCAAATTTATGATGCTACATTGCATTTCCATACATGGTCTCTACGTGCAATCTGTACAAGGATTTCAGCTGCTGTCTGAGTTCTGGTATCAAGGACTTCATCTGAGGGTGTGTTTTAACTTTTTAATTATGAAGGAAGGTCTTCATGTGAGATTTAAAGCCAAATTCTTGGTGCCGAGATGCTTGCAGTCATGAAAGTTACAACTGTCTTTGGTAGACTGTCAGCTCTTGCTTTCCCTTTTACATAACTGGGGATTGGTTTCAGCAATTAAGAAATACTGTCTTCGCTTTCCCTTGCCGTGTTTTTAACAAGACACAATAGTGTGTGCACTGTCTTGTTAAGTAATTCATGTTTAGAATGGAGTGGGTTTTTTTTCTCAGCCCATGTCCAATGATCTTCATATGTCTATAAAATAAAATACTATCTGATCTTGCTTTCCTAATGTGTATCTCTAATGCAGACTCATTTTACTTCCCCCCACCTCCCCCAGCTGGAGGGTGTGCTTGTGAGCCAGGCATTGTTGGCTTTAGCTCTATGTGCTGGCTTCTGAACAAAGGTGCTGCTGAAAAGGTGGGTACTTAACTTTCCTCCTCTTTGATGCAGATTTATGTTCAGAGGAACTGATAAATTTAGACTCACCAAACCTGTCACCCTAAATTGTATTTATGTTTGCAATGGAGAAAATCTAATCTACCAGCTCATAAAATCATGAATGTCAGCCATCAAAGCACTGTTAAGTTCTAGTTTAGTGTAAATTGTGTGGCATTCTGCAGCACTGCAGACCGGGGAAGCTTGAAAGGTAGGCATGTTTCATCTCTTGAGCAGATCTGAATTTAGAGCTAGAAAAATCCCCGAGACCCTGAAAATAAACAGTAATAAAAATACAATTCCTACCCTATGACCAGCATGGGAATCGATGGCTTAAAGAGTGTTTGTCTGTCCATTTTCTACATAGTTGTGTGAATTCTTCATCAAATCTAGTGTCTATCACATCAGCTGTCTTCTGAAGGTGGCTGAGGTACCTGAGCATTAACTGAAAGCAAAACGAAAGCAGGCTTTTAACAAATCGAGACGGCTACTTCTGAGATGGGGGATGAGTTTGATGGTACTACTTTGCTGAGTGCTTAGCAGAAATATCTCGAAACCTTTCCCTTAAGTCAGTGAAGTACTGAGTGTGCCAGGCATGCAAAGGTGCAGTGGTATGTGGGGGGGTGATGTGTCGTTTTAAGAAGTGTTTCCAATTGGCAGTGAATAGAGGAAAACAACAGAGGATTAACACAAAAGGGAGCTGTTAAAAACATCTGGCGTGCTTTATGCTTGAGAAAGAATGTTTGTGTTTTATCTGCACACGAACACAACTTTGTTTATAGGAGAGTATTAGTACTTTAAGGAAGGGTACATGAAAGTAAATATGTGGTACTGTAAAGTCTGTATTGGTCTGTTTTCCATGAGTCTGCGTTAACAGTCAGAAATGGGGATGTCGTGCGTACAGTTTGAAGAGCGTTCTTCAGGAGCATCCGTTAGACTTTGTTGTCAGATGTTATGTGTGTATTGATCTTCTGAAGATGTTCTGTATTTAAAAGTGCTGGTGTTATTTACCTCTACCTGTAAAACCACTTTGCATTAGTCATTAGCTTAATAGTTTGGGAACCAGAGAGAGTCATGAATAAAACATTCTAGAAACTTCTAACCTAAAAAGGCTCTTTATATACAAGAAAGTATGTGAAGTAAGTATCTTGACTTCATGAAGAAAAGTATCTTGGAATGTTCAAGATTAAAAGCAAATATTGTATATTCCATTGGAAAGCTGGACTTCTATGTTTGATGAAACTTGAACATGCTGAGATACATGGATTTAAATTTTGTCGTTCACTGTTATTGTTTGCTTAATTTTTCCTGTAGTAAAGTTTTTGATAGAGATATCCTTGTTATCATATTAAGAGAAATGTGATGATCATATATATTTTTAATAAAATATTTATTAATTACCTAAAAATCATTATTTAAGTATTGCCTTGTCTTGTAAGAAGCTGTTAAATGCTTCTTGGGAGAGATACGGGTATTTGTTGAAAGGAAAGAGGTTGGAAGAGCTCTTGTTCTGTAATTGCAATTTGGATTGGTTTTTTGAATCCACTTGGTTTAAAAATCATAGTGTTTTCATGATACATTTTGCTAGTAGTCTGCTCTGAAGCCTTTTCATCTTGTCTCAGAAGATTTGTCTGTTGATGTCAGAAGTGTATCACAATTGTTTCTGACCTTGTAGGAATATTTCATGGAGTTTAGTGTCCAAAAGGTGTTACTTCTTTTTTATTTCCTTTTTGAGTTTGTTTTGGTTTTGGATCATTTTTGGACTTTGGTCATTTCAGAGATGTCTACTGAATTTCAGGGTGTATCTTTGAAACCATGAAAGGCAAAGCAAGATTCTTTTCCTGGTTTTATGTGTAGATAAATACACTTGGTAGAGCAAGATCTTGTGATTCTCTTGCTCTGACATCTATGAGAAAAATCTTTCTGACTAAGTATGTTTATAGTCTCCTAGCAGAAGGACACTAAAATAAGTAGTCTACTGCATACAGCTCAAAAGCTAGTTCTGTGTGTCAGAAGTGTGTCCCTGACTGACATTTGGCACAACAGTGTGAATTGAAGTAGAGTTTCCAGTTGTGTTTGGCCTATTTCTTCTGTCAGGAAGTGGTGAGGAGCAATCATGAGGAATACAATATGCAGAAGGATTTGCAAGCAAGCAAGGAGCAAGCTTAACAGCAAGAGGTGGCAGTAATGTAAGGATCTGGCCTGGAAGAAGTTACAGTTATGAGGTTGTAATTTCATTAAATAATCATAAAGAATAATTCTCTGTACGTGGGGGTTTGTAGAGAATAATATTTTCTAATAAAGTTTAATTCAGCAATTACCATGGTACTCTTGAGGCTAAGCATCTTTGGACTTTTTACCATTAGCAGCTAAATCATGTGAGACTCAGTGGTACAACTAAGCTGGAAATAGCATTTTGGTGGGTTTTTTTTTTTTTCCTCTAAAACTTGCTGTTATAGACAAGGCCCTAAAAGGAAGCAAAGCTTATATGTTGAAAAGTGTTAGGGCAGTTACTGAGGATACTTGTGTTTTTGCGGTTGTGCTCTATAAGGCATGAGTGCCTTAAAAAGAAACAAACAAAATAAACCCTCAACAAACCAAATCACTCAAATAAACAAACTCCCTTATTTCTAAATGTGATACTCCTACAAAACATGGAGTTTTAGGGATCTGAAACAAGTTGCTTCTTTCCTCTTGTAATTTCTGTAACCTTTTATAATTAGTTACTGTATGCCTTCTGGCATATCTGTGGCTGAAATGTAGACCTGCAGAAACTTCATGCAGCTAACAAAAGCAGTATATAATGCACAAGTCAGATGTGTAAATCAGTCTGGTGAGACCAGAGATACAAAATATTTCTTTATTTGGAATATTGTTTGATTTATCAATGTAATTTGAAGTATCAAAAGAAGCTGATTGCTCATCCCTGGTTTTCTGTGGTATCCATTTCTTTGTGCTCAGATTCACGATGGAGGAAGGCTTCAATACCTTTGATACATGTGGAATCTGTAGAGGGATCTTTGGAGTTCTTACATTAACATACTGCATGCTGCTCTTCATTTTCCATACCCACAGAACTGATGGTTTGGAGGTGACTTTAAGTACATAAGTTTAATGCAGGAAAACCTTCTAAGTCCCCTTTTCAGGTCCTCACTCAAACCAGAAATTCGGGTGCAGGGCAAAGTTTTGGACATCTGTGTTAGAAACACCAAATTGGAACATGAAATGCTCTTCTGAGGAGCTCTGAGCATGTGGGGCTGTATTATCAGCAACTGCCTGAAGCAGGCCCTTCCTGCTGAGGGATTTTTTTCAAGCAGACTGACATCTCCCTCTCCAGTAAGCAGTAGCATCCTTGTGATTCCTTTCAGATGCGCTGGCTTTTGTGGACTAGAGTATGGGGGGTGGGGTGGGGGGTGGGGGGTGGGGTGGTGGATATTGCATGAATTCAGTGTCTCTCCCAAGCTGGCAGGTTTGTTCCCAGCTGTCAGTGACTCACAGTAGCCGAGTTGCTGTCTCAGAGTTCAAGTTAATGGAATTTGCGTTTCAGTTTCCCTTGAATTGTCTGGCAGAGATGAAATTTCCCATGAACTAGGAAAAGCAGGAGAAATTCCACAAAGTAGAAGCTTTGAATGTGTGTTGGGTCTGAAAAATTGCTGAGAAGTTCTGTCCTTCCTCAGTCCTTCCTGGGGATAGCCTCTTGCCAATGATCGTGCTTGCAGGTGTTTCATTTTGTCCTGTCTAATGTTGTGTGCTGTGCTTATTGCTGAACATCTCCAGTTTCCAGAGCTGCATTAAAAATGTGTTAAATGTATGTCACATGATTGTCATCTGTTCTTTCTCTACATGGATGGCAAACTTCATTTGGATTTAGAGGTTCTGTTCTCTCAGCAGGGTAACTATGTTTATGCCAAAGAAAAGGGGCACAAATGTCATCAATGCAGTTGATTCATAGAACTAATGTATTTACTCAGCAATAAATTACATTTTATCCCATCTTTTTTACTACTTGTTCATTTTTACCAAACAGGTTGTCTTTGCCCTTTATGTTAATGTGAAGGGATATTTGAAGTAGCTGGCGTATACAATGTAGAATGGGGACCTGGGTTTATGTGTTGATTTTGGCTGTTATTCTGGTAGTGTGTGGTTCCTCTGGAGAGCTTGCTGGGCTCCAATAGAGCTGCATTTGGATGTAGGCAGTGTTAAGTGCTGGCTCCTGAACAGTGCGAAATCAGTAGGATGCTTTGGATTTCATGTATTTTCTTTGAAGACGACTGTTACGTGAGTGAGAATCACTGTCATTTTCCAAAATAAATTTTCTGAAGCTTAAAATACAAAATTAAATATAAAATTAAAATACATGAAAAGCAAAGAAAATACAAAGTGTTTGCCACTCAATATTGTGGCTCTTGCGTTGTCATAAATCTATTAAAACTCCAAGAACCCAGGGTAAGAATATACTTAGTTCACTAATGAGATAAGCAAAGAGGGGAGAGGTAATGGACACAATTTTATTTTCTGGATATGCTAAGCAAGAACAGCCTGAGAAGATTAAATGTGTATGTGTCAGACTCCAGGTGCATTTTTCCATTAAACAGGATTACTTTCTTCTCTTCAGTTCTGTATTTGCTTCCTTTGTATGCCCTTTTATAAGACCCATAAAAATTTTCTGTCTTCTTCAGTGGAATCACGGATAATGAAACTCCTCTTTTTCCGTACTAGTACTGGTTTGCCACGTTGGTAACTGCTCATGAAGCTTCTCAGTTCTCTGATATCAATCTCTTAACTTACAAAGATCCAGATATGCTTGGTTTCTTCAGCCTTTAATGCCTGTTGGCCAGCTTGAGGGGTTTCATATTCGTTTGGTTGAATGTGCAAATACTGTGTTAGATGATTAATTGTGACTACTAGTCATCCTAAGGAAGCAGTGTTTCTGACTACTTATGTACATGATGCATCAGGCTTCAGGGACAGCTTCTTTCCTGCACTGAGTATTTCTGTTGAGATAGCTGATAAAATTAGCCTTGTCCTCAGTTGCCCAGGTCTTCCCTCCATACATTAGTGAAGTTCAGTGTTCTGTTTTTAATAAGATCCTTCCTGCTGAGTTGATCATTGGAAGTTATATGCAAGTAGCGGGGTTTAAAGTAATCAGTCTTGGGGCTATAGGGGATGCTATTTATAGTGCCATAATTATCCCTTTGGGGACCTTTTCTCCATTGATACAAAGTACTCGTTTCAGTGTCTCTTAAAATAAATTTTCATTTGATACACCCACCATCACAAGAAAACGTTTTCACTTGAAACAGTTTGTCTACCTTGCGCTTTGTTTTCTGAAGGCACGTGGAAGGTGGGAGAGTTTCACCACATTGACTGCTGAAGACTTGTTGCACTAATGCATTGAGAAAAGGTGAAATTAACTTTTTAAAGATAGAAAGTCAGTATGTACTAAACTCAGGTACCTTAAAGAATCATGATGTGGACTTATTATTCAGAAGTAATTTAACCTGAGTTTGCTGTTCCAGTAGCTTCCTTTCCAGATGGACAGGGAATAAAAGCTTCCTCTGTGTACGTCAAGGAGTTTTGCTAATTATCTCCCCTATTGATCTCAGTGGGATGTTTGATCGGGCAGAAGTCATAGAGTAAGAGTTCATAATATTTATCACTTAGGTTTTCTCAGCTCAGTGTTGTGGCACTGACTTTGGTGGTTGTTCAGTTGTAAGAGCAGTCTTTAATAGAGGTCATATTGCAATTAGCATCAACCTGAATAAAGTGGCTTAATTATGGTCTCAGAATTGTATTATAATCTCTTGAAATGCACAGTAGATGATAATAGTGAAAATACTGTGTAGATACCGTATTGTTACCTGGACTTCAAAGTGCAGTGTTTCGTAGTCCCTTTAAAGGGCAGGAAAGGACACAAGAGGAAGAGACAGGTAGAGAGGTACGTACACAAATGAGAAGTAACACAATGCCATATAAATATGATTCTAAGTTTGAAAATTTGGAACTTTTTTGAAGACGTGACAAAATGAAAGTAATACATTTTGGAAGTAGTCAATACTTTAGCACAGGTAGTTTAAAACCTCTTTTTTACATTTCTTTATCTATGCAAGAACAAAGAGCTACTCAGAAGAACTAAGCAGAAGCAAACCTAAACTGCTGACAGGAGGTATGTTTTATTATGTGCAGATTTGTCCATGGAACTCATGGCCACGCTTGATATTTTGAGGTGTAAATAGGAATCAGTGGGACTGGACATGTATGATTGATGGAAAAGAGGAAAAAGAAAAAAGAGCCAGGTAGAAAAGGATATAAACTCACACTATACAATGTGTGAGTCAATTTATAAAAACTGATTATTTCCATTAATATTTTAATTTAGGATTTCTTGAATCTGAAATTCTTTGAATTTTCAAAAGGGGTGGAATGGCTTATTTCAAACTGTCCAATGTTTGAACAAGATAAACTAGCTCTGAATTGTGTTCTGTACTATCTTACAGTTTCCTGATATTGTGAACTAATGTCATCATCAACTACTAGGGAAACAGTGCATCAAAATTATCTTTGTTTCTGGAAGATGCTTTTTGTGGAAAGGAAGCTCCGACAGAAGACTTAGTAATTTCTCTTACCTTGTCCTCTGTTCTACATTTCCTCTCAGTTCTGTAATTTATAATTTCTTTTGTTCTTCCTTAGCCTGTTGATAGTGCACAATTCCAAATCCTTCAGTGGATCTCTCCTTGCAGCTCCTGTCTGGATTCATCCCAGCTGACTCCTGCAGCCTAATAGAGGGAATCTCAGGCAAAGCATGTAACCTCGTATTTTGGCAATCAGGAATCAGAAGTACACGTTTTAAGTCAGCAAGGGAGTATCTCCATTTTAGAGTACCTGAACTGCTGCTGAAGTGGCTGGTCCTGTGGCAGAAAGTGAATAATCTGGTGAATTTCCAACTGTCATTAAGATATCCAGTCAAAAAAATAGATTCTAAGTCAAGAATACTGTAGACTCCTTCTTTTACAGAGCCACTTGGGAAAATCTGAATGTAACGGAATTTGCTGTATGTGAGCGTTGCATTGAAGTCAGTGGACGTGCAGAAGTCCTCCAGCCAAGTCCTTAAGGCAGCAGACAGTCTTCAGGGTCACCTGTCCAGCACTGACTAGTTGGCAAACTGTCTCCTCTACCTGAAATGGCACCTGGAGCTTACCATTTGCTATGTAATTATTAAGAAAAGTGTACATTCGTTCTTTTGGTTCCACAACGCTTTAAAAGTGCTCCCAGCTGCATGTCTGTTCCTCTCTTCTCCTAGTGCTCTGTGGCTCTAATTTGTGTTTGAGCTGTTTTCTTGCTGTTTTTTCTTAAGATGAAATGTTCTGTCTT
Source organism: Leptosomus discolor (assembly GCF_034619465.1). Taxonomy (NCBI): domain Eukaryota; kingdom Metazoa; phylum Chordata; class Aves; order Leptosomiformes; family Leptosomidae; genus Leptosomus; species Leptosomus discolor. The sequence goes on along the minus strand of NC_141396.1, from coordinate 24,061,584 downwards.
GATGTAAGAAGAGATCCCTCTTGCTTTTGCTGTCTGTATTACAACTTCAGTAGCTGAATTTGAGGTAGAATAGTGGCTTACTTTCTAAGCCAGTACTGGTGAGGAAAAGCAGCAACATGAAGAGGGGTAGGTACATCACAGTAATGTGGTGAGGGGAGAGAAAGAGAGAATAATGGGATGATGAAAGGCAAAACATTCCCTGAAATGAGCTTCTAAAAAAGCACAGAGAAGCATGTGTGAGTGGTGGAGAGGGAGGTGTCTCAAAAAGCTATGTTTGTTCCCTGGAGGCTTCCGTACGCTATAATTGAGTCAACATGTCAAAGTGAAGTATGTGGTGAGCTTTGGGAGCAGGGGAAAACTGCTGCTTCTGCACATGCAGGGCTTGGATGAACCCTGTCTTACAGTGATAATAAGCACTCTGCTTTTGCATTGCTGAAGCCACAACACAACAGAATAGCTGTCCAACCAAGCTCTGTAGCTGATGTTTTTCTAAGAGTTGCTTTGAATCTTTCTTTGGTTGGGAAGCTAAGAATAATTGTCTTTGACTTTGCTTCTGGTGCGGACATGAATGAAGGTGATGAACAGAGGGGAAGATGACTGAACGTGCTATTGAGATACAGGCAATGCAAGCTGCAAGTGCCTTCCTTAATTTATTTCTAAATCCCAAAGAAACAAATGTCTGTGTATCTTACAATATTTCTTATGTTGGTGTAGTGTTTGGGGGATATACTGACTTTTCTTTACTGTCTGATTTTTGTGTTTTAAATGGAAGGGAAAGGAGTGATTACAACACTTTGTCCTGGCAAATAATTGCAGCCTTTGGCTGTGTGACTTCATGCATGATGCTGCACTGGCAGCTCTCTCCTTGGCCATAGCTCGCTGCAGCATTGCCTTAGGAATTCATATGAACTTGAAAATCCTTTAAAGCCAATGTTTCCATGCTAACAAGCTAATTTTGTCTTGATTGTTTTTTATGTACGGCCTTTACCTTTGGCACTTCTGTATTTTATAAATCATGCTTACTGACATATTTGATGTTGTGATTGTTTCCGTAGTGACAGCAATGGCAGAAACCTGTGAAAGAGCGGTGACAGCATTGTATTTTCAAGATGAACTGTTTTACAGAGGAATGGTTTGAGGGGTGGGAATACGGTAGATTTTTCCAAGCAGTCACTGAATATTTAGGAGTACTTACTTGGAGATCAGAGGGAAAAGGCAGCAGGTCAGAAGGATTGGTTTGGAATTTTGGCATTCATTGATGTGGGGAGGCAATGAACGCAAGGTCAGCCTAGAAAATATGAGATGTTTTCAGCAGCATATCTCTTTTCTTACTGCTCCAAAAGATGATGAAATTTCAAAATGCAAAAAAACTGCGATGTATTGATTACCTTCACAGAAGAGGTAGGAGTTAACGTGCCTGTGAGTCAATGTGTAACATGCTTTTGTTTCATAATTTCTTCCTTCCAAATTCATAACCTAAGTGCAGGAAGCTTTTAGCATTAGAAATCAGACACTTACAAAGTCATTAGTGAGAGCTTCAACCTCCTTTTTTTCCTCTGCTAAAATCAGCTGCCTGATTTTATTTTCTGGGAAGCAAGGCTTTATCCCCTTTCATTACACCTCATATTACCCATATTTGTTAGTAAGATACCTTGAGAGAATATAGGTGTTTGATTAGAGTCCATGCTGCAGCAGGGAGGGTTGTTTAAAAGCATTTTGTAGGAGAGACAAGCCTCCCTAATGTGTCTTTTTGTAGTAGGTGTTGATGCTTCTGTCTGTGGTGCAGTCACTTGAAGTAGTTGCCTGAATTTTAATCTATGCCCACCTTTCCTATATCAGCACAGACAAGTGGGAGGAGATAATGTAAGATATGCTTGTAAATGATGATAAGATAAATATTTTCTTTCAGAGACTAACCCTTTTCTCTGAAGCATCTGATAGCATTCAGAGTGTGCTTTCCCTTCCCACCACTATCACAGTGCCAAGGATCTGCAGTCAGGTTTTGGACTTTGTGCCCAGGTGGTTCTGCCGAGGAAAAGTAAGTCAGCCTGAGCTGCCTGTCTCCAGGTAACAGGCACATCTCTGGCCCTGGGGAAATCAAACAGGCTGGTAGTAAGACACAGGTGCTACACTCCAATTTAACACATTGTTAAATTCAGATCTCTTATGCCTTCCAGCCAAAGTATAGCATCATACTGTAAACTGAATTTGTGTTACATCTTATTACACTGGGGAAGAGAAGTCAGCAGCTGGGAACTTGCATTGCCTTGAAAGTTGCAGAAGTTACTTATTTGTCTGTGCCTGAGGCCTCTTAGGTCCCATCTGCATTGGTGCCTTGGCTGGTTCTTCCATTATTTTGGTGTCTTGGGAGTGAGGGTGCATAAAAATACGTAATTTATGGTTCTTTAGATATCTATCTGCAACGTTTTGGTTAGCTGGCATGTTGGAAAGTGTTTTGATTCTGATTTTCCCTTCACCCCACTGAAGAGGAAGTGTCTCTGGTTTTTGTACCAGCTGGAATAATTGTGTGTAAAACTGGGAAGTGGTTTAGAAATAGTGAGAGAAGTTAGTTGAGCACAAAGACTGAAGTAAATTGTGCCATCTGTTCTAAATACTGTCCTCTTACTTGCAGAATGATACAGAATTAAATGAAATCAGTTTCTTCTTAAGGGACAGGTTCATTTATAGATAGTTAAGCTGTTGAGATGCTGACTTAGTGGGAAAATAAGAAGATTGGTTAGGTTGTGTTCTCTCCACTCCCCCTCACCCACCCCCCCCCCAAAATCCCCAAACCCCATTGGTTTTGCATTATTTACACTGATGGACCTTTAAGGCATAGCTTAGTGCTGTGCCGTAAGTAGTGTCCTGTGTCCCAAGTATGTTGGACATCACTTACATTTCAGCAGCATTATGAAATGTGGACAGAAATAGACATTTAGACATGCCTCTGTCATATGAAACTTGTATCTAATTTCTTCATCTGTAAAACTCACTTCTTATAATTTGCAGCCTTTTCTGATCTCCCTTAGAATGAAGGGGTAGCATTTTTCTTTTTTACGCTGTGATAGCAGTTAGTGCCGATTCATTTGCGTCGAGCCCCCTGCTGCTTGTTAAAAGATACCTTTATTTACAGAAGTATCACAGTGTGCCTGATTTGGCTTGCAGAATCTTTGTAGCTGTTTTAACCTTATATGAAATAGGTAAAATCCAAGAGGAAATCGGGAATGTAAAAAAACCCACAAACTATTCCCATTAGAGCCATAAGCCATGTAGATTTGGATGGTGTTATGTTCATTTCTTGAAGCAGAACTTGCCCTTAAATCTCATGAAAACATCTTCAAAGAAGGCATTTCTTATACATCTTTGGCTCCTGGTTGCAACTACAGGCAGCTATCTGATTTATACACAATGAAAACAGCTAATTGTGCCCTTGTAAACTTTTTCAGTTTAGAGGAACGTGTATTTATTTGCATGAAAATGTTTGTGAGTGAAATACTGAAAACTTTACTGCAGATACAACACTTAAGATTTCAAAACATTTATGCCTCTAATGCTCTTCTAAAAGCTCTTCACCTCTTCATGTGTCATTAATGTTTAGTGCTATTGCAAGTTCTTGGATATCAGATTGAGGTGACTGTGTGTGTTGTTTAGTAGCACTAGCCAAACAAATTGTTAGGATTCTTGTAGTCATTTGCGCTCTGTCTCCTATGAAACCTGAAACACTTATGATGCAAAGGATTTTGCATTTGTTCTTATTGTTTCTAAAATAGTGGGAAGATTATTTAATGGATGATGTTGAATATGGGTTCCTATTTTATGAAAAGTTTTAAAAATGCTGAGTAAAAAGAAAGGGGAAAAAAAAGGATTTGCTTAAAGTATGTTAAAATTTCAGTCCCATGGGATTCAGAAGATCTTTACCCTTATGGGGATGGTCTGAATAAATAATGCTGATTCTTTTGAAGAGATTTTTATTAAACTGTTCTCTTTGATTAATTTTGTGGTACACTTGAAATTAGGAAGCTACGGAATTAGTATCGTTTTGCTTATTAGAGAAAAATGTTTTGATAAAATTGTATGCATTGAAGTCCATCCCTCCCCTTTTGGTGTGGTGTGTTTGCAGTGGGAAATGACTGGTAATTCAGTGGCATGGTGTGTTCTTTTACTGGTGACACACCTGTTGCTTCATCAGGTCAACTCAGTCTGTGAACTCTGTCCATATTCATTCCTACTTTGAAATGACTTGTATTGAGAGTAGCTCAGAGATATTTCAGCCATGGTTGTCAATTTAAATCAAGATGCTTTGGCTTTCCAGAATGCTCAGAACATTTTGAGGTCTGGACTTTTTGGAAGATCTTTGTGTGCTTTCTAATCATGTTTTCTAGCCTTTTCTACTTTTATTTTATTCCCAGAAACCATTTTAATGTATAGTTTGAAAGATGATTGTGTAGTGTTTTTACTGTTTTGTCCTCTGAATCTTTATCATTGAGTATCTGTCTTTTTTGCTTGTTTTTTTTCTCACTTCTGTATTTCGGCCAGGTAAAATACAAGTTTTATTCCATGATGTGAGTGTGAATTTGTAGTTCCTTTGCCATGTTTATTAGAAATTGTCTTTTATTTAGCTGGGATGAAATTGGGAATGTCAAACCAAAAAAATAAATGTTCCTTTCCCACAGCAGATGAACTTCTGACATTGATATGATCTGCAAAGCTGTTAACCTAACAACTGCATAAATTATTTCTGTGATGGTGATTTCTGACTGAAATCAAATCGGGTGTTTATTTCTGAGATGGTGGTGGTAAGTTAATGTTATTTAATCCCAAAAGTAAAAATTCCTCTTTAAAAAAGAAAAAAAAAAAAAAAGGGAAGAAAAAGAAAAGGAATTGTAGCTTCAGAGATGTAGAAGCCCACAACGTTGCCTTTTTTTTTGCCCGTGGTATTCAGTGGGATAGCTGTTGGCCTGGGTGGAGGTTGCTGAACTTGAGTCTTTTGCCCTGCCAACTTGATAAATGCCCTTTCCTTCTCTGGTGTCATTTTTCTGTAGCTGAAGGATTCTGGTTTATATGAAATAAGAGGGTATTGAGGACTAGAAAAGCATCTTAGTTGACAGTAACTCATGGCTGTTCTGCTGGTCCCTCTGCTGTTCTGGGTTTTAGCTAGGGTTTTTTGCTGTTGTGTTAGTTTATGGCATAGTATCGCTCTCTGCGAGTACTTCTGGATATGGAGTATCTGATTGACTGAGTTTCCCTCAAGGTTGTGAGCTGGAACAGGAGAGTGTTTAGTCTCCACCATTTTTGCATATCAGGTGAGTCAGTCTGGGGCTGAGGTATCTCTGTATTAAAACACATTTCAAAACATCTTCTTTTGCACACTCTAAATTTTGGCTCAATCTCAGCTGTGCTGGTTGGTGGATGGATACTTAACTCAAAATTTGGCATATTTGCTACATTTCAATGTATTTATTTTCTTTTTAAATATAGAACAGCATTGCTCATTTCCCTATTTTCATGTGGTAATTCAGGGAATAGCTGTAGTAAAGCTTTCTACTGCTGAATCACAGCACTGTTACAGCATAGTCACATCACATGTTAATTTCCTTGGTAGGCATGACAAAGTTTTCAGAGCAGGCATCTACTTGAAAAAAGGGAATTTAGTTCTGGGTTCATGGCTGTGGCAGCAGCAGGTCTGTTTGTTCCCCAAGCAGGTGCAATACAGGATGCTATGATGTGCCATTGCCGATGCCATCCTACTGGTTCAGGTTCACCACTGGTTCGCTTCTCTGTAAAATTGCTGCCAGTTGAGATAGTAGCTTTTGTAATGCGAGAGCTGTGTGGAGACCACCAAACACGATCAGAACCAAAGTCAGCTTCATTCTCAGCTAGCCTGAAGCTATTGCTGTATTCCAGCTTTTATTATTGCATGACAGGTACACATGGTGGGCAGACCTTTGAATGTTGGCTGTGCTGTACTCTGTTGTGGGAAGCTGGATAAGACCTTGAGTCTGTGTGGGCATGCTTCTCTCCTCACTTCAGTACCTCTCAGTAGGGTGCCTTTTGAGATACTAGCTTTAGCCAGTTCATAGTAGATTTGTTTCCAAAATGTGTATCTCACTGGTGGGACACATCCACGTTCCCTTTCTGGTGGCTGTAGGAAAACACAGTAGGAAAGTACAGTTGGTACAGCTCTGCTCTTGGTATGCTTTTTGGCACATTTCTGAGTATTGGTAACATTGTCAGTGTCTTCCCCCTTGCCTAAAGCATGCTGCTGGAACAGATTTTGGGAAAGCTCTCCATTTCTATGGGTATAGTTCTTGGATCACAGGAAAACAAGTGGATGATGTTATTAGCCAGCAAGTCTTTGAAGTATGTTAGAATCAACTTCAGAGAGAAAGAAAATCCCTTCCCTGAGCTACGGATAAACAACAGTGCTTTCAAACCTTCAAGAGGATCAAGGTGAAACTCAGTGAACAGCAAGTGCAGAGATGATCCTGCTTTGTGATGAGTTGCAAAAATACCTTCTTTCCTTTTTTGTGCTACCGTAACAAAGCAAAATAACAAAGTACTCTGAGATTGTTCTATGAAAGGAACATAAAAAGCTTTTTATGTTAAATATCTTCATCTTAATAGATGTGGGTAGAATATATTTTAAAAAGGATGGAAAATATCTCCTTGGAATTCTGAAACATCTTCAAAAGTAAGTGAAAAGAAGTGAATTTATCTGATTGTGTCGATGCATTTATTTGCTTATTTAGACTTGTAGGAAGCCGACATCTTCCAACTGATGACTGTCACTCCCAGTTTAGTTGGTCTTGTCTGGGAGAAAGAGAATGGGACAGTCTCGTTTCTCTTGTTAAATTATTCAGGAAAGAATGAAAGTACTTCTAAACTATGCACCTGAAGTACATTTCAAAAGGTAAATATGCCCTCCTTTACCTGAGGAAAAGGCTGTCTTTGGAAGATGAGTTGGAGAAAAATAGAAAGGGGCTGCAGAAGTGAAGTGACTGTAGGATTGTTCCCTCCGAGGGTTCCCTTTTGTTTTTTCCAAGATTCAGAGTTTTGGTAGACAAAGGAGAAAATTAAACACATTTTTTTCAGAAGAGGAAAATATTTTTCAAAAGTAAGAATGTATTCACAGGGCTTTGAAATGGTGGATGGTGAATAAAGGCTGAAGTTCATTGGACAGAAGTGTGTATTAACATGCCTTACGGGCTGCAGTGTCATGAATGGTAAATAAAGACTTAGGTAAGACACTGAAAGCCATATGTCCAAATTTCAGATGGGAACAATGAAGAAAAATTGCTGGTTTTAAAGGAGCTATGATTTTTAAACATATTTGCTGATACATGAGAACTCAAAGCAACTCTGCTGGTCACCTTTAACAAAAAGCTCCCTGTATAGGTAAGGCTATAAAAAAAGTACTGCACAACAGTGTGTCCATATGCAATACAAAAGTGAGAACAAACTCGGAATTGAGAGGTGGTGGGTTTAGTTGGGGGAGGGAGATTTAAATGTGTCCTTCAGGAAAGAATCTGTGTAAAGAATTGAGAAAGAAATAAGATGGCAGCGGCAGCAGCCAGGATTTGCGGAGCTTTTCAGTCCTTTGTTTGGTTATCTTGCATAAGTGCTTTAGCCAGAAACTCTTTCAGTAGCTGCATGGGGCCAACTTGGAACACAAATGTGCATGAATGTAATTTCCCTGTTGTGCGCATTCTGACTGTGACGGCTCAAGTTATGAATGTAAAATAGGAAGAAAAAAAAAGTTTAGAAGATGGCCTGGCCTGAAATGTTAATGACATACCGAGAGCTCCTGTGAGCTCGGCAAAGGTGCTGCCCGAATAGCTGCTTCCATGCCTCACTTTGGTTTGCCTAGGAGAAGAAATAATACCCCGTTTCTCTGTGCATCTAAATTGTTCGGCATAATAGAAGTAATAAACATTTACTTCCACGTAAGATGCAAAGCAGGCAAAGAGGGTGATGCTAATTCTCTGCTCCAGTTTGTGGTTAGTGCTGGCACACAGACTGAGTCGGCATCAGCGGCTTCGATTTATAGACACAAAGTACTGTATAGAGAACAACAGTATCTTTTCCCTTTCAGACAGTTCTGTTTCCTGTGGGACAATAATCTGCAGCTTTTCCTAATTCCCAGTGTTCAGAAGGCATCTGTCTTTCCTCTGGGGAGGACTGGTGCAGAATAAGGGATTTCCTCCCCCAACATCAATACACTGCTCACAGAAAGGGCATCTCATCATGGCCGTGGGACAGCTTGTCTTGGGGACTGTGCAGGCAAGGAAAGGGCTTTTCCCTCTTCTACATGCAACTAGCACAGCAAAGAGAAGTTGCAAAGTTTACAACTTTCTCTGCTTCTTCAACATCAGATTTTCCTGGGTCTGTCCCCTCTCTTTTTCCAGCCTCCTTCCATCTCTTGTTACCATGGAGAATGAAATGCCAGTTCCATTCAAGTTGTCGGCTGAATAGGTTTTGAGGTTGATGGATGGTGAGAATCTCTTATCCCTCCTTCCCCAAACACCGCCCCTGCCTGGTTCTTGACATTTCACTTGCCAGAGACTGGCAGTCAGAGAGAGGGAGCTGAAAAGGAGGCTGGCAGTGTCCTGCTGAGATGCTCTTTCAGTTCTGTGGATGAAATCAGCAGCTGTGAGAAGGTCTTAAGGACTTCGGTGCACAGCCTTGTCCTCAAGCTGGCTGGAGCATGAATGCTCACTTGAGTGCACGCTCCCGCTTCCGCAAAGCACCCAGGGAAAGAAAGATTCATGTATGAGACTTGTTCCTGCATATGACTATGTTTCAAGGGGTAATGTAACCTCTGCAATATAAAGGGAAAGGTAAGAAATGGATGAATACAATGCATGCTCTGGCGTAACCTGTTCCTCTTGTATATACTTCTTTTAGCCTTCACCTTAGTGCCATGTCACATCAGAAGTGAAATTTCTTTGCTGCAGTCTGACTTGCCTGGTTTCCTGGCTGCAGTGCTGAAGTTGGCAGGAGAATCTGTGTTTAGTGGAATTCTATCAGTCCCCATATGCAGTGGTTGCCTACATGCAGTATTATTAGCGCAGTGTCAAAACAGCTTTCTGAATAAGGTACCTTTTAATAACAACTGTAAGGTACTGTGCATCTTGACAGGCTCACGGTTGAAATGTGATGTTGGGGATACTGCTGAAGTGCGTGTAATGGAGCTACGAAACAGAAAAATCAAAACAATAGCAATGTAAAATTACACAGAAAATATTTCTTTGTTATGATTTATTACTTTTCATGCAAGGTAACTGTGGTTTTAGAGGGGATCAGGAGAATTTTCAGCTTATGCTGAAAGGCTTAAGCTTGTCCTTTTTACTAGAGGGGTAATTTTGATTGATGACCACTTAATAGAGTTTGGGAGAAGTGAATACCTGGCATTCTTTGATAGGTGTGTGGATTTCACTTCTGGAAGTAATGGTTAGTAAATTTTATGATTTTAGAATTTAAATTCAGATATTTTTTCCAACTGGGTGTGTTCCACAAACATACATTTTTTTGAGAGAGGGAAAGTGTTTTTGTGAGCTTTCTGCTAAAACATGCTGTGTCAGGACCATACCAGCATAGGAGTTAGTACTGGTACTATACTTTAGTGGGTGGCATTTCAATTTGTTTAAGGTCATATGTGGAAATTTGTTCTGGGTGCTTTTGAAAAGGTGTGCTTGATGTGCAGCTGTGAACTCTCTTTCATTACATCTTTTTAGAGCATTGCACTGATAAATATTTCCGCACCTTCTATATGTTCCTACGCTTCCTAAACAAATACATCTTTCCACGCTACCACCAACGGTTTTTGCATCTGCCTTAGCTCCTCGAGAGTTCGCTTTCCTTTTGATGCTTTATGTCCTGTTTGTTGTTGGATTGTTGTCTCCCTGCTGGAGTTTTCCTACTGTGTGGTCACTTTTCCTGTTGTGCAAGCCACTTCCAAAGTGCTACTATGTTAGCTGTTTGGCCACTGGTGTGTTAAAAGGGAGTTTTTAATTCCTGCATCAGAAAGGCCTGTGCATATGTCAATACATACAAAATAAAAATAGATATTTGTATATGAAATATGTATTAATATACCACCCCATTCCTTAATTAGTTTATTGTAAAGATTGTAGTAGTACTTTTGTCCCCAAAGCTAGATATTCCCTAGTGGGGGTCTGCTCTAGCACATGTAATGCACCCTGTTACCCATGGCTTTTAGCCATATGAGATAATATGCAGGACTTCCAGTTTCTGAACCTACTTGGCTGGGGTACTGCAAAAAACTTAGATTTTCAAAAATACATCGCTGAAGCAGCTTCTTTTTACCATAAATGTATCACCCATATCAGATGGAATTGAAAGTGATACAGGAAGGATAAAAAGGGGGAAGTCCACTGGGACACAAAAACGATACTGTAGTTTGGGATTACCTTCCTAATAGGCATTCAGCTTCATGGTACCATTTGTAAGGGATAGGGGAAAGGGTGAGCATCTGTTTTAACACTGTGATTTTGAGTGAGCTGAAACAGCATCAGCATCGAGGCTTGGATGTATATTTCCATTTATTCTGGTACCTGCTGGGTTTTTTTGATTTAGATATTACTTTCTCTATGAAACAAATACAGTCCTACCTGCTTATGAGTTTGCATGAGATGAAATCCCCAATCTTTTTCTCCCACTCTGTTTCTGAGGATTGTTATGGTAATCATTTTAGAGGTTGTCAAAAATTTTTTCTGGGTATTTCTGACAGGTTTCAACTGCTGAAAAAAGATCTTCCACTTTTCAAGATGGATATATTTAGATTCAGTTTGTCCTCTGAAATGCTTCCTTCTCTTCCCTCCACCAAGATTGACCTTTATTTGATTGGGGTTTTTTTGGTTTTATATTTTCCCTGATGAGAGTTGGACTGACTTACTAACAGCAGCAACAATAAATTTTATTATTAGGACACATCTGGTAGCTTCTCCACTTCATTCCATCTGATCTTTGGGTAAATTATTCTTGGAAAATTTTTTAATGTCCCATTTACTGTAGATTGAGAGTTGTTTGATTCATTTTTCCCTCCTCCTTTCTCCTCTGAACAGTAGCCAGAGCTTGTCATTTTCTAATCTTACTCTAAAGCCTCCTGGCTGCTGTTTACTTGCAGGCAGCTGGAGGAAGATCCAGCTCTAAGCCCTCTTCTGTTTGATAGATGTTTTACTCCACCTTTTCCTCGGTGATCAGTGCCTGGGTTTCCATTCAGAGCTTTCCCAGGCAGTGCAGCATGGAACTCACCTCGTTTGCTTCAGCTCCATTCCTGTCCCTGCTGCCTGGTGCCCCAGTCAGTGAGGATGGGCAAAGCTTTGTTCGCTGCAGCTGGGGAAAAACCCCTGAGCAGAGCAGCAGACTGAAGCTATCTACCCACGGATTTGTGAAGACACCTCTTCACTGATTCATACTCTGCAAGTTACCTTTGTAACCCTAAAGTCTGGAAAATTAATTTTAATTTAGCTTTTGCTAAAGCTTCCTACCTGCTCTGGTCAAGTGCATTTTTAAGCCTTTATTATAGGCTGGTCTGTATGCAAAGAATGAGCATTACATTCTCTTATCTCCAGTGTCATTTACTGGAATCTCTCTACCTTTTGTCTTCTGTAAAATGTGAACTGAATTACAGGCATATGATTAAATCAACATATTAAGTGTGTGAGGAATGAGAGGCAGTGGGGATTTTGATGGCCATATCCACAGTCAGAATATTAAAAGCTATGGTATCAGGTATCTAAACTATTTTGTAGTGTATTGAGAGCACTGGTTGTGTAAGAACAATTTCCAGCTGAGATGAAATGTGTTTCTGTGCTAGGTCAGCACAACAGGTGATCACTTCTCCTCACCTGGCAGAGCGACTGTTCCATGAACCGTGTGGCTGCTAGTTAAAAGACTCAGATTTGCAGTATTACTGCTCATCAGGGACAGGGAGATCTGAATAATTGCTAAATACTTGTGAGGGTTTGACCAGAAAAAATGTGACAATTTCAGATACTGTGCATTTGCTTTAGCTGCAATCCCTATCCAAGTCACTAAAGCATACTTTATACTTAATTACCTTGGTCAGTGTCTGAGACTTATTTTCTGCCTGATTTTTTTGTGCCTGAACATCTTGCACATAGTATTGATGCTTGTATTATCTATAGGTGTAGAACATTGGGTTCTCAGAGCTGAGACTTTATATTTTGTTTATTTACATTATGCATAGCAGCTGAAGTTTCTGTTGTCTTGCCATAACCCAAAATTGGAACACAAAATCAAAATGAAAAACTCTAAAACAAAATATAGTATAGGAGGCATGACAAGAAGTGGGATTAATCTTTAATGTAAATGCTGTTCCCTCTAACCTTGGATTTCTGAATAGGTGTTTGATGTCAGTTTACCATAAAGATGAGGAATAGCAAATTAGCGTGGGGTGCAACATCAGGGATGCCCCTTATAATTGGATGGATTTTTGTAGACTGTACCTCAAGGCCAGCTGCTGGCTATTTCAGACTTGTCCCTGTGAAATCGTTCCAGAGCTGTAGTACTCTATACCAACATATCCCTCCTGACCCAGTCTGGTTATCTTTTGTTGGCTCTGTATGGTTCTTCCCCAGCTGTGATACTGGATTTTTATTCTATCAGTAGAGCAGAAACACAGGAGAGAAGCAGGGAAAGGGATATCTGAAAGTGCTATTTGCTTCTTTTTTTTTTTAAATAGATTTTTCACAGCAGAGAGACACTGCAGAAGAAACAGGAGGACACACTAGAGAGTTTTTGAAAATGCTGCTTGCATTTCACTCTTGTTCAGGGTTTTGACTCCTAGAACGTATTCAGAGTTTGTTGCCATTTTACGGTTTAAAAGTCTAGATGGAAATAACCAGTGTCTCAGTTGCATAGAGATTTAGGACTAGACACACACACACACAAATATGGTCTAATGGACTAAGACATTTTCTAGCTAGCTTCTATATCCCCTGCCTGTCCCTCTAGTCTGTATAATAAAGACACTGTTTTGTGAAAGGTGATCTCGGACTATGCTTTTCCTGGAAAGGTCAGTGTTGCTTGCTCTCATCTGCAACAGTTGAAGCATTCCTGTCTTGCTTCAGTTCCTGCAATCAGGCAGCTGTAGGGTGCATTTGATCAGCTCATAAATCTGACTGATAATTTTTTGGTGGATTAGTTATTTGGATCAATGTGATATGAATAGCCAGGGAGTGGGTCCACCCTTTTTGTTGGTAGCTGCTAGCATTGGTTTATGCTTCTTGTGGAGCTGTATCCTGAAGCTATTAATGCTTCTCTGTAATATGCTTTTGGATAACCAGCTAGGCACAGAGCAATGTTATGTTGTGGATGAGTACAGGACAAGCTCCAGTTTCTTCTCCTATAAGCAGTATCTCAATGTAGTATAATAACTGTGTATGTGTGAGTTGTGATGTCCTCTTGCACAGGCATTTTCGGACTCATTTGGGCTATTATCTGCAGGAGTAACGTTTGCTTTGGGCCAAGCTGGCATGGCCACAGGTGGAAGCACACTTCTGTTCCATCCTCCTCTGTTCTTCTCTCATACTTGCTCTCTCTTGGGTCTAACCTCACAAGACAGATTACCTCTTCCTTATTTATTGGGACCATAAACTTGTGTTTCCATCTGTGCTTTGCAATCCCACAAATCGGGCATTGCTTGAGGTTAATCATGAACACTAAACCCGTGCTCCCGTACATCATCCTGAGATGCCTCTGCTCCTGAGCAATGCTGAGCAGCAGAAGCTGCCTGTACACAAAACTGTTAGTGACCTCAGTCAAAAGACATTAACTGGCTTGGCAGAGGTGCTGGCCCCGGTGTTCAGATGAGAACCAACAAGATAATATCAGGAGTGCCATTGTGTACTAACTTGGAAGTTGTTTTTGAGATTCTCTGCTTTGATACTTGATCTTCAGAGTCAGTATGGATCTTTTATTACCTTCACCTAAATCTGCTTTTTCATGATTTATAGGGAAGAGATTTACACAATAAACAAGGTGGCTTCTAATCCCATCTTCCCATTTCCATATTTTATCTAACAGTTACTTCAGTTGTTTAAAGTACATGGGTTTGTTATTCTGGATCATGGATAGAAATAGATGCCAGTAGCATAAGGCCTTATCAGCTGTGAGCAGCTGTACTTTCGTTTTAAATCTAGGCACCTAAAGTGTAGATGAATAGCAAAACATGGGTTTCTGGAGGGTAACACTTTTAGATTCTTTGGAATTTGTTGGAGGCTGTTGCCTCTGTGCTTAAAGTAAATTAGCATTAGCCTTTTTGGGGGAAGGCTGTGACCTGTTTGTTGGAGCTCAGAGTTAAGGTTCGGGGGGGTGCCTATTAAGGTCTATAATCGTTTGGTGTTGAAATGCTCTGTATGTGTGGATAGTTGTGGTTAACTAAATGTGTTACTTGCATATAATTGGACAGACTAGAGAGTCACGTCTGATTTCCTTGAGAGTATTGTCTTTATACCCTTTGCAGATGTGGCTCTTGGGGAATGCCAGAGGATGCTGGGAAGTGAAGAGGAATACACACAGACAAAACTTTAGAGGACAGGGTTTCAAACGCTGTATATGGGGGATGTTGCAAATAGGCCTTATAAGCATGATATATTAATTTTTGACCTCTGAATTACTGTGTAGGCACTGAAGTTGGCTTTCTTCTATGTAATTTTTACAGCTAATGTTTTATTTTCCATGGGTACATTATTCAGGTCACAAGTTATCCATACAGAAATCTCAGGCTCAGACCTGGAAGCAGTACCTAGATTTTTGCGCGGCTCAGACCCTGAGCTAATTTACCTGCTAAGCCTTTGCCAGCTTTGCTCAGAGCCACTGCTGATGTCTGCTTTGTGCTCCCAGAACATGGGATGCTGGGAACTGGCTTTGGAGGAGTTGGAGGAGCATTCAGGAGCCAGCTCAGGTCCACGACTTGCAGATTTGGGCTGAAGCTCTGGCTCTGCAAGACTTAGAGCCGTGGAGCTGATGACAGCAACAGTGAAAGAGTACCATATTCTGTGTACTGTGATCCCTTCTGCTTTGAGATTTGTCAGATGGAGTTTCTTACAGGGCTGCCTCTGTAGCCCAGCTGGGTCTTCCCAGAACCTGGAGCACTGCAAAGCACAGTGCAAAGTCACTGGGCTTTTGCCTCTGCGTAGCAGGTTTTGTGTGCTCAGGGGTTTTCTGTTATCTGGCTGTTTTCATCCTCCGCTATCCTCAGCAGTGGAAAGCTGACTTAATTAATGCTTGGTTGAAGGCTGTATCAAGTGGTGTCTGGCCAAGCTATGAATAAAGTGTTTAGTTCAGATGTTTTCTTCTGGGATGCTCAATGTTCAGAACATTTATGGAAAAATATTGAGAAAGCAGATAATCCTGTACCTGACTCTACTGCCAAATCCATCTATCCTTGAATAATGGCTTTCTTGCCAAAACAAACATACTCAGTTTGAGGTATCTTTTATCTCTGTAGTATGAATGGCAAAGGTGCTTTTTTATTTTGTGGTTACGGGAAAGCCTGTGGGCCTGTGTGGTTTGCATGTTCTAAGAAGTTGTATAGCAGAGGTATTTTATGGAAGAAGAAAAAAAAAAAAAACAAAACCAAACCAAATTTTCTTCCAGTGAAAAAGTGTCAGGTTTTTCCCCCTTATGTATTATGTTGTGGGATTGTGAAAATAAACTCCTTACCATAATATAACCCCCCACAGGAAGCAATGCTTTGTGTGTCCAAAGAAGGGCAATGAAGCTGGTGAAGGGCGTGGAGAACAGGTCTTATGAGCAGCAGCTGGGCGAACTGGGGTTGTTTAGTCTAGAGAAAAGGAGGCTGAGGGAAGACCTTATCACTCTCTACAACTACTTGAAAGGAGGTTGTGGTGAGGGTGGTGTCAGCCTCTTGACCTAAGCAACAGGCGATAGGACAAGAGGAAAGGGCCTCAAGTTGCGCCAGGGAAGGTTTAGATTGGACATTAGGAAAACTTATTCACTGAAAGGGTGGTTAAGCATTGGAACAGGCTGCCCAGGGAAGTGGTGGAGTCACCAGCCCTGGAGGTATTTAAAAGACGCGTAGGTGTGGTACTTAGGGACATGGTTTAGTGGTGGACTTGGCAGTGCTACCTTAACAGTTGGACTTGGTGATCTCAAAGATCCTTTCCAACCTAAACTATTCTACGATTCTAATATGTACTTGTGTTTGCCCCTAAGGAGTAGAAAAGTATTATTCTGTCCTTGAGCTGTGGTAGTCTACAGAGAGGACATTAACCCAGTTTGTTAGTTGTAAAATCTGTTGCCTTCTTACATTGAAGGATTTGTTTCCTGCACCTGGTTTTGCAGCATTTGTTAGGCCAGGTCTTCAGTAGTGTCATGTCACGTTGTGCAAGACATCTTTGCTCACCTAGGAGAGCACTGCGCTGTGCACTGATTTTCTGTGGTCTTCCTGGTCCTTGGTTTAAGCATTTCTCCTTAACAGGTACAGTAACGTGTAACAGTCTGAGCAATGGCGCATGGCTAAGCCTCCTCTTTCCTTCAGGAGCTTGTGACCAGAGGCTAGTCAAAGTAATCCTTGGTAATTTTTATTAACCCAGAAAAGAGGAGGAAGACAAAAAAATCTGGTTGAAAAAGATAAGACCAGTATGTCTAACTTGAGGTTCTTCTTTAATCTTTTTATTTTATTTGCAGCTTTGGGTAATTTCTAGTCAGTTCAGTTATTCCTGTTTCTGGCCGAAGGAACCACTAAAATCAGCACTACTTTACTTTAGTTTCCTGAGCTGAAAACTGCAGTACAGGTACTGAAATGCATCAGATACCCTGGCTGGAGAATGTTTGCAGTTTGGAAAATATTACTGCCTTACACTGTCAGGTACACATCTTTATACAAAACTACTTCTCTCTACCCAGGTTCGTGGTGTTTTCATTCAGTCTGTGTCTGGTACAACACAGCTCTTTCTGAGACTGCACATACACTTCTTGAGGTAAGGAAGAATTGATATAAAGGATAATTTTGGCCTGGATAGCAAGTAGAGAGAGACACTGGGAGAGAATTAATATTTTGTGAGTCTTTGGTTCAGTTGATGAAACTCAGAAGAAAGAAATCTTTGGTGACTTGGGACATTAATATATAGCTACATTATTATAATTTAATACTTTATACTTTCTTAATTGTGTTATTTATGAAATGCAATGAAGTACAAGTAACCGGCTGAAGCTAAATAGAGACTCTTCAGGCTTTCAGGCCTGTATACTCCTTGAGGTGTTTTTTTTTTTTTTTTTCCCCCTTAGTATTGGCACGGAGTTATAAAAGCATTAGAATCTGTGCTGGATATCTAGGTTATAGTGCTGTATAGTAGTATGTATAGTGAAGTACATCCGCATTTACCTATATTTACAGATGGAAAGACTGGGATACAGGATGAAAATTAAGAGTTGACTGGTCTGGCTCTTTGACAAAATCTCCTGGGTAGGAAAAGATGTAATGTCCTCATGTATGGTATAGCTATTAGTATATTAGGTCTAAGGTTATTCTAGGTTATTCTTTTTAGCTTTTCTGTTTTGTCCAATATGCTCCTCAAAGATGGACTTTTTGTACCACAGTTATTCAAGGAGTGGGGATATGAAGATGAAGCAGTAACCTTCTCCAGAGTGCACCAGTAGTTAATTTTGACACTAGCTTGCTTGTACTTTCAAAACCAGAAATGTTCATTTTGTTTCAAGTGGCTTTATCCTCCAGAGTTCGGTGAGATGATTGTGCACAATATAGGGAGCTGTCACAAGTTCCATGCTATGGGTTGCTTTGATGTTAGGAGCTGGAGCCAACTCTAGAGTGTCAGAACAATAGATCTAATTTCTCATGGTCATCTCCTGGGAACAGTGGTAATAAGAGATTATGACTTGTTGTCTCCCAATACTCCTTCAAACATGCATCCCTGGTAGCTCCTTATCAGCTGCTGTGCCGGGCTCTCTCTGGCACCAGAAAGCACAGATTTTCCAGCCCTTTGGGAAGCGCCCATTTCATGTTTCTGTGTACCTCTCCAGTTAATAAAGTTGTTTTGAAAGGGGGAATTTAGAAAGAAAGAGCAATCATGCTTCTGAATTTGATTTATGAGCAGCTCTTCATGTTTAATGTGTCTACTCATTTCTGGGCTGGGGTTAGTGACTGAAATGTGGTCCTTATAACACAGGAGTGTTGCATCACCTGGACAAGTATTGCAGAGCTCACTGTGATTGAGCTGATACGGTTTTAAGCAGGACAGAGTTATCTATGTTAAATTTCAAAGTTTTATGTTAAACCTGATGGCACTTTTCAGCAGGGATAGACTCGTTAATTTTCTTGTTATCATGCTGTAGGGGAGTTACAGGGACAGTAACGTCTGTACTTGTTGTATAAGGCTGACTGCTGTTTCAGGAGCCAGTTTGTACTTTTATCCAGTATTTCTTAATAGCACAGAGAATGCAGGCCCTGCACCTTCCTGCAGGAGGCTTTACAGGATGGCAGTAACTACTGGCATTGCAACATGTGAGCCTTGGGGTTCCATCACTTCCCATTGACTTGTGAATACTTCTGAGATCCAGAGCACCCCAGAAAAGTTAGGAGGCATTGCAAGTGGGGGAAAGACAATAGTCAGCCAAACCCTGAGCTTGGCAGATGGGCATAGATAACTGAGAGGCTGAATGATGGCTTTAGTGAATGGAAATGGAATGGATGTTCCACTTCTGATAGTATCTTGGAGATCCTCCAGCCTCAACCTTCCCACCGAATTGCCATGTTAAGAGGAAGGGGGGATGATTTCCCTTTACTGTCTCTCTCTTTGTTTCTGTACTCCTTCCTTTCTTTTTGTTCATAATTGTTCTTTAAAGAAATAACATAAAACCCCCTTACAGATTTTAATAATTTTAACAAAACAAAAGGGAGGTGCATAGAAGCTTCATTCATCACCTTTTGTCACCAGACTTGATTTGACATCTGAGACTACAGAGAAACTTTGGCAAGTGCAATGATTTCCCGTGTGGGGGTAATAAGAGAGAAAAAAGCTGTCAGTTGAAAACAGCAGGAGCTGCATTAGCAGATATAAATTAAACAGATGGCTAAGATACTGCAGCTGTCGCATAGAAGCTCCAGGAAGATCTTTAGCTTAGAGCTGCAGGAGGCTATTTTAAAAGGAAAGATAAAAACAACAACAAAGCAAACTTTAGCATGATGAAAGACACAAAAGAACCATTCAGATGATTGTATGAAACTTACCCAGCACTGATTTTTTTTTTCTTCAATCTTTTTTTTCAAATCGTGGGATTCTAAAATTAATTTAGGATCAGTTATTATAAGATCACGTTGCAGATTTTCATGTCATGGATTTGTCTGCTGGTTTAGAGGTACTCTTCTGTACTTCTGTGCAAGACACTGGCTCTCACACATGCTCTGGAAAGTGGGGAGAGGTGTAACACACTGGACAATTTTGATCTTCAACTGTTTTACAGCTGTTTCAAGAAAAACTTACAAAATAATTGTTTATAAATAAAATGTTTGTGGAAAAGTGTAAAAAGTATTAACATTTTGGTGCAGGAAGCACCTGCATATAAAGTGTCTCACGTGTTCAGTCTTAAGGTAACATTTTTCAGACCCATTTTCAGCTGAGAAGTTGACTGCTCTTTTCCTTTGTGAAAGAAGGGATAAAACTACATCCAAGTATATTCTCGTTATGTTAAAATACAGATATGTTAAAATGAGGACAAATGGGAATTTCAGTGCTGTTTCTCAGAGGGCCAAAAGGCAATTAATTTTCTGAACATTGTGCCTGTAATGTATTTTCCTCAATTAGAACTGATGATTTGTCATAGATACCTTGTGTGTAAGTACAGACTGTGATGCTGCCTTTATAGTTAAGTGATGAAGATGTGAATTATGAAATAGGTGCAGCTGCATTTGAAGCTTGTGTTTTACATTCAAAGAAATAATGTGCACAAATGGATTCCTAGGCTGATTGATTTCCCAGAGTTCTGCTTTTTTTACTGAAAAAAACCCCCTTCATGTATTTATGGTTAACCTTTTAAATGAGACTTAATGTGCAAGAAATTCTGGATTTTGATTGTACTACAGCCCTTTGTGCGAAATTAGTAGTCTTCAATTCTGCATATGTTTTTCAAACCATGTTGTTCCTTTCCAATAAATATCTTCAGGTGCAGTTAGATCTAATTGTAAACTTCAGCTATACAGATGATTTGAGAGCTACAAAACCTAATCTCAAAAAATGAAATCTTTTGTTCCTCTGTATCCTTCCTCCCATCATCCCCATAAAGTTTGAGTACGTGAGTCCTAGCATGCTCTGAAAGTCAGTGAACCTCCATTCTGTTAGAACTAGTAAGTTCATCATTGTGATGTAAATGCTCTTTACTGGCTAAATCTTTAACCTGTCCTAGACTTTTTCCTAATCTTAGTGGTTCAGGACACAAATCATAACGGGCATCAAAGGTCAAAAGCAACAGCTTGAGCTTGTTTGTGTGAGCTTGCTGAAAACATGTAGCCTCAGTCTTCGCATATAGTTCAGGGCACCTCAGCTGTCTGTCTGAGTAGAAGTGAGCTTCTCATCATTTAATAGCATTTCTTTTGTGGTTGTGGCTTTGTGCTTCAGTGTAGAACACAACAGCTGATCATACTGAGTAACTGTTGTTTCTACCCTATAAATTTCATTTCTAACCCTGCAGAAACTTTTGAGTGGTTATAAATTCCAGAAAACTAAGGAAAAAAGCCTCAACCTGAGTGTATGCCTTTTCTTCCGTTCTTGTTTAAGAGAAAGTTGGCCTTGAAGTGTACTTGAAGTTAAATGTGGGATATCTTTGCCACTGACAGAGGGATGTTTCAGAGTAGGTGACCTTCCACTGGGAAGCCTGGCCTCAGCCTCCATGTATTTGCTTCTAGGCTTTTGCTCCAAATGCTTTAGCTAAACTTCACTGCCAGGACTTGCTCAGCAAGGGAGCAGTTTTGTGTAGGCAGGACCCAGGGCATACAGAAAGATTATGCACTGAACGCTTTAAATTCCGTGTAAGCTCTCTTCCTGGGAAGAAACGAAGGGATCAGTCAGTGTGGTCAGAGACTAAAGACAGATGACAGTTAAGAAGGGACGGGAAGGATCAAAATCAGAAAAGTGAGTGGAATGGGAAGAAACAGGGGCAAGATAGCCTTGCCTTTAAAGGTGGTTAACCTTAAATTTTCCTGCTGAGTATCCTGAAGGCAAGAATTAACTTTTCCAGCTAGAAATATAGTTACTGTCTGATGGCCATATTCTGTCCTTGATCTTCGTGCAACCCTTCTAGTGATACCAGTGGAGGATGCTGTGGAGAATGGAGGGGTACATTGTTGCTATGCTGTAGGTACAGCAAATTGAGTGCTGTCTGGCCTATGGTACAGAGCTAGTGGGGAAAATGTCTTTATAGTTTTTGAAAGAAGGCTGTAACATAAATTTTCATGTTGTATGAAGTGTTACTATCTAGTTCTCATTGATTAGGAACAGCTGCTTACATGCAAAATGTATGCTAATGGAAAAAGGAAACATGATCCAGCCTTTTTTAATGCTCATGACAAGAAAATGCATCTTAACTGGAAGCAGAAAGCCTAGCCTTTTGGTGCTGTAGCTTTATAGAATCGTAGAATCATTTAGGTTGGAAAGGACCCTTAAGATCATCGAGCCCAACTGTTAAGGTAGCACTGCCAAGTCCACCACTAAACCGTGTCCCTAAGCACCACATTTACGTATCTTTTAGATAACTCCAGGGCTGGTGACTGCACCACTTCCCCGGGCAGCCTATTCCAATGCTTGACAATCCTTTCAGTGAATAAATTTTTCCTAATATCCAATCTAAACCTCCCCTGGTGTAACTTGAGGCCGTTCACTCTCGTCCTATTGCTTGTTACTTGGGAGAAGAGGCTGACACCCTCCTTGCTTACAACCTCCTTTCAAGTAGTTGTAGAGCACGCTAAGGTCTCCCCTCAGCCTTCTTCGGACTAAACAACCCCAGTTCCCTCAGCCGCTGCTCATCAGACCTGTTCTCCAGACCCTTCACCACCTTCATTGCCCTTCTCTGGACATGCTCCAGCACCTCAACATCCTTCTTGTAGTGAGGGGCCCAAAACTGCACACAGTATTCGAGATGCGGCGTCACCAGTGCCCAGTACAGGGGCACGATCACTTCCCTACTGCTGCTGGTCATGTTGTTTCTGATACAGGCCAGGATGCTCTTGGCTGCCTTGGCCACCTGGGCACGCTGTGGTCTATAGCTAGCCAATCTGAGAGAAGATTCATGTATTTTGGCTCTCGTTTGAACCTTGTGTTCTTTTTAAGCCTAGTCCAGAACTGTCAAATCTGGTTTTTAGGTCATTGCTGTTCTTCATGCTATATAGACAGGTACACAGGTGACTGAGAGAACATGTAGCAATTATAAATTACTGCTTATTATTATGCTTATCATTTAAGAGGTCATATAAATAATTCTTGACTGTAACAAAACAGTGCATCTGGTAGTCCTGGTACGTGGGCTGTGTATTCAACAATGCTATGTTGGTAAACAATGGTTACTCATTAATTTATGGTAGCTAGTCTTTTTCTAATTTGTCTCAATAGCAGAGAAGATTGAGTTTCGTGTGTAGTTTTGCTTTAAAGTAGATTTAAGTTTACTTTTCAGTGGAAAGCAACTGAATATACTTGCTTAAATTTTGGTAATGAAACCATCTTTCATATGGAAAACATATTTTCCATTTTGTTAAGTAGCTTACTTCCCTTAACTATGGCAATATCTGTCTTTGGATTTTGAATTCCATTCCAGATTCAAGCATGTCTGGTCCAAAGATGGGCAGATGTTTAGCCAGTTCTTAACCCACCACAGATTTGAAACATGGCTCTGCCAAAGTCTTACGCTGTAGTGCATACCTTTGGTGCTGTGGGTGTTAGAAAATTGTGTGCTACTGCAGATGCTTATGGAGAGACACCTTTCTAAAATAAATACAGGTATCTACTGGAAAAAGCCTTCCGGAGATGTGGAACAGATGCTGTGTAAGCAAGCCCTTAGGTGATAAGATCTGCTACAGACTTCTAGCAAGATTCAGAATGTTGAAAGGCAAAATGTAAATGCACTACTGCTGGTAGCT
Source organism: Leptosomus discolor (assembly GCF_034619465.1). Taxonomy (NCBI): domain Eukaryota; kingdom Metazoa; phylum Chordata; class Aves; order Leptosomiformes; family Leptosomidae; genus Leptosomus; species Leptosomus discolor. The sequence continues at coordinate 24,038,432 of NC_141396.1, read as the reverse complement.
GCAGGCTGCCACCCTAAGCAGCTCAGAATAAGGCTAAACAGGACTTGGAAAAAAATGGTGAGTAGTCATTTGGGAACCTGGCATGATGTTGCCTCTCAACCTTTGTTAGGAGACAAATAACAATTGGATATTTGATGTTTTAAACTTGAGTGAGAAAACTGTAGTCTTTAATAGAAAATAATAATAAAAATAATAGCACACTTGAAAATGACTGTCACATGAACTAGTTTCTTGTACAACAGTCTGTGTTCTTTGTAATTGTACGAGTAGTTTCTAGGCTTTCATTCTAGTGCTGTTAATATTCTGTTCTTTTCTATTTGGAGGAATATATCTGACCAAGGCTTTATTTTAATCGTCTTTTTTCCTTTGGCTTCGTGCTTCATAAAGGGAAAAAAAACCCCAATAATTATTTTGTATAAAATAGTCGAACGCATTTGCTGCTAAAGGGATCTCTTTACAGAAGGCTCTGTTGCTTCTAACTCATTCACGTGAATAAATGAACACAGAGGCTTGGTGTTGTCAAAGCAGTAAATACACATCCTTCATTTGCAGTCTTCAAAATATGTTGATCAGAGCTACCCTTCAAGGTTTTACCAGCATAACCATGTTTGATTAAGATTTTGCAGAAATCAGCCTTAGTTGACATACAATATTCTATGCTAGATTCAGTTAGCTACCACCAAAAACATGCTTCTGCCAGTATAGGTTGTTTTTTCGGGGAACTGGTATTGGCTGTTCTGGCAAAATAACTTTTTTGCCTGTGTAAACCACATCTCGACTAGGCAGATTTGCTAGTATAGCTATTTTAGCAAAGCCTTTCTAGTGTAGAAAAGACCTTATTGATAATACTGTGAGGTTCCCACAGTAGATGAAAGGCACAATACAAAGGGCTTTACAAACATGAATTAAGCTTCACAACACCCTTGTAAAATAAATCATTCTTCTAGCTTGCCAATGTGTAGTTTCTTTTAATATGAGATGTTTTGTGGGGATGAGAAGGAAGGGTAGAAGATTCAGAGTTGGGGGAATTAATGTCTGGTAGCATTGTAGCATTGATAAACTAAACAAATTTCTAACCTTTTGGAATGCCTTGCCATTTCTCTCTGATGTTTAAAATGTCCTAGTAAAATCAGTGGGTTAGAGTATCAAACAGCTACTGGTTGGTGGTTTCACCTGATGATTGATAGTATGAGGAGTTCTAATGCTGACACTTGGCGATTTGTGTCTTCCTGAAAACCTGGAGCTGGCTTTTGTGCATGTGGTGTTCTCATTACTTAACACTGTTTTTCACTACAGTGTTTTCTCTGGCTGATTTGTATTAGACTCTTCCAGTCTCATGGTGTTCTTGTAGTTCAGGGTATGAACGGCTTAGATGGTTAAGGGATCTCAAAGGGAATGGAGAGAGGACCAAAACTGTAGAATGATTTTAAAGTCAAGTCATTCGAAAATTAGAGTAGTCTGTTACTGAGTTTGCCCACGTGGTCTTAATTAAGACATTTTTGTATGTTAATTATCATGTAGTCTTTAATTACATTATTACATTCTATTTATTCCATTTCATCTCTTACAGAACAAGGAAAAGAACAACTCTACTAGGATGTATCTTAGTGTTCTTCTTTACCATTCACCAGCATCGCTTTTAGAATCATAGAATCGTTCAGGTTGGAAAGGACCAGTGCCGAGTACAGGCGGACTATCACTTTCATAGAATCATAGTTTCATTTTGGTAGGAAAAGACCTTTAAGATCATGAAGTCCAACCATTATCCTAACACTACCAAGCCCACCACTAAACCATGTCCCTAAGCACCCCATCTACACCTGTTTCGAACACCTCCAGGGATAGTGACTCCACCACATCCCTGGGCAGCCTGTTCCAATGTCTAACCACTCTTTCAGTAAAGAAATTTTTCCTAATATCCAATCTAAATCTCCCCTGACACAGCTTGAAGCCGTTACCTCTTGTCCTGTCATTAGTTACTTGAGAGACCAACACCGGCCTCACTACATCTTCCTTTTAGGTAGTTGTAGAGAGCAATAAGGTCTCCTCCCAGCCTCCTCTTCACTAGGCTAAACAACCCCAGTTCCCTCAGGCGCTCATCATCAGACATGTTTTCCAGACCCCTCAGCAGCTTCGTTGCCCTTCTCTGGACCTGCTTCAGCACCTCAATGTCTTCCCTATACCGTGGTGCCCGAAACTGGATGCAGTACTCAGGGTGTGGTCTCACCAGTGCTGAGTACAGGGACACGATCACTTCCCTGGATTCCTGCTTGTCACACTATTTCTGATACAGGCCAAGATGCTGTTGGCCAACCTGGGCACACTGCCAGCTCATGTTCAGCCGGCTGTTGACCATCACCCCCCGGTCCTTTTCTGCTGGGCAACTTTCCAGCCACTCTCTCCCAAGCCTACAGTAGTATTGTGTGGGGTTGCTGTGACCCAAGTGCAGGACTTGGCACTTGGCCTTGTTGAACCTCATACAATTGGCCTCGACCCATCAGTCCAGCCTGTCCAGATCCCTCTGTAGAGCCTTCTGACCCTAATTCAGCCTGTAAATTTCTGGGGCTGGACCAGGTATTTCTGCAGTCTGCTGTTAAACACCATGTCCTGGATTCTATATTAATACATCTATCAAGAATTTAAGCAAGCTGTGCAATTTATCCTGTTCCCAGTTCAGGGCTTTCATGTGATGGTAACTGTTTTCACAAACAAGTAACCTTTCCTCACCAAGTGTAGTGAGGGACTCACAAAAAGCTGTCCCAGATGTCCTGAAATCTGGGTGATGGTGGAGACATCTGGACTGCCTGTGTTCCCTGTCCTAACCCTTCCTGCAAGCTAGGGGAAGTTCCAGTAACCATTTGGCGGTGTTGATCCTCTAAGAGGTACTTGAATAGGAGTATTTTTGTGTTCTGTTTCCACAGCAACAGCACGCTTTCTTTTTTTTTTTCTCCTCTCAAGGTGGCAGTTGCTTTGAGAATCGGACCTTTGGAAAAGCTTGGCCTTCTTATCCTGTATTGAGATTTCAGCTTGCACGGGTCAAGAGTGGAAGGAGTAGGATGGGAAGAGTGTGACTCTCAGTGGAGCCAGTGTGATTAAGAAGTGACAGTGGAAGGAATGAGTCCTACTTAATTGTGTGTTTTAGTGTTAATAAAATGATCATGTTGAAAGTCATGGCTCTTTCTAAGCTCTGCAAATGAAAGGCTTGGAACTGGGACATTAGCAACAATCGTGTTTGCAAGTGCTCTTGTAATCATTTAGTACCCATGTCCACTTCATGCATGTGTTCGTGCACCGTACAAAACCAGGTATACATTCTTCTGTCCACCTGCTCATAGACACTTTTTGTTTGCATGTCACATTAAGAAATGTATTCTCTGTCACAGCATTCATCCTAGTGTTGTGGCGAAGGGACATGTTATGTTTAATTGCTCCATTGAAATATGAAGTAAATTTTAAGCCACCTCTTGGGCATGGTACCTCCTGTAGGTAGCGAGACACTTTGTTTTAAACTGAAGTATACATGCCTGTCTCAGCATCTGATGCTTCTTGGAGGACTAAGAAGCTTTCAATTTTTGAAATATTTCCATAGATGAGCCCCTTGTTGTTATCATTTAAAGGTGGGTGAGAACAGAAGTATAGTAATATCATAGAATCAGACCAATTTTGGTTAGAAGAGACCTTCAAGATCGAGTCCAACCTTTGTCCTAGGTCTGCCAGCACCACTAAACCATGTCCCTAAGTACAACATCTACCTGTCTCTTAAACACCTCTAAGGATGGTGACTTCAGCACCTCCTTGGGCAGGCTATTCCAATGCCTGACAACCCTTTCAGTAAAGAAATTCTTCCTAATATCCAGCCTGAACCTCCCCTGGTGCAGCTTAAGGCCATTTCCCCTTGTTCTGTCGCTTGTTACTAGGGAGAAAGACCAGCACTGGCCTTGTTGCAACTTCCTTTCAGGTAGTTGTAGAGAGCGATAAGGTCTCCCCTCAGCCTTCTCTTCTCCAGACTAAACAGCCCCAGATCCCTCAGCCATTCCTCATATGAGACATGCTCCAAATCCTTTACTAGCTTGGTAGCCTGCCTCTGTACCCTCTCCAGCACCTCAGTGTCCTTTGTAGAGAGGGGCCCAAAACTGGGCCCACTACTTGAGGTGCAGCCTCACCAAAGCCGAGTACAGGGCAATGATCACCTCCCTACTTCTGCGGACAACACTATTTCTGATACAGGCCAGGGTGCCGTGTGCTACCTTGGCCACGTGAGCACACTGCTGGCTCATGTTCAGTCAGCTGTCAGTCAACATTCCCAGGTCCCTCTCTGCCTGGCAGCTCTCCAGCCACTCCTCCCCAAGCCTGTAGCACTGCTGGGGGTTGTTGTGGCCCAAGTCAGGACCCAGCACTTGCCCTTATTGCAACTCATGAAATTGGCCTTGGCCCAGCAATCCAGCCTATCTAGATCCCTCTGTAGAGCTTCCCTACTCTCAAGCAGATATATCTTGCTGGGGTTTACTTTTTTCTTTTTATTGTAGGCTTGGAGGCTAATGTATTGTAGGCTATTGTATTTAGGCTTGCATTAGGCGTCCACATAAGAAGAGACTGCTTTCTTAACTACAGATGGGAAAAAAAAAAAATCTTGCTGGGGCTTACTTTTTTTTATCTGTAGTTAAGGAAGCAGTCTCTTCTTATGTGGGCGCCTAATGCAAGCCTAAATACAATTGCTTTATTTTTTCAACTATTTTAGTTTACTTCTTCTGCAGTATCCTGGTCCAAAGAACTAAGCTGTCATCTTTTCCTGCAGAGATATAATTTGTGGTACTGTGTGATTTATTTTTTTCTTTTTTTTGTCTTCTTTACTTCTCTTCCCTTTCTTAGGAATTGTATGTTCTAGGGAACGTTGTAGTAAGTGCTGTTCTGCTCTTAACACACTGAGTATGTTATGAAATAATTTAGAATTCTATTGTAAAATCCAGACAAGTCAATTACATGATTAATATTGTATTCAGGAATCTCTCTTCCTTTAAGAGTAGCTAAAAGAGTCTGTCACTATGTTATGCTTTTGCAGTAAAGGCTTATGCTTGATGTCAGAGTGTGGTGGCTCTTCACCATCAGTATTTTAGTTCCTAGTAGTTTTGAGTCTGAATGCCAAAAGTTTTATCTTCTTCTCTGACCAATAGTAAGTGGATGTGTTGACTGGCAAAATCAATGGCTAATCGATGAAACCACATAATTGGGGGTTATTATGGAAAAGTGCATTGCTTATAGCCATCTTTACAGTGCTAAGGCCAGAAATTTCCTGATGCTTATCCATATAAAATGTAAAAAGCTGTTCAGGATTGAGCATCCAAGTCAGACATGTCATATATGTACCCAAGCCAGAAATGAATTAAAATACCTTTTATTACTTTTTAATTATGAGCACATCTTTTCTTTTTTAAGATCTTGTATTTAGTTCAAAGATGAAGAGCATTGCAGTACTGAACCTTTTTAAAATTGAAAATGAAGTTTATGATTTCACATCTTCTATTGCTTCGACTCTTTCTTTTCTTAGGTTGTATGTAGCTCTCTTTGACAGCACGTTGAAGAAACTGAACATTTTAGTTTACTCAAGAACTTGTTTATTGAAAGACCAGAATGTAAAATTCTATGTCTGTTTAACATTCAGTAATTTACCATTAAGCTACTTGACACAAGTTAAAATTTATGTTAATACTGTCTTGATTAAACAGCACTCATTATGATTTCACTGTGATTTGGCCAAATTGGTTTCCTAGCAGATGTCTCAATAAAGGAGCCATCCTACTATAGCATGTCCAAATTAAGTTGAGTATATTGCAGTAATGTTTTGCACTTACGTTGCATCTTTCCGTTCAAAGCACTTCAGGCAATCATGTATGATACTGGGAAAACGTATTAGGTAGTATAATGACCAAAGCAAATTTATACATTTTAAAGAGCTACAGGACATTTTATAACTTCAACAGATGTCTTGTATTACAATTTTAGTGTTTAGTACAAAATAGTTGTCTAGTAGATTCTAACACAGAACTCAGTTTATATAGCTTGCAGAAGAAGGTAGAAGGTTTGAGTTAACCCTCTAAAGGTTGGAACAGATGCCTCTATAGATATTAAATATTTCAAACCACAGCTTCAAACTGCTTAAGTATTCCTTTCCATCCAGTCTTAGAATCTTTAGTGCTCTTCAAGCCTCTCCTCTCATTTTCTTTTAATATTGTTTTATTAGCACAGAAAATACTCATGATTTCCGATCTTTCATTTAGTTATTCTTAGGTGCCTACTTGCATCATTTAAAACTCCTGTCATGTGGACTTTGCCACATTAACTGAAAAACTGAAGTGCAGAAGAGGGTTTTTTACTGTATGCGATGTTGGGTTCATAGCTATGGGATAAGATACTCCTCCTTAAGTCCTCACAATTTGTTTTTATGTGTTTTGTTGCTTCAGTCTGTGCATGCAGGGAAAGCTGATAGAAATCGTAGTTGTGCGTATGCAAATCTAAGGATTTTCTACGTTCAAATTGTTTGCCTGTAATGCGCTTTTCCAGCTCCCATATTCCAGCCTCTGCAGCATTCAGAAATTGCATTATAATTGCAATGTAGTGCAAAGTAGATATCTGACACACGACACCAAACAAGTCCCCGCCTAATTTTTTTCTGTTTAAGAACTGGACTAATCATTTACTTAATAGTTACGTTTATTGATTGTATTTTGCAGATAGCATTACTGAGAGCAGATGCTGAAGGCAATTTGCCCAAGATCCCAGTATTTCCTGTAATTCTGGTTGTGCTTTCCTGATTTGATTTGGAATGATTCAATTAAGAACTATATGTAATTTCATAGATGTGCGATGTATCAAGTTTGTGGCTCATCAGATAATGTCCAGACTCACCATTTCCCTCTGTGCACACACCTGACTGGGTTTTCTTGTAACCACAACTCATTTTATTGACAAATTTTCGCAAGCTTAGTATGATAGGGGCCATCTAGTAAGGTTGATGTCCATGTTATGTTATAAGGTGAAGAGTTCAGTTGGATTTCAGCCATCCCTGAAAGCAAAAAGTACTCTTTCCAAGTGTTAAAACTATTTCTTGCATTTGTTAGCTCTTTATGTAACTCAAAGGCAGTTGAAGCGATTTTACTTAAACCAAGGATGTAATGTTTCAGTGCTGAAGGCAAAAGTTGAAGAAGTTGAGGAGCAATTGACAATAGGTTGAGAAGTTGGAGGAGCTAGTTGGCATAGCCAGGGGGCTGTGGGGGGCCACTCCTGTCCTGGCCCTACTTTGACTCCTAAGTCCCTGTAGTCTATTGGCTGCATTGCTAGTGGGGAGGTGCTAGATGTGAGAGCTTTGAGTTCGATTTAGAGCTGGTACTGTAACATTTAAAGGAAGTTAAGGATATGGCAAGTGAGAACTGGTGAGAGATCCAGTGAAGGCTTTCTGAGGCATTAATGGTCCTCTCAGTGGAGTCCTCTTACATTATTCATGCCCTTTGAGCTTTTAGCCAAGCTGAGCACTCTGCACTGAACTAAGGAAATTAACCCTGTAGTGATAACTTGGAAGTTACTTGTCAAAGTAATAATTTTGACAGTGTATTGAGGGGTAGAAGCATGTCTGAGAGAGAGGAAGGCAGATTTCAACTCTGAACTGATCTAAGAAAGTTCTCAAGAGTACTCTGCATTGAAGCAATGGAAAGACTGCTTGAACCTGTAAATAAGTCCTGGGGTCCCTTCCTGCCTTATCCTTCCTCATCAAAGTATGTCTTCCAAGTTGCAAAAGAAGATATGTCTTGCAGCTGCAAGATGAGCTAGTACTCAAAGCTTTCCAATGATGCTGTGGAAAGCCTTTGCTGTAGAAGGCTTCAGTGTGTTAAGGCTGACTGTAGTAGCCAAGACTGCTCCATGATATGTAGATCAGGTACCAGAAATATGTACCTGAATTCCAGCTTGAGTCTGTAGATGTTACTGTGTTTGTGATTGTTTCTTTGAACATGTTTACTTTTCCTTAGGTAAACTCCTTATGTTTAGGATTCTTCTGTGCTTCCTCTGCCTCCTACCATTTTTAATTTATCCCATTGTTACGTACAGTAGGACTGTGAGCTCAAGGGACCTTTTAGGAAGGGTTCAGAAAGAGGAGGCTTTTAATGCAGTGGATCTATATTGGTAATTGAACTGGGTTATTTGTGCTGGAGTGGTCTCTTATATCCACCTTTTACTCCCTGTCTGTCCCCCAGCACCTCTGAGGTTACACAGTAAGTATCTAGAATGTAAAACAGATCATTGGAAACTGCCGGAGAATGACCTCACCCAGACACTAAGAGTAACTTTGGGAAGGGAATGGAGAAAGTGACTGTAAATAGCAGTCCTTTGCTGGTGCATAAGCTTAAGGATATCCTAATTTCCATTTACTGTATGTACCTTTTGTAGATAGGACTGAAAAATATTACTTTGGAGGCAGGGAAGATAACTTGTGGAAAAATGCAATACCTGTGCCAAGTAGTGGTTAACTTGTGAGCACAGAACAGAGATTTCCCCATGTGCTGACAGACTCTTTCTATCCACGTTCCTCCTTTTTCTTTCCTGCTTACAGAAAGTCATGTTCAAGGGTAGTATTTTTAAAAGCAAATTATTACTTACAAGCACTAGGTCTATGGCTTTTAGGCAAAAGACAATTCTGAAAATTTTACCCTGGAAAGGATACGTCTTCTAGGTTGGAGGGAATTGTTTTGGTTTTGTTGGAGCCAAGAATTTGATGCATTTGCCACATGACATAAGCCTTAAGAATAATTTGGCTGAAAGACTGTACCTTGGAGTCTAGCAGTCTGGAATAAAGGGTCTCAGTGAACAGTGTATGTCTCCGTACCCTGGTTGTCAGGAGAGACTGAAAGTGTTTGGGCCACAGCGATAAGGACCAGGAGGAAAATGATACATGAAACACAGGGATTAGTACTAGTCTGGGTATCATAACTGCACCCAGGACCCTTAAGAGACAGAAGGGAGAAGAGTTTTAAAAAACAGACAGACACGCACAACCCAAACAAACCACCACCAACAAAAATACCCTCATTCTTGTGAAGACTTTTGAAGTTTGTTCCTCTGGGATTGTGCTCATGATTGTGCAGCCTCATAGCTGCATCTTAAATGATCTGTTGCAGTTTCACCCCTTGGACATTTTTCGGGCTACTAAACATTTATTTTGCTGGCAGATATTAGCTATAAATGCTACTGAATGCTCTTGAGATCAAAATGTTACTAATGGCAGCCTTTGAGTGATGATTGTGAAACTGTGTTGAAAGTTTTGCTTTGCTTTTAAAGTATGCGAAGCATTTGTTAGTGGCGCAGTTAAATTCTTCTTGACATTGGCGCAGCTACATCATTAGCTTATACTATTGCTGATGGCAGATCATTTTCTTCATGTGGTGTTTTGCTTCAGTGACAATCAAGGTGTATGATCAGTAACAAATGCAGAGAAAAAGATGATGGAAGTTCTATAAAGTCCCTGTTGAAGGGCTTTAGCAGTCCAGGCTTTTCCACCACTTGTCTGTCATCTTATGAGATAGAGCCTTTTACAATAGCTTTGTTCTTGGTTAATGTTATGAACAATTGCAAAAATTCCTGTATTGTTTTGTCCTTCTGTAGGTAATACTTTCAGATTCCTTGTATGCTGCTTATTTTAAAAAATCTCTGTAGTGTTACAGCCTCTAAAACAGCACAAGCAGGTGCAATCAGGCATGAACCCCCCAGAACCCCTCCAGCTCAGTCAGTGGTAGCGGGCATCTCCATTCAGCTCTGTCAGGTGTACAGCAGGAGAGCCATGCTTGGATTTCAGTCCAGCCTTTGGTTCCCCCCATCAGCAACGAGAAGGTGCCTGCAGAGCCACTGGGGTAAGGGTGCAAGCCTGTGACTTGAAACAAAGAGGCTATGTGCTTAGCCTCCATTGCAGTTAGTAAAAAGAGATGGGGAAATAAAAAGCAGTAGTCCAAGGATGAGAGAGCAGGGAAACACCACTCCTTTCTGTCAGAAGAGGTGTGACAGGAAAGTCCTGCTCTGGAGAACAGCTAAGCTTAGCCTGGGAAATAAGGGGGTGGAACTACAGAGACTGGGTTTCGCATAAAGCATGCTGGCTGTGTTTGAGTATTCAGCATGCCTGCTATGCTTAATAGTGTTGGTATTTAAATAGTTTTAAGCAGGCTTTGAAGTTAGAGCCATGTTGAGTTAAGGTAGAGGTCAGTGTGTTGTAACTGTTGGCTGAACATTGATAGCAACTTTGTGTACTTCTACGTTTTTAAGCAATTTGACAAAACCAGAAAGTTTAGGGGTATGATTTTTAATTAAAAAAAAATTAATAATTATGGTAATTTTTTGGGGTCAAAGCCCAGCAAATCACAGAAGGCTGTTATTTTTCTGCATTCATAGTACCTTTCTTCATGGCCTAAGTGAACGTGTGAAGCGAAAAACTCTTGGGCTCCCATTTTTCCTCCAACGTGCAGAGAAGCGTGTATTTATGGTTTTGAAATTTTGAACCATTCTTGTCAAGCGTTTTAAAGCAAGGAGATCCCAGGCGAGAGGGAAATTGAGTATCTCTTATCTCCCATATGAATCAGTGTACAAGTGTAATGGCTGTGCCTGGGAAACTGGTACAGACCAGCACTTCACGCCGCAACCCTTGCGGGCACTGGCAGCAGTGAAACAGAGGAAATTTTAAAGAGTATCGGTGTAGACAAGCCTAATGCTCCTTATGTGGAAGGAATTGGTCCAGAAGATTTTATCTTCTGTCTAGGTTTGCTATTCCTTACTCATGTCACACCTCCTCACTATTCTCCTTCCTTCTGACTTCCAGGACTGCCTTCTCTCAAAGGTGAGGCTCCCCTTCCCTGGGAAGGGTTTATTACAAGAGGGTGTGAGAGACGATAGCATATCTTGAAGAAGGGCATGCAGTTGTATTGCCTGTATTGTCCAGAGCATTTAGAACATTTGGGATGGTGATTATTGGAGACACAATACTGCTTCAGACCTTTTAAGATATAGTTGAGTGGAGATTGCACTGGTATAAAGAGGCCAGTGTGGGTTGAAAGAGCAATTACAGGAGAGCACTCCAGTGCAGCTGAAGTGGGCAAAAAAGTATCCACCCCCCCCCACCCCGTTTGATAGCAATATGTTTACATAACAAGTAGGAAAACTGCTCTCAAATATGTGTAATTTTGTGTATATTCCCATGGGGACAGTAGAATGTGTGAATATAAACCACTCTTGATACCACATCTTTGGCACATCATCTGTCTGTTCCTTGAGATGTGCACAGCCCTTCCTTGCGTTTGGAGGTTGCAGAAGCCAGCTAAGCATCAGCTCTGAGGGCACCAATGACCTGAGAAGCTTCATTCTGGACCCGCACCTGTGCGCTGTTTCCCCAGGGGTCCAGGGACTACCCTCAAGCTCAGGCCTGGGCCTTCTGTCCCAGCCTGAGTGGCATGGTATGGTAGGTGTGCCTGTCTCCTCTTCTGTCTTCAGCCTTGTTTCCTGCATAGACCATGAACCTGTGTTGTAGATACTATGTCTTGTGTTTAGTCCTGTCCCTGGCTCTGTCTCCTTGTACTCGTAACTGCACCGCCACGTGGCCCTTGGACCTGTTTCATCCCTCTCCTTACTTGGGATTGTCAGTGGACCTTATTACCAGCACACAGCTCTGCCTGCCATGTTCAGATAGGGTGGGACTGCACCCTTAAGTGCCCTGGGGTCTCCTGCTCTTTCTCTCTCTGAGCAGCCAGCCCTTAATGCACCCTGAGACCACAAGATATTGTACCGAGTCATTCTGGTGAGAAAGTAGTCAGAAGAGGTGAAACGAACTACCTGCAAGATCACTGTCTCCTTTTGAAGCTGAAATAGTTGTAAAGGTGGAAACATTAGAGCACAGGGTTTCAGTGTTTCTTTTCTTGCTGACGATATTTTAGGTGTTTTACTTTTTTAAATGTGTTCCTGCCTGACACCAGCCACCCACAGTACTGGTAAACAACACATGGCACATAGCAAAAGTTTGCTTCTCTGTCTTTCCATACTTGCTGCAGGACCAACAACGGGAGGTGGTGGTGACGTTGTTGCTGGTGGTCGCTATCTCTGTCACTGATACGGGTTCCAGGAATGAAAGGGATCCTAAAGCAAAGGGATCTACTTATGTAGCAGCAAGCATAAGGTCGTGTCCAAAAAAATAAGTAGTATCTTTTCCTTTTTGTGGCAGTATATAGCTTCTTTTATCTCAGGTCAATAACAGCTTCCATCTTGTACTTCATAAATTGTCAAAATATCATCCTTTCATTCTGCCCCTCATATTTAAGAAGGTCTCTAGAAATGTTCAAAATACCTTAAAAAAAAAAAAAATCACCCTGATTTTAAAAAGCTAGACCGATATTGTTGGTTACTGTTGTCTCACCTTCTGTTGAAGCTTTGCCTGTGCATCTTTCTGTTGTCTTTTTTCTTAAGCTTCAGCCGTAAGCTCTTCCTTGTTCTGCAGCTCTGTGGCGCACTTCATAAAACTTTTTATCACTGTAGCTACAGTGATAGAATTTACAACATGTTTTTCCTGCAGAAGAAAGTGCTACTGGTATGTCTTCTCTGTTGTCCATAGTGAATTAGAGCATCTGGCCATCAAGATTCAAAGTGCTTCCCTTATCAACAGTAGCTCTGTTTAAGAAAAAAATTCTGTAGAAGATTATTATATTACACTTTTTCTAGATGTTTATTGTTACGTTTTGCCTTGAAACAGGAGTGTTTCTGTGCTTTGTGATTGATATTTACTATCATTAATTCATATATGCTTGTTATAAATGTCTCGTAATTTTCTTGATGTCCGTGTTAATCCCATAGTAAGCAACACTGGGTAATTGTGTATGATGTAAAACTGTATAATCTCAATTATCCAGGTTTTTACCCCTGAGTTTCATTATGTATTCCCTTGTTCTTTTATTAGGAAACCAAATTGATAGGTCTTAATCTGTCCAGTCTCTTGACTGTTTTGGATTTTTTTCATGTGCTTCTTAAGCCTCCTGTTGGATTTAAAAAACAAAACAAAACGAAGAACCCAAACAAAAACAAACAAACCAACCAAAACAGAAGAAGAAAATGGGATGAAAACCAACAGGCTTTACATGTTTTTCTTTATGTTATTTTTTTCAATTAGCAATTTCAATCTATTACTTCAATGTTTTTCTCTTGTTTTAGGATGAAGTGGTGAGATCTGAACAGTGTTGCACAGTGCAAAGCACATGTTAGTTCTTGTACTATTTACCTTTTAATTCCTCGTACATCTTAATATAACTTAATTTGCATTTTTACTGCATTTTTTAATGTCACTACTTGTTGAGCACACAGTGTGCCTTCATGAAGGTGTCTAGTTTTTCCCCTTTTTTGTGTTAGTCATTTATTTATGACCCTGTTCAAGAAAAAGTATGAATGTTTATAATTTTCACTGTTTAGTACTTAAATATAACGTATCACTATGTTTCTTCATCTTAATTCAGTTCTTCTGAGGGGCATACATATGTTGAAATTGTTTGGATTACAATTTCTTTGTATTGCCAAAGCACATAGAGTCTTCACCGCAGGTCAGGTGTCAGCTCCATGAATGCAGCATAAAACCCAAATACTTCCTTTCAGCTCATTTGCAAGCTACAGAAGTCAGATTTAATGAAAAACTCACTGCACCACCGTTTCTGCTTCTTTAGAGTACAGTATTTGCTACTTCAAATCTTTAAAATCTTTTCCTGCTGTTAGTTTCATTAGCTCAAACAGATATATTTTCTGTTCACCAGTGTTACAATTTTATCAGATTTTGACAACTTGCTTTGTCAGTGTTATGTGCCACTTTTCCTGGATTTTGTGTTCTGCATTTTTGTACCGTAATTGGTATAATATGAAAGTCATTTCCATATGCATTGAATTATGTTTTTCTCTTCCTAGATAATGTTTTTATTAGATTCTGTATAATCCTCTGCATATGACAAATCTTTTCATACCTCTTAATAATGTGATGGTTTATAGCCCACTGTGGTCACAGCCTAGTGACTTCTGTCATTCTACTATGTTTCAGTTTTGCTTGTTATAGCCTTCTCTTCTTACATGGGAGAGTAATTTTTTCTCTCTTCTATACCATTCTTCATCCTACGTCAGCCTCTTGAGCCCCAGATGTTACTGGTCTAAAAATGGGACAGAAATTAAACCTGAACTCAGAAGACCCCAAACACTCTCTTCTGCCACTTTTACAGGCTACCATGTATGAATGCACCTTCATGCCTCCCACAGGGAGAACATTTTGAAGGGGACCGGAGCTATATCACAGCGCGTCATTTCTGCATCCCTCTGCTGTGAGGGATACCTGGAGTTGTGTGGATAAACCAGTTATCCAGATTCTCCAGCTGTTTCCCCACACTCTTTTCCTTTGCCCCCTACCTTGTGAGCACTATTCAGTGCTGTTCTGTCTGTAGCCAGCCTACACCAGTAGCTGTCTGTTTGTGCGTGGGGCTTGTCATCAACTTGTCGGCAATTGCACGTTATTTCCATGCTGTGTTTTAGAAATCTGTCCCTGTCTTCAGAGCTCCAAAGAGGGCTTGTTTTCTCACGTTGCCTTGGTTATAGAGCTGCCCTGGGCTACAAAGGGTACTGGTGAATGGGGGGAAAGGAGGATCTGCTGGTAAAGGATGGTCAAGAGAAAAATCCTGGGCAGAGTGCTTTCCTAGTAAGGTGGAGGTCTGTGTTTCTAATTCTACCAGTATCTTTAGTTGTCAAAATTAACGTGCTGCCTGATGGGGAATTTCCTGATGCTCGCTGTAGCAGGGAGACATAGGATGGTTCCTGTGTTTGCAGCAGGTAGGTGTACAATGCAGTATGTGGAGACTGTATTTGCCAGCACTGGGTGCCCCAGGCCTTGTTTTTCAGCATAGCAGCAAGTGCAGATTCTCTGCTGTCCTCTTCAGTTCATCTGTCTCAGGGAGCTGTTGCCTACACGGTCTCTGAGCTTTGGTGGGGTCAGGGAAAGTCTAGGCAATCAAGACGATGTAACTTGTATTTTTATTTATGTGGAGGCTGGGGGAAAAGGCTGCGCAGTTTCTAAGAACTTCATTGTGATGGATTAACTTTCCTCTTGAATGATTGCATATGGTACATCCAAATGAGAGATTGCAAAGTAGCCCAGCAGCCTGAGCAGAGCAATTAAAAGGCCCTGTGTGGGCAGGGAGTCGGCGAGAGGGCTGCTCTCACTTGGCACAGCCTCCTCCATCGCATTGGGCATCAGGGGCTCCCTTCCGCATGTGCTTCCTGGCGGAGCAAGCCCTCCCTCCTCCCCAGTGCTCCAGTAGGTCACAAATGAACCTCAGCGGGAAAAGACAAAATGCAGCTCATGAATAGCTTTACAGTCCCCTTTCTCCCGCCCACCCCGCTCTCTGTCCTGGGAATGTGCTGCCCACACAGTGACCAGGGAGGAATCTGGAGGCATTTGCAAGATAATGCTGTATCAAATGTTCCATTCTCACACTTTCTTCTTGCATTTTCAAAACTGTTTACATATTGCCTTTCAGTTAGCTTGAATAAGCACATCATTCCAAGACTAAAAAGGGGAAATGCGTTTGCAAATGCAAAGCCACGGTAACTGCAGTAAATAGTTTTAATTACGTACGGTGTGCTTAGTTTGTGGAAGCCTATTGTGCAGTTCTACCTCCAACGAGTAGCCTTTCCTGTTTGCTTGCTGCTGTTTACTAGGCTGGCCATCCTCCCAAAGTAATCCTAATCCAAATTCTCCACTTGACAGATGCTCGCCGAGAGCCTTTTTGATCCTCAAATGTTCAGTGTCATCTTGGATGTTGCTCTGGCAGAGAGCAAAAGGTAGAGACTAGACTTTCTCCCTAGGAATTTGGAGTCTTACCATATTTTTAGGTAATACGTTTTTCATCTGGTTTATGATGTTTTTAGAAAGATATAAAGTTACAGCTCAAGGCAGAGTTGTCTCACTTGTGAACAGAGTTTCAGCCAACTAGTAAGCACAGGTGGAGGTCATTTATATCCTCCTCAGGTGGCCACAGCTCCTGGGTACTTGAGCAGTGCTGTTGCATGCTTTTCTGTAGTTAGTGTTTTTCCTGGTAAGTGCCAAGTTCCTTCTATTTTCCTTTCCTTTACTGTTTGGGAGGATTGGGAAGGTGTGCGATCAAACTGCTTATTTTTGGATGACAAAATCTACAGAAGCATAATTATATTATTTTTACTGCTGGCTAAATACTATTTCTCACTGAATTTCCTTGTCCACCCTTGCCTGTATTTGACCTATTGTTTTTTGTTTCACTCTAGAAATGAATGTGCTTTTTAACTCTTTCACTTTTTTTAAGGTAGATAGTTTTGGAGTTACTAAGCTTAAGTTACTCCCTACTACAATCAGGAGTGATTTAAGGTGTTACACAGCATGAGAAAGGCTCTTACTTTGAAGACTTCCAACTTGAGAAGTGCAAGTTGAGAAGCAGGTGGCAAAGATTAAAGGGAACCTTTTCTACTTTCTGTTGGTGTTTTTCCCTATCTACAATGGGGAAAAGTTTTTCAGTACTGTTGGGATTAAATGCAGAGAAGAACTGACAGTAAAATTTTTTTCTTCCTCTGGAAAGAAATGTTTTTTCAGATGGTTCATAGTCAATTTGCAGAGCTAAAACAACCCTTCACATTAAGGTGGCCTGTCTGTGCCCACCATACCCCTAGCCTTCTCTGAGGAGCTCCAGCAAAGCCAGCCAAAGCAATCCTAAGCGTCTAGAAATAACCTTTGTGCAGCCCTTCCCGCAGCTGGGAATCTGGTAGCATTCATTTATTCCTCTGCTCATAAATATCTCTGTGTGCAAAAGGGAGGTACTTGCTCTTCCTTCCTGAAACTTTCTCTGTAGATGTTGCTATGCTTTCAGGATACTGTGACTGTATTAATGAATTCATCAATCAAAATAATCTGATTAAGTTGATGGGGGAGAGGGAGCCAGCAGATGAAACAAACAGATTATTTTAAGATGTATGAAATAGCCAATTAGTGACTGACTCAGCATATAAATGGAAGTGTTGCACAAGAGATTTACTGGTAACAAACATAATAAATTGTACTATATGTTTTTTCATCCAAGAGAAGGGCTCGTGTACTGTTACAGGGACCTGTAAATAAAACAGTGGCAAAGTATTACATGTAAGAAATATGAAGTATATATTACTTTAGTTTTTTAATGTGCATTTTGCTTAGTAATAGACTAGGATGTGGACAGTACTATGGAGACATTAGCATGGATTTTAAGCCTTGTACAGGCACTTTGGCCAGGACCTAGTGAATATATTTTCAGGCATATAGGAAACTGAGACTTGAGTAGGAAGGGAGTTGCTTCATGTCACTGAGGTTTTGAAAGCAATCCCCTAGAGTACAGAGATAATGGAAGGGAAGCTTTCTGTCAGGGAGCATATGTTTTTGTGATGATTACACTGTGTATAGATTAGGACTTTTGGGAGGGAGGGAATGGGAAGATGTACTTGGAACATAGGACCATCTGCCAGTACCTTGGCATAGTCATTTCATTAATGAGAAGCTTATTAGCTTGAGTCCAGCTGAGGTAGAGAAGAAAGGCAGCAAAAGGGACAGAAAACTGTAATCCAGCTGCCATTGAAATGGGGAAGAGATGACTCTGATAACCTGTAAAACCTGATTTTGTTAAAGGAAGTATACTTATTCTGCTTGGTAAGAAGGTATCAGTCATCTCGTTGCTGAAAAAAATATTATCCTTGATTTTGTGTTGTGGTGTAGGCCATCCTTTGGTAGGGGAAAATACATGACTGAAGGTGAGCTGGAATTGACAAAAAGGTGCTAGGAAAAAAAGGAAAGAAGAGTGATTCTTAGTGGGAAATTGTTTTTGCATCAAATGACTGCTTTTGCCCTTTGGTGAACACTTGAAGGTGCCCTGTATTGAACGTTGGATATTTAATATTTGTGGTAGCAAAGGATAACACCTGGGAGACACAACTTGGAGAGCACCACAGTCCCAACGCTGGCTATACCAGCAACCTCAGGGTGCGCACAGTCTGGCTTGTGCTCCATCTGAGGCAAAAAATCAGGGAGGTGCTCTGGGCAGGCAGAAGATAGTTCTCCAGAGGCAAAAAGGCAGTGGTTAGGAGCCTGTGAACTCGGTTGTTGTGACCTCATGTTCCTCATTCTGCTGCTGACATGGTAAGTGTATGAGATTGTGCTCTGTTCCTCAGTTTTGCTGCCCTGTAAATCAGAGAAATTATACTTAGCCTGTTTAGGGAGAGCTTTGGGTATTATTCAGTTGACATAAAACTTAAATGCTATTGTATTTAAACAGCTCTGCTTTTCTTTTGACAGTTGAGTCAGACTTGAGTCTGGGTGAGGGTGAGATGGCAGAGCCTTTGCCGGGAGAGAATGGTGGTTAGAAGTACAAGATGGTTTGAGTTGTTATTTGGGAAATTATTTCCCTTTTGTTTGGTTTTGTGCTGTTCAGGTTGGACTGGTGGTTAAGGGGATGTATAAGAAAAGTGTTTCCCATGAAAAGCCTTGTGATCTGCAACTGCCTATGTCCACAGGAGCGTGGCTCTGTATAGGATGCGAGGGTTATGCAGTTCACCAGCAAGATGGTCTGGTAAATAAGGCTGGGCAAGGGCATTTTCTGTTTGCACTGCTAGGATAAAAAAGGCAGTTTCCCTTGATGTTTTTGCTGATTTATGAGGTAACTCAGATGGGGCATTGTCTCTGACTTTGGGTATTGTAAATCTGTTGAAACAAAAGGAACATGCCGTTTCAAAAAATAAGTAGAAAAATATAGCTTAGGAGTGTCAAAACACCTAAGCAGAGTGAGCCTTAACTGAAAGGAGCTTGGTTAGTCATCCGCTTTGCAAACTCTCTTTCTGTATTGAGGAGCAGAGAAGATTAATGAGATTAAAATCTCTGTTATTACAGAGATAAGAATGGGTTATGGTTGGGTCCCGAAGGAGAAAGAAATTCTTTAAAAAACCCCAACCCTTTGCTGTGATTCATGTGTAATGCTTAGATAGTTCTGTGCCAAAAAAAATAATTAGAATACTGTACAGCATGGTGTTTATATATGTAAATGTATGTACAAATACTGTCACAACGTAAATTTAAATCCTGACCCCGTGCTTCTTGAATTCGGCGGAAATACTTCTGATGATTGTGACAAGCATTAGATCAGATTCTCACGCTGACGTGTAAATATGGTCTAAAGCTCAAACTGAAGCTTCTGCTTTTGTATAATTTTTTTACCTGCCTTAAAATGGAGCAGAGTTGATTGAAAATCTTAAAAAAAAATGTCCTGCACACTGGACCCTGCTGTGTTTCATCTACTGAAACAGCATTTGGTAGTATCCTATGGTGATAATATTCAATTGCGATCTTGCATGGTTTTTAAACTGACAGTTCATGTATCTCCTCTCTCAAGTAGTGGAAGAATATTGTTGGTCCCACAAGGGCATGGTAGGTCAGGGTTTTGGCTTAGTCTACGAGCCTGAAAGGCTTTGCACTTAGTGGAGCCGTAAAGAAACCTCCAGCTGGCTGGCTGCCTCTCTTAAAAACACAAGTGTGCCCTTATTCCAAAATGATGCTCAGAGAAGTTGTGTATGCCTCAATCTCTTGGGATGAGAGAGGGATGGGAGAGGGGCCTTCACTGATGTTCTAGTGAAGCCAGGAAAGTCAGATGTTCGTATAAAAACACAGGGAGCTTAATCACTGATTGAGAATCACTGCGACAGCATAGAGTAAGATGGGCAAAGAGAAAGAAGGAAGGCAGCAGAGAGCTTTTAGCTTGAGGTATGAAAAGAAATTAAGAAGGGAAGTAGAAATGTTCATTTCGTTGCAAGCACAAAAGCTCTCTTAGCTGCCTATGTGAACTATGAAGTTGTGGAGCTCCGTGCAGTGTTTTCCTTCCAGCAGCAGAGCACAGAGCTGAGTGCCTGCATTGGGAGTGTTACATACAGTTTTGCTTTAGTGCCTTTCTGGGTCAACTGCTCTCAAACAATGCTGCACAGAGGTGCTTTAGTTGCACTTCCATGAGTCAGTCTGTAAGTACTGACACTTCTCCCTGATCATAACCCAGTGTCCTAGAGAATCTGCAGGCTTTTTTGACTACTAATCTCAAAGCATTTAGTGTTCCTTGAACTCAGGGTGGTTGATCATGTGTACCTTTCTTCAGCTGCATTCTTCCTGACAATTCAACCGCAATCAGATTGTTGACTTCAAAAGACCCAGTGAAAGGATGTAGCCAAGTCCTTGCACCTGTAACATGGAAAGAATTGATAACTCCTCTCCTCACATTGTTCTGGCACTACTCTCTCAGTAGCCACAATCTATAGCACTGTCTCATGGAAAAGGAGAAAGAGAATTACTGGTTCATGCAAAGTTTTTTTTTTCCAGGCATAATGAACAAAAGAATCAAGCAGCTGCATCATTCATATTCTTTTAAAACAGGTTTGTGTATCAGATTGTTTTACCTCTGCATCCCAGAAAATATAAAGGAAGAGGGATGGTAGGCAGAGTTAAAATAGTGCTTTTAAATATTCTTCCAAACAAGCTCTTGTGGTAGGGAAGACTTCTGCGGATGGATCAGGTGTCTGTTTCCATTTGTGGGAAGAAGGTTTGGTGACTATCTGGGCATTTATATAGCCGACCTTGGTGGTGATTGGGAGCCCTCAGGGAGGAGGGAACAGTCTGTTCAGCATTTGTGCGTTCCTCACCAGATGACTGCACCATCAGTGGCCGGGTATAGGAAAGCAGCATCAGTGGGGAGCAGAGCTTGAGAAAACTGTGCCAAAAGAGAAAGAAAGCTATCGTACCTCAAAGTGTGGGAAAGATCCTGAAGATACATGTCTGTTTCTGAACATTGGCTAAGCGTGTAAAAGGTAATTGAGTAAGAAGTTTTGATTTCTTCTTTCCCCTCATCCCCCTGA
This sequence comes from Leptosomus discolor, assembly GCF_034619465.1. NCBI lineage: Eukaryota > Metazoa > Chordata > Aves > Leptosomiformes > Leptosomidae > Leptosomus > Leptosomus discolor. The sequence continues at coordinate 24,017,456 of NC_141396.1, read as the reverse complement.
AAGCATGAATTATTTTTACCTGTTTTCTCTGTTTCCATGTATGCAAATTTCTTCCTCTCACCTGCTGAAAAAGGCAAAATGCATCTAATTAAACAGGTGTGGATACAGCCAATCTGCTAATAAGTCTTATGCTTTCACAATTTGACTTCAAGATATCATAGTTATTCTTCCAGATTTGGATTTAATTCAGCTTCGTGCATTTATGTCCAGGAAGAAGCCCTACATCTGTAATTTTTACTTGGTTTATTGGATGGAGTAGCTCTTCTCATTGTATGTTTTCTGTACAGCCAGCTGTGCTATGGCCACTTACTGGGCATCTTGGAAGTTTCTACTATGAACCTCAAACTGCATACAAGGAAAGCTGTTTAAACAGAACATTAGAACTGAATTGTGGGCAAAACACCATTTTCCTTATTGCAGTCTGTCTTTACAGTCATATCAAACGTGTGTTTTATACGTTTTATATGGATATAGATTATTTACTTTATTGGCTTTCCCTTTATGAAAAATGAACAGTGTTAATTTTTGTTTTAATTAATTCCTTGGTGGGGGTGAATCATAACTTGGAATTGTCAATTCATTACATTGTAGGCACATTAAGTGAGGAGCTGTTTATACCTTGGTGTTTCCCTCACATCATCTTAAGTATTGGAGGAATCTCCTTTGCAATGCAGAGTGCACTCTGCTTTATGATAAAAGACAGGGATAAAAGTAAGGAGCCTGAAGAGGCTACACGGTCCAGATCAAATATTGACAATGGTAAATGAAAAATGCAGAGAAGGAAGTACATGAACTTACTGTCAGCAGGCTTCTGACTTATTTTGCTTTATTTAACAGAGGAATAAAATGAGAGAAATAAGTGATCCTCCTCTTCTTGAAATTCTTCATGGTAGCTGTCAACTTCACTGTAAATTGGGGGCCACCATTTAGATCCAAAGCTTTCTGATGATACTAAGTTCATTCCTGTGGGATTTGGGCTCCTAGGTGTTTTCAGGCTATCTGGAAACCTAACACATGATTGCCTTTCATTAATCTGGTAATTTGTTTGCCTTTTTTTTTTTTTTTTTTTTTTTAAATGCTATTTTTCTTAAGATAATGATGGCTTTATGACTGGTACGTAGGAGATAAGGCATTGCTTTGTCTGTGAGAGCCGTGGTTTATTAGGACCAGGGAAAGACCAGTGCCAAACTAGGTGTCTTTAGCTCTTTTGGGTACTTTTAATTTTGAATGTTTTTGGGAGGAGTAGCCTAAACAAGCCATGAGCAGAATTGTTTAAATGATCTGAATGGGGTGAAAGGTTTAAATACAGTGCTCTGCTACTTTAACCTATTAATTCAGAGAATGCTCAGTGCTATCAACTTAATTACAGCATTGCTGTCAGGAGGCAGTGGCTCTGTGGCAGGATGGAAACTGACAGTATTTTAAGATCTGTCTGTCTAATACATAAATAATACTTTTTCCTTCTTCAAGATCACGCTTTGCTCATTGAGGAGCAGTCAGAAACAAAGGAGGGGAAAGAGAGAATTGTAGCAGTGGAAGTTCATCAGCTGAGAAATCTGTTTCCTTCCTGATTGCATGATGATAGCAGAAAGCAAAAGAGAACATGGAGAGTTATTTTCCTAATGTTCTAGTTATAGTCATTTCTGCCCACCCCCATTTTTTTTTATTTTTTTTTTTTTTACAAATTTCTTCTCTCACAAAGATCGCATGATTTTAGCTGCTAGGCTACAGCATTGGGAAGAAGGTTGTTACTGATATCTCTTTCTCCATTGACCTTGATTGTAATTGGTTGGATTTTTTGCTTGTTGGGAGACATCAGCTAGCTGATAGCAGGAGAGAAAAGGACAGAGGCAAAGACAGATAGCATTACAGTTTTAACAGTTCATTGCTTCCATTGACCTTTCTGAAAACTCGACTGCTGAAGCAGTCAGGGTCATGGGCATTTCGGAGCAGCATGGTTGCAAGCAAGCACAGTAATGCTGATGGCAGATGGGGTCTGGACCACATGCGCTCCATGCCATGAATAGGCTTATAGGGAGGAATGCTTTCCTTTGTTGTGTGCAGACAAGGTGATGCCACATAAGGACATGCAAGATCTGAAGTAGGGCATTGGCTGAATGATGAACCTTGCTAAGCCATTTGCTTTACATTATTGAACTGATGCTTCTCCTTCCTCAGATGGCTCTGCCTTTTTCTTCTGTTGTGAAAGCTTCTCTGGTGAATTATGTTGAAGACAATTCCTCATACAAGAGGGGGTGGGAATGTAAGAAATCACTTCTAGAACTTTGAAAATGAAACTGCTTTCTCTTATCAGAAATATGAATTCACTTAAGAGCTTCACTGGGTCTGAGAAACCATTTCCCTTCTCAAACCAGTTCTGCTGGATGCACAGGAATGAACCATAAGGGAGCTATATGCGTTAAAGTAGGCTGTTTTGATGGCAAATGTCTTTGTTTAACTGTTTCAAGTATATCCTTGCTGTCTAGTTTCCATTTCTTTCACTTCCTTAGAGATCCTGACAAGGAACTAAGTTTTCTCCATGGTGCTTCGTTCTTGAGCATTTGCAGTTTCTGACAGTGACTTTTTCTGGTAGTTGTTCATTGTTTTAACTCTTTCCCACAGAGCTCTGCCTTTTCTCTCCCCCTTTGCTATGTACCTTTTCCCATTTTCCTGTTTGATTGCTGCAGTCCATCCGTCCTTCCTCCCTGTACCCACTAAAAGTCAGCCCTCTCTTTGCTGTGTTGTCTTTGTGCAGCTTTGAACTTTAAAGCTACACAACTCTCAGTGATGTTGTAAAGTATATGTTATCCAGGAAGAAATGCAAACCTCAGGTGCCTGTGGTTTTTATTCTCTATTTTATTCTTTTACAGAAATTAACTAAAATCTCCACCATTTACTAAGCAGGGCTTTCTACTCTGTGTTCATGTCCCTGTAAATCTTTTTGTATTTTGACCATATCAAGCTACCTTCTGTGTTTTCCCAATGTATGCTCTATCATTCTATATTTTCACTACGCTTCTAATGCAGGATTATGATGATGATGATGATGATGACTGCCCTGTTTCTTTGATGTAATTACTACGGAGGCATATAGAGTAGAACTATCCTGTATCTAGTGTGACTTGGATTGTTTGCCCAGACTGAGGATAAGATCTTCATGAGAAAATAGTTCTGCTTGGTTAGTCTCCTGTGTGAATACTGTTCATCTGACTAAGCGGACTCTGTTGTTGTATTTGATTAATGTAAATATTAAGGTTTTTATGCTTACAAAAACTAAGTGCGCTTCTCATTTTCCTGAAAGCTCTTTTATCTTGTAATGGTGAAGGGGACCACACACATGCTCTCTTATGTGTTCTGGGCGTTCCAGACAGCATCTGTTACACTCTTTTTCTGGAGTGAAAAGTGAAGTGAAACTTCCAGTGTGGCTGGTGGTTAAAGAAATAAAACTATCAGGAATACAAATGTCATTGCTTATTGAGTCTCCATACAGTACACACCCTGACTAATGGGAACGCCCATGGGAGCCTGCAGGGCCGGTGCACAAGCTCCTGCACTTTCCCACTCTACTGTTATGGCTGGTAAATCTGAAACTAAATACGTACATGGGAAAAAATATGATGCTCCTAGAGTTAATGAGATCTTTCCAAAATTGCTTAATTTTGTGCTAGGCAGAGATTCATTTCCATTAGTAAATGCTTTGATGCCTGGAGATAAAATGTGGTGTTGCCTTCCCTGTAAAGCATTTGGGAGGTGGTGTTTAGCAGCTGTTGATACTGGTGGTAACGTGTGCTTTGTGCTGAGGGCTTTCCAAACATACAAATTGTTTGTTTGTCATGGACAACATAGGCAGATGAGTATGTATGGAGGAGGGAGACGGGAAATTGTTAGGCAAGGTTTTTGCCACCTCACTTGGCTTTCTGTGGAAGTGACAGCAGTGTCATCCCTTTAGTGTTGCTTTAAACTACTCTTTAGTTTAAGGTTCTTTAAAATAAGTCTTGCAGTGAAATCAAATTTGGCCAATTCCATTTATATTCTACTGATGGAAAAATCTATCTGCTTGATAATATCGCTCTGTTCTTTGTGTTTCGTCACTAGCTACTTAGCAATTATTGCATTCAGTTTAAATTCCTTGTTACCCCATTCGCTGATGTTAAATTCTGCCTCTCCTCTTGCCCTGCCCTCTTGTGTTTCTACTTCTATTGGTTGTGACAGGCCTTAGTGGAAAACTGTGAGACTGCAGAGAGCAAGAGTCACTCTACCTCATTGATACAACTGTTTCTGAGCTTCTCTAAGTGTGAGCAAGTTCTGTTTTTAAAAGCTGAATAGAGTATTATTTGTAACTCCTGTTCATTTTTGAGTGTCTCCCCTGCATTTCATCCCCCCCCAAGTCTGCTGTATTCTGGAAAGTAAAACCAGTTAGACCAGAGTGATACTCCATCTTGGTTCAAGTCAACACTTTGGTAATAGTTTGCATCAGAAAGTGCAAAATATTTTTCAGTGAAACGTCAGGGGACAGCCAAGCCCCTGTGGGAAACTTATGTTAAATACCATTAGTTGGGTGTTGGTCTGTATGCTCTATCTGCTTGTGTGGTCTTAACAACTACCATGGGGGTACTGGGCATGTGAGAGTCTTAGCCACTGCCATCGTATAAATTCTAATAATAATTAACCTCCTAACTTGATTGGTTTTCTCGGTGAGTTTTGCTGGATTGTCACAGTTCTGTGAAAAACATTTCTTGAGTTGTCTGTTCCTTTTACAGTGACATCAAACATTCACCCTTTTTGTAGTTCAGTTGTTTTGCTGTTGCATCTGGCTGTTTTGATGTTTACCCTGGTATGTTGGGATCTGTGGAGGCCAGGCACACAGTGATTCTCATTCTGCTTTCTCAAACTGTTTTGTGAAGAAACATAAGGATTATTGGATCAGAAGAAAAGAGGAAAGGTGTGTACTGAGGAAGGGTAGGGGCATCTTTTCTAAACTATCTAACCAGGAAAAAGGAGAAGAGAAAATTTTGTTCTTGTCATAAATTTGTGAGGAAGGCAGGGAGGTGGGCACACTTGGTTTTATTTGCAGGCAGTGCAAATGTGGTTCTTATTTGTTTATTAATTGGCTGTAGAGGTATTAAAGATTATTGGAAACTTAAAAGTCAGATTTTTTGCTGAATCAAGGTCTGTGTGATCTGGAAAGCTACAGGAGAGTACTTGTGTATCTTAGACGCAGTTGATGTGGAAGAGCTGCCTTTAGAGGCTGTCCGACAGGTATAGTAAAATTAGCCTTTTAGCCCTGACCCTGTTCTAGTCTGTGCCCTCCCTCAGGGTTTCAGTGACTCTGCTGAGATGCTCTTGCTGGCCTGCTGCTCTGTGGATGTGTGTATACACACACAGGAGTTTTCTGAGCTTCAGTTAGCTTCACAAAGTACTTTCATCTGTGCGATTGCTAGCCAGGTAGAGGGGTGGAGGAAGGGTGTAATCTGTCCTTTGGTGGTTTGGTTTTGTTTCACAGTATATGTAAGGGTCCTGACTCTTAAAGGCTTTGGCAATAGACGACACAGACCTTGTCACACCTCTGAAGTTCTACTGAACTGATTTAGCTGTGGCCAAGACTAAAGAAGGTAGTATCTTGTAGTTTGCTTTGTTGGCAGTTTCAAAGGCAACAATATTAATGAACAGATGTGAGAAATCCCATTAGGACTATACTGGTGTGTCCAGTTCTCTCAGCTCATGCTGCATCTGCTTCTTCTGTGAACTTCCTATTTTCCTTTGTGGTTTACCTCTAAATCCAGTTCCTGGTTTGTTCCTTGGGGTTTTTTCCCCTGCACTTGTAATTTCTCATCTCGCCCCACTTTGTCTTGCACAATTGAGCCCGCTGCAGTGCAGCCCTACGTCATCATCTAGTCTGTGCCAACAAGGCTGTTGTCATGGCCTCGTTCTGTCCTCGTGCCATGGTTAGTGTAATGTAATCATTACCTTGGTTCTGGAGAGCGAAGGTGCTTCTGCTAAGTAAATGTTTACGAACACTGATGGAAGCTAACATTAGGGAAGAGAGGGAAATGCACTGATTAAAGTCTTGTTTCTTTTTTATGTATATTAAAACAGAACGTTGGTCGTGAGAGAAGCAGCTGATGAGTATTTTTCCTTCACCAGACTGTGATCAGAGGTAAGTGCAGAATCTTTTGCATTTTTATGGGCTGACTTCTCCAGATTTGGTAAGGGGAAGAGCTTGCTTAAGCCCTTTTGAGTAGGCTCATTCAAAATAAGAGGCAAGGAATCAGGTAGGAGGAGGGGGCTAGACTTGTATGCTGCAATGTGAAGTTGTACTCCTCCTTCCTCCCCTTTGAATGATTTGCAGAGGAAACAATTCCATGTGTCTTGTCTTCAGTTGCACAGTTGCCAGTATGAAGTGGCAGGTGAGTTAATTTGGATCAGAAAGGAGTTTCTGATGCAGTTCCTGAGTGAGATGGGTCGGGGTGGTTCTCATTGCTAAATATTACTTTATTTAAATGGAGTTACTGCTTCCATAACTTGTGGAGAAAATTTGAGGCACTGTTGTTCAGTGTTCATTAACTCTGCCATTGAAAAAGAATGGGAAGGATGTGGACTAAAAAGCTTTTTAAGTTTCAGATTTTGTATTTCACGGAATCTCTGACCCATACATAACAGCTGTAAGATCCCTTTGGGAATATTTACTATATTTGCGTTGCTCCCAGCATGCTGGAACTACATTCATGACTTATACCCACAGGAAATATCATAAATGTAATTAAAAATAGAAGTATCGGGTTGATCTAAATTCTGTACTGAAGGAAAGGAGTCCTACTTTTTTTCCCCTCAGTTCCATCTGGATGAATAGTGAGGGAAGGTAGTTCTTGTGGAGTTTATTTAGGACATATGTTCGAATACACTCTAATGTTGAAAAAAAGCACTGGTCCTGTCAAGGTGCCTGATGCAAAACTTGCAGACGTTCAGGCTCCTGTGACATTTATGGAATTCAGGTGCCGGAATACTTGCAAAAACGCCAATCCCATCTTAAGAATTGAAGTTTCTACAGTCAGTGCAGTAGAAGAGCGATATGTGGTAAGGTCTTGCCTCCATTGAAAGGTTCCTAGATTCTTTGCTTGGAAAGAACAGAGGTGATTTGGTTTTGTGTCTGTGCTGGACAGGTCTGGTTGAAATACTTTTTCATGCCTGAAGAGAGTTCTCAGTTATATGGATATCTCAGATGGCTTTATATGAGCAGACCGTTATGGCTTCAGCTGTGCCGAAAATCAGAGGGCAGAAAAGGGAGGATGGAACAGCATATTCCTTATGCAAATAGACTGGGTTTATAAAAAGGAAATTGTGGGACCTAGTACTTAATGCTGTGTTCTGGTATGCAGAAACTCAGGTGATGAGGAAAGGTGGATATGCTAAAATAAAGACTTCAGACTCCTTGAGCCCTACATATGTTACAGCCCTAAACTTCCTCTATCTGTCAACCAGAAGCTGAACTTTAACCCTGATTTCACTGGAAAGCCATAGATGAGTCTGACACTGATGCCCAAATGAAAGGTTTGTTCCAGGGCTGGTCTCCAGCTCCCACTTCCTTCTGGCAGCTGCTTCCCAGTCTCACTCACGCTGCAGCTCTATGCTTTCTGTCAGCCATAACCTTGAGTTTTCTGGAGACGCATAGACAAGGGTCCTCAGGCATTGGTCAGCTAAAATGATTTTGGAGGGTTGGAAAAGAGGTGGGACCTATGTAGTTGGTGTGCCCCTGTTTTCATAGCTCATTCTTCCAGTGTAATTCAAATAGTAACTCTTGCCTCCTGTAAACTTTTTGTTGACAATTTTGCAGGTGCAATTTGCAGAGACTGCTAGAGGAGCAAAAATAACTTGAAACACATGATAAGGGGTTTTGTACTTGCAGTACATCATTGTGAGGAGTAGAGGAGTGGTAATAGAAGCGAAGGCTACTTTTGCAAACTCAAGAGTAGAAACAGTAAATTAAACAAAAATTTATGATGGGAGTAGAATGAGTGTAATGACCACATTAGCATTCTGTCCAGCTTGAATAGTTGTTTAATTCCAGAGACACTTGGTCTAATATTCACATGAGAAATTGATAAATTTTGTAAGTGAGAGAGTGAAAATTTTAATGAAATGCTTCATATATTCTACTAATGTCGATGCATATGTGACATCACGGCTATAACGGCAAAGGGAGAAGAATGTTTGATTTCAGGTATGGCCGCAGTAAATTGCTACTGCACCTTTGATTTCATTGACACAAAGGCTAGGAAATGGGGGAAGGACAATAAAAATGTAGAAGTGATAGCAGATGGAAAGGGGGTTGCGCAGTAGAATATATAGCCAGGTAGGTCATGCAGAACCATTTCACTGTACATGAGTTATTGGAAAATGTAAGTTATTTTACTAATTTAAAACTGGACTTTGGGCTTAACATTGTGCTAACCCATGTTCATCCTTAGCAATACTTACTGGTTAATAACGTTTTAAAGTTTTCTGCAGTGAGGTGCCTGTGCCAATAATATTCTGCAGTTAAATTACAGGAAAAGTAAGAGAGCGAGCCACAAAATGGCTGCAGCTTACTTTTCAAGAAACCTTTATTTTCCTAAAAGCCTTAGTTTTCCTGTGAGATATCTCAACTCTATTCAGTCGTAGCAGAAGTAGAGGGATGAATAACTCCTTTTCTCTTCCATTACATTTTACCTTTTTCTGGTTCCTAACTGTGTCTGTTTTGTTCTGTCGGTTTGTTCTAATAAGGACTTGTCTACCAGGTGTTTCTTTGCAGTCATCAGTTCTTCCATCTCCTTGCCTGGTGCAGTTTATAGTAACCAGTTCCTCTGAAACTTTTGAAATTGATCTAATCATATCAGTGAGGTTCCATCATTGAAACATCTTCAGAAGTATGCTGGTTTACTTAGATGGTGTTTCTTCATGACATCGTGCCACATTTATGCAACAGAGATGAATTCTAGTGCTTGGACAGGATTTGGTCTTAAGCAGTTTAATTAGTTTATTGGACTGAAGTTCAAGAGAACTGGCAAGTTAGTGGTGGACTTTTGCCAGTTACTATTTACATGATTTTTAAGGATTGGCTGTTGCTGAAGATGAGCCTGTTGAGTAGGAAAGATGAATACAAAAATGAAATAACTGTCCCAAATTGTAGGCACTGCTGAGCGTAAAGACTGTGTAAAGCTGGCAACCTGCATAGCAACGCTTACTAACCTCATTATCCTTTCCTCCATATAAGCTTCCTTTATCCCCAGGTGGGCTTTGGAGATCTTCTGTGAGATAAGAAATGTGAGTACAGTTTAACAGAGACAAAAAAGTTAATTGCAAAGCAGAAGGGCATAACTTAGGGAACTCTAGCAGAGGCACGTTCCTCTTCTGAATATATCATCTATTTGCCAACAGAATGGCATTAACTGTGGCCCTTTTCACCCTTCTCACTATGCATTTTAAATTAATATAATCTTATGTTTGGGGAATGCTGTGTTCAGTACATCAAGAGCTTTTTTTCTACTTTAACATGGAAGAAGAAAAGCAGCAAATTGCTGTTAAGTTTTCTCCTATAAATGCAAACATATGTTCTTCCTTTCTTTCTCCTTCCATAAAATGATTCATGTGCTTGTACATTACAAAACTCTGTTAGTCTCTCAGATTATATTTACTGTATTTGGCATTAAAGCTGTTGATCCAAGGTCCTTACCAGACTGCCAAAGTCTGTCCTAAGGCCGTGCTTAAAGGCTTGGAAATCAACTTAGGTTGTGATTATGGACAACTTGGAGGGCTTCCCAGAAAGGACTTGTCCAGTCAACAGTTACAAGAGGTGAATATTGTTCCCATTGATTTTTAAATCTGTTCCTGCAACCACGATGCACCAGCCTCTTGTCACGGCACAGCAAGGGCTGGGAGTTGAGGCAAGCCAGGAGGCAAGGGTGATCCCAGTGCAGGCAGTGCCTTCACTGATGGGGCACAGTCCCACAGGGTCTGAGCATGGCAGGCAGAGCTGGGTGCTAGTAACAGGGTCGGTTGACAGTCCCAGGCAAGATAGAGTGATGAGGCTCCATCCAGGAGTTTAAAAGACAGGACTGGAGACAAAGCTACAGTGTGGGTCCAAAGTCCACCCAGGAGACAGGGCTATAGACAGCACTGGGTACAAGCTAAAGGGGTCTTTCCATGAGACAAACTACCTACAGCCTAAGTCAATCCAGGAGACGGGGCAAGAGGCAGGACTGCAGACAGTACACCTATGGCAAAGTTCAGGCAAAGAGTAAAGGCCCAGGCCCAAGCTTAAATGGGGATACTGGACCATAGGCAGAGAGTGTGCATGGAGGTCCCGTGTGAGACTGATCTGTGCTGTTAAGGACTGATGGTGCCCTCAGGGTCATAGAATCATAGAATAGTTTGGGTTGGAAGAGGCTTTTAAGGATCATCTAGTACAACCCCCCTGCAGTGAGCAGGGACATCTTCAACTAGATCAGGTTTCTCAGAGCCCAGTCCAGCCTGACCTGGAATGTTTCCAGGGATGGGGCTTCTGCCACCTCTCTGGGCAGCCTGTTCCAGTGTTTCACCACCCTCATCGTGAGAAATGTCTTCCTTATATCTACCCTAAATCTACGCTCTTTTAGTTTAAAATCATTACTCCTTGTGCTATCACCATAGTCGCTGCTAAAGAGTCCCTCCCCACCTTTCCTGCAGGCCCCCTTTAAGTACTGAAAGGCCGCTATAAGATCTTCCCAGAGCCTTCTCTTCTTCAGGCTGAACAACCCCAAGTCCCCAAGCCTGTCCTCATAAGGGAGGGGTCCTGACACCTCCAGCTCCTTAGTGGGACAGATGAAAGGTTGCTTGCTTCATATGCTGTCATCTCTCACAAGTTTTAATGATATAACTGGTACCTATAACAAAGCTCCTTTGTTTCACTGAAGAGGAAGAAAAGTATTTTCCCTTATATGCTTATTCTGGCCCCAGAAATTCTTGTCATCCCTCAGATAGACTTTTCATTCCAAACAGGATGGGGTCATGGCTTGTCTCCTGATGTGAGACAGAGGTATGTTTTTAAGAATACAAACCTCTTACTGTTTTTTGGTTGGTGTTTTTTTTTTTTTTTTCCCCCCTTTAATCCTAATGTTAACTACATATAGACCTTCTCAAGAACCACTGTTGTTTTCTATTTCAGTGGCAGGCGAAAAAAAAGAGGCTAATGTGATACAGCTTTCTTTGATTGAATTTCAGGTAGGGTAGATTTCACCAGTGACAACATAAACGTTCAAGCCAGCTGGAAATTTACCAAAATCTGTGCAAATAAAAAGAGCTTATTGGGGCTGAACAGATTGTACCTATGCAAGTCTGCAGGGTCCGTCTCCTTTCTCAGCCATTATCCATGCCTCAATTCTGGCAATATTCACGTGGTTTGTTATGCCAATAAGCTATCGTTGGGTTTAATTGTAGTCTTCCTCATGCTATGAAGTGAATCTCTGTTAACCTCAGTTAAAAGGGAAATTGAGGTCAGAAAGCTATTTCTCTGTGATCAAACAGATATTGGCTGGGTTAAATGCATCTTTAAATCTTCTCCTATCCTTTCTGTGGCTGCTAAAGAGAGTGAGAAGTTTTCCCTCATCTCTCTGTGATCCCCAGAAAATCTGCTTTGAGTCCAAGTATCTTTTTGGGAAGAGCTAAGGTAATCTAGATTCTTTATCAATATTTGGGTGAGGAAGGATGGATGAACTCAAAACTAATTTTTTTCAGGTCCTTAGTGCAGTATTAAAGTACCTCAATAGCCATTTATCTTTGCTAGTATTTTTCCAGTGAAATTTACACACAAACATATTTGGCCTTCACTGGCTCCAGTGAGAGTTTCAAGATTTATGGGACTGGTTACAGCATATTCTGAGTGTTGTCCCTGTCTGTGGTAAAGTGAAACAGTGGGCAGAGCCCTGGGGGGCAAGATCTGTGCACAGAGGAGACTGCTGTGTGTGAGAGACTGAAGAACTGAGTGAGAAGTTTTTTGGCACGTTACTGTAAACTGTGCTAGATTTTTTTAATGTGTTTCTGTCTGGAGGTTAAGAATTGTTCAGGGATAGCCCTATCAATGCCATCATGCCATAGTAGCTTACAAATAAGGCTTGATCAAGAAAATTTTTCAAAGAACGTAAGCTAAACACATGTGTCTTGGTAGTTCCAGAACCGTTTAGGCCCTGTCTGTTTCTCAAGTACAGTCAGTGTAAATAACATCCTAAACCTGAGGTATTTTGAAAAACGTGTAACAGAAAAGCGTATGTCCTTTTGACATGGCAGGGCATGAAAAATGTGTTTTGCCTAGCTATTTAACGTAAAGGTCCAAGTAAACACCTTGTAGTATATATAGCCCAATAAATGAGAGACATCAGAGAGGATTATTGGGTGTCTTTTGAGGTATGAAGCCCGAATTTCAATGTAGGTCTGTTAGCAGATTTGCTTGGACAGTGGGATTTTGCTCCTTTTTTATTTAACTTCTCATGATTTGGTTATTTACAAACTAAGGCGATTTATTACAAGCATAGTTACCTTGATACCGTGTACCCTTTTAAGTTATTGATACAAAGCACAGCAAGAGGTTTGGGTCTAACCAACATCCTGGAAATTAGGCCTTTACTACATGGTTATAACCCTGGTGAGGAGGAAATACTGCAAACACTGTTAATACTTTTGTAACAACCACCATTCTTTCTTTAGGTATAGAGGCTTGAAAACACCCCTGTCTTTCTCAGAATAGTTGGTTCTGGTTTTCAGATGGGTGTTCCAGATTATGAGTATTAGAAGTACAGAAAAGATACAGGTCCAGAAATGGTGCAGCAGGCATGTGATTTCAGCCAGTGACAGAAGACTGACTTTGATCCAAATCATGACTAGATATTTTGAATTTGCTTTCATTTTCCTGGACACGACCCTAACAAATGTTACTTTTAAAATCTGTTTTAATTCACAGATTCCAAAAATTGTCTAATAAAGATACTGACACCTTTACAGTGAATTAAAGCTACTGATGATTGCCTTGGTTTTCTTGGTACCTTTGGCCCCTTAGAAATAGTCTGCTGATCCTGGTGGAAAACTTCTGCTCTGGTGGTGTATAATTCTGCAGCTGTGCAGCTGCAGCTCTCAGTATGATGATCAATATACATTGAGTAGTGAATACAGGGGTCATGTAATGGTGTCAGAAAGGCCTTATTATATATCATAGCCAGCACATTAATGTTACAGAGATATGTGCATGGTTATCCCAATCTTCATGACCAGGGAAGACATCTGGGAAGGGGAGGCTGTACTTATGATGTGCAGCAGTAGAGAGTGTCTCTTAACTGGAAGCAACACTCAGCATTTCCCCCTTTATTTCCAGGGTTTGAAGACAGTGACCATGAAGTGATACTGAGCAGAACTACATTTTGCATCATGCCAGGGTAGTTAGGACTGACTGTTTAGGAAAACTCACTGTAACTACCTGCTAGTATGAAGACATAGTTGATATACTTGCCTCTAAGTGATACTTAACAGCAATTGAACTAAATTTTTCTCTGCTTGCCGTTGATCTAGGGGACAGTGTGGAATAGTTCTGGGAGTTGGAAGGGAGTGGGAAAGTGTAGGGAGGTTTGGGTAGGGAGGATGGAGGAGAGGAAATACAGCCTTTGAGAGAGATACTGAATTTGTGACTTTAGGCAGTGAGCAAAAGTTAGTTGTCTTCATGTACATGGAGAAGCAGTAATTCTTCCCTCTAATGTTTTCTAAGTGAATAAATTTGAAAACACTACCAGCAAGCATCCAATAAACCTGAATCTCTAAAACACTGGAGACTGGAGAAAAATGTGTGAAAAGTATGGTGAAAACTCATCATGAAAATCTTGGTTATTCTAAAAATCAGTTCTTTGTTGAGTGGAGTCAGGATTTTCTGTCGTCTTTGTGATTAGTGGAGTATCAAGAGATTTCCAACAGCTGCTTTTTGCATACTGTAGCTTGAACAGTTTACTGGAAGAAAAAATTTAAATGGTTTTAGGTGATATATAAATACATTTTTGTCAGCATTATCCATCTGCAGTTCACAAAGAGGCTTGCAAACTTGCAGTACTGCATTGTAGCATCACATGTATGTGAGAAGATTTTTTTAAACAAGGCAGAATAGAGAGTTATCTCCTCTGTTAGATGTGGAAACCACATTTTTCAAAGATACTCAACATCTATTTTACTTCTGTTGATTGATTAGGACAGCAGCAGTAGTTTCATGTGTGTAATCCTTATCCCTCAGCACCTCATCTTTTATTCACCTCTTAGCAATAAATATCTTAGTGTCTGTGTGCTTTTCTTTCTGAAAGACTTCAGTGCTTTTTTCAGTTTTCATATTAAATAAATTAATAATTTGCTATGTTTTTATAATGTATCTTCTGGGATTAAACAACACTGAGCAAATTGTTGTGCCATTATAGGACAGAAAGAATACATATGCCCATTCTGAATTAGCTTTATTGTTAATTCAAAAGGAAGATAATTACTCCTAAAAACAATTTAAAACTTTTTCTACCTTAGCTTCTGGGGCTTGTTCCTGTCCTATTGGAGCACTGAGACAGTAGAAAATATCTTTGAGACAGACCTGACTGCAGCTACCTGGTCAACTTAACTGTGAGAACCTAGACATTCTGCAAAAGCAAGTTAAGTCATAGTAGGTAACCCCAAGAGCCTGATAATTGACCGTTGTTTCAGATTTTAGTTTTTAACTTGTTATTGTCAGGATAAAATTTTAAGGAGGTGCTTTGTTCTCTTTCTAACAGAGATAGTACCTGAAACACTGAGATTCAGGCCTCTCTCAGAGCATTCTCTAATACCCTGTGATGTTCCATCACATTAAGTTTTCGCTGTCTTATTACAGAAGTGTTTGCTGTGCGCTGTCAGTCCCTGTTAAAGTAACTCGTCTAGACATATGTGCTAGTGTGTCATCCTGTCTGAAAACCCTCTTCTCCCAAGCCTGACTGGGAAAGGATGCAACTTTGAGCACACCTAGGGCATTGCATCTTCGAACAGCAGAGTATGCTGCTGTGGTCAGAAGCGCCTCCTTTCCTGCCTGCCTCTCTGCTGTTTTCTGTAACATTTTAAAGTAGAGCGCCCCTCTCGTGCCAGTCTTTCAAGGGTATAAAGAGAGTTTAGCTCCCCCACCACCACTGCAACTAAACACGCTTGGATAGGGAGAGAACGTAGTCTCAGATTTATGTATTTGTTCTTTTAACATGTTAATTTTTTATTAGTGGTGCACGAGAAGCTGATTTTTCTTTGTCCCTCTGCAGATTCATTCCGATCTCCAAATTCCAATAATAGTGCCTGAGTATGCTTGGCTGGTGTGCTGTTGGGTTGGGTGCCCCCACTCCCATAATGAGAGCAGTTCACTGAGTGAAACTGCAAGCCACATTTAGGGCAAGAGAAGCAATTTACTGCTGCTGAATATATTTGCTGAGTGTAGTTTCCCTCATCTTGTCAGCTTGTCAGTCTAGAGCCATCCATAAACCTGTGACAGCTTCAGAAGATGAGCTCGGGCAGCAAGCTGTCAGCGTGCCAGGCACTGCTGACTGTGGGCTCCCCTCCTCCCCGCTCCCCCCTTGCCCGCCCGCTTGCCTTCCCTCTGCCTGCCTGCCTGCCTCTCTCTTCTCTATCTCTCCCTCTCTCTCCTCGCCGCCCTGCTCCTCGCCTCCCTGCTCCTCGCCTCCCTCTGCCTTATCGATGTGGGTTTAGGTGCTCCTGTTCTCCCTAGCAGCACCTTTTTGGTTTCCTCCTTGATGCTTTTGACACTGGAACGAAAGCAGAGCTGGCTGCCCGTGGTGCGGCACCTGCCTCTGCAGCCTGGGGAGCAAAGCAGGGAAAGCGGGGCGCTCAGCATCCCTGTCTGCCTGCGCCAGCAGTGAGCTTGGTCTGCCACTTCCCTAGAAATGCCTTTGAACTGCTGTCAGAGCCCATTGTCTGCCATGCAAATGGAGTTCAACGCCCTGCCGGGATTCGATGCACAGTGTGTAAGAGGAGGAAGGAATGGAGCTATATCCCCATCCTGAAGGAGCATCTCAAATCTGCCGTGTGCCATGATAATCTGAATACTGGACCGTGCTCTCTGCCTTCCTCTGCACACCGTCTTCCTTACTTTCCTCTCATTGTTCCTGGGATTTCAGGGAGTGATACGGAGGCTTTTCAAAGAGGAGCTGCAAGGCAAGATAGTTTCTGAGGAGAAAAGGACTGTGCTTTTGGACTGTTTATGTGGGACTGTGCTTTGTCCACCACCCACCTGTAGCTACAGTAAGATATACCAGCTAGTGGTTAATGGTGCTTATGCTCAGCAGCTATGTGCCCTTTTTTTTAGAATGAATTTACTTACATTTTTCCATCCGTATGCACTTAAAATTCCAGCATCCTTAGGTTCACAAAACGATCTGAGAGATTTTGGCAATACTGAGTAAAGGGAAGGCAGCCACTGCTGCTAATAATGGTTCAGCCATCTACCAACTGCACAGCTCAGCTGCCCTTCTCCAGACAGGCCAGCTCACTTCATATATGATTTTTGTGAAGAGCAGCTCTCAGGCTTTCTTGCTTTCCCTCTGGCTCCATGTCTTTCCTTGGGTTACTGACTCTCAGACCCCTTTTGAGAGAGTAACTTCACTTCAGGATTTCGCTTTTAAAGGTAAGAATGTGAATCTTTGGGCTTATATTTGCTATTCCTTATCTAATTGTAACCTAGATTGTTACAAGAAAATGTTGTTTTCTTTCATGCCTTGTTATTTGACTGCTTGTTAGCCAGTCATCATCTGCAAGGACAAAAGGAGGATGGAGGAGCTGCTGTTCAGAGGCTGTCTTAGGCAGTGTACTAAGTGGAGTTGGCAGGGCTTGTATCTTGCACTGATATGCCTGCTATGGTCCTTGCTCATTAAGCTTTGTTAGTTCCTTCTCCCTCTGCTCACCCTTTCCCTCCCTGATACTATGTCTCCATAATCAGATACTCCCTTGACCCTTCATAGTCATTTTATGCCTTGGGTACCTGCCTGGAAGATTAACAGATATCAGCAATATTGGTAACTGATGAAATCATTGTAAAGATTGAAGCCTTTACAGATAGAACATTTTAAAAATCAGATGAGGTCTTGTATGTTGTTCTCTGAGGACTAATGCAACCAAATTTTCTAGTGGTTTGTCACACAGCAATCTAAATTCTCATTTGCATCTCAAAAGCAAAGCTAGTTATGCTGAGTTAATATTTAGCAACTTGAAAGCTTAGAAATGGAAATTTTTGTAGATCTTCTTTTTCCATTCACCACAAATTAGTAAAAGAAGACCCTTTGGTTAACAATTTGTTTCATTTCCATTTTTTAGTTCCTTGGGAAATAAGATTTGCTTGGAACAGTGAGGATTTTCTGGTTATTAAGAAATTTCTTGATCCTCAAGCTGAGATGTAGCTACCATTCTCCTGCTCAAGGCACATTAAACACAATTTGGGCCTTTAAAAATGTTCTTTAATTAACCAGTCAAGTTCATGCTGATACTATGGATGCTTCTGCAATATGGCCAAACACTGCAGATGTAGGAAGCAAGGGCTTGGCCTGGAGCACAGACCAGAAACTTCTTGAAGGGCCTCTTCTCTTCAGGGTCTGTGGTTTTTTTCCTGTTAGAGTAACAAGTGTAGTCAGATGGTTAGGCTGCTTTGTCAGTAACTGTGTAGATGTAGCTCCTGCTATCTAAAACCTTCCCTCTACAATGTGGCTGTATGGAAGAGGAGAAGAGTTTTCAATTCTTTTCTCTGCCTTCCTTCTTCACTCGCCAGCTTCAGCTCATGAAGGATGAGGAAGGGTGGTGGTTTCCACTTACATGGTGTCATATGTTTCAGGTTAGCTAAAATTGCAGTGAATTTTTTTCCATATTGTATTAGGATCTGGCCTTTCTATAGGCCATTCAAGTCAAGAATCTCAAAGAGATGATGAAAAGGTATATGTTGTCAGGAGTGTTTAACCAACACAGAGCTGAAGTAACCCATCAAAGATTGTCCTGTTGCTAGCTCCAGGAATCCTGGGTCTTACCTCACTGCTGGAATTGTCAGACAACATCCTATGTGGCTTTTCTGCTTTGAGGATTTGAAAGAAATTACTGGAAAAGAAAAAAAAAATCTTTCAAAAAAATGTTCTCAATTGTTTTAGACCATCCAGAAATTATGTCTCAAGTCTGTTTACCTTAGATGAAATATGATGAAAGTTGTTAACCTCGCTGCTGTCCTTTGTCATGAAACAACCGCTTTCTGTGCTCAATAAAATGTTACAACATGTCAGAGGCATTTCATGAGTGGATGCAGCCATTTGACTGAAATGACAATTAAGGTCCGGTTGCATGAGCGCCTGTTCAGCCTGGTGTTACCACTTCAGTGTGTATAGATGTGTCTCCATTGTCATATGTCGTTTGACATACCTGGACGCTGCTGAAGTTTTATTCTAGCAGGATGAAGTGCCACCTGTAGCGCAGAGCTGGACTGGACCGGGTACTTGAGTAGTTACCACTTGGGGGGGGATCCTGTTTTCTGATGCTTCGTAATGGAGTCACCTAGTGTTGTAAAAGCATTCTTGTGTGTTTGAAAGCTGGGAACCTTATTTTAGTCTCTGAAACACTGTAAAGAAGGTGAGGGATTCAATAAGATTGTTTCAAGAGAGACAGTTGGTAGTGTTCATTTGTAAAAAATATTGCTGGGTCGCTGGAAAATAGGAGGGCAAAGAGGTTGAGAAGGAAAGTCTGCAAACTAAGTCTGCTTACACACATTAGGATGAGCCCAGGCATGAAGCGAAAGGAAAACTCTGAGCTCTTCATTATCTAATACTCCCTTAGGGCAATAATAAACTCAGTATAGAGCCAGCAAGCTAGGCACAGGGGCTGGTGGAGAGAGAGCACACATTGTTCTCAGAATATGGCTGGTGCTGGAATCTTTCACTGCAAATTTGAAGACATCTTTAATGCAAAATATTCCTCAAAGGGATTTGGTTTTGTTGCTTCCTATTTCAAAAGCTGCTTTCAATCCAGTGTGATGCCTTCTTCCGAACAAAAGATTGCAAAGTTATGTATGGTACAACGAAGGAAGCATAATCTTACTTTTTCGTACTCCCATATGTGAGCTGAGGTTATGTAGAGGACCTCCTTTTTGGAACTGAAAAAGACTAAATGGAGAAGTTTACCTCTTTCTGCTTTAGTGTGTGGTAGCTTTTCAAACTTTCTGTGGCGCTTAGTGGCCACTCCATATTGTGTGTTTTGTTTCAAAGTAGTGGGTTTTATACTGAAAATTTAAGTGCAGAATATATTTATGTAAAGGCCAAATGTTTTTCCTGGGGTGAGGGGTGTGGGGAACGTGGTAGAGCTCATAAGGCAGACCTCCGGTGTCTCTCACTGATACGTGTACACTTGTTGTGGCTTGGATTTCTATAAGGAGCGGGAGATAGAAGTCAAGGTGACTTCTCTGAGGTGGTAGGGTAGTTAGGGGTAGGATTTGTAGCATTGGTTCAGCCTGTGTACATTAAATTGGTTGATTGACATTGGTCAGTTTAGGATTGTGAAGGAAAGTGGGCCTCTCTAAAAAAAGTAGAGAACTCAAATATCTCCTGTTATTTGTATTTCTAGCATTTGGAGAGTCCAAGGTCATTCTTCATATAAGCAATTCAACCTAAAATAGATTGACTCTCTTTCCTCTTCCCAATAAATTAAATGCCATTGCCAGTAGTTTAACCTCTGAGGTGGCTCCTGCTGAATGAGCATGGTTCCCCTGTTTGACGCAGATAGCAGCAATGAAGAAAAATAAATGTATGGGCGCCTAGCAAATGCAGTGGAGGGGATGAGAATTTTCACCCCTTCCATCGAGCAATTTCTGTACTATCAGCAAACCCAGTCAAGTTACTATCCTTCTGCTAATTGAGAACTACTAGAGGATTTTTCACCTTCTGTCTCAAATCTCATTCTCTGGAGCGTTGGCAGTAGAGCAGCAAGCGGTGGTGGCAATCCCACCCTTATTACTGTTTTGAAGTTTGTGTAACATCAGGATACCAGTTCATTCTGATATGTTCTCAAAGTGCTGTTCAGGCATGTGTGCTCAGCATCTTTGTGTAATGTGATTCTCGTTTTACGGATGGGGTTCAGGAAATGTGTAACCACATCAAGTTAAAAGTAGAATAAAGGACTGAAGTCAGTCTTACTCTCAAATTCCCAGAGGGTACGTGAAGACCTCTTACTGTCTTGAAGATGGTCTTTGAACCTATTTCTGATGCTTATGGACCAGTGCTGAAAGGGGAAGTAGAAGATTTTAATATCCCACTGTCTTGGTTTGAAAAGACAGGTGTCTGTGGAGGAAGGCAGGAGCCTCCCTTGAAATGGAGAGTGCAACCCCCTTCCCTCCAAACTATTATAATTTTGAAATTAACAGGCCTTCAGGCAAAGATATGGGGAATAGGAATAACAGTTCTTTACTAATATATATATATATATATATATATAACACAAGGCAGGGAAAAACAAACAACCCACTGGTTTACACTGACAGAGTCAGGAATACAACCTGACACCCTGTTAGGGTGGCAGTAGCAGTCCGATAAGATGCTGGCTGCAGTCCTCCTGAAGTGATGGGTGTAGTTCTGTGGAAGCAGCAATCAGGTAAAAGAGTCTGGTCTTCCTCCGAAGGTCCAGTGATCGGCAGGTAGCTCTCGTCCTCTGGAACTCCAGTGGGGGGAAAAGCTCCTCTGGGAATCCAGTGGAAGAAAGGCGGCTAGGGTGTTCAAAATCTCCGTTTTTATTTGGCATGGACTGCTTGGCTCCTTCCCCCCCCCCTCCCCGGGCGGAGCATCTCACAATGGGATGGGGAGTCGTGCGGCAGTTCCTTGATGGGCCATTAACAGGAGATAGCCCAGGAGCGAGTTATCGATGGGTCAGGCGATAAGGCATTGTTGTGCCCAGTAACAGGAGATAGTCCAGAGGGGGGGAGGCAGGGAGCACCGCCCCACCTGGTCTCAACAGCTCCTGAAGATGGTAATAGAATATTTTTTTTTTTCCTTTTGGCACATTTTACACTGTAACCCAGGACACCCACCCTGTCTTGTCTCCCATGATAATGCTGCTCCTCCTTCTGCCCCTTCTGTAACTGAGAGGAGAGAAGGAAGCCAAAAAGGGCACGGAAATTTCCCTGGTAGTTCCCAGTGTTGGTATCCTGAACATGGAGCCCCTTGCTTGTGGCTCAGCTGTGGAGTCTTCCTCTCTGAAAGCTCTGGAAAATTGGTGTCTGTATGAGAGGACAAAACTGGGTCCTCAGTTTAAGTGTGCGGGAATGAGTTAGAAAACAGTCACCCAGTCTTAACTCTGGAGGAGCTGAATGAGGGTAGCATATGTCTTGATAACCCCAACACAAGTCCCTTGGCACTGCTTGGGTGGAGTTATCTGCTGGCACTGCTGCTGAGGGACTGCCCCACTGAGCAGAGGGACACCAGGGGTTGAAACAAAGCCATGTGGGTGGGTTTCCCAGAGGTAGAATGACCAATGCTTCTGTCAAATTGGCAGCCCTGTGTGGCTGAGGAGGAGAAGGATGTGCAACTCTGTTCTCCTGGCCAGCCAGGGTGGGGGGATGCTGGTGAATTTGGACATTTCCCTGTGCCCCCCTGCCGCCCCAGCTGAGAAGGCAGTCAGGCAGCAAAGCGAGCGCAGAGGAGGCTGGGTTGCATCCAGTGGCAGGCAGCTGCCTTGCGATGTTGCCTGGTCATGTCAAATAAACTGGTTGAGAAAATACAGGTGGGCAAAAGGGAATTATGGGCAAAAGTAAGCATAAAAGCATTGAGGCAGGATTCTTGCTACTGGTACCAAGATGTCAGCAGGTCCTTTGAATGTGCTTTCCATTAACACTTGTAATCACAGATGTTCTGCAAGCCACTTAGCACTTCATGGGAGAGTGAGAACGAACTCAAAGCATTTCAAATTATTGCAGAAACACTAACCCGGATTCATAATGAAGATTGAATTTTACAATTCAAGTAGAGGCTTTGTTTCTTTGTTGTGTAAGAAAACAGAGCATGTCTTCCAAAAAGCTGTAATCTTTATATTCCAGCTACCAAATTAATTATGTGAGAGTTAAGTAGACCAAATAATTAAATATTAATGTGTGTTTACATTAATGTCTAAAATTTTAAAATATGTTTATCATATGTATTTTTTAGTAACATAATTATAGCTCTTAAGTTGCTGTCTAGCTAAAAGTTATTTAATTCTTGTGTTTTGACTACAATGAAGAAGATAAGAAAACTCAGAGTTTGGATATCCAGACTGCCTTTGCTGTCCCGTTTGCAGCAATGTTGAGTAGAAAAAGAAGAAAAAATTTGCTCTGGAAGTATAGTGTTAATCTAATCGGGGGCTACTAAAGAGCGTTAATTATTTAGTTATAGTGTTGCTGCAAAGTCGTTTGAATTACTTGAATGCTCTAAATGCTGTTGTTTCTCTTCCATCACATCTGTGCCCAAGATTTTACTGTTAAGTGATCTGAAAACTATAAAGTATTTGTTACCTCACTAAGATCAATTAGCACATTTGTACTTGAGATTTCAACATTAATGATGAAATTTCAGCATTTATAATGTTTTATTGTTGTATTCTTTAATGGAGGTAATCTACACTGTCAGCTGGCTAACACTGCTTTTGTCTCTGTATGGGAAACGGTTTACAATTGAAAGGGCAGAAAGCACTGCAAGAACGTAGTTGAGGTAACTCTCCTGCCTAATGCAGTCCTTGCCCTCTTTTTCTCTGCAATGAATGCTTCTCTCTGGACAAAGTGAAGGGATGAATGCAGTTAGACAGTACTGCAAGCATATTAGATTTTCACAACCAAACCAATAGTGGCTTTAGTCAGGATATGAATGAAATAATGCTGTGGTGGGTCTGGAATATTGCAAGATGTGAATTTTAGACTTGCAGACTGTATGAGCCCTCCTCCGTCAGCATGAAGTACAGAAGCTGTAAGCATGCTAGAGTATTTCTGCTGGAATTCATCTTTGAAGATAAGCTGTTAAGCCGTTTAGAACCTGCTTCTTTTGATTATTAAATAACTTATGTTTTTAAAAGTAGGCAAACTAGACTTAATGTCTCAGGTAAATTCCGTCTTTAGGTGCTGTGTTTCTGCCTCCTTAAGCAATGTGAGCTGTCATTTTCTCTTACTCCCCTCTGACTCCCTGTGCGCTCCTCCCTTTATGTCTTCCTCCTACTCTCAGCTTTGCATTTTGTTTCATGCTGCCTCCTATTCCTGGAATAGTCTTCCAGTCTCTGCTGCCAAATCCTTCCTCCCTCTTACTGTTCTTCCAAACCTGTATCTACCAGCAGTCGTTCCCAAGTTGTTTACTACTTACAAGTCTCTCTGTGCGCTTTCTCTCCTATATCTGTTATTCTGGACCATGTTTCTTTAATATGAGATAGTTCGTATGGCAGGGTAAAGGACTGTATTTGCCATTATTTTGTTGAGCATTGTTTGCATTAGCTCTTTATACAATGATTAGTAATAAATTCCCCTTCCTATTTTGAGTGCAGAATTTTTTAGTTTGCTATTTTCTGTATGCTGTTAAAGAGCAGCCATGTTTTATCTTGAGGTAATTGCTAGGCTGTGGAAAATTGTCTGTATTACAGAAAGTGCTATCAGCTATCCTGTTTGTATAGGCAAAGTTAGCTGTGTTTATCAGCTTGCGGTGAAAATGTAGAAAACACAGGGCTCTGGGCAAATCTGGTGGTGCTCAGTAGTATTACTGTCATTGTACAGCTTCGCTACGGTGGTAATTGTGGTGCTGCGGCTGTTATTTCCTAGCATGGACAAGTTCGCAGAGGCGTGTATGGAGATGTATCTGCTTGCTGTTTATAAATTATTTTTGTGTCCTTGTTTGTGGGACAAGGCTTACCACAAAAACATTACAGAAAAGCACAAGACCCACCATATTAGTAGAACTACGTGTTGGTAAGTGGTTATGTTATTGTATGCAAATGGTGGATCAAGTTCCCGTGTTTTTTGCAATGCATTTTATAGGCTGAATACCTTCTACCAGGCTAGACCAAGAAAAGTTCTTTTTCCCACTGAACATCTTGCCATACATGGCAGGCTGATGCATGTTTCTACCTGGAGAGAATTTCACCTTTCTGGCAATTCTGTTCTTTCCATTCCAACTGAGACAAGGCAATCTGACCATTGATTTTTTAAAAAATTATTGGGATTTTCTGTTTTCAGTTCACTTATTTGAACCAAGTTGAAGATTTATTAAGAAAGAAAAAGAAACCCTGAAAACATTAATGTTGCATAGACTAAGTTTCACAATAAACAGAGTTCTGAATACTTCTATTTTCTTAAGTCCCTTCTGATAATATCTGACCTCATATCTTACTGCTGCATATGAAACAGTAATAGTATCATAATTGTTTAATCCTATAAATACTTACACAGGCTTGCAAAATGGCAAATGGTACACAAGACTAACCCCATTAATTTTGACATGAAGGTTAAGCATATGTTTTTACATTATCAGAAACTAAAAGTGGACTTAGAAACTAAATTTCTTCATGGATAAAACAGTTTCTTACTTCAAAACATAACTTGCTTCCATGTTAATAATAAAAAATTAACATGATTTTCAGTAGTTGAATGCATTTTGTTAGGAATTTTACTGCCTGTAAATTTTAGAAAAAAGTCTCCAAGATAGCTGAGTTAGTTTG
Source organism: Leptosomus discolor (assembly GCF_034619465.1). Lineage (NCBI taxonomy): Eukaryota > Metazoa > Chordata > Aves > Leptosomiformes > Leptosomidae > Leptosomus > Leptosomus discolor. Next base: position 23,992,718 of record NC_141396.1, on the reverse strand, counting down.
CAAAACCCGTAATTTGGCACCTTGCAGTTTTCAGTACCCAGATCCTTTTTGTCTTCAGTTGCAGTCCCTAATGGAGATGTACATTTTGCTCAAAATTCTTGAGCTTTCCTGACAAAACTTCAGTATTATCAGAGGGTAGATTTGATTGCAAATATGGCAGCTTTTGTTCCTGAGCTTGTCTGTACTGTTAATTAGGATGTTAGTGAGGTCCTGGAGTTACTCTGCATGAAGGAGTATTTTAAAGATGCAGCTTCATAGTAGAAAAAAATTCTACTTGTAATCAGTTGACTAATTAAAAATATAAGAATGTAGCACCCACTTTAGCAGTTAAGTCTATAAAATGGGAGAAAGTCTAAGAACTAGTGGCATGTAATTACAGTACAGTTTAAAATTAATTAATGTATTTGAGATGTGTGTCTTTTTAAATAGTAAGTTTTGTTTCTCAGTTTTGATTGTCTAAAAACAAGGTGTCTACAAGGAGGAACAGAAGGTACAGTGTTGAAGTTCTTTAAAAATGGTAGGGAGCATGGCATAGTGTAAATTGTGATGTGGAAATAAGTGTGCATTGCCTGTCTTGCTCTGATTTTATAACAATTACAAACACAGATGGTTTGAGAGAAAATCAAATAATTCCACCCACATTAAGACAGGAAAGTCTAACAATAGCCACAACTCTTTATCACCCCGTTTCTCTGGCAGACTCTGTCGTCTTGTCAATTACACATCCTTTGTGCATTGAAAACTGTCTAGTGTGTGAAGCTGCTACAGAGTCCATCAAGGCTGTAAGGACCCCAGTGGGCTGGAGTTGCCCATACCCACTGTGCATGGGGTCTCATCCACTCTCCTCCTCCTCCAGCACAGGCAGCATCCTCAGCAACAATACTCAAACAGGACAACTAGAGGCAGTTAGTGGCAGCCACCAGGCTCAACCTAGAGTCCAGTCATCACCAGATGAGTCTGTAGTCGTCAGACAGGTCCAAAGTCAGGTCAGCAAGACAGAGCACACTTGTAACATAATTCAGGTCATGGCCTGAGCTCAGGTACAGGTCACAGGTCAGTAGGTGGAGGCTGGTCAGAGCATTCAGAGGCTGTTGGTGTATGCAGGGCCCTGACAGTCTTTCTTACAGAGTCCCCCCCTTGATACCTGTTTCTTCCATAATGCTTGTGAAAAAACAGATGATGATTTTCATTGCACAGGTGGCCATGAGGACTTAGTGAGGGCAGTAGAGCACTTTGCATTTGTTCCTGTCTTGTAAAACCGAGGCCTCCAAACCACTGTCTCAGCCAGCCTGTGTAAATCTCCATAGACCTCAAGTCATGCCTTTTACACCCATTCTACTCTTCTTCCTTTGCTTGTTTTTACTCATCTTGCATTTGCTCAGCTAGATTTTTAGCTTGCTTATATCACCTTTACTCCCTTTTTCTGAAGTGAGTATGCACTGTGTTAAAAGCTCTCTTGCAGTAGCCAAGCCAGCAAAAATGCGATTATTTTGTTTTCTGAGTCCAGGAGACTTATTTATTTCAATCACACCAAAGTAATAGAGAACTGGATATTAGAAACCACAAAGGCTGGGAAATGTGGTATTAGTTTTACACTGGGTGGAGGTCTTGTGAATAGAAGACATCAGATGAAGGCAGGCAGGAGGGAGCTGCTATACACAACTGGGGAACATGTTCTTTTACAAGCCCAGTAAATGCTGACCCTTTGAATCTTGGTGCAAGTACACAAGAACAGGTAAGCCCAAGAGCTTTCCTGAGGTTTTATGCTTTGGCAGAGAATGCTTACAGCTTTCTTCTGGTGTCAGTTTGGACAAACTTTCAGCCTTTCAGTGTAAAAGTATTAAACCTGTTCCCTACTGTTGTATGTTCCTAGATAAAATAGATTGGAAAAGATTAGCTCCTGTGTGTCATCACCTGACCTCCTGTCAGCAATTGAATATAGATGATCAGCCTCTTGCTAATTGAGGTGAAATTTTTAAACTATAGCTCAAAGGAAGAATGATTAGGCTGCTTTCATAATAATTGCAGATAAACTTTCATAATGTACATTTCTATATTAAGACACTTCAACTCTGACACTGAATTGTCTTGTTTTTGCGACAGTTTGACTGCATTTACCTACTTGGTTAAGTTACTTAGGAGAAGACAGCAGAAAAGATGGTTTGCTTTCTGCAGCAGGATCCTTTATCTGAATTGTGATAAGCAGGGTGTGTGAGGGAATGGAAATTAGATCCTTGTCCATATCTAATGCAGAAGGAACTGCATTTATTTCCTGTTCTCACAGTGAGTTGAAGATGTTCCGCCATGATAGAGCATACATGTTCATTACTGATGTAAGGATGAGGCTGAAGACTGTGTGTTCCCACCATTTGGGGTGACTGAGAATACTCATTTCCCACCTGGGTGGGATTGGAGAGTAACTTGGAGTGCCCTTGCATGGCAGGCACTAACCTGCGCTAACTCTGGTTCTCCATCCCACAGCTCCAAGTGCTTGACTGCAGAAAGGAGCTGGTGTCTCACGTTATCACCTGGTTCGGGAAAACGGTTAGGGTCAGAGCGTGCATAGACCTCTATGTCAGGAAAGGCATAAAACAGAAGGAAGGGTAAAGCCAGAATGAACCTGTGAAGTTCTCGTGGTGGCCTGATACCAATGTGTTTCAGGAGTTTCAGTAGCACATGAGGTAAAGGAGAGGGTTTGCCCCTCTGTTTGTCTCTGAGGAAAGTGCCTCCTTTCTCCCATGTGAGTGTTGCATTAGAGAGACCTTTATACCCCCAGAGCAGTTACATCCCATTCCACTGAGCACTTCCAGTTATATCCCCTTCCACAGAGCACTTCCACTGACACACTGCTTGTAGTCTTTCATTCCAGCAATGGTGTGCCGCTTGGCAGCAGCACATTCTTAAGTAGGTAGCATCAGCAACTGTTGAAGACTGAAATTTCATTCTTTTTCTTTTTTTTTTTTTTTTTAAAACAGTTCTTCAGGTTCATGATTTGCACATCTCGTCTTTAGGCAGGCTGAAAAACAAGACAACAACTGTTTTCCCTTCCCAAATTTTTCCTGTGCCAAGACAGTGAAATGTGTTAGGGGCTTGTGGTGCTGATACTCAACTTCAGGGAATACCTCAGTGTAAAAGTTTGAAATTCCCTTGTTTTTGAGATGCGTCAGGTCAGGTGTAATGACCCTAAGCAGTGAGTGTCGTATGATGGAGAGAAGGTGGGGAGCTGAAAACCAGATTCCCTGGAAGCTCTTACAAGGAGGACCTTTTTGTTTTCAGAGGAAAGGACTGGTTTATGTTGCTAGCAGGTAGTGCTGGGCCATGCCTCTGTCATTGGCATGGGAAGGGCTAAACCTGTTGTTTGGTTTTCTGTAAGGTAAAGGAGTAAGAGAACAAAGATCTGGTGCAAACTAGGCTGTCAGTGGAAGGGATGTATTGTGTATTGCAACAGGAAGAACCTTGTAGGAGTCATGGGATCCTTATGCAGCCCCCTGTGTAGTTGCCCTGGCAACGTGAGCCAGCCTCCCCAAGGTCTGTGCCTTCGTGGTGCCTTTAAACTTCATTGCACTGGCACAAGGATAAAGTCAAGCCTGCGACTGGGTTTCCACCAGGCTGGAATGAGAAGAGTTCATGCAGATCTGTTTGGCATGGACTGCAGTTTGTTGCTCTTGCAGAAGGTGTGAAGTTCCATACCTGTCTGGGGATGATAATTAAAAAATAAAAATAAATATTACTTCATCACACAGGTCTTCGCCTCTTGACACATTTCAAGCCTGCTGGGCAGCTGGCAGCTTCCCAGCTTACCACAGGCATGTACCAAAGGAGGCCTGTCTTTGTATGGGGACTTGCTGAAGCAGAGCATAGCGCTGGCTGGAGGCTGCAAGCCTGTCTGTCGGAGCAGCATGGGCACCATTAGAGTTTTTTGCCTCTTTGATGTGAGTTTTGTATGGCAGTGGGCAGTGTGTCACTACAGGAGTTGACTGGCAGTGGGTGCTAGCTGAAATACAGACCCAGAGTCCAAAAATGAACTTGGTTGGAAATTACGTTACAATGTGGCTGTAATTTCCACAATATTTTTTTATCCAATATGTGGAATACAACTATTATTCATTATCCTGAGCTTCTGCTAATTCTTTTGCCATGTGGCTCGCTGTGCTACTCACGAGGTTCCTCACCTTTGGGGGGGGGGGGTTGCTGTACTTGGAGGCCCAGCATGCAGTTACCACCACAGACAAGGGAGGGGCTGCAGTGTCTTGCAATCAAGCAGGCTAACGAGGAGTTTTGTGTCATGATGACACCATTTAAGTGGAATGGGTTGGAAAATCAATCAGATTCCTTCTCTGATTACTGTGTAACAATTACTGCAGTCCCTCTGAGGCCCAAGGCAACAACGGTCTCACAGGAAGTGCCAAAGACAGACCTGTGAATTAGAGCCCTTGTGAACAAAGGCAAGATCCTGCTGCTGTGTGTTCCAGAAAGACCGGTTATATTATGAATAATAAAAAAGGCTGGGGAAACATACTCGTCACGCTGGTTTTTAGGGTGGTAAGACCTTCTGTGGCTCAGCTAGGAAGGAACTTGTATGACAGAAGTTCTTGATAAAAGGTGTCAGATGACAGCCGTTATCTTCAGTGTGCTTGGCATGAATGTACCAGCAACCCCCAATACCCCAGATATATTCTGGTCGCTGGTTTTGGGTAAGTGCTGGTCTTGAGTATTTGTACTGATCCCTCACAATAATTTCTAAGTGTTGGAAATATCTGAAGATCAGACATTAAAACCACACAATTCTGATGGTTATTTTGCTTTCATATCACATCAGTTGCCATGTGGCTTAGCAGCTGATAATTCACAAACCTGTTTGTTTCACATTAACACTGTATACCACTAAGAAACAAAACATCTAAGTTCTATAAAGCATTTGTCTCAATGCTGGTCATTTGTGAGACAGCTGACCTTACAGCTGATGCTCTCTGATCTAGCAGTGCTTTTGGCAGGATAGGAACCTGCTGAGCTTGTGTCCTTGCACCAGTGAAAAGCTTCATCCTTGCTGTGCGTTCTGCTGCCTCCTGCAATTTGCACTCAGGCAGTCCTGGAGGGAGTTCGGAATGGATGTTGATTTATCTATGAACCTGGGGTTTGTTTGTGGTGTTAGATTGCAAGGAGTTTGATCTCAAAAGAGGACAACAGGTATTTTCCTTTAAGATGCAATAATTTTCAGTGTGATTCCCCCCCCCCCCCCCCGCTTTTCTTTTTCAATATAGAACTTTCTCAGCTTTGTGGTTTTGGGTATGAGTGGTTTCTGACAGTTCTGTCACTTTTAATGTAAATTTTGTTTGGTATATTTGTTTTGTTGTGCTTTTTTTTTTTCCAAATAATTTGAACCTAAACCAGCTGATGTGGTCCCCAAAGAGCTAAATTCTTACTGTGCCAGCTGGCATGCCCTCTGGCTGTGAAGCCTTGTTAAAGAGATCGGAGCTGACAGATTCTTGAGCAGCAATCTGATACAGGCCTTTTTTTTAATTTGTTTTTTTTTGAGCTCACTCATATAACAAATGGAGGCTTGTTTGAGAGCTTCAGTAGAGGCTTGAATGGAGTCATTGTTATCAAAACACTGCTGTGATTCACAAGTGCCCAGCAAAGGGGGTTCCTCTGCCTCTTGCCCCTCAGCTGGGCGCTGCAGGTGTGGCAGCCTAGTTTAAACTCTGGTTTCATCTTTATTCTGCAGAATAATCCAGTTGTCTTGTGATTGTCATTTTTAAACTCATAACCAGGCAACGGAAGCTACAGCTCTTTGCAATATACAGACTCAGTTCAACACTAAAAGTGAAGTTAGAGAGGTGAGTGTAACCAGGAAAGAGGAGTGTTTTCCAGGTTGATGTTTTGGGGGTAAAGAGTTGTAGAAGTGGTACAGTACTTTGCCAGGCTTTTTGCATGGATCAGCATAGTCTCATTTTTCTTACTGTTACCATGGTGTTTAGATTACAAATTCTACCCCAGAAACACTTGCTTGGAAATATCTGCAGGCAACGCATGGGCTCCTGAGCTTCTAAGTCCCTCTTTACGTTATTTTCTCCTACAAAAACAACTTCTTGTCTAATACATGTTAAGGTAGTGAGTCTATTTTATCCAATGGGTTTAAAAAGCAAAAGGATGTGAGCTATTTGGGAAGATAGTGACTTGTAATTCTTGGTTTCCTCAGTGAAAATTGAGTATTTTGGAAATCCGAGTGGAGTGTTCACATGAATTTCTTGCACAGGAGTAGAATGAAGACCACTTCTCATAGCAGCTGATATGTATGGAGCTGTGTATATAGTGTCTTACATGGAAATGGCCTCATAAAAAAGATAGAGCATTTATTATAGGCTTCTGTGTAACCTCTTCCTGCCCTGCTGAATTCTGCCTACACTGCTCCTGCCTCTCTGCAGTTCAATGCGACTTTGGAGTTATAGCACCAAGCACGAGAGTGGTAACGTTGAGGCCTTCCTTGGACAGTTGGTGGGATGGGAAAAGCTCATTGTGGAGGTGAAAAGGTTGTTTTCCTGGTTGCTTTTGAAAGGTGGCACGTGGTTTTGAGTACTATGCTGATAACACTGGCAGCCCCAGTGTATCACAGTGTACCCAAGACTTGACTTGAACTGGAATTATAAGCCATGTCCTGCACTCAGTCCAGAGAGTCATACATTCAAAATCAGTTGTCACTTCAGTAACAAAAAAAGAAAAAACTCTCTTGAATTGTGTTTTTTACATCTTCCTATAGTAATTTCTCACCTCCTCTCCCTTGTCCTTTTTCTAATAAAAAGTTAACAGTATGTAGAGACAAAACTAAAAGATGATCACTTGTCTGTGTTGAAGAAAACACAGCTTATTGTCATTGATGGAGTTGGATTTCCAAACCAGCTCTATCATTACAGAGGACCACTTGGGAATGGGAACTTAAAAATCTCTATTCCCCAGACTCTAAATAGGGTTGTTTGGGTTTTTTTTTCTTAAATCTTGATTCATCTGCTGCCTTGCAGTGTGACCTTCAATAAGATTTGCTGTGTCTCAGTTTCTCCAGTGGAAAATTATTTCTGTAATAGACTTTACATTTACAGTCTAGAGCTATTCTGAAGACCTCATCAGGGCTAAGGTTTCTTTGAGCACTGCACAAGCCAGTCCCTGCTCTACTAAGCTTGTAGCACAGAAGTTATTTGAGATGATACTTAATGATCATTGTAAGGCTTGTGTAAAGAGCACTGACTCTTTTCCATCTTCTGTCACAAAGTTAGCAATATTATATCTCCTCATATAAAATCTGCTTGAGTTTTTTTGTCTCTGCTTCAAGCTGCACCGGCAGTTTGGAAAACAGCCTGGTGGGAGTCTTTAGAATGGGACTTTTGGCCTCATCTGTGAAGTGGTCTTTTCTCTGACTCAGAAGGATTTTTTTTCTGTTTAGTAATACACATTATGAAATAAGCATCTGTCTTGCAAGTAGTTTCTTTTCTGGTGGAGCTAGTTGTTATAAAAACCTTATGCCTGTCTTAAACTCATGGACAAACTAATATTCTTTGTTTTATTAGAGTGATAGTAACAAAGAAGCTCAAAAATGGGAGGAATGGAGAAAGAATGAAATATTGTTTTGGTAGTACTTTTTGCTATTCTTGCTCTTGTGCCTCCTGGTGTTGTAAGCTGTGCCAGCTGAGCAGGTGGTTAGGCGGTTTGTATGTGGTGGAGCACATACCTGCAGGAGTGTGAGGGTGTGAGTAAGAAAGATTTTAAGAGAAAAAAGGTTTTCAGCTTTTACAGAGAGCCCATTTGGGCATGACTGACTTGGTGAATCTGGCATTCAGGGTGTCCTTGCACTGTGCTGGGAGGGGCAGTAGGTGCTCCCCAAAAATATGCCTGTATCCCAGCTATGCAGACCTGAGTGTTGTTGCTGTAGGTAAGTCACACTTCTGGTAAGGGAGAGAAAACTACAGTGATTTTATTTTAATTTTAAACTGAGGAGCAATTTAATTACTTTCCCTGATGTTTATTTTAGATGGCTTGGTGTTTGATGGCTTTGTTGAGCATTTTATCCTGGAAAAATAACAATATAGGCAAGTCTTTGTTTGGCAGCAGAGGAGAGGAGGGGGGTGAGAGAGAAACTACTATGCAGACACCAAGGCCAGTGAAGGAGGAGGGAGGGAAAATGTGGTGAAATAGTCTGCTGTCATAAACAGAAAGCAGGAGGTGAGAGAGCTTCATAACAAGAAGCTTTCACGTATTTGAGAAATTTACGTCGTGCTGTTGGTGATTTAAAACTGACTTCATGCTCTTCAGTGGCATATGAGGTAAGGAAAGTTTCAGGAGGTGTTTCTTCTCCAACTGCCACTGAATCAATTGGCAGCAATTAGGTGTGCAGTGTGTGGGCAGCTGTGTCCCTCCAGCTCCATGATGCTTGAGGGACAGTATTTCTGAAGAACCGTGTTTTGAGAGCCCTGGAAGAACATGAGTTCCTAGGACAAGTTGGGCAGCCTTGTAGAGAGGAGTAGGAACCATGGAAATTGGGAGCTGTGGGGCAAGAGAGCTGGTGGGAATTTGAGGCATCCTGCTGGGTTCGGGACAGCCATATTGCGAGGGCCTAGGAAGTCACTGGCAAGACTTGGATACATCATCATTAGTATGAGAACAGGTGGTGTGGTTTAAGCCCACCCAGCTGGCAACAGAGCACCGTACAGCAGCTTGCCTCATGCCAATATGGTAGGGTGGGGAGGAGGAAACACCGCCAAAGGCTCGAGCGTCAAGGCAAGGACAGGGAGGGCTCACTCACTAATTGTGGTCATGGGCAAAACCCAGACTTGGCCACTTGGGAGGATTGTAGGAACAGTGTCAAAGTATGCAGGGATGCAATGAGGAAGGCTAAGGCCCACTTGGAATTAAAGCTGGCAAGGGATGTCAAGGATAACAAGAAGGGTTTCTTCAAGTATATTAGCACCACAGGAAGGCTAGGGAAAATGTGGACCTGCTGCTGAATGAGGTGGGTACCCTGGTGACAGAGGATACAGAGATGGCAGAGTTGCTGAATGCTGCCTTTGCCTCAGTCTTTACTGCTAAGGCCAGCTCTCAGGAATCCCAGACCCTGGAGGTAAGAGAGGAAGTCTGGAGAGAGGAAGACTTCCCCTTGGTAGAGGAGGATCAGATCCTTTAGGCAAACCGGAAATCCACAAATCTATGGGCCCAATTGAGATGCACTTGTGAGTGCTGAGGGAGCTTGCAGATGTTTTTACTAAGCCGGTCCCCATAATCTTTGAAAGGTCGTGGTGAACAGGAGAGGTGCCCGAGGACTGGAGGAAAGCTAACGTCACTCCATCTTCAAAAAGGGCAAGAAGGAGGACCCAGGAAACTACAGGCCAGTCAGCCCTTACTTCCATGCCTGGAAAGGTGATGGAACAGCTCATAATGGAAGTCAATTGTAAGCGTGTAGAGGAAAAGAAGGTCATTGGGAGTGGTCAACATGGATTCACCAAGGGGAAATCATGCAATCTGATAGCCTCCTATGATGGCATGACTGGCTGGGTAGATGAGGGGAGAGCAGTGGATGTTGTCTACCTTGGCTTCAGCAAAGCTTTTGACAGTCTCCCACAACAGCCTCATAGGTAAGCTCAGGAAGTGTGGGTTAGATGAGTGGACAGTGAGGTGGATTGAGAACTGGCTGAAGGACAGAGCTCAGAGGGTTGTGATCAGCAGTGCAGAATCCAGTTGGAGGCCTGTAACTAGCGGTGTTCCCTGAGGATCAGTACTTGGTCAAGTCTTCTTCAACATACTCGTTGATGACCTGGATGAAGGGACAGAGTGTACCCTCAGCAAGTTTGCTGATGATACAAAACTGGGAGGAGTGGCTGACACTCCAGAAGGCTGTGCTGCCATTCAGCGAGACCTGAACAAGCTGGAGAGTTGGGTGGAGGAGGAACCTAATGAAGTTCAGCAAGGGCAAGTGTAGGGTCCTGCACCTAGGGAGGAATAACCCCATGCACCAGTACAGGTTGAGGGTTGACCTGCTGGAGAGCAGTTCTTTGGAGAAGGACCTGGGAGTCCTGGTGGACAGCAAGTTAACCTTGAGCCAGTGATGTGCCCTTGTGGTCAAGAAGGGCAATGGCATCCTGGGGTGCATTAAGAACAGTGTGGCCAGCAGGTCGAGGGAGGTTATTCTCCCCCTCTACTCTGCCCTGGTGAGGCCACATCTGGGGTGCTGTATCTAGTTCTGGGCTCCCCAGTTCAAGAGAGATGGGTAACTACTGCAGAGAGTCCAGCAGAGGGCTATGAAGATGATGAGGGGATGGGAGCATCTCTTTTATGAGGAAAGGCTGAGAGACCTGGGCCTGTTTAGCCTGGAGAAGAGAAAACTGAGATAAGATCTTACCAATGCTTATAAATGTCTCAAGGGCAGGTGTCAGGAGGATGGGGCCAGAGTCTTTTCAGTGGTGCCCAGCGACGAGGCAATGGGCACAAACTGGAACACAAGAGGTTCCACCTGAACTTTGTTGCATTGAGGGTGACAGAGCACTGGAACAGGCTGCCCAGGGAGGCTGCAGTCTCCTTCTCTGGAGATTATTCAAAACCCACCTGGACACAATCCTGTGCAACCTGCTTTAGGTGATCCTGCTCTGGCAGGGGGGTTGGACTAGATGATCTCCAGAGGTCCTTTCCAACTCCTACCATTCTGTGATTCCTTGTGATTCTGTGACTCGGGGAAACAACATCTACTTAATTTAAACACCACCACCAATTTAACAATCAAATCAGAGTAGGATAATGAGAAAAACAACCATGTCTTACAAACATCTTCCCCCCACCCCTTCCTTCTTCCTGGGCTGCTGATGTTACTCATGATTTCTCTGCCTCCTACCCTGTCGTGGCGCAGGGGGTCAGGGAATGGAGGTTGTGGTCAGTTTGTCCCATATTGTTTCTGCCGCTCCTTGCTCCTCAGGGAGAGGACTCCTTGCAGTGTTCCCCCCTCCAACATGGTGTCCCTGCCATGGGAGACAGTCCTCCATGAACTTCTCTAATGTGAGTCATTCCTATGGGGCTGCAGCTCTTCACAAACTGCTCCAGCGTGGGCCCCTCCCATGGGCTGCAGTTCTCCCAGTGACAGACTGCTCCATCACAGGCTTCCCTCAGAGCCATGGCCTTCATCAGGCACAGCCACCTGCTCCAGCATGGGGTCCTCCATAGGCTGCAGATGGGCATCTGCTCCACTGTTCTTCTCCATGGGCTGCAGGTGATCAGCCTGCCATCTCGCCACGGGCTGCAGGGGAATATCTGCCCTGGCACACCTCCCTCCCTCCTTCTTCACTGGCCTTGGTGTCTGCATAGTAGTTTCTCTCTCATCTCCCTCCTCTCTTCTGCTGCCAAAGACTTGCCCAGCAGGTTTTTCCCCTCTTAAATATATTATCACAGAGGCGCTGATTGGCTCAGCCTTGGCCAGAGGCAGATCCAAATTGGAGTCAGGGATGCTTCTAGAAGCTTCTTACAGGAGCCACCTCTCTAGCCCCCTCCCCTGCTACTAAAACCCCACCACACACAAACCCAACACACAGGACAAGACAGAGAATGTGAGGGCTCTCTCCTCCTCTTGTTAATTTTGAAATATAGGCTAGAATAAAAAGGGTTCAGTGGCATAAAGAGGAGCAGGGCAAAGTGGCTCTGTTTGCTGTTGTGTGTGAGAATCTCACCCAAGGCGAACACTGAGTCCCTGTGCACTGTCAGGACCTTTCTTCCAAACGGTTGTTCTGCCAAGCTACTGCACAAATGGTGTGTGTCACTTCCCAGGGAACAGGTCTGCCTGCTGACAGGCAAGTGATGCTGCCCACCTAGCACCTGCTGATCCTGCCATTTCATCTCAAACCTGTTAAATACCATGAATCCATACTGAGAATTGACTTTTTCTTTTTAAATTGCAGGATGCAAAGAGAAGGTGCCATCATGTGAATGCAGAACAGCTAAATGAGAAACAGGGTACCTGGGAAGGCTGAGCTGAAACTGCTTGTGCACAAGATGACAGACTGATTTGCTGTTGGAGACGAGATTCGGGAAACCTCACTCCTCCAAAAGACTTTCCTGAGTGAGAGGAGAGGAACAGGAGAAAGCACACGAAAGAGCGATGGGAATTGAGGGCCATGGTTACTTGAGATAAATGGCAGATCCCTGGGAGTCTAGCCTTGTAGCTGTTTGCTTTAGCTTTGTCTCGCTCCACAGCTACTCGCTCCACAGCTACTCTTTCTTTTTTGCGAGCTGCTGCTGGGTGCTGCCACGGCAGCACTGGAGATTTCAAGAGCAACGTGGGTGCAGAGTGTGAGAGGGGGGTGGGCAGCCCGCCTCACCATGATTCAGTTGTGGAAAGTAGTGCGGCACGTGCGACAGCTGGAGCTCCACAGGTTGATCCTGCTGCTCATTGCCTTCAGCCTGATCTCCATGTGCATCCTAGCTTACTACGTCACCAACAGTCCCAAAATCAAGGAGCCACCACCCATGCCCTTCAGTGACTGCAGCAACCAGCACCGCATCTTGATCCCACCACAAGCCAGCTGGAGGCTCACGAAATCTGTGGACACCTCACGCACAGATCCTGTGGTGCTAGTCTTCGTGGAAAGCATTTATTCCCAGCTGGGGCAGGAAATAGTGGCCATCCTGGAATCTAGCCGGTTTAAATACAGGACAGAGATCGCCCCTGGCAAAGGGGATATGCCCACCCTGACAGACAAAGATAGAGGACGCTACGCTCTTATTATCTATGAGAACATCCTTAAATATGTGAACCTAGATGCTTGGAACCGAGAGCTGCTGGACAAATACTGTGTTGAGTATGGAGTGGGGATTATAGGCTTTTTCAAAGCCAATGAGAACAGCCTTCTCAGTGCACAGCTCAAGGGTTTCCCCCTTTTCCTACATTCCAACTTGGGGCTGCGGGACTATCACATCAACCCTAGTGCTCCCCTGCTTTATGTCACCCGTGCTAATGAGGTGGAGCAGGGTCCCCTGCCTGGTGATGACTGGACTGTGTTCCAGTCAAACCACAGCACCTATGAGCCAGTGCTGTTGGCTAGCACAAAGTCCTCGGAGTCCATTCCTCACCTGGCCACCCACAAAGCATTGCATGCCACGGTGGTGCAGGATCTGGGTCTGCATGATGGGATCCAGCGGGTTCTCTTCGGCAATAACCTCAATTTTTGGCTGCACAAACTCATTTTCGTGGATGCCATTGCCTACTTGACTGGCAAGCGCCTCTGTCTCACACTTGATCGCTATATCCTCGTGGACATTGATGATATATTTGTGGGAAAAGAGGGCACTCGCATGAAAGTGTCTGATGTAGAGGTAAAATCCCCAGATTAACTGCAGGCCCCAGACAAATTTCTAGTGTGTGTGTGGTATGCCAGGAAAGTCAAGGTTATGTTTCATTTGAGTGAAAGAATTGATTGGTGCAATTGTTCTCATCTTAAACAGAGAATTAACCTGCAAAAATGCTGAGGCACCATATGTGATGCTGTCAACAGTTTTGCAGGTTTAAATGGAGCATTTTGCATTCTCAGACCTGTAACTGGCCTCTCTGAATTTTAAGAGGAGGATGTCTATGGTGGTGTGTCCTGTGTCCAAACAAGCATATGCAGATTTCCTCTGTCAACCTATTTGTAGCTGGAAACTGCCTTTCAAAGGGAAAAGGCAAGTTGTGTTAGAATAGAATAGAAAAACTGTATTTATTATATTATTATTTATTATGATATGTATAAACTGTATATATTATATTGCAAAACTGTAGGCCAGTCCGTGCTGTGTAAACTGCTATAGTCTATGTTTTAGCCATCTAGCTTTTCACAACATAGCCAAATTGGGAAGAGAAAGGTTATCTCTCACCCTTAGTTACATCCCCCTCATATCCTCCAGCAGCAGCCCCATCCTGGACAGGGAATATCCAAAAATTCACCAGGGAAATGTGCTCAGACCAAGCCTTCATGAGAATGGTCTCTGTGGCCTCACAATTGGGAGAGATGCCGTCTTTGTGGTTTGCTTTCCTTGGCAGTTCCTTGAGTAATACAGTGACCTGTTAGGAAAGGATATGGGAAAGGCACAGAGAAAGAGATTTTGTGGAGGAGAGGGAAGCAAGACAGGCAAAGGAGAAAACAAGTAGGAAGAAGGTAAGAAACTAAGTGCCCCTTCTAATTCTCTGTGTCCTTAAAAGTATGTGATAAAGTGTTCTCCTAAGTCTGTGATATGTGTACATATGCTGCCTCATGGAGCCAGGGGCTTGCCTTTGTATCTCCCTCGTCAGTTCTGGTTTGTAGCTGTTGAGGCAGTTGCATTGCCTGTTTCTCCAGGTGTGCTGAGGTTGTCCCAGAGGTCTGTGGCCCCAGGCCTGTCACTCTGGATTCCCATTTAGCACTTGCTGTTAGGTGGGTCCTGGATGGAGTTCACTGGGTACCAGCCGTGATGACAGTAAGCCTGTGACAGCAGCTGCCTTAGCATGTTTCCAAAACAGCTTCAAAGTGAAGCACACTTCAACCTTTCATCCAAGGACACAGAACATTTGGGGCAAAGGTATAAAATAAAATACCATTGTACGTGCGCATCCTGTTACCTGAACTGAACCTCATCATTTCCCAAGAGCACTCTTCCACCTCACTAGGTGTCTTACCACCTTTTCTACATGTTTTATGCATCCATGCAAGACATATCTCAGTTCATCTCCATTTTTTCAGGTCTTTGAGATTTTAAGTTCTGCTTCTGATCCCAAGTTTAGCTTGGGGAAGAAGAAACCCTTGCATTCTGTTTAGAGCTAGCTTATCTTTTTAATTCATTTGAAGCTGCGTGTCTGAAGCACCTCTAATGGCGTGTCGTTATTTACTTGCTTTATTCTGTAATAATTCTTTAGAGCCATGTTTGACCATAACTCTCTAATCAAACAGGTATAGAAAAGTGGAACAGTTGTATGTAATACTTATTGAAGAAAAGCGCTAAAATTGTCTTTGTTTCACTGCAGTGTCCCTGTGCCTTGAGGTGCTGAAATGCTCTGAGAGATTTTTTTTTTTTTTTAAGGATCACAATCTTATCCTGGTCCTCAGCAGGCCCTGCACTGTCTAGTCCAAACCGGCAGAGATCCTCACCTGTGTAGTGTTTGTGCAGTTTACAGACCCATGTGAGAAAACAGGAGATACGTGGACAAAGCTCTTGGTAACAAAGGCTGCTCTAGTGATGTTAAAAACAAACCCAGACAAGATAATTCCAAAAGATGCTTTGCTTGGGTTTTAACAGGGTGAAATAGAGGAATAATCTGTGATCAGTAAGCAGAGAATCTCAGGCAAAGCAGATAAAACCCAGATTTATCCATTTAAAAGAAGCTCTCTGATTGCAGAGCCATGAGAGGTTAATGAATTTTTATTTTTTAAAAGCGAGAAATAACTACATGGATTTGTTGACAGCCTCTTGCTGTGGGGAGAGAAGGGGATATAATAGTGACAGAACAGTTGGCATTTTCTTTGGCCTTTTATATGAAAGCTCTGTTTCAGGGCTGTTATCTCAACACACAGCTCCTTATCTTAAAGCTTAGATTACAGTGGTCAGGGTAGCGCTTTGAAGATTGGATGTTGTGTGAAGGTATAAAATTGACTCTGCTGTCCCAGTGAGCCTGTTTGCCGTATGCAGGTCCACGTTCAGAGAGCTTCCCATCCAAAATGGCTATTAAAAGAAAGTGCTGAATCTAATTTGATCAAATGCATGCCCATGGTAGATGTTCTGTGTGAGAGGAGAAATGTTTTTATTTGTGATGCTTAAAGGAGAGCTGAATAGCTTTCTTCTTTAACAAGAAAAAAGGAATCATGCTTGCTTTTACTTCAAAGATGATAACCCTTGAGCTCTTGTTTCTGCTGAAGGGCTGCAGCAGGAGCTTGCAGTCCTCAATTGAAGTGAAACAGTTGGAAATTGCACAAGGAAGACGTTTTTCCTGTGTAAAGTTTACCAGAGTTAAGCTACACATAATTAACAAAACAAAATCTCAGAGAATCCCTTCTCTTCTTAATTATTCCACATTCAGTCTCTTCTAAAATCGTAATCCTCAGAATTTACCAAACCTCTGTGGAATGGCCAACAAAGATGAGCTGTTTCTAATGCAAAAGGATCTGGCTTTTAGGATCGTTCCTGGTTGTCTTTAGCTATGAGGAAAGAAGATTAAGTAGATGAGTTTTTGCCTCTTTTGCTGGTAATCCCTACAAGGGCATAAATAGTGAGCAATCATTGCTACCAAGTCTGAGAGCAAGCTAAGTGAAAATCAAGGACGGTAGTTTCATTTTGGGTTACGAATGCGGAGGGTCGAAGAGACAGAATCTAATGAGGGTGGCTGTCAGCCTTTCTAAATTGTAGAGTATGGACTTACCTGAAATGAAGATACTCAGCAGTTTCTGACTCCCTGATTCTAACATTGTAGGGGACGTGGAAATACCAGTACCATGGATGCTTTCTCTTTTGGCAGCGCTGTTTTGAGCTATGGTGGTGCCACTGCTGGGCAGTGAGAGAACAGCAGAAAACCCTTTTGAGAATGTGCTGCCCAGTGTCCACAGGGGCACCCTCTATGAAGAAGGTGTTTCTGCAACACGTTCCTAGTATGCTTTGCACGAACGTTTGAGAAGAGGCGCTCTGCTTTCTTTGTCCATTTTTTATCATGTTTCTCTTCATTTGTCCATGTACTGTTTTTCTAGCCTCGCAGTATCCTCTCTTCCCAGCATCTGACTCTCAGCCTTATTTCCCCCTTTTCTTTTGCCTCTTTTTAGAGGGACCTGAAATAGGGGAGGTAATATTTAGGTAATTTAGGTAATATTAAAATCTCTGCAAGCAGTTCTGGAAGTTAAAAATTGCATAGCTAGAAAAAGCAGAGTTGCCTGAAGGTTTAGCCTTGTGTTACTGTGATGCCAAAGGCATCATGCCATCTAGAAGAGGATTAGGTCATAAAGAAGCAGCTTAAAAGAGGGTGCAGTCAGAGTGCTGTGGCTTCCCCTGATCTCTTCCTTGGTCCTAGAATTTTATCCCCATTGAGAGAGTTTTTGTCTTTCACTGAAAGGCATCAAGAGCTTGTAGTGACTGTTGAGTAAATCTTTGCAGATCCATCAGTGAGATTATATAGAGTTTTTTCATGTGTTGCAACAAAAGACACAATTTGAAAATTTTTTCACCTAACATTTTCTTAGAGGTAGATATTTATCATCATTTGAGATTATAAAAAAAGCCTTTATTAAAGTGATGGGCATCGAACATGGGACTGAAGCTTAGAACTTTTTTGCATTGTGTCCAGAAAGGTGCATTGGAATGTAGATGTCTGTCATTTGGGCCTGCAGCATGGCTGCCCCAAGTCAGTACTGGAGGCTTCCAAAAATACAAGTTGTGAGTTGCAGAGGGTATTCTCTGATAGACTGTGACAAGTGTGAAGCAGGCCTGGCCTTGATGTGGCTTATGAGTTCTGGTGGCTAGTGCTGGGAATCTCTTGGAGGCCTCATCTGTTCCTTCCTGGGATGAGCCTTGCTGAGCTCTGGCAGGGAGCTTAGCTGGGGAAGGGGCCTTTCTGGCTAGCTAGTGGGCTTGGCTGCGTCTTGGAAGGATTTTTGGAATGGAAGATAGAAAATATAAAACAGAAACAGTTGGAGGGATTAGAGGTGCAGTTCTCTAGGGGTAGGAACTTTGCTTTTAGAGATGGGTGGTAGCTAAAATGCTAAGTCTTCTGTCCCGTACCACATGAGCAACTAGATTTCTTAAATATGCACGTGGACATATGTTTGCATCTGGCTGGCTATTTTATATCTTAATGGATAGCCTGCTCCACAATTCTTGATTGTCTTTCATTTAAGAATCTCAGAGCACATTATGGATGTAAATGAAATGCCACTTGAGTCACCTGTAAGATATTAGTAGTAATATATTTTACTCGGCACCTTAGTGTCTTTCATCCTGTGCAGGTCAAACCTGTGCCATGCCACCTTATGGATATGGCTGTGGAAAGGACCCAGCATCAGCAGAGGGATGGCACACAATTAGCAAGAAACCCACCAGGAAAGCAGGATTCTATGGGGCTCCATAGTCTCAAGAATTTCTGGGGCCCCCACAGTTCTTCCCTGGTCCCTTCCCGGACACAAAGGATTGCTGCCTGCGGGAGCAGGGCTTTTGGGGATTTATCATCAGACAGATGTGTCGTCATGGTAACCCCAGACAGGCTTTAAATCTCCCTCTGTGCAGAGGAATGCTAAGCCTCTTAACCGCTGTCTTTCCTCCCTCCACCTTCCTACCCGGGCTTGAGGAACTGGACGTGCCTTTCAGGGCAGCAGAGAGAAGTGGTGAGGCTTGGGACAGCTCTGAAGACAAGGAAAGAAAGTGGCGCTTTCCTGTCTAAGATGCTGAGCGTTGTGTTCAAGGTGCTGGTCCCAAATTTGATGGAGTATTGTCATCCAGCTGTGTATGTTTCTCTGTAGAGATGCACAGCTCTTAGTCTGTGCTCCCTGATGTGTGGGATGAGTCGTTGTGTGTTACAGGGTTACGTGAGGGGAACTTGACCTCTCATTGCCTATTCTGGATATTGTGCAGCAAAGGAAGCTTCAGCCATCAGTGCTGCTAGCATATCACCTTTTGAAAGCACTGTCTACATTTGTGATAGGTTCTGGAGATGTCATGTGCCATACATTTCTCAGAATACTACTGCTAGGTGGGGACTGGGGTAAGGATGTGGTAGGCATGTGGCCATGGAGGAGCTGAGATTTTTGAAATTTGTCCCAGTCTTCATTTGATGTCACTGTTGTGTGGATGTGAGGAGGAGGAACAGGCAATTAAGTGTATCTTTAGGGAAAAGTCTGAAAGCTTGGTTCCCTCAGAGGGAGCCCTGAGAGTGTCTGCAGCATGGCAGAAATAATCTGTCTGGTCTTCCCACCTTGCCATGTGTGATGCCAGGTCATGGGCTGCCTGCCTTGGGAATAAAACTGCCCAACTTCTTTGGTTCAAGATATGTTTGCAGTGGATGGGTGATGGAATTAAATTACAGAAGTCGTCATTATTGAAATAATGTGATGATCAGTGTTTTGATATGTTAGTGACAGAAGTCATTTGTCAGGGTATCCTAAAGTGGTAGGTGTCAAGCTGGTCCCTCCATGGAATGAGCCTGCGTTTGTGAATGCACTTTCACCACCTAAGGATCAGTGTGCCTTAACAATGCCTATAGAGCGTGAGCCATGTGAAGGCAGTATTGTAGTGCTCTTTTGTTCTCCCTGGGCCTGGGGAAGGGCAGCTCATGCAGAAAGATCTGCCCAGCGCGGTTTGAAAAGTCTGTGTGCTTTCTCCAGTATTATGTGCCAGGTTGCTCGTGTATTTGCATAGAGCCCAAGTCTGCCGTTGAGAGGTCATCACCTTCACCTTGGTGGAGCCACTGATCCATTGTTTTCTTAGAAAAGCTATTGAAATCTGACTAACTACCTGGGCAAGGACCATCGCTGTCACCTGTCAACAGCCCTCCTGCCAGGTCCTTGTTTAATTGAGAACTTTTCCCATTGGGAGCTGCACTAGTGACACTTTCCCCGAAGCATGCAGGTAGCAGCAGAGCGTGCATCTCAGGGCTTCTCTTTATTGTTTTCCAGCAGAAGAAATTTGGCTCGAATTGGTTTGTGTCTTACTTGTCTATGACATACTGAGACTCTGGGGTTTTTGTTTTCTGTCAAGGCTGTCGGCTGTCTTACTCTGTATGCTGCTGGACCCTGGGGTTTGTAGCACAAGGCTCCTTCCCTTTGGCTATAGCAATTACTTTGGACATTTAAAGCAGACACAAGTGAGCAAGAGAGAACCTGTAGGAGATGTGATGACTGTGAATGTCAGCTCCCCCAAGTTCTCTCTCCAGAAAGCAGGAAAATTTCCTGCTATAAAAGGATTTTGGCACTTCCAAAGGACACAAAGCCAGGGATACCTCCCTGCCATGGCAGGACTCCTTGCATGTGTAGTTCTGCAAATACACCTTTCCTCTCTAAATAAAAGCTCCTTCCCTTTGGATCACTTAGTGACTGTTCACGATATTACTGACTTCTCTTCCTTCGACTGTGCACCATGTGCTGCCCCATCCTCCTTTTCATTAACACATAGGCTCAGAGAAAGGGCAGAGGTTCAATAGCAAAGTCCCAGCCAACACAGGAGAGGGAGTGTTGAGGTTGAACCTGGAAAGAGTAAGGGATCTGTTGCTTGGAAGTGAGATTTATTGTCCCTTTGCCTTAGTACAGACACTCTGGGTCCTTCACATTGAAGTGGAGAGCATCGTCTCACTATGGTTTTAAAGTGGCATCATTTAGTACAGCAGGACTACTTCCACTGTATGTGGAGCACTTGGCTACTCTGCTTCATTCTACAGGCAACAATGCCTTAGCCCCACTCCCTGTGATACCTCTTCAAACTGAGCTGGGCACCAGTAGAGCACAGAGAAACATTATGGGACTGCTGATTGTGAACATTTCTTTTTCATTTTATTCAAACAGGCTTTACTGAGCACCCAGAATAAGCTGAGAACTTTAGTCCCAAATTTCACCTTCAACCTGGGCTTCTCAGGGAAATTCTACCACACAGGTAAGTCCCTGCCACCCCTTTGTCCCAGTGCCTGTGTGCAGCCGCCACATCCGTAGGTGTGCGGGAGTGTAACACATTAGAGAGAGCATGATTCTCTGTTGGAATGACTCGGCTGCTTTGAAATATTGAGCCCCTCTTTTGCCGTTTTTGCACTTCCTTTTCTGCTTTCTGTAGGTACAGATGAGGAAGATGAAGGGGATGACATGCTGCTCAAACACAGGAAGGAGTTCTGGTGGTTCCCTCACATGTGGAGTCACATGCAGCCTCATCTTTTCCACAATGTCACTGTTCTGGCTGAGCAGATGAAGCTCAACAAACAGTTTGCTGTGGTAAGGGGCATTGCAGTTTATTTACATTACAGTACTAATCCTTAAACATTCTTCTCCTGGAATAGCTGTTCAGACTCTGCTGAACCCAAATATGAGTCTAGTAACTCAGCTGCGTTTAAGAAGGGCAGTTCTGAAAGTTTAAATTGGTGCATGGCTCCTGCTGCCTTCAGGCCAGAAACACCATTCACGTGCCTGCCTGTGCAATGGGAAGTGTTTCCTGGCACCTGCATGGCCCCAGGCAGCTCCTCTAGGTTCCAGGGTGCAAATCTCAAGGCTCTTGTTTGCTGAGGTGTGAACTTGGAGTATTACCATCCAAATCCAATTAATTTACAAACTCTGGCAGTGAGAAAGCAATTCCTTTTCCATCCTTGTTCACCGTGGTTTTGTAAGGAAGTCACTTGTACCGGCAGTATAAAATGCTCTGTGTGCTAATAGCCCTGCTTCTGGCCTCCCCAGGCAACACTGAAGGAAGTTACTTACCTAGAAAGTTCAGGGGAAATTCCCTGGGTTTCGGCAGAAGGGGGGGAGCCTTGAACATCCTACATTGTTGGAACAATGTCTGTTTGATGCTTACAGCTCAAAGATGAATATAGTGTACATATTTCTCTGAAAAGAAATGTCCTCTTCACCTCTAGTTTGGTTCTTTTGATGGTAATCCCCTTTGGAATAGCAGGCTGCTGTCTTGTGTTCCCATGACACACACAGATTAGGAATGATCTTGAGTTCAGAGCATAGTTGCAGCATTATAGAAACAATTTAGGCTTCTCCTTTTCCTGGTTGAACAACAGTGCAGTGTTTTGCAAAGAGACAAAACACAGAACACAATTACACATGTTTAACGTGAAATGGGCTAGCAGTAGAAGGAGGAGGTTGCCGCTTCATTTAGGGGCTCTGGTTTTATTGTACACCACCAGGGCAGAGCTGTCATCATTCATATTGTTACCAGAACCATATAGTGGAATTAAAAACCATGAAATTCAGATGTTTCCTGCCATTTTACTGTAGCTCCAGGCCCCATATCTTTACCCTCAACAGTGTCTTGCTTCATGTCTGCTTTTCTTTGGATTGCTAGAAACAAGACAGAGCCCAGACATCATCTTGCTTTCCTTCTATATCAGTTTAGGAAATTTTGTTTTCCTCCTCTAGTGACTCAGACCTCAGCATTGTGGGAGTCAGATGTGTCACTTAACAGCATTGATTAGTTTGTAGTAACCAAGGAACC
Organism: Leptosomus discolor; assembly: GCF_034619465.1. Lineage (NCBI taxonomy): Eukaryota > Metazoa > Chordata > Aves > Leptosomiformes > Leptosomidae > Leptosomus > Leptosomus discolor. Next base: position 23,970,581 of record NC_141396.1, on the reverse strand, counting down.
TGACCTGAGGCTTGTGAATTAATCTGATTTGTCACACTTACAGGCTACAAGACCATTCTTACAGCAGCTGTTACCAGTGCTGGACGTTCTTGTTGATATGGAATCACCCTTACATTTCTATAGATGCATAAGACAAGAAGTATAAGTAGTATTTCAGGTTTCCCAATCCAGAGAGTTTTCATGTTACTCTGTCACCTTGCTCCAATTTGTAGTCTATTGCTAAATATGATCCTTATTAAAGGTATTAGTTAAATATTGAATAATCAAGCTGCATATTCTGCTTCCAGGAGCATGGGATTCCCACAGACTTGGGCTATGCTGTAGCCCCCCATCATTCTGGGGTTTATCCTGTCCACACGCAACTCTATGAGGCATGGAAATCCGTTTGGAGTATCCAAGTAACGAGCACAGAGGAATACCCACACCTACGGCCTGCCCGGTACCGGCGTGGATTCATCCACAATGGAATCATGGTAAGCACAGCACAGCTGGCCAAGCAGAGCCCACTTTCCTGCCCAAGGGACAGTCTCCTAGTGACCTGTATCAGGAACATTAATCTTAATATCACCAGCATTTCCAAAATCATTAAGTAAAACAAAGAGAAAAAACTTGGCTAAAGCCACTTTCTGTGTTTCTCAGTACAATTCAGAGGTCAGTATTGAACGGAGAGCAAAACCAACCACAACAAGAATAAGTTGAGATCCCACTGACTTTGTTTGCACTGTGAGTAAATGGTTGGGAGTCAAGAGTCTTCTGAACCTATGTTGCTTATGTCCCTTACTCTTTCTAGTGATCCACAGAGCGTTGCTTTGACATGATGTGTAGAATCTGCTGCATCTACCTCTTACCTAACTTTGCTTTTCTCCGATATTGCCAGGTTCTGCCTCGACAGACCTGTGGTCTTTTTACTCACACTATCTTCTATAATGAATATCCCGGTGGCTCAAAGGAGTTGGACAAGAGCATTCGTGGTGGTGAACTCTTCCTGACGGTGCTCCTGAACCCAGTAAGCTCATCTGAAAGGGGACTCAGTGCGTGGGTGTCTCAGCTTATGTGCCTGATGTGGGTAAGGACTGGATCTTACAGGAGATTCAGTATAACCAGCCATCACGGTGCGGGTATCTCCTGTGTGATGCTAAGGAGATGTGAAAAAGAGGGCCAAGGATGTACTTGCTAGTTAATGCTGCTTTGCTTTACACACTGCCAAGGAAGCGTCATCAGTATTGAGTGTTGACAAGTGCAACACTCTGCAGATGGAAACTAGCCAGGGTGACATGCTGAGTGTGGCCCAATGTAGTGGGTGTTACCTAGGCTGCTGCATCTTCATGAATCAGAAGTGAGATGTGCCTTGGCTCTTTCTGTTCCACGCACATCTGCTGCCTGTTGGCTTCTCCCCTGGTTCACTGATGAGTTGTTCAGAATAATTGCTTTCTCTGGGCTTTTGTTATGAGGTGTTCTCCCCTTTCTTTCAATGTGTATACACTTGAAACAATTTCTGTGTGCTTTTTTTGTAATGTAGCTGTCACCCTCAGTTTGGGAAGATTGTGCTCTGGTACAGGATGAGCTCTGTTGGCGCTCTGTGGTGACTTCTAAAACTTTCAGGCACCTTCAGATGCTTCCGATGTTTACGCTTTTGCTTCGTTTTGGCAGTGGAGCATTTCTCTCTCTGTCAGCAGTGGAGTACTGCGCTGTAAGCTCCTCTTCATTGCTTGTGTTTGCACAGTGACTCAGACCCTTGCATTTCTTCCCTCACTGATAGAGCTGTCTCACAGACCTGATAGAAAGCTGGCCAGCCCTGAAGCCCCAGCAGTGATCCGTAGCAGACTTGAACCAGGCTCTTTCAGTCCTTTTTGGTGCTTCCTGCTCCTTTTGAGTGGATATACCTGCAGGAGTCTCCAAGCCTGTATGTGTATGATTAACTCCACAGTGCAAACAGAAGATGTTTGATCTTCTGACTAGTGAACAAGGTCTGATGTCAGGAAGGAGACTAGCTGTTGATGTTCAGCGGACAGGCTGATCACTTCTCACAAACACTCTTGCTCAGACTACACAGGCAGGTTGCTGCTGTGCCCACAGCTGCTTGTAACATATGGCAAGCATGCTCATACCCTCCTGTTTTCTGTATTCTAGGCTCTCTGTGACTTTTCCTCTTATCTTTCCTCCGTGTGAAGGAAGGGAAATCGTGGCATGCTGACAGTGGAAGGGAGGGGGAGAGGAGGGAGGTGTTATTAGCAAGCCAGTCTCCAGGGTCAATGGGTGTGGATGGGAGGGAGGGAGAGAGAGATGGGACTTGAGTGTAACTTATGTCAGTAGTGCTTAGAGCTGTTTTGGCAGCAGTAGCTGTGACAAGGCAGAGCAAGCTGCCAGGCCTTGTTAAACAGTGCATGTGTGTTACAGGACATGACTGCACGCTCAGAAGTACAGGGAAATGGCTCTGTGGTTGGGCTTGATTTGTCTTCCAAATCCAGTTGCTTGGGACTCTCTTCAGGTGACAGCATTACCTGCGTGAGCCATTTTACCAAATGTAGTCAGTCTTGAGACACAGTGCAGGCTTTGTTTTGTTCGGGAAATCTTGAAGGGGCCCCAGGTAGTGACCTACGTCCTCCCTGCTGTAGTACTTCGTTTAGGCCAGTGAGCCACACACTTCGTGCAGCAAATTTTTCCTCTTAAGTGTTTCACTAACAAGACAAAAGGATGAGCCACGTTTGCTGTCACACCACCTTCCTGGTGTCTCCCAGAAGTGGGGAAAATACAACATGAGACACATCCTTCTGCCACCTTATGGGCTCCATGGCATTGACCTGCAGTTACACAGAGGATCTTTCTGTCCTTTTCTCTGTGTTGTATTTAGCACATCCTTTTTACACAACAGCATGAAGCACACATTACTCTTTGAAGTGTAGGTGCCAGAGCCTGTCTGGCAGTGCCTCTTTGTGAGCTCAGTGGGAAACCAGAAGTGAAAAACTCACAGGTGGACAAATGTGATAAATCTTTAACTGCTTACTTTTCATGTGTCCCAGAGTACTACCACTGTTTTCTGTTGCCTGCTCAAAGACCCTGGGGTGTGAGCACCTTATGGACAGGATTAAATTCATTTCACAGTGTCTTGGGGATGGCTCAGGCACAAAGAGCTACTATCAGTACCTCTGTCGCACTGACACTGGGCAGAAAACTGAATTCAGACTTCCTGAGTGCCAGCAAATGTCTTCATCCCAAGACCATCTGTCTCCTGCTTCCCCCTTTTGCTCTTCCCCTACTGTGAGTGGGAAGGCCATTCCTGCCCCCTGCCAGGGAAGCCTGTTGTTGCCTGCTGACCTTACCTGGCATCATCAGGGTTCAGCCCTGAACGGTGCTCTGTGCAGCAATGGGTGCCCCTGCTGTGACTGAGGTCTCTTCCTCTCCCTGTACTAGCAGACACTGGGCAGGGAGCGCTAAATCATCCACATAGTCATTCTTCCATTGGCCTTAGTGTTCTGCTTTTGTTTTGCTAACTTTGTGTCTGGGAGAGTGCTGTTGTGTTACAGGCACTGGGATGCCCAGTTCCCTGGGACTTGTCAAAGCCACACACCAGAGTCAAGCTGACAGTAGTCTTTTGCACTCTTTTCCAAAAGTTAAAATACTGAAGAATAGACAGGAGGGAAATGTGTCTGCTTGAGAGAAGAGATGGCTTGGCAAGGCAGAGATGGCACACCAGCTCCTGAGCACTGCAGTGCTGAGGGGGCTCCCATGGGTGTTCAGTGCCACTTTGCCCAAGAGTTTACATCCTCAGGCTCAGCAGGACATTTTACAGGGGCTGCCTGTGCTGAAGGCTCTTGCAAGCTAAAAGCTTATCAGCTGGTGTCTGTTCCTAGGACAGGGTCCTAGTGCAATGTCTCTTTGCAGTCCCTGATCAGATCCTTAGGTACGCTTGTTTGTATTTTAAAGTGTGAATTGCCAGTCTTTCCTTTACATTTGAGGTGTCAGCTCCAAAGTGAATGAAAGCTGACAGGCTGTGGGCCTAGAAATAACTCCTGTGAAAACTGTCCCTTTACTGCTGTTCCCTGACCTGCTCCCCTGCTGTAGCAGGCACTGCAGCTGGAGAGATTGCCCTGGTTGTGCCTGGGGAAAGGAAGGGAAGCTCCTGTTTTCCTGTGAAAGAGCCTTTGCAAGGTTTTGACTAGGAGGGAGTCTCTGACAAACCTTGTTCCCCTAAATGTCCCAGAACCACTTGAATGGGATTTTGAAACTGTTCTGGACTCGTATCCAGGGCTCAGTTATCAACCCCCCCACCATTCCCAGGGGTTACCAAGAGGTCTGTATCCCTCCTTTCCTGAATTCCTCCTGTCTTGCAAGCACTACATTTCTTTTGTTTTTTTCATCAAGGCAGTGCCACATCCTCACAGATAGACAGTCATCAACCCAGACAGCCAGGGCAGTCTGAGATGTGAACAGCCTCTTGCTGATAGTGGAATCGAGCTAGAAGAAAACAGTACTGTTACCTGTTTTACCAGTATCCCACGTCTTTCCTATTTTCAGATCAGCATCTTCATGACTCACCTGTCCAACTATGGGAATGACCGTCTGGGACTGTACACTTTTGAGAGCCTGGTCAAGTTTGTGCAGTGCTGGACCAACCTTCGCCTGCAAACATTGCCCCCTGTCCAACTTGCGAAAAAGTACTTTGAAATCTTTCCCCAGGAGAAAAATCCCTTGTGGCAGGTGAGAAGGCAGCTTTAACAGCTCCTAGGGGTTTTCCAAGAGGTATGTCCCACGTTCAGTGTGGCAAGACTGCTGATCCAGAGCACAGAGGACTAACGCACAAGGCTTTTAGGTTTAACCTTTGTGGCTTGAGGCTACAGGTGGCAAATTGCAAGGTGGAATGGATGGGGAGAAGGACACAGTCAAAGTGTGAGCTTAGGGACAGGGATGGCTGTCATAAGTGACTGGGGGGCAGGCTTGCAGGCATTTGGGTCATTAAAGGGCTTATATTAGAGTAAGCTGCCCTGAAATGTTAAGTGTTTGAGGAAGAACCATGTTTGGTGCTGGAGGAGCTTGCAGGCATGTTAATGTGATTAATCTTAAAGTAATTTCACACTGCAGAATTCATGTTCATTAAATAAAAACATGCTTATTCCATTTTATCCCAGTGCAGCAGCTCTCTGCATGGTGATGAGCAGATGAAATTAACTGAAGGTGATAGAGTTGTCTGTCTGCCAGAAGTTCACAGATGCTGAGCTGTACTATCATGGTGGCCCAGCCCAGCGTGGCTACATAGGGCAAGGCCTGTGGTTAACACTCTCAGAGGGACTTTGGCTCATGTGTCACTTTGGAGCTTTTGAAAACATTCCCTGTGTTTTTACTTAACTCTTCTTGATGTCTGGCAGAGCAGCAGTGTGGCTGTGAAGTGTTCTTCATATGCTAATAGCGCTTTCCCAAGAGGGCTTGCCTTCCAGCTTTTCCTCCCCTTTCCGTTAGCTCCTGTGGTAATGCTTAATCCCATCACTTGTGCTGCAGAATCCCTGTGATGATAAGAGGCACAAGGATATCTGGTCCAAAGAGAAAACATGCGATCGACTCCCCAAGTTCCTCATCGTGGGACCTCAGAAAACTGGTAACGTGAATACTTTTCTAAAGATAAGATTGCAGCTTCCATCTCATTCCTCCAGAGAGGAGAGCTGGAAAGGTCTGTGTTGTAGATCTGTATGGCTGCCCTTTGTGCAAGCTGCCAAATGGCAGCAGAGGACATTTCAGAGAATCTCAGATTTGTTTTAACCTAAATCTGGCGAGTCTGTCAGTACTTTGCACCCTGGCACTTTGCTTGCCTCAATCCTGATTTGCAGAGAAAAGCCCTGGCTGCAGAGTTGTGTTTTGGCTTTTCCACGTAAGCTCAGACCTTAGTGTGTCACAAACATAAGCTGTCAGCAGGACTAAACACACACATTTAGCAAAGGTTACGATGAATGCCCCCCGGTGCTTTTATTGCGACAGATCTGTGTGCCCACTGTGTGCTCCATGTCACTGTCAGTGGGAGGTAGAGATCATCTTTTGTCTGACCTCTTAACTGCTGTGGCATTGCGGTTGGCAGTGACACTGCTGTATGTACTGTACTGAGGAGTCCCTTCTAGGCTAGAAGGACTCCTCAGTACAGTTTGGCTGAGAGATTTTGCTCTCTTCAGCCAAAGCCAGGTCTTCAAACCTTGGCTTTCTCTGGAGTGCAGTGAAACAGCAGCCACCAACCATTCACAGCAAACAGTGATCCCAGCCTTGGGAGAAAGCCATGCTGCTGTCTCCTGCCTGTGTCACTTTGAAGTTCTATTGGTGTGTGTGCAGCATGAGCCTGCCTGTATCTTGGCCCAAGCTGCCTGCAGTGGCACAGTAAGAAAACCCTCTCCCGGCTGATTTATCTGTGTGCTGAGCAGGATTATCAGGTTTGGCTGGGTAAAGGGAAAACACCTACAGCAGCGGCAGGCTAGGTTGTCCCTAGCACATCTCCTTCCCAAACATGTGATGCTGTCCTGCAGTGCCCAGGCCACCTCCCGTTGGGCAGGTATGGGTTCTGCCACATGACAGTGTGGCTGTGCTGCTAGGGAAAAAGAGGCATGGGGGTTGCCAGCATGGGTGACAGCTGTCATGCTAAGGAGGTGGCATAAATCAGCTGTATGAGCTGAAACATGGGATGAACTGCTCAGTCACGTTCAATCCCGAAGTGCTTGCTGTCACTGCTGTTGTAACCTGCATGAGTTAAGGGGTGCGTTAGCCACACGTGACAGGAGTGTGCCCATCCGGGGACTGTTTTTTTGCAGTGCAGGTAAAGCCTTTCATTCAGGCAAGCATTATGTGTGACCCAGGTTCCTGTTAACTGGTTCCTGTTGCAGGCACAACAGCTGTGCACTTCTTCTTGACCATGCATCCAGCTGTCACTAGTAACTTCCCAAGTCCATCCACCTTCGAGGAGATCCAGTTTTTTAATGGACCCAACTACCATAAAGGAATTGATTGGTAAGAACCCTGACACGTGTTCTTCTCTAATAATGTGTCTTCTGCTGAGTCTCTGTATGTCCACCTCAGCTGCCTGAGTAGCATCTCTATTTCTGAACAGCTGTTTTCATTGCTGTTGCTCAGCTCATGTTCTCCATTTTCCTGCTAACCCAACTGCTTAGTCCCAGGAGCAGGACAGGTAGTTTCTGATTTTACTGACTGTTCACCAGGAGACTTGTAGGCATGACTTAGCTTTAAAAACTGAGACTTTGTTGAATGTACTGCTGTCATGCCGTTTCTTTTCCTTTGACATGCAAAACAGGCGACAGTGTGCTCATTAAAAAGTTCCTCATGGTTTCAGAGTTAGGACACATAGTACAGAGGGGACAACCTCCCTACTGTTGTCCTGGGCTCTTCAGACTTAGAGCCATCACTGCATTCCTTGCACTGGCTCCAGTGTCCACATGTGTACCTTGGTCTTTACCTGTAAAAGTATGCAATTACCATAAAATGCTGCCACCTGACAGGGCAATTCTAGTGTCACTGTGGCACTATTATGCCATTATGTTTCCAGGCAGAGAAGTTTCAAAGGTGTTTCTTGCTCAAAGCATTAACTTCAGGTCGCCTGTGGCACTGCACCCCCTCCTGCATGGCTCTCAGGGACGGCTGTGTGGCAGTAGGGCATTCTGCCATGGGATTTCTTTGCCCCTGAGCTATGGGAGATTTTGTCTGACTTCTCTGATCATCCGTTGGTACTTGAGCGAAGCTCACACGAGTCAAGCAGTACAGAGCAGTTGCACTAGCTGACAGATAGGCCTAGAAAGCCTAGGCCTTTATGTGCATCCCCTGGAAAAGTCATCCAACTTGATTTGAGCGTAGCATCACATGCAAGAGGAGAATCTTTGCGTTTAGCATAGAATTTGAGTTTGTTGTACAGCTTACATTTCAGCAGAGACCAGTCTTCCAGTGCTTTACAGTGCCCTGTCCCCCCATTACCCTACCCTCTACCCTACCATTACTCAAATGTCTTGCAGTTTCCTCATTACTAATTTGACAAGCTCCTGTGAGGCAGAGCAGAGTGCTTTACCTGGCATCTCAGCTACGGACTGAGGTACAGAGAGACAAGTGACTTAGGTGGGTTTAAACAAGCGGTCGGTGGCAGGACAGGCAGCTGATTCTGACCTTACTCTTGGACAAAACCTCTTTTCTGCTAGAGCTTGTAACTAGTATTGTACCCTCAGCCTATTCCTTCCACTGCCCAAGGACTTGGGGAAACACTCTCAGCAAAATACTTTCTTACCCTTTTATCATCTCCAGCTTTCTATGTCGTGCTCCACCACCCCCTTCTGAGCCATGCCTCTGCCAGCTCTGCGCCCATTTGCCCATTCATTGCAGTACTGGGGAGGTGCAGTTGTTCCACGAACTGTGTCTGTTGAAGAGGAGCAAGGGCATCACTTTGTCGTGTGCTGTTTCTTTGTTGGGCCATGCTGCTCACCAGAGTCCCGTCTGTTCGGCAGGTACATGGAATTCTTTCCCATCCCTTCCAATGCCAGCACAGACTTCATGTTTGAGAAGAGTGCCAATTACTTTGACACAGAGGTGGTACCAAAACGTGGTGCAGCCCTGCTGCCTCGAGCCAAAATCATTACTGTTCTGATCAACCCTGCTGACCGAGCCTATTCATGGTACCAGGTAACTTCCCTGCGCTGGTCCGCGGTTGAGGGCCAGACAGATCTTCCAGTGGGGTGAGGCAGCAAGCCCAGGGCAGCAAGCCCACGGATCCGTTTCCAGAGCGGGGCTGGAGGACACTATGTAGGCTGCCTGCGCGGTGCGGGCAGAGTTACAGAGGCATTGGTGGGTGGTTGTGCCGAGTCAGTGGGGTCTGCACAGAGATGTGTAAGGTGGACTTTTGTGTTCCTGCTCCTAAGTTCAGCTTGTTTTTCAGCACCAGCGTGCTCACAGCGACCCTGTGGCGCTTAATTACACCTTCTACCAAGTGATCTCTGCGAAATCCCAGGCCCCTCAGGAACTGCGCAACCTGCAAAGCCGATGCCTGCTCCCTGGCTGGTATTCAACTCACCTAGAGCGCTGGCTAACATACTACCCCTCGGGGCAGGTAGGAGGTTTGGGAGTAGAGGCTCTTGTGGCGCTCCTTGTAGGTTTAGTGGAGAACAGAACGAACTGTAACAAGGGCACATGCTGCCACCCCGTGCCCTGCATGGTCTTCCTTTGACCTCCTGGCTTGTCTTTTGGAACAAGAGCCACCACTCCAGTTATGAGTCAATAAGAAATCAGGCTTGACTACTCCAATTTCGTACTTTGCTGTATTTGTAAAAGTAAATGAGTGCAGCAGGATACTGTGATCTCCCAGAGAGCTTCACAATATTGAGAAGTTCAGGAAGAACTGCAGTGTTGGCACTCCCTTCCTTTCATCTTGGCAGCCTGCAGCCCAGGGGCCTTCTTCAGGCCCAGTAGGTGTTCAGCTACTTGCTGCAGTTTCATTGCTTGAGAGAGGTGCTCGGACTCTGCCACTTGTTAGTTCCTGTGTGGTGGAGCCTTTAGCTGTCCGCTGAAGGGAAGTTTCACTGCAGAGATGTCAGGATTCTGTGTTTTGTGTATAAATTTGCAAAAAGTCAATCAATAGACAATATAAACCATTACTGTCTCTGAATTCCCAAGAAATTTAGAAACTGTCTAATACAGTGTGAGTCAGGACATGTTTTTTCAAGTTCCTTTCTGCTGCTGGCGTTATCCTCAGTCTATGATCCAGCAGAGGCTTATAATGCCCATTTAGGCTCTTACTCTCTGCCAAAGGATCAGCCTAAACTGTGCATGACAGACCTGCCAAGACTAAGAGGACTAAGAGAGACATGGAAAAACATTCTCGGGCTTGTATCTCATTGCCGTACTATTCCTGGAGGTTACTGTCGTGGGGAGTGACAGAGCCAGGCATGCCATCTTGGTACTTAGTGTGGGTCAGGGCCTCCTACCTTCCCCAGCCTTCAGTTCACGGGACTAGTTTTCTGTTCTGTTCTTTGGAATAGGTAATTTATTAGCACAACTGGTGTTCATTATTGTCTACTATACATGTAACAGGAGAGTAATTTTAGGTTACAGAAGCCTACTTAGCACAATGGCTGCTGACATCTAAAAAGAGTACGTGAGGTTTCCAGAGACAATCTGTAAGTCATGCTACTGCTGGGCCTTAGTGCTTAGTCACGGGGGTTGGCCAAAGGCTTTGTTAAGCAATGCCTGTCATGACCTCCTGTTTTGTGGTACTTGTGGCCCTCATCGTAACGTCTCTTATCTGGTGACAAACAGGCCATGTCGCCCCACCATGTTCCTCTACAATGAACGGGCTTTGGCAGCCTTTACTCACACCCACAAAGGTCAGGGGCAGTTCTGAGCTCCAGCAGGCTCATGGGTGTCATTCAGCACGAGCTGTCAGAGGCTAAGGTGGCTGCTGTCCTTTCAGCTTCTCGTTGTGGATGGTCAGGAGCTGAGACACAACCCTGCCTCTGTAATGGACAACATCCAGAAGTTCTTGGGAGTTACACCACTCTTCAACTACACCCAGGCCCTCAGGTAGGGAAATCGGTTTTTTTGGGAGGTCGCTTTCTTAGCCAGGTGTGATACTAATAAACACTTGACTGGCAGAATACTTCTTATCGCTGACTACAAGACCTGCCAAGGTTTCAGAGGTACGCCTAACCCTAAAACTAGGTTCAGATAGTATGAGGTACTATGCTGAGACTGGAATCATAGCTTCGTCTTTCCAGAAATGACAGGCAAGGAGTGTTCCTTGGCACTGTCATGGAGAAGCATGAAGTTGCTCATGGCAGCAATTAGGATCTTTTCTATTTGGTCTTTGCAGTTTCAGAAAAGGTGCTGGAATTATTAGGACTCCTTATGTGCTGCATTATACCTACAGCTGACAGAAAGTAGAGGAGGTATGATAAAACAATGTGTGACAAGCTGCTCATATCTTCAACCAGAGGGAGATTAGGAACACATTGCACAGTTTTCAGGTAAAGAGCCTGTTATTACGGAAGACATGGACTTGACAGGTGTCCAGAGCTACCTGAGGCACTAACTCGGTGCTACTAAGCTGAAGGATGTTACCTGCCCACAGCACAAGTTCAATTAACCTGAATAGCATAAGTGCTAGTGGAAACTCTGCAAGTCCACTGTAGATCCTGAATATTGTTCTGTGCAGCTGAAACCTGTGTTTTCATGTCATCTCTGCTATGGGGTGATGGTAAGTGGACTGTTTACAGTAGTGGTACTGGCTGGACCCCAGTCAGCCAGGGTCAGAAAATAAATGGTATTGGTCAGCTTGCCTCAGAGTGTGGTAGAGGTACTTGCTCAAACCTCAAGCTGACCTTTGGCCAATTGAGGGGACATGACAGACCAGACCCAGACATGGTTCCCAGCATTGCCTTATACCTGTGTTTTAGGAAGGAAAGAAACACTGAGTCTTTAAACGGTCGTGTCTCTAATACTGCTCAGCTATAACAAGGAGATTTAAAAGAATCTATATATGCTAAAACATTATTATCCACCCCCGCACCCTCTCCCACCTTAACAGACAAGCTGTAACTCCATGTTACCTCTGAAATTTGCATAAAGCTGAAACAGTCACGGTTGTAATGGATTTCTTGTCAAAGTACTCAAGTGCTAAAAAAAAAAAAAAAAAACAAACCAAAACAACCAACCAATACTACAAATAAATAAAACCCAAACCCAATTTGTAAAGCACTGCAATGGGAAATACCTGTGGGTTACTTAATTACTGCTGCTACTTATTGGGCATGTGGACATAACTTTTAAAGACAAGTATCCTTTTCAGATATGATGAAGCGAAAGGATTTTGGTGCCAGCTGCTAGATGGAGGAAAGACTAAATGCCTAGGAAAGAGTAAAGGAAGAAAATACCTTGATATGGATTCCTCGGTGAGTAACTGTCTTAGATCTGTTGGCAGCAAGAGTTGCAGAAATATCCCAGCAAACCAACCTGGATTTTCCTAGCATCTGCGTCCTAGGTGACCTATGGAGCATGTGCTGAGGGTAACATTTTGTTTCACACTAATGCGGTCTGTATTTTTCACACAGTCCCGGCTGTTCCTAAGAGACTTCTACCGGGAGCACAACATGGAGTTATCCAAGCTGATGAACAGACTTGGGCAGCCCCTTCCAACCTGGCTCCGAGAGGAACTGCAGAACTCCAGCTGGAGCTGAGAGGGACTCCCTTGCCCCCAGTGCCATTGGGATGTGTGGTGCTCTGACGCATGCTATGATGCCATCTCTTGTCAAGCCAAAACAATGGGACAAATGAGCAGGAGCAGAGAAGGTGCAGGTGGAGCCTTCCCCCCGCCCCGGGGCAGGGGTGCTGCGTGTGCAAGTCACATTCTTGAGTATTAACAGTGTGTTACACTTGGACTTTTGCTTACAGGAAGGCTTTGGAATGCCTGCTCTGCTCTGAGCAGGGGAGGGAGCACAGTTTTAACACTTGGTTTAAATTAGTCTCCTCAGTATATGAAATGGGCACTAGCTGGAGGGTTAACGTGTTACTCCTCTGAGTCCAGAAGTGAAGACTTAAGAGGCAAGCTGCTCTTGACCCCACTGCTGAGAAAAGAGCAGCAGCTTAATAAAAAGGGAAGCTAGTCCAGTGAACCCCAGCTTTTATCCAGTCGTCTATGTGGCAACAGCAAGGTACAAGAACACCTTGTTCCTCCCCCTGCAGGGTGCAGCAGGCATGATCATTACTTACAGTGCCACTGTGCGTGGCTGTTGGGGACTGCGCTTTCTTGGAGACAGAGGCAGTAGACATAAGACTTCCTCTCCCTATCTGCAGCACTGTTGGGGTGATAGAGCATCCAGTGACTTTGGTCAGTGGGCAGTTGGAGATAAGGCAAAGCTGCAGCTATTGACATGCAGAATTGATTTGTTATCTTAGGGAAAATACAGGGTGAGTATTTCTGTGCAGGGACTTCAGCCATTTCAAAAGATAACCAAGGAGCAGTATGTCCCCTTAGAGCACTTTGGAGGCATGTGCTAGTGCAGCACAGCAGCTGGGGGAGGCAAAGCTCAGGTATTGTAAAAAAAGGCTGATACAGCTGACTTCATTCCCCATGTTTGATCAGCTTAAAAAAAAAAAAAAAGGCCAACATTTTTCTCTTTCCAACAGCTCCAGGGCATCTACCACACATGCTGATAGCTAGCACCTGTTTTAATCCCCTTGCAGTCCAACAATCCAAGGAAAAAAGCAAAATACAGTTATAAGTAAGTATCATTCAGATGTAAGGGGAAGGCTTGGATTTAGACATGGTTTCCTGTGTCCAAAGGGGCTGTTTAGTTTACTGCTTCTGCACGTAGTCAAGTAAGTACACTAAGGTGCTTTGCCTCTTCCTGCAGCTGCTAGGTAAATATTCTCAGAGGAAACCCTCCACCATGGTTGTACATGTTTTCTGTCGCTGAGCCAGGGGCTGCTGGAGTTTGTGTGGGCCACCTTCCCTCCCTCCCAGGCACAGGTGGTCCCTGGAGAGTGCTGCAGTTCCGGAGAACAGGAGGGCAGGACCTGTACAAACACAGGTTATAGAAACATCCACAACTGTCATGAGCTCCTTTTCTCCTATCCAGAGAGAAGTTGCTTCCACCAAGCTTCTCCATTGAGCCTTAGGTATTATGTTTTTCTGAATGAATGGTGCATTTACTGTTGTATGTAAGTGTATATAGTATGCAATATAGTATTTTATTTCATGTGCCCTTGGAAAGGGTTATTCTGTGCAGCCAAAAAAAAAGGACAAAGACTAGAAACCCCTCTCTCGCTCCTGGTAGAGAGAAGAGCCTGACTTCCTGCACTGGATTCATGTATAGCGTCATTCACATTGAATGATAATGAAGAAATTCTTGGCTCTCGAAGCTGAGCACAAGTGTCTAAATAAAGGCTAGAAGTAGTAGTAAGTGGAGATTCAATAAATGTACTACTTATTTTTCTTCTTTGTGATGATTTGGTGTGATATCATGGACCCTAAGCTGGCAGAAGGGTAAGAATAACTGAAAAACCTACTCCAGGCCTTACAGCTGATATCTGGGAGGGCAACAAATGTGTTTAACTTACGTTTCTAATGACACAGAACCAGTGGTCCAAGGCTTCTTGCTCTGCAAGTGCAGCTGTAGGCTTGCAGAAGCTGGCACAGTACCCAGCCTGTAGCAAGCGACTCATTCTTACTGGTTTGCACCAGCGATGACTTGGGCCATACCTGGCTACTGCAGTGGCTGCTGTGCCACAGCAAGAGCGTGTGGCTGTGCCCCTCCTGTCCAGCTGTGCCCCTCCTGTCCAGCTGTGCTCCAGTGCCTGGCCTGGGCCAGCAGCCCACAAGCAGACCTACAGTAATAAGCAGCCTTACCTTGATCTGGCAGCAAACCTTTGTTTAAATAGTCATGGTTGTGGCGGCACTACAGAACAGCCGTGCGGCTCTCGCTTCACCCAGCACTTCAGAAATAAATGCAGCAGCAGCCAAGATGATGTTTTCACCTCCTGCCCCAGGAAGATCCCAGTACCAACGCTACTGATCCTCCATTAAACCATTTCCTGCTCTTAATGCATTACAGGTTGTCACTCACTCACACAATTACTTCATGCTTTACGTCAGACTATGGTGTATCTCTGAGGAGATGGGATTTAAACATTAAGAAATAATCAAGGTACCACGGATAAATGTTGGGAGGGGTTCGCTAACTGTCAGGGTTAGTTTACCAGTGATAGTCCTTCACTCAAGGCAGCAAAGGGCAGCTGTCTTTTCATTATTTATTCTTTCCCTCCCCCCAAATTGCTTTATTTCTAGGCTATGCTTGTTCTTACTGCTTATGCTAATGGCAAACAAATCACTTGCTGTGGTCAGATCCCAGTGTGGGATGTCCTTACCTGACCTAGCTGATGGAGAGTCATTTTCAGATCTGGTAACCCTCTGACAGCATGTTGCTGCAGAAATTACCCTCTTTCCAGCCATCCCTTCAAAGCTGTGGAAACAAACACCTGCTCCTAAGAGAAGCTCTTCTAACATCAGAAGCCAACAAAAAAACACCTTTTAGCAGGAGATACACTGGTTACTGACCCATTAGGCACTTACTTACTTACACATTATAGACCCGAACACTTCCTTTGGATAGTGGAAATAATAAGCCTCATCTTACCTCACTGTTTAGTAACAACAAACAGAACCACGGTAAGAGCTCATTTACTTAGACAAGGAAAATGGTGAGCACAAAATATTACCTGAAAGCTTTCTGTACTGTATTAAAACTATTTTTGTAGTCTGATACATAGGGAAGTGACCCATTTAAAAAGGAGTCATTTGACCAAGTGTCAGAAAGGCTCCTGCTACTCTATAGAAGTGGATGGGTGCATGAAGGGTAAGAATTCATGAAACAAACAGAAGGAAACAATTTTTTTCCCCCTGAAAAGAGAGAGACACACACACACCCCAACCCCCAATAACCTCAGAAAAGAACGCTCAGTCTATGAAGCTGGAACTTCTCCTTACACACAACCTCTGGAATTCAGTAGCAGGAAAACACTTCAACATAGGCTGCTACCTCTTTCTATGGGGTACAGGGAATGCTGGTACACGTCTCAACTATAGGGTAAAGACCTTTTATTGGGGACTGGGAGACTTTCTGTGTAGGTGGCAGCATGTGTCAACTCTACATAGAAATCTGACTGCTGAAGATGCAGTTTTTAGCTGTTGACAGCACTGCATATTCCTGGCAGCAGCCTGCAGCTCCTGGAAGTCAGAGTGCCACACAGGAGTCTAGCTCTGAATCTAACAAGGAACATGCTCAAACTCATGCTGCTGTTTTTCAGCCCTCCCACTCAGCTAGTAAGAGAATCCTTTTGATTCTCTGCTGGTGATTTTGCATCAGTAGTAACATAGCAAGAAAAGCAATGAGCATGCCCAATGAACCCAAAACAAATTGTTCATCCCCTTCGCTGAACCCTATCTCCTGGCTGACTCACTGCAGCTGTGAGCAAGATGCCAAGACAGCGGCTAACACACACGCACGCGCACACACACCCCCCCACTCTCCCACACGCGTGCACACACAGACACATTTGCAGCAGGCTGCCTCAAGCCAGGAGTAGTAGCTCCCATCACACAGGAGGACATGGATTGAGAACTGGTACCTCCTCTCCAGTTACCAGGGCTTTACCTACAGTTTGTTTCTTTCCCCTTTTTTTTTTTTTTTTCTTAAAGGCTTATGAGGGTGAAAAGAAAAAAAAAAAAACACCACAAACCAAAACCAACCATAAACACTGAGTCTTGTTAAAATTAGGAACTAATGTTTGCCTCTGGGAAGCACTTTGCAAGCTGGTATTGGTACAAAAAAAATTATTCCTGACAGCTCACTATTCAAGACCGATGTAGAAATAATTTATTAATCAATCCATTGTTGTCTTTAAAGAGTAGTTGTCTGCTATGACTTGATTTCTCCCCATTCTCATCTATCTAGTCTTACCAACTCTCCAGTCTCTCCACAATGCTTGTGGAGATTCAGCAGGTCCATAATGGTGACACGGCCCGAGCAGTCTGAAAACCAGCTGACATTTATTTCAGTTAAGGTAACAGGATCATAGATCAGGCTGGTCTCAGAACCCCCCAAAGCCACTGGAAAAGGTGCATTTCAGGACTGACTTACTTAAAACAACGCATTGACATTAAGGCCCTACAGCTGCCCTTTAAGCCCTGAACTTCCTGACAGAGCAGCTCTCCTGGCTGACTTAAATGAGGCAAAGCAGGACACTGAAGGGAACTGTGGGGCCCCAGTCCCCCTTCATAGTGCATGCAATCTATGTACGGTACTATCCACACTAGAGTTTTAATGCATTTCTCACTCCTTATAGCTCATGTCCCCTTCACGGCACCAAAGGAATTGTGCAGTGCAGCCTGTGCAGTATTACATAGTTACAAAGGCTGTAACTGCGAGCAGGCACCAACAAGGGAGGAGAGAAAAAAAAAAAAAGAAAAAAAAAAGTCACTTGCTTACAGAGCACAGTCCCTGTCTTTCTACTAGCAAGAAACGCTACACGGCAGTGAAGGTGCCTTCTGGCTGCCCACATGGCTTGTGTTTGGCCATTGCCCTGAGACCAGCATTAACGAGTCCCAGGCTCTATGCACAGAATAGCCCCAAGCTGCACTTCCAGCTTTCACAGCTTAATGCTGCTCTTGGACAGGTGCTGCACTGCACTAACCCAGCTGCAAGTACCCTTAAAATGGAAACAGGAAGCAGAAATAAGTTCAAAAGCCACATTTGAATTGTGCTGGGGAGTCAGGGGTGGGCAGTGTGAGGTGAAGTAGTTTTAAAAAAAAAAAAAAACAAAAACAAAAACACAAACACAAAAAGGTAGTACTATTTGAGAAAGACCCTCTTTACCATAATTGAGTCACATGGCACTTAAATTCAGGCACAGAAACAGAAAATGCAACATACTGTGAATAAACTGTAGTGAGGAGCTGTTCACTCTATCAGTAGGGCTTAAAAGCAAAAGTCATGCAGTGGTCGTGGTTATCAACAAATGCCCAGAAGGCCTCAGGGCCCAACCTGCCCTTTTTTCTGCTCAGTTTACAAAAGGCATTGGCAGCGGACTGTGAGCACACTTTTCTGTTTTGGCCTGCTCTCTCCCCAGGTGCATCCTGAAAAATTCATTCTAATACCCTGCCCTTCTCTTCATGTCTAGGTAAGAGAAATACAACTTCCCCAACTCCTTCAGAAAACTATTTCAAATTTACGTCACGTTATAGCTAACTGACACCAGGAGGCGTTGATAAACTTCATGGGTAAGTCAATGCTTACTCCATTTTCATTGGCCCTGGGGTTTGCAAGGCTGTTCGGTGCCCTCTAGCACCATGCAGCAATAAGCCAAGCTAGCGCTAAATAAGCAGGGAAAGTAAAAGCCTGTGTTCTGCTCCAAAATACAACAGTGCTAGGCTTGATAAAAACTGAATCCACGCAAAGACTCAGAAAACAGTTTAGGTTCAACAACTCCACAGGCGGCTATTTCTGAATGGGTTCTCAGAGAAGGAACATAACATATACCAAATAAATATTAATGGTAGTAGCAAAACACGCTTTTCAGCTAACTGCAGCCCTACCTGTTGCTAGGCACGTTGCTTCATCAGATGACAACTCCAGTTCAGTTTGTTCACGGGCCGTAAAGACCCTGAAGTACAAAGGCAAATACTTTTCTGCTAACTCACGCTACTGAAAGTGCTTCCGAAGGAAAGCGTTCACAGGCAAGAAGATGGTTGTAGGTGAACACAGAGTGAGGTCCCTAAAGTGAGGAGGGGAGCCAGCCCTCTTGGAGGCTGGCATACCTGATCTACACAGGAAGAGTATCTGTAGCATGAGATGCATTTCAAGGAATGAGGCTTGCAATGACTAAAACCATTCTTTTATCTATTCCATAAGAGCAAAAGCCACACTACCCCTCCTGACAAGCCGAATATCAAAAAGTCGATGCAATCATGGCATGTCTTCTACCAACTACAATGATGCCAAGATTTTACCCCTAAAGACTCAGCAACTATGCAAGGATCAACAGCTTAAGTTCTAGAAATGCTGCTGTCCCAGATAGAGGGTAAGAGTGCACACAGGCAAGGGGTAAAGATGCTATGTGGCCACCCACGAACATCCTCAGGGAAGGCGAGGGGGGAAAAAAGGGCCCTTACAGTACTTCACCTTTACCTTCTCCCACTCTCTCCCTTATATTTTTGATGTATGGCCCCACTGTGTGTGTGTGTATATATATATATATATATATATATAAAAAAATGAGACACAGAGGGAATCTCTATCTTTAAGGAGCTGCTTCTAAGTACCCTAACACTGGAACACCATCTGCTTTTATCTGCACGTACTGACCCTTGGACAGAGCATCAAAATGCACATCTATGCACTGTGCCAGATTGTTCAGCTGAAGCACCCACGAAACTTTCAAGTGCAGACAGCGAGTTAACTCAAAGTGCAAGGCTGCCCTTAGCACACTGCCCTAAGACTATTAAGCACTTCAATCTTCAGCACTAGCAGGACAGTGAAAACCAGCCTACAGGCATCTTGCAGTAAAGACATCAGCCACTTCTCAGCTGGCTTCATCTGCACCTGTACAACTTTGACTTCTCCAACTCCCCACTGAAGTGAGCTGTTATTTCCAGAGATGCTAACAGCTAAAAGGGAAAGTATATTTCCTGTGCTCACAAGAGGAAACAAATCTGGCAAGTAAAAGCAAGTCACTGTGAGCAGAGGATGAAGTAAGCAGTCTAAAGACCTCATTCATCTTGCCTTCAAGGAACAGACAGTGAATTAGACTTCACCAAATGTGACAATAAACCATTGCAAGGTCTCCTATCTCAGAATTACCTGTCTTCGTGCAAGTGGGGGCCAGGCCCTATCCACACAAATACCTGTAGCTATTAGTACTGACTAAATTCAGCATTTGCTGCCCAGCCTGGGAAGAGGTGGTAGCCAACACAGAAAACAGCTTCTCGGCCATGTAAAACCATTTCTACACTGGAAGAGCTCTAAAGCACCCAGCTGCTATGGCAGCTGGCCTTCACTGCAGCCAGTTCATGTGTTGCTGGTAAGGGCAAGGACCTAGAGAACATTTACTCTAAGTGAATAAACACAGAGGTTAACTGAAAGCCAAAGGAAATTTGAGTTGGCTGTGACCTCTGCTCTTTTACAGGTCTTCTGCTGAAATATCTTTTCAGAATTTCTGAGCCTATTATTTTCCCCACTCCTGGAATAACTAATAAGACTGCACTGAGTAATAAGTTTTCTGCTTTAACAGTAGATAAATGTTTCTGGGGCCACCAGGGCTCATCTCAACTCTTACAAAAGAAAAATACCTCAAGAACCTCTCAGCCACATGGCAACAAAAAACATTGTTGTCTCCTTTCTTGCTTCCTTTCTCCTGTCCTTGCTCAGATATATTTCCATGGGATACATCTCAGGAACAACAACAGATTAACAGATGCAGAGATCCAGGACTGAAAGTGTGTTCTGGGAGACCTGAATAAACGAGTGTGCAGCACCTCCACACAGCTCCCATCTCCATCTGCTCACTCTGAGGAATTTTTTCAGAGGAAAAGACTGGGAACTTCTGAAACTACCAGCCTGTGCCTCATACCACTGAGCTGCTTGTTCAGTCAATGTCAGCATGTGTTGAGATTCCCTGGCTCTTGCTCTGTTTGGGCTCTGCAGCTGCTGGAAGACAACTCTGACAGGGTCTGTCATATGGAAGCACTGCAATCTGTATGAGGACCGGAATGGGTAAAATAACCCAAGAAAGTTTTGAGCACAGTGAAAGATAACAGGCATTGCGATTTCTCTTCTCTTCCAGCCTTTGTGGGGACAACGCAGAAGGAAAGCGAGTACACTTCCAGATAAAGCCCATTCTAACCTCACGGTAAGCAGCTCCACTGTGTTTTCCCAAAACAAAGATACTGGTGACAATGCTCTCGCGCTCCTGGTGTTTTTTAATTATAGGAGTCTGAAAACTTGCCTGCTCAGGGTCTAAGCACAGTCTTTTAACAGATACCACAGATAAGGCTCTGCCATTTCATTTCCGTAGTCAGTCCAAATCCTCAAGGCAGTAACAGTCACTTCTACTCCTGGTATTTAACACATTCAGCTCTTCTGCCCATTTCCTTTCTGCTTCTTTCCTTTTAGAAGATGCTCCCTTCTCTTCCCTTAATTTTCTCCTATAAGCAGTAGAAAGGAAAATATTAGGCTTTATTAGAAAACTCATTTTTCTCTAAACTCCTTTCCCAGTTCTGAATGTGCAAGAACCAGAGAACACAGAAAGTGCTCCAAGAACCCCAGCCTTCCAGGCATCAGCACTCTCCTTTCAAACCCAGTTTTGCCCAGTAACAGGCAGCTCAGTAACACAGAGCTTAGTTTAAAAACCACAAAACTTAACACGTTCTTATGAACATCAGCATTTATAATTAGCACGTAACTAGACACCTTAAGGGGAATACAAGGTGCTTAAGGAGATCTTAAATAGTTACTGTTGCACAATAAGAACTAGAGGAACCCCAGTCACGCTCTCTGGCCTGTGCAGTGCACAAAGTCAAACCAAAGGAGCCTGTTCATCTGTTTTGCCCTTTGCCGATGAGTGAGATTGTTTATTTTTCAACAGTATTATTGAAAATATCAAATACAAACAGGCATATATTTCTAGCTCGCAGAAACTAAAAGCTCTCCATTGTCATTGGCTAAATCCAAGTAAGAAGCAAAATACATTACCACTGAGAAACTGGATTTTTAATATCCATCAATCATCTGACTCCCAGCTTTAAAAGCCCTGAAATTTATGAGCCTATATGCTTTAAATTTCCTTGGCATAAAAATAAAACCTTTTAAAATTAATTTTCTGCAATGCTGTCCCTATCGGATATCTGGCACAGTCCACCAAACATCTCTGTAAGTGCAGAGGAGCAGACCACTAGCCCTCTTTAACAATTACATCAAGGGTGAGCAGCTACTGTTTTGCACGATACTCTGGAAATACAAAGCCCTGCATTACCACGCAATATCATTGGTGTCGAGACCAGAAAAGGAACCTGGCGGCTGGCAGACACGTAGACAGAACATCCCAGGCTTACCACCAACTCCCCTGACACCCATCAACAACACAGTCTGCACATACCTCAGCCTCTACAGAACATCACTCTGAGAGCACTACCAGGCAAGAACCCTTTGGCTAACAGCTTGTGTGAAAACTCTGGCCACCTGGCTTGTGCTGGACTGCTGTTCCCCAAGGCAGGGCAGCTATCTACCAGGGCTCACAGGAGCTCCCATCGACACACAGCTGGCCATCTCTGTCAGACTGTCAACATCATAGCAGAGAGGAGAGAGAGTCAGTCTAAGAAAACGAGTGTTTAATCAGGAAACGAGAAGAGACAGGGATAAGAAACCGATTACAGGAGAGTAATACCCCAGCCAAAAGAAACACGATTGTACAATTCGGAACAACCAGGATCAAAACATCCTATGAGCCAGCAGTGCCCAGTGAGGGACACTCCTGAGAAAGAGCCCAAGCGCTTCTGGAAGTCACCAGGCAGCTCAGCGCAGTCATGGACTCTTGACTGCCCAAGCTCCAGCCTCTGCCCTCAGCAGCTGCTGCAGAAAGCCGCAGAGGTGGCCCTGGCCCTGCTACTCCAGCCTCAGCTTCTCTCAACAGGAGGTGCTGAAAGGAATGGAGGGAGCACTGGCTGTGCACAGCAGTCCCAGCCTCTCCCAACAGGAGATGGTGTGTGGTGTAAGAGAAGCCCATACAAAAAAAAGTTTACATATTTATAAATGCCAAAATAAATATTTAAGACAGAATCCCCCACCTCTCTAACACGTGCGTAATCACACTGCAAACTGCTCGCAGGACAGCCTCCAAGGGCTCAGGGAAAAAAGCAGTGACTACACCACAGGGCAGCCAACTTCCTTCTCGTTTTCTGATGCTTCTGGAGCCTGCAGCCCACTGAGAAGGAGGAGGAAGAGCGAGCAAAGCAGAGCGCCAACACGCAACAGTGCTGGAGAGGAATGTCATGGTATAAATACATCAGATCAGTGGTTTCCAACAAGTTAAAACTAAAATAAAAAAGACACCAGAAGGAAGGATGGTGTAAATGGAACTACAACTACATGGGGCAAAAGGTTGTGTGTCCGTGGAGCTCCACCTGCTGTCACGGCGAGAAGGTGGTCATTTCCAGAGAGACCCTTTGCCACAGCTCCTTTGTCTGCTTGCTGCGCTTTAGGTTCTGGAGAACATCATTAAACTGCATCATGCCCATGGGAGTCAGGCAGAAGGCGCTTCTGGCGCTGCGGATGGCATTCACAAAGTCATCGTAGTCAGCTGGAGTGAGATGGATCAGCCGATGATGGATGTACTGGATTGGAACAGGGAAAGAGCCTTAAGGTATTTGCTCATCACCGTCGTGCTGGTGACACTCAGAGAAGAACTCAAGAGCTCCCAGGGTGATACATCACATGATCCTGTTACCCCACGAGAGGTCCCAGGACTCAGAGGCTCTGACAGAGGAGAGCTAGCTCAAGAGACAGCAGTGCCATCTCCCACATCCTAACATAGCCAAGGCGAGTGTCCCCTCAGAGCACCAAAATGCACCACGCAGCATCAGCAGGTGTTCTCTCCTTCATGAGCATCACATTATCCCACAGCACAGCTAACGCTCTACTGCACCACCCACCAGCACCTAACCCTCCCACCATTCACTCTGCAGGTTATAAATGGGGACCCAGCACGTTCACTGGACATCTCCTTTGCTAAGGGCTATGGAAGGAGTAAGGCTTACACTAAGTTGATGCAAAATATCTCTAGGCTTAGCACTGTCGCTTCCATCAGCTTCTCAGCTAAGGCCCCAAAAACTGCAGGTCCAGCTTTTGAGAAATCCATTTCTCTACTGTAGCTCAGAAAAAGAGGTTAAGTGAAGAAGCTGTCATTTCTCAAAAACATCACCTAGGTGATAGGACAACTAATCCAACCTGGATAGTAAGACTACAGAATCATCCTTCTGGTCATTTATTCAAGAGAACTAGGTACATTTGGGGCATCCTTTAAAACAGTTTACACTGTTTTAAGGAAGCCACAGCTCTGGTACTCCAGCTGGCTTACTGAAACGCAATTGCCCCGGTTTCAATAAATCCTGAGGTGTCATCCATATTGGCTGACCAAGCCACTTCCACTAGTAGCACCAACACTGACACACCAGACAGCCATGCCAGGGCTTCATGACAAGAGGAAAACAGGCTACAAACAAGGGAAGAAAAAAAAAGATAGGCTAGAAAGGGAGGTGGACAGGGGGCTTGAAAACATAGCAAAGAGAAAGTACAGAAGTTAAATGTAGGAAGAAAGAGGAGAAGGAACACAAAACCATCTCATCCTTTGTGGTGAGCAGAGGAGGTGAGAAGTCTTGGAAGATGCAGTACCATGAGGTCCTTTGTATGCAGCCTCCATACAGGCAAGCAATGCCTATTCTAGTCTCTGCTGAGGGAGAGGCATGCATCAGGCAACGGACCAGGTCAGCTACCAGTACCCAAGGCCCCTTCCCATCTGTACACACACGCAGAGGCAGTACCTGCAAGGCAGGCAATGGCCTGGCAGCTTTGACAGGCAAGATGACAGGCTACACATTACCTGCATGTAAGCCTGCTGGCACCTCTGCACCAGCTGGTGGAAGGCTGGGGTGCGCAGGTGGTTGTGCACATGGGCAGGGTTGAGCCTCTGTAGAGCTTCCATGATGATCTCCTGTAGCACAAAAGGGCTCAGCACCCCCTTGGCTGCACCAACGCAGAACTGATGCACATAGTTTACACCTACACAGGAAGAAGTCAGAACAACAGCGTTAAGGCAAGAGACACACAAGAAATTAAGTACTTCCCAGCTAGAACCTGGATTTGAAGCACCTTCTTCTCACTGTAATGTATCCTCCAGCAGGCTTAGGCGAGATAGTCTAGCAAACTCATGGGGACAAGAGATCATCCCGATACATTCACCAGGTCTGAGCAGAGACCAGGTGCCACCTCAGTCACTGATATTCCCAGTTCATCTGTCTTTAAAAAGGGATACAAAAGCAAATTGATGTGGCAAGGTAACTACAGAGTCAAGGGTACACTGCACCTCCTCCCATCGCTTCTTGCCTACCCATCTAGGCAGCACCTGCAGCCCCAGCACTCAGGTCTTAGGGAGGCTGGAGAGATAGTCAAGTGGAGCTCCCTCAGCAGCAGAAGCCATGCCTCTAGACAGGCTGTTTGCAGAGGGTTTCTTTTTAAGTTCTTAGTGCTGATTAAATAATTTTAAAAAAATGCTGACAAAAAAAGATTCAAGATCAAAGTGGAAGTAAAACCAAAAACCAAACAATTGGTGGTTTTAGCACCTATTGCTATTCAAGGTCTTCACAGAAGGTGCAAATATACATAAGAAAGAGGAAAAACTACAAGATAGAGGAAAGGGAAAAGAAAAAGTTGTTTTTATAGAATGGAAAAGATACAAGGTCCGAGCCCTGTCCAACCCCATGCACTTCATCCAGTGCCTCAAAATTCAACAGCATGCCTACAGAACCCAGAAATGGGTCAACGACTGCCTGGATGAAAGAGCAGCAGCGACCTTCTGAAACATTCTCAGAAATGGGATTAGGTATCAGGCTCACCCAGTCTTTGAAGTTTCACTCTTTGGAGTTTTTTCCCCACCATGGTCCAAATCCCAGCAAGTGGATTTCTGCTGAAGTACTGCTCTGAGCCTTACCTAACTTTGCAGCTAACCCAAGGAGCCATTTTACATCCTCTGTGTAGGGTGGGCTGCGGGAGAAGTTGTTGGGATGGTCGTTGTGAGCTCTTCGGCCAAGCATCTCCAGAGCCAGCATCCCTGTGAGAAAGGGGCAGCCAGAGTCAAGCAGCACTTCTGCCCAGTAAGACTTAGTCTAGCACTTCACTCACTACAACACAACCTGATTGGCCTGCCCTTCCTGCAAAAAGTCCAGAGGGAAACAAACGGCCCATCTTGGAGCCTGCCACCACAAGAAGTACATGCAAGAACATCTGAATCTGCTGCTCCAGGCTGGGAAATCCACACAGAAATCACACCTCACTAGAGCTGCAAAGAGACACTCCACTAGCATCTACAGCAGGGTCAAGCAGATAGCCCCAAAGGCTGCACTGCAAGAGGCATCCTGAAAGCAATGCATTTGCTCCGGATTTTGGAACGGAGAAGCCACCCAAATCAACTTACTCAGCTGCAAAGACAACAGGCCAACACTGAGCTGCAGTATTGTCAATCTGCAAACACTTCACTTATTCCATTACAGTTCTTTACACAAATCCTCCCATTTAAAAAATTTTAAAATACCAACAGGCAGCTATGTCTTGATCTTCCAGGCTCTCTTCTCCACCTCCACTTCTCTGTTATTCAGGTTATTAAATGCCTTTCACGGCTTACCACTTACCACTGTCATGCTTCCAATGACATTCGCACCCCTTTCTGGCTAACAAGTACCTTCTCTAGCTTTCCACAAAAAAACCCTCAAGCAACCTTTAGATAGCCTTCCTTCCATTTTCTTGCTGTTTCTTTTCATTTGCTGCCCTGATCTGGCTTTGCTTATCTTAGAGGCTTCCTTCCCCCTCCCCAAGTATCCACTGGGTTGGACCATGAGTACATACAAGTAGCTTTCTGCAACCTAAGCTCAGTCAGAAACCCCAAGACTGATATCCTTGTATCAACAGAAGTTCAGACACTGTATTTCCTCATAACCAGTGTGACTAGGAAAGAATGCTGTTACATACGCACTCTCCACAAAATATAAGTTCCCTCCAGGTCAGTCTTCTACAACCTATCAGGAAAGGACAGGGCACATCCCTCTGTGCCTCTGAAGAAGACTCAGCTGATATTATTAAACTAGAAGTGTGCCTTCACCATCCATGAGCGGCAGGAGCTGAATGCCATTTTTTCACATAGTCACAACTTGCACAATCACATCCTCAGAGCCCTATCCAGACCTTTATGTACACCTGCTGAAAGGCAAGACTCTTCCCAGCTCTAACCCACTTAGCATTCTCTTCTACCCTGATGGCTCTCAACAGCAACTCTTCAATCTTCTATTGCTTTGTCTCCATTTTTAGCCTCCACATATGATCATGAACTGCCTTTGCCCACGTAGCTAAGATGCCATCACCCCCAACAGGTGCAGTAGTAAATTGCCAAATGACAGTGAAAACCTGCAGCCCTGCCCTGAATCCCTCTCAAAGGGGCCATAGAAACCCACTTGGCTGTCCTTACCAACTCGGTATGCAGAGTGGAGATAGTGCAGACCCTGGGGGCTCACAGGCTGACTGTGCTGCTCATCCTCGGCAGGAAAACCCCCTGTAACAAGGGAGTTGGGCTGTGAGGACAGAGTTGTCAAGGAAGCCCCCTGAATCGCTGGGAACGTTGATCCTGCATGGACACTTCCTACTGAAGAGAGCAAAACAGCAGCATTAGGACCCATCACCAGCCTAAAAGAAGGTTTACTTGGGCCATCATCTCCCTCATCTGACCACCCCCTGCCAACATAGTGTTCTGTTCCCCTAAACGGAACAATACAGCAACCAAAAACCACAGACTTACAACTGAAATACAGTGGCCTAGGAATATCTCTGTTTTGTTTGCAAGTAGGGCCTGAAGGGGGTCAGTTACATCCTTGTCCATCTCTTTTGCAGTGTACCATGAACACACACATCATCCATGTTTTACATGCAAACAGGTGGGTTGACTCAAAGGTCTTTGCTATTATTAAATGACACATCTGGTTCTGATTTCTTGTCCAAGGAAAACACGTGTGTATGTCTACACCTCATGAGAAACTGCTGAGGAAAATCATTGAGCATTATTTCACTCAAAGATCCAACATTGTGAGGCTCCTCCACTTCTGTTGTAAGACAGCTATGACTCCATTCAGCTACCATGTGGAAAGCTTGCCTCTAATCCATCCTTGGAAAGAATAGCCATTGCATACACTAGCAGCACATATCAACAGTAAAAACAGCAAGAAAATTTCAGAAGCTGTCACCTTCAGAAACTAAACTAGTGTGGGCAAAATCAATGGAAATCACAGGAAAATCCATTACACTGTATCACCTAAACTTGTACAGACAGCAGGTAACACTGAGCCAGTAAGCTGTACTCTGACAACAGACTCAAATTTATCTAATTTTCCCTCTCAAGAAAGGTATGGAGAGGAAAAAGCAAGGTTTGCCTGAGCATTTCAGAGACACCATTAGGTGCATGCGCATTGTTACCCTTATTTCACAGCTTTTCTGTGGTGCTACTACACTAGCTTAGGCAATGCTCCAAGTTCCAATTTCTCCTCTTCCCCTGCCACCTCCAGCTTTTTGTTCGTTTGTTTGTTTGTTTTAAATGTTTACTAGTGAATAGTTGAATACCTGAGAACAATGTGTCTCCCAGGAAAGATCTGTCTGACCTTCTCAACCAATCAGACACACAGTGCCAAACAACCCACAAAGCAAGGCAAAATCCATGCTGCATTTGAAGCCTGGCCAAGGACAATAACCTGCAAGAATGAGCCAAATGGTTGCCAGAGCTCAAGCGTCACCACGTGACTATGTACTCCAGGAACAGTGAAACAGTATTTCAAGAACTGAAAACAGAAGTTTATGTAAGCCATAAACAACGGCAACTGGAAAGGTTGGGGTTGTTTTTTCCTTTCATTATTTTAAGTGCTCTAGGACAAGTTAGCAGTTCTGAAAGATTCATAACTCTTTGGAGGAGTACAGAAATGGTTCTCACAATTAAGAGTCACAGCATCAGCCCAGGACTAAGGCTGTCAGCAAAGGATACTCTTCAGATCCTGAGGCCTTCAGGACTACTCTATCTGCTTTTGTGGTGGCTTTTTGGCATCAAAATGCAAGATAAAAATAACTGAAAATATTCCCCTGATAATCTGGATATGAAGGAAGCCAACACAGCTCTTAAGTGTTTTCCCACCTACCAGTCTTCTAGCACCTGGTGAATACTGATAAGCAAATGTATAAACAGGCAAACATTACAGCCTCTCCAGTGAGGGAATAACAGAGCTTGGGTCAATCACGACCCACTGGTGCAAAGCCCCACAGCATGTCCACAATTCAGTCAACATCTGCTGTGCCAGTGCTGCACACTACATGATGGGTCTTCGCCACCACTCTAACACCAACACAACATTTGAGCAATCATTCAGATTGCCACGGACACGATCCTGCCAAAACATCTGTCCTCTTTACAGAAGTTCCACATTTTGGGTACAGGCTGCCTCCAGTCCCTTCAAGCAGGAGACATTTATTAGCGCTAGTGTAGCAAAAGTCTGCCTGCTGCCTGCTTCTTGCACTCTCTATTCATCTGACCCAAAGGAACTACAAGAGCCTGCTCATGACAAGCTATGCTCACCTTGCCCAAAGGAGAAGGGGAATAAAGCTCTAGTAAGTTAGAAGTCAGCAAGGCCAGGAGGGCTCCAAACACGCTCCAGTCTGAGAGGCCAAAATAATTTCATACTGGAAATTCAGCTAAACACAAATTAAAGAACCACTAGCTGAATCAGGCCCCCTTATGAATTCCAGTACCCCTGAGCATGTGCATCTTTAGGAGGGAGTGAATTTGGCCAGAACCTTCAGTGCAAGAACCCTGGTTCCACCTGTGGTCAATGAGGAGCAGGACTTGACTGGGTTACACCTAGGAGGCACGGTAAATAAACCTATGCTACACGCAGCCCAGAGCTGTACCACTTACTCGCTACGTTGGAAGACAGTGACAGCCCTGTCTCACTGTGATAGGGATGCACTGCAATCTGCGTCATGGATGGGACGGGCACACCAGGGAACGACACTGCTGTAGCTGCCAATGATGGTGTTGTTACTGAATAAGGGTACTGCGCTCCTATGAATGCTGGATGGACACCCTAAAACAAAAGATAAGTAACAGTCACGTCTACTTCATCTGACTGTTTAGAAGTAGTCCAAAGCATGACGTCCCCACACAAGCCCCAGAGCATGGGAAGTCAAATCTGACAAGGAGGAGCAAAAGCACAGGAAGAAGCAGCACAGAAGCTACCTTGCACCACATGACCATTACATCTGCTTGCTACTCCTCCTTTTAGATCTAATCAGTTTGCAAAAGGCCACCCCAAAAACTTTCAAATACAGACAGAGGTTAAAATCACTTTAATTTAGTTTTCCATCTGTAGTCTCCATTTAGCCTTCAAGCTCTCAAGATGACAAGCTTTCTGTCTAGTGCCTTCTGAAAAACTATACAGAAATAAAAATTAAAAACTACTGATGTATTATATTTTATATTCTCTCGAGACTTTAAATGCACACAAGAAGGCTCCTTAATATGCAAAAGCTGAGCTGGGGAGCCAAAGTAAGTATCCTAAGTCAGCAAGTAAGTGAGAGCAGAAGCTAGCTCTCAAGCCATGGCAGGTCTGAGCCCCATGCTCTCCCCCAGTGTACTCCCTCTAGAAGCAGCCACACAAAGTCACCATAAATTAACAAGGCACAGGCAAAACTCACCTGCGGATATGCTGAGCCAGGGACCGGGAAGACAGCTGGGCGCGGCATGTGCTGGATAGTGTGTCCAATATACTGGGGATTACAGGGGATGTGAGTCTGAAGGGTGGTGTAAGGGTGGAGACCCTGCGTGTGTGTATGTGCCATTGCTGGCCCTGCCATTGTGTGCTGCTGGTACATGGTTGACCCCACAGAGATCACCGGCATGACTGTTGCTGCTGCGGTTACTGCAGCTGCCACTGTTACAGTGGTCGGCTCAGAGGTCACCCGGTTGTCTGCCAACCCACGCGCTGCTTCCGAGGCAGCCCTTGCACCACTGGCACTGCAGCCAGTGGCACCTTCTCTCTGTGCTGGGGTCCCACCAACAGTCTGTTCATAAAGCCAGTACCACTGGTGAGCTACTTCAAAAAGGACTTCTGGGTAGACACCACCTCCTTTGGCTGCCTCTTCTACTGCCATACAGGCCTTTTCCAGCATCAGATTGTCCTGAGGGCAGTGAAAGAAAAGCAGAAGTGAAGAACACAAAACCAGAAACACAGAAAGGCAAAACTACAACAGAAGAAAAGTATAAGGCACTCTAAAATGGCTGACGCTATGGAGAGCAGACAAATCACAACTATGCATCAGAATAACCAGAGTTATTCATAAAACATAAGAAATCCACAGAACCAAGATTAAGGCTGTCCAGTGGCAGAAGAGCCAATCCTGCAAGTAACAGCATGTCCCTGACACTAGAAATCAGCTTATGCTAGCCAGCCCCCATGTGATGCTCACCTGTTCCTTACACTGCACCAGAGCCCTCTGGATCTCATTTGGATTCAGGGCATGGGCATGGGGCAGGCAGCTGAGTGCCAGTTCAGCAGCTGCCCTCACCATGTTGGAGTCTCTGGCCCGTGAAGCTCTGTCTGCCAATGATGCCACCTCTGGGGGAGTCAGATGTCCGTCCCAACACTCTACCAAGATGTTCAAGGCTGCACTACCAATCTCCATGGCCTGTCCTAAGGGGAAGAGAGAAGACTCTCATACCACTGTATGCCCAGCGCAGTTCCAGTCAGCTTTCCCTCCACAGGAGGTGCACTCATGACTTCCTTCAGAAGCAGTGACAGAGCCCAGTTGCTCCCCTTAGGCTTCAAGTCAAATTTAAGCTCTTCCTCCCAAAACACAGGACAGGCAACAGCCCTCAACAAGCAAGCAATGAGGGAGGGTACCATTATCAACGTTAAGCTAAAGATGCATTTGAGGCAGCTCACTGCTGGAACTTGCTATAGCTGATTTTAGTACCCACAAACCATAGCCTGGACGGTCACTTTACTTCCATCATGTCAGGAAAACATGACTTTTCAAGGGTGTGTTTTTCAGGCTCTAGAAGCCATGTGGATAGAAAGCAGGTAGTAGATCTGGGTGCAAAGAGAAAGAGGAGGAAAGTGAAATGCTGAACACAGCCAAAGAGCATGTTCAGACTTGACAAACATCCATCTCTTCAGCAGACTCCCGAAGGAGAAGTTAAGACCAGTCTCTGTGTTAGAAGTGCTCTATGGCTTTGAAGACTGAAGCATGTTGCAGTACAAACAAGAAACAGGTCACAAGAACTTTCCAGGCCAAAGCAATCACCAATCACTGGTGCCTAGCTTCTACTGCCAGCTGCGCCAGTAGCTTACACGGCTACCACAGCACATAAGCATCACCATTTGGGGGAATAAGCTTGCCCCCCCCCCTTCCTGCCGAAAAGTAAGCTTCCCAATAAAGATGTGCTGTAACCTGTGATCCAAGAGACATGGGAGGAGTAAGTTCGAGAGAGCCAGTTGGGAGACACAAAGTTGTGCAGCCCTAGCGCATACAGCCCAATCTCGAAGGCGCAGAGGTGAAGGTTGCGGTGTGGTCCCTGGTGCCCACCACTGGAGGAAGGGTGGGTGAAGATAGAGGTACTGCTGTTTCCACCTGCTTTGATAAGGACTGTCTTGGCCAATTCAAAGTAGAAGTGAGCAGCTGCCTCTGAGGGCTGGTTTGGGACATGAGGAGCATGGCTCTCCAGCCGCCTCCCTTTATACCTAGAAGAAAGAGGAACATTTCAGACAGCAAAAAGCACCCCAAGTTCACTAGCTGGAGTGCAGAGTTCCTGTCTTTAGGGTCCAGAGGAATCCAAGCAAACTCTCCCAAGGAAATACTTCCTGATGCACACACGCTAGCCCCCCAACATCAGGCCTGGAGGTTGCCTCTGTGCATTGGTATTATTCATTACCTGCCAACTTCCACAGTCTTTGCACGGGCTCCCCCACTGGCTCTCCTACTGCCACTGGAAGAGGAAGATCCCAGTGAATCACTTGAAGAACTGCTGATGCTGTCACTGTCTTGTCCTCTGCCCCAGGAAGTTGTTGCCCATCCTCCACGTAGCGGACGCCGACTGAGCGTTGGAGAACTGTCAGAGGTGGTTTCGGGAGCACTGCTGTCAATACTAGCCATGCCTACAGCGAACACAGTTATGTCACCAGGGTTGGTAAATGTCATGTGGGTAGGTAAACTCCTACCCACATCACCTACAGTCCCAACTAAGATCAGTCATGTCAGTGACAGTCAGCCTTACAGCAGCCAGGCATTCAACTTCACAAAGCAAGAAAGATTAGTCAGTTTGTTCACAGATATCAGCATCATTTTGCAGTTCTCAGATTAAAAGCGGAAGAGTCCAAGAACAATGTACCTTTATTTCCCCCTTCACATCATCCCAGCCCCTCACTCCATCTACCAATCTTTGTGGCAGAGTATAACAACAAGCAGCAAATATACATACAAAGGCAAGTTCCACAGATTGTATGAGTATGAAGAAAACCCTTCTGGTACATGCTGCATAATTTACACAAAGGTTCTTCACATCCTCAGCCTCCACCTTATATTCTTCCCAAGAGAAGTGTAGAGAGGCAGTAGCTCCTCTGAATTTGTTTCTGGACCCAGGAGCACAGTGCTCCGCTCCCAGAGTCCAGTAATCATTCAGATCCAGGTATCTAATCCATCACCCAAAACATATCTGGTGTGAGAAAGGAACGGTAACTTGCCATACAGAAGGGGGCAGGAAATCTGTGGAGCAAAACCATTTCTCCATGCCAAACACCTGAGACACAATCAACTGCCTCTATAGAACAGGAAAGGCTGACAAATGGAATGAAAGAGCAAGGGAATTGCCAAAATCCCAGCAGGCTGCCTAGTATAGCACTAGATGCTGTATGAACTAGTCCGTTCCCACCTGTGTGTTTCTTCTTCTGCCTGACAGGCGAACCCCAGCATCTCCCATTGTATCCACCTCGGTTGCCAAGGGCCAGACGACTGGGGACCTTTCCCTCTTGTTTCAAAACAGTGGCCTCTGCAGGTGGCTCACAGGGGGACCTCTGAGAGCTCTCTGCATAAACAGGACAGTGACAAGGTAAACATTATGATTTATTTCTGTATCTCTAAAACCAGATGTGGCCATTTAAATGATAAAAATACCAAAAGCTGCAGGTTTTTTATAAAATGAGTCCTATTTATGAGCAGGATTATCTCAGTTTTCTTTCAGTAATAAGCACATCATCTGATACTAGGCCAACAACATTTAAGCTTAATGACTCAAGATTTGGAAAATTTGCTGCATCTACGAAAAAGTTTTAAAACAAAAAGTGCTCCAGCAACCCTGACCTTATTGCAATCATCCTCGGCTAGTATTGATCTCTTTGGGAAGAGTTAAGAGAGCACTTGCTTTCCACCAAATGCTGCTGTATGTGATGTTTGCCACCAAAGTGGAGTCATAGCCTGAAGAAAATCATGTTTATCTCTAACACCCTTCAGCAATCTTATTTATCTTGCACGAAGGTATCTTGACTCAGTGTGTAACTTTTTTTAAATCCTCCACCTCTGTGATACAAACATAAAAGATGTTTTATGTTAACTGGTTACACAACTGGCTCAAGATGTATGGGCTCAAAAATGTACAGTTCCAGTTTTGCACTGATAACGGAGTTTCAGCATAGCCCTTACAAAGCACCTCTTACCCTGTGCACTCTTCTCCACAAAGTTCTCAGGACTGCTCTGGACTGCAGTGCTTACAGCAGCTTGCTGAGTAACAGAAGTCCCTGGAAGCTGCTGGATAGCTGCAGTGGACTGGGCAGCATGTTTGGAAGGAGATTTTTGATTTGCTACTGTAGGCTTGCTGGATGAGTAGAAGGAACTCAGAGTCTGTGGTTTGTGAGTTTGACTCTCTCTGTCCAGGAGTTTGTCTAATATCTTCAACAGCAAGGAAAAAGGAAAAAAAAAAAAAAAAAGGAAGGAAAAAAAAAGGAAAGAAGAGCTTAGCAGAGGGTAAGAGAACAGACATTGCACTAAGACATACAGAGAAAGTACCAAATCAGCTTCCTGATGGACAACAAATTCCATTTGTTGTAGAAAAAAAGAAAATGCTCATTCTCTAGAAAGTAGATATTGTCTTCCTGCACTGAAGATCAGCAATGCACAGTTGGGAGCCCTGTGGTCTGCATTACTGAGGAAGCAAAGATTCATTGATACTCAGTAATACCCCCATTTTCACCCAAATAACTACTGGCTTTACTTGAAAAGCACCCAAAACTCACAATAAATAAGTAATTCTGTTACATCAAGGACGGAATGGAGGACTCTATATTTAGTTCTGCCATTAGATGTTCTTGTCTAAGTCGCCAAAATTCTGTGCTCACCATTAAAAAAAATTCCATCATACAATTATTGAGAAAACGGCAAAGCCACTAGAGAAACTCCCTTCTACCAGCCTACGATAACACTGTCTTGTCCTTATTTGTTACAGAATTATGGAACAACGCATGACCACATTTTATGGGTTTGTCCATTTCTACTGTTCATTCTCCACACGAAATGAACACTGCGCGCATGACAGAGCATTTATTTGCAGATGACAGATATCACAGTGTCCCTGTTAGTCCCCAGAGAATAGTATAGCAAAAGCGCTTCTCCTTTAGAAGACAGAAAGACACTAACAACATTCTTGCTGGGTAGAAGGGTTTCTGAATATAAAAAAATCAATAAAACCTTTCCTGAAGCTTCAGCAGGTTTTGTTGTGGGGTTTTTTTTCCTCCTTTGGGGTGGAGTGGCACAGTTTTACTATCTCTGTTGCATGGGAAATTAAGGCACAGGTGGACTGAACTAGTATATCAAAGACGTGAGAGGTTAAGAAACAAAGGCTTTGCTAGATATACTGTTCTGCAAGCCAACGTCTCTGCAGTGAAATAGAATCAATCCCCAGACCACACACACAAAGCACACTGAAAACCCCTGGACAAAGGACTTGTTTTAGCAGGTAAGCAAAAGCATTAAAAGCAGTGAGAATGCATCTCCCAGCTGGACCTTAAGAAACTCACGGAAAGAGTTTCCAGGACAATGCACACTGCACAATCAGATTTTGAATCAGTGGAAGAATATAAAAACCAAACATAGCTTGTAAATTACCAGTACATGACACAGAAACTTATGCTCACTGGCAAAACTACCAAATCCATCAAAACCCAAACATGGTTTGCTCTGCACTTCCTTCTCCTCTTTTAAAGGGAAACTTACCTTCTTCAGCTTAGACTGATCATCCTTGTAAGTGATCATCAGGGCTAGTGCCAGATCCCCTTTCTCCCTTCGGGTGCCTTCACACAACAGAGGATGTTCTGCTTCACTGACAGTTGTTTTCATGCCTGCAGGCCAGAAAAGAGGAGACAGAAGACAAGTGAGCCCATGGGACTGCACTATACCCTGAGCACTATCTATATCTCAGACTAATTTACTCACCTCACTGTCACAGGCAAAAGATTCCCCCACCCCCCAATTTTTCTGTTAACTTCAGAAATAGGTCACGAATAAACAGGAGCTGCTGTCTGTCCCCAGAATATTAAGCTTAAGTAACAACTGTCAGAACAACCAGATCCTAATATGCCACGGGAAAAGAGTCCAGGCAAGCCCACAACTCCTTCCTGAAACAAATTTTTCCAGTTTCTACAGATGCTACAAGCCAGCATTCCCACACCATAAAGAGCTCCTCTTCCTTCTTTCGGAGATGAGGCAACAGAGGACAGGCCTTGTTTAATCTATTCTATTCCTTTTTGCATGCTGCTTTAAAACAGGCATACAGTATTGTCAACATAATATATACAATCACTGCTTTGTTGCTGAAGCTGATAAATTAGGCAAGAATCCATTCTTATGTTAAGATCCGGAATTACATGATAATGCTTGAGAGTACTTCTACCAGTCTTTCACTATCATTGTCTAACCTCTTCTGAAATGATTGCCTTTTGTTCTCTGAAATTGTCCATCTCCGTTAAAGCCCAGGCAATACATCTTCCATGACAAAAGAGCGAGAAGAAAGCTAAAATTCATATTACTACTTAACATTCAGTTCCTGTTCTGTAGCCCCCTTCCATTTTTCACAGCTCTGCAAAGGCACCTCAATCCTGGCATGCAGAATCCTTCTGCATCTAGTTCTGACAAACCATGCAAACGCTTTCATTTCTGCAGCAAACTGGAATGAACTACTAACTCTCACCATCTAAAATGAGGCAGGATGGAGAACATGGATGAAGAAAGACTTTTCTTGTAAAAGATTCTTACCAAGAGCAGCAACAGCTGCCTCAAAACCAAGCTCTTCGTCTCCAGGCATTTCATTATTCCAATTACGGCTTGGGGGTCTAGAGCCTGTAGGAGAAACCACTGAAAGAAGACAACAGAATTAGTGCTCAGCTTTCAAAACTAGGACCTCAAGGCAAAAAACATTTCTGAGAGCTTTCTGATTTTGCAGAGGTTCCTATGGTCCTATTCTTAGCCTTATACCAGTTTCAATACCACTGCACTGTCTTGGGGATTTTTCCCCTTTCCCTTTCTAAACTCAGAAGGCTCTAAACCAGCCAGGCATATTACCACATCAGTCTTCTAATCCCAGGTTGTTGTGTTCTATTTTAAATACCAGATTTATACCAGCTGCCTCTGAATATAAGCAGCATAAGAGCAGAAAAGTCTATCATTTTTAAGTATTTTACAAACACAGAATGCTGAAATGTGGTAAGTTTGCAGTTGTTTTCAAATGTAAGCAGAAGGAGAGAGATGGTTCCGTTTGGGCACGAAGTACCTCTAAAGCAACACGGAGGATAGATGCAAGTAACAGCTTGCAAAGAATCAAGATTAGGTCATTCTTATATGGAACACAGTTTCTCATTGAAAACCCCTCAAGATGCAGCATCTCAGAACATGCCCTCCACACACTCGAGCCAATGCAGACAGTACCTGGAGTGCACAGGACATCAAATATAAAGCTAGCCAACATCAGAGGCAGGACAGGACGGTAATCGCATAGTGTCCCCTCTCGCAGTTCTTCAGCTCTTCCTCGAATAGTGTTCATCTCATTAGTGCCCAAGGGAATCTTCTTCAAGAGTGCTACAATCTCAGACTCCTGATATGCCAGCTTCACCTGATAGTATCCACGAGGAAACAGAAGAAGCTGTCATCAGCACAGGCCCTGGTGGCAGTGGACCATTTTTCCCTATACATCAAGTACAGCAATAGCTTTTATGGGATCATTAATTTATAGCAGCTCTTAGCACCCTAGCCACATTTACCATTCTCTCCACAATGAACACAGATTTTCAAATCTAATACAAGTCTTGCCTCATATTTATACACATTTTTTTTTCTACTCAAATTACCACTCTTGAGCTGCATACAGGAAAAAAAAGTACCTCAGCTTTCATAAGAACATCAGGAGAAGCATTGGACCAGATAAGTCAGTGGAAAACGTGATTACTTTTAACTGTGGGAAGGAAGGATGCTATGTTAGGTAATATACCCATTCAAGACAACAGAGACTAACAGAAGAATGGGCATGGAGTGGCAGCACACATGCCACCAGGATGAAGTCCATTACATTTCACTACTCTGTGCCATTCCTGAATTCTCTCCATTCTTAACATGTGAAAGTGATTTTTCAGGTAGCAAGTGACTGCCAATCTCACAACCTTCTAATCAGACCATAAAAAGTACAGATAATTAGTGTAACAAGTGTAGCTGGTGGGTGGATACCTAGCAACAATACACGTCTCCAGGGTCTGCACAGCCCTGCAGTGAAAAGCAAGGCGGCTGCAAATCACACAGACAAGGTCTTAATTTGATGCTCCTTTTTTCTAAACAGAAAGCCTAATAGTAATCAAGCAGTATCCAAAATAATATGCCAGCACAGTGCACGCACTCACTTGCCAACAATGAGATATCAGCATGAACAGCAGTTTTCAAACATGTAAGAATTGCACCAATTCACCATGAGGAATATGTCTCAAACTATTTCACCAATGCAAATATGGGCAATTCCATTTACAAATGGCTTTATTTTCCCCAGATTAGCCAAGCAAACTGGAAACATATTTAATATAAGACATAAGCTGTGCTAATAAAATAATATATTCATTAATTTTTTTTTTACTCATTTAAATACTTCCAAGCCCATAGTTTCATGTGAAATCAAACACTTGTTGGCACATTTGAGCTTCCTATCAATGAAGGTAATGCCAGATGCAGTGATACTTCTAAAGATTTTTCTATCAGATCAATGAGTGCTAACGGGATATGCATCCAATTCATTTAGTCCCACTGCAATCAGTTTTAAGGAAACATATAAAAGCATAACCAAACTTCAGGAGTTGAAACAGAAACCACATGAGCAAAAGCATTCAAGCAGAACAGTCTTGCTTATGGATACTGCCTTTTTGAGATGTTTCATACCTCCAGAGCCTTTGTAGACGCAGGTGGTCTCTGCAGCTCTAGAGCAAACATTCCTATTTGGAAGGCCAGGTTGTGGTACTCCAGCCGCTCACTCAACACAGTCAGCAAGAAAGCAGCTTTAGACAAGGTGTTGGTTGCCATCCATGTCTGCTTGCTGGTTGACACCTTGTTCTTTTTGCCCTGTTTGAGGAGGAATTTGTCATAAGACACTTTCCTAAACATCCCAAATGATTCTATGCTTGTCCTCCTACCCTTTGCAATAATTACTAGACAGGACAAAGAATAAAACACATTTAAATTTTATTCCCTTTGCTGAGGAATCACAAATCCCAGTGGTTACTGATGAACATCATTATTTCACCTATCTCACCCCAGCACAACACA
The DNA here is from genome assembly GCF_034619465.1 of Leptosomus discolor. Classification (NCBI taxonomy): domain Eukaryota; kingdom Metazoa; phylum Chordata; class Aves; order Leptosomiformes; family Leptosomidae; genus Leptosomus; species Leptosomus discolor. The sequence goes on along the minus strand of NC_141396.1, from coordinate 23,931,378 downwards.
GTGGAAGAGGTGGCCTGTTGATAGGACATACGTCCACCATTGGACTGATGCTGTGCAGTCAGATGTTGCATGTCTGTCTGTCCCTTCCAAGAGAACTCTTCCATACAACAAACACTGCTTAGTGCCACTACAAGTGATTTTCCAGAAGTTTATGCTTATTTCTTTCCTTCCAACCCTCTTATTCCAAAACAGCGAAACTTCTACCATTTCCAGTGGTGCACATTATGAAACGGGAGACTAAGGTTGTGGAAAGAATCACAAGAAACAAGGTCACCTGCACAGAGCTGCACAAAAGTCAAGACTTCTTATGGCTGCTATATAATCTCATAGCACACAGTAGCAGGTATCTTTTAAACAAAACATCCTTTGAAGCTGAAGTTAAATAGGGTGTTTTGTTCAATTGATTTAAATAGATTCCTAAAGGAGCTGCAGCTTTTAACAGACAAACAGAGCCTCTCTCTGAAGCATAACAACAAGTGAAGAAGCTTTTAACTAAATTTGAGTTTCTGAAGACTCCAAGTAGTGCTGAATGGCCTCTTATTTTCTTTCTCCCTTTTATTCACCCTCACACACAGTGATCAGGAACATTAATGACATCCAGAGAAGTTCAACCCAGAAGAAGCATCAGTGAAGGGCCCTAAATCACACCAAACGAGAAACGCCTGGGAATGCTGTTTTATCCATTCCACATATTCCTCCTAACTTACTCTCTATCCCCAAACCTAGACAAGCTCTCTTCTCTACCTTAGTTGGTGGCTGCTCCACTTTGAGATCTGGAGGGTTGGCCAGTAGGTCCCTGGCGAGCTCTACGGTTAAGCGGCATGCTTCATTACTGTATCCATGTGCATACAGGGCCTCTGCGCAGGCAAACAGGATCTGCAAGAAAGAACAGATGATCATATTCAAACCACACTCGCCCAGGCTGGAGCTAGCCTGCTCAAACCACTCATCACAAAGACTCTGCAAACACAATTCACAACTAACTTCAGCAGCAGGTGTTCTCAGAGTCCTCCTTGCTTGGACCTTCACCACCATCCCTTTAAGCACTCCCCTAAAACACCTTTTCTTCCATGATTAAGTCCCATCCTCCCTCCAAGTGCTATAAGAGATCAGAGAATAACTCAAAAAAAACCCCTAAAACCCAAAACTGACTGACTGCAACTATTTCCACGTATCTATATTTCAGCTGCTTGCTCATGCAGGTGCAAGCTCTACACATATTTTGAGGTTATTACAGGAATGTGACACAGTCTATTTAGATTGTCTCTGGCCTTCCAGAGAATTTCCACTTACGTGGTTGGATTTAAATTTTTCCTGCTGGGCATGTCTCGGTCTTACTTATTTTTAATTTCAGCTCAAATTTGCCATTTTCGAGAGTGAGACTAGGTAAAAAGCACACACTGTTTTGCCTACATTCGTAAATTGTGGAGTGCAAGATGGGACACACTTGAAGTTAGCACAGAAACAGGGAGTCAAGCCTACGGGAAACAGACGTGTGATACCACCGCATTAAGACTCTAGACACCTTATGATACAATGGGTTATGACAACTTTATTATAAAGCACTTGATTTAACAATGTATTAGGTTAAGCGTGACTGCTAGGAGGGTGGCAAGACCACAATGTATACATTACATAAAACTGCAAAACAGTGTTTTGAACTAGATTCAGCTCACCTCCATCCGGTTCTCCTGCTCCAGAGGCTTTATACCAGCAAATATATCCTGCTCCTCTTCATTTCCCCCTTCAGCTTTGTCATCATCTTCCTTGGCTACCTCTTGTGGATTCAAATAGTATACCTGGTAATCGTCTTCCTCTTCTCCATCATCCCCACCCCCCACTGCACCATTCTCTCCCATTTCCTCTGGCTTCAGGCTCACACCACCACTGTTCTCATCTGCGGAAGGCAGGTCGTCATCACCACTACCCATTTCTCCCACAGGATCCTTGGGTGATTTCTTGGCCATGGAACTGCTCCTGACACTCGGCTCAGGTCCCTCAGAGAAGTACACCCCACCATCCTCCTCGAAGGTGTCCCTGTAGCTCCTGCTCAGTGGGCTTTCTGTAAAACTAAATGTGTTGCTGGCTTCTGCCCCCAGAGCCAAGCTGCTGTCATCCAGGCTCATCTCCGCCAAGTCTGGCTCCAGAGAACTGTCTTCACTGCTCATACGGCGTTTCCCACTATGTTTACTGGTCAAGCCTTTGCTCACTGGCAACTTTGCTTTGCCCACTGCAGTCTTATATACAGCTTTATCACCTTCTGCTGAAAGTCGTCTCAGAACCCTCTGCGGCGTTTCAGAGACGACTTTCCGCTTCCCAGTAAGTTCCTTTGGACGAACTGCAGGCTCCTGGGGAGAGGGACGCAGCCTGTCCCCAGGCTGCAGACATAGTCCCCCAGGTTCCTGTCCATGTGTTCTACCAGCCTCACAGGCAGTTTCTGCACACTGCAACCGGCAGCTCCTCTGCTGTATGGCCTTTACCCAACAAAATGAGTTCTTCTTGTCAGTGCTGCTATATGTGATACCAGGAATGGGATAAGCTTCCTCCCAGTTGAAGTAACAGGCTTCCACAGCTGGCTTGAAGCCCTGGAAGAGCTTCTCCAGTGATTTCTTGTGCTGACCTCTCTTAACATTGTCTATGACTTTCAGCTGCCACTGCCTGAGCTGTGAGCAAAGGTCCCTGCGCCTAAGAGAAACATAAGAGGATAGGTTAGAAAGTAGACACAAAATACACCTGTGACAAACCACCTCAACCCAAAGAACACCTCCTCCTTTCGGTTGGAAACATCTTCTGCTAGGCTATGTATAGACAGCATTAGTAAGAAGACCAGCTAAAAAAAGGAAACAGGTATATCAACAACCAAGTCCTTGACAGGTCCATGATACAGAAATAAATTGTGAACAGTACCAACATGAAAGCATGATACAAACTGGGAGGTTTAAAATTAAATACTGTCTGCCCTGTTTGTGTATCTACCCTAAACAAGGTATTAGTGATTGAGTCTCAGCGGTCTGAGATCAGTAAGTGCCGTGGGGAACTGCTCTTGGAAACATTCATAAAACAGTCTGCAGCAGCTATGAAACAGTCCTGTGAACAACTCCAGCCAAGATAGTCACAAGTACAATCTAAACAGCCTACCCAGGGAAGCACAATGTCAGACAGGACCACCTAATCTACCTCCCAGGCACTTACCTCTTTACCCTGATATGCCTACCTAGAGCCCAATAATTTAATTTAGGTTTTAGCAGGCTGTCCTCAGGAGACTAAACTGTTGCAAGCCATAGGCACAGAAGAAGCAAGACAAAAATAACTGATGTTCAAATAACTCTTGAGGAAGAAGCAAGCTGGTAAGGTTATATAGACTCAAACAATATGGCAGTTAGTCCCATGCCCTGTAATACCATGGGAAGCACAAAGCATTTCTGCATTTTCCAGCTCCAAATCTCATGTAGGGTCTAAGCATATGAACAAGATAGTCTACACTGATTACACATTTGGGTGATCTAATTAAAGAAGAGGAAAAGACATTTCTAGAAATGGCACCAAGTGTCTCAATCAACTGCCATCTTGCTTCTGCCACAGATTTCAGAGATCTGAAGTACAAGCCAAACACTTCTATCCTCTCAGATTTTCTATCAAAAGCAAAAGAACAACAACAAAAAAAATTAAATCAAAACGGGGTGACTATTTAGGTGCAAAGTGTATTAGGACAAAAGGGGCTAAACAAAACAGATTGCTTCTATTTGTCCACTAAAGAAATTAATTAACAAGAGAGTAGACTGGTAGGGCTTAATCAAGGACAGAGTTTTCAGAAATAAAAAGAAGTGGGAACTACTCAGGAAAGGTAACTAAGGATGAGAGCCTACAATGAATTAGGAAGGAGGTAACAAGGCTCCTTATGATTCACTGGAAAGAACAGCAACGGTAGGTAGAAGAGGGTTCTTCTCGGTGACTATTCAAATGCCAAGAGAATAGGTAACTGAGCAGGAGCATTTCAATTATGCACAAGCTCAAGCAGGAGATCTGAGCAAATCTGAACTGCACCAAATAAATGTGAATACACATAGCACAACCTCATACTTTATTAAAAGCCAAAACCTTTTATGTTTTTTATACATGATCTGATTGATGCTTGTGTTTATTTTAAGCCTCATTCACAGTTTCTTACAGTTTTTGATTCATCTTCATCTCCTATATTTAGCTACTTCATATTGTAAACTGTACAAGACAGAAACTGCATCCATTTTAGTGTCCCTGCTGTACCTCACAGAGATAGGGCATTTTATTAACGTTGCACAACAATTCACAGAAGCAAATCCTGGTAATGTGTAACTGTACTGAAAATACCGTCCTGTTTTCATTTGTTCCGAAAAACTTCTTCTGAGCATTTATAGCACATTAAACTAATTCAGTACATTTCACAAACCACACCTTGTAGACTAGATGTACAAAACAAATTATCACAATGCATCTCCACTGCTATTCGCAGCTAGTGCTAAATAAAGATTGCAGTGATTTACCAAGGCAGAATATGGTTTAGAATCCTGAAGAAACCTTGCAATTTTTCCTCAGAACTGAAAACACTGACTGAAAATCATACACCTGTGACACTGTTTACCAATACACCGGAGAGAATAAACTCCCCAAGAACACAGAAAACAAGAAATGGCCCATCTTGAAAGAGACAACAGTGAATGATTGGGCTAAACAGAAACCCATTAAACTGCTGAACAGTTAAATTTAGAAAGCATTAAAATTTATTGGTAGCTGGTGTTACCATTCAAAGAAATGTTCTCCACTGGGACACTGAAACGTAGAATTACACTCATATGCAAACGAGAACTCCCAAAAAACAAATTTAACAACATTGTGTAGTGTGAATAAAGTGAGCAGCAATAGCAATTACAGTTTAAAGTAATTATAGTCCTCTTGAACCTTACATAGCACATAGTCCAGAAGGTAATGAGGTAATAATACAAACACAAGAATCTATAGGAAGAAACTCTTGAGTGTGCATGAATATCACAGAAATAAGAGTCAGATTGGATTTGATTCTGGTGCTCACCTCTGTGGACTAATAGTCGGGTCAAGGACAGCCAGCCTCCAAAGAACCACCATTTCATCACACATACTTGCACAAGCATGAGCAGCTACTTCTGACTGGCCATTGCTGCGTCCTGTGTGCCCGCTAGCGCTGCTGTGTGATGCAGATGTACGCACACTGTACCACCAGCCGGTTATCTGCAGAAGAAAATGTTCAGTGGAGCTGTGTTGTGGCCAACATCTCATGCCCTGCTCTCACTTAACCTCACAACCACAAGGAGATGGGATCTGCAGCTAGTACCGTGTTTCCATTTGACTCCAAAACAACTACGAGCATGAAAACAGCAACGGTTTGTGAGAACTAACGGCTTCTCAAAATTCCTCTGGTTAGAAGGCATATGCCCACAGAACAAAACACTCACAGGAAGTTCTCTTACTAGAGACCTTCACGCTTGGAGGAAAAAAAGTGAATGAATGTGATAAATGAATCATTTCCTTTCCCCTGCTCAAAGTTGAGGTATGTGATAGAGCAATAAGGAAACCTACACTGCAATTTATATTACAGAGTGAGATCAGTGTTCCTAACTGTCCAAAGAAACTTTTTTCCTAATATTATTTAAAAAAAAAAAATTACTTAAACTCATCAAAAGACACTTTCTACAAAAGTAATGAAAGAATCTGAGATTCTACCACCCAACATACATCTTTACTTTTTATAAAAATGAGAGCTCACATGTGATGTACTTTGTTTAGGAAAAAAATATTACATCACCTTGACTGGGCAGAAATCAAATCAAATGTGCTGAGAGAGATCAGACTCCATATATTCATGTTAAAGAAGTAAGGTATTTTTTGGATATAGTGTTATCAGGGCATCATTAAATTAGCACAAGAGCAAACTGTAACATCATTTTAGCTTTTAGCTTTTTCTAGCTTTCAGGAGAAGCACATGCCCACAATGCATACAGACCGTTTAAAAACCCCATTACTCAGCCATGTATTGTACAGGGACACAGCATCAGTCACTGGCTCAGCCTGGTTCCCCAGAATTTCCCCCCCACAGCAAAGAGATTTGAATACCTGCTCATAGTTGAGACACTGGTCAGTCAGAATCTCCAGCAAAGGAGCTGCATTGCTATCCCGTCTCTTAAACATCTCCCGCACAATGGAAAGCAGATTCCAGATTCCTTCAGGCTCTCTTCCTCGCAAGGGACGCAGGAGACAGGCCCACTCAGCAGCAGCTGGTGGCTCCGTGGAAGAGAGATACATTGAATTCACATCACTGTAGATAAAACAGAAGAGCATGGATAAGAAAAAATTAATCCAAGCACAACTGTACAAAATCCTGAGTATATTCTACATCCAGAAGTATATTTGCACCTTAAATGGGACAGACATACACAACCTAAGAGAGGATGCATTACGAGACTGAGATCACCACACAAGCAAGGTACTGTGTAAATACAGTGTGCTCTACTGAAGTAACATCGGACAAGCTATGCAAAAATACAGTCCAGACGAGTGACCATGAAACCAAGCATCCTTGAGTCCATAGCATCACGTAAGGGTACAGGCTATACAGTGAACGAGTTTACAGATTATATGAATATAACATTTTTCCTTCAATGGGAAACAGTTTACCTGAAAACAACAGGAGAGGGTCCACAGAATTTATGAAGGGTTTTCTTTATGTTGTCACTCAGAGTAGATTCATCTAAGTACCAGGTGCTTTGATCTGATGCAGAGGGTCCAGCAGTGGGATCTTGAGATAAGAATAACACATATACACTCTGCAGGCTTTGAAGATATTTTCCCCTGTGTGCCCAATCACAGAGCTTATAGGGAGTACACAGGCATTGTCACTCAGTTTATTTCACCCATTGCAGAACTCATTATTCAGAACTATCTTAAAATGCTATCACAACATTACCTTAACCACTGACAACACTAAATTGGGAGACATGGCTGGCATGCTGAATGGTAGCACTACAACCAGTGGGACCAGGAGAAATTCAAGGACTGTGCCTCATGAAGTTCACTGAGGAAAAATGTACACTTCTGTACCTGGGACAGAAAACCCCATGCATCAGTACAGACTGAAAACCAACAAACCAATGGCAAACTTTCACTGAAAACACTGAAAAACCAACCTGCTAACTGGACCATATTAAGAAATGCACAGCTAGCAGATCTAAGGAACTTATTTTAATCCCCTCTACCTGGCTATGGTGAAGTTAGACCTGGAATATTGTATCCAATTTTGGGTCCCTCTATCCAGGAATGATACTGAGGAACCAGATAGGATAGAGTGGAGGGATATCAAGATAGCTGAGGGCACAGAGCACATGACCTACAAGGTGAGATTGAAGAAGATGGGCTAATTTCATCTAAAAAGGAGAGGGTGAGTGGTCATTGATCCTTCACAGCTTACAACTACTTGGAACCACAAACACACAACAGACAAACTCTTCTTGGTAGCAGTAGATGATAAAAAAGGGTATTCATACTGGACATTAGGAAAAAATAGAAATACTCTGTAATGTCTCTGGTAACCAAGATTTGGCTGAGCCAGCCCAAGCCACAGCCCAATCTAGTGTTGTAAACAGTCCTGTTTCAAGTAGGAGGTTGGAGAGGTCCCCTCCAAACAACATTTCCAGGAGCCTATAATCAATACCAACTTAAAAAGAAAAATCTTTTGTTAGAAAGGTGCATTGCCTGATGCTCCCTTCCTCTGCATACACTCTGAGGCATCCATTGCACCAGCAATTGCCTGTTGCTGTGCCATATATACATGCAAGTGCCTGTACTCATCCCTTTCCCTTGACCTCCACCTGCAATCCCAGCTACATGGTAACAGACCAGTTCAGATACTCAAAGCAATGGAAATATATCCACTTTCTGCCTGTGACACGGATTACTGAAATAAGATATATCAAGGTTACCTGGGGCTCCACAAACGGTGTTGATGGCAGTAGACTGAGAAGATAACAGCTCATCCAGCAAGCGCTGAGCTGTTGGAAGAATCTGAAAACATGAAGCAAACTTTCAATATGCACAGTATTTCTTATCCTGATATACTCAGCCAAAGATCTGCCTGGATTTTCATGACTGAAGCACTCATAATTTTAGTACCAAATACACACAGTCATGTTTTCAGAAAGGACGACAGAGGGTGCTAAAGATTATACAATATCAAACCAGCTGTTACACTTTCTCCTTTCCTTTCTCAAAGCAAACCTATATGCAAGGTTTACTTCCTACATTCTCACCCTAAGTAGTAAACAACAGCATCCTAGGTTATTATTTCCTTTCTCACTTCTTGAGGAGTAAGAGCCCACAGAGTGATACTGCAGCTAATTTTGAGAGATATGAAAGTGACTGCAGTCAAGGTCATCATTTTCCTGCACTTCCAATGTTATTTCTTGAAAAATGCACAGTAAAAAGTGGTTTTTTTCCCAAACTAAGTCTGGGCTGAGACCATAGACCCATTTAGCCTTTAGCATGCACACTTACAACAGGTTAGGCACATAGCTAGGATTAAAAGACTTGCAACAGAACATTTGCTATCTTCCCACCTCTCTCCGCACAACAGCTGAGGTTAAAGGATCACACTTACCATAAAGCAAGGCACATTCAGTACACCTGTATTTGCAAATAATATAGAACCATCTCAAATAGATGGAAGAAAAACAATGCTTCAGAAGGATATTTGGCATTTCAGTAACCTGAAGAAACAAACTCAGCATTAAGCTATTCTTGTACTTTTTTCCACTACTATATATTTTACGTCACCACAAAGCAGAAAAGTCACAGGTCTAGGCAATGTCATATCTTAAGGCTGAAGTATCAGGGACCTGCAGTGACTCTCCTTCACTATTTTTGCCAAGATATTCATATTTAATTGGAATATGAGTACCGGCTTCATGAAGGGAAACGGCTCTTGGAAGAAGAACTGGGGAATAAATTACAGCTGCTCAGAATCACTGACATTTTCAAGGATATAGAAAACACTTTCTACAAAGATTTTGAAAAACATCCCCATATCTAGCTGCATTCCTACAGACTACCATCCCTTTACACTTGAAAGTAATTCAACATTATATTACTGTACTATAATGTCATTCACAAGCTGAAAAGACGGATAAAATAATTGTGTGTACAGCCTACTCTACATCATGTAGTCAAAATATGGGGTCCCAAGGTACGAGAGTATCTATCTCCACCCAGGAATCTTCAAGACCAGGAATGAGACTGTTGGAAGAGTTTGGGGTGTGCCTTGCCTTTTTCAAGTGCATTACACAACATAGGTTAAGATGGATCTGCCAGTAAACCCCAAACTTTTCTGCTGGGCAGCATCCATCAGATTATCTGGCAAGATAGTAATAATTAAATAATCCAGATGTTCCTGGGTGCACAGCTAATACACATGACTCAAGGAGAAATAAATCCTGCAAAAAGGAGCAGTTCAGAATATTTGAAAGCAAATAACTCACATGCCATTCAGGAAACAACTACCACCACTGCTAGCCTTTCAAAACCCTCCTTTATTAAGCACCAGACTATGTGACATAAAGCTCTGAGTCCTTAAGGAGAGGAAAAGCTTTGTCTGTTACATAATGCAGCAAGAAGCACACACTATTGGTGCTGAACTCTCAGCAACAAAAAAGCAGTATTTTTACATCACTTTCATATTATATGATTCCTCTATTTCCTCTCATAAGAAGATTAGTATTTCTGTAGGAATTTTAGAGGACGTTTTTATCAACAGAATATCTTAGTGTCCCAATCACAGCACCATAATATGAATTTTAGGCACATGCTGACAGTAACCTAACTCCTCCTTAAGACATTATGCATGCACTACTGAAACGTGACAGATACCCATGCAGGTCAGCTTTTCTCAACCTCCTTTGGTTGAAGCAGCACAAAAAAAATTGCCAAGCCCTTGTATTTTTAAAGCAAACATTTCACAGTCACTTAGGTATTCTTGTGTATTTTGTGGAAGCATTTTAGGCAGAAGATGTAAAGGACCTGACCTTGAACAACATAGATATTTAAGGAATAAGAGCAGATTTTGCCTTTGACTAACAAAATTTCATGTCTATTACTTTCCATAACGCAAATGATTCTTACGAATCACCAAGAAGCTACACTGAGGGAAGTCAAAAGGTCATCAGTTGAGTGCATTAGAAAGCGCCCACCTAAAGCACATACAACACATCCCCTGCGTAGTCTTCTCCACTTAACTAACCAAACACATAAAAAAGTAACCTGCTATGTGCTGACCTAAGTTTTTCACCACCATGCATTTCTTTTATTGTGTTTGATCTTCCACAAGCTAAGCATATATTCATGCTAATACGAATAGCCACCACTCTTTCTCCTTTTAAGACATTTCTAATCCTTTATTTGGCAATAGACAATTGTCAAATAATAGAATGTCAAACCCGAAAAGGGCAAGAACTGAAAGCCTTCCCAGCAACTCACAATTGAATAGCACAACTGGTTATCTTGCAACAAAAGACATCATATAAATTGACCCAGAATAAAGGTAACTGAATTTAGCAAAAAGTCAGTCCTATCGATTGTCCCCATTTACCTGTTGTGGAAGTTCACTGATTAGGTACTGAGCAAATTTTTGCAATTGGTCTCTTTGTAGCCGAGACAAGGACTCGGACACAGGTGCTCGTAAACATACCGCAGATGCCTGAAAAAAGAAAAGGACATATAAACTGCCATTAAAAGGTCAGGCTTAATGAAGCTGTGTCCACTGAATAGATGAAGTGTCATGAACAGTAGTTACACTGATGCATATCATGCCTGGTCTTGATGGACAATCTTTTTTTCTGTAACTATGTGGTACGTTGCAGATAAGATGCAAATAAGCTGTCTAGACTTCATAAAAACTGTTTTTTAAGAGTTTCTTTTCAAGGAAACTGCCTGAACAGCTGTGTGTAAGATCTGTTGTTGCTAGCAATTGCACAAATACTGGCAGGGATTTCACAAACAAACCTCTAAAATGGGACATTATTCTTTAAGCTTCTGGCAAACCAATGAGCTCGGGGGGGGAGCTGTTTCACAGAATCACAACCACCTCATTTATCTCATTAGAGGGTTTTTCTTCAATCTTAAAATCAGTCTCTTTCCATATCTTGGAACAACTTATATGATAAAAAACACCTACCACTAGTTTCTTAACCTTTTTCACTCTATAGAACAAAAAATGCCCACATGGCACCGACTTAAAATTTAACCTGGAAACAGGCAAGAGTAGTTTGATAATAAAGATGCTTCTGATATTGATTTGTCTACATAGAGCAACATACCTTAGCTTGTAACTTGCTAGTGTCAGCAGTCAGCATATACAAACATGAAAATCCTTTCACTATTATTTTTCAGGTAGAAGAAAGGATTAGAAGGAAAAGAATGATTTTTATGTTACACAGGATGCAAACTTTCTGAGTGCGAATAATAGAAAAGAAAATTTGTTTCCTATCCTCACTCTCCATACCCACATTTTAAAACTGGAACTAATAATCCAAACCAGAACCCGTTTTTTTGCTCTCTAGTCCTACATACAGAAAGTATACTGATATTCTGATGATTTCACAAGAGTACCAATTTAAGCCTATTACAACTGTCCATTGTGAAATATTAACAAGCTTCAGCAGGTTATTAGCACTTATTTAAGAATCTGCAGTTGACCATAAGCATGTTAGCTACAAAATGTTCTGTGACAGAAGAAAATCTTCTGTTCCTTTCAGTCATCCAATCTTAATCCTTCCTGAAGATGTATTTCTCAGCTTCCCAAAGACTGAGGAAATTAATCTGTATGTAAGACTGAACTCTCAACTTGTGCATTTCATGTTGATACTACACAGTTTCACCTGGAGCTCACTGGGATAAGAAACACCTACTTTTCACTCTATACAAGGCCACACAGAATACAAGTAGTCAAATAAAAACATAAACTGACTGTCTGAAATCTAGAAGTCAAAATTACACTTGCCTGCCTCAGTATGTATTAAAATGAACTGAGGAACATAAAGGCCAACAGTGATCAAAATTACTTTGTTTCTGCACTCCGATCACACAATTTAAAGAAAGAGCTTTCAAATCCCATATTGACAAAGACTTTTAATAAAAGACTAACTATTGGTGACCTTTCACTCCTTGCAGGACTGAAGAAAGAATAATTCTAACATTTAAATGAGAAACAGGAAGGGGCCAACAAGGACTCTGTATCTACCCTTAGCAATTTGCACATTATCAAAGGACATTCTGCAGTTTCGAGCCTCAGACAATTCAATCTGCAGACTGCAACTGTGAGTGCACACTTGCACAATCTGTAACCAAAAGGAGTGCCAAGAACAACTTCCCTAAAGAGAGTGTGTGTTGTATAAAACTGTAATGAGGAAAGATTCAGAGAAGATGCCTAGGGGAAAGCAGAACTGTATTTAAAGGCCTACATTGTGTATCCGGAAGAGGCAGAGCGCCACGACATGAGCACACCACTTGGCCCCAGCTCCGCAGGTACAGCTGCATGACGTGATCCTGCATCGGTCAAACATCACCGCCACGTTGTACGCACCTTTAGGTGGCACCATCTGTGGGGGTACCACAGTGGCACTCAGGTGGAAACCTGTTAAAATTCAAAAGTCCAGTTACTCTTCTGGCACTTGGGAGACAGATTCAGCTAGCATGGAAATTTAGGTGCCATTTAAACAGCAAAACAGCATGTCTAGCAACAACATCCACATAGGGATAGACATGAATCTAGAGTCTCCAGCACTTGTTTCTTCCAAATCAGCTATGGCAGAATATTAGCAGAGGCCTAACATGTTACAAGAGGTTCAAAAATATCAGCTTTTAATATATTATTTTATTTATATATTTATTTCTATTAATATTTAACAAAGAAAAGCAGAACTGCATAAAGCTGTCACTGAAAGTGTGGGGGTCTAAGATAGACTATACATATTTTAGGCATGATTTCTATGTTAATTAACGCTGGCAACAGTACAGAACAGGCTAGATGACCTCAGAATTATTTCCAAGTCAGTCAACTTCCACAATTTTACAGTGAACTAAAGAAGGCAGCAATTACACCTGAACACTTACTTTCACTTTGTGGCTTCAGAAGCTACTATTTCTCATAAATTATGTACCTCCTTGTAATTTTGTGAATATCCCTTTTTTATAAACCATGTACTCAGACAACAAAACACCCCTCAGGCTTAGACTAAAATCAATGGAAAAGGGAAATTTCAGCAATAACACTTGAATGAATCTAGCCCCATTAATCTGCTCAAACAAATAAATTATGAATTTCATCTCAGGCAGGATGACAAAGAAATTTAATGAGGCTTGGCTTCATGTAAACTCATGTACAATGCTGTCACCGGTTAAGGCTGGGCTGGCCACTAAACTAACGACAGACGCTCTCTCTTAACCCCTCTCCCTTCCGAGAAGTGGAAGAGAGACTTATGGGTTGGAAAAAAACCCTAAAACAGCTTTGATGAAACAATACCAACAAAAAGATAATAATATTAATAAGAAAATAATGACGTATACACAAATATATACAAAACTAGTATCGAACTCCCCCAAAGACAATCATGTCACCACTGATGCTGCAGCGCTAGCACTGGGAAAGTCCCCGACTGGACTCAGTGGCAGACAGAAACCAGATACAGGAGCTGGATTCAGGAACGCACAGATCGGAATCGAAGGCAGAAGAACAGAGTCTTCCTCGGAGGCTGGCCATAGAAGAAGAGCTTGACCCTTGTGATCCCTCAGCTTTATACCTAGTATGACTTAGATGGAATGGAATAGTTTGTTGGTCAGGTTTGGATCACTTGGCCTGCCCGCTTCTCCCCATGGGTGCAATCTTTTCACTCATGACCCTTTTACTTATGGCACACAAGATTTAGCAATGACCTTGGTTTCTATAGGAGCAAGTATAAGCAAGAGCCTTTCTGCGTACCATTCCTTATTGTAACTATAAGCATCAAGCGCTATCACTTCTAGAAGCAGACACTCTCTGAAAAAAATATACCATTAACTTCAGAAAGCGCAGTCACTCAGAAGAGACTTAGCTGAAAAGTAAAAACACTGAATGGAGAATCGGTTCTGTTCTAGTTCAAACCACGACAAATGCATACCAGTTGTACTCATAATACAGCTTCCTCAACAAATAACGGTAATCCAGAGGCACACGTATTACCAGAAGGAGCTGGTAATGAGCATGAATCTTTTACTTGTCTTGAAGGTCCCTATCACCAGTTAATCATTCTCTACAGCAATGAGTACCAACCTCAAAACCTTTCTGCTAGTCTCAAATTCAGTTTTAATGAAGCATAGAAAGCACCATGGGTCAAAATTCAGTCCAACAATCACAGAATGGTTTGGGTTGAAAGGGACCCTAAAGATCATCTAGTTCCAACCCCTCCTGCCATGAGCAGGGACACCTTCCACTAGACCAGGTTGCTCAAAGCCCCATCCAACCTGGCCTTGAACACTTCCAGGAAGGGGGCAGCCACAGCTTCTCTGGGCAACCTGTTCCAGTGTCTCATCACCCTCACCGTAAAGAATTTCTTCCTAACAGCTAGTCTAAATCTCCCCTCTTTTAGTTTGAAACCGTTAACCCTCATCCTATCACTACACTCTCTGATAACGAGTCCCTGCCCACCTTTCCTGTAGGCCCCCTTTAAGTACTGGAAGGCTGCTATCAGGTGTCCCCAGAGCCTTCTCTTCTCCAGGCTGAACAGCCCCAGGTCTCTCAGCCTGTCCTCATAGGGCAGATAATCCAGCCCCCGATCATCTTTGTAGCCCTCCTCTAGACCCTCTCAAGAAGGTCCACATCTACCTTAAGTGAAAAAATACGGCTTGGGACAGATGATTAGAATAGTTTCTCAATCATCAGCACAGGGAATTACATTATAAATCCACACTACTAAATTTTTATTCTGATATTGTCAGATTATAACAACAATAGTGTTCAGGAGTGCACGTGACTTCCTAAATCCCATTTAAAACAATGTGCCCTATTTCTTCCTCAAAATATAATCCTTGTGCCAATACAAACTTGCTCTTACCTTGCTTAACCTCTCTATTTCTCCTGTTCACAGAATTCAAATCCTCTTCCTGATGTGGGTGATTATTTTGATTAGTACACATAATGCCACCCAGTTCTTCAGCCATTTTAGCAATTGAAACAGAATCAAAACAAAAGAAGGCATTCACACAAAATTACAGAACTGGTTATTACTAGCTACAGTTCTAATTTATGTTCCACACTTGGGTAATATAACCCAAACACTTCAGCTAGTCCTGTTGTACTAGAAGTATCTCAGACTAATGCCAAAACATCCTAACTTTCACAAAACCATATGAAGCATTTCACAAATTGCAATTGCAGCAATTCTGTTTCACCAAGAAAAAGAAATATTCAAAAGGTGTTTAGAGAAGAATAGGTCACAGCTATAAACTCTTATCAAGCTCCTACCACAAAATTTTTATTTGTATATGAAGACAGTTAACTGATTAAATACAAAGAAGGAAGAACAGTTATAAAAAGAGACAAAGAAAATTTAAAGGCTTCAGCATGACATATTACAAGCTCCAACTCAAACTGTAGCTTGATGAACATATCTGCCACTGCTAATCCAAGCAGCTCTGCCCAATTCTTTTTCAACACCAGTCTTGCTGTACTGAACAACTGTTTGCAGGATGGCACAGGAAACCATACCAGGAAAAAATTCTGGATTAAATTAATGGCTACTTTTACCAGGTAAAATACCACAGTTCAGTTCACTCCACAGCTTACACAAGCCTGAGCCTGCAGGGACTGAAAAGATGACTAACTGGATGATAACCACTCTAGAGTGCTTTAGCCCAACACTGCTGTTTAAAGAAATGGTCAGCAAATTGTACTTGTTTACAGTCAACTGTCTTCCCCTGCAGACCACAGCTCTTACCCTCCTGCTCAAATGTGAAGAAAAAAAATCACATCTACTACACACCTGAGTGACCTAGCCACTTCATGGAGACCACAAGAATGTTCTTCCACCCACCCCCTGCTCCCACTACCTCATAACAGCTTACCTACTCCATGCATAACAATACATTACAAAAACATGTCTGTATGTACCAGCAGCATTCATTCTGCAACTGCATGTAGCCCACAAGAAAAAAATAATATCTATACCCTAATTCTTGGCAAGTTCCATTCCCAGGAGGCCTTGAGAATGAGCTGCAGGCCAGAGGAATTGCTCTGCCAGGAGTCTCGCTCCCCTAGCTACCATTTTTCTTAAATGTACCGTGGGCATAGAGCAAGCTTAGTGCTTCTGTGAAAGCACTTAAGTCTTTCTACACAGAAAGCGCATCTTACACTTCTATGAGCACCAGACACCTTACTTATGCACAGAACAAACATGTCAAGCAGCCAGCACCAGCATCAATGCTTCAGAGGATGTGTCAGGTAGACACTGTCCAACACACTCGCTATGCACAGAGAGCACTGGGAGTGATCCACTGCAGCCATGAAGCAAGTTTTATGTAGTGAAGTAGAGGTAGTAGCACGCTATCCTCTCTAACACTCAATTAAGACACATGGTTTGTTCAAATGTAAAAGCTGGACATAATCCACTGATGCCTAGACTAGGTCCTACAAAATAGAGGTGGCTTCTTTTTCAGTCCATCACCTACCCTTCTCACTGCTTTACGCCTCAAACAATCTTTCAGGAAAAGTATATAAAAGAAATGTATGCTTCCTGCTGTTTAAAATCCAGTTTTCAGAATTTTAGGATAGCTGTGTCAATGTCTTTTGCATTTAATATTTATTTTACCATGATACTCATTTATTGTGAAATTTCAGGTCTGTTTATTCTTTTTTCTGAGGTCCTATTAGTCCTCATGATTTCAGGCAGAAATGCACAAATTTCAAATACCTCAAGCTACTCGGTAAGCATCTGGAATTAAAAGATTGAAGTGACCTATGAGTTAACAACACCCTGCTAAGAATACTTCTTGCAATACAAATTCCAAGCTTTCTTCATTGATTTTCAGTAGTTCTGATGCCCCTGTAACAATGACAAACACAACTCTGCATAGAATTTAGGAACTTTTTCTCTGGCTTTCCTGGGACTAACAGCAATGGGAAAACAAGAGCTGAACAATAGCTTTTTGACAGGAAGTAAAGCAAGGTAATTTTGGACATATGTTTGTTTTAAACCAATAAAGGAGAATCTCTAAAGAGTGGAGACTTAGAGACACTACTCAAGGAGATGCAAAGTTAGAACCAAGACTGAACCTGCTGCTGCCTTCCTCATTTGTGAAAAAGAAATTAAGACTATGACAGAAAAAAGTCCCTGAAATCAGCAACTCCAAACACATCTACTTGAGAACAGCAATAATGTTTTCAGTGCAAGGAGGTGAGTAAACAACCACTACAAAGGGAATGTGCAGAAGAAGGTCTACAAAAGCCAATTATTTCTGTATATACAGTAGAGCACTGTAAAAAAAGTGTGGTTTTGGATTGTGGTGAAGAGGTGCTCTTGTTCAGAAATTATGGGTGTGCATTTGCATAGGAACAAGATGACTTAAGATTACTCATTGACATTTAAAAAA
Source organism: Leptosomus discolor (assembly GCF_034619465.1). Taxonomy (NCBI): domain Eukaryota; kingdom Metazoa; phylum Chordata; class Aves; order Leptosomiformes; family Leptosomidae; genus Leptosomus; species Leptosomus discolor. The sequence continues at coordinate 23,913,705 of NC_141396.1, read as the reverse complement.
AATAATGATCTTATACTGCAAAGGGAAACGGGACAAAAAGAGCACCAAGACATTTCAAGACTTATCCTATTGATCACACTATCACAATGCACTGCCCAATCCCCCTTCAAATCAAATCCCCTCTCAAGGGCTGCTTCACATCCTGTGTTTCTTTTCCCATTTGTCAGTATACAAAACTCAAAACTGCAATCACACAATCACACACCTTAAAAATCATTTGGAGTAGACAACTGAAATTATATCCACGCCACCTGTACTGCCCAGCTTATGGGCTGCTATTTGGGGGTGGGGGGACGGCGGGGGAAATCCCTCCATTGGATAAAGTCCCTCTGCTAAGGAGGAAACAACGTCACTGTTTAAATGAAGCTACTTCCTTCCCTTCCACGTGCATAATCCTTTGTCAAGAAGCCCAGTTGCTGTATGGGTACTTGAGAAGTTCCTCCTCTCTATCATTCACTGTCTCTTCTTTTTCCCTACTCCTCTCCTCCTCCTCCAAGTACAGGTTTTGCATTAATATTCCTAGCCTTTGTTCATTGACATTGCTTTACACATCCTCACCTTTTTAATTTATTACTGAAACAAGTTTTGACCACAGTCTGTAGTCAAACGCACTGTATATTAACTATTCTGCTCTTTTCCACTGTGAAAGCCCCAGGAATTACTGAATTTCGGTCAGCTGCATTTTAACTCATTTTGTGTGTCTCAAATATTTGCCTTCCTGAAGTTCAGCAGATGCCTTAGAGGCCTCTCTCAGCATTTCAGTCCTGACATCGGGAGTTTATGAATGCACTCAAAAGTCAGTTTAATCCTATTTAGCTCAATTTCGTTGACATGCCAAAATTACTATCTGGTTTCACTGACAACTCAATATAGCTTACGTATGAGGAAGTACTTCACTTCCATTCCCAAGAATTCCTGCTATTGTTATTACAGTAGACAATGGACTAGGTAAAATCCTTTCAGATGCTTTACCTTATATTCAGGTAACAGTCCATCAGTCTCTCACAATTTGCATATCTCTATTACTATCTCCTCCTCTTTTCGATCTCCCCAAACTTTCACAGTATGAGTCTCTTTTATTCCCTTTTTGAGGTGCCTTTACCTAAATTTATTCATATCACTGAGAGTTATTGGTACAAGCAACTGTACTACTGGTACAAGTAACTAAACAGGCCCACAGAAGTCTCTATCCCTCATCACAGGAAAATACAGAGAACTTCCTTCCTTAACATTATATAACCTTTTATATTATAATTTTTCTTATTACAACCAGGCTCAGTTCCCATATGCCAATTAATATTCTAATTCTGAAGCTCACACTTGCAGAAAAAAACAACACATCTGCATTGGACTGACATGGCCCACCTTGACATACTAGTGTCTTTATTTCACATAGTGCCTTCCTGTCTAACAGCTGTCACTAGAAAAAGACAGCTCAATACACTTCTTTACTTCAAAGGATTTAATGAAAAATTCAGAGTCCAATTCTTTAAGATAAGATTAGTTTCTACAACAATAAAACATAAAAAGAACAAGATAAGTGAGCAAAAGCGATAAAACGCACTGTCCAGCAACACTGATTTCCTTCTGCCAAAATACTACATGAGTAACTATATTGTATTAATACAACTCTCTTGCTATAACAATAATTAAACCTTGCAAACTTCCTCTCTGCCACACATGCACTTTAAGTAAGGCATTCATTTGATTAGATCACCAGAAAACCAAGTTCTCTTTATCAATGAGGAATTCGAGCATTATGGAGATAAAGGCATACTACGTAGTTTTTTCCAAAACGTCGAGACAGATCAAAGATCTAATTTTCAGAGCATTTCTGGCTTTTCACTCAGTTTCACAGCTGAGTTGATTGAGGCTGAAATAAACATAATATTTAGCTCAAGACATTACAAAGAATACTGTGGCAGGGAGCTTAATCTAGCATTCCAGAAAAGCTGATTTTGAGACACAGTCATACCACTGCTGTCCCATTGCAGATATGGTTTTGGGAATCCAAAATATCTACAGATATTGAGCTGCAATGTTCTTACCTATCTGGAGAGGGTCTTTGACAGCCCTCACCCGGAACAGCTGCTCCCCTCGCTGGAACTCATCCGCACTGCCATTCGCCAAACAAGAGTACAATCTGCAAGAGATACACATAATGTGTCAAGATCAGCCTGTTTTTGAGGAACTTGACAGTATTATCCTCTTGCATCCTTTGTTGACACGGCTTTTGAAAAATCCTTACTATCTTCATCTTTAAGATGAAGTCCAGCTCTTTTCTGCTTTTTTTCCATTACAATTCAACCATAAAAATCATTAGTCTCTTCCTAACTGGGTTTGTGTATAGCCACTGGCATTTCTAGGAATTTCAACCTAAGGCTCTGAAGTACAAATCCATTCATAGCCTAAAATGAAGCTTTTATATACAGTATAATATAAATTCAAGGTCCAGTGTTAGCATGCCACAGTAAAAAATCCTTGTACTTCTAGATGAGTTACCTGCATGCTCACATCAGGTTTTTTTTACATCTGTGCTCCTCAGAATAATGAACACGTACAACCAGCTGGCTTGCTCTATTGCCCCACAGACGATCTTACAAATTACCTCAGCACTTCTGACATTACCTCCCCCATCTGATACTAGAACATTAAATGAATGCATAGAACAACTTTCAGGATGATTCTTCCTAAAGGAGTGTAATATCACTACTTTGCAACAAAATTCTGAATGCACAGTTACGTGGGTAAGCCTCCTATACTATAAAAGCTTCAGCAAAAATACTTTGGTAAAAGATCTAAAAGCACAGAATTTTGTTCTCACACAATTTATGTGGAAACATGAGAAATATAGTAAACTCTCTGACTGTATCCACTTTGATCACTGATGTACTCAGCAAATTCTGATTCTCCTACTTACAACGAAAGGCTTGCACAGCATACTGACCTAGCCCTCCCTGGCAACTTCTGAGTCCAGTTAAAGCTCCGACTCAAGCAAGAGATTCAAACTGCAAAGAATAATGCATAAGACTAACATAGGAACAAAACTCTACAAACCAGTTACTGTCAGGCAAGTTAAAAGGTGCATTTATTCTGCTATCATTCACATACAGAACCTGCACATGTGCATGCTTTTCCTGGGACATATGCAGGGCAGCCCACCCTGAAATAAAACCCCATTATCACAGCATATCACACAGTAATCCATCCATGTATTACATAATGCACATGAGAACGCCAGAAGCAGCAAATATATGGGACATCAAATGGACAACCATTCTCCTCTAGCGAACAGAACTTTTCGTTAAGCATCAATGAAACATAAATAGTATTAATTACCTGATATCTTCCTCATTTTCTGGGAAACTCCAGAAGGCGATTCGAAGCTGCAGTTGCTCAGGTACTGGAGGATAAACTTTCTCCACCACCTCGAATGGAATGTGAAATGCAACCTGTTTTGCAGATAGTTCCACCAATGGGATCACCAGCCCATCTAGCAAGTCAAAAACCAAAATGCAGTTAGTCATTCAGAAAACAAAACTCATGAGAGGCTAAAGAGATTGTAGCAGGGAGCTCTTCCACTCCTCTCATCTCACCGAGTTCAAGGACCAATTTTGATAGACAGTAAAAGGCAGCAGAGAAATTTTCTGAAGAATTGCCTGCCAACTTTCTTTGTTTTCAGCCCCCAAGGGCATAGGTACACGTTCCTTAAAAAAACAGTCCTTTGTCAGGAGAGTTACATTAGCCTAGCAGATGTCAGTGACTTGGAAGTCTGTCTCCTGACAAAACTGAAGCCATTTAGCAAGACCTAAGGTAATCAAATATTTTTCACACATTTCTGTTAGAATATGGCAGCAACATTGTGTAAATGTCAGATGACTACACAGAGAAGAACTATTACAGTGTATATGCACAAGACAGCAATGGAAAGGTTATCCAGGAATCTTAGTACTGACTTTTTTTGTAACATTCAGTATTCAGCTATTTACAAGATTTTAATTTCAATTAGTATTTGTTATTTTACTCCCCTTACCACTACCTTTCATGTAACATCTGTCTTTATATTTCAAGTTCTTCACAGAAGAACTGGGAATTCGCATGTTTGTACAGTGCCGACTACACTGAGCCCAGGAGGATCTTAACTGAAGGCACCAAGAGCTTTAGGCAAATACATCTAACCACCACCTTTCTACCAAACTAACTCCACTTTTTATGTTTTGAAGTGCAGACGAAGCTTTCTTACCATCAGGCTATGGGAGCCTTATGTTTCTGCTTCACTCTGAGCTAGATTACGCTCTATACAAAATGCCAGACTTGTCTTATCTGCAAGCACCTCACTGCTTTACTGAGATCATCTCCTGATCCATCACTACAGCAGCCTTGGTTCCCCAGTCTTCCAAACCCTGTCGCCAAAAGCCTAATTAATTCAGTTTCAGGTATTCCATGTTATGTCTCTTCACCTCCCTAACCAGCTTCTAAAACACCACTGGAAGCCAGAATGTAAACCAATCTGGCCCTCAGCTTTCCTTCCTCACTATCCTCCAGGCAACATATCAAAGGAAAACTTAAGCTCTGATGTCAGTGAGCACTTTCTCACCTTCTGCCTAGAGACACCCTCCAGTCCCAACAGCTGGGAAACAGATAGGAAAGGAGAGGGCTTTGAAAGTGCATGCACACAGCAAAGCAGCCAACATTTCCCCTAGAACTGAGCAGACCTGTCAAATGGAAGGATTACACAAATATGGAAAGAAAATACAGTTTTTCCAAACATCCAGATCTATGGGGTTTTGATTGCAGTGAAATTACATTCATCAGGCAGCATTCCCTTCTACCAGATAGAGTCAGTCTTTTACTGTCAGGATTGCCTCTCCACTACCAGTGACTTTTACTCTACATTAAAGACAGAGCCTCTGTTTCACAGTGCTACAATCCCATCCATAAATGCGAGTGCAGCAGATTGTAAAATGAACAACAATAGAAGACTGGAGTGTCCCTTTCTTTATAGCTAGCAGATAAACAAGATTTTGACAGAAAAGCTATTTCACTTCCATTTTTGACAACCAAAACAGGTGTAAAGCTTTTATCAAGTCACTAAAAATAAATACTATTTTTAATTAGTCACTTAAAAAAAATAAGTGACTGTTTTTAATTAGTGCAGCACAGTCAACTTAAATGCAATTGCTGCTACTACTGTAGTATTAAATTCCATAGAAGGTTCTAACCAAGGCACTTTAATACTTGAAATTACTCTGAGCAACGAAAGGAGAAGCATTTCTTGTGGTTTTAACCTGCACTTTATCCACATCTTACATTACATGATACTAGAAAAGAGATAACACCTAAACAACCTCTACAAGGCACAAGATTCAAAAAAGATTTCAGTACCAGGCGAAACACCTGTACGTTCTTCAAAAAGCTGCAGCCTGGATGGTATTGCTTTTTACAAGTGCTGGGTATGAAGGTCAGATTAGAAATGCTAAAGGTGGACTGAGTTGACAAAAAAGCAGCAAATGCATTCTGCTTATTATTCTATCAGTACACCTTACTCTCAAAAATATTTTACTTTACTGTTGCAATGGACTAGGACACACATACAATCAGCTACTTGGTCTCAGTGGTACTAGTAGAGTAGTAAAGGCATTAGGAACAATAGTTCGATCATTGCAGTTACCCTCCAATCTCTCCATTACATAGTGTGGCTGTTGTCTCTCAAGCTAAACTAAACTAGCTCAAGAAAAAATACTTTGACAAGCGTTACTGAAACTACCTCTCCTGAGAATACATTTCTTCCACGTGGGAAGACAACACAAGCCCTTCTCATCTGCTCCAGTGCAAGTCTAATGCAAGTCAGCCAACTTGATTTTAACGGTTTTACTGTGAACTAAGTGAACAGTAAACTAAGGTAACAGACTGACTTTGCATTGAACTTATTAATTGATTCATCAGCTGTACTGTTAGTGGTAATTAGCAGAAGACAGGTGGCCAATTATTTCATATCATAACCCACAGTCAGACATTCACAGCACACGGCTTAGACATTTGCAGAATAAGGTGAAAGCAGTAAAACCTGGTGCAGAAAAAAATAATCTAAAAAGCAATAATTCTATCTATAAAACCATGCATCTTTCTAAAATGCTGTATTTGCTATAAGGAAAAAGAGATGTGGAAAAGAAATCATAGAAAATAACTGAAAAGTAGAAGATAATTTTTCAATAATACTTTAAGAGTGGGTGCTACTTTAAGAGTACCTAACTTCGCATACAATGTAAATACTAAAATTAAGAAGTTAAACTGCCCTAAGTCTCAAGTGGGGTAGTTCCCTATGCAGCCAAGGTGAGACACTTTTCTAGCATGTGACTTGGAGCATCAGAGGGTCTTTTCCTGCTAGGCCTCCTGTAAAGTCAACTGGACAGTTTGAGTTAGGTGCTTAAATTAGACTCTGAAAGTCCTAAACAAAGAGAGATCCATTTGAAAAGCTTATCTCTAGATACACAAATCCAGGGTTGGCAGATTCATACTTACTTGTATCAAAAGGTATTCTCAATAAAACAGACAAAGGGTACTCTCAGGTTCTGTATTAAATACACTTTCAGCAAGAAAAAAAAAATAATCTGCTAACAAAGAAAAGGAGAAACCATCACAGCTTCTGCCCAGAAAGCAAAGATAAGGACAGCAAGGAAGATTGCAAGTTCAATAAAAAAATGATACAGTTCTGAAATCAAAGATGTAATACAAAATTGACAAATCTGCAAGATGAATCTGTCCAAGGGAGCAGATAATTTTCAATCGTGGAGCAAAACTAGCAAGAATCACTGCTTCCTCTTGGGAAGCAGACATGATGACCCAAGCAGAACAAACAAAACATTTCAAGTGCTGGAAGCATAAAGTCACAGGCAGAGCATAAGCAACCTCAAACAATTCCCACTTACCGGTTAAAAGACCAGCAAAACCCAGGTCACGAAGGGATTTTGAGAGGCCATTTAATCTATACCTCCTACCTAAGAAGCAGGATCAAGCATATCTAAACCATTCTGAATAAATCACATCTCATCTATTTACTGCCATGTGGAATATGCAGCTCTGATGAGCACTATCCTATCCTTTTTGCTATTGTTTTATGTGAATTAAAGGGTTGATTTTTATAGCCATTTTATAACAGCTAAAACTGTAGCATAGACATAATTATTCCTCCTGGAACAACAACAAAAAAAACCAACCACCCAACCCTAAAACAGCCAACACAAGCTATGCACATAAACATGCATTTTCACCAGTGGAAACAACTTCTGTGCCAGCAGAGCTTACTGACACAGAGATGCACATGTAGATACATTGCTTAACCTTTCCTAGTATACATTAGGCTGTAACAAGTTGCAGCCAACAATTATTCATAAAAACCAGATCATATTCAATATGAGCTATTATTTCTTCAGTACAATAATTGAGTTTCCATGAGAGACAAATAGAGAAGAACCTGCTTGAATAATCAGTAAAATAGAGACCAGGAGAATATCAAAGACTTATTAAATGGAACAGACAGAAAACCAACCGGGCCAAGCACTGAATGTATTTATTATTTAATTACACTATTTCCATTGGGTTATCTTCATCTGAGACACATCTCTAAAAATAAACTATACGTACAAGTGAATAAATACAAATGAAAGTGAACAAATCTCACAGCAAGAGATAAGACAGTGCAAAACAGGAGGCACTGCTTTTGCTATATGTACCTTAAGAAAAATGGCATGTCAGGCTGCATTATCTTTTTAGAGACAAGTCTATAGGTTTGATTTTATAGCTATCCCTGGTCCTCATCTCACATTTCCACTCACCTTTCCTGCTGGCTTCCATCCAAAATGTAAGACGGCAACAAAGTAATACAACTATACACAGAACAAGGATGCGAAGAAAATTAAGTGAAGCACTTCTGATATCAAAAGCTAAAGTGAGAAGAACAGTAAAACTAACAGGAAATAAGCAAAGTGCAATCTTGATCAGAGAAGGAGGTATGTGGGGGGTGTTATAAAACCTCTTTTACAAATCTTATTAAAAAACCAGTAAATACTACATTGCTTTTTACAGGATTTGCCATGTAGAAAGGTAAATGCACTTGAAGCATTTCTGCTCATTTTATTTTAGTTAAGTGCCTATCAGCAAAACATCCCTTGACTTAAGTCAGTGATATATTCTCCCTCTGATACTCCTTAAAACAAAAAGTGCTAAGAACTCTCAAATATGGGCAAGCAGAGCAAGCATTACAGTGAACTGCAACATATCTAAATCAAAACTCTTCAAAAATACTTGGTTTCTTACTGTTTTCTATTTTTTGTACATTTCCTTCTAAAATTCTGCCTCTGATTTTACTTTATTCTCTTGTTCTTTTTTTCCTTTCTAGAAATTTATTCTCAGAGCTGATGTTTTTACAAAGCACATGCCAGAGAAATACATTCCTTCAGGTCTCAAACTCTGCAAGAAACATCAGAAAACTTCACCTTTGTCTTGAACTTTGTAATAGTCAAAATGAATGCTCTGAATGTACCTAAGAAAAAACAGTTTCCCAAGGTGAACATCATAAAATGAAACATAAGCTTTTTAATTAAAAATCCACTATTCATTTAAATTAATTAGATCCAAAGTACTTAGGCCATTACTTCTTCTTCTTTACTTGTTCTTCTTTCGTTTTACCACATCATCAACACCCTATAAAAGGCAACATCTGTGTTTTTAAAAATAAACAAAATTCACCTCTGAACTGAGGATAAGACACATGGTATGTAACAGAAGCATGTTGCAAAAGTCTAAATATAAGGTATTTCCTCTTCCTTCAAAAGCATTTCTCATCCAAAACTCCATCCACAAGGCCCATTAACTTAAGTTCTCTTTTCAAAGACACATCCAATTAAGAGCAGAACTGATTCAATGGGTCACAGATACACCATCACCAGTCAGTCTTCTGTTAGGTCCCAGGCCTATGAAGTCATCAGAACGGGATATTGAACTTGCAGACTATCTAAGCAGTAAGGGTACACTTCTGTCTGCTTGCTGGTTTGTGGCTTTCAAGCACAGACTTGTGAGATGGGTAGCTAATACCCGTCCCATACAATTTCCCAAACTTCAGGCAACATCACTAAAAAATTAAGCACATCTATAATGCACTAGTATGTAATATATAGAAACGATGGACTATTAAGAGCATCCTTAAATAGTCTTGGGATTACAATCTTGGGAGTAAATCAGACTAAGGACAATTAAGTGTAAGCTTCATGATACAGTCATAAACAGGACAGCTATGTTTTCAAAGAGGTAAAGGAAAAGTTCTCCACCTGAGTAGAAGAGATATTGCAGCTACTCTAGTCTGTGCCTGTAAGACTTGGAACATATGAAGAATTTACTTGGAACATATGAAATACTGAACCACAACCACCAAGCTCCAAAAGGAAACCAAACACCTCACCATAAAAAAAAAAAAAAAAAAAGCAACTGAAATAGCCAACATAATTTCAAACAGAGAAGAGAGAGAGATAACATATAAGCACTTAGAACAATAGAAGTAGTATTCATCTTTAAGCACTCATGCCAAAACAGGCCAAAGTTAGGGGAGAGAGGATTTGGGATATGAGTTCAAACTAAATTGAACAGCATGAGAAACTTCCATTGTAAGGCTCATAGGTGAACTGCTGGAGCAGCTATGAACCTGTACCATGTAGTAAAAGAAAGATTAGCTTGACATATGCCAAGAGTAGACTATCTAATAAAATGCATTAGATAATAAAGAAAAATCTTACTCATGATGCCTTCTTTCAGGCCTGTATTCTGATTCTTACAATTAGGAACATAGTTCCCTTTAAAAAATCATCAGTCTTTGCGTTGTAGATGATCTTTTTGAATCACACAGCTAGTCTCAGTGGTGTAATAGTGGAGACATATGTACACACACACACATCGTAGTCTGCTTCAGCACAATCACAGCTAATGGGTGCTCTCACAGCGGCCCAGCTGACATGCCAAGTACTGAACAGGCACCAAGAATGAATTTTCTTGCCCCAAACACAATACAAGAAACCAAACTGGCAAGCTGACAGGTCAGGACCCCAAGACTGAATCAAGACCCTGCAATGTCAGACCCTGACAGCTGAACAAACACAAGGAGCTGCCCCCTGCACCCAGTCCTGGTCTAGCTTGAATGTATGTAGAATGAAGCACCTGAAAAGCTGAAGACATAGCACAATATTCAAATACCGACTCGCAGCTGTCTTCAATTAGCATTCCTCTGCTTCAGATTAATAATTCCATGCCATCTTATACCAAGGGGAAAAAACCCACAACATTGCTTGTAAAAAACAAGCAAACCACAGTATTGCTAAGAAGTAGTTTATTTTCCTTTTACAGATTAAGGAAACCAATGTGAAGATACATATCCCTGGTTCCTCAACTATCCAAGCAGCGTCAATCTTAAGAAAATAAGCATCTCCTTTACCAAGTCAAAATAAAGTTTCAGCTACTTGTTTCTCAGATACTACCCACTCCAAACTAACTCCCTGCAAAACACCTCAGCATTCACAAAAACAGCTGCAACACCAAACAGAGAACAGTACTTTCGGTGGAATTCATCTGTGCGAGTTTTTCACATGCTGTGACTGACCCAGGTGGTTAGGTTAGACAAGAATAGGGATCAAGTTATGGAGAAAGGATGCTACAAACACCGCTGCTCATGATTGTTAACCAAGCTTGCTCAGAAAAGATGACTGGAGGGAGCATTCTGACTTGAGGACTCCTTTGGTTTTGTTTTCTCTCAATGTTTTTGTATTTTTAAAATGTCCACATACTCGTAACAGGCTAGCAAGTGCAGCTAAACTGATCCAGAAAAACAGCAAGGACAGTGCACCGTAACACAATCATCAGGTATTTCAGGCAGTTAGCCACAGGAAAAACTCTAAAAATATGTCTTTCTCCACCAGGGTTGTATGCCAGGATGATAGTCTCACTACGCAAGAATGAATATATATATACACATATGAACTTTTTTTTTATATATAATACATATAATTATTATATATAATATATATAACTAATAATTATATAGACAGACATACAATATATGAAAACACAGCACTAGAGAGATCAACCAAGTGATCAACCAACTAGCAAAATGCTCCAGAGAGCAAATCAAGATTCGGTCTGAATCACTAGTATATTGATTTGCTCACAGGACAAAGCAAACAAAAAAGAACTCTCAGGGTTACGTGGTTATATTTTTCTGTCCATGTAATTTGCCTGTTACACTTGCACATCACCCTTCTTACTGCCTGTAAACAATGCCGAACTCTCAGGAAGGAAAGTTATCAACTAAATATTTTTTTAAAAATTTAGGAACAGGTCTGCTTCTCTTGTTTGCTGTTTTCTTCTTCCTTTTCCTCCACTGCTACTACCCCCATAAGCTTACTACCAGTATTAAAACCCTAATGGGATCTGTGTTTACAAGACTTTCTTATACCTCTTATTTCCTCAGCCGGAGTTATACAACTCTATCTGGATCCCACAACCATTTTGCAGCAGCGAAATCACACTGAGAATAATGTCACAGGGTAGCAAACACAGAGATATATAAGACTATGCTGAAAGCAAAAAGAAGAACTGGGGGGAGGCCTACATCAGCCCTAAGCCACAGAATGACATTTTTATATACAAAACAGTTGAGAAGACAAATAAGCAACAGAACTTTTTCATTAGCACTTACTGGATAAGACTGATGAGATTCATAGCCAAAGACCATTAAAAATACAAATCCCAGATGGGCAGCTTACGGTCCAGACTTGGAAACCTCAGGCTTAACTGACAAACTGCAGCAACTACTACTACACCAATTCCATTACAACCACCACAATAACATTTTAACAATGTCTTTTCTATTTTTAATCCAATGAAAAATATTTGTTCTATCACAGGAGAGTGTCCAATTCACCTCCAAAGTCTCTGCCACCTACAGCAAGAGCTATAGCACAGAGTCAAATTTCAGCTCAATTGAATTTCTGAAAATTGCTTAGCACTACATCACAAACAGGTTATACATGTAAGTCAAAAGATTTAATGGCTCAAACTGTCTTTTTGTTGCTGTATTTACATTTCCCTTCAAAATGAGAGAAATACATTATTTGGCTGACTGCATAAACATATCCTGACATCATGTCTTCTGCCTCCAAGATTAAGACATTTTAGGAAGCAGAAATTAGTTTCTTCTATAAGGTAGACCTTAAAATACATCAAAATATTAAAAAAAAACCCCACCCTCATTTTTTATTTGCACACAAGTCCTGAGGAGTTGAAGAATACAATACTAAATCACACTGTGGTGTGGACTGGATGACTGAGGAGTCTTTTTCAAGTGTCAGTAATTTTAAAGCTGTTAAGGCTTGCAGTTCCCTTCTGGTCATCCAAATTATTAAAAAAAAAAAAAAAACAGCCCACATTTCTAACAAATCCATTTCACAATAGTATTCTACACTCATTCTCTGAATGCGTCCAGAGCTACAAAAAAAATTATAGAACACCAGCCAAAAACCAGCTGACCTAACTTTGCTCACCTGTGGAGAAATGGCATCACCATCATGCTAACATCAAGCACAGAGAACGCATCCCAAAACTATTTTTATTATAGAATCTCAGCACCTAACAGAGGAGGAATCCCACATACTCAGATCAACTCCTGTTGTTTCCATACTAGACTGATTTAAAAAATCGTTTTATCTTTATGTCACTATTTTTAAAGTTACATCTTTTAAATCATAAAGTGTCCAAGTATTATGCCAACTCCTGGTAACACTTCCAAGAGATTTCATGAGGCATAAAAAAAATGCCCTACAAAAAGAAAGCTGGTGAGGCTTTATAATTCTAAGCAATAACCGGTCAGAGAACTCAAACTCAGAAGATGCACTATGTACGTGTAAAGTCCAAAAGTCCTAACCTAGTTTAAATCAGTAACAGTATGCCAAAAATCCCACAGCCATACCTCAACTTTCCTTACAGTAATTGATAACTTCTTCCTGTTAGCAAAAACTCTCTACCAGTAGCAAAGCCTCCTACTGCTGTATAAAGTGATCATGATCTAACTTCGGAAAGTCTTTCTTTGAGATGCTCTAGTTCCCAGTGCCACTCCTTTTAAAGTTAAACAATGTTGAAACACACAAGCAGACACAGATAAACATGCAGGGTTCTTATATTAACCTGCAGAGTGCACACGAATACATGCAGCATTTACTTCCCCTGAATTTCTAGAGATTTGTGGGGAAATGGTTGCTTTTTCTTCCTGCACTCTCTCCAAATGAAACTTCTCCCCTGAGAATCAGACCTCCCAGCCCTGTGCCACACCAGATGAGAACCCAAGACGCATGGGGAGTGAGTTCAATGTCCTCTGACTACGAGACCAGCTACTCAGATCACTTTGTCAGACAATCCAAATACAATTTTGTTTGGAAACTTCCACAAAATGATTCAGGAACATTCTTTCATCCCACAAAATATCAGTATCCGATAATCACACTGCAACAACAGCCAACGGGGATACTGTTACTCTTGTCACAACTTAATCAATAGGGAGAATTTCCAATTTAACCAAATAATGTAGTACTGACATTACCAGGGGAAATCCGAGGTGCTGAGGACTGCAGACCCATGCCAGAAGAAAAAGGCTGATGCTTTCTGCTACAGGACTTTTTAGAAAATGACACGAGAAACAGCTCCTTGCACCAAGAGGCTACAATGTACATGAAGACAGATAACAGTCACTCTATCACCTCATGACCCCTCACCAGCCAGGGAGAACTGGGAAAAGCAAGAACAGACACATGGGTGTAAGTGAAACAGATTTAAAGAAACACCACCAGTACTAGTAGGGATACACAGAGTTACACTCAGCCAAATGAATATCCAGTTGTCACAGTCAACCAGAGAGCAGTCCTCAGGAGCAGAGAGAAGCCAGAGGAGGAGCAGGAAGAACCTCAGCAAGAACCCCACAGGAGCTCTTTTTCCTCAGCAAACCTTCCCCCTTTACAATGACCATGACATTACGGTGTGGGCTACTCCTGTAGCTAACTCAGGTCAACTGCCCTGGCTGACTCAACACTGCTAACGGCCTGCCTAGCATGGCTGAGCTGTGACTCTGTCCCAGCCAAATCAGGACAGACATTAAAAAGAAAAATAACAATCTCTGTCATATTATGCCTCCTTTCACCGCTGGTAAACATGACTAAAGAGTTTCAATATGCCCAAGTAAATTTTAACTGCCAAGCAGATAACCTGCTGGGTAATCATCCCTCAAAGATCCTCTTGCAATTAGTAGACAGAAGAAGAGCTGCACATCTGAAACCTTTTTTTGCACTCCAAAGGTCAACTGGCTGAAGAACACGTTTCCCTTCTTTCCTTGTCTTCCCTATGTCCTTAAAGCATCAGAGCTACAACACTCTTACTATATCAGAAACCAGGTCTCTAGAAAACAAACACTTGAATCAAGTCTTCAGAACTTCAGGAGCAGGCAAAGGTGGAAAGTTATATTTGGTAACCAAAAAGATGTTTGATGGGGGCAGAGAATAAAGATGAAACCAAAATCCATGATTTGGATTCATGACTCCAGGACAGAAACACCAACATATTCCTCCATCACTAAACTCTAATTCCTAAGACCCTTGTCACCTAAGTTCTGCCTCACGGTTCACATAAGATTTTGTTGCAAACACGTACAACGTACCTACAAAAAACATTTGCTCTGAGAATATGTCAGAACCTTTCCAAACACAAGTCAAATCCAGATCAGAAAGGTGTATTTTCCATTTAACTCTATTGCTTCTCCTACACAATAACTGTGAAAATCTTCTGCACAGGTCTGTGCTGATGAAACTGGAGTATTTGATGTTATGTTGATGCCTTACACCAGATGAGATCTATTTGTCTCTTCATAAGCTCTGCATCTCAAGAACAAAATGTCGGTAAGCGCTTTTCTCAACTCTCACCCACTCTAACATGATCGAGATCCCAAAACTGTAATATCAGCATTAGGCAGGCAATGCAGCATTCACAACTTGACAACCTCCTCTGGAAATTCAGACAAGAAAATTCTTAATCCAAAGACTTCCATTTCCCTTCCTCAAAAAAGAATTCATTTCAAAAAAAAAAAAAAAAAAAAAAAAAAAGAGCAGCCTGGGCAAGCAACTGACAGCTGTTAGAAATCCTAAAATGAACAGCAGATTTTTGTAAAGCAAGACAGACAGTGCTACAAAACACTGTATTCACGCCAGTGCTGGCCAAGGTTTCATGACAAATTGGGCAGCTTGCATTCAGAATAACTCTAAAGCTGATGAAGCAGATCAGCTTCAGGCACGCCATTTCCCCTGCACTGTTACTTCTCACTCTCCCACCCCATGCAGAAAGCATACTGCATAATCAGGATTGTGCATTCAGAGCACAGACATCAAACAGCTCCCGTTTCCTGAAAGCAAGGCTCAGTACTACCAGCTATTCCCACTTCTGCCCCATGCAAGGTGTTCTAAAAGCTCAGAATTCCAAATTACGTCCAGTGGTCTACAACAAAGAAACAAGCTACAAAGACCAACAGGGACCAGATTTTTTTCTGAATGTAGATATAGATGATGGAACACGAACGCAAATCAACAAGTCAGACTGCAACACAGCTGAGGATCAATCTCTAAGAAGTACTGATATGTTTCAGATGCTGAAAGGAAGTCATACAAAACACCATGCAACCTTTACTATTTAATGTGCTGCTCTCTACCATTAGTATCCATCCATAAGTATTAATGCAAAATTAATCTCTAACCAGCTTTTTCCTGTGTCTAAATCCCAGAGCAGTATCGCTTGGCCTCCAAACAAATGCACTGGCAAACGCTGAAGAGCTGCATTACTGAGCATATCAGAACGAGATCAGGCCAATTCTGTTGGGGCTGATGGGAAAGTTATTTTCTGAAAAGAATACATCAAGGATGAGGCATTCTCACCTCTAGGGTAAAAAAAAAAAATAATTAAACATCTGTTAGCAACTAAAAGAAGATACCGCCTCTTAATATCACCAACAGGAAACAATTACAGGCTTAAAAATGTGTTTCATAGACAGCGGTCAAAAGAAGTTAGATATCTAATTTATCTATCTTTTGAAAAAATCTTACCCAACTCCTCTTTTTATTTCCTTTGGTTTGTAAAAATCTCCACAAACCTAACCCCAGGTCTACAGCTTTATGGGAGGTTAGAGAGCCCACTCAGCAATGTCCTTCAATTCCAGGTGCTCCCACCACAGTTCAAAGGTGCAGCACAGCAGTCCTGGACCATCTGGAACCGCTGCTGCAGGACACAGGCTTCCAAAGTGGGTAGTACCTAGCCCTCCTCAAGCTCTCACCACACAACAACTATATTTCCTGTCGCTCAAAGTAAGACATCCATCTGATCATTTCTTAGATGGCGTAAGTTCCTCCTCTAACAAGAAGTAAATTCTCTTCCATTTCCTTCACATCACCTATAGAGAGAACAGAATGGGGGAAACAAAACTGGATAACAAGGAATACAAAGCAAGCAGGCAGCTACAGAACGTTTACAGAGGAGAAATTAATTACAAGCATGTCTATCATTTTCAGTGCACAAAAATAATACCAAAAGCAGCACTGGAAGACTGTGAGGTACTGATTAACTACAGTCCATTGCATAACTTTGCTTAGGCAAATGCATAATATCTCCCAAGATCTCTCCAACATCACAAGACTGAAGCAAAGCCAAACATCTTCTGAAAATGTCTGCAGAAGTCTTGAAACACTTGCTGCTCATAACCAGCCAGGGAAAACTAACTCCCTGTCCTTGAGAAAGATAAGCAGCTTAGCTGACCTCATGCACTTCTGCTGTAAATGCAATCATTGAGTCAATGAAAACTTCCAAAAGCATTCCGGGTCAAATACAACTAACTTCTCTGTGTCAGACCACCTTCTCTTCAAGCCATTCATGAAAGTTACATGCAGCTGTAAGTTATAAATATGTTCACCTGGAGTTCTGGTAAACAAATTTACAGCTGCATTTCCCCTCTCCCATCTCAGCATTTACTGACCTAAATATGAGGTAGGAAATGGAATTACATGCAATATGCAGCAGGAACTGTGAACAGCTCAAGAGAATTACTAAATGATGCCCTATAGACTTCACAAAGGTATTAGATTCTCAGAAAAAGTTGTCATTTCATTTGTACACCTATTAATCACATACTAACCCACCAGCAGGACCACCATGAAGCTTAAATGTCAAATAGCAATAATTTTTATATCAGCAATCATTGTTTCATACAAGCAGGGAACTTGAGCATTCAAGCCGTTATCAAGCTATTCAATTAGCCTCTAACATGGATTAACAAGGATTCAAGTTGGTACACTCTCCACAGGATGAGACAAATGCAAATTTACCAGATAAGAATTCCAGTGTAGGGATATTAAAAAGAAAAGAAAAAGATTAAAGGGCAAGTCTTGAGAACCACAATTTGTGATACACAAAGTCAGGCAAATGTGAGCATATACTGAGAACAATAAACCTGAAGTCCTACAAAGACCAGAAACAAGACATGGACAGATTCCATTAGGTCATACAATACTCAACATTCACAGGTTCAGTAAATTTTTCTGTGCTTCAAGGAAGAACCTTGTTCTATCACATACATGGAAGAGATGTCAGTGGGAATGGCTTGGCTGTAGGTAGGCACTGTTTTAGTGAATACATCTAAAAAAAGAGTCCAGATGGTAACTTGACTAAATGTACTTTAAGGGCACCTCACTTTTCCTTTAGTTCTGGCTGGGGAGACATGCTGAACAGAAAAGCTGCAATTAACTTTTTCCACTAGTTTATCTGGGAAAAAAAAACCAAAACCATACCAACTGGATTTTAAAATATCGGTGTTTTCATTTTCAGATCTCCACCAATTAATTACTCATGTTTACCAGTATTTGTGGATTGCAAAGAATGTTGCCCAGAGCAGAGAAGTCCCACCCGTGGAAACATTCACAATCAAGTCGGGCAGGGCTCTGGGCAACCTGATCTAGCTAAAGATGTCCCTGCTCCCTGCAGGGGGGTTGGACTAGGTGGCTTCTAAAGGTCGCTTCCAACCCAAACTATTCTGTGATTCCATGATCATCTGCTTAAACTTTTCATCTCTCTGAACAGAGGCAGAAGCTGGAATCAGTGGCCCAAGTATTCACCTGCCCACTGCTTCAATAAGTCACCTCGTAAGTGTCTTAACTTGCCAGGAAAAAGTACCGTTGTATTCCTTTCTGTAAAGACTCTCATTGCTTGCAGACAAATTCTGGGTAATATTTCTTTTATCACACTACCTATTTGTATTTTTGTAAAAACTGCAGACTTCTTTTTATATATTGGTTTTGGTCTCTGGCCTTTCTCTTTTTCATTCTTTCAAGTCTACTCCCCCCTCCAGCATCCAGCTTTTCTCCCACAAAGGGACAGGACTTCTGAGGACAAATTTTTTTTCTTCCTCCCTCCATCTTATCCATGTATCCTTTCCCTTTCTTCTATATGCCAATCCTTATCCCACAGGAAAAAGAAGCTTGAAAGCTCTACTATACATCTCACAGCCACAAACAAAACCTAGCAGACAAAGGAAAGGCACAAAAGTCACTGAGACATCAAGAAATAACACTTGGGTCCCCCTACTTGCAGCAGCTGGATAAGAATGTTAAGAATTTGTTTAAAGACACTACTCCTGCAATCTTTTCAGGTTTCTCTCTTCTATGAAAAGAGAATGTCTTAACTTGCAAATTTTTTCAGTGCTAACCACACACCAGTAGAGATTTAGGTAAATACCGAAAAATCAACACACAGATTTTCCAGTTGTATACGTCTTAAACATGTTCAACCTTCCCCTAATTGATACTGGTAAATACTGGCATTTCTACTTACTTACATTTTTGTTGCAGCAATCTAGAAACGCTAATAATGATCCGTATTAGCAACAATATTTTATTAAAACCAAATACTTTTTACAGCATCACTTTTCTCAAAATACGCAATTCCAGAAGATTTTAAGTAATAGGTATATCACAGCCTCACAGAGCTCCTTTGTTTCATTCTTTTCAAAGTTACTATGTTTCCAGCTCTATGGAGGTAAATATAGATGAACTAAAAGTAACCAAAACAACAGTTTCCACAAGCCTTGCCCATAACATTTAAAGCACCATCAAGAAACATGCTCAAAGACATCACTTTCAGTATTTTCTGTTAAAAATGCTACAACTATCCACAGCCTTGCCAGAACATTACTGCATTCTACATGCAAAGAAAGAAGAAAGGATGCATCAAAAACCACACAAATTATGAGAAGCATGAGAATCTTCTGGTTGGTAACCCTATACTTATTGCTCAGGACTACACAGCTTCAGAGGAGATAACTTAGAAATGTGTGACACGGCATTCTGAAATTAGAACCAGTATTTTAAATATTCTGTATAATATGCATCACTCCTCTTTAGTCTTTAAAAAATTTCTAGGCCTAATATTTCAGCTAGCTGATACATATGTGATTTGAATTTTACATTTGGAGGGTTTGGAAGGGTGTCACAAAACATGAGCAAGGAGGAAACGATTAACACAGACAAAGTACACTAAAATAAAGTTGAAAAAATAACTTCTAGCCATGACACTATTTTAAATTACTCTTATAACTGCTTTACAGTCTTACAATTAAATAGGTGACAGAAAAAAAGTTGTTGGTCTAAAAAGAGCAATGAAATCTTAAAAGACATTCTTGCACTTTAAGAACTGAAGAATAAATTGGTTTTGACTCTTCGGAAATGTTACTTAAAAATACAAAAATAAACAAACAAAAACCCCAAATTAATTATAAATATTCTAAATAGCCAAACATCTACTCCAAAAGTTCATTAAAGTATGCAAAACATCTTTTGAAGCTGTACATTCCTTTCTTCCTCTGGAACAAAGTACTGTATATTAACTAGGACACCAGACAATTAAGAGGAGATGGTCTCTGTTCCTGGTTTTATAACCAGGATAAGAGACGCTGTTCAAATCTCTGATGCCCATTTCTGTTCCCTCGAAGGTACACTGGGGGAGGAGAAAGAGTTTTTTGCTTGTTTGTTTAAAAGACTACCCCATGATCCTTGCCATTCCCTTTTTTTTTTTTCTTAATTCCTTATTTCTGGTTTCATATTTCTTATTCTTAGTACTCAACTCACTTTGTTACCCTTTCCTCAGCATATCAGTAAAAATTATATTACTCAGCAATCACAGGCTATCAAGAACTTGATACGGACAAGAAAGCTCTCTCCTATTTGCTAGACTAACATTAATACATACACATTTCCCTTCAATTCTATGTGCGTTTAAAAACATGTATGGACTCCTTTGTTATACTCGGTAGCTCGTAGGGTAATTTAACTATTTAACAAAAAATAGACATCATAACCAAGCAAAGGTTCATAAACTAGGCTATACAAAACCAAACTTTCTTAGTTACCCTACAAAGAAAAAAATCCATTTGCCTACTTAAGCCTCTCTCTAATCCTCTACCAACTTTTCATAGTAACTGAAATTGCTGAATTTACATTTGCTTAAAAATGAACTTCACCATAGTTATTACACAAACGCTGCAAAACAGATGTTGATTGCAGTGTGTACTACTTCAGAGAAAAAAAAAAAGGCCTGGTCACAAGTCAACATGTGAGTTTTACTCTCACAACTCATACACAGAATAATTTTTACTTTGGGTATATTATATTTGAAAATAGCCATTCCCAGGTTTGATCAGTTTGCTTCTTTTCTCACTAAAGCCACAAGAAATATAGACTGTACCAAACTCTGAAGTTGTAAACTTGCACATTTTGACACTGTTTCCCACGGCATTCTCCTGAAGAAACTGGCTGCTCATGGCTTGGACAGGTGTAATCTCCACTGGGTAAAAGCCCGTCTGGATGGCTGAGCCTGAAGACTGGTGGTGAATGGAGTTCAGTCCAGTTGGTGGCCAGTCACAAGTGCTGTTCCCCAGGGCTCAGTATTGGGTCCAGTTCTGTTTGTTTATCAGTGATCTGGATGAGGGTATTGAGTGCACCCTCAGTAAGTTTGCAGACATCACCATGCTGGGCAGGAGCGTTAGTCTGCTTGAGGGTAGAGAGGCTCTGCAGAGGGATCTGGACGGGCTGGATCGATGGGCCGAGGCCAGTTGTATGAGGTTCAGCAAGGCCAAGTGCCGGGTCCTGCACTTGGGTCACAGCAACCCCATGCAGCGCTATAGGCTTGGGGGTGAGTGGCTGGAAAAGTGCCCAGCGGAAAAGGACCTGGGGGTGTTGGTCGACAGCCAGCGTAACATGAGTGCCCAGGTCACCAAGAAGTCCAACAGCATCCTGGCCCGTATCAGAAACAACATGACCAGCAGGAGCAGGGAGGCGACCATATCCCTGTACTCAGCACTGATGAGGCCGCAACTCAAATACTGTGTGCAGTTTTCAGCCCCTCACTACAAGAAAGACCTCGAGGTGCTGGAGCGTGATGAGAAAAGGACAATGAAGCTGGTGAAGGGTCTGGAGAACAGGTCTAATGAGCAGCGGCTGAAGGAACTGGGGTTGTCTAGTCTGGAGAAGGGAAGGCTGAGGGGAGACCATGTCGTTCTCTACAACTACCTGAAAGAAGGTTGTAGCGAGGTGGGTGTCAGCCTCTTTTCCCAAGCAACAAGCAATAGGACAAGAGAAAATGGTCCCAAGTTGCACCAGGGGAGATTTAGGTTGGATATTAGGAAAAATTTCTTCACAGAAAGGGCTGTTAAGTATTGGAACAGGCTGCCCAGGGAAGCGGTGGATTCACCATCCCTGGAGGTATTTAAAAGATGCATAGATGTGGCAGTTAGGGGCATGGTTTAGTGGTAGACTTGGAAGTGCTACCTTAATGGTTGAACCTGATCTCAAAGATCTTTTCCAACCTAAGCAATTTTATGATTCTATATTAAATCACATTTAACTGATGGCTCTTCAAACATACAGATCATGTCACTATATTAGGACTAAAAGCAACACCAAACCAGAGCAAGAGGAGCATGGAACTGACAACAGCCCAATGTGAGTCATGAAGCTAGGAGTTCACCTCCACCTATCAAACAAGCCGATTTGGCTTCTTGAAACTTCCCATCACTTTATGAACTCAGCAGCTCACAAAAAAAAATCTCTAATGGTCAAGTGAAGAGTCACAAAGTTTCATCTGTGCTGTTGGACATAAGCAAAAACCAGAGCCAGAAAATGCAGGTTCTGAAATTGAGTAAACTGCCTAGAAATGAAGACGCATCTTGAGAGTAACTAATTTTAAATCTTCCAGGGTTTTCATCAGGGCAGGAATTACACCTTCTCCTACATCTTCTCCTACTTGTTTTATAACCTATCAGAAAAAAAAAATCTGGTCTCTTTTGCTCCTGGCTTTTATCAGCAACACTCCAGAAGCTGCAGGAATTTTTTTTTCAGTTTTATTCCCCATTGCTTCCCTGGGGTGACCTGTGACCCCAGGTATGCAAAGGGGGCACAGCCCAAAACACAAGGCTCTCTGTGGTGGCTGTAAGACACATAAAATTAGTCTCCTGCCTGCTCTTCCTGCCTACAGCACCAGATCACAGAGATATTCAAATACATTAATTTAACAAAGAAAACAACTTTTGGTGCTGGCATTCAAAGAATTGAAATAAGCAGTACTTCCAAGCATCAAAAAAGCCCCTTTTAAGTATGAAAAGAAAAAGCTGTTTTAACACGTGTTATTCTGAGTAAAATACTCAATGATGAAAAGACATTTGCATTTCATTGTAGAATTACATTTGCCCAGATAACCATATACTTCAAACCTGAAGTGTAGCTTGAGAGAAATCCTGTTTTGTCTTCACTTTGTTTTTACTTCAGGACAGATCTAGTTACCTACAGGTAAAAAATAAATAAACCCCATTTTTCAGCAATGAAGAACAGGTCAAAGAAAAAAAAAAAAAGAGCGAGATAAAGAAAGGTACAGGAAACAAAGGGAGAGCACAATCCAGCATCTAGGATCAAACCTGAATCTTTATCCTTGCTTCCCTAGATGTAAACATGCCACAGAGAAGAACAACCCCCACAGTTTCAATCAGCCTGAAATGCAAATACAGCGTCTGTGATCTCTGGTCATTCGGCAACACAGGGATCTCCTCAAGGTGAAAGGAAGGAGAAAACAAGCACAAAAAAAACAAATCCATGGAAGCCAGGAAGCAAAACGAATAGAAAGATGAGACAGGAGAAAATGAGACATTTTCCCAGTAGAAAGATGAGACATTAAAATAGGAAAAGAATGTGCACTACTTCTTGTGAGGGGAAGAGAAGCTTAGCTAAAGCAAAAGGCCAGAAGACCAAAAGAGAGTTTAAACTGGATTGGTCATTTAAAAAATCTCAGTAGTAAAAAAGGAACTTTTCCTGACAGCTTCTTTATGTGGTTTCTCTGGTACCCATTTCTGAAAGGAGAGGTACACACACTCAATTATCTCAGAAAGGCACAGGAAGATGCAAATGAAGAGACAAATGTGTGAGAGTCATTCAACTTGTCATCCTTCCAAAAGACAAAGTATTACCATGTTATGAAACTACTTTTTTCATAGACTCACAGAACAAAATTTGGTTTGGATTGGAAGGGACCTTAAAGATCACCTAGTTCCAACCCCCCTGCCACGGGCAGGGACACCTTCCACTAGATCAGGTTGCTCAAAGCCCCATCCAACCTGACCTTGAACACTGGCAGGGAGGGGGCAGAATCAACAATTTCTGTCTCACCACCCTCACAGAAACTTCTAGACAGCTTCTGAAATCTGCATCCCAGATGTGAAGCAGTGCATTTAATTATGCCAATCAGTCTTGATAAATGACTGTCCCTAGAGCTGCTCTGTGGTGTCTTCAGCTTTAATAAATCCATGTCCCCTTTGCACCTTGTATTACAATGCAGTAAGTCCCTTCCTCAACTTGAACTTTTGCTTCTGCTGTATAGCAAGTCAACATCACCAGCCACTATGGAATAGCGTATAAAAGTAGGTGAAATTAATTTACTAAGGTGAGAAATTATAGAGAAAAGTATTTTCTACTAGCAGCTAGGCCTTCACTTTACTCTTTCAACACCTGATCTCAACAACATATATATTTTTAAAATTCTGTTACTTCTATAATGAAATTCATTACAAAGCTATACAATACTTTTGCTCAACAGTTACTGTTTTGGGGTTTTAATGTTATTAATGAACTTGGATATATTATAACAGATATATTGGGGCTAAAACAGATTTGTCATGCATTGTACTAAATTAAAAAAAAAAAACCCACAACAACAAACAAGACATATTACACCTGTACCTCCCAGAAGTGTGAGTCAATTACATAATCTCCCTCCTAATACCAGAGGCACAAATAAAGTCGAAAAAAAATAATCAGTTGTAACCGATAAAATATGGATACAAGTTACTCCTGGGAAGATTCCGATTAGACACAAGAGGAAAGCTTTTCACAGGAAGAACCATCAGCCATTGGAATAATCTGCCCAGGGAAGTGGTGGAGTCCCCAACATTGGACACTTTTAAGATTTGGCTGGACAGAGTGCTGGACCATCTTATTTAGACTGTGCGTTTCCCAAGAAAGCTTGGACCAGATGATCCTTGAGGTCTCTTCCAACCTGGTATTCCATGATTCCATGAACTTTATAATACACAGTAACAGCCAGTAACAAAACAGCAGTGAACCAGTCTTCATTTCCAGCTTCAGCAGGCTCAAGGAGTGGACACACTTTGGATGACACCAACATTCTTCTCTGAAAAGAACAAGAGTCTGAAGAGTACAGTATGAATTTGAAAGAGACTACATGCCTCTCCTGCTGTTCTCTACAATTACTGCTCGAGCAACAGTTAACTTTAATTTATTAGTTACTGGCAATCCTGAGGAAGAAGTCACTGTCTTTTTACCAGTGTAGACACTGCTCAGAGCCTGATCAGGTTGTCTCTCTAAACTGATCATATCCTCACCTCAGGCTCTGTCTATTCTCTGCCAACGATTCCCTCTCTACAGCTTGCATTTTTGAGGCATTGTGCCCAGAATTTAACATTGTGGGCACTCCTAACAGTTTGGAAGAACATAAACTGTCTGAGCCTGGATAATGAGAACGTTTTCTAGGAGATCACTGCCTGCATCAACTCTTAGTTAAGTCTGAGGGGGGTTTGTAATACAGTGTACAATGGTTCAGGCTTACAGTAAATCAATCAATCAATCAATCAATCAATCAATCAATCAAGCTTTCTCACTAGCTGCCTATCGAAACCAGTTTCCACACAACTCATCAGCACACTTCCAGCAGAAGCCGGTGTGAATGAGTAAATACAAACTGAGCAGAAATATTGTGAACGCACTATTTAGCAATCCTACAGTATTTATGGCAACTTTTTCAGTGTTTGGTAAACATTTATGCTTCAGAAACTGTGAAATAGAAAGGACCAAGGGTGGAAAACAGCTTAGAAGCTTTCAAGAAGAAACAAAGGCACAGTGGGTTTAGAACTTGAACATTTACTCTCAAGACCTCTGTCACAAAAAGTCCTTATGTGAAGATAACTGATAAAAAACCAAACACTTGCAGAAACACTAGACTTATTTCAATTACCAATGAAAAATACAACTCTTAAAGAATTAGAAGGGAAATTAGAAGATTATAATGGCTCTCATAACAGTTTCTGGGAAAGAAAAGACTGTTGAGAAAAGTGGAAAAAAAAGGCAAGTGGGTGTGTTCGCTGGTAGAAAGGTAACAAATTGGTGGAATGTAATTTGATATGGAAGAAAGTGAGTTGGAGCCACAAACCAACTTGGGAAACCAGATGGTTCTGAAGACACTGCAAGGACATTGCTCTTCAAAACATCCATTCACCTTAACTTCAGAGCTGAATCCCCTGTCTGCCTAGTATGGCTGTAAGCTTCTAATCAGTGATGTATACAGGCAATGGCCAAATATCGGTTACAAACATTACCTCATTTAAAATGAAAAAAAAAAAAAAAGGGAAGGGTAAAAACAAGCAATCAAGGCAATCTAACGAGAGAAACAGTAATTCCTAAAATAAATGTTTGAAATTATGAAAGGACTCTCAGTATTCCCAAAATTGACATACTTTGCTGAAGTTTCCTCCAGGGTTTCAGTACAGGTGAACCAGTGGAGATTGAGAGAAGTTTCAAAACCTAAGGGGATCCATAAAGTGGATGCAATTCATTCCTCCTTCACATTAGCAATTCTATATTTAAAGAGAAAATTCCTTTCTAGAATATACAAGGGAACTATAAGAGGACTTTACCATAGTGAAAATTAAATGAGGGAAAATCAACGAGTTACAGTCCTATTCTTCTGATGTAACTACTTAAGATACCTGATTTCATAAAGAATTCCATTCCAATGATCATATTGGAGAAACTTGAACATTTTTCTCCACGCTTCATCATCTTTCTAGCAAACTGATAGAGTGACTGACAAACAAGTGAATAACTCAACTTTTTTGTGACCCTCTGCAGTGAATACTGTGTATATTTGCAACAAGCTACCCCAAGCCTTACTGTTAAATTTACAGTAAGCAGAATCATAATATTTAAAATACTCAAGAAGAAAACAAAATCTTCATAAAGTAAGAAAGCCATAACTGATGTGTGTGCAGGTAGTTTGTTTGTTTAAGAGGAGGATTCCCCAGCCAACAGCACTTCCATCAGTCTCAGGGGGATTCCCTTTGAACTAATTAATGAAGAACTGGACCCTCACAAGGACAAACTGAAAACAATTGAATAAGCTAGAAATCCTTTCTGTTATATAACATGTCTGGCTGACTCCAAACCAAAACACAGGCTGAGACCCAAACTGGAGGAAAAGGCTAATAGAATATTATGCACTGCTAATAGAATATTTGCCACTGCAAAATGGTAAACCATGGAAATAAAAACACACAGCTCAATTCAGAATGATGACATTTTAGAAGACTCACTACAACTGACAACCTCAGGATCCAGCAAGTTTTCAATACAAACTGTTTTTTCTGACTACAAAAACACTGTCAAAAAGAGGTGTTAAAAGTAATTAAATTGGTATAGGCGTTCTGAAATCCAAGGAGGTCTCAGATGATGACAGATCCCTCATTAGACCAGACTCACTGGCAACACACTGAGTACAGTAAAGTACCTGCAAGTGTTCCATGTTGGTGATATCATATGTGACTTTGCAGACTGGATAAATAGTTGTTCAGGCAGCAAATCCATCTTCACATATTTCTCAAAATAACTCTGACCAGAGCCTGGGAATTGCCAGCAAAGGCCTTAAAGCAGGCAACAGTATCCTTTCAGAACGTCTCTCTTGTTAAAGTAAAACTTTCGTACAAACGAATTAAGTTTTTCTGCAGATAAAACCTAAAAGATATGAACTAAGTACAAGCAATACAACTCTTGCCTATGTAGGTTTGTAGAACCCGAAATAGCAACATCTCAATGTGGTGTAAATAATTACAATTATCCCAACGATAATGTTAGCTGTTGTGTTTCTCTTGGCAGGAAAGAGACTGAGGATTGCAAACATACACAATCTACTGAAGTGATTTTTCATTTTAATGCAACAAGTGGATGACAGCAGCGACAGCAATTGCTGCTTGCTTTTAATTTGGTCAAGAAAGCTAAATGAACTAGGCCAAGACCCAGAAAAACACACCAGCATACACTGAACCAGTAGAGAACATCTAAAATCACCTCAAAGTTGAACAAAATGATCACCTTTTCAAACATCAGTCTAACTTGTAGATCTGTACACACCAGTTTCATACACCTCTGCCAAACCAGAGATGTCTTTATTTCCATAGCAGTATGTTTTCAAAACTTCAGCTCCTTTCCAGCAAGTTAACATGTGCAACAAAACTTAAAGCAAAACATGAAGTTTACATGCTTTGCCCTGTGCGCAATGCTTACTTCTACATATCAGGATTCATAGCTTTAAAAAACACAACACCAACACTGCTCCCCTTCTTTACACCATACTAAAACCAATGCATCCTGGCAGTAGGATCCAAGAGAGCTATCCAACTTGGACTTGTATTCGGCATTTCTCTCTCTCTCTTGTTTTGTTTTTGGGGGTTTTTTTGTTGTTGTTTGGTTTTTTTTTTTAAAGTTTCCATCCTACCGTCAACTCTAATCCTGACTAGTCAGGAAACACAGGCAGTTACACACCTGGAACTAGGAACAGTTCTCAAAATTATTACAAATCTAAAATGTAAGCTGCTCTGGAAAGCCTACGGTTAATGCAAAGTGTATTTTCTGGTTCTAATACAGTGACAAGTGAACATTTGTCCATAGCATAACACCGCCAGACTTCAGCACAATTCAATGTAAATTGCATTCTCTGTTCATGTAAGGCCAACATTCAGAAGAGAATGAAGTTTCACAGTTCCAGATAGGGCGATATTAATGAGGCAGGTGACAGTCACAAACACCAGCAGTAACAGGAAAAGTACTGACACTGGATTGAAATAAAAGAAAAGAGATAAAAGAAAGAGTAGGAAAGGCTTGTGTAATTTCTGTTAACTGTCTGTCTGGCTCTGCTTGATGTAAACATCACCTGAATTCTAGGGTCAAGATGCATCAGGATAAAACAGAAATTACATTTCACTTCAAAAAAAAAAAAAAAGCGCAAAGAGTCAGCAGCTATATGATAATTCCAAATAATTTTTAATTGGCAATGTTATCTATTTTCCTGTCTGCTATTAAAAATAAATTACTACCACAAGAAAGGAAATATAATGACTCTTTGAAGCAGACACACTGCAGTTTACTGACTTCTTTGTGACAGTCTGAAGGCCCTCTTGCTCTACTACTGCAAAAGAAAGTTTGCTAATTTACTAGAAAAAAAGAGACATGTAAAGAAACAGACAAGGAAAACAGTGCTCTATACAATGATGGCTTACATGCCTCCACATGAGTAGTTTTATAGCAATTACAAACACCTCTATGAAACCTTAATATATGTCAATCAAAGAAGGCGGGAATCTCTGCATAGTTATTCGAAGCCAAGTCTGCAGTTTGTTTATAGAAAACTGGTTTTGGATTTCCGAGCACAAGCCCACAAAAGCTACTCAGAAAAGCAGCATTGCAAGACTAGAGAGTGCATGCAGGTGAAATCTCACCCAAAATACAGCTTTGTCTTAAGATCCCCTGTAAATTTTCAGTTTAAATCTTTGGTCAAAAAGTATCCTGACAATGATCCTACATGCAATGTCTCTTTGCAGCTTTGACATTCCTCCTGCAGATCTTCTCACCCACCCACTGCCCTTGCCCCACAACTTCCACGAGTCCAAAGAGCACCCCAACGAAACCAGGTGACCTCACCTTTCATTTTGACAGTGGGAGAATTGGGTCCAGCCGATTGCTTCCTCCATCCTCTCCAGTTCTGGCAAAGGCTTTCTGCCTCAGAGATGAAGGAACAAAGAGAGTCTTCTTCAAAGCGATCAGAGTCTTCAAATGAAAACCTCTCCCCGTCCTCCCACTCTGCGAACATGAGTTCCATCACATCCGACAGGCAACGTGGGGAGAAAAGAAGACAGAAACAGCTCTGCTCACTTTTAACAGGTGGATGGACTTGAGGGCTCCTGCAAAACTTAAAATCTCAATTTTGATTCGATCCCCATACTACGGTACCAGAAAAAACAGAGCCAGCGCTATCTGAGATGGGAAAAGCAGGAAATCAACTAAGGGGAAGCACGTAAAAATCCCAGGGAAAAACAAAAAAGTTCTTTAAAAAGTTAAAAAAATGCTTATGTCCACAAAATGTACTTGAGGCGGCGGGGGGTTGGTCTATCAGAGCTGCCTCCAGGCGGGACAGGTGCCTGCCGGGCACACGGAGGGTCTGAAGGCTTCCGACGCCAGCGGCCACGGCGCTGGAGGACGAGGGAAAGGGCCGGTTTCCTCCTCCGGGGCTCCCGCTGGGGGAAAGCAGGTATCTGTGCGCAGGGCCAGGTCTCCCTGAGGTTGTGCTTTTCTCACTCCCGGTGCAGTAACCGGAGGGAGGGCGAGGGCGGGAAGGGGCAGCGGGGGGAAGACGGCGGACGGGACAACTTCCCTCCCGCTCGCGGAGGATGAAAAACGGCCCGTCCGGCCGGGGCGCCCGCGGCGGGGGCGGCGCGACCTCCCGGCGGCTCGTCACCGGCGCCAGCGGGCGGCGGGCAGCGGCTCCGGCCTCATGGGGGCGCGGGCGGCGGCAGGCGGGGAGAGCCCGGCTCTGGTCGCTGGTCGCCGGCGGGGGGGGGGGGGGGGGGGGGGGCAGCCTGTCGCCGCCGCCGCTGCTGCTGCTCCCGTCGCGTTGGACCCCGCGGCTCTAGGTGCCCATGGTCAGCGGGGCCCCGCGCGCGGACGCCCCCCCGTGCCCGGCCCGATGGCGCTTCGCTGTCCTGGCGCGACGGCGGCGGCAGCGGCGGCGGGTCCCTGCCCGGCGCGGGCACCAAGATGGCTCCGCGCTTCCCAGCTTCACCTGCGACACCCCCCCCCCCCCCCCCGCCAGCTGAGCCCTACTTCCGGTACTGCGCTTCCGGCTTCCGCCGCCGGCCTTCGGCGGGCGCGCAGGGCATGTAGGGACAGGCGAGCGCTGCGGGGCCCCGCGGGGCGAGGGGCTTGGGCCCTCCCGTGCGGGCCCGGGCAGGGCCGCGCACCCCGGAAGGGTCGAGGCGAGCCCCAGCCTGGCCCCTCCGGGTCAGCGAGGAAGGGAAAAGCTGAGGGTACTGCCTGTGGAAAATGGGCACCTGGTAGTCGTGAAGGCGGACGTCCCAAAGGGGAAGGGCTGCCGCTTCTTAACAAGCGGGTGCAGCTGGGGGCAGGCCGGAGCAGCGGGCTGCAGAGCGGTTTTGTTTTGAAGGAGCTGCGATGAAGCAAAAGCTTGTTTGTTGTGTCTACGTGTACCGCCAAAGGCAAAGGGAGAGCACGAGTTATGCTAAAATGTGGGATTTTACCCCCAGAACATACCGCAAATGAGTTGCATGAGGTAGAAATAACTCAGCTGTGATCATCTGATTGAAGATGAAAGAAATGTTAAACTTCCCAGTAACGTTTTCTATTTTAAAAAAACCAACAACCCAAAACCAAAAAAAACCCAACAAATAACCAAAAAACAGTCAGGGAAGAAGCCTGAGGAAAGAACACAAAGGAAATAAAACATGAGGGGAATATAGCTCTTAAAGAATTAAGCGCTGTTCAAAAATACCAGTCAAACCGCAATGATCGCTTTCCTCAGGCCAAAAGTGCCCCTCACTCTCTCAATACAGGCCGGAGGGAAGGGGTGGGTGCCTGGGGAGTTTCAGGAGCCTGAACAACTCCAAAATTAAAACACAGAAAGCAGCTCACGTGCCAGTTACATAAGGAGTTGCGTAGGTTAGGTTAGGTTTTCATACCCTACCCACTCTGAAAGCGGGGGAAGGGGGTGGTTCTGTTTGAGTTTCTGCTATAATTCTGTTTTGGAGATCTAGTTCATTGCTTCATTGTGAGAGTAGACTGGTAGAATACCAAATGATAAGTTTATAAGTTGAGTAAGCGTCAGCCAAACAGCTATAGGGTGGACCTGCAGCTCCCTTCCCACATTTGTACAGAGGGACAAAAGCAAATGACAGAAAAAAAAAAATAAGAGCTAGGGAAAAAAAGAATTACACACTAAGAAATGGTAATCCTGGAGTTGAGAGAAACTGAACCCATGTCTTGGAACACTCACCATCTTCCTCCTTTAATTCAGTATAGTCCTTGATCCCAATAAATTACATTCATTGATTGGTCCTCATAGCGGGTGTTAGGAGATACCCCTTGGACTTCAAGGGACACTTCCTGCATAGCTTGTTCTTGCATATGTAATGCTTACTAGTTTAACATTTGAACACAAAGATGCATTGCTAAAATGTCCATCAACTGTAAGAGGAATGTTTACTTGTGTAAATGTCATCTTCAGGGCCTCCTAGTTTAATGCAGCTTGTGGGAAGGGCCAGAACCCTGAGCAAAGGAAGGTGGTGGCTTTTCTGCCAGTAAAGGAAAAGGGAGGGTCCACAGCCTCCTAGTCCTCAAATCTTTTTCCCAGGCTTCCTCTAACAATGTGTTGCTTGTCCAAAGCTGCTGTTCTAAAAATACTCACACAATTTCTTTCAGGGATCCCCTTGAGGAGATGTCTGAGGTAAAAGTCAGATACACAAGACAAGTATTCACTTCATGTCTTTTTACATAACTAAATAATTTTTAGCTGAATAAACTCTCACAGTAATAGACTTGTTGTGCTTTTTTTCTCAGAAATTGTTGCCATCAGGCTATCTGTATACATTTTCATTTCACAGGAAGAGCTCGTTTATACTCCTGCACACATACATATGGCAAGGCTTGACATCTGACGGGTCATACTATCTTTAATAGTCTGTTACACAAAAATAAGTGTATCAAAGCCTATTAAGTCAATTCAGAGACTCTTCCTTGGTGAAAATAAAAGAATTGCCAAGAACATGTTTTTTCAGCTAGCAAGGAATACTATTAATTAATAATAGTTGTAATTATGCTGTGAGCTAATGACACAGTCAGGCAGTTAGGTAATTACTGTGCACAGTCCCTTTCTGCAGTGTGCAGGGGCAGGCAGAGGGTGATACTTAGTGGAGCCTGAGGATTTAGAGCACCAAGTACAGCTTTGCCTTTAGTTCTGCAAAGTCAAAATGTTTAGACCTTGGTTCCACAAAGATAACAGTGACAGGGTAGTTCATATCCTCAAAACCACCACAGGAGGGTGTCAGTGCTGAGCTGCTGCAAAGTGACTCTGCTGACAGAAAGTTCTCCACAGATGTCTGAAGGAGGATCTTCATCAGTGTAGCTCTAGGTGGTACCACACCGTTCTCCACACTTGGTACTTCTCTGTCTAGCCCATGTTCTTCTTTTCCTTTTTTCCATTGTCAGTGGTCTGAGGTTTGGGAATACCACTTCTGTTTTTTTTCAGGTAGATTTAGTCCTAATGCCCTCTTACCTATGAGTTTACCAGAATTGGAGTTTTGTTAACCTTCTACCAAATTGCTTGGATTGAGAAAATGCAATGTAATACTGAACAAACAAAAGTTTTGACCTCCTGATAAACCCAAAGTGGCCCAAAATCATAGTCAAGGTCAAAACAGCATTTGGTCATGGTGCAGTGTGCAAACTTGATGATTGTCTTCATCCTTCCCATAAAGGATAGTTTTCCTCAGGCATAGTCCATGCCAATCTTACCAGGCAGAGGTATGGGAGCTGTTTGGTTTTGGGAGGAGAAAATGTCCATGCATGGGCTGGTATGAGACTCGAGAAATGATGCAGTTGCTTGAGCACCTGCTCAGGTGCTTGTGTGGACACCTCAGTGACCTGAGCCAATGCAGAGTACAGGTTCTGATGTGGGCGCACAAGACGACTGTCAGCAATGAATGTTCTGGTCGGCAGGGCTTCTGTTCTATGGTTTGAGGAGGATTATCGCCTCTTGAACTAAGATGCAGAAATAATTCCCAAATTCAATAGGGATTCTCCAGGGAAGTGTTTGGGACTTCCCAAGTTTGAGAACAGTTTTCATCCTCTAGTGGAAAGAAAGAAGATAAGAACAAGGACACCATCAGGGAAGAGACTATGGGGGAGCAGGATGATGCTCCCAATGTCAAGCATCTGGATTAAATGCTCCAGGAAGATGCCCAGTCTCTAGAAGCTGGAGAGGGTGGGATGAGGGGGCACTACTCCAGGTAAGAAAGCCTTGCTTAGTACATCCCTTCATTAATTTGGGATGGTTCTGTTTTGTCTTGATTTGTTTCTGTGTGCTCTGCCAAGTGCCGGGCTCTTTGCCAAGAAGCAGCTCTCAGGCTCTCTGCTCCCACCATCTCTGTCTGAGCACGTACTTCTGCATGCCACGCTCCCCGGCTGGTATCACAGCCACAGCTCCTCAGCCTGTCCATCTTGTCAGGGTATGCCTGCCACACTGTCTCCCCAGCCTTGGTGTGGGGAGGTGCAGCACTACCCTACTGCAGGTATGTTGTCCCTCCCTACACCTTCTCCTGAACTCCCTGTGTCTGATGCAGCTGGCAATAGCTTTGAAGCAAATGAACAGACACAGGCACAGAAAAGACAATGAAGACAAATTTCTACAGCGTGCACAAAATTTCAGGTAACAAAGCGAGGCCCATTTGCCACAGGGTTGCTCCCTGTTCCTCAGTGCTGAGTGTTGAAAGAGAACAAAGAGGTGAAAATGGCTTTTCATGTTTTGCACCATGTTAATGGTTGGTTAATGCCAGGCTGCAAATGGCATCCTTGACACTGGCTTGGTTCTTCTCCCAAGACTTTTTCCTAGGTGGTGGCTAAGGTTGGTAACAGGTTGTTCTTCCGAGCAATCTACCACACATGTCCCCACAATGCACCATGGTCACCATCCCGCAGGTGCACTAGGCAGGCAAGCGGAGGCAGGACACCATCGGAGTCGGGTACAAGGCAACGTGCCATGGCACATCACGGCACATTCTGTCTCACGTTCTGCTAATCCGCAGAAAAGCTGTCCTGCGTTGATGCCCAACTGGGTGGAATTTGTATTGCCAAGTGACCTGTTAGTGCACAGCACCAGCAGTAATTCGAGGGAGAGACATACCTGCCTGATAATGGGAACTCTAGCAGGTTACATCAATAGCAGCCTGGGTCAAGGGCATTGCAGAGAGTCTCTGCCACATGAGAAGGCAGAGATACATGAAGGTATCGCAATTCTTTGTGGAGTGTTGCATGAAAGTAGGGTTTCACCTACAGGAAAAGGGTTTCCTTGGTAAAGAAAAAAATATCTAGAAGATTGTAGGAACCTAAAAGAAAGAAAAAAATATAGCTGAAATTTGGAAGTGTATTTTGATGGAAGGAAAAGGAGATAAAAGAAGAACAAAATAAGAACCTCAACACGTTGTGTCCGAGGAATGAAGAAGTAGCTTCAGGTGAGATTCAGCACCCTGACCTAGATGTTGTGATACCTGAAATGACATAAATGGGCAGGGAGATACAGTGATGGCATAAGCCTGGTGCTACTCTCCAACATCTTTTGTCAACATTGTGTGCAACACAGCACTGTTAACTTTTACCAGAATCCAGTGGAGAACACACGTTACATCAAGAAAGGGCAGAAGAGGGGAGGACTAGTAGAGAGATTTGCTAATGTTATATGCTTCAAATTATGAGGGGGCTTCAGCACATGATGTTTAACGGCATTAAACTGGAGCAATCCTCATTCCCGTTCCTTCTTCTTCCAGTTTTGCAATACCACAAGTTGTGGAAATTTCCAAAGAAATCTTGCTTTCGCTTTCTCAGCCACCACAGTCTGAAAGCATGGAAGAGGTGATGAAAGTAATGAGGCAAGCAAAGCAGGATGAACATTTGTGCTTCTGTCTTAAAATGCATTTCAAGAAACTGAAAAAAATGTGTCTTCTGGCTTGTGCAGACCAGGCTCGGGTGTCTTGTTCCCCTGGCCAACGTGAGGGAGTGCAGGTGTGGTTACTCGCTTCTCCTTGTCCTCAGGGCTATGGCTTGGAAAGGCACAGGAGTTCATAAACATTCATCCATTTTTTTCAAGCCAACTTATTGCATGAGACAGGCATGTATTTTCCCTTGTGGATCTCTGAATAGACAAAAACTATAGTCACTGCTGAGGAGACCAAGAAAAATAGTATCTGACAGTTTCAGCAATGCTTTGCTAGGAAGAAAGAAATTCAGTAAGAAATCCTGCAGAGATGACAAGGTTGCCGCTAAGATGGTTTCTCCCTTACAGGGATGTACTTTTTTTTTTTTTTTTTTGCCTTTCGTTTCTCTCTTATTTCAGAGGAAGGAAATTGCCATTCAAGATTCCTCTGCCTCCATTATACACAATTTTCAGAATGCAGCATTTCATGTGAGAGACACACATATGAGCGCTCACACATACCCTGAAGCAGAACTGCAACATTTACATTTGTTTCCTGTCTTAAGCTCTCACTGGGGACTAAAAATCAAAGAGAGTCTGCACTGCACCCCAGAAGTGTCTGCTTTTCACTGGTGAGTCATGTGATAATCTACACATATCCAGCGTGGTTTTATTTCTGATCACATGGAAAGTAAAGCACATCCTCGTTATGGCTTGAATCTAACACAGATGCAATAACAAAATAAAGCACTCTATAGAGATTTTATCACTGCTGATGCAGTGGGGCCCAGCTGTTCAGCTACATTCTGACTCGGCAAAGATTTCATTGTCTTTTCACATGCAATAATGCACTCAGAAATGACAAGCAAAGGCAAATTTTTAAAGCACACATATGGCTTTTTGTCTAAGTAATATATTGGATGTGCAGAAGAATGGTTTCTTGTGCTCTGGCACTATGACACTATGGCAAACTGCAGATAATTCTTGTATCTTAAGTTCTCGTTCCTCCTAGAAGGTCGCTGTTTCACGATATGCTGATCACCATTAATAACAGTTATTAAACATCTCCAGAGACATTACAACCAACTACCATTGTTATTTATTTCAAAACACTGGGCCTGTAGAACAGATGGAACAAATACTGCTTTAGCACAAAAGAAGGGACAACGCACAGCTTGTTTCCCCTTGCTCTGCTCCTAACTAGACAGGTGGCTGTGCAAGATGCGTAGAGCTTTCCTAGACGCTGCATACTGGCAAGCTGAAAGCAAAGCTGCCCTGAGGAATCACAAGCTCTGGAAAACAAATTTCCTCCATTTGGATGGAGCAGTTTCCAATCTTTGACTAATCCTTTCCACAGGAGACTTTGAACTGATGGTGTCCGAAGTTCTGTCTTTGGAATCTTACAAAATATGAACATATGCCTGATATTAAAGCCTTATTCAAAAGTGAATTTACTGTTTGTGAGATAAGTGACTGGTACGTACATACATGGAAAATGGAGTCGGTAGGAGAACACTTTGCAGCAGCTGTTAAAATTACTGTTATAAAGCAGGAGACAACGATTATGGCTAAGACCTCATGTATGAACATAACTACTACTTTTCAGAAAGCATAAGATGCCATTTATGGATAGTAATGCCTGCAAGGATTCCTGAGCATATTTTGCCTGGTGTCCTGTATTTCATAGGTTTACAAGCGTATATTCCTCTTCCTTTCACAGTAAGCTACAGGAGCATTTGTTATCTTTTTCACACTCTCTTCTTTCTTCTACCCTTACCAAAGATGTCAGTCTGGCAGGCTCTAATA
Organism: Leptosomus discolor; assembly: GCF_034619465.1. Taxonomy (NCBI): domain Eukaryota; kingdom Metazoa; phylum Chordata; class Aves; order Leptosomiformes; family Leptosomidae; genus Leptosomus; species Leptosomus discolor. Next base: position 23,876,424 of record NC_141396.1, on the reverse strand, counting down.
TGCACTGTAAGTTCACAGGTAAATTAAAGGAGTAGCATCAAGCTAAAAGGAACTGGAAGAACATGTTCTCCATTTCTCAGAGGGGAAAGAAAATAACTGTTCCACTGCAAGTCCTCTTTTTCTCAGTTGATACCACATTTGGACATTTCCTCAGCTAAGGTGAAAAGATTGTGAAAGTAGTAATCTCTCTCTCCTTTGTCTAGAGAGCAGGTTGGATACCTCATTTATGGAAACTCAGCAATTGATAACTTAGTTTGTCTAGAGCACGTATTACCCTACCTAGCAATGTTTTATACTTGAAAGCTTCCTAAATACTCTGAGAACCCTCTTTTGATGCAGGCACTAAGCAAAACGTAGGTTCCTTGGCTTATTTTCAGTCTGCCAAAAATAAGGAAAGTTTCTAAATATGACATTCCTTCTCTATCAGTCTACAGTTTTAGAAATCAAAAACAGTAATCACAGAAAAGCAGATTCAAGTGCTGCTGTAGCTGACTCTTAACATGCCTCTGCTGTAGAAGTCAGGTTTCTGTATTTGCTGTTGAGGGTACAGTCAATTGGTAAGTGAAGGATCACTATTACGGAGACATAAGTCCATTCATTCACATCAAGACCAATGTGCACTGTTCTGCAATAAATGTAAGCTAACTGAAGTAATCCGGCAAACTCAGAGGTACCTTCCTCTGCTGTGTTTACATGCTTCTCACATCTTCAGGAGCAGAAGCTTTCTACATGCTATGCAACCTGCTCCTTCGGATGAAACTGGCCATAGCAATATTCACACTATAACTGCCTCTCAGCACTTAAGTCTTTCAAAATATAAAGATTAGACACATTAGCACTTCAATACAGGAATAGCAGATTGCTAAGAAAAGGTGATTCTGAAGTGCAAGAACAACACAGTACAATATTATATGGACAGTAAAATAGCCTCTGTATTCTGCACAGCTTTTCCTCAGGAAAATAATCTAACCTTGGAGTTAGGGGTGTGAGGTTTTTTTATTTTAAAAATGTATCTAATGCTATCTCCCATCAGAATTCAATGTGATGTTCAACTGTCAATTGAATTGTCAATTCAACATAAGGTTCTGTCTTACAAAAAGTGTGGTTGCTACAAACACATGGCAGCACTCCATTTAAGAAAACGCACCTTGACAAGTTTTGTGCTCATGAGCGTGGGTAAGGGCCAGCACTTTCGAATTCTATATGTTTAAATGTCCTCTTTTGTGTAAGAAAGAGAAGACACTAACAAAAATATGCATGTCATGATGACTGAAAATTACCTGGGCTGCCAGATACAGAGATAACACCTCTCAGTCACTTTTCTGTTTCTGTAAGAAGCAAGGGAAAAAAGATTTTATCCTCTTTTTTCTAGACCTACTTACTTGAGCAAGTAGGACCTATTGCAGGGTGCTCTGTAAAACAAATCAGTTGATCCTTAAAATTGTCTGTATGCTTATAGGTAAAGAGTGTTCATCTCATTCTATTTTACCTGCAGTTCTCATATCCCTGATGTATTCAGGAGGCAAGCTCTCTGAATGTCATCCTCCTCCTTTAGGAGACTTAGGGATTCCCAGATTAAATCAGCTGCTTGTTTTCGTCTCTCCTCTCTAGGTGGGTGACCAGCCCTTTGCAGGTACTGAGAGCTGGTTGTTTTGCAAGCTGACTCAAAGGCTACTAGCTTTTTTAGGCAGATTTTCATTTTCAGCCACATGCCTACAAAATGCCAGACAAAGTCCTGTAAAACTTACCATCCAAAACGTTAATACATTTCCCAAGGTAATTTCCCATGTCTTCTTGGGGGAAGAGAAGTAATTTGTGTAATTCTGTCATCACATTTGGTGTTGAATCTAGCAACCTATATTTATTCAGAATGGTTAAATACTATAGTAGTAGGAATTTTGTGAGTAGTGGTACGCTCTTTCCTTATTTCTTCAGGCATCTTGTGTGTGGACACTCCTGCCTCATCTGAACAGAGGCATCTGATTCAAACAGTGCATCGCCCCCAAGTGTCAACAACAAAGTTGCATCAGTTTAAGCAAATTGTTAAACCCGTGTAACTGCAAAGACAAGCCTTGTAGGCCAATAAAGATTTCTCAAGTCTTAATCAACCTAGCTGTGGTTTAAGCATTTGAGGAGTTAAAAGGGTTTCTGTTGAGACCTCAGTATAGTTGTGCTGAATTGCAGAATCTCCTTCTTAGTCTTGCTAGAGATAACAAATTGGTAAACCTGAAGCAAAGGAGCTTTCCTCTGGGGTGTTTGGTTACTCGTTCTGAAAAAAAGTGTTCAGTAGTCTGAATAGTACATTTGTCTCCTCTTAAAGAGGTCTCCATCCCACAATTGGAGGTTGTAATCCTATTTTATCTCCAGCAAGACTGTGCATGCAAGCAGGGAGGGGGGAAAAGAGTGAGGAAGAAACTAACCTTTAGAAGCACATTTTCTTCTTTGCATACAGCTCAGTTTTAAGCAGAGCAGATTAGTTAAACTGCAAAGAGGAGGGGTTTGGGTTTGTTGTTTGAAGAGGTTTCATTCTGCTTCTGAGAAGAAAGTAACAGAGAAGTATAAACTTTTAAAGTGGTTTCAGCTGAGTTGTCCAGTTACATTGCCAGGGTAGATCTCCCCCACGCTCCCTATCTGCACAGTGAGGAGGGCCCACTGCCCAGGCTAGCATGTCAGGCAAACATGGCAGCAAGCTGCTGCATAACCTTTTCTCATGGAAACCTTTGACAGGTATCTGCTGCTGGCTCCTGAGCCCCAGGGCTGGCATGGGCTGGGAATCTCACCGTGCTCAGCAAACTCTTCCCAACAGGATTAATTTGCTGCAATTTTAATTCCTGCCCATTTGTTTCCCTCTTGGGCAGCAACTGAACATGAGCCCAGCATTGAGTTATGCCTGTTTCCAGCTCAGTCCTTTGAGCCACAGCTGTAGGAGACTATCTAGCAGAGAGAGAGCATACCTCATATGGTCATGGAGGAAATAAGGGGTGAATAGTAGGTACTAACAGACACTGTCGCATAGAACTTGTAACCAAGCACATAAATAAGGTAACTGCATGCTGGGCAGGTGGACAAAGCGAGATAGCCAATCTGAAAATGCATGATCACATGTACGGAAATAAAACAGTGTATAAGACGCAGCCAAACGTTCAATAAAGGGCTTTTGCTTGAAACCATATTGGTTGGTATGCAGAGTCCGTCCTTGCACGACCACACACAGCTGCTCTGATGTCTGTATGAAGGCCAGCACAGATATAAACAGATAGAAGAAACAAGGCCTTTTGCTTAGCTGACATCAGAGCAACACAGCTTCACAATTTCTTTTTAGTAAAGCTGATCCAAAGCAGTTGTTTCTTTCTTTCAAGAGACAGGCTAGTTTTTAAAATCTGCGGAGAGAAAGGTGCCTTTTATTTCTGGCAGAGTGTGTGGGATTTGAAAAGCATGGAGAGGAAGATCAAGTGGTGCACCGGGGTTTCACCAATTTGTTTGAATTTGTCTGTCCTACTCCTGTCCTGCACCAGCACGTCTTAGATCCAAGGGTTTTTCTAAACAGAAATTATTCTAGCTGGATCATCCACATACTTAAAGATCCATTTTGCTGGCTCTGCTTCCTCTTTTCACTTTTGCACATATACACAATTCCGCAGAAACCTCCTACCAATGCTAGGTACCTGCTCTAGACATGCCAGTTTAAGAGTGGCACAGCACCCAGCCCAGCAACCCAAGGTTGTCTGAGCAGTATACTGTCTTCCTCCACTACAAAGAGGAAATTGTGCCCAGGTAGGAATTTTCTTAATGCCAGTGGTGATACCTGAATGCCCACCTTCCTCTCTCTCAATGAATATGGTAGCTATCCTAGTTAGAAAAGTGCATGAAGTAAAGCCCAGTTTCATCCTGATTCATATTTCAGTTTCAAAATCCAAAGCCAGCTATCCTACAGCTGGCAATCTGAAACGAGTAAGCTCATGCCATGCGCTCCTCCCAAGCCTTTTCACCACATGAAGGCAGCAGTCAAGTGCTTTAATACAAAACACAAGACTTGATGGACTTGTAAACTTAACCACAGTTTCGACTTTGTTTTTTTGCCAGGCAGGGACTACAGAAGAGCACTGGAGAGATGACTTGGTGAAACAGTGCCCGCTGACACATGGACGGCCTTCTGAAATGCCTGCACTCTGCTTCCCAGTTTTGCACAAGCAAGAGAGGAAATGTAGGTAGGTGTAGAAAACCCCAAAAGCAGACATGAAGCGAGGGAGGTGTTAACCACAAGCAGCTCTTTCTGCAGCAAATGCATGTCAGCTCCCAACAGCAGGCTGGAGTCAGTACACACAAAAAATTATACACTATAATACTTGGAGTCTGCAGGCATCAGCTACGCCAAGCCCCAATCTAACCCTAATGATCTTGCAAGGAGCTGGAACTAGATGATCTTTGAGGTCCCTTCCAACCCAAACCATTCTATGATTCTATAAAACAGACTTTTGGTACAGCAATGGAGATTTCAGCAGTGGGGGGTGGCGGAGGGAGTACGGCAGTGTTCTTGCATCAGTGGCTCATTCAAACTGCATTTCCCTCCTCCCACTTCCACTCTTCCAGAGGTTGGCTTCGATTCCTAGAGTGGTGACACATGAATCCTAGACTGAAAGGAGACTAAATCATGCTGAGCAAGTTTGTTCAAAGGTAGTATAGAAAGATCACCTGTAGCAACCAGTTACACAGCTGATATATTAAATCCTGGTAAGTTTTAAGTGCAATGAGTTGACCTGCAAATACCCCTTACCTGTTCCAAATGGCCAACAATGTGGCATTTGAAGAACTGTTGCATTTCATTGTAATGGTAGCTAACATGATGCTGACTTTTTAACATGCTTTAGCATGCTAAAGCTGCTCTAAAAATAACATTAACACAGAAATTTAATTAGCTTAATTCAGTGCTGAAAAAAATCCTAAAATCTGCCCTTGGAACAGATTTGTTTATTAAAAATAAGACAGAGCCCCACACAGTCACAGTATAATCCATTTATTAGCATACCTTGTGAGCCATTGATGTTGATCCAGGGGACATGACAGTTTTGGCACTTGACTGATTTCAGAAGTACTTAGCCCCTGGTTAGCAGAAAGGGATTTTCATAGGACTGAGTGGGCTACTACACAAACGAGTTTTTCTTCTTGATGTTGGAAATTAAATATTTTTCTGAACAAGGGAAAATTCATCCCAAGAGATGTGCATTGGTCCAGGTGACAGTGCCTCATTCCATGAGGAGCAGTCCCAAGTTGGTTATCATCAGGGGCCATTCTGTTCCCTTTAGCTGCAGGAAACTCCCAGCAAGTCTATCAAGATGGTGTTAAATACCACAGTGCAGTTCATCTCTCAAAAGCTTTCATCTGATTGCTGAATGTACACATAAAAAATCTGTCTTCAAGCGGCTGATGGATCGCTGCAGCTTTTTTGGGGGTGAAGAGACTTCAGGATATTGGCTTCAGAAGACAGACAAAAGGCAGGCTCACCTCTCTTACCCCTGAGGCAGCATATATCCATGTTCCTGGTTCCTCACCAATGCCTCCACTAATACCTTTGAGAAACTGATCTGTTATTCTCTGCTACAAGCATGCAAGGATTACAAGGTTAACTGATGTCCTGTCCAGGTTTATAAACAGCTCCCTGATTAATTACAGCATAGAACATGATTCATAGAACTCATCAGAACAGTGTTGAGCTACAGGAAAGGGATAAATCTTTAATCCAGATTCAGATGGCCAAACCCTGGACTGGTGTCAAGATAGAGCTGATAAGCATACCAGTGCAGGCACTGCAGGTCAGGGAGACACTGGCAGTGGGTCAGCCTTTGTAGAGCACTGGGGTATTCCCTCAAAGAGGGATACCTGGAGCACTAATAGCTGCTCCTTAGACCCTTACCATAGCCATGTTTCTACTCCTGCCATGCCCCCAGCCAGTGACGTTCCCTTTCTCACATAACCAGCATGTGCCACACTGCTATGGGAAGTTGTCTCACAGCATCCATGTGGCACAGTGCAGCCACCATCAATGGTGACTGAGCTCTTAGCTCCTGGAAACAGTGTATGTGCATTAGCCTTATCCAATGGACTAATGCTGCGAAGATGGACTGTATCAGCCCTACAGGTATGTCAGCCAAGGCACAGCTCTACACAGACATTCAGGTGCACCCTGTCCAGAGCTGCGTTGGGCTCCACAGACATATCTACAGCAATTGCTCTAAGCTCAGAGGGGCTGCTGCACCTGCCTGATCCACGGCAGCCATTAACCTTGGCAGGTTTTCATCCTGTGGCAGCTGGGCTGGCACCAAGACCACACTAGCAAGTTTAAATCTAGCTCCAGCACACATATGTAATACGCATACAGCATGGAAATCACTTACAGCATTGCCTGCTATAGAAAATAATACTGAAAATAGTCATCAGATGGCACAGCCTCCAAACTGCATTCAGTTCTGGTTACCAAAGCTTAAAGACCCAGCAGAAGGAGAAGACATGGAGAGACAGTCAGCATGTTAGATATGTAGACAGTTTGGGCTGAAGAGAGACCAAGAAGCCAGTTTTAGAAAAGGGACTATCTCTAGAGTAATGGACAACAGTGAATATAAAGCCAGGCTGAGAACGCAAGGACAGATGGGATTCAATAAAAACAAAAGGCAATTAATTCAGGAACCATTTTGATGTACTATGGAGAATTAAATTATATTGGTTCTCATTGCCAGAAAATATTGAGGCTGAGAGCTTAGTTTGGATTAAATAAGGGATTAAACATTTATGTGGAAGATGAAGGCTGGTTACATTAAATAGTTTTTTTAAAAGTTAAGGATATAAACTCTCACACTTTAGAAAAAATTAATCACAAAAGGATAGTGAATAGTGTTTGTCCAACACCTAGAGGACCAAGTACTTGTACTTCTGTTTTTAATGATAATAATAGTAATGCAAGTAATTAATTTAAATGGGCCAAGAACAAAATTCCTCAAAAGGAAAGGCTGTTAAAACTTGCTCAGCATGAACTCACACGTACTATCCTTTGAAACATCTGCTGCTGACCAACGTTAGGTACAAAACACAGTCCTAGGGTGGCTGAGTGCCACTCATCCAACCAGGTAGTTCCAGTAAGCCTTGGTGGCAAAGCACGTGAGTTTGGTTTGGGCCACAGTCCCAGTTTAAACAGTAAAGAGCAATAGTGGTGCTCTGAAACAGGTCAGGACAATTGAGGAGAGTGTTGGCAGGCTTGCCTACAGTACCACTAAGGTGTAAAAGTAGGTGAAGGAGACTGGATACTTCCTTCCCTCCTCCTGGCTCATGCAGGACTCATGGGATGTTAATTACACAGATTCTCACAACTTTCATGGTGACAAGATCTAGGAGAAAGAAATATTTTGAAGACAGAAGACAATGCCAGGCCTGTGTCTCACTTGTGTTGCATGGTAATTTATTCTAACTCCTGAATGGCAACAAGCTAAGTAGGCTTAGGAAAATAACCTCATAGTTTCAATCCTTTGGGTGTTTCTATGCCTGTTGGCATTATGGGTATAAACTGAAAGATCAAACCAGGCTAAACTAGAGATGTGACAGCACCTGAGGCACAGAAACTCCATTTGAGCTGCAGTAGCATACTGGCTTGAGGCAGGCTGAAGGTAAAAGCCAAATCCCTCCATGTTTCCCAGAAAGGTACTGTTGCTGCCCATGTGGAACTTGGCATTTAATCCCCTGCAAGACCAGAGGCCTGTAACATAATCGCCCTCAGTCCTCCTGTCATGTTAATTCCTGGAAGATAAGGAACAGTCTGCAGCTTGTGTCTTAGGAACTCTCTGCCAGCAGCTGTAGGACACACAGCCAGTGTGGAGCCAAGCACAGTGCTGCCAAAGGACCAAGCCTGGCACTTCAAACAGGGTTATCAGCACAAGCTGCACTGCAGACATTCAGCCCCTCAAGAAGAGGCACAATCAGATCAGATCTGTCTCAAGGGCCAGTTTGCAGGGGTTCTGACATTGCATGTTTTAAAGATTACTACAATTCTTTTTTTAAATAAAGTTTCCAAACAGTCCATTGCAACACGGGTAACCCAACAATCCTATAATCCCTGGAGAGCATAAATGGAACTGTTTAGTTCAGCATTTACCCACAGAAATCAAACACCTAGCCAGGTCAGCACCTTTACATTAAGCTGTTTTATAGCAGACAAATTAAAGCTTTAGGCAATCACCACTTATTGAATCCAAGGCAATTTCTAGGACTCTGTCACCACATGCCCTGTAATATGACATTGCTAATTCACAAGCTGTGGTCTGCCTTCTGTTCTTGCCTTGGTAATACCTAAGCACTGAGCACCGCAGTGCCTTGAGTGCAGACCTTCCAGACAGCAGGCCAGTGTCTGACCTAGTCATTGCCTACCCTACAGTGCAGGAGCGAACCCAAACCATGCACATCTGGCACAAGTTCCACATGTCCCATCCTGTATTATTACTCCATGTTCGGGTCCTTAGTTATACATCAAAGCTTACTGCCCCTGCTCCTGAGCAGACCTGTCTTCTCTCTGGCTTGTCTATACACAGCAGACAGACACTGCACAACTGTTAATGCACTTAGCTCTTCTGTTTATTTTTGTATTTTTCTACCTATCTGAGAATAATAAATTAACTTATGAAAGTGCTTAAAGTCTAAAAGGAAACTCTGTTAGTTTCTTTGGATGAAAGGGAAGGAAGAAATTGAAGTATTCAATAACCTCGGCTTTCTCTCAGCACTGTATCTGTTTAGGCCGTGAACTACAGCTTGATAGCAGTGCTTGCATATCCTCGAGTTAAGCCAGTTTACTCCCACTGAGAGGAATGAAAAGAGAAATAGAGCAAAGAGAAAAGAGGAAACACAGCCCAGAGGTTGCAAGAATAGGACATACTTCAGGAAAGCGGGAAGCTGCTTTGCAGCACACTTACTCTTTTACACAAGGAGTAATTTGCCTGAGGTGTATCTATACCCCAGGAGTATTTCCATGTTTCATGGAAGAACTGTGAACACAGAGATATTAAAGACTAACATCACAAATAAAGGGCAGCTAATAACTATGGTGAACAGGGTACCAAGAGAAAGTCCCTGCAGTGCTGTTAAATTGTGATTCAACATCTGAATGTTTGAGATTAACATTACATTTGGATTTAAAGAAAATTGATATGTCTGTTCAGCCTTTTGTGGTCACATTTTTAAGTTCTTTGTAGCAATCACAAGGGCAAGAAAGCTATTGTCTCTTAAAAATTAAGATTTACTCTCACACCAACAACTGATTCTAGGAGATGTTGCTTTAAGGAAAAAAAAAACAACAACCAAGCAAACACAAAAGAACCTCTATATTGCGAAAGCAGCAACAAAACCATTGCACCTGGCAGCTGGAAACGTGTGACAGAGGATTACAGTAGGAGGGACAAGCATCTCTTAGCAGGGACAGACACTTTAAAGGGATCATGTGGGAGCAGACCTACTATTCAGAAGCGAAAAGGTTCCCCCTAGAGACATAACAGGGAAGGGAAAAAAAAACCCAACTGTTGGCCTGTTCCTCAGCTCAGGTCAAATCTTGTGATTCCTGGAATTGAAGAGAGCTGTTACAAAAGAATATCTGAAGATTTCCACTATGCCAGAGCTTGGTGCCTTCTTCCAAACATCTCACCTCTCCTTACAGCGTTTTTTAACTGTGCAAACATACAAAAACAGGAACAGATTTAGAGAGGCAGGTATCTCTCCACTTGTACCATTTCTGTGTGCCAGGGCAAAGGAACAAGTGTGATTGCATTACAGGACGCAGATATTCAGAGCAACATAGACTTATTACTCTTACCCGTGTGCACCTGCTTTCTCTGTTCAGAGATTATGGACTAAAGTGAAACCAAAGACTTTAAAGAATCAGCCATGACTCTCTTTCTCCCAGTTCTACATTAAAGTCTTTTCTCAGTGTCCAACGACAAAATAAATCTCCACCAGTCACAGGCCAGAAGTCACAGCCTCCTGCCGCTGCAGGGAAAAAGGACCATATGCTGAAGTTCCTAGAGCTCAGACATTTTCATTTTAGCTTGGTTACTTTCTTGATCCAGGGTACATATTTGCTGACCTTTGTGTACACACCGGGGGAATCCTTCCGCCCACAGCCGTAACCCCAGGAAGTGATCCCCAAAATGATCCAGCGTCCGTTTGACCTCTGACACATGAGTGGCCCTCCACTGTCACCTTGGCAGCTGTCCACCCGCTTATCTTCAGAGAGGTTCCCAGCACAAATCATGCGGTTAGTGAACTTCTGCCCATAACGGACTGCACAGTCTTCCCGTGGAAGAAGAGGCACCACCCCCTGCAGCAGGGTTCTCGAATACGACTTCCCTGGAACAGAACAGACCAGCCACACCAATTCATGGACAGACAACAGCAGTGGCCTAGAGCAACGGTGCTCCGCACAAAACCAGATATTTGTACATTTCATGTCAAGACTGCAGCACAGAAATTGGCTAAGCTCAGCATCTCTGAACCACCAGAACTGCACAAAACAGTGCTGCCAAGCTAGACCACAAAAAAGAGCTGTAAGATCAAAGAAAAGTGGAAGAGGTTGGAGAAAAAGGTTAGATCAAAGGATGAATCTTACTCCTGGTTCTGCCAACAAGTAACTTGAATCTGATTCAATTTATTTCACTTCTCTGAGGCTCCATTTCTTCCTCCATAAGACAAGGACGGTGTTTTCTCAAGAGAATAAATGCAGTAATATTTAGAAAGTGCTCAGTCTCCAGAGAGCTTTTGGAAGATGTTTCAGAGGCATCCAAATATTATTCAAAGGAAGCTCACTTCATCTTTGGCCAGATTTGTCTCTATTTGCTCAGACCTCTTTATTACCCCAGACTTGCTCAGAACATAAGGTTCACATGCTGTATTAGAGCACGACCCTTCTGTGCCCAAGGTTTATGGCAAGTTCACACGGTACGAGGTAACTGCCCCTCTCATTGGGAAAGCCAGGTTTGGGCGTGGGAGGGATTCTAGCCATTAAGCCCCAGTACAGCTTAGGGGAGTTACATAGCTAAGTTGCTCCTTGATCCTCCCTAGACACCCTGAAGTGACACGTGCACCTGGCGCAACCGACTCCAAAGGCAAACGTATATTTGCAGTTAAACACTTGGGGTAACAGCTAGGGAAACAGCTGGGAAGGACGGGTAAGTCTAAAATCAACAGATAAGCTGCTGGGGCTATTCGCCTTTTGGCAGCAAGTCTTTATGAACATATGGCTTTGCTCCAGTCACAGCAGCCCCAGAAAGGTCTCCCTGCCCCAGGCCCTGCATTGCATCTCTGATCCTTAAATGGGGGAGGACTGGACAGGTGGTTATAAAGCTTTGTTTAGAGTTTAAAGCTGTCTCCAGACCTTGCTAATGCATCCATGTCAGGACTCCACCAAGGCCAGCATTTTAAAACATTGCCTTGAGAGAGTTAAGTATTTAATAAATAATACTTTCTAGCATATTCCCTGCTGCCTTTTTCTTAGGAAGCTCCATAGCAATGTGCTGCAAGAGGACAGGTACAGACTGTCTCAAACCTAGTGCAGAAATGAGCAGAAACGAGAAAAAGAGTCCAGCTGTCCCTGCAGCAATATCCAGGGAGATCGAACAAGCTAGTCTGAGAGAGATTCCTTCCACCTCTAAGCCCCCACTTCACAACTAGTCTTGTGAAGGAGGCATGGAAACATGGAGGCCTCCCACAGGCTTTGTACACCCGCTCTGCACAGGCTGCTGCCAAAGGGTTCTGCTGTGGGCAAGAAGAAAGGGGAAGAAAGAGAGGACTGTGACCAGATGGCAGCGTTGCACTCTCCCACAGCTTCAGAGGGATGCTACGGCAATCAAAACTTCCACCATGGGCAGGCTCAAGAAGCTTCAAAATCAGAAGAAAACACAACAGCACAAAAATCACTTCGCCTCCCTGCTCCTTAACACCATGCACTGGCACAGACAATTGGAGAAGTAAGAACATGGCCTTGAGTTGTGCAGACATAAACGGCCCATTTAGGCTTCTGAACCTAGACTCATACACCCTTCTTGCCCCTTAAAGCCTCATCACTCACCTGTGTCTCCCCAGCCAGAGATGATGCAGGCTTGCCTGTTGATGTCAGACTTCTCTTTCCTGTTGGGCAGGCAGACAGGCAGAACGTGGCGATTGAAGGAGAGACAGTGCCCCTCTCTGCCCCGCATCCGGACTAGGGCAATGTCATTATCATTGCTGCCGGCCCAGTAGTTCCTGTGGAGGACAATCCGCTCCACAGGCAGCTCCCTCTCAAACTCATCCTTCACACCCGTGTGGTAATCGCCCACCCGTAGCCGGTAGCGCCGCACATCAACACCAAACCTGGAGAAAAAGAGACTCAAGATCTTGATACTCCTTCTAAGAGGGAAACAGACTCACACAAGTCTCCGTTGCTCTTACACTGAACCACCTCCTCACAAACTGATAAAACAGTGCCAGAGGCAGGACTGTGGGAGCTCTTTAGTGGATGTGATAACGCCAGTGTTGCAGTCAATGAGTGTCCCAAATCACTATCTACCATGCATAGGACTTTTTTTCCTATAAAAAGGGGCTACAATAATTGCAACAGGCTTGCGACCTTATCTGTTCACAGTTCCTTAAAGCACTGAAGAATGGCAAAATCCTGTTTCCCTTTAAGTTGTAAAGTCTCAAAGTAAAGACGGCAGGTGTAAGCAGCGAAGGATAATGCAAGCCTATATTGAGCCATCCCCATAAGTGTTCCAGGATCACACACATCATAACCTGAAGGTCTTGGTTTAGATACTTTGCTCATGTGGTTCCACTGGGCTGGGAGGATAATCTCGTATGAGGTTATCTTGTTCATCATTGAGTATCCCTTGGGGCTTCCCACTCACAAACACACCTTTTGAAGCAGTGGGCTGCAGTCACTACCCAGCAGCTGCTGACCAGTGTTGCTCCACACAGCAGACGAGTATCTCGATGAAAACCCTTCAACCGTAGTGAGGCCTGCCATGGCCAACCGCCTCTGAAGAAGAAAGAGAGGAATAATAGGTGTCACACACATGGGAGCTGTTTTCCACTTCTCCCATCCACTCTGCCCCCTCTGGACTCAGCTGGCGTGCATTCTTCCCTAGATAGGCTCACTGGTTCAAATATCACCAGTGAAAATGTGTACTTAGCATTTGCCAGGCTATTTCCAGAGCCTGTAGGAAAGCTGGAAACAGTTCTGGCTTTTCTGGTAATTACAGGGTAGTACCTGAGAGACTTGTTTCCACCTATGATCCTTTTCTTGCGACGGTGAAGCAGGCGCATCCCACATACACCAGACTCTGGACCTGCACAGCAAAGTTGGAGTGTTTGGGTAGACACCTTCAGCTTAAGTATCAACAATTGCTGTCATAGAGCCAAATACCATTCACCTTCCCTGAGGGCATTAATCCTCATGGTAGTTAACTGCATTGTGTTGTGCATATGGAATTCATAGAAGATTTGACCCCATAGGTTTCCTCAGTTTTGGTGGAGATGCCTATCTGCAGTCTTATGCCAGGAATGGGACCTCTACAGCTATTTCCTCAGTACTCTAAAAACCAAAATTTTCCTCATGGTTATAGCTCTAAGGGAGGGTACAGTGACTTGGTTGTGGAGAAGTTCTGCAGGCTCAAAGGCCTGACATGGGTGGAGCTCCTCAGACTAGTCTGGAGCACTATGTGCTCCTAAGAAGAGACAATGAAAACAAGGAAAAAGCAGGAGGTGCAGGAGAGGACGTGCTTATTGTAGGTAAAGTTTCAGCTAAAGAGAAGAACTACAGGGAAAATGTGTAAAAGCATGTAGAGATCCAACAACTGGAGCTCCAGACTTCGGCATAGAAGAAATGGGCATGTCACCTGTTCTCCTGATATCTTGGACCTTCTCTTCCACATAGTCACAGATCACACCAGCATCCTCACTGTGCCAGCAGCTGTGAATCCTGGTGTCAGGCCTGACACATTGCCCCAGGGTGTGCTCCGTGCCACTGCATTCTACGCTGTCCAGATGGATGGGCCCATGGCCTTCGCCAAAATAAGCCATTGCCCTGGCTTTTGCTGTACCACTGCAATTAGAGAGAGGGTGGCTTATCTGCAGTAAGCAGGAGGCAGGTGTACCTGATGCGCCAGCACATTTTAAGAGAAGTAATATTTTTGTGTCACTCCACACACAGACAGCAGTACAGGGAATAGGACCCTACTCCCTCAAGCATATGTGGGTACACCAAAACTAAGAAATGAAGCCCACAGAAACAGGTCTAGGAAAAAGCGATTTTCCCTGAGAGCTGTTTTTTGTCTGTAAGATGCATGTACTAGAGCTCTTACCTGAATCCCAGTTGCCTGCAAACCACTGCAGCGTCTCTGTCTGTCCAGCCATCATCACAGATGCTGCCCCACTGCCCATTCAGGAATACCTCAACCCGTCCCTCCTTGGTGCTTTCTCCATCCACCAGCCGCACAGGAGGTCCTGCAGGAGAAAACACATGGGTTGCTGCAAGCAAAAACACCAGAGAGTGTGAGGTGCCCAGAACTTGGGTTCTATAGGAAAAGATGAATCCCAGATACCAAGAGAGAGAGAAAAAGGGGTGTTTCAATATGAAGACATTTCACTTCTGAGCTGAATCAGAAGACCGACCACATACGTATTAATTTATTTAATACATTCTGGAAATCATTTGTGGATCATATTCTGAAAGCTGACTAAGGAGGAGAACAAGAACAGAAGGAAAGTTACTAAATCCTGAGCCAAGAGTGGAAAAGCTTAAACATGCCTGGGAAAGAACTCCACTAAATTACAAAACTACTACATTATTCTAAGCAAGAGAAGAGAGGAAAAACAAAATTGGATGCTGTCTATTTCAATAAAAAATCTCTAACAAACTGGAAACTCTCCTGTAGTAGGGAAACGGGAGAGTATCAGGCCTCATACAAATGAGGAAATTATGCTAACTTGAAATATGTTCACAATTTTATGTAAAAGTGTGCCATCCACACAAGGGAGTGCAAATTTCCACACAACAGCCCTTTGCATCTGAAGTCCTCTTGCCCTGGCAAGGGGTGACACTAAAGTAATTACACCAGTTTCCTAAAGGGTTTACTTGAAGGGGTCCTGTGGTCCCACAGACATGGGGCTGAAGTGTCTCATCAGTGAGCAAAGGCATGCAAAGGCAGCCACCATCCCTCAGGTTTGTTTTAGAGACTGCCAACAAAATTCTCTCCAGATTCAGTTTCTCTGCACGTCTGGCCGTAGGTCTGGTGGAGCCACAGCTCTATGATGGCCAGGGCTGATTCCTAAGACTCCTCCTCAGAAAGCAGCCCCCTCACTGAAACTGCCAGGGAAAACTCCCACATCTGCCAGAGCTTCCAAAGGAACAGACCAGCAGGTGACACCTCCCCCCTCCATCCAGGGCAAGAGGCAAGGCGAGTTACCCAGGCTGCCATCCATGACTGTGTTGCTCTCCGGGGAACAGCGGACTCCCACATCTTCGGCATGTGAGCAGTCATGCTGCCCCCAGTTGCTGTGGGGACAGTCCAGAAGGGCCAGCTCTGTCCCCACACAAGCCACATCATCCAGTAAGATAAAGCCTTGGCCAGCAGCATAGTCCCCTTCAAGAGCCAGCGTAGCAGGACCACTAGAGGAAGGAAACGGAATGTAACATCAGATTCATTAAAACTCATTAATCCCACAGACGGACCCAAGCTCAGACCCAAAAGGAAACTCCTCTGCAGAGCTCAACTGTGATATTGGTGGCCTCCTGACCTAAACCACTCAGTGACACACAGGATGGCAACGAGGCAGCTTGCACATCTCACCAGCTTCAGTTTTCAAGGAGGCCTGCTCAGACCAGTCCATTTTCTAGTGTCCAGTCAAAGGCACAGTCATAGTAGCACAAAGGGCCAGCTATACCAGAGGCTGCTTTGCAGACAGGACACCAGGTACATCAATTTGGAGAGGGGTTAGTAGAGGAGGCATCAAAAATATCAACATTTAAGTAATTCTACTTTATATAGGAAGCGGCTACCTGGAATTGAAATGCAGAAAGCCGCAAACTTTGATGACAAACACAGTATGCAGCTGAACTCAAAGGGAAGAACTTAGTTTAGTCTTTTTTCCAGTTTATAAAGCTGAAATTTTAAAAGGATACCCTAATCGTATTAGAAAATTCACAAAAAACCCTTTACTGGGTCCGAGACAGTATCCTGATTTTAAATCTTCCCCAAACTCATACCTGGAGGGATGACAGTTCAGTAATGGGCTGAAAAAAAGGCATTATGAAAATCCCTAATACTACTCTTTTTTTTTGCCTTGATGGTCTTTGTTCAACTACTGAAACAGGTAATACTGTTTAGCTGCCAGAGCAAGAGTGGGTGGCAGTGCTGAGCTGATACACCTGCAAATTTAAGGAGCGTTACAGAACTTTTTGGCCTCCCGTGAGGGCTTCGTAAAGACAGTATCAAGTCTGTTATCTGCTTTCAAAACAGGCCAAGTCAAGAGATAATATTTAATTTTTCCCCTTGGAAAGGATGTGGATACCTATTAATCTTTCCTGAATAAAGTTGTATAATGGTAATAACCCTTCCAACAACAACAGCATTGAAGGATTAAGGTCCAGCCTATCCCAGTGAAGGGTGATGGAATCTAATACTTGGAATTAGGAAGCACAGACACTACACACCCTCTCAGTCCTACCTGAAGCCCAGCTGCCTGCAGACCACCTGGGCACCAAGGTCTGTCCAGCCATCATCACATACTGTGCCCCAGCCTCCGTTGTAATAAACTTCTACTCTGCCTTCACCAGGGCTGCGGCCACCAGCCAGCCTGACAGTGCCCTCTGCAAGGGGTGGGAGAAGGAAAGGTCAGCACTCAGCAGGGGAGAAAAGAAACAGCCTGGGCCCCACTGCTGAAGTCTCTGTACAGCCCATGAAAGAAACCAAAGACACAGATATCCGTGGGTACTCAAAAAACAAAGATTCGTTGCTCCCAAACATGCCCATGTGTTGGAAAAGCATTCATCTTAGTGTTTCCGTGCCACCTGGGAAAGCCATGGGAACACCACCAAGCCTGGCTCTGATCCATTCCCAGCTGCTGCTTGCTCTCTGCCTCCACATCTGGCAGCCCTTGTGGGAGCCATACATATAAGCCCTGCAGGATCCTGAAGCAGGGGGGTTATCTGCTGAGCAAGCCATGTAGTCTGGGAGTAAGACCAGCTGCAGCTGACTGGCATAGAGCTGTAGATCTGTACCTGTGAAAGGGTCACAGGAGACGCCAGCATCTTCAATGTGGTCACAGTTTTGCTGTCCCCAGTCACTCTTCTTGCACTGGTCAAGTGAGAGTTCATTGCCTGAGCACTCCACTTCATCCAGCAGGATTGGGCCAGATCCTTGCCCATAGTGAGCCCATGACAAGGCTTTCGGGTTCCCACTGCAAATGTTAACAGACACATATGCTCAATACGGAAGGTCACAGACTTGTGCCCTCAGATTCTGCCTTGCACAGGGACTCTCCTGCCCTAGGTCAGAAATACAGATTATCTATGGGGGGACACTGACACGGTGGTGTTGCCAACTGTTAACCAAAATATGTTATTGGCAAGTTTTATAATGAGACCTTATAGAATCATAGAATCATTAGGTTGGAATAGACCTCTGAGATCATCAAGTCCAACTGTTGACCTAATACCACCATACCCACTAAACCATGTCCCAAAGTGCCACATCTACACATTTTTTGAACATCTCCAGGGACAGTGACTCCATCACTTCCCTGGGCAGCCTGTTCCAATGCTTGACTACTCTTTCACTAATGAAATTTTTCCTAATGTCCAATCTAAAACTCCAACACATACAAAAAATCTGCCTGCAACATGCACAGTTCAGACACCTGGGGAGTTCTGAGGACAATAATTTTTCAATCTCAGTAACAGAAAAAACTCCCAAAGTCTGAAGGATCTCAAACTGGAATTGTTTATTTTAAACAATTCTGTACCAATGTGATTTTAAAGAATGCTCAGTATACAATAGGTCCCATATTAATCGCTGAATGGCACACAGGAGAATGAAATGCTCTCTCTTGCTTTTCTGTCTGAAGAGGATAAGGGCAGTCAGTGAAACTGGAGGTGTTTAAACTTAAGCAAGTAAGCAACTGTAGTTCACAAATGGAAATCACCATGACAAGTTATCACTGAGGCCAAGAAGATCTGCATTAGGACATGAGTGCAAAAATAACAAACAGGGATAAACACAAATGAATGTTAGATAGGGATGCACCAACTCTTTCTTCACAGCATAAACCCATAAAACTGACAGGAATTAGGTTAAAAAATCCCTTTATAGGATGATCAGTCCAGAATTATCTTTCCCAGGGTTTCTGTATACCTCCTATTAAAAGGGCTGGTACTATAGTGAAGGGACATGCTCTCACATTCTTCATTCTGCCTACTTCTATTACCACTCCATGATGTACAGTGGGGAAATTACCTGAGTCCCAGCTGCCTACAGACTACTTCAGCATCCCGGTCGTCCCACTGGTCATCACAGATGGTACCCCACTTGCCATCATGGTAAACCTCCACTCGCCCTTCAAAGCTCTCCTTTCCCCCAACTAAACGCAGTGGGGCACCTACACCTGTGCTTCAAGAAAGGGAAAGAGAGCACAACAGAACAAGACAGAGACAAAGCACAGCCAGCAGTTCAGGGTGTAGAACCATTCACCAGCCAGAGGAGCTCTTGGGATGCTCGTCCCACCCTACCACATCCTCCCCTCTAGACCCACCAGAAGCATCTGAGATTGCAGCCCACAGTATTGAGTACTGCTGGTTTGAGAATGGCTCTTTAACTGGCTGCTATGGTGACTAGGACTTTGCTGCCTGCAGACAAAAACCTGGTTTGATAAAAAGAGGATGTGGTCATAAGCAACAGCCATCTTTCAGTGATTGTAGAAATATGCCCAATATGAGTATTTGAGATTGGGAAAGGATGGATAGTTTTCCACTGAAAGGAAGATAACCACCTGTATAGCAGGTGAAAGAAGAACATGCTCCAATGAACGATTTTCTCTCCACAGCTTCACGACCTTAGATTTTACACCTTACCAGCAAAAAACAGAGAGTGAACCTCCCCTGGAGATTTACCTTCTGGAGGGACACAGGTTACCATGGCACTCCCCTGGTTACAAGCTCCTGATATAGCTTCCCGATAGCCACACTGCAGCAGGGCTTTCTCATCCCCATGGCAGTTTGCTGACTGCAGGTGCAGGGGAACAGGCCACAGTCCGGGATGACTCTTCTTCCCAGCTGTGCCGATCTCACTGGTACAGAGAATGCAACAGAGCGATGAAATGCCATAGCATTGCTTGACTTAGAAGTTCCCCTCAGTTCTTGAGACTCCAGTTCAGTTGTGCCATTTCATATCCCAGTGAGCCCAGTTGATTGGGAGCGCATAAAGGGGTGGCCATTTACAGTCTAATGGGAAAGCACAAGCAAGCACAAAGCACTTTCCACCACCTAACCCATTTTATGTTCCTACTTACTGCAGAGGAGTTGGTCTGGTCAGAAACGACACCCTTGTTTGAGAGTGATGAATAAACCCATCAACAGATTCAAACATCCAAATATCTGAATCACCTTCTTCCTTCTCTGTGGACCTTATCTCCTTGCTATTTAGAAGTTTGAAGGTTCAGATCCCAGATTCCCAAAGAGGGTTCAAACTCTCAAAATTTCTACTAGATCACTACAGTAACTCCAGACAGTAATACTAAAAAGGGGACACGATCTCTCAGCTCACTCATCACAGTCTGGAGGACCAAGCAGAAACTACTGTTTTAAAAAATTCTTACAAATGCCAACTGGGCCTGGGCACAGGCATGGAAAGAAAACAGTGCAAAAGGACCCTGGTATGTGAGAAATGAGCCCACAAACAAACTCCTCTCCCCCAGCCAACAGACTATGCCAGAGGGACTGTAACCAAAAAGGCTGTTCTTTCAAAGGCCACAGGAGCATGTAACTCACAACCAGACAGAGGTTCCCACCTGAGACCTAGTTGCCTGCAGACAACACTGGCATCCCAGTCAGTCCAGTGGTCAGCACAGATGGTGCCCCAGAGTCCATTCAAGTACAGCTCCACCCTACTATCTTCAGCCAATCGCACAGCACCTTCCAGAAGAGAGAAAAAAGGAAAAGGCAAAAAGAAAAAAAAAAAAAGGCTGCTATCTTCTAATGGAGGTTTCAGACCAGCAAGTGTTGTATGAAGGAGTGTGGAACATGGCACCTTCCCGGTTCCAGCAATGACTGCTCGGGAGGATGGCTGGTGCTTTGTTCTTTTCAAAGCCATGGTAATGTCAGCAGGAAACAGCAGCTTCTGCCAGCTTCTGGATTCCCCTTCTGTGAAATGGGGATGATTTTACATGTAACTTGAAATGGTGTGTGGAAATGACAGGCTCTCTAATTCCTTCTGACACTCCACTGATTTATTTGCCATCGACCACCGCACCTACGACAGTCACTGTTGCTACAGCTAGGTATTCAGCAACAGCAGGTAATCCTCTTTAACTCGTCTAAGAAAAGCAAGTGCCCATGTATCTGCCCTTTCAATTCCCACTGCACCACAAATGCCTACCACTGTTTAGAAAGCACTTCTCCTTGCTCAGTTATGTATTGGGAGAAGGATACAACTTCTGTCTGTAGTACCTCAGTGCAGGCACACAGCACAACTACACTTGTATCCTTCACTGTCTTGAAGCCATCATTGAAAGAACTTCCACTGGCAAGGGAAAAGATTTTGTCATTTCATTTATTAATCTGGTACTTCATCCACTCTGCAAAATATGTGAAAAGCAAGGAAGGTCAGAAAACAGGAGAACAAGCAAAACATTTTCAAGAATGTTGCGCTGGAGTCTGTGCATTGGTAGAGCTCAGCTCCCTTGCATGCCTCTAAGTAAGCAGCAGTCCTTGTATCAGCACTGCAAGGAATTTTAAAGCAAGACTATGCCCTACCTTGCCACAGAAGATTTACAAACCTAGCCATGAAAGATTTTTCCCTGTTATATTTGAACTGCTACACTTACATGAGGAGAGCTCTGATATGGACACTTAAGGAGCAGGAGTGGGTTGTTTTCCACATAACTTAAACTGTTTTCAAAGTGGCATAAGTTAACAGTAAGAAAAAAAGAAGTCTCCTTGTATGAGAATAAAAACATCTATACAAGGCATTATGGCTACAGCAGCTTAAATCCACCCCCTACTATATACAGACGTTCTTATCCCACACAGGCTTGCCTCTAGTCCTAATTATTTCAACAACTTGGGACAGTTACTGTACTGTGCTTCTTTCACAGGGTGTCCCACCTGCTGCTTGCAAGTCTGTGCAGCACATGTTTCTGGCCTGAGACCCCCCAGACAGCGCAGCCCGGGCGCTGGCAGGGACACGCAGCAGCCCTTACCTTGGTTACAGTCACAGTTAGCCCAGCCGATGGCCCCTGACGCAAGCCGGTAGAAGCACCAGGGTGTAATTCCCCCATCCGGGTTCCTGCAGCGGTTGTGGTCCCCCAGGCCACGGTCTGGGTACTGCTGAACATAATCAGGGAACTCTGCCCAGCTGAGGCACTCTGCCCCAGCCTCAGTGACTGCCAGCGAGCCGTTGTAATACCCAAGAGGTCCGACACCACACACGCTGGATGCTGGGCACAGAAAGGGAGCTGTTAGCATCACTTAAGGCATCACACACCAAGGCTCGGACAATGTCGGAGATACCAGCTGATCTCCTGGAACACATCCCATGTCTGCGTTGTTGATTGCTACTTGCTTGACGTCAATTCTATCACTCTTCAAGGCAGCTGCTCAAATAATGTTTGTAATATGCACTATCTAAAAACCAAATTGATCTGAAAGTCATGGACTGCCCGGACAGACCTTTGAAATGTGTTAACTTTGGGCCCAAACATGGACAATTTGAACTGCTTCCCATTACCGTTTATTTCAGTAGATGCATTCACTTACTCTGGAGCAGCACTTGAGCCTGGCACACGCTCCTTCTCTTCCTTCCCCACCTGCTTTAGCACCTAAATAAGATACTCTTAAATTTGATCCTAGGCTCTTCAATAGATTAATTGCCTGTCTAAATTGATTGAACCTGAGAAGAGTTTAAAATTAGCTATAATTTCATTCTATAAAGCAGGAAGGTGGGAAATTACATTGTATTTTATTGTATATATGTTGCCTACACACATTAGCATATCACCTGTCTTATCTGAACTTGACCAATGTTTAGGAAGGGAAAGGGAACCTACTGGGGGGGGGGAATTGCAGGTGCCACTGTTCTAGGCCCGTGTGAAATATCTCATGCAAAGAAACCCCAACAATTAATTTAATAAGAGTCTTTAACAAAAGAAGAAAACTCTCCATTCATGATCCTGAAACAAGAAAAAGGGAAACCAGAACCAGATTCTGTGTGAGGGTGGGCTTTTCAGAGTCCGTAACATAGGAAGAGCAGACTCAGAAAGGGGTAACAGTTAAGCTCTACTCGGTGAATAAACAAAAAGAAGCCAACACTTTCAGAAAATTCTTCTGCCATAAAGACACATAGGGCAAACAGCAAGGGCACAAAGAAACTGTGCCTCATGCCATTCACCTTATAGGTGCTGCCAAGCCCAGAGGGGGTAGTGACAGCTGAAGGTTAACTGCAAGGTACAAAAATGAGAAGTTGTTACAGGTATGCGTCTGGAAAACACACCGTGCGCTTTGCATCAGCTGGGACCCTCAGAGGAGGGTGTAGCAGAATTCAGCAGTTACTAGAGCAGAGGAAAGGTGAGCATGCAAAAAAGACTGAGGCAGAGAAAGAGATGAAAGAAAAAGAACATGTGGGAGGAGTGGGGAACTGAAAAAGTATTAGACATGAAGAAAAGAAAGTAGTCTGGCCATTTTGGAGAAGGAGATAAACAGACATTGAGGCAGGAGAAAAGATTGAAGAAGTGATGGAAAGAAAGGAAGAATGCCAGGTAGCAGTGGTTCGTCATGGCTATGGTCTCAGATCACCACTGTAGGAAAAAAACTGCCCGATGACTGAATTGGTAACTTCTTGTTCTTACCTGCACCCTGCAAATGGTTTTGGTTGGGCTGCGATCCCAGGAAAGCCTGGGAAAAGAAACAGAGCAAAAGCAGAGATGATTATCCGATGAAATAAACATGGGCATGTCCTAAAAGCAGCTCAGCCTTTTGCTGCTTTAGGCAAACACACCCTAGTAACCAGCCCGTTCCCCCTCTCCCCATTGCTCCTCTTCAAATCCAATCACAGCTCTGCCCCAGTAACAGCAAAATGAGTAATTACTGGCCTGTAGAGATTTACCCTTGATCTAAGCACTACATTACAGGGCTCTGCTTGCTCTGTTCCAATAGAACTGGAAGCCTGAGCGAGATACCTATGGAAAGAAAAGCTAGAAGAAAATCATTGTTACCCGTAAGAAAAATAATTAATAACCACTCTTTCTCTCTCCGTTTATAGAGCAAGCCATCTATGGCTGCAGCAGCAAACAGATATATTTACATGATGGGATGATGCCCCCAGGGATCCCTGTTAAAATAGTAATAAACGTCCATGTACAAAGTGGGAAGCACCTAAGGAAGAAAATCCAACATGGCTTTTTTAGGATTTTGTTTTTAATACATGTGAATGTGATATGGCCTATGCTATTATTATCCAAATGAGGTTAAATAGCTAAGAACAAAAAATATGAAACAAAGCCCTCAGAATTCCAGCATCCTGTCCAGCCACAAAACTGTGTTTCCTCTTATAGGCAGTGGTTTTGGTGGTTATAACTTGACTGATGGCTGAGAGATAGGGATCTCCACTCAACACCATTACATGATGTGCAGGCAGGTGCAGGATCTTCACAGACTCAGAGGGAAAAGAAGAAACTGTACATGCTTCTCCTAGCTGCTTGTAGTTTAGTTAATTTCCAAATACTTTTTAATGAAAATTTCTAATACTTTTATATGAACAAGGAGCTGTAATTCACAGAGCAGAGGTGTGCAAATAAAGACTACTTGCTATTGGAAATAGTTCTGGTTTTCCTCAAAATACAGTAATTTTGCTTCTCTCAGCTTCACCTCTCCCTGGAAAAGGGGAAAGAGTAAAATTCGGAATTAAGCCAAATCCACCTTTGGAACAAGCAGAGATAGTTCCCATAGATGCCTGACAAGAATGAGACATCTGCCCTACTCATGGCAGACGCTGTTTTCAAGTCAAGCTTATGAATATGGTCCAGCAGGTGTTGACAACCACAGCCAAGCTCCAGCATCACCCTCCAGGAGTCAGAATATGATACTGCATATTGAAGATGAATTCCTGACATGGTTCAGAAACAGCAGATCAGATCTCAGCTGCATATGCACAGATAAAACAGTATTTAACTGAAAAACCCTTTTCAGCCAACATCCATCTATCTGCATTATCAGGCTGTTGCAAGCCCACATAATGGTCTGTGAATCAACAATACTGAAGGACTTACCTGAGGATCTCAAAGCTCTTTGCAAAGAGAGAGAGTGAGCTAAGATACGCTTTCGTGACTGCACTCAAGAGGTCACTGAGCCACAATCCAGGTCCCCCGACTCCTAGCTTTTAGTGTGCACCTGCACACACCTAAGCCTGCTGGCGATAGAAGGATGGGTTGGACTAGTAACAAGCTGTATATGAAAGCCTGAACCTGCTCTTCTGGGAGTCTGATCCTAACAGAAAGAACTGCACTCCAAGTAATACGCTTCCCTTCTAATGAAACATTAGTTGCTGCCAGTTCCCATAGCAGTTTCCAAAATCCCCCAACACTCATCACCACCACCAAATTTTGGTGCAAAAAGACTGTGCTGCAGTCACTGCCCCAGGTCTGTGTGGCTATAAATCATCTGTCCACAACAGCAATAGGCATAATCAGTCAATCAGCAAAGAACAGAAACAAAGGATCTCTCCTGCCAGGGTCACTGCAGCGCCTGAGAAACATAGGAAACCAGAGCCAAATCATCTGCAAGCCCTTGTGCATCCTGCTTTCCTGCTTCATTTCCTTTTCTGAATTTCATCTGCACAACGAAGTAAAACCCTCCCCAAGCCCCTAGCCCTTCCCAGAGACCACAGCTGCCTAAATGCTTTGGAAAACATATTCAAGTAATAACAAGATCCACTTACAGTGAGGATATTAAAAGAGCGATGTGACTTCTTACAAGCAGATAGAAGAATAACCATTTCTTACCTCCACACATCTGAGACAGGATAATAGACTCGAGAGCTCTACCAGGAGCCTGACTACTTTGGAGATCTCCATCCCTCCTGTACAAAGT
Organism: Leptosomus discolor; assembly: GCF_034619465.1. NCBI lineage: Eukaryota > Metazoa > Chordata > Aves > Leptosomiformes > Leptosomidae > Leptosomus > Leptosomus discolor. The sequence continues at coordinate 23,851,070 of NC_141396.1, read as the reverse complement.
GGGCAGAAGCTTCTTCAAGCATCACATTCTCGTTCAGCTGCCGGGCTCAGCTGCTGCCTCCTCCCCGGGCTCTGCAGCTGGGTTTCCCCGGGAGCAGAGCACTAACCGCTCCGCACCCGAGGGAGCAGGATGCCTCTTCCATTTCTGTGCAGGGCAAGGGAGGGAAGGGAAGGGATCGAAGTTCCCAGCAGCATCCTAGAACTTCACTTTCTCCTTCCTCTCTCCATCTCTTCTCCTTGATTCTTCTCTTCGGAAAGGGAAAAAAGAGGGGAGAGACGTCAGGGAGGAAACATGCCACAGAACGTCTCTAGCACCCTTAAAAACAGGCGGAGGCAAGCGCAGGCGGGTGGGGCGCAGCCCTCGGCCGGCTCCCGCACCCCGCCGTGCCCCCCCCCCCCCCCCCCCCGCCCCAGGCACGCGCTCCCGCCCGCTGCCAGCCCCCGCCCGCCGCCCGTGCCCCCCCGCGGCGGGGCCCCTCGCCCGCAAGGCCCCCTCCCCGCGGCACACGGGCTGCGGCCCCGGCGGGGAGCCGGGGCTGTGTCCTGCTGCGAAACCTCCAGCGCCAAAACTGGGAGAGGAAAGGGCTCGGGCACGCACTTGCCAGCGATTAGGCGGGTTGGAAGGAACCTGGACTTTACCCCCCGCCGCTGCCGCCTCCACTAGCTGCCTGCAGCTTCCTGAGGTCGAACTCTCCTCAGATTTGAACCCAGGTAAATGGTACCCAGAAAACTTTACGCTAAGCAGCTTCCAGATCTCCCCCTGGAAAACGCACAGGTGGCCCAGCCCTCTCCAGGGTGCATTCCCGATTCCCAGCTCTGCATCTTGCCATCATGGGTATTGCCTCCGAAGATCTTTTCCACCAAGTGTCTCCTTGACCCTGGGCAGTAAAGTCATTTTCACTCGATTGGCTAGGATGCTTTCCAGAGGGTTGATCATTATTGTATTGCTATGAACAATCCTATGGGGTTTTTTTAGCGTTTTCAGCCTATTGCTCCTTCATATAAATTAGGGTGGAGGCTACAACAAAAGTTTTAAACATTACCTCAGACTTTTTTTTTTTTCCCCCACATTCCCTATGCTGCTCCTCAGCTCAGTCTAATGGTAATTTCCTATATTTATGTTCTGATTTTGGAGGAATTAACTCCTGGTGTTCTGCAGCATGAACCATGAAGGTGACCTTCAGAAATGAGCTCACTCCTGGCCAAGTCTGCTGAGCAGCATTTCCAAAGACACCTTCAGCATAAAAATAAGGAATGGGCTGATAAAAATCCATTGGCTTGACAAAAAGCTTCTTTTTTTCTTCCCTCACTTACTGCCTATTACTCATTCACATGACAGTTTTGTGTTGCCTCATCCTCAGGCACTCATCAAAAGCAAGGAAATTCCACTACATGCTGGATCTTTTACCGGAGCTGCTGAGTGGTAGGAGGGAGCCCTTTCTGGAGTGGATTTGTACCACAGTGCATTCTGGACACAGTGGATTTGTCCAAGATTACACTCAGTTAATTAGGAGCAAATCTCCTATGTCCTCATAGCAAGGGAGGCAGATGATCAGGGCAACAGAGGATGGAAATAGCTTAGATGCTACAGCACACTAACTCTCAGGCAGCACTGGCAAAAAGGAGGAAAAGAAAATGAAAATCAGGGAATGTCTTGGAATTTAGGACCACTTACTCCAGTGAAAACATGAGGAAAGGATATACTGGAGGCAGGAATGGAAAATCTACTAGCATCCAGAGGAATCTGCTCCTTGGTCAGGAGCAGACGGGTTGTTGATGCCCCTTCAGAACTCCCGTAAGACGCTCACCTATTTAGCCCTCTGATATATACTAACAGGATTTAAAACCTCTAGCAATAGCCTCTACTGGATTTCTCTCACAGCAGCTTGTAAGTTGCTCCCTCTCAAGGCAAGGCTTTCCTAGAGAAAGTGACTTCCTAGATAAAGTGATTTTAAAGGAAACACAGACCAGTGCACCAAAAGCAACAGAAGTCCAAGTCTGGTATTCAGTTTCTGATGGAATGACAAACTGTGCAAAGATACAGTGGGTTTTGCCGTTGTCTCCTCTGTGCTGTTGTCTCCTCTCCTCCTCTTGTGGAACTATTTCCTTCAAGCCAAGATGCCCTGGTTTTCTGGCACATTTTCTTGAGAGAGGTGGATCTCAGATTCTCAAAAGCCTCTCATGGCTACATGGCCCTCTCCAAGGTGGAGAGGAAGACCAAGAAGGAAATTACACCAATATAACTATGGCAGTTTAGATAGGTAACATATCTAAAGATAAGGTAAAACATATCTTGAACTTTCTTGTGTGGGCAAGTTTGAAGTAGTTGTAAATATCGAAGTCCACCATTTAACACAAATCACCTTATCACCCTGATATGAGCACAGTTCTATAATGGTAAGTCTATGATTCTCTACAGAGTCTTTCCATCTTAATTTTTCCAGATTATTCTGTATTGACCCTTCTGAACAAGAAGTATCATCTCCTATAATGTTCTTGGCTCTCTGGAATTCAACCAATTTCTCCTGAACTGGCAGGACTACTATTCATCACGACCAGCTGAAATATCAATGCTTCCTCCATAAGAGATCTTCACTGAAAGCCTAAAAAGAGAGATAGTTAATAGCAGTCATACCCAGAGCTGGTGTAATACTCAAGCTGTAAGGAACAGGAGTAAGATCAAGGAATTCCAACAGATTTGCTTAAATCCTGTAAATCCGACTTAGGAGGGTAGAACAGCTAGTCAGCTTTTGTTTAATTCTCTCCCCACCACACAATCACATACAAGTCTCTGCAGCAATGTTCTTAACCAGTGGGCTCAGTACCAGAACCGAGTTTTCTTTTATTCCCCAGCAACAGCATCGTGGGGTGGTTACAAGCCCTGGGCTCAGTGAGGACAGTGTCGTTGGCGGCAGTTACACCCACGAACTATTAATGGAATGATCCCCAATAGGAGCATGTCAAGGAACACATTTAAACACCCAAAATAAAACAGTGAGACATGGGGAAACAGCAGCAGCTGAAATTGCCAAGGACCATCAGTAACTGGAGGTTTTTTGGTTACAGCATGGGATCCTGAGCCAAAAGAACTGCTAGAGTACTTATTTTAAAAGAAGCACTGTAAAATGTGGGTCATCTGAAAAGCACTCTCTTTCCTTCCTTCTTTGTCCAGATAAATGCATTCCTTTAAGGACTGGAAAACCTTAGCATAGCCATTTCAAGCTTACAGTAGACATGTAAAAGGTTGGAAACAACCCCAAACAGCTGAACTTGTGAAGCTCACAGAGAAGCAGTAAAATCCAAAACCAGCTGTCCAGATTAGTGGGAGCTGCACAAAATTTCAAAAGTAAAAACAGAACAAAAAAGCATTCATTTCTCTATTACAGCCTCTTATATGAGACTGTTCTTCACGGACACTAGAATTTGGTACATTGAGCACAGCTGCTAGCTGAAGAGGTGCAAAACTATACTTGTAAGTTTTAATACAAAGAAAGAAAAACCATCATCAACAACAGAAGTGAATTTAGAATTCACCAATTCCTCACTCCCAGCTTAGCTTGTCTCCTTCAGAAACAAAGAATCAGCAAGTAGCTCTCCTTTTCAGAGTGTCTTTTGGACTGAAAATGCAAAATGTCATAGAACCAAAGTGTTTTCCCACACTTAGATATGGACAACATGTTCTTACTGACCCTAAGTCCTCTGAAAGAGCTGATTATGCCGTAATAGCAACAAAAGAATAAGCTACCCTGTGGGATAACTCACTGATGAGCCATTGTTAAGTAACACTTAAACAAAAATTGCTCCAATAACTTGAAAGAATACACTTGACCAATATTTACGTGTTGAACAGATATCAGCCTGGAGCTCCAGAGAAGTCAGCTCTAGCTCCAGGCAAACTCTACAGTCACATGTGTGCCGGACACCCCTCTTACTCTGCTTTTTCTTTACACCCCAAAGAATTAGTGATATAAATGTTTATATCTTTAGTTCTCTGAGGCATGGCATTTTTCTTACCAATTAGGTACTGGTCCTAAAACAAGAGGGATCTGCCTACAGTTCTGTGGTACTCTAGGGAAAAAAAAAAATCAAAACTAATAATGACATTATTTCAGTATTAGTCCATGCTTGAACTTTCTCTCTTCCTTTCAGTTTTTTACCAAAACAATGGAACATTTTGTGGTAGATTATGAGTCACCCAAGTCAAACAACAGTCTTGCATGATTTTATTATAGTACAGACAACACAGTTGATCTGACATGGCACCATACCTGTCCCACCTGCAAATCAGAGGGTCTAAATCACAAGCTTCTGCATTAAAGTTATATTTGATCCTTACCAATGTATGGTGTATTAACAAGGTATTTTGCCAGATATTTCTTCATCATTCTACAGCCTTCTTGTACAGCAGCAGGAATTAAAAAAATTTCAAGAGGAGCCAAATTGTGTATACATACATGTAGGAGTACGAGTCACGAGATTACTAACAATTTTAAGTTGGCTCAATGTCTGTGCCAGAGCACTTTTTGACAGCAGCTCAGAAGTTAGGGAGGAAGCTTATACATGAAGAACAGTCACCGTCTAACTGTTAGAAAAGGCATCTACACACATTCCTAGAAGATTTTATTTCACAGGGAGTACCTGGCTCCACACTGTGGTGAGCTGAACACACACTGCAGAAATCCTAAGACCGCAAGACCCAAGAACCTCATGAACAAAATCAGCTGATGGTGAAGATGGGTGTTTTCGCTCTGGAAACAGAGGTGCGGTCAAGAGGTCCATCAGCAGCGCTCACAGATACCACTGGACATCAAGCACTCACTCAAGTCTATTTTTCACCTTTTTGCCAATAACTCCGACTTTAATTGCTTGTCTGCAGTCCCTTTAGTAAAGCACATTATACATAACGCGTGGTCTGAGGAAACCTCCTCAGGAGCTTGTTCACTTTGCTTGAAGTTAAGTTTCCCCTGGGTGACAGGGTGTCCTCCTTATTTTGTTCCTTGCGCTCCTTCTGAAAGAGAAAAGAGAAACCTCAAAATATCACCCGTTTATTTGCAGAGCTGACGCTCACCCCCAAAGACTAATTGTACTGGGTCTTTCAGAAGAATGCCGTTTCTTTAAGGAACACTTAAAATAGCACTTGGCTCAATAATCACAAGGCTTTCAAAAGCTGAGGACCTTTAAATAATGTAATTAATGACTGACATCTTGCAAGAATTATATTCTTCCATATTCTTAGTTAACAATATATAAATTTACAGTAACAACCCAGACTTTTTTCTTTTTACTTTCTGTTATTCAATTTGATTCTTTGTAATCTACCAAATAAATTGTGGACAATTTGTCATTTATGCTGTCAAACAGCAACAGTGAATAACTATTTATTAAATGATGATACTGTTACTGAAAAAAAAAATTGAAACCCAGAAACAGTTTAAGGACAAGTTTAGTACACAAACCTACCCTTAGTTTGCTTTTGAAACTGACCTGGCTTCAAGTTTATCATACAGCTGAAAACCTCTAATTTCCAAACAATATGAACTTTACTTTTCAAGAAATTGTCTAGCCTTCAAAGTCAAAAACAGCCTAAAAGAAGTCCGAATTTTCAGAGAATCAAGAATAGCTGTAACTGCCTCATGTATCCTGAAAATTCTGTTTGTTATGAAGATTACTGAAACCACTGGTTATGTGTCTATCACCTTACCCCTGCAAGCACAGAACTATTTACAGATTTATGACAGACTGGAATTTGGGAATCATAACTTACCACTCTCCCCCACTGACTAGATAATGCAGGTATTGTATTGGTACCCAAGTCAGCTACTTCTAAATTTTATGAATCAGAGCAGTTTTAGAAACTCACCTACACTGTACATCTCCCCAGGTCCCCAGCACCAAACTGTACTCTCCCTCATTCAGAACTATCATGGAATATGGAGAAGAGCAGTCACTGTTATTGCTTCATTAGTGCTGAAACTTTACAGAGATTAAGAACTGGGAAGCGAAAGAAATGGCCTAGGCTAGAGTCAACTGACAACAACTGAGCTCTACTTCAAGAATCTGACAACACAAAAAAGACTGGATGCCACTATTGTTTCATCCTTAGTTAGAACTTACCAAACATCCAGTCCCTTCCTACAGCCCTTTATTTTAATTCTAATTCAAATTTTAATTTAACTTCCACATTCAAAAGGGAAGGGCCGCATGTTGATCTACATCTCCTACAGCTGAAATGGTTACAGCACCAATCAAATTGTTCAGAGAATGTTATTAGTGTTGGCACACAAAAAATGACTGGGGGCTTCCTCCTTCCCTGCTACTACCCCTTGAGAACACAAAAGAGGCCTTAATTACTTCTGCCTTTGCCACGCAGTCATAGAACATCCGGATCTCCTCGGCACAAGCTGCATCGTTGAAGTCATTCTGTTTCCAGCAGGCCATCATTACTGACATCTCCGTAATGCATGTCGCCTCTGGAAGGGAAGGACACAACCAAAAATCTCAGGTATTTGGGCTTTCATGTTATCAGCCTCCACAGTGCATAAATCTCCAGAGAGAAGTTTAAGATGGGGTAGAGGCAGGTGAGAAAAAACAACACTGAAGTAAAGATCTCCCCTTTGTTTTGTGTAGAGGAGATGTTGCCAGCACAAACATTAGCATCACTGCAGCCGCCAATATCCGACTGAACTCTTAAGGTAAATGCTATGCTAAGATGTAACAAAGTCCTTTACGTGCGTGACTTGCATACAGAATATCACACGGTGCAAGTTTGGGGCTGTTGTACGAGAAAATAATAGAGCCCGTGCGCTCACCCCACGGCACAGCGCAGACTCCTGCTGCCCCGCAGAGCGCAAGGCGCCTCCCTTCGACAGCGCCAGTTCGACCCAGCCGACACCACCGCGATACTTCCCCGGGTAAGGCGGCAGGAGAACGGTGGACAAGGCCGGAGGGCGCACCGGCGGCAGGCCGGCCCCCAGGGGCGGGGACCCAGCCCCCCCCGCTTCTGCCCGGGGAGGGGGCGTTGAGCGGCCTGGCGCCGGGAACTCACCTCCCGCCTGCTCCCTGCGGTTCGCGACCTTGTTGGCCAGCACCAGCGGCCGGGTCGGGCGGATAGCGGGGGGCCGCTTCTTCTGCCGCCACTGCCCGGAGACCCAGCGGGTGACCCAGGCCGGGTAGACGGGCGCCGCCATGATCTTTGCGACAGGTCGCGCGGCGAGCGGGCCGCGGGCCCCGCCCACCCGGCGAGCGCCTGCGCGGTCCGGGGCGGAGCGGAGCGGCGGGCTCGGCGTGCGGCCGGGGCCCGGGGCCGCGCACCGCGTCCGCCGGCTCCGACAGCCCGAAGGCGGCTGCCGGTGGGTAACGCCGCCGTGCCGTTAAACGGCACATCAGCCCGTTCGTGGCGTGACCTCGGCTAGCCTCCCCCAGCCCGTTTGTCCAGGCCAAGACCGCGAAAACGAAGCCGTTTCTCACAGTTTCAGCGCCAGACGGAACCAGCCAGTAGCAACTCCAACAGTTCACATCCCAAAACTTTTCCTGCAGCAAACCTCACCCGTGAAGGAGCTCACACACTTCAACCAGAGTGGAAGAAATCCTGATTGTTTCAAATAATTCAACTGGAACGTAAGGAAATCTTTTGCACCTCTGTGGAAACTTCTTGGTGCTTGAAAGTCGGCGTCACTTCGTTCTCAGCCCTTCATCTCTCTCCATTACATACAAACAGCTGGATCTCCCTCCCCTGCATTGTTCCTGCTGTATCTTCCAAGAAGATACTGAAACTGCTGCTTCTAAATGGTAGTGGTGCTCTCACACTGTCGTACTCAGTAGTGGAGAATCCCCTTGTTCCCAGAAGTTTCTTTCCTAGTGTAGGATTTAAATCCCTGGAAGTCCTCAACTCATCTGTCTGGTTTGGGAGCCCTTATGTTCCCAGCTGAGAAGGGCACGTAATAGAGAAGGCACAGTAACATTTCAAGGGCTGGGGTACAAACAGATTTCTGGACAGCATGAGGAACAACATAGCTGTAGAGAACTGAGGAGTTAAGACACTGGGGACCTAAAATACTCAGATGCTTGTCATACAGTAGTCACCGAATAAGCCATTTTACTGCCGTATCACCAACAATCTCCCTTGAGCACTGGAGGGCATACAAAGAATCAGTTTTCTTCCACGGGAACAGTTACATATCTGGAGTTCTCTGACTACATACAGAAGGCCAAACCAAAGATGCTGGGAACAATTTTTTTTGCACAGGACATTGCTTTGGATGAAAATATATTAAATCTCATAGCTATAGACATGAAAACCAAAGCACTCCCTTTGCCTCTGCCTAGCTGAGGAAGTTAACAAGACATTGGAAATTTTGTCACCTTGAGCTAAACATCACCAGGCCTATACCAGAATATTCTCAGTATCATTACTAGAATTTACTGCATCTACAGACAATATATCCCAATATATCTGATTCTATAATTACTTTTGTGTTATTTTAAAAATTGTACTTTCTTGTAGTCCAATTTGAAAAGTATGAGAAGACATTTTAAAGTAAACAAAAGATTCCTTTTCGCCCTCTTTAGGAGCAAAGTTCCATCTCTTTACGTCCAAATTCAAACACTTTGCCTGGAAGTGCTGAAACATTTTGCTAAGAGGGATGTTTCTCTACATCCTTTTTTTTTCTGATTGGACAGGAAATGAGCTATCATTCGAGCTTGGCTACCAGCAGAGAAGGAGGAAAACAAGCTGACACCTTCAGAATTAAGCTAGAGGGCTTGCATCCTGGAACTCTAAACATTAGAGGTCTTGCAAATTCAAGACAGGGACATGAACTACTTTTCAGTATTCCAGTTCATGGAAGGTTCATCCACGCCTGTTTTTCCCTCTTCTATTTACCCCTACTGATACCCACTTCTCCCTGCTGCATTTGCCTGCTGCAATTATTAACTACACTTGCACAAGAACAGTAACAAGAAAGACGCAAATACTAGGACATAAGAGAAGCTGAAGTGAACTCCCCGTAAATCACCCTCCCTTTTTCCAAATTACATTAGCTAATGGCATCAGTGCCTTCATGTACATTCACCTTCAAAAGCTGATCTCTCTTTTAAGTAATTCCAAGAAAAATGGGGGGGAGAGGAGGGGAGGCTGAGAAAGGCAAGCTACACAAGGAGAATTGTAATAGCCTCCTGTCAGTTACTGCTGTCTGCATTAGAATATCTTTTTTTTTGGCATACAGCCTGGGATTGCAGCATCAACCTAAGAAATTCCTGAGCAGACAGAATAAGGTACCTGATGGTGTCTGCACATACCATGCAGAGATGTCCGAAGCAAGACACAAACATTTGTTTTAAGGGAGAATGTAGAACTACAGAAGAGTTGTGTTACTCAGTAGCCAAGTCTCCCTGTAGCCTGTATTTTTTATAGTGGACAGCACAGAGACACTAATGTATGGGACAGAAGTGCTGACTTTATAGGGACAGTCAGAAAACCAATTCCCTCCACACAGCAATCAGTGAACCCATAGATGTTTCACTGCAAATCCTGAATGCACAACTACAAAGAACATGTGAAATTCTAACTGCATTTACAACTTCTTTACTTGGATCAATTACAGTTGATGAAATCAAATAAAGATGAATCCTAGCCTGCATTTCAGATAGTCAAAATCAAAATGAACCACAGTGATTAAACTATTAGTATTAGATTCGAGAAGAATCTCTATCACAACTGGGGTACGTGCCAGTTACAATGCTACAGTAAATGCTATGCCACGATTAAACACGATGCAACAATGCTGTAATAAGACACCCTTAAAATGAGATTGTTGTCTTAAATACCTTTTTAAGAGGTGAGAAATTACACCATGGATCCTTCGCTTTCTGGAGTAACTATGCAAAACCTCCAGACACTGCCTAAAGAACAATTAGGGGATGAAGCTAAGAAATCAGTTGTATCGGAAGAAATGAATAGAATTGATACCCAGGTCTTTCTGAACTACATGGATCCAGCTTTCAGACAAATTCCAGTATACTCACCCAAGTTTATCCTGAATGCCCCAGTTCTTCTCATACAACTTCATAATGCCCTCACCTACAATTTATTCTCAGCTGTCTCACCCTGATCTCCTTAAACTCCAAATTGTAGATGCCTTAAAAGTTAAGGCATCCCCACTTTAACTTTGCTGGTGAAACTAACCAGTTTGCCAAGATTCCAGTCAGTTCAGACTTACTCCTGTCTGCTGAGCTATTGTGTTTGGACAGCATTAGCACTTAATGCACTTATCAGCACAAATGCATTCATTAGCACAATGACAGATGCAATTTCTTTTCTGATGTGTCACTCCCCAACTCCAATGCTAGCCTACCTTATCCTGAGCTATCGCCATCAGATCAGCCGCTCTGCATTATTCTGTCCAGCTGACTAGTTCTGAGCTGCCATCCCTAATCCCTAACTCCCAGGTCTACTCAAATCCAGACCGTTTCCACTGCAAACTATCTGATGCTTCCTTATTTGCTCAGAGATGCCACAAAGTATAATGATCTGCTCTGATCCATTCCAAGATCCCCAGAACCATCTCTAGCTGAGGCACTTCAGCATTAGATGGGTCTTTTCTGCAGGAAAGAATGTATATAACAGCATACAAATTAAGATGCCAGTCGTGTCAGAGCTCTGGAACAAATCCTGCAGCTCCGTTCTTCTCCACCCTCCCTAATCCCTCTGCAGGGACATGTACCTCTTGCTGCCAGCTCCAAGCCACTGAATTGTAAGAGCAGTTTGTTAAAGCCTGACACAGGATTTGGCTCAGCTGGTCATATCACTAAAAGGATTTTGTCTCTGATAAATTTCAACCTGTCAGTAGAGGTCTCTGGGCAGAATGAAGGAACTTGCCACCCCATAATGTTTCCGATTAATACAACTTCTCAGAAGGTGCCTAGAGATCCATCAACAATCTTAATTAAATCCAACCAAATGGATGACAAGTAATCATTAAGGGAGTGGCTCTCCTGGGACAATGGCTGAAGAGTGCGTATGGAAGAATGGTAAGGGAGGCAGATGGCTGCCTGTCTAACATAGCAGAGCCTGTTTAAACAGTGATGTCCCTGATGGCTATGTTTCAATTAAATTTATCCTGTTCCCAGTCCTTTAGGAGTTACTTGTTCTTCCATGCCAGTTGAAACTACCCTCTGCTGAGGTGCAGGAGGGGCATTTCTGCTGTGATTCTCCAGCTGCTGCACTTTGCAGACCATTTCCAGGGAAAGAATCTCATTCTCCTTTCCCTCTAAACATACACATCCATTGTGGCTTAACTCTCATTCTACTTACCATCACAGAGGAGCCAGAGATCCTTCAGTCTGAAAATTACTACAGTGACAGAAATAAGAAAAAGCAATTCTTTTTCACTTCTAGAAATTATCAATGTTAGGTATCCAATCAATATTCTTCAGTGAGGTTATATGCTTCCTAGAAATTGCAGTCCTTACTAAAGAACAGAAAACACAGACTACTAGTTCAGTATATAAAATACCCAGCTTCTTACTAAAACAATAGGCAGCACTTGCTGTCACCGTTTTGGCAGGAGAATGAGAACTTCAGCTTGTCCAATGCAATGCACTGGATTGCTACATTTTTAACCTTCTGTCAGAAATCTGTTTCTCCTCTCTTACTTCTCAGAGGGCATAAACTTATCCTAGCTTGTCAAGTAAATTCTGAGACACAGCAGCAATAGAATCTACTAGTGTTTCATATAAGCAGTAATGAGGAGATAATCTATTTTTAGAACATTAATGCTAGTGAATAAAGCTATCCTGACGGCTTTGAAATCCTCTGTCTAGTCACACAAGCAAAATGCATGACAAGCAGTGAAATGACCCTTGGTAGTTAGCAGAAGCCTACCAAAGGGTTTACAGAGGTAATCTCTTTATCATCCTCAATGTTTGGTATCTTTGCTAAAATACCTGATTAGTCTCAGTTCTGTGTTTTTATGAGTATAGGCATTTGCACTGTAAGAATGTGATAAGAAAGATGTATATACTGTTCAGTCTGAGTATCATATAAGCCTTCCAGTAGTCACAACATGAGTGATGACATTCAGCCACCATCTAGCTGGTTTGGATTTAAATCAGTGAAGCGAGAAATCCAGTTAGTAGTCAAGACAGAGACCAGAAACCTTTTCCTAAAATATTAATAGCTGCTGCAGTGACCTTCCTTCTTGTCTGCATTCACGTACTTGCTAGTAGAAAGACAAGTAGGATTGTAAATTGAATTCACTATGGCCAAGACTGGCAGTAGTCTTTGCACATTATATAGTAATCCTTTCAAATGCACAATTATGTAAATCATTCACAAACTCTTCAAGGGCATGAGACCCAGCTTCTCCTCCTGCCTTCTCCAAATAACAGAAGAACGACAAAAGCAAAGCCCTGGTGTTAGAACCACCTTTGTTCAACATTTTGTAGTCCTTGCTGTGCAGAGAAGTGGATGTTGTGAAGGCTGGTCAGCAGCCTGGAACAGAACTGCAACCACAACCCATTAGCCAGCTGGGGAGGATTCTTGCCTCTCCTGTCCCTGAGGAGTTTGCCTGGCAGCTATACAAGTTATTCATACTATGCATTGGAAGAAGTATTTCAGTATATGGTGCACAAGAATTACGGCTCAGTGAAACATATTTAGTGTATTAATACAGGCAACAGACACACTGTTTATAAATCATGGACATACTGTGACATAAGAGGAGACAATAAAGCTAGTATGATCTATTACTACAGAAAAAAACTCTGCAGATACAAGAGAAACACAAGGCTTGGGTAAGCATCACAGCTGTGAAGAGTGGTAGCTGATACTCATTACCTCTTGAGAACTTCACCACCTGTAAGACTGTAAAAAATAGTTCAACCTAGGAAGACACTAAGAACTCAGAAGAGAAAGCTATTGAAACTGCCTTGTGACTCTTAAGTACAAACTAAAAGTTGTACTTGGAAAAACTCAGACAAAACCCACAGAATATTTGTGATAAAGTTACATTCATATCTATGCTACTTTCACACTTGTGTTAAGAAGTGATATGGCAATCAGAAATACTCATGCTTGGCAACAGTCATGAAGCTCAAAGCAACAGTCTTCTGCAGTACATACAAACAGCAAAAAAAAAACCCAAACAAAAAACCTGCCTGTAGAACTAAAAAAAACTCATTGACTGGTGACTGTAAAATACTGGGTACAGATAACAAGTAGTGGGGAAGGCATACTTGGTTGTGAACTAGCAAATTAATGAATCAGGGTACCAAAGAGTAAGTTTTTATCTGGTTTGCTACCACCATATCTTCAATACTACTGTTAGTTTACAAACATGCTCATTTTGCTGAGCAGGAAGGCAAAGTGAGACTTTAGGACATCACTAATCAAGAACTAACCAGGTGCTATGATACACATGCTTAAATTGGTACTTCCTCCTGTTATTCCTGCAAGGACAATACATTCAATGTAGCATGTCTGATTTTGGCAACAACAGATAAATTAGAACAAATACCTGGACTCAGTTACAAATACCACTTCTAGAAAATTTACGTAAATTACAGGATAAAATACTAAAAGAGAATGTGCTAGTACCTGGCTCTTATTCTTTATGTTTAGTACAAAAAGAAAGATTAGAATTTCTCCTTCTGACTATCCCACCAACACTTGAATAAGAAAGGGTTTTAAGATATAGGTAATTAAGAGAACCATACAGTCAAAGAAGACTGAATGATTTTCTAAAGATACATGCAATGAAGTCATTGAAGGCATTAATTCAAACAATCATTAAACTGTTCAGTAGAAGCTGATATTCAGAACTAAAGCAGCCTTAATTTGAGAAGTAAATTAAGATAAAACAAGTACATTATGGCCACTGCAATCCTGAATACACATAACTGTAATCTTAATCTGATTTGAGTAATCCACTTCAGCAATTAATTCAGATATAGTCACTTAGGTATTCATTTCTCCCGAGTAACTGAAAAAAATAAGGAATGTAAACTGATGAATACATTTTAGCTGAAGAACCATTTGTTACTATTATCGCAGAAGAGATAAAAAAAGCAGTTTTCTCCTAAAAACGTATCATGTAAGATCAGTGTATAGTGTGTGCATTTTCTACATGTACAAGAATCCATCGATAGTTATGGGTTTGAAGTCTCTGTCAAGGTGACCTCATTTTAACACTGCAGTATCGTATCACCTCAGAGGCAGAGATGCATATCATTACCTATACTGATATTATACCTATAATATCATATCTATAACATTATGAATTGGAATGTGAAAAAAAAAAAAAAAAAGAGATTAAGTGATCCATCCACAGCTAAGCAATAGATAGGGATGGAATGTAGATTCACTCCTGTTCCTAACTTTTACTAACAGGCTTCAGACTGCCCATAGCAATATATGAACTGCCTTACAACATGAAATTACTCCACAGACTCTTGACTTTCATTACCAACATAGATAAACTCTGGCTATTTAGTCAGTAGTTACTTCTGAAGAGGGAGGAGAAATGGAGAAAGAAAATACCATTATACCATTAGAGACATCACTGCAGTATGGCTGTATTTGCCTGTGCTTTTAAACCCGTGAGACTGAGTGAATTAGTCTCCTTCCAATGCAAGATCAATTATTTCAGAAAGGTATCCAACATGGCAGGGAATAGTGAATTTTATTGATATCTGTAAGAGATACACGCTATACAACAAGGAAGATCTATCCACATGTCATCACTTACTTTCAGGAGCTCCAGTCACAAACCAGCATCATACTGTTAAGATTTGGTAGAGATACAAAACCACCTCAGCGTACCTGATTCTGACCATCCACTTCAGCACAGGAAGACTGCAAGGTTTGTATCCAAACTGTAGAGACCACTGAAAAGGCACCATTGTTAAAATGTATTTGTCTTTGCAGAAAGCTGCAGATGCTCAAAAAGAACATATGAAAGGCCTCTTTGCTAGCGTTAAGGAGATAACAAGGAGTCACAATTATAGCTGGGACTTCAGATTTGATGGAAACTTAAAAGAACCAAAGCATACTAATTTTACTGTAGTTCTGCACAATACCAGGCAAGATACTTTCTAGTGTGAAATACTTTGTTGAAAGTTGTGAATTAAGTAATTTAGTCTTTCATGCCATTGTATGTATCACTTGGTAAGTTAGCAAAAGAGGAAAACTAGGCAGAGAGTGACCTGCCCATAGCTATTCAGTTACCCTGAATAGCAGGAGTATTTGAGGCATGCTCACCTGGGGAGAAAAGACTTTATTGCTGCAGTTTCATAAGGCACAATCGCTCTGCACAGACACTTGTCTTTCCTAATTCGTTCACTGGAAAAGCTATTGGTTAATAGCAGCTAAAAGTACACCTTAATGAGGAGAATAAATGACTGATAAAATACTTATAAAAAACCTGTAATATAAAAAAAATCCCTGAAATAACTTTGGGCTTTTGAGCAAGAGTCTGAAAAGGTATTCTTCTGAAGTCATGTAAGCCACAAGGAAACTATACCAACTGCAAAAGGAGAGTAAATTCCTCTTTTGCCCTATATGTTGACACCTGCAAGTCAGGAGTGGCTTCATGCCACACAGCTGAAATTCAAATCAAAGCAGTTGCTAAGATCTCCACTGCTGAAATCCAAGCATAACAGAAACTTACTCACTTCATGCACCAGAAAAAATAGTCTCTGTGAGAGTTTTTCTTCTATTTCAAGGCAAACATTTGGAGCAAGGTAAGAATTTGCAGTCTCAACTGTCAATGCAATTTTGAAATCAAGCTCTTACAAAGACGGGTCAGTGTGGCCTTGTCCTCTTGAGAAAAATCTCATGCATATAGTCCCAAAATCTTCCCTGATGCGACTCATTGCGATGAATCATCGTAGTGAGAGCCTCACCCTGATCAAGGCTTTGCCAATAATCCTGCAGCCACATCTCTTTCCAACTGAAACAAAAAAAGAGAGACACCACCATAAAGCATTAAAAAACCCCAAATGACTCTGCAGCTGTAACAGCACTGAAACATTTTTTTTTTCTTTCACCTAAGAGGAAAACAGGCCAGAGGTGGTCATAACAAAGTGTGTTGTTACCATGCCATTGTGCTCCCAGTCATTTAAAGAAATGTTATGAAAATTCTCTACAAAAAATATAAGTTCACTATTAGCTTTACAACATTCTAGAAATATCAGCATGTGGCAATAGTGTTAACCAAAGAGATTAAATTATTAATTGTAGAGAATAAAAACTTCTATTAAAATAAAATGTAGTAGAGAGTCCTTACATGATTTTGAGAGTAGTCCTCCATGGCCAGTATGCGTCTAACAGTTAGCCTAAGAATGATTTTTTTTTTTTTCCAGATAAACCATTTAACAATTAGAGAACGACAGCTATGCATTACAAACTCAGGTTATAACAGCAGAGACAAAAAAACCTCAACCCTGACTATTCTTTATCTCCAGACCAGGTTGCGTACAGGTTTTCTCTTTTCAATGCATACAGTCTCAAACTTCTCATAGCATAGACTACATCAGTGCAACTTTCAGCAATTCCCTTCCTGTTCACGATCACGTGGACTACTTCTCTCATTTGTGTTATACCAAGGTATGGCAGTAATTTATTTCTCTCTTCTCCACTGTATCTGCTACCCAGCCACATAAGCCCATCACAAATTTTGGAAAGACAGACCAAACATGATGCTCTTGTTCATCTGTCCATATGAGTTACCCAATACTCGTTAACTTATATACAGAGCTTTTTACTTCTTGCCCCTCCCAGTCACAGAAATAAGTACAGTGCCTTCTGCATTCACTCCATAGACCATACATTAAATCAACATGGCTGCACTGCCCAGAAGCAGATCTCACCCACTACTCCCAGAAGACCAAAAGAAACGCACAACATGTCACAGTCACTTTCTTTGTGGGGCAGCATACAACTTGTATGTTTTCTGTGGTCAACAGCATCATCTGTGGTGGGACACTTGTGCAGTGTACACCAACACAGACCTCAAAATAAAGCTTTTAACACAGATTACAATGTGAAGGATCACAGACAGAGGCTTACTTCTGCATTAAAATGAAATGTCTGCTGAAAGGCTCCTTTGCAAAATGCAGCACTTGTACTGTGAGATCATGTTGCTTACCAGCTAAATTCATTAACCTTTGTTGAAGGACTGCCAACATGAGTTACCTGTTTTTTGCAGCACCAAATAAGGGCACACATTAGGAAAATGAGTATACTTGCATTAAGTACTAGACATGAGATTAAGTGGCAGTAGGTAACAAAAAAAAAAGTTTTCCAGCTGACCTCTATGGAAAGAACACTGAAGGGAATTCCAGTATCCAAGTAAAGACTTTTGTCAAAAACATTAAGTAAGAACACTTTGGTATTTTTCTTTTTACGTTGCTGTTATTGGTTTTTAAGAAAATAATTTCACTCTGATTCTTGGAAAAAAGTGCTGTGCAAACAGGACTGTACAAATATCCTGAAGCTACCAACTATATACACCTCAAATGTTATTACTATGAGATACAGGTCTATCTTTAGTCCTGGATGATTACTGGATTCTATTGCAAGAGACACCTTATGGTGTACACATGGCAAATCTGAGCCCAGAAATACAAATACAAGTGAGGCTGCAAGCGTAACGATTTAGGAACCATGTCTCCACAGTTAGAGCTAAAGGACAGACAAGGTGAAGGTACAATAATGTGCTCCAGCCACATACACCTACCTACATAGAGAGAGATTCTGATGTAACAGTTCTGTCAATTCAGCACATTTGTCAACCCTAAAAACCAATTACATCTGGAAATAAGGGTTACAGAGCATGTAGATATACAGTGTGACCTTATTGTAATTGGGTACTTGCTCTACAACTCCAATTGCCTTTGTTATCCTCTGAGTTCTAGAAGCCTCCAGAACTCCAAGTCACAGTGTATGTTTATAGCAAGACCTTGTATGTTGCATATAGCCTATCATTTGTAACTCCACTAGGCCTGCCTCATTTTTGCACAATAATGTTTTCTAAAGTAACAAAATACACAATTGACTGGCTCAGCAGACAATCATCTAAATCGATCATACTGTTGACATAATACTACTGACAAAACATGAGCATGTTTAGCTAATGCTTTGGTGGCAATTTTCTGTTACTGTCACACTACTTACAATTCTAAGTAATCATGTTCCATTTTGGAGATAAGAACAGTGACAGCTCAGATTCTTATGAGATAGAAACCACTGTATTTCACTGGAGATCCCCCTGATCATGCCTCAGAAGGTATAGATACGTATCTTTCTAAAGTAGATAGCCGACAATGTAAAGCTTCCCTGGTACAATTTTTCCAGACACATCTCATGTCTACAAACAGGGCAAATAACATACTATGGTTCGATAAGACATGGAAACTTCCGCGGAATGCAACTGTAGCTTGGATTACGGACCAGCTGCCCAAAACCCCTAGCTGACGACCACTGCACAGAATGATGGGAGTACCTGAGCTTTCAAGAGGCA
Source organism: Leptosomus discolor (assembly GCF_034619465.1). Lineage (NCBI taxonomy): Eukaryota > Metazoa > Chordata > Aves > Leptosomiformes > Leptosomidae > Leptosomus > Leptosomus discolor. The sequence continues at coordinate 23,832,553 of NC_141396.1, read as the reverse complement.
TGGGCATCCCTGCTGTGCCCTCAGAGGTATTCCTCTGCTGCCATCTGCTGCTCAAGCAAAAGAAAAATCTATGAAAAAGAGAATTGAGTAGGACGCTGCATGGCACACTACAAGGAAAAACCACATTTTACTACTGAGACTGAGAAAAGGTATTACTATAAAAAAGCTCCAATAAATCAATAAACCAACAGAAAACAGAGGATTATAGACTCCTTTTACTTACAAGCGTAACTTTTCAATTAGTCAATATCAGAATTAACTGTATTGTGAAAAATGCTTTTTAACAATGAACATCACAAGTTTTGCAAAACACGCATTTCCTAAGCAACCTGAATGACCTCAGGCTTATTTTACTTTTTTAACTTCAGCTGGCCATTTTTTAAAGCATCCAAACACAGCAGAGAGTAGTTCCCTACACTTACAAAATTCTTCATGCTTTTCTGTGTAATAAAAACTTTTTTAGAGCGTGGAACTTAGTTCTGGGCTAGCACACTTGATATAATGGATTCTACATTTTCAACACACTGTTTCTTCTAACATTTTAACACTCCTAAGCATTCGATTCCTTAGTCTAGGAAATTATTAACAAACCTGTAAACTGATATAAACTGGGATAGAGTATATTGACAGCTTCCTTCTGGACAGTGCATGAGATCTTTCCAATATTTTCAACATGTCATTAATTTAATGCTACAGCGGCACTGACATCAGAACATTGAAATCTTTGGTGATAGCTATGAACATAGGCAAGGTCTTCTGTGACTGAAGGTTTATCTTTATGATGGCTGTCTGATGGCTTATAAAACGTGAATTGCATGCACTTGAGTAATTGCCTAAAAAGAAAGAAACTGCTGCAGGTAATGGAAAGAAATACAAACCCAGGGGATCCAAACATGTCACACTAATAATACATACTACAGAAAGTGCACACAGTGTTTATGAACTGCCAGAGCCCTTCCTTCTAGCCACTGCAACTTCAAACACTGTCAATGGGAAAACTCAAGGTTTGGGAACCCCAGCACTGACTTGTTTTATACCAAAGCATGTATAAATACTAAGCAGACCATGCAAACAAAACCGTAGTCTGCCTGTCAAAAGTGGTTGCCTGAGGGTTGGTGTGTTTAGTTCCCTGCTGACAGACTTCAGGGCAAAGATGGCCAACACCAGGTTAGAGGCCTGGGAGATTCCAGCAGCACTAGCAACCCCTGTGTGCAAAGGGGACAAGTCAACCTATGCTCTGTGCTGTAGGTCAGATTATGTAGGTCCCTCTCCTACATAAATGGCATGGAGTCCTTCAACACAAGTCAGAATTTTGTCACACGAAACAACAAAAAGTCTTGTAAAGTATTCTGGGTGAGCCTAACTTCTGCTCTGAAGCCAATAGGAGTTAACCAGGCCTGCACTAAACAGTGGCAACCCCGTTCTTAACGCAGTACTTTGTAATGAGGTATAGAGCATCTTTCACCCAAGGGCTACCACATGCTTTACCATCACTGTACCAAAACCCATCCCTCCTCCAAACAAACAAAGAGGCTAAGATAGCCAAAGGATAATCACATTGCCCAAGGTCACAGAGCATTTTAACAGAGTATTATGGGTGACTCACGCTCCTCATTCAACCACTAACCAATACCACTGCCTAAGCCTCTTTTTCAGCCTCAGTGTTACACAACACTAGCAGAACTACCGTAACACCCACAAGACACAATACAAAATGTAACTGGAGATGTATTTAGAGTTCCTTTAAGTACAAAGCATTATTAAAAGTTACAGACAGTATTATTTGAAGCTTTTTCTCCTTCAAAAAAGCATAGTATTGGTGCATTACCTGTCTCCTCCAGAGAGGTCTTCAACACTTCCAAACCCGGGAGTTGGCATAGGACATCCCATGTGCTTGAACTGAGCTATGCGAGGTCTGGGAGCTGGAATTTTCCCACGAGACTTTTTATGTTCCTGCTCCTCTTTGACCCGGGTGTTCTCGCTGTCACAGATGAAACACTCAAAGCCATTCAGGTAATTGGGCAGAGTCATGTCATTCACACCCCACTCCCGCCTCTCCAAGCTCTCTAGCAAGAACTTGTTTTTGATTCCACCAAGGTTTTTGTACTCTAGATACTTCATATATTCCTCTCCATTCTTGTCCAGGAAATCAAGATACTTTGCCAGCTCTTGGGGGCTGTCAAAGTCATCTATAAGGATGATGGAGAAGTTGTTTGGCATCCAGTCCCGCACAGCTGGGGAGCCTCGGTATACTGGGACAGCACCCAAGTGCATTGGACGCCACAGTTTCTCTGTCATGTAGTCATCACATATGGCATTCTCCAAGGCCAGATGAAACTTGTACCTGGCGATAAAAGTCATAAATTCAGAGTCTTCTGTAGTGGCTGTAGAAGTGTCTCTCAGTCGCTCACTAGGAAGCTCACGGTTATGCAGACATTTCCCATAGGAGTCAACCTAAAATAACAACCAGCATCTTTACAAGTGATTTGTTTGTCTAGAGTTTGTTTTCAGAGCTTGTAGTTCTCATAAAATTCCTAACTTTGATCAGTTCCTAGCTACCTTAGTTTAGCTTCACTTCACTTCAAGTTCTTTCCCTTGTGACTACTACTAGAGTCCCAGTTCTAACAGCTTTAGATGAAAATGAGCATTCAGTTTCAAAAGCAGCATAAACTATGCTACAGATTGAGGGGTGGGGGCAGTGTGCAGAAAGGAAGATGTCATCCAAAAATGTATTTATTACAGGATAAATCAGAAACTGAGAAGTAAAGAAGGGCATTCAACTCTCTCTATGTTAATTTAAAAGTCATCTTTCTACTTAACAGAGATACGGTACTCTTCCAAACAGTTATTATACACAGTTCCTGCCAGTCTCAGCAGGCCAGCAAAAATTTTCTGTTTGTTAGACTGAGAAAAATTGATGCAGGGAGCTAAAAGAATACTGTCTAAAAATGAAAGACAATACACTTGATGTATAATCTGCTTCAAACTTTGACAACACAGTTGTATTTTAAAAATTCTTTTGTCTTTACTACTGAGTACATGATGAACTTACAAAATAAATTAATTACAACCAATAGAAATGGCAGAAGTGACTAGGAAAAAGATATTTTGGACAACAACTAAAAATAGATTCTTTTCCTAATCACCTATCCATCAAAATTTTTAAGAACAAAAAGCACTAAGCTTTCTTTCTGCTTGAAAGAAACTGTATTATTTCAGTTTATAAAGCTACTCCGCGTCAGCTGTGCCATAGCAGTACAAACCACCATAGAAATGATGTGGTCCTACCACAACGCAGATAAGGAGCGGATTCTCAAAACACGGCAACTTGTCTTTTGGTTGCATGCCTGTACTGTTAAATAGGACCGAGGCTTGTAAATGGACAGCCTTCCTGTAGACCAACTTAAAAGGTCCAGAGATTTCAGTGACTTCTAGCACTTGGTCCACAAGACCAAGCTTATGCAGGCTTAGCCCAACTTGTGACAGAGCCCGAGTCTGGCCAACTCCACAACTAACAGCTCCCATCAGGCCTACCTACTGGCATGCGGTGCAGTCTAGACCACACGTCGGGAACAAATACAAGCAGCTTTTCTGTCCAGCTTGTAGTGGGCATGCATCCCGTTATGATTCAGGTCTTGGCTAAACCCAAGGACAAACCAACCCCATTAAAAAGAGGAGATGGAGGGGGGCAGCCGGGTGGACCCAGTTCCTACAGCAACGCCCTGCCACAGCTCCCCTGCGCACCCCACCTACCTGGATGTGCTTCATAAGCTCCCGCACGTAGCGGTCCCTGTCTGAGGGGACATCGCAGTGGGACTGCATGTACAGCACAGGGGCGTAGCCCTTCCGCCGCCACGCGTCCTTCTCGGCCAGCGGCACTGCCGGGCCCCGCAGGTACCCCACGCCGGGCAGCCACTGCAGCGTGAGGGGGTAGTCGGAGTCCCGGCGGAAGGTGGCCGTGTAGTTGAAGAGCTGGATGCCGGGCGAGTGCGAGAGGACGTAATTGTTCATGGGGGACTCCTCGTGGAAGAGCGCCCATGTCTGGTGGGACAGGCGGGGCAGCGGCGCCTCGTAGGCCCTGAAGTCGGTGCCGTAGAAGATGAGGGCCTTGGTGCGGCGGTGCCGGGCCACCCGCCGGCTCCGGGTGACGAGGCAGGACCCCCGCGGGCAGTCGATCCGCTCCGTGTCACCGGGGAAGTGGGGGAAGAGGCTTCCGCTCCACCACAGCAGGATGGGCAGCGCCTTGTTGCTCCGCGTGTCGTTGTTGCCGGGGCCGCGGTACGACGCGGCGGCGACGAAGGCTGCGCCCGGCGGGACAGCGTCCTGCGCCCACCCCTCCGCCCCGCACGGCTCCTCGGCGCCCGCCAGCCCGGCCTCCTCCCCCGCTGGCGGCCCGCCCGAGGCCGCCACGCCCGGCCCCTCCGTGCCCAGCGCGGCCCCCGCGCCCCAGGCCAGCGCCAGCGTCACCCAGAGGCAAGCGGGCCCCCGCCGCGGTGTGCGGGCGGGCCTACCGCCCCCCATGCCCACCGCCCTCGGGCCAACGCCGCCCGCCCCGCCCCAGGAAGCGGCCGCAAGGGCCCCGCCCTCGGGCGCCGCTCCGTCACGGGGAGCGCGCCCCACGGCCGCAGGGGGCGCAAGGGGCGGCAGAGCGCGGCGCGGCCCGGGCCAGGCCGGGGGGTGCCGAGGCGGGGCGGCGCCGGCCGCCGCGACCCCTTTCTTCCCCTCCCTGTCAGTTCGCACCCCCAACGCAAATCAGAAGCGGCTGGTAGGGGCGGCGAAAAGTAACAGAGCTCTGCGCAGACAACCGCAGCCTTACTCCAGGCCGGTGCGAGTCCCCTCCGCTCCCGACGCCCCTGCATCCGGCTGCGAAGACCCCTGCGGCAGCAGAACAGCCGCTGGCAGGGGACAGCCGAGCTGCTCCTCTGCGGCGCGGCAGCCGGGAGCAAGCGCACCTGCAGGGAGGTGGTTCCTCAGCCAAGCAGGCGTTCAGGTGGTGCGACCGGACATCGGCCCCGGCTCCTGCTGAAGACCACAAGGGGAAGGAACAGAAAACACCTTTTAGAAACAGAAAAATCGGGGGGTTTAATATCTACAGGTAGGTTTAAAGCTCTCTCGAAGCTGCTTGTCTGCACCAACCTTGAATAACTCCTTTGGCTTTAAAATGTTCTGTAAATGGGAAATTGGTATTTGCAAAGCTGAGTTTGGGCTACACTACAAAAATGCAACAGAATACCACTCCATTAAGGAATTGCTAAAAGCTTCAAATTCATTCCTTATGAGATAACTTAATCTCAATCACAATACTTTTAAGTGACAGTTGAGAATACAGGACATGAGTTAGCATGGACACGAGCAAAAAGGAATCCTCTGTCTGCATAAGGAACAGGTTAAAATGTGGGCATCTTTTTGCTTTCCTTTGAAAAGTTAGGCCTTGATGCTGCTTGGGCATGATCGAGAAGCACACCACAGTCAGTGCAGAAAGCCTCCCACCCCCATGCCAACGCCACCAGCTCCTCCACTTAGGTCCCGACAGAATACTAACAGACATGGGCACCGCCACGCAATTTCCACATGCGTCGTAAGGGGTGCTGCCACAAACACACCCACAAGCACAATTTACTCCACACGATTAATGTACAAAGTGCACAAGGCCCATCATTATCACAATATATCAGTTCAGTAGCAGATTCTGGACATAATGTACATTCTGTAGGAGAGTAATCTCAAAAATACTCTACAGCAAACTTAAGTACTGTTGGATATTTAGCAATGATTGTCTTGTGCTTTCATACAGATTGTTGTTCAGCAAATTGTACAATATAAATGTTCTAGGCTACAGTCAAGTTACACTCCCAATTCACTCAACTTTATTTTTGCAATTAGCACACCCCACTCCCCAAAAAAATCCCACTCAGCTTCCCTGCTATCTTTCTCTGCTCTATTTCTCTGAAAAACTAAGACTGCAGAAGTCTTTAAGTAAACACTGTCACAAGGTGAGGGTAATACTTTCCAAGGTAGACTAAAAACCCCCCAATCAATCTGACAGGAGCAGTGTTAGAGAAAAGAAAAATCTCTTTGCAAAATGAAAGTTCAGAAGGGGCAGAAAGTTAAAAACCAATCATCTAAGCAAAGTAACAATGAGATTAAACAGCACCTTTTGTCCGTTGACTCTTGTTGAATTTATCATCATTCAGTGTGGAGGAAAAAAAAGACTAAATTTGGTCAGCAGAATACTGGATTGTAAAGGATCCATCAGCTAGACTTCAGCCCTTCCCATCTCCTCCCTCCCGCACAATACAGGGTTTGGAAAAATAAGCAGTGTTTATTTACCAACAATGACATAAAATACATCTTAATATATTTTTATTTCTTTACAAATTAAAAGATGTATTGGAAAAAACAAGTGAAGAAAATGAAAGGTTCATTTATGATTTCATTTCCACCCCCACACCCCCCAATATTAATACTAGAAATTAGTATTTGTGGAAGTCTGTGGTTGCTGCGCCTTATGTTCCTGGGAAGTTCTTTTTCGCCCTCTGGTTAAAAATCCTCTAGATTTTTTGGTTGGAGGCAGTACGTGGAGTAAAAAGTTGGCCACATTCATACAAAAACACCAAAGGTTCTGTCAATTACATCTTGAAAGAGTTTCTCCATTACAATTTTCATATTGCCCTTTCTGTGTAGTGATGGGAGGGAAGACAAACTAGCAGCATTAGAAGAAAAATGGATTTAGGTACATGCTACAGGATATGGAACTAAAACCACAGCCAGATATTTTTCTGATCTTAACAAGGACTTTCCCCTGAAATATTAAGCCCAGATAACATGTTCTCTAACCCACCCACATTCTTCCTTCCACTTTTAGTGCTGTTGGTAGTTAAAACTCCTGGGTATTGTAAGAACACTTGTTAAGTGTTCAAGCTAAAATGCAGAAGCCTCCTTTCAAAAGTGAGTAAATGAAGCCCTTAGAATTCTGAATTTGATTTATACTTGCTCCCTCTTCGTAGGAGTCTTCTCATCCACCCGTGCAGAATGGAGCAGCAGAGTGGCCAAAGTGGATGGATTAATCTGTCTGAGGTATTTTAGTTTAACAAACAGGCTTATAAAAAGGTTTTCTGCAAGCTGATCAGTAGGTAGAATGGGAGAAGGTATAAACATCCAGTAACAAAACTCTTCACTATGGCCCAGATGCTTTTGATAACCAAAATCAGGTACTTGCAATACCTACTAGAGTACAGTCTAAATTCTAGTTTTTATATCCCCTTCCTTGTATTCCAGGGTACAAAGCAGTCTCGAATTTGCATCAGTATAAATCAAATTCCTGCTTGTTTGCCATGATTCACAATAATATGGTTGAAAATGGCCATTTCCTTATCATCCAGTTCCTACAGAGCCTCACATCACCTTGTTACAAGTATTTTCTGCTTAAGGTTAAGAGGCTTTTGTTCCCACCACCATCTGGACAGATAGGTGAGCTCTGCAGGAGAGGCCATGGAACACGGATTGAGTAGGACATTACAGAGCTGTGCAATGAGAAGCAAAGGAGTCACCACACACACCAACAGGAAGCACCGTCTCCATCCCTACGCTGTTCAGAAGGTGTTGGTTTTTGCTCACTGAACTATTATTTACTCCATTACAGATCTGCACAGCAACTTACAGAACATGGAAGATTGTGGAAATAAATTTGCCCTGCTGCCTCCTGGCTTACCACTCATTTCCTCTTTCATGGATTTCTGGGTCAGACAGCCATCTGATACACCTGTGCTCTGCAATGTCATGTTTCCCTCAAAAGGAGACACAAAATGTTTGGCTGCTCCAGCTCCCATCACCTGACCTGCCTCTTGTCCTCCCCACCTGCACATCCTGTTCACACTCGGAGCATGCACACACGCCCATACAAACACACAGCAACTACCAGAAGTTTTGAAGAGTTATCGCTTTTTCACCCGATGTTGAATCATGTACAGTGAACTGAAAAAAACTACATTCATTACGACAGGATTAGCGAGCACAGGGTCGGGGGGTGAACTCCTGCCAAGCACAGGAAACAATTTAAATGCAAGTAAAAGACCTGGTATCAAAGGCCTTTTTTTTTTTTTTTTTTTTTTTTTTTAAGCCCTCACCAGGAAAAATTTTCATCTCTCATACGGGACTGGGAGAGGTTGAAAGGATTTCTGCTTATGCAATGTGTATTAAAAATTATGGAATTGTACAGATTTCTATGTTGTCCTTTTTGAGGGCGCTGGGCCTTCCGATCAGGTCATTAGTGGAGACTGAAATGTCACTGCTGAGTTCCAGCACCACTCCCTCCTCTAGCTCAGTAGCTGCCGAATCTCCTTGTGCATGTGACACAGGAAGTCCACATATGAAGCCCCCCCACTCAGGCTCTTGTCCTCCACTAGAAAGTGTTTGAACAGCATTTCCAGCTTATCTTCTTGCTTCACAATGATTAACTACAAAAAAAAAAAAAAAACCAACAAAAAAAACAAAACAAGAACAAAACCAACAGTGAGTAGTTAGCAGAATTAATGTTCTTGGAAAAAACAGCAAAAAGCTAAATAGCTCAAAAATCCAAAGACAGATAACCAGAATCAGAGCATATCTGGCTCACGGTCTTTGACTTCTGTAACTAAGCTGGGTTAAATCTCAATCCTTTCTAAACAGAAGGAAAATACCATGTACGTGGCTTGTGCAGTAGTATATTATAAAATGGCTGAAAAAAGTTAGTTTTAGAACTATGGTAAGCACAGAACTCCAAAACTAGTAACAAAATGTTTTTTCCAATCCTTGAAAACTTTGTTTGAATCACATTTATAAGATCAGGAAGAGTAAGTTCAGCATTGCAGCATGAGCAGGCATTACCTGCTCTGTGAAAAGGGAAGGGGATTTAAAGGTATGAATGGCGGACAACACTTTTACCTTCATGTAGCGGGATCTCTGCACTTGAAGCGTGTCAACAACAGATCGTACTTTCTTTGAAAAGGGGTTTTCCAAGACAGGCAGGGTACTCTGGAATGGAAGATATCCAGTCCCCATTAGCCACGCAAAGTAGAGCAACATTAAACAAAACTCTCAGTTTTGTCATATTACATATATCCACCCTCACTAACATACAATCTCTTTGACCTCAAAAAAAAAGAGAATATAACACGGTATCAGGATTGAAGGTCAATTATTCATTTCACGTATATATCAACTGTTCTCTTCACTGTCAGTGGAGATGTGGCTTGTCAAATAAAGCTAGGCAAAAGCATGCCCAACATGCCCAGCCTAGGGACATTTCCACTAGTTACATCTGTGCTTCTCTCGTTCCTAGTATGAAATTTTTAACACTGTTTTCTCAACTTGCTTTCTCATTGTTTAAAGTTTTGGGTGACTCTCACAGACACTTGCTCCCACACTGCCATCCAGCTCACCAAGGCATTGCTAATCTGACTGAAGGATGACACTCCAAAGAGGTTCTGGATCAGGCCTTGCTGCACGTTGACTCCCACCCACACAAAGATGTTCAGCCCATTCTCCAGCAGGTATATGTCACCCTTGGAGAGACGCTCCTCTGAGTTCCGGATTGCTGCTGGCAAGGAGTCACTGTCAACATCTGCTTTGGTCTGTTTTACAGTGAAATGAAAAGTAAAATAAAATCAAGGTTATAAACCAAGAATATCTTATGAATTCCTGAAAATTTCTGCCACTAAGACCCTACAGTTTGCTCATTTCTAGGACTCATAAGACTGCAACAGCTGTGACTGAAGTATCATCTTCCTTAGCTGAGTTTTCTCAGTGACACAGAAGCAGATCAGAGACTCTTGGTCAGCAAAAGAGAACATAAGGCTTCTGTCAAATGACTCTGTAGTTCCAGTATTGCTTCCTGGAGTAGGAACGTAATTAGTTTTTAGTTTTATTCCAGCAACTATAGTTCTGAAAAGTCAGAATAATACATGGAGTTGCCCTGCAATGACGAAAATTACAACATAAAGTTACAAGAAGCTTTAGGACTTTTAAAAGACTATGAAAGGGTCAAAAGTGTCTTTTTTTGCCACTAGTCATATGCTCACAGCTCAGGAAAAACATCCCCCAGCAAATTCACAAGATGCATTTATCACCGAGTGGAATTAAGTGAAGTATCCCAACAGATGGCAGATCTCAAATCCTTCTCAAATCACTTTCCCTTACTAAAATATAAATGTTAGTCCTTACAATGAGTCAAGACAACAGCAAGTCTCAAGTGGTAAGGATACCCTGAATTACTCACCAGGGGCAAAAGCCTGGGATAAAAGAAAACATTTGTTTCTGCCACATCCATGGATGTGACTAACTGACGAATGTAGGCACGGTCATCCGTTGTGACCTCCGGACCAGGCTGAAGGACATCACTCTTCAACACACAATTCAAGTACACAGGAAGCAGCTTCATGCATTCAGGGAGGATCAGCTACAAGTCACAAGCAGACAGAAGCTGGTCAGCTGTTTTGCTGAACAAGCTTATGTTTGACAAAATGAGGCTTGCATGAACCAACGAAGTGTGGTACAGCTGTGAGGAGTGAAAGCTGATAGTCTAATTATATCATGGACTTGCAAAAGTAACATAAAACTTTTCCCTGGAGCAGGCACTGCTTCCTGGGCTCCAGACAAATGTCCAAGAAGCCACTCTCAACTGTAATTTTATTTGCAGTCTCTCTACTTCCCTGAGTCTTCTCTTTGCAAATTTCTGCTGAGCAAAGCAATTGACTTTTCTTGAGTAGGTTAAGTAGGAAGCAGCTCTCATCAGCTTTTAATACCTGAGCCTGTGATTCAAGTGAAAGCATTGGAGTTTACCTGGCCAGCAGAAGAGGGACTAGCACAGTTCTTGCGATAGCAAGCTAGGATCTGGGCACACTGGTTGATCAGTGCGTCTCGTACAGTCTTTACTGGACTACTCAGAACTCCACGATATGCTGCACAGAAAGAGGAAAGAGATGGACAGCTATCAAGTGATTGCCTATTAACAGTAAAAAAGCCAAAACTACTTTCAAACGGTACTAAACAACTATTGTTTTTGAAAGTCTTTTTTTCCCCTTCCCTTCAAACTTGTGGGAAAGAGATGCTAAGCTCCTATTGAAGAAGCTCATCTACTCTGTTTTATTACATATTCTTCAGCTCTCAATCTCCCATGTACTTCAAAATACACTTAGTCATACTTGAAAGCATGGGGTACTATAAAAAAATCCTTTTATAGCCTGACCATCTTTCTTTAATGGACTGAGAATGGACTGGTTTGTACATTTTAATGGCGATAAACATACACTACTCTAAATCTCTGCTGGACTTGTAGGCTTTTACTGCAAACTAGTAAGTATAAATAGGGTACAATGCATAAAATCATAATATTTAACCAGACCTATGAGCAAAGGCCACCATTTCCTACTCCCGGAGCAAAATTCTGGAGCAGTTAAAGAATGAACTAAATAAACACAATACAAGGATGAATTCAGATAGCTGTCAATACAAACCTCTATTAAAAAAATTTAGACAAGAATTTGTATGAAGGATAAGCCTACACACTCTATCTGTGCCTCTCCTCCTAAGCAACTACTGTTGCTATCATCACAGCTTCATGCTCCTTCCCATAAATGACTAAAGTATCAGGATTGCCACCTGACATTTGACAAAAAGAGAATAAACAGGTGTCGTTGGATGACAACAGGCACTTCAACAGCAGTTAAAAGGTTGCAATTCTTGTTACCATAATTACCCTTACCATATTTAGCCAAGTAATTGATGAGTGTGTCTGTCTCGCAGTTTCGATAGAGGTCAGCAAGCTGTGTGCAACAGTTTAAAGAGAGGTTGTGAATGCGGAGTCGTCGCTGTCCTGCACAACTTGTATATAAGAGAGCACACTGTAGGAAACAAAAATGCCAGGATACAGAAAAATGAGGTCCTGCTACAATAAGAAAGGCCAGGTCTGAATATACTTCATTAAAAACTAGGACTCAGACGCCTAAACAAATAAAAGACTTGCACAATAAACTAAAAGCATATGCTAAGAATCGGGGTCAATGAAAGATAGGAAGCAGCAATGTTAGCAGTTTGTATTAAGGGACCTGGTCTTGGAAAACAGATTGTAGTTTGAAGCAGTCTAGGTCACCCTGAGAACACATACGCAGAAAGGTTAAGGGTATAGTGAGGGGCAGAAAGAAAGAATGAACAGGTCCTTGAAGGACTGTCTAATCATTCAGTTCAGAGTGACCTCATCCTTTTCTGCAACTGGCACTCTCACCAGTTGAGGTTTGGTTCCACCTTGACACAGTTTTATTGACAATTCTAAACTGTCAACTCACTTGTCAACTCACAACTCCTGGAAAGCCTCTCCCCTCACCTGAAGGAGTGCACCACTGTCTTCACTCAGTTTGTCATCATGCTTGAATTCCACTGTGATTGTTTTATCACAGTCCAAACCTGCCATCTCTACATCAGTTGTGTTGCTCATATAGAAAGCTCCAAAAAAGTCAGTTGCTCGAATACCTAAAAAAGAGAAACCATGAACCACAATTTTCAACAGAGTAACAAGACAGACAGCCTTTGGAGCCCTGAAAATCCTGTCATTAGTGACACTAAGTTATCTTGACAGATTTCAGCAGGGATCTTTACTCAGTCTTGACAAAAGTCTTACAATTTCAAAGCTTTAGCAGAGCTTTTTGCATAGCCTAGTCTCAAGATGTTTTAAATTAGGGAAAAAAATCTGTTACTTCCCATATGATATGCTTGAAGTGGTCAATTTATTAAGACTCATTCATGCTAACACCCACCTGTGCTTGTGCGCACTCTCATTACAGCATCAAATCCCACTTCTTTCTGGACATCTCTTCTCAAGTCATTCAGGAACCTATCCTGGTCTGTCTCCAGCTGGAACACAAGCAATAATTCAAGTTTCACACTCCCATAAATCAGAGCTGCTCCATAACCCATAACGTAATTTAAAAACAGATACTATCTCCTGCACTCTTACTCTAAAAATCAGCCATCATACATGGCTCAGTGCCCTTAACTTTATATTGTGCTAAAAGGTAACAGCATAGCTTTTCTTGTTTTTGTTATTAATAGAGATATTTTGTGTGTAAAGACACAAAGCTAACAAAATAGTCTTGCTGAAAATCTTGAAATTTAAGTAGCAATTTATTTCCAAACAAGTACTTGTTCTGTATGTGTCACACTATGAAGAAGAACTCTTAACTAAAATATAATTCTTATTTAGATCAAATACGAGTCTTGAGTCAATGTCACTCTTACCTGGAAATACGCATACTTATAAATGGAGCCGCCCGTCTGGTAAGTTACTACGCCTAGTGTCGCCACATCCAAATACTGGTTTGGAAACAAGAACAGATCCACACAGCAGCCCTGGGCCACACAGTCCTTGGCCAAGTTGTTGTAAAAACTTGTCTGTGGTTGAAACAAAGTCTAAGAAAGGAAGTCAGAGATGAGATCAGAAGTTTGTGGGACGAAATGGAAAGTGAGATCCAGTTTATAATCCCAGTCAATACACTTTTATACTTTAAGTTTCTCTTCAGGGAAATTAGGATCATATAAATTCTTCCTGACCCTGCGTTTGAGAACTGTTGAATATTATGAAAATTACTATACATCTTGCTTTAATTCAGCACATCTATTTTAACCCAACTATAGTATTTTATCCTGTATAAGAACCTAAATCTACCTCCTCTTGTTCTCATACCAGAGCTGTCCTTATGATGTCAAATCTACACAGCTCTGCTTGAGTACAGAAGATAAAAGTGCAATGTTAAAAAATACTAGCCGGGATGGTTACATTATGTGCTACCCTTGTAATTTTTTTAACGTGGCTTCAGAGTTGTTTTATCCCATAAAGAGTACAATATAGACCTGTTATGTAAGCATCACACAAGTCATTATTACCTTCTCCTTATCTGTGTTGATCAGTTTCTTATCATCCCTGTTCTTTAACTTCCCTGGTGCCTCTGCAATGGGCAGAGAGGTGTGGAAAATGAAAAGCTTGCCAGCACACTCAGCTGCCTGCAGGAAAACAAGGGCAATAGTGCAGGTTAGAAACATTTATAAATGTTGTAATGGAATCTGTGATTCCAGAAGAAGAATTCAAACATCCTCATTTCTTCATTTCTTTATGTTAGGAAGGCTCTCTATCAGACACACAGGCTCAGCGATCACTTGGTTACTTCAGTGATATCCAACACATGGAGCACAGCTTGCTGGTCATTTAGAAGAAAAGCAAAAGTTCCAGTTCTACTGGACCTGTGCTAGTTCCATGGCAGGGAGAAAAGGTCTGGCTCGAAGGAAACACAGAGCAGTAAGCAGAACTTATCTACAAAAGGTTTTGTGCAAATGTGTTAGACTGCTTTCATTTCTGATTTGCAGCTCCTGAGTTTGCGGAAAAGAGTCACAGAAATGGCACAGGATTTTGTAATCTGAGCTTCAACAGTTCATTAATTTTATACAAATAACCTATGTGAACACTAGACAATGTTTAGAAGGTTATTTTCTCTGACACATGCAGTATGTAAACAATCAATTAGTAATTTACATTATTTCTGGATTGAACAATTATCATGAAAACTTGAGTCTAAGAGACTTCTAAGGACTTATATGACAGAAAAATAGAGCTATATGAATGAACAGTTTTGGATGGAATCATACAGGCAATCAATTTCATCAGTATATACAAGTTGGAGTTGGATCATGCGTGTAATTATCTGGATGAAGTACTGGAATTGAAGAACTTCAGGAAAGGTTTACTTGGTTAGCCCATTGTTGCGGGCAACTTCAACAGATTTCATTCTCTCCTTTTATTTAAGATTATGTCAGAGCTTTACGCCTAGGATTAGAAAGACACCATGTTACAGAACTCAATGAGACAGGAGACTTCAGCACTTGGTTTTAACATTGGAGGGTCAGGGGGGTTTGTAGGTTCTATAAACTGTTCAAAGCAAAACCCAACCAGGTAACTGAGAGTAAGCCACGTGTCTTGAGCAAAAATTATTAAAAAAAAATATAATTGTGTAGAGAACAGATAGCTACATAGAACCAGAGGTATATGCACTTGAAGAATAAGCCACATACTCCCTACATGTAGCACATCTACCACAAGGAGACTTATGAAAAGCTTTAGAATTGTCTTATTAGTGTGTGTTAGCAGAATATGAACTTCAGAGTACTCAGACTGAAAACAATTTGCTATGACAATGCGTTTACTAACCTTCAGCGCCTCCAGCCCTGCTTGAATCACAGGTGCAAAAACAGTTTCTGTTTCTCTTGTGTCTGCAAACATTTCTGGAATCTGATCCAGCAAACTAGCAAAGAACAAGAAAAAGGAGGAATTCAAGATTCCATTTAATTGGAAAAGCCACACAGTTGCAGATGACAACCTATGACACTGAGGGGGTTTAAAAAGCAGTCCCTAACATGTCTAAACTTGCATAACTTTTACATTATTTGGCATCTCAACATTTATCTGTGAAAAAAAATGATGCTTTGTCATTCCTCATTGGCTCCTCTCATCCATATCCTCAGTGCTTGCTGTCTAGCCTCAACTGATGCCTACTCCAATAGCTCTTCTGTATTCCTGCTCTTTTAATATATTTCAATGTATATTGGTAAGAAAAGTCTTAGGAGATACTAGTGACACTTGGCATCTGTTTGCCAAACATCCTGTATACCAAAGATCAATATATTTAATCCACAGTTTTGTATTTATGCTTGTTAATGCACTACAAAACAGGCTAGAAATTTTCTTTAAAAACCTGCAGTGCCAGGTCTGGTTCCCAAAACATAGTTAGCTACACGCCACAGTTTAATTACAGTTCAAGTATCAAGTTAGTTAAATAGTTTACCAGAATTTTGCTAATTTCTCTCTTTCCTTCTAGATTTTATCTTCTCCATCTCACTCATTCAGTTTTCTCCACAGAACCAGAATTAGATACCACTGTTTTCTCAGTTTACAGTTATTTAAGCAGCTGCCTTACAAGACAGTGATTCAGTATTCTTACGACGTTCACACTGCATCATTCTTTTTTGTTTGTTTTTTTTCCTCTCCCAGAAATGACCTTCTGCACTAAATCCCCTTGTATATACCTTCTGCCAAGCTAGACTACAAGCCAAATACATCCTTACCCCATGAATTTTCCCATTCTACTTTGCCAGCTTAACCTCAAAGAGTATAGGAAGTTAAAACACATGAGCGACTTTCTAGGTTACAAATAAGCATGCAACACTTCAATCTACCAAACAAGTTTACTACACACATTGTAACTCAGTTTCTATTACCTGGTAATGACTGTCCTGGACTCATTCACATTCACCAGAAAACCGTCAAGGAGTGGCACAAACATATCTGCCACATCTGAGACAACCATCATCTGTGGCTGTGCCAGTGAGCTCTTCACATTATAGAAGTGTAACACTTTGTTGTAGGTGACAAAGCCTACTCGAATGGCTGATTCTTCCATGTTGCCTTCCCTGTAAGAGACATACGTCTTCACTTCTAAGTAGATACCAAAATCATTACACAGAACCCAACACAATAATGGATAAGAAAAAAATGACAGGAAGGAACATTTATTTCACTTGAAAGGTACTCAAAGATGTTCTGCTTGGCCTTTTTATGAAGAAACGCTTGATAGGATTATCAAATGATTTTTAAATTTCTAGCTTTTTTTAAAGGGAAAAAGTGACAGTTTCCCCTATTTTGACTGGCTACAGTACTACACAATATACGTACCTGGGCAGGTAATCTAGGAGTGACTTTAATTCTTCACATATTAGCCTCACTATGCCACTCTTCACAGCATTGTAAGACACGTCAATCATGAAAATGAAAGCAGGTGGACTGGGAAACTTATTATTCTGTGGAAAAGAGGGAAGAAGTCACATTATGTCCATTTAATGCAGCCCACATAACAGCTCTGTAACACAGACAAATGAATCCTGGTCAAAACTCATAATAGCTTTCATGTACTTTTCTGCTCATGAGCAGTAGTTGTTTCTTCAGATCATTCTCCCATCCCTGCCCAACTAACGTAAGCACACTGTGCTTGAAATGGACTGGTATTACATGCCCTATACCGATTTTGCCATTGCTCAGTGAAAGAGAGGCTAGTTATATCTAAATCATCCATTTACATGACTAGACCAGACAGGGAAAGTAGACAGGGAAGTTTCCTGCCAGCTCTCAGGACCTTGGAACCTGACCAGATTCATTATAGGTGACTTACCTATATAAAGCAAAAGATTTTCCTTTCTGAGAACTTCAACATTTCCCTTCTACTTAAATATGAGGTTTGCTTTGGGAAAGAAAACCTTGTTTCAGCCAACAGTTTTCTTAAGTCTATAGGTCATACCAGAAGGAGCAAATAGAACAAAAGCAAAACAGAAGAACTTTCAAAAAAGCTGGGAAGATCACATCTTGTTTGAATTAAAAATACTTACTAAGCTGGTAAAAAGCAAGATAATTGTTTTTTCCCTTAACTTAAAGTAAAGCTGAGGTATCAGAAGGTAACCAGTATAAAGTTGCAACATTTAGACACCTATTTTCCCAGCATTTATCTCAGCAGAGATATAATTTGCTTTAATAAACACCTTGCACATATTTTTCCTATTCCTTAGAAGTTAATAATTAAGTCTTTAAAATTGAACAAGCTCTGACAATACACATTTCCTCACTATTCTTGTGGTTTTAACCACTATGGCTGTATTTGAAATTTAAGTTCGATAAGTAAACTCTTAGGCAACAGGTGGCAGATTGTATAGTTAATATTACACTTTTCTTTATTCTCTCCCACATTCTCCTTCTGCCCCAAGGACTACTGCAAGAGAGTCCCTCCTGCAGAATTGCTAAGGTAACAGCAGCTACAGCTGCTTACATAGCTCCAGAAGAGAATGACAGAGGCAGCTATAATAAAATTCTATTATGTGATATGTGATCAAGACTTCCTCTACTTTGGGAAGTAAGCAGACAAGCACATTATTTTACACAATGAAGTAGGTCAGGTTAATGCTGTCAATTATCTCTGCCAGCTAGAAAGCAGCCCCAGACAATTCATGCCATTCTTACTTTTAAGAAAATCGGTTTTTTATTTAAAAGCAAACCAAAATACAGTAACAAACATGTACTACTGTACCTTGCAATAGTCAACTGTTGCTAGAAACTCATAAGACCCCAGTGATAACTCAGGTCGGTCATAAAAGTCTACTCGCTTTCCAGTATGATCCAAATGCTGGAAGTAGTGAGGTGGCACTAGGAAAGGAAAAATCATTACGTTCAGTGATGTGCCCATGATAAACACTGTGACTAGAGAGCCAACATGGTAACAGATTTTTCAAATAAAACGCCAGGAAAGATAGCTAGCACTCTGTGCTGGCATGCAAGTATTATTAAAAATATTAATGCAATTTAAGAGCATCAGTAAAGCCAAGAAATACAGACAAACTGCTTCCGGTTTGTCTTAGGCACCAGGTGGCACACTGTATAGTCAGTCACTATTGTACTTTCTTGACTCTCCTTTACATTCTCATTTTACGTTTCATACCAGAAATAACACTACAATACACTCTTAGGACTCTTCCGAAGGATTTAGTCCAAAGGAAAAATATAACCATCTTGTATAAGTAGTAACAAATATTTTACAACAGAGTTTGAGGCAAATGACAGGCTACAACATTACTGACTCGATTCAGCCTTACTAAAAGACAGAGCTCCTTATTTTGATATATGAGTAAGCTTTTTCCTTCCCTTCCCACGCTGCACACTAGTAAAGCCTGCTAGGCACTCTCAGGTGCAGAGACTGCTATAATTCTTTCATCAGAATAGACAGGGTACCTCTTACAGTGGATTGTAAGGCATTAAGAAGGTGGAACCAGAAGTGTGACCACATGTCCAGCACTCAGTACTTTTGTGCTGGTACCAGGCATCAGAAAGTAAAATGGGAGTGAAGCTAAGTTTTGGCCTACAAAAGTCAGCTGCAGAGACAAAAAAAGCATTTCCCTCATGCCCCAAGAACTACCATGACAAAGAGTCCCTCCTGCAGAATTGCTAGGGTGACAAAATGTATTCCAGCTATAGTTGCTTATACAGCTCTAGGGGAGAATAAAATGAGATTATACATAGTGATAGTATTCACCACCTTTAAATTATTTTAAACATTCAAAGTTTCAACAGTTCAAAAGAAAACAAGGTGGTATCATTGAGACTATATATAAAAGCACCTATCATTCTCCTCCTCTGCAAGTACACACCTGGTACAAGCTCATTACCTGATTGTTTTTGTAGAGAAAACAGAAATAATTTTCAAGTATTAGGTAAAACTGCACTGTATTTTCACAGCACTGCTTTCATTAGCAGTCTCTGAGCATCCCTCCCTTTTCTGCTCCTGCTCAGTTGTTGCAGGTACAGCCATTAGCCATTCATACAGCTGCTGAGTAAGCAGGGACAAGGAATGCATGCAGGCTGAAAATCTTCAGATAAAAAAGTTTTTTTAAAGTTGGCCTTTTCTAACCCCTGTCAGCTTCCCATTTTGGTCTGTACAAATAGTTGTACAGTATAATCAAGGTTGTAAGAACGGTCCATTAAAAGCCATCAGTGCTACCAAATGAAACACTCAAAACATCACCATAAGGTTTTTTGTACCTTACATGCCACTGTGCCTTCAAAACAAATCTATGGATGCCATGCTATGTGCAGCACATAGTGACTTCTGCTTAAAAGGAAGCATGTTTTATAACAATTTAGAAGAGCAACAAAGATTAACTGGCATATACTAAACACTCCTATTCACCTGTATCAGATTCAGCTGCAATTTGATCTCTAAGCAGTGTTTAAACAGGCTTTGTGAGAAAAAAAAAAAACAAAACCAAAAAACAACCCCCAACTCATGCTACTGACTAGATGTAGATCTCAGTCTGGCACAGAAAAACATTAAGTTTGAAATACCCTAAGAAAATAGCATAAATAATTTTTCAAACCACCATACATTATGCTACAAGTACCTCATGTAAAAATTTGGTACACTGCAATGCATAAGTACCTACTCAATTGGAACATAATTTCAGAACTGAGCACTAAACATGTTTCATAATGAATTTTTTCACAAGAGTGAACACGCAGTCAGTATACATTATAAATTATCATCACGTAGTAAAGATTTATTTGCTTGCATCTTGTTTAAAGATCACTCCCATACAGCCTAGAGACTGATCTCCAGAAGAAACCTTACCCTCAGTGACACAGCTGCAGAAACAACACTGGAACCTCCGTCCACCCTCAATGAATTGCATAAAAGGGCACATGTAAGCCTTGCACCTATTACATCGGACAGGACCAGATTCTCCATGGTCTACCAAATAAGGAAGGGTCTGTGTAAGCAGGGATAAAAAAATAAAAAGGTCACATGATAATGAGAAAGAGGCAACCACACATTGCAGAGCTTAAAACTATCTCCCTGTACATTGCATAGGATTTAGCATTTTGGCAGCTCTGGGAGAGACTGTAGGGAGTATGGGAAGCCCAAACACATATTTTGTAAATGCTTTTCAACTCAAACTCTAGCACAGCGGTTCTCTGTGGGCTGCAGTCATTAACTACGGGCTGTCCCATTTAGACACAAACAAGCACTTCCTGCATGGTGCTGCACTACCTTATACAGTAGCCTGCTGGAAAAGCATGAGCTCTAGCACGAGTACCATACCGCACAGCACAAATGTATCCCAAGTGAACACGAAAGACTGAAGCCATACAAAGAACGGCTGTGATAACCTCACGGGAGTAAGCATACAATTTACATTTCACCACAGGTTGGGTGTTCTCAAAGCAACTCTTCATCTCTTGTATTTTTCCCTTGTAAAAAGCAAGCTTTCTGACAGCATAGAAGCCAGTGATTGCATTCCATATATTCAAAACCATAGAGCATCCAGACTATCTTAAAAAATTTCAGCTGATTAAGACTTATTTTTGAAGTCCACCATGAAATACAGTACATCCATAAGTTCTGCTTGTCTTGACCCATTGTACAGCAAGTCCACAAAACTGTTACGTAGTGATACCATTTTTGAACTACTACTGATCATATATTCTTTTTGCAGCCAAACCAGAATAAGGTGCTTGGCAACTTCTACAGCTTCTCAACCTCAGAATGAGCAGGAGGCACTTCAAAATTATTAAGAGAGAACTTAGTTCAAAGCACCTTTCATAACTAAGAATCTAGCTCAAAAGAAAGTTTAATTAATTACTTGTAATTTTCTGACACTAAAGGTTTCCAGTCTTAACGCTCTCAGTCACCCTAAACCTCTGATTATGTTTAAGAGACAACATATTAATCAAGCAGGAGTTGAGCAAATGCTCCAGTCACTCTTCCTCTTTATGCCACAGATGTGTCACATCTCTCATTCAACCCCACTGATGATTTATTGGCAATTCAAAGGTTTTGCAGCCAGCATTTCTCAGCTCCTATAGCCCAGGTCAACCTCCACAAAGGAAACAGAATTTCAAGTTTTCTCACTGCCAGGCAATGTTGGTATTGTACTTGTGCACAATAAGCTTTTTTCCCCTCAGCCCCTCCCTCCATAGCATGCATGCAAACAAACTACAAGGGTGCTGTAAACATGCAGTGCTATGCATACCTTGTCACTAACCACTTACTCCAAGGTGGCACAGAGGTACTTCTTTCTGAAACCTCAAGTCTGTTTTCTGAACTGTGCACTAACATAGGACAAAGGTCCTGTATCTGGCAACCAGGTCTTGAATTCTTACATATTCTAGATTTACCCGAATGCTGTATTTTCATGAGACAT
The DNA here is from genome assembly GCF_034619465.1 of Leptosomus discolor. Taxonomy (NCBI): domain Eukaryota; kingdom Metazoa; phylum Chordata; class Aves; order Leptosomiformes; family Leptosomidae; genus Leptosomus; species Leptosomus discolor. Next base: position 23,810,740 of record NC_141396.1, on the reverse strand, counting down.
TTATCCGCTCCTTACTGATACATTAAGCTTTAGCTCTATTTACAGTCTTGTTGCTCTGAACAGCTGAGCCTTCATGTCTTGGAAGGGCCCCTCCACAGGGAGTTTGCCCTTGCCATAAAGAACTTCCCAATGCTAGAAGCTGACTGGTCTCCAAGGCAATTTTCCGATCCTAGCCATGTTTTCTTTGGATATCTATCACAAGCGTTTGTTCAAAGCATAAACACAACAGAAGACCTAACAACTGGTTGTTTGTAAAACTTCTCTAAAAACGTGCAGCTCCACAAGCCTCCAGGTTTCTCAAATAAGACCACATTCTCCTATCACACTCTTTTAAACACCGGCCACAATACAGCAATGCAGGAATTAACTTCACAACTCAGTTTTATCACAAACCAGTTTTCAAAATCCAAACCACAGTTTAGGAACATTAATAAAATGCAAGTGGAAAAGCACACCCTTAAAAGCCCAGAGGATATTCCCTTCCTCAGCAGATGCTAAAGTTAAGCTTAACTAGGGCACAGAATACTGCAAACATATGTATTCAAATTTAACAAGCGTATTTGTCTTTATGTCACTGCTCCAAGCAGGCTAACACTACACAGTAGCCAGAGTATTTAGAAAATTTTATGAAATTTCTAGCTCTCTAATATTCTTGAAGCTTTCATGTTCTCAGCAACCAGAGTGGGGAAAAGGCTAGCTAGCCACACATTACACCTAGAAGGAAATAAGTCCTGCACCACGCAAGGGCGGAAATGCAAGTGCAGCTCAGCAGTGCCTAGTACCCAGTCTTGTGCTGTCATCCCACACAGTGCTGTGCATGTACATGCACATTAGACAGCTTAGCCAGTGCTGCTTGATACTTTCTCATCCAAATCCACAACTTCACATCCTAGAAAAGGCTTAACATCAGTGAGTAGTAACCATTTAAATACTTTAGGCCAAGAAAGAAATTGAGATCAACTGGAAGTGTACACATTTGTGACCACCCTAGTATTTTGGTCATAGCGCTTGATAGCTACTGCAAAAAAGCTGAAATTATCAAGGTGATCAAAATACTAAATGTTTTGAACACAACATTCTTCTGCCTTACAGATCTCTACCACACGCCTGCAGGAGAATCAGTGTTTACCTAGTCTTCATTACCTAAACATTCCTTCCCAATGTATCCGTTAAATGTTGACATCTCATAGCATTCTCCTGACAAGTTCAGAGTGTACACAGTGCACATGTAACTCTGCATATGGTTCTTACCTCTTCTGGGGGTAGAGTAGCCAGCGGTTTTATGACAGCAGCAAGGGGAACTTGGGACTGTTTGGCCATATCTGAGGTGCACGGAATATTGTAAGATGTGCATCTTATGTAGCGGGGGCTTGCGTTACCTGTGGAACAAAGAGAAAATCTCCACAAATTTCAGTATAAGTTTATATTCAAGAACAGAAACAAAAATACCTTCAGTTGTGTTGTTAAGCCACAGAGACTAAGAGCTTATCTAAACAATCAATTAATTTCAATCTATGCAAAACTTGAATTCCAGACAAAATGCCTCTTCATGATTAACATGCATAATAAAAGCCCTTAACTTAAAACAAACGAACTTGACTCCACATCAACTTAAACCTCTAAAAAGGCATTCCTGTTCCACTCTTTTTGAAGACTAAAACGTGCTATAGGCAGAAAGCTCAACTCAAACATTTCTACTGTTTGATTTTTCAATTTTGCTGAAGTGTAAAGCACCTGATTGTAGAATCAGATTCTGAAGTTTTAAGGGAGCTCTAACTCTCAAAAAAAACATGGGAAATTAAAAGATTAAATACTCTTTCTCTAGGAAGCCTGTGGACCAATTCACATCCCACCTGATTTAAAAAAATACAGTTCCAAGTCCAATTCAAATTATATTGGTAGTAAATTTCAGTTCTTAACTGTTGTTGCTACAGCTCTACAGAACAGGCTTCATTTGCTGCTTTCTGATACCCCTGCTAATGCTGGTTCCAGGAAAACTGCATTGGAAAATATTTTTCACTTCTGAATTGGTTACTAGCTACCAAACAATCAGGAGAATCCAAACTGAGATCAAATCAACACAGGACTTGAAAGCTTGTTGGTAAAACACACATTCCCAGCCACTTATATAATTCCTCAAACTCTTCCTTTAAAGACATAAAGAGTTCTGTCACTGACTCTTTGGGGTTTGTGTTTTGTGTGTTTGTTTAGGAGAAGAAACTTATTTTACCTTGATCCTTGACCAAGAAATTTGTAGTAACAAGAGGTGGGACCTGCCCTCTTACTCCAGTGACAAACGGTTCTGACCCACGGTTACTTCTGTCATCTTCAATCACTTGAATCTATGATAGAAAACACCACATTAATATTTGGAGGCTTGATTTCAAAATACTGTAAAAGACAAAATTTATATCTGTAAGGCAGTGAAAAGGGGACCTGAGGCAAACATTACTATCTCTAAAAATAAGAAGTCTAAAGCAAGTAAGTTTTGTCAAGCAGTCACCTCTCAGTTTGATTTCAAATAGCACTTAATGACCAACAATAAATTACAAGTTGCAAATAGTATTTCTCCCCAAGTATTTTTAATAGTAGCATACTTTGTGTTTCATGGCCTGATCTGAACTCATAAAAGCCACAGGACACGAAAGGAATTTTTGGTAGTATTCCCCTGTATAACGGTCCTATCGAAATTAAAATTAGAACATTCTGTAAGCCTCAGGAGTAAGTTCTACAGATAACCTGGCTTTTCCTTTCTGTTATGTTCCCACAATTTTCATAGTATGCATTTATTTCTAACCACTGTAACTCTGACCTAAAGACAGATGCTTGCAAGCTCAGGTGGGAGTCTTCATTACTCTGTGGTGCTCAAGAGTTTGCGATTCGAATTCCGGGGATGTGCAAAGTGAAGTTTCAATAGACTTGTCAATGAATCAAGCTTAAACTTCAAAGCCAGTAAAAATCTTAAATTTCTTAGTATTTCAAATTCTTCATTAATGCAAATACGCTTAAGATAATAGAAATGCATTAAGCAGTTTTACTTGACTAAAATATCCACTAACCTTCGCATAAGAACAGAAAATTGTAGTTATACACAGTTTTAACTTCATTTTCATACTGGTGCCTGATTGAAAGCATTAAAGCTAGCCATCATTCTTCTGATCTTATTTTGCCACCAAACACACATGCCTTTGCTTAGAGCTAGTTGTGAAATGCAGAAGTTTGCATGGCAGAACTTCTACCCTCTCACTAAGAATTCCAAATTGCCAGCAGAAAACTTCCCATAGCATCAGACAGTGACTACTCTAAGATAAATCTAGTCCCGATTCAAAAGTCTACAGACTGACTAACGTTGGTGATCTCACCAGTGATACCTGTTGTATGACCACCTTTGGCTAAATGAGGAAGAAGTGATACAAGGGTAACGGAGAGTCAAATGTGGGTTTTTTCTTCCAATCCAAAAGGTAGCTGCTTTTTTTCTTTCTTTAGGTAAGATTCTCTACACATAAACATTAAATTTTCAAATTCAAAATTTAATGATTATGCATGATCACAGATAATGAGAGAATGTTTATAGCTCCCCATGCTTCATATTAATCTACTAGGAGATTTATATTGGGAATGAACATCAAAATAAAACAGTTCATCTGCAATTTTAGAATGTCTAAGCATTACCACACACAGTACTGGTACATCACCAAGAACAGTAATCAAATTCTGCTCAAAACTGGTAGAAAACATGGCTACAAAGGCTCATGCTGTGCATATGTTAACACGAGACACGTTGTATGGACAATTATACTGATGGCTTACATTGATAATGCCAGCTGGAATCTAATGGGGGAGATATTCTAAAGATCAGACAAAGTGAAGGGGAGACATTCTTCATGATCTGTTTCTAAAACAGTCTGCTTTCTATTGCCTCACCATTTACCATGGGAGAGAAGATTTTAACAACCTCTTGTGGTGTAATGTTACTCATTTTGATAAGGCAAGCAGAAGACAGCAAGGAAAGGGTAAAGGATTAATGACGGAGCGTTAGTGAGGTGAAGTTCAGGTTCCATGCACAGATCATCACAAACACGCAGACTACAATTGACATATATAGAGCACTTACTGGACTAGGAATTGCATCTGGGTCTATTCTGTGCCTGGGTTTCTGCTGGGGTGGCAGCTCATTAAGTTGCTTTTTTTAAAAAAAAAATAAAAAGAGTGCCACAAAAAAAAAAAAAGAAAGGAGAAAGAAAAAAAGAGAAGAGAATAATAAACCAAAAAGTAACAGTGTTACTTCTCTCTACCCAAACCTGTAGCACTGGAATTAGATACATTTGGACATTGGTTCATGCAACAGGAAACATCAGCTTCTGCAGCGTACACTGATCCCAAAACCAGCCTTGCCAGGATATTGGGCTTGGGCTCTGAACACATTGCTAACAGAGGCAGTGGCTCACGTGCTCATTTTGGTTAGAAATTGGGGATTTATGCTTTAAGAACATGCTAAAATGAAGGCAACTGACACAAGCCATTTGAGATCTCATTTAGTGGAACAGAAGAGAAGCAGACAAGCAATTAAAGACCTCTTATATTCTATGAAAAAAATATGGTCGTAAACCTTACATAAACCTGGAGTCTAAACACATAATCTTTTTTGAATAGCAATAACTTCTGAACAGCACCAGTCCAGATCTAACAATGCAACTCAAGACTAAATTATTTTTATAGTTTTCAAGCAAACTGATTGTAAGACTGCCCTGGAAAGGTTTCCTGTTATCAGATGACTGTGGCCTTCTGAGACAATAACAGAACAGCAGCACCAGCAGTGGAAGGTACAGCACAGTAGACTAGTGGCAGTAACATTGCTAGGCTTAATATTACTCATCATTGCTAACCATTACATATCACTGCTCCTCCTTTCTCAAAACCTCCACTCTGAAAGACAATCCTAATTTGAGAGGTTGTCCATATTCAACTGAGGTAGTGCCATGACTTAATGACCCAAAAAACCGCTAACTAGCTTTTTGAAAGATTATAGCAAAAGAGAAAGGAAGAGCACTACAGTCATCTCCTATTAGCCATACTTTAAACATGTATCATACAGTTCACAGATTGTCACCTCAAAACATGAAATTAGTTCAGCTTGGAAAGTCATTAAGCGAGAACCCAGAAATGGAGAAATATAGTTAATCAAAGCCCTCAAGGATTCTCAAAATGTAACATAGTACAGAAAAGACCTGAGGAATCAGAGTATTGATTTGCACGTTCACCTCCTTTCTTTAGTCACCATGAAAAATACTGCTTCTGGGCTTATTCATAATGAAAGACTGAAGCTGGATACACAAGAGAAAAGTAAACAGGGAAACAGACTGATGTTCTTTGGAACGAGAAACCTGTTTTCAGCTTTGGTCTTTGTCAGTTCTGTTTTATACAAAGACACTATGGAAGAGTTCACACTGGTAAGAACAAAGTAAGCTTACAGGGCTAGGAATGGAATCCGGATCCAAGCGTTTTGGTGGAGGTGGTGGACCAGGTTGATTTCCATAATTTGGAGTTCCTGGATAGGCTCCTCCATAGTTTGGCTGGGGACCTCTCACCTGCCCAAAGGAACCTTACAAGAAAAGGACAGCAAAATCAAACAGTGGCTACACTAGGCGTTTCCCCATTAGGCACTTCCCACTTTTTCTGTCATCATCAAAACATAAGAAAAAGGAAAGTCACATGCTTTTCAGTTAATTAGGATTAAACATATTTGTCTATCACAGTGTTTCTGCCTAGACCTGTACATCTCTACCAATGATCCAATAAACTGATGGATACTGTCCTCCTTAAAACCAGACCTAAGGAAACACAAGTTTTTAGACTAACGTTAACTATTTTTAGGATAATATGATTACAATACACATTAAGATCATGCACTATACAAATTTAAGTTAAATTGCAGAAGTGCCTAATAGAAAGTCCACACAGAACAGCCAAATAAGGAATACGGGGATGACCCGTAATTCCTCAACTAAAGGTATGCAAGGAGTTCTCTCGGGCAGTTTTGATTTGTCTGAAATTACAGACATAGGTTAATGTGTGATTATCTCTTTTGTTTTGTAACTAGCTGAAGTTATTTCATATTATTTCAGACAATTTCAGTCAGTGATGGAATAACATCATGATTTACTCCATTAGTGTTTTTACAGTTCTTAGCAATCTGGACTGATATTTTTAAGTAATTTATCTGGCCAGCTGTGCAAAGCTGCATGGGGGACAGTATTCTCAATCCCAACATTTGCACATGATTACTCTATCCTAGCTATCCATAAATGTTATTGATTAAAAATCAGCCAAAACTGTTTTGTAATTCAGAAAGCTTAACTAATATTACTTCTAAGCACAACTAAAATGTGAAAGGTTCTACAAGGAGAAAAATACAGTGTTGTGAACTATAGAACAAGTAGCAATTCCTTTTCAACTTTTAACAATTCCTGTCGTATACACTGTATACTTAGACTGGCCACAAATTTTAAAATAAAAGATAACAAGGCTTTTCAGGATTTCAAATCTCTACTTTTGAACAGATTATGTTACAGACATCAAATTAAAGTTCATAATAAAATTTTGATCACAAGTTCTTGTAGTATTATGGCACTAATCACTAAACCACTTTTTGGCCAAGTAAGCTAGTATTCCTTTAGTTACATTAAGCTGATTAAAACCTGAATGACAAATATCTTAGAGTGACACAGCCTATCTTGGATTTGTCCTTCAGACACGAACACAGGGAAACAAGAGGGAAGCTCTGAAGTGCAGTCAGGAGCCCACTAGTAACAAACCTGAAATCCAGGTCTCAGTTTGCAGCACTCAGAGAACACACGTAACTTAGAATTCCTATACTAGGAATACTCACCATTCTGCTGCATTTGGTATCCTGGCTGAGGAGGATGAGTGGGAGGAGGTGGTCCATGTAGGCCACTCATGGGAGGTCCAGGGTGCGGCCCTGACAGAGCTGATGGAGGTGGTGGTGAGGATACATGATTAGGCTGGGAAGTTGGTGGTCTAGCAACTGTCTGCCCAGGCAGTGGTGGGCCTGACATGGCAGGTGGCCTTGGGGCACCTGTAGTAGGAGGGTAAGAGGAAGGTCCAATCCCTGTAGAAGAGGGAGGTGGGGCAAAACCAGGGACTTGAGTTGATATTGGTTGACCAGGAAACAGAGGCTGTGCCAAAGGAAGACCCTGAGACACACTGGTAGGAGGCGGTCCTTGGCTCGAAGTGTAAGGTGTGTAGAGACCAGATCCTGTTGCACTAAAGCTTCCTGAGACTGGGGGAACCGATGTTGGGGTACCTGATAAGAAGAAAAGGAGATACAGCATCATTTTCTTCTATCCTCAATACAACTAAGATGCAAGTGAAACCCATTTGTTCTAGATCATCTAAACAGGTCTACCACTTTCTCATCTTCAGATGGACTTATGGATGGACAATAGAGACAAACCTTAAGTGAACACCCTCCTAATTGATCTGAGTGCCAAAACTGAGTCTGAGACTATTTTACACAATCAGAATACCTTTCAGGATTCTGGGCCAGAAAAAAAGGGGCAAAGCCGGGAACATGCAAAACAAGAACCACCACAAGTCTGTCTACTGATTTCTTGAATTGAAATAAATTTGTATCTTAAACTCCAAACTCCAAAAGTTGGAGCCTGTAGTTCAAGGATGGTTTTCAGCTTCATGGTTTTAACAGCATGGAACTAGGATCTTCTGTATTTACCACTTTACTATTTACAAAGATAATTTTAGACAAACATATTGCCAAAAGGCTGGAGAAATCTGCATCCCCTACTCCTCATTTTTCCTACAAAGTCATTAGAGCATAAGAGATGTTTGTCAAAAAGTACTTTGCCAAAACAATTATCAAAAACACCCCAACAAAGCATAGTCAGACCAACTTACGCATACTGAAGACAAATCTCTAGTCTTCAATTAAAAAATAAAAAGCCCTGTAATCTACAGCAGTGGGACTGTAGATCTAATACAATAGAACAAAATATCTAAATTCAGTTTATACTGTTTGAATAAGTTTCTTTTCAACTTCCAGCAGAACCCTTCACAGAATCATTCAAAGTCATCTCAGCCCTTTCTGATTTACTTTTCCTTTCTTTTTTTTTTTTTTTGACTGGGCTGGTGCACAAGTGGCAAGACATGTAGACTCTACAACAGCTTACTTAGGGATAGGCTGGTTTTGTGTTTCACAACAAGATTCACCCAGTTGAGGAGAAATATTGTTACTCTCTTTTCTTACTCATGTCCTGCAGTACTTCAGAACTGAGACTATTGTAGGGGGCAGTGCAGGTTTTCCCCAATGGTGACCCTATTAGTCAAGCAAACTACTGTTTACTATGGCAGATGTCATCACCCCAAGAATTCCTGTCACCATATGGTAATGAATCAGTGACCAGAGCAAATCTTTTTTTGAAATTACTAGCCTAAATGAAAAGCAATAGCATATTTCTGTAGCCAGGAAACCTTACCATAGCCCAGTCCAGCTGGGGGAGGAGCAGAAGCTGTAGTACTGCCAATTGTCATCCCTGCCATGTGATTGCTGAGCTGCTGTACACTGGCTGGGGGGGGACCATATTGCTGGAACGTAGATGTCTGGCTGACAGGTGTGGGTGCTGGGCCTGGCAGAAACGACTGAGAAGCAGGTGGCCTGAGAAGAAAGATGAAAAACTTCACTTGATTCCCCACTACACAAGCAGGTATAATTCTCTGTGCCTTTTAAAATTGTTCTAGCACATAAACACTAGCTGGGTCTTAATTATTTACACGAAGCACTGTAGCTCAGTTTCAGAAAAATAATTACAGATCCTACATGGATCTCAATCTCTTTCATCAAAAAATTCTATTAGTTCTTAAAACACAAATTCTATGTGTATAGCATTTTTTTTTGTTAATTCCGTCTTAGTCATTGCAACAAATCAGAAATACTGCAACAGAGTCTACAGAGTGAGCAACAGTAATGCCTGCACAGCTATGTAAGAATGCTGTTGCCCAAAGGATTTGGACTCTTCAGCTGACAACACTGAGCTTAACCAGAAAGAAACAAAAAACAACCACCTTCCCCCATAACCAGTAATCAGAACGAAGCAGTGATGACCGTTGCCATTTCACCACAGAGGTAATGGCAATATCTTTCTGGAGAAGATGCCCAAGAGCTTTAAATGAAGATACCTCAGGGATCCATAACACATAGAAAAGGACCCAGAACAAATACTAAGGAACTACTCAGTAATGACAGACAGCAACATGCCCCAGATGGAGATCAATACACACAGCCAAGGAACCAAATACTACGGCTCTGTGGATGTAATTCTTTTAAAACAAGACAGATTATGTGAATCAAAATTCCTTATGGGAAAATGACTAACATAAACAAAGTCTTTCGAGGAGAAGTGGTTTTGATCAGTCACTGACATCTGTTCATATCCTTCCAGAAGTTTTTCATCTCCACTGATTATTATTGTCTAACAAATACCCCTATGGCAAAACGTGGTTCCAAAACAATAAAGAACCATAAAAAAAGTCAATTTCCACCACAGGAAAAACTAAGTATTTAGTTTGTTCTAGATCCTAAAAGGTCTAGACCTAGCATAGGTCTACCAAGGCAGGCCCTTGCTATGATTTGCTCTTCTTGTATGTACCTCTGCATCGGGGCTGCTGAGGCTGGAATCCCATTCTGCACATCCCCGTGTCCAAACTGACTGTATGCCAGGTGTCCAGAAGGAAGAGATGCTCCAGAGGCTGGAGGGGGAGCTCCAGACGTTGGAGGGGCTCTTAATGAACCTAGTGACATACGGGGGGGAATTTTAAAAAAATCACAAATTACTCACAGAAACAAGGGTGTGAACCAACTACCACGAGAAATCCAGGAAATAAAAAAACCCGCGCAGAAACAGTTCAGCAGTAGACAAACTGATGTATCAATACTCCACAAGCAACAATTTACACAACTATATTAGAAGTAGCAAAACAAAACTGAAAGCGTACATATTTTTAGCCAGTGTCACTAGTGCACACAGATCAAGTAGAAAATATGTACTGTGGAGTGTCTTCAAAAGATAATTTAATCTTCTGATGAAGAAAAAACATTATCTTGTTAGTACGGTATTAAATTCTTCCCCCTCCAAGTCCAATTATTTTTATCCAGACCAAGGAGAGTATTCACATGGAACCTAATGTTCATTACAGGTCAGTTTTCCCTACTTGAAAGGTAAGCAGGTTATGTGAGTAGATACAGTTTCCAAATATTACATCCAACTAACTGCTTTTATGTATAACATAATGGGGGCCACCACAGACTGTTCTTCCCAACCTGTCAAGGTTGGAAGCTAACACAAATGCTTTCTCATCTTCAGACTGAGCTGGTTCAGTCACAGCCCAAACATATTTGCCTCAGAAACAAGTCTTCACACTTTAAACAGACAGCACAATCCTGGATACAATACCAGCAGACCAACTGCAGTCTCTACTTCCAAAAAGAGAATATAAACTTCTATTTTAATCATATTGTGTTAAAAATGTTGTTAATTAGAACAACCACATGATCATGCTTGCTAACTGCAAGGGAACATATTTCATGTATAGGGTATGGTTAAATACAGACGACTAGAGTAAACTGCCCCATGCGACCAGGGCAGCACACACACACTGTTGTGTCTCTCTGACAGTGACTGCCATGACACGTTTAAAGAGGATTCTCAACCTTCTTGTGATGAACCATTATGAAATAGGAAATAGGAGAAGCCATTTCTCAATTCTACAACCTAATTTATACACCAAAGCATGAGGTTTCAACACACATATATTTTTATCTTATCTGCTACACGTAATTCTTCATAAGCTTGTGGATGTAAACTAAAGTAAGGAATTAACTAGACCTTATATAAATAACCAGTAATTTCTTGGGGCTTTTTTCTTTATTACTAAACCTCCTCCTGTTCTTCATTAGGACTTAGGACTTAATTATTTCCAGAGACATTTATTATCTTTATATACCTTCACCTCATTAAATCTTGTCTTTTCTAAACTACTGTTACGGGATCTTTGTCTTAGTGTTCCTCTGGCTAAGCATTTCCCGATCTCTAATTATTTGTATGTTGTGTGGTATTTCTATTTCTGAATGTTCTTTGTGATACCTTTTCAGTTAATTGGATACACTTTCATCTATTTTGGAATCTCTTTCCTTTGACAGTACATGTAAACTGTTTGACATTGTTATCTTTTGTCTTTGAAAGCATATTTAATCCAATTTCTGGAGTGATCCTACACTTTTTTTTTTTTTAACATTAATTTTTTCCTCCTCAACTTTAACAAGCATACAATTTGACAAATACATGCTTACTTCAGAAAAAGCTTCTGAAGTCTTTTTTTTCTAGTTCTCATCACAAAAATACTTCTGTAACCATCACCACAGCCAATGAAAAAAATTCACTTGAACAGGTATGAATATCTAGTGGTTTAATAGCTTAAGATTAATTACTGTTGAGGAATCCTGCAGCTCCCCTTCAACATCTTTGAGATATTGTTCTTACTCATCATAGACCTCAAAATGGAAGTAGATTACAGCAAAATGGGAAACCCCTGTGATTTTACTCAAATCCCCAAGACTATAAGGTCTTGGCCCAGTTCTGACTCCTTACTCTTCTAAACAAATTGACACCGCTAGAAATAGCTCTTCCAAAATACCATTAGTTGGAAAGAAGGAAAAATACGATGTGATTTCTTGCAGTGTTTCTAATTCTTACATCTTGATTGCTAGCTTTGCAAAAGTATTTCCTTCTTCAAGTCACAGCTTTTGGAATCATAATTATGCCTAATGTATATTTGGTTTCTATGCTATAGCCAAGGAAGCTAAAAACTTCTTTTTCCCCTTAAACGAAATCTCATGACTTCCAATAACAACCCCTTAGTGCTTAGGGAGATTTTTCATTTCTTCATTGCAATGCTATCATTTTAGACCACAAGTTTTAGTACTCTCTCAAGTGGGAGACTACATTCTTTTAAGCTAAGGATTCTCCCTGACAGAACCTGAACAGGCCAATTCAGGTTTTGAAATCAGTCTTCAGAAAATATTAATCACAAGTCAGGTTTTATCTATGAATCTGCAGGCACAAGGGATTTCTACTAGGATTATTTCTTCACATCCTCTTCATGTTTCTGCAGTGCTGGCTACAAACAGATTGGGAAGTGTCCCACGCACCTCTGCCTGAATAATCAGGTACCCACATCTTTGAGATAAATATCGATATTAAGTGGGAACCTGGCACAGAAGCAGCAGCACAGCACAAACACTCCCACAGAAAGGTCACCATTTACCTATGAAATTAGGTGCAAGAGAAGAAGTGTCAGAGTTGAGAGATACAGGAGAGCCCTTCGAAGAGAACCCCAAGGAAGGAAAGTAACCTGGAAAGACAGAATACACCAGTAAATCAAGCCTGAGAGAAAGCACCAAGAGACAGCGTTTCCAATGCTGAGACATCACATTTACCACATTATTCCTTAAGCTATACTCCCTCTCACTGTTCTACCATGCATAACATATTACCAACATAGTTCATACATTAATGTTAATACAAGTATTAATAGTATCATAAACAGAGTCTATGTAAAACAACCCAGCAGCAGCCTAATCGTTACTGGTATTCAGATAATTGTGTTTGCACTTTCAACTGCATGATGTCATCAGAAGGAAACCAATGAACTGACTGAAAGACTAGTGCAAAATTGTCCCACCTCTTTTAACATTCTCATAGCAAGCAGCAGCTATTTTCAGCTAGCACCACCATACTCCACTTCTCATCCCAAGCAAGACTAGCATCACTGCCACAGCATTCCCATGTTTCCATTAGTTAGAGCTAGGGTTTGTCACATAAATCAGATGCAAAAGATTTCCTGACTGAGGATGGCACCTGCTCCCAACACTTCTCCACGCAGTCTTTCAAGCAATTTTACTGTTATTTTTAAAATAAATCCCTAAGAAATTCTTTGAGATCACAAAGTAACATTGGCAGTTCTCCTTTTACCCCTCAGTGTTCACTAAATCCCTGTCACTCTAGTGCCTCTGAAATTAGTTCTCTTTCCTCTACATTATGCATCTACAACAGGTCTTGCTACAAGGCCTGCAATAAATATGACATGTTGGAGATAGGTATAGAAAGGATAACTGTCACTATCTTCACTATCACCTGTCTGCTCTTTAATAATGCACTGTTTGTTTGCCACTCTCTTCCACCCAAAAGTCATATTCAGCAGTGACCAAGAGGTCAACTTCTGGCTGTTGTGCTAGTGCTTTGAATTTTACATTCCTTCTGTCTAAAGTCAGGAATCCTGGATGTACAGGAGCAGGTCCAAAATGTACAACTGACAACTGAGATTTCCTTAATACCGTCTGCTATTTCTAGGAAGAACAGTCTCACAAGAAAAGATGGAAAAGAAATCTCCAGAAACCACGGGTGGCCTTTGCCTGACGTATCAATAAAGTACATGGGATACTACTTAAGAGTAGTGCAATACATTCCTATTGTCCAAACGAGACGACTTTGTTGCCATCAGTGTTATACTACCTTTCAATCATTATTGGAACAAATAAAATCTGCATTTTTAATCTGTACAAGTTCATATTCCTGTTATCAAGATTTCTAGGTGCGTCCTTACTGAGCTGTCACAAACCACATTTCTGTGGTTCACAAATTAAAAAAGGCAAACCAGAAATAATTCAGAAGGAAAAAAGCAATTCTCTTAAAAAGAAATGCTTTTCAGACTTGTGAAGTCTGAAAGTTCTTGAAGTATCTGATGGAAGATGCTCATCAGTTTCTGTTCACAAATATCCTAAACATTCTTCACACTGCTAACAGCCAAATCCTGTTTTCTATAAATAGCTGCACTGATGAAACTTTTCCCACAAATCTGTAGGAATCTCTGTCCTTCTTGAATCTTCTTCTCTCCCTCACTGAAACAAGTCCAGTTTCTCCTCACTCCTTCCATGGGACAGGAAACACTAGTTAGTCAATAGCTACATTGAGCAGCCAAGCAGAGCACTCAATGGCTGAGCTCTGCCTCTGTCTTCCCAGGAAGCAGGGCTTCTTTCCTCTGCCCAGTGCTGATTTTCATTGCTTTTATAGGAATTTAAACCCTCTGTGAAATTAGTTCAAAACACAGAGATTAAAAGTGCTGTTGGAAGAGATTTATTGAGAAGAGGGGAGGAAGAGGATTAAGGAAAGAAAAGGAAGATTGAGCAACTGAATAACTCATTCTTCAGCACACCACACTAACTCTTCTTCTACTCCACTACCCTGCTAACTCCAGACAAAAAACCCAACAGGGCAATTATTCAGCTCCTGAATTTCAGTCTCACACTTCTGTTAGTTTCAAGAAAACTAGAGGCACTTCAATTGTTCTACCCTTCTCACTGAGTTTGGTTTAAAATTCAAGAAGTTGCAAAAAATTCAAGATGTACTTGGAGGGGAGAATGATATAGAGACCATCAGCATGATTATCATATTCCTCATTTCTTTAGAGTACCAACCTGAAATTTAAACAAACATTTCAGAGTGGAAGTTCATGTTGTGCTTATCTCAGCAGAATTGAATTCATACACATGATTTTGAAAGGCAGAAATACTTCTACTCAAAGCAATTGTATTTTCTCCTCTACATTTCAGATGTTAAAGTCACTACGAATCTCCCAAAACAATTCAGGTACCTGGAAACAAAGACTCCTAAAGGTCTTTAATAATTTTAAGTTAGCCTTTCTTTTGAAAACAGGAAAAACAAAAGTTAAACTACTCTGCCTTTTTTTTTTTTTAAAAAAAACCAAACAAAACCAATGAGCGCTATGGTCCTGCAGAACCAGAGAAAATCTGGAACACATTGGCTTGCCACATGTCCACAAACTTTCTACTGATTTTAAAGGCATTAGAGAAAATATCTCCAAATACACTTTCTGCCTAGAGTGGTATGTCTTAATCTTCCAGGATGGAGTGCAGGCCTTTCTACGTAATAATGCAGGGCAGTCTCAATTATAAATCTGTTACAGTCCTTAACTGCTGCCCCTCAACATAATCTCATCAAGAAGATTGACCTAGTCAGGTGCTTCAGTACCATGGGGACAGGGACATACAGAAATAAGCAGGCTATGCTTCTCAACATGTTAGTTTTATGAGTTATTAAAAGAAGAGTAAGCCCTAGTAAAATGGAAGAATGACAGAACAATAACCTCAGAACATACAAGATCAACATGATTATTAACATCATGTAAGCTACATACAGAAGAAAAGGTAATTGCCACCACAAAATAAAGACTAACAATAGGAAGTATACAGAAAAAATTCCATGCACACAACAATTCACAGGTTATCAACCAACAAGTTTTGACAGATAAGTACCTTGTGGAGGGACTGGCTGTTGATATCCTGGCATCGGACCATTATAAGCTCCATACTGCGATTGAGGAATCCCTGGCAACGGCTGTCCTCCGTAGGCAGGCTGCTGGTATCCCTGATATCCAGGCTGAGGTTGCCCATAAGGAGGCCCTGTGTGAGCTTGCTGGTTTACACTCATTGTATTCACATCCCCAAACTAATCTCACCTGCAAAAAGTGGTGGGGGGGAAATGGCTTTTAGCAGACATAAAACCAAACTGGCTAACTTCCATACTGTTTTCAAAGAAATGAGAGCTCCTGAGATAATAGGGAAGGTAAAACATGAATGGTAATTTACTCTTGCACAGCAATTTTTTCAAGTAAAGTAAATGCTTCATCAGAGCTAGTTACAAAACAGTATTTTCAGAAACTATGTTTTCTAATCAACTTATTCACTGCTTCATCCTGGTTAGACTTGTGATCATCATCTTAGACAAAAATACCATAGCCATTCCATAGCAGATGATTATCAAGCTTTCTGAGACACCTTAAGATCTACTTCCACCTCACAGAACATTAGACCAACAGAAAACAGATTTCGTGACATAGACGAGAGATTCCTTAACATAACAATTCAATAACACTGAACAAGTTCAGCTTCCATCTCTAAGTTAGTCTACTTGATCATGTTTCCTTGCTACAAGTCACTTCACCATCCATAAAGGCTGCTTCTTGAAGTATTTGATAGAATCCAGAACACAACCAATTTAGAGGGTTTGGGCTTTTCTTTTTTTTTTTTTTTTAAACAATAGATGACTTAAAGTCCTTGTTATGTACATAAATTTCAGAACAAAGACATTCCAAAAGTAGCACGTTCACCTAAGAAAGACGTGCAAAATTGAACAGCATCACAGGCAAAGATGTCATTAAAGGAGTTACACAAAAGCGTTAGACCTGAAACAGATTATCAGAGACAGCAGAGAAGTTTCTTAGCAAAGTTATGCAAGAAATCTTGCTTAACAAAGAGATTCCAAATTCCTCTGACTAACTGTATAGAGATACTGACTAACTTCATAAAGAGAAAAACAGAAATGGCATTGGGAGACCCCAAACCAGGCAGGCAATTCTTACAATACCACAGTTATCAAGCAGGCAGATAAGCCACAGAGCCCTTGAGTTGTGGAGAGTCAAGGAGATGACTTCATGGGCAGGAGATTCTCTTGTGGTCTACTTCTCAAGGATATTTTCCATCCCCTGTACTCCTCTGGACACTCCATATGTCACTGTTACCCTCTTCAGCTAAGAATATCTACACTAACACTGTAAAGAAATGTGTGTTTAGAGCAATTTAATTTGCTACTATGCTACTAAAAAACTCCAGTTCATATAAAAACACAAAGTTAAGGTAGAGGAAATAACTAATGTTGACCTCATATTTTGCTCCAAACCCTCTGATGAACTTGTGCATTAAAGATACATAGCTAATCTTAACACAGAGGAGAGGCACAGCTGCAACAGTCACCAGCCAGTTGAGGCAAATCCCAACAAGGAATCTATAGCTTAACTCAAGCGGATGACAAACATATGAGCTGTTTTGCCTATAAATTGATCACAGTATGCCAACCAATGCTAAGGTTGGTTCTTCACATTACCAAAAACATGATCTCAAAGAATTATTTCAACAACTGACACCACAGTTGTATAGCAAAGGTACTAAAATAACTACAGCTCTGTAAGAATCATCCACATAAAAAGAAATTCTTTCAGATCCTTATATATAATAAAGGGAAAATACATGTATCACAATCAAGCAACCTATTTACAGAAGAAAGCTAGCGTAATACATACATACTACATTTAACCTCCTACAGCTAATAAACATGACAAATGTAAATAGTAGGAATGCTAATGCTTACTCTGAAATTAAACATTATATGAAAGGAAATAAATGTTTTATATTTTTATGTAAGTTTTCTATTTTTATTCTTCAATCTGTATAAAGGTAATGATAGTGCTTTTGTTTAAAAAAATAACATCATATATTTGAAGGTAATTTACTCTTGAAAGTAACATGTAATGTCACTTGCAACAGCTTACAACAGAATTTTTTATTAGCCTGCAGTGTTTTTAAACATGATTACACATGACAAACATGACAGCAAAAGAGTCATTTCTAAAGATTCTGGTTTCCCGCACCACCTTTGACTTAGTTCTGCAGAACAGTCTAACCTGAGCAGCCATGCAGACAGGAAATCTGGACTTTGGGACCTGCTCCCTTCCCAAGTTCCCCTGAAGGTTAACCTCTTCCTCTCCAGGTAGGCAACCAGTATCAGCACATTGCAATCACAGACCTACCCCCAACCACCACCTGTTCAGCGCAAACAGTAAAGCAGGAGAGTTCCTGCTGCAAAGGTGGAGTTTAAGGGCGAGAAGACTGCTCTACCCACACATCCTGGAACCTCTGGGCAGGGCTTTCTGCCAAGGAAGAAGGGCTGCCTTCTCTTCTTCCTGCCCCTGACTACTGCTTATTGGATTGTGCATGAGCAACTTGGCTTCCAGTCACAGCTCCTACAAACAGGTCCTTCCTCCAGGAAGAGCTTCAAGCAAAGTAGCAGCATCCTGCAGGACACCTCCTGAGCTATAATCGCTAAGACACTCTTCACAAGTTACACCTACAGAAATCCCTGAACAGATCTAATGCTTGAAGAAGAAATACTACAGGGCAGAAGATGAATCTTTCATGCTTTTTAGCTTTATTTTTAAAGCATGATAGAGCAAGAACTCAAGCATGTACCTTGCAAACCACCTCTGACTTACTGTTGTGATGTTACCTGATGATCTTTTCTCTTTTCAGACTTCCCTCCCCTCCCTCATATGAGTATCACTATTTCCCGCTTGAGCAGGTAATATCTGTTGGCTTCTTGCTCTTTCTGCAATAATACAGAAACCAAGAGTTAAGTTCATTTAATGCAAGTCTTACAGAGGAAAAGAGTTTTGAGATAATTTCCTGCACTTTTAATGGAAAAAGTAGCTACACAAAGGAGATGGTTCTAACTCAGTGTCCCAACTGAGAGAAAGGTAGATATACCTCAGACCTTCTGCTAGCCCATGTGGCAGCCAGCACAGGCTAATCTTCACCACAGCACAAGCTGATGCTTGCTCTATACTGGCAGAGGGTCAAGGAGGGAGCTGGAAAGAAGGAGGAAGACTCAAGAACAAGCCCAGTGTTGAAGCTGGGGATAAGGCTGCTTCATTATTTCGGTTGCTCGACTTGCTCTAAGCGTAAGGCTAGTGGCATGCTTGCTCATCACTGATGTGGAATACCATAAAGGGCAGGGCCAAGAGTATCTACCTCTGAGAGGGCAGGAGGCAGTTATCACTGAATGAGTCCATCTTCCTTCTCCCCCAGTAAGAGTCATTTGAATCAAACAGCATTCATTTTCTCTCCCGTCAAAAAAATATATATGCACATTAGAACCTGGTCAGTTGAAGAGATATGGGGAAAGGGAGAATTCTATGCTCTCTGTCTTAGGACGTGAAGGAAAAAAAAAAAAAAAAAAAAAAAAAAATCACAGAAAGAATGAAATACATACACCAGATAGGGAGAAATGGTGACAACAGGCTGTTTCACTTGATAAAATTACCAAGGATATTCCTTTGCATGTAGTAACACATTACCAAAACAGCCAGACGTAGTATTAAAACCTGCTGTCGAACATCATATTACTACTCAGCAGTTACAATACACAAAGGTCAAATAAGCAGCACTCACGCTATTGGGAAAATACTATGACAACAAGTGGTCACTACCATGAATAACAATTTTCTTGCAAAGCATGAAGCAGTCACCCTATGCTGTTTTCTGTTCCTCTGTATAAAGACAGATGATATGGAAGTTTTGGTCTA
The DNA here is from genome assembly GCF_034619465.1 of Leptosomus discolor. Classification (NCBI taxonomy): domain Eukaryota; kingdom Metazoa; phylum Chordata; class Aves; order Leptosomiformes; family Leptosomidae; genus Leptosomus; species Leptosomus discolor. The sequence goes on along the minus strand of NC_141396.1, from coordinate 23,791,438 downwards.
AATAGTTACACAGCTAAAATTTGTGCTGGAAAGCTGTCATACAAGACAGACAACCAGTGCTGATCAGCAATGAACTGATGGGAGAAAAATACACAATAATACTGGACGGGGTGGGGCACAAATCTTTTAAGTTTCACAATGGTTTCCAGATTCTATAGTATCCAAAGCAAACTACAGCACAGCTTTTATGGCTCGATTTTTAAAAAAAGCCCTAGTGATTCATACGAGCTTGTTTCAATCAGCAAATCTCCCAAATCACTGAAAACTGCATATTCATCATTTTTATGGTCTGCATTCACTGTTAATTCCCTTTTGAAACCAAAAAGCTTGATCTCATCAGTTCTTGATTGCTTTCTAAAGGAAACGCATACAACAAAATTACTTCCTTCAGAAAGATGCTAGTGCCTTTTTTACTGGTCCCAATGAAATAAAAGCCTTGTTGGCTTCAACTGGCGGAGACACTGACTCTTAAAAAAAAAAAAAAAATAAATAAAGACGATGACAGCCACACGGCCTCCTATATTATGCTGAAACTGAAGAAAATATGTCTACTTAATTTCTGAACACAAAAATCAAAGCCATTTACAAATGATGGGACAGAAGGGGACAACCAGCATCCTCAGAGTCCAATTCAGAATATTACCTACAGTGCTTTCAAGCTTCCATTCTGCAACTTTCTGAAGAAGTAGCAAAGTTATGCTATTCTTATAAAGATCCAGACTCTGGAGCTAAGAACACTCTTCTGAAAAGCAGATGTCCTTGCTTTTGTTTCACCGACAGGTTGACTAGGTCCTCTACCAGCACTCATGAAACACTTGGTTCTTTTCAGATACAAGAAACTCCTGTTTTGTTTTTCTACAGAAAATCCTGGAAGAGAAGCTCATATCCTGGAAGTCAGAGACTGGCAACTGATCTGGAAGCACTCAGGCTATTATAACAAATGCCTCCTGTACATTTGTCCAAATGAATCCAAACAGCCCCACTGGAACGGACCCTCCAATTTTGTTGTATTTTTGTGGTGCTCTGTCTTTCCACTTGGGCAGATTTTCAACTTGTCACACCATAGGTAATATTTTCTTCATCTATGCATTTTGAGTCACTGCCAGAAATATCTGTTTTAACAGTTCATGAGAGGGATAAGACACACAGTTTTCAAAATTAAACTTTACAACTGAGCATCCGTGAAAGTCCAGAAGCCACCATATTTTCACTGAAGACACTTCCAGGAGGAGAATAAAGGATAGATTAGCTGCTAAAACTTCCTGACACAACAGGTACTGGCCCTGATTTTTGCAGCCCAGTCTTTCCTGATCTGGTTCAAAGATGTCTTTCAGACTTCAGGACATATAAATCACAGTTCACATCTAAGGTGTGATCACTTCTATGCTCTTCTAAAGAAGGGCCACGTTAAACCCCGTTTTGTTAAGCTGATCCATCATCTTCGGCAAGGTCCAATACAACATACGAGCTGTGAAAGTGGTTAAAAACTGAATACAGAAAAAGCTTAGTCTTGACCTAATCTTAAACCTACTCCTATTTCCAAGTCCTGCCACCACCACCAGATTTTTACTTCAATAACGTTTTATACTCTTTGTTGACTTAATTCTCCTGGTAGGATTGATTTACATCTCTATCTCTCTAATAAAGCTCTAAGAAAAGATTTCAAAACCGCTCAAGTTACGGGCAGTGCTTTTTGAGAGCAACACTGTGAAGGCAAAAGTCATTTAAAATATGATATTGACAAAAGCAGAGATTTCTCTCTTCCTTGGCTACCTGCACATACATGTAACAACACGCGAAGTCATCTGACTCATTTCTGTGAACTTTGCACAAGTATAAATGATTAGGAAAAGTTACAAGAGTAATTTAACATTTAGAGAAGAGGCCAGAAGTAATAGAATGAATAGAAATATATAGAATAAGACTAAAAAACATGTCATAAAGCTAAACAAGCTTTCTTCACATATATTTTAATACTGACCATCTTTCATCCAAAATTTCTGTACTCTGACTTCCCCTACACAAATATGCATTATCCAATTCCCATCGCTCACAAGAAACAAAAAAGCTCAGAATTAGCTTTTCCTAACACATACCTCCCTGTTTATACTGTCCTTTAGTGCTTTCGATGTTAAAAATGAATCTTGCTGAACAGATAAGCACAAGCTCTATCTTCACAATTCATAACTAATAAAGCTTTTCAAACCTGAAGAACAAGAAACATCCACCTTCTCTCTTCCATGGACACCTCGTGGTTGATCACTTTTACTCACTCTTTGTACTTTGCCCTCCCTTAGCCAACTATCAATTCTTTCTTGGATTTCTGACCTTCTTTCTGATAATAAGAGCTACAGCAAGAAAATACAGTCCTACAGTAGCAGAAGAAAACATTCAGAGGTACAAGCATCAAACGATTCATTAAAGAAATAATCCTTTAGACATCTGTTCACTGCTATAACTCGGCTGTCAGCCATGAAATTAGAACCTGGAATGAATGTCACAGCATATTTATGAAGAAGTATTCCTTATATCCATGTCCACTTCACAGCCTGTCTACAGCAATAAAGAAAATAAAGAATCCTGAGTGGTACAGCTTCAAGCAGAAAAAGGTAGTTCCAGAAGCAAGAACCTTTTCCACACAAAAACAGACAGAAATGCTTCCACAGACATGAATAATGGTTAAGTCTTCTCTCAAGAGAGAGGCTCTGAAGTTTTAGGCCATATGTATTTCTATCCATCTCATAACCAGAGAGACCCCTATGAGAAGGGTGAAAAGTGGGGGTGAGGGGGGTGGTGTAAGAGCGGAGGAAGTTAAAGCCAAAGTTCCCTAAACCTACTCAGGACTACTTTGTATTAATAAACAGTGAAGACTTTAAGACAAAATCAGCAAGAAGTCACCCCCTATTCTAGTGGTGTGATTTTACACTGCTGGTAAACAACAACAAAAGAAACATTGCACATTATGCTTCAGGTGGTGATTTCTCTACCCCTAACATTTCCCCCCCGTCAACATTTGGTAAAGTTGACTAAGGAACCCTGCGACAGAAAAGGAACTAGAAACATATCTAGAAATATTTTTACGGAACTATCACATTAATGGCTAAAAATCAACACTGAGTACCAAACTTAAAAATCTGTATTTTAACATGACAGTACAAACACTAACTCTGGTGGATAACTTATAATGTGGGTGTAAGCAATTCACTGATGTTTCTGCAACCACTTCCATCAGCCAGTAAGTGTAATCAGAACTTCAACTACAGTGTGACAGTCACCAAGGAGGCCCAGTTCAGATGGTTTTGCAAAGCCTCACTGATAAAGATTTCAGAGCTAAGACACCACACATGTATTGAAAAATAATCAAGTACATCCCAACAACAAAAGGAAACAAAACTAACCTTCATTCTACTCCAAAGAGCACTGCTTAAAAAGAGTGAAAGCAAACCAACGATACAAAACAAACAGGTTTAAAGCCCCATCTACGTGGAAAGCAAGAGATCATCTCACATAACCACTTTTTCCACACTACACTTGTATTTTGATTATGCCATCTCCATTCCTTTCCTCCCTCCTTTTTCAAAGCCACAGACAGACCACTGTGAAGTTTTACTACCAAATCCAATCAAATGCAGTCACCAGATCTCCACACGGAACCAACATCCTTTACAAGCCTCGAATGAACGGACACTTGAACAGCACAACAAAAACACTGGGGGAAGGATCCGCGGATTACAAAAGATTAGGGACGTTGGAGAGAGGGTATCTGTCTCACAGCGCACCCAGGCCGAAAAAAAGCGGTCGGCTCTCCGGGAGGGAGCGACAGCCCAACTCGCAGCTTCCGGGACTCGCCGCACCACACCGGGACGCCGACAGCTCCCCTCGGGGCAGCCCATGCCCTGCAGAAGAAGGCCCCGCCGACAGCCGGCCCCGGCCCCACAGGCTGGCACCCGCTGGGCCGGGCCGCGCCGCACCGCCGGCGGTGCAGGACGCTCCTGACCGGACACGTTACCGAGGAAGATCCGGGCCCCTGCAGAGGCCGGGCGTGGCACGCAGGCACAGCGGGCCCGACGTGCCACCCAGGTGGGCGCCGTCAGGCCTCTTGGTGGGGAAGGAAGCGACAGAGGCGGTTCGGGTTCAGGCTCGGGCCCTGACCCGGCCGCCGGGCGCGGTGCCAGCCGCCCGCCCGCCCGCCCCGGGCCCCTGAGTGGCCGCCGCCGGCAGGCCCGGCGCCCCCCAGAGCCACTCTACGGCCTCGCTCACCGCCGCTGCCCGCCGCTCCCGGCACCGCTGTCCGTCCCGCTTCCGGTTCCCGACCCCGCCGCTCCCCCGGAAGCGCCGCTCCCCCGCCCGCTGCCTGCCACGTCCGCACTCCGCGCCAACCCCCGGCCGCCGCCGCGCCCTACCCGGCAGGGCCCGGATGCGGCGCAGGCGCCGCCAGGCGGGGAGCGTGCGCACTGCCTTCGCCGGCGGGAGCTGACGTCATTCCGGGGGGCGCACGTTGGCCGCTGTGCGCATGGGCCGTGCGGGCTGGCGGTGGGATCGTTCGCGCTCTGTGGCATCGCCGGGCGCGTGTCCGCAGGTGCCGGGCCATGGCGCCGGGGGGCCCAGCCTCGGGCCGGCCGGGGACCAGCCGCCACGTAGCCGCCACGCCGGCAGCGGCCGTCGCCGGGGCGCGCAGGCCGGAGCTGCGCTTGGCTGGACGGACGCCGTGCACTTCCGTCAGGCCCAGGGCAGCCCCGCGTGGGGCGGGAGGACTCCTGCGGCTGTGGGGGGGGGGGGGGGCAGAGCCGCGGGGCCGTTTTCTTAGGTTGCCTGCACAGTCCAAGAAGCTGCGTTTTGCCGCAAGAGCAGACGAGTGGTAGACTGAGGGCATGGCTGCAGCGTGGCACAACTGTGGCCAAGCACCGCTGAGCTTCAGCCTGCCCTGGTCACGGTGCTCTTGGCTGCGTGTCCTGCCAGCAGCCTGTGAAAGACCACGACACGGGAGCACCCAGGGCCGGTTTTGCACCAAAATGCAATGATAGTGCAAGAGTTGTTTGTTGGTGTCACCCACCAGCATGATGCAGTGTCACTGGATGAGGGTAGTACAATACTGGCAATGGAGTAGTCAACAAAGCAATAGTGTCAACAAAACTGCATCCTTTGAATGTTACAGTGCAAGGGTGTCACAGAGCTAAGTGTATGCAGAATAAGGATGAGATAAGTTTGTCTGTGGGATCTTAACAAAATTATGTTTTAAGCCCTGTAACAAAGGAGGAACATGGATTTTATTTCTCCTCTAACTCCCAGGGATCAAGTTGGCTTAGGATAGCCAGGAGGTCTTGTCTGTCATGGTTCTAAAGAGGAAACAGTGGAGGACTCTACTCCATGCTGGTGAGACCGTACCTGGAGTGCTGCATCCAGCTCTAAAGCCCTTGGCAGAGGAAAGACACTGAATGGCTTGAGCAGGTCCAGAGGAGGGCCACAAAAATTATCAGGGGGCTGGAGCACCTCTCCTATGAGGACAGGCTGAGAGTGGGAGTTGTTTAGCCTGGAGAAGAGAAAGCTCTGAGGAGACCTCATTGCAGCCTTTCAGCACTCAAAGGGGGCCTACAGGAAAGATGGGGAAACTTTTTAGCAGGGCTTGCAGCGACAGGACAAGGGGTAATAGTTTTAAACTAACAGAGGGCAGATTTAAACTAGATACAAGGAAGAAATTGTTTACAATGAGGGTGGTAAAACACTGGCATAGGCTGCCCAAAGAGGTGGTAGAAGCCCCATCCCTGGAAACATTCCAAGTCAGGCTGGACGGGGCCCTGGGCATTCTGATCTAGTTGAAGATGTCCCTGCTTACTGCAGGGGGTTGGACTGGATGACCTTTAAAGTTGTCTTCTAGCCCAAACGATTCTGATTCTATGACCCAGGTGCAAAGCTGTTCTCGTGGCCATTGGGGAGTCTATGTATGTGGTGCCCTGCAGAGAACTGTTTGAATCCCATCTGTGTAGCTAATCCTGGCTATTCTGGTCCCATGTCTAATATTAGGAGTGGCTGTAGGGGATGTCAGGAGGCAGGAAGCTGCAGAGGGAGAACATTGCATCTGTAGTCTGCCTGTGGTTTTCAGTGCAGACACATAGTGCTACTGTGTAGTAACACTAGCTGCATGGAGAAAACACAAGTGGAGAGCACACCACTTGCAAGCTGATTTTGTTCAGTTTCTCAGGGTCAGGTGCTAGCTTGTACAAGTTTGTGCCTGTGTCATGTCCTTGTCTGAAACTCATGCTAATGAATCCTGAGTGCCAGGTGACTCTAGGATTTGTGTTTGGAATGGGAAGTGGAAATAAAATTTTTACCTAAATGCTTCTAGCTTTAGGAGTGTCAGACAAAGCTCTGGAGAGACAGGAGGTGCGCTATTTTCAGCCATGCTCTGGTGAGAGATCCATGGTGCATGTGGGGGGGGCACAGAGGGTGAGATTGACATGACACGTGTGCGGGACAACTCTGGCCCCTTACCAAGAACAGAATCAAATGTCTAATCATAGGCAGAGCAGCAGCTGAGAGTCCAGAAGAGTGGTGAAGGCTGGGCTTGACAGTCTCAGCTCTCCTCTTGTGTGTGTGTAAACTTGAAGGAGAAAGTGAGCAGAAAGCCTTTTGGGTGACCCAAGATACACAGTGTGAATGGTGAAGATGGGAGTAGAAGATACTGCCTGTTAAGAACTGGAGTCTGTTTTGAAGTTGGGAAGACAAAGTATTCAAAGCGCAGAAATATGGGAGCTGAAGAAGAAATGCTTATCACTCTGTCTGGAGGTACCCCCTGGGGCTTCCGGCTGCAAGGGGGTTCAGAGCAGAAAAGACCCCTTCAAGTATCAAAGGTAGGACCTCAAGATGTGTACTGTGAGGGCAAAATTGTTCTGCTGAACTCAGATATGCCTACTGAGTCAGGCATCTTTCACTACCGTTAAGGAATGCAGGAACTCCTTACTGTGGCAGCAGATCTTAAAAGGAAAACTTGCGTGAAATGGTCAAGCAGGGTGTGGGGTGGGATATGCGTCCTGAAATAGATGCTATTGAGGTAGAAACAAGTGCCAGCTGAAGACCTGCTTCAGTGCAGGTCTATACAGTTCAGACGCTTTATAATCTGCACAGCTCTCCCCAGTTGTCAGCAGAGATTGAACCATAGTGACAGGATGCAGGAAAAAGAGCTCAAATATTGAAACTTCAGTGCTTGTGTAAGACATACAACTGAAGAAAAAATAAATTGAAGCAATAAAAGCCATATTTGTAATTCAATTCATCTGTCCCTAACACTTCATTATTATATTCCAGCTTTCAAAATAAATGCACATTTCTTAGGGACTATTCTGTTGGTGAAAACTTTCTCAATACTGTTTGAAGTGAGTATTTTTGATGCTCTAAGCAGCAATATTGGTTCCATTTCAAGAATGAAAGAAAAGCCGTTCTTTGGATGAGAGATGAAATAATAAAAAAGGAATAAACACGAACCTTGAGTTGCAGTACTTTTGATATGTAGCTGTTACTGTTCTCTTTTCATAAAGACTACTGAGTAGCTTAAGAATTAGGAAAAAAAGTTCTCTGTTTATTAAGCTCATAACAGCTGCATTAGCCTTGACACAATATCTTGGGATGTCTCACTGGAAGGCACCCAGCAGCAGGAATGAAAAAGTGCTATGCCCAGCTCCTTCTGTTTCCTTAAGGAGACTGTGCCTCTGACAAAGAATTTTAAATTAAATGTTCCGTGTCATTTAGCTCATCCCAGGTCAAGAAGTGTTTGTCTATAACGTCTGCCAAACGGTTTGGAATCCCATAGCTTGGCCATGGTGGAAGTGTTTCTTACGTGGAGATTGATGATTTTTCTCCAGGAAAAAAACTTCTGCGTGTACTCAGAGCTTCAGGTGCTGGAGAGAAAGAATCAGTATCCTTGAAACGGGTATCTGTCATCAGTGGTTGTTAGGAAAATGGGATTTTCAGTGGCCACATACTCTGTAGGGTCTAGGATTATTTTCACTCTTGTTTTTCACCCAATAATAGACAAGAAACTGGGACCGGAGAAAGAGGAGATACTAAGTGTCTTATAAAAATTACTCAGGACTGAACAGTGGCAAGAACTAGCCATTACCCAGGCTAAGTTGCACCTTAAGGTGAATGGAATATTGCTTAAGGATTAGTAGCACTTCCAGAAAGGTATTAACGAGAAGTAGCTCTCACCCAGAACTGGATGTCATACCTTAGGTCTAGCAATACAAATATATGTATATTTTACAATACTTGGATATTGCCTAAAAAAATAATTATGGAAAATATAATTGATACAAATCCATTTGAGGGTCTTTGTATATATCATATACAAATATATAAATCATTCTTTAAGCAGGACTTCAATTTCATAATTCTCATTTTGGGCTATTATTGTCCAGAATTTAATGGCATCCAGGTGACCATACATACTCACTGTCTTAAAGGCAACACCATTTAAACAGTGTCCAAAGAAAGAATTTATGGATCCTTACCAGGAACCCAGTAAGATCATACATGAATGTAAACTGCTTAGAAGAGAATAAACCCTCAGGAGTCATGAAGCAACCTAATTGTTCTCCTGTTACTATGCAGAGAGTAGAAGTTTGAATATCAGTTTTTGGCTCTTTGAGTTGAGAGATTAACTCTTCATTCTTCTGTGGTTAGGATTCTTCTATTGGCACCAGCAGGATGAAATCTGGGCCAAAATGCTGCCTGCAAAGCATCTTCCAAACCTCTAACATCATTAGTACTGTCTATTTCTATATTTTAGGAGTCAAAGGTAGGAATGGTCCCATTGCTAAAGAAGCCTGCCCAGGCATTGTGGCATACGATATAACATAGAGAAACAGGGCAGTATTGTCTGTTTCTCTGTTGGTTTGTTAGAGATGGGACTCATGTGGATGAGCAATTTGCTCTGTTTGGCCTCCATCCAGGAGATCAGTGCCTTTGGGCAGCACTGGGAAGTGTGGTCAGAAGGAGGTGTCACTGAGGTTGAGCCTGCCCGGCAGAGGTGGGCCAAATAACAACACAAAGTTCATTAGTACAGCAAAGAATGTGTTCTGTGTGTATGGAAAGACAGATTAAATAAATGAGTGTCTGTTAGTAAGTTGATTGCTGTCAAAGAAAGGACTCTTGGGGAGAAAAAGTGTTCATTTGAGACAAGGAAAACTTCAGCTTAGCAGAACAGAAATATTGGCGCTTTGGTTCTTACAGCAAAACCTGTTGGACAGAATGGGGAAGGACAGAACAGGAACCTGGATGAATCTGGAGAAAATGTGATAGGAGATACAGGCATGAATATCTGATAGGTGCCAGGAGATAACTGAGTGGATACAGTTGGTGTCTCAGGGAAATCCAGTGCTGTCATTTTAGGCAATTTCAACTTCTAGACTAGAAAAGTCAGAGTAGTAACACTAAGGAAACATGCTTACCCTTGGATGTCGAGTCAATTTTTTTCTATATACCTTTCTGGATGAAAAAGAATGATAAAAAGCTCATTTGGGCTAGTAAGTGGAAATGAATCAAGTATAACAAATAACTTTTATATAAATTGTAGTTGTGTAGAGACACTGGAATTGCAAGACCAGAGTAAGTTAATGGCCATCCCATCTCCCGCTTCCTGTTTCCTTTGTGTTTCCTGCAAGTATTTCAGAGGAAGTTGTAAAATTCACCAGTGCATCTGATTTTCTAGTAGTGCAATGTGAAGGGAAATTCTTTCACCCCAGCGGATTATCAGCATGTCTTATGAAGTACGTAAGAATTGACAGTCCTGTTGGTTTATTCTACGCATAAACAGGTAATTATTTGTGAACAGCTAGTTCTTTACTTGTCTGACTAAATCTTACATGGTTTCCTAATGAACATTTGATAACCTCAAGCAGCCAGACATCCCAGAGACTAAATGTTGCACAAAGTGGGATTTCCTGTTTGAGTCACTCTGTTGTATTACAAAGCCCTGCATAATTCATTGTCTTACATGATCAATTTACACAGTCACAAGTCTTCTTGCCTTTTTTCTTTCTAAAGGTTATATCATCATCATCTTTTTATTGTTTCTTTATATGGAGATTATGATAAAATCAATCACTAATTGCTGTTCTTGATATTTTTTGTTTTGTTTTCCTGAAAATTCTTCAGGTCTGCTGTACGCTTTTTAAATTTATTTTTTTTTTTGAGACAAGATGGTATATAATGACATTAGAATGTTTTCAGCATTATTTTTTATCCTCTTCAAATATGTTGGTGGGCCTCTCCTTGATTGTTCTGTCATAAACTGTTCACAATGATGGCTTAAATTTTTGGCTTTTTTCAGGTTGCAGGTACCTCAGAATGTACAGTGAGCATATGCATTTTAAACCGTGCTTTCTAGTGCAAAGTATTCAACTGGCCGCAACTAAAGAAGGTAGATGAACATGTTGGAAGTGGGGTGTGAACCTATTTTTCTACAGACTGAAAGGATACATAGCTGTAGTTTAAACCATTTGACAAAGCAAGGGATCAATTCTAAACCTCAGTCAAGCCAACACAAAGGTCTAGAAAAGCAGCTGGATCTTCACATGCTGGATCCAGCTGCCACAGAGCTTCTGTGCCATCCAACTCCCTACGGGTTATGGGTTCAGGGACACGCCTAGAGCAAGATGCTGGAGTTACATATCTTGTGGACAGCCTCTTGGGTCATACATAACTAGCTTCACTAACCTTAGGGAACCAAACCAGCTCGGCCTGCCTCAGGGTCAGGGAAACGCACGTTGCTTCTTCCAGTAGTGCCTAGTGGATATTGAGGATAGAGCTCGAATTTAAATAACATAAGCAAGACTCAAATGCTAGTATTAATGCCAACTGACTGTATGGTTCCAGATCTGTAACTGCAAATGTGTATTCCTTTCACCTTAAACTTGCCTACAAGAGCACATACTGTCTATTTTGTTCCACCCAAACAACCATTTGCAGTGTCTGGGTGCTAAAAATGTCTGATGTGTGTATGAAGGATACCACACTGATGTGTATATGAAAGCGATACCACAACAATTCAGTCTTATAAAAACAGATACTGTAAGAGTGAAGGGTGAGACAAAAGAAGAAGCAAAAGATAATTTATTAGCGTCTGGGGAGCCCTCAGTGAGAAAGAATAGATGATTTTTAAATTAGAGTTGTATTAAAATATCAACTCGGTAATGAGCTGAAAGAACAGCAGACATAGATAGGCTCAGCAGGCATATACACAGCAGGATCAAACATCAACAGAGGACATGAATAATTCTGCAGAAATTAGGAAGGATTGGAATATGGAGAACTAGAAAAACAAATAGAGGGTAAAATAAAGAGTAAAGAACCCAGAAGGGAAAGGAAAAATTTCCATTTTATTTAGTTACAGTGGTGTCCTTTTAAGTGAAGTCAGTTGAACTACTATGCATTCATATTTGGCTTATTGTGATTCCTAATGATTTTTTTCAACTCTTACCTAGTGAAGCATATGAAGTATAGTGGGATTTTACACTACCCCTTACCAAATAAAACCAAATCTGATTTGGTATAGCTCAGTAGCTGTGATGCACACAGCAACACAACATAACAAATCTTTGGCCAGAAACAGTAGTCAGGAAAGAAAGAAAACAAGCATAAAAACAAGAAACAAACGGGATCGATAGATGGAAAGATTTTTATTTTAGAAAGGCTGAGGGAAAAGTACATGGTCCTGACATGTACAACATTCCTTGCAAGGAGAAGCTATAAGTGATGAGTAAGGGAGAACAATACCATCAGGTTCCTGGAGGATTTCTTTGCAATAAGTCTGTGTTCATCAAATGCACTTGAAACTAACCAAAATGTAAAATAGCTAGTCAGAGAAAAGTCATAAGATAGGACATAAACATTAAGCCCATAATAAACCAAAGTAAAAACAGAACATGGAACTATATTAGGGAAATAATTTTTATGAAGATGAACAGGGCAGCTTTAAGATGGTGCAAGTGAATGAAACCTGCCTTTAGGGATCCTGCTACAAAACAAGATTTATTCCATGAGAGGGAAATCCAGTTACTTACTACACAAAGTAAGGAAGGCAAAAGGTTGAAAGAGATGATTGTTGTCTACAAATAGATGTTGGGCAAATACCAGCAGCACTCTTCAAATATAGGACAGCATTATCACTGATCAAATGTGCACAAAATGACTAACTAGGGAGGTTCAGCAACAACTTTCCAATCTAGAAAAAGAACTGAAAAACTTTTGCAAACAGTTTATGAACTGGAGTAGACAATATGGCATCTGAAACAACAAGGGATTGGCCCTGATAACTCAAGAGGGTCCTTTCATTTCCTTGTTCTGCACAAGTACGTTGCAGCAATGGAGTGAATTGTTAGGGGCAGCAGTGACACAGGAGTGTACAGCTTCTAAAACCAAGAATTGTTTTGTCACTTAAGAGCACTTCATCATAACCTCCTTTTTACCTGTTTCTTACATATCCCTGCTTTGTCTTGTATGTTTTTCTGCTGATAATTCACTGTTTTTACTGTATCCTCTGCCAGGTATCCTTGCAGTGTGTATACTGTGCTGCTGGTCCCTGTAACCCACGGCCTGGCTGCCCTGTCCTGTTCACCTTTGCTCACATGACATTATTCCTGCTGGAGGTGCCAGCTCTAACCCAAATAGGTTTGATGGCTTCCAGATGTGCAAGCACCTTCTCTTCCTCTTCCCTTTTCAGTGGGCAGGCTGTTCTTTATCTGTTTTCACAAATGTTTACTGTCATACCTAAAAAAGCACTGCTGGCAGCCTAATCTATAGCAGTCACTAATACTGGTTTTGGAGGGCTGAATATGTCTGCCAGCACTGTGGAAGGAGTGCCTCAAGCAGTGCTGGGAGGGCTCCTGGACATGTTTTATGGCCTGTCAGCACTTAGGCAGGTGCTACCCTTGTCTGCCAGTGAGGGAGCACAAGCTGCGACGCCGGTGGAACTTTCCAAGACGCAGCTGGGTCCAGCAGTCACCGTGTGCGGGGGAGAACGTGGGGGGCTCCAGGGCTGCTGCCTGGCCAAGAAGCTGCAAGCTCTGGACAGCACTGGGACAGTAGTAAGCAAGGTGCAGAGCTTGGAAGGGGAGCTCTGCTCTTCCTTCCCAGCAGAGATCGAGGTATAGGACCTCCAGGACAATTATAAGAGGGTAGTCTAAATAGAAAAACATAGTCTCATGGTTGCAAATCACCACTGCTGATTGTATCAGCTAATGATCTTGTTCACAATAACTTGTGCCTCACCAGGGCTTGGTGCTACCTTGCAAGGGAAGTAGCCTTACACAGGAACTCCCTCCCAAAACAAGTACAGAGAGCAGACTGTGTGGATGGACTGGATCAGTGGTTATGCCATTCCCTCTAACTATTAGAATCTTGATTTATACTCTACGTTTACTCTCAGATAGTCTTTAACCATTCATTAAACTATTCCTTTCTCACTGGCCAAGCCACTTCACTCTGTGTCTGTTCTTTTTTTTGCTACCTTCCTTCCCTCGAAGGGACATGAGGCCTATGGCAGTGTGATGTTGATTCCAGGTCTTTCACACATTACTGTCCTGAGTGGTTTCTCCTCTGCCATGTGACCACAGCTGTGCTGCCCCATGCTTTTTTGCTTCCACAAGTTGTCTAAGACTTCTGTTTGAAGGATACTGCTAGAAAAGCTTTCACTTTCCTCATTTCAGAGATGAAGAGTCTGGGCAATTGTGCCTTTACATCCTGTTATTTGCCCATTAGCAGGCAAGAGTCCTGGAAGAATCTCTTGACAGGTAACTATCAGCAGTTGCAGTGAAATCATACAAGCCACATCTATACATTGGTGCATTACATGTACCTGGGACCACTCTCTGGCCCTGATGCCAGCTGCTACAGAGTGGAACAAAGCCTAGCAATTAGCCCCTTTATTCTTCCAAACAAGATGGCTGCATGGAAACTGCCCACAGGGAGTGGCTCTGGGAAAGGTGTGTTCTAGCTCCCAAACAGTGCCTGAGGATTGTTCTGGAGAGCATTAGCTGCCCTGAGCCAAAGATGTGCCAAGGATCATTTCAACAATTTAATGCTGCAGGCAATTGCAGTCCAGAGCCCAGGTTCATTTGCCAACATTCAACCTGCTACTTGCTAAAACTACTGAATACATCTGTGAAGGCTGAGCTTGTTTTTTCCTGTATGTTCATACCTACAAGGTGTCTACAAAGATGCTGCAAGGCACAGGGAGGTCTCTGTACCAAAGTTCCCCTGGAATCCTTCAGGTGAATGGAGTACTTGTCTAATCTGTACCTGTGCCTGATCCTATCCTTGCTGCTGCAGAACAATGGTGCTTCTCCTCCTCACACCATTGCTGAGAGGCTCTCTTAGGGTTAGTGAGTGCTGTGTTTTGGTACAGTAACCCACGCTTGCAAATATGATGAACGCTGTGTACAATAACTTCTTGCAAATACATTTTTGTCATATTCTCATTCTATCAGAGTAATAGTAGGTATGTCTTTTAGTTTGCCCTCTCTCGGCATAAATACTGTGGAGGCATATTATACTTAAGACTGTTCAACAATTGGTAGCAGCTGAAAAGAGTCCTCCGTTGTCAGGAAGGGTTTTATTCAGAGCTTGCATATCATCACTGCTCTTTAGAGCACAGTACCAGCATGCAGTGCTAAGGTTGAGAACACCTTGTTCTGGAGGACTGAAGCCATGTCTCTGGATGACCCTGCCCTCTCACCACTCCTTTTGTCCTAGTTCAGTGCCTGTCCCTGTAAAGAGACATTTTGGTGCCTAGATTTGGTTATGAGCTCTAATTCCCTTAGGTTTTGATCCTAAAATTTTTTATGTCAAACGGAGCAAGGCTGAGCCTCTAGAAAAGGACCTACATGGGACATGTATAAGCACATTTCTTCTGACCATTCAATTCCTATTGTTCCAGCAGCTAGATGTGGACACTGGGACTCTTGTGTTTTGACAAACATATCTGTTCCTTCTGAATGGCTGCTTCATATAAAAAACCCCTTGATAGCCTGCTGTTTACTCTGTTGAGAGAAAAATGCTTATCAAGTATATGTGGCGTTATTCCTTGTCATTGGTATAACACTTCACTCAATTTTCAGCTAATCTCCCATCAACTAACAAAAGGCCATGGAGATAAAGCCTCTTTTTATCTACCTGCAGCCAACTCTGGATAGTTACTTGTTCCCCACAGTTCACCCTGTGCGAAACTTTGCTTAGGCAAAGAAGGTGGATTGTTCCCCCCCTCACCCCCTTACCCCCACCTTGTATTATCATGACAAAATGCTCTTTTTAAGGGACTTGGTTTCAACAGAGCGAGAAAACTAACAACCCTCGATTGCTTGCATTTGTTTTTTATCAGCTTGTACCCTCTGGTACAAATCAAAATTAAGTCTCGTGCACCAAAGAAGGAGTTATCTCTTTCCCACTCACCAATATGCTCTAGGCAGTAACATATTACAGTTGTCTTGTGTGTACTTAATCGATTGGCCAGCACCAGCATCCTCTGCCACTACAAAGTTTCATCTCTAAACCACTTGCCCAGAAGCCACCCCAGTTTGTCCTGCCACTCAAGATATCTTCTTTCACCACTCTCCCTTGCTGTGTTTATCCGAGAAAGTGTGTGTTCTCTCCCTTCTTTATGTAAAAACTCCCTAATTAAGCTTCACTGTGGATGACCTGTTAAGTAGGTCTGCAGAGACACTGGACCTACTTTACCAGGAGGCAAGTCATCCAATGTCACCTCTTAAACAGAAATACGGTGGTTGGTCAGGAAGTTATTGGAACTAAATAGAAAAGTGCAATTGTAATGGTTAATGTAATTATAATGGGTTAGATAAATATTCTCCTGTAAAATAGCTTCCAATAAAAATATGGGTTTGCTATGAAGATGTGATGTTATTCACATACCTAATAGGCAAGGCATAGAAAAAGTACCTTACTGGATCGCTGTGTTCAGGTGGGCAGCTGAGACAAAGAAAATTAAAGAGCCAGAGCAAAAGATGTGGAAAAACATCCTGATTTCCACGGTGCTGTCATGTATGGCTCACAGTCTGAGTGTTTTCTCCAAGGTCACACAGAAAATCATACAGGTCTCCTGAATCCCACTTTAGTGCTTTAGCCACAGAGTTATCCTTCCTTGCACAAGTAAAGATTAGGCCCTGGCCTTGGACAAAAACCAAACTGTCCCAGTAACCAAAATGATGTCAACACAGATATTCAGAAAGAAGAGTTGGAGGGTGTTTGTTTCTGCTCTTGCATCTAGCAACTACTGTGTTTGTGGTTCAGCTGAGCAGGAAGTTCTGGGTGGAGCAGACCCAAATGCTGGTTGGTTCTTGCCTGAGTTCATTCCCTTTCAGTAATGCTTTATACCACTTTATGCTACAACAAGGCAGTTTTCTCCATGGGAACCCTGTGACAGGACTACATTTCACATAAGGCTGGGAATGAAATTTAAGCACTGACAGATTGCCATGGAGTGTTGGGCCCCATGGCATTGTAGCTGTTGAGGGGAGGGGGTCAGCTGTGTGATGAGAATCAGAGAGTGGAATGGGCATTGGATGGGAAGATGAATCGTATTCAATATACAACTTTGACTTGGTCTGAGTTTACTAGGTTGCTGCTGGAAAGATTTTAGGAGATTAGGGGAAGACTGATAATGTAATTTGATAGACTGAGCTCTCCTGATGAGAGGAGGTGGGAGTGCCTTGGGGAGGCAAAGGGGAAGATGGCATGAACCTATTACAGCTTAGTGCTGAAAGGCACTTGAAACCGATTCTGATTACCCACCGCGTATTTCCTTTCTTATGAACAAGCAGTGCTGGCCAGGAGGGAGGGTGGTTGCAAAGTTTCAAGACAGATTCTCTGCGCTGTACTCAGGCAAAAAGTGAAGCCACTGCGTTACTTTCAGGATTACTCTATTCTTAGCATCCCAGCGTGTGTTCACCCCCCACATACCACTGCCTAAATATAGACCCTACTGAAGGACAGATGCTGCCAAGTTGCATCTGACCCCCTCTTCTCTTGCATTCTGTTCCCAAAAGCTAGGCTGAATTCTGTTCCTGAACTCCCCTGAGACACATCCAATAGTCAGCATGTCCTTTTGTCTCCCCGGGGCTGTACAAGGAAACTTGTACTGTACTGTTAAAGCCTGATCCCAGCCCTGGCCTTCCTGGCCTCTCCTAGCACTGGTCTTCCCTTCAACACCTTTTCTTCTTCCTTTCCTCCTCATTTGTTGCCTTCACCCTTTTCTTTTTTTCCACTCAGCTGCCTCTGTTCTTTCCCTCATGTCTGATTCAATATGACCAATGAGAGGAAGAGGGAAAAGTAAATGAAAGAAAACATGCACGTGTATGTGCATGTACCTAGGTGCTGCAGACACCCAAACCTCTCTGATGAGCTGTTTTGTCACAACAGAAGTCCTGCTGAGAGGGCAGTGAGCTGGGCAATCTTCTGAGTAAATGTGTTTCATTACTTTATAGTTCTAGTTTTCCACACTGATTTCTCTTTCCAGTAGCATAAATCAGTTAGGTCCTGAAACTGGGATTCCCTAAACCCAGCTGAAATCTAAACAGGACATTCCACCCATGTGAGCCAAGGTGTGCCATGGTGGAGTGTGCCCACTGAGGCACAGAGTGGAAAGTGTAACAGGCAATTAGTTACAAGAAGTTCGAAGAATTTGTGGGGTTCTGCCCCCAAAGCAGTGGTCAGTCCTCACAGTATGTGCTAGAAGGTCTGGCAGCACAATCCCCCAGGGCCAGGTCTGGGGCTAGCCCTGACCACTTGTCAGAGTTCCTCAGTGCTGCCTCTCACACGAAAAAGCTCTCCAGGGATCTGCTACAGGAAGCAGAGAGGATTTCTCTTTGCCACTTTTTCCATCCTTTCCCATGTCTTTAGAACAGGTGCTGGGTGACACGTTCCAACCTGTCTGCAGCCTAGGCAGAAGCTCCCTGTTAGCGACGCTTCATGTGGCTCACCGGGTGCCCAGGAGAGGGCATCTTTTGGACATAGGGAGCAAGTGGCTCAGCCTCAGGGCAGCCTGACCTTCAGGGTGAGCAGCGAGCCTAGCTTTCAGACTGGGCAGCCACCCTGGCCTGGGGCCTCAAAGGCTCGGTGCTGCCCTCCCTGTGAGCGAGACGTGACGGCTGCGGGTTGTCAGTAAGGGTCCCCAGTCATACAAAAACTGGCAGGTTTGTGCTGGTCTCTATCCAGAGGCTCTCCAGCCTCCAGCATACTGCACCCTGTTGTCATGGTTGCGGATTAAGTCTTGTCCTTTCTGTATGACGTGTTTTCTTCCTTCTCTCCCTGTACAATCCTCTACTGCCTTTAACGCCTATGCTTTCCTCCTTGGCAAATGCAGTGGGGTAGGGGTTTGTCATTAAAATGAAGCTCTGAATAGTTTGTTTCCCTCTGCCTCTGGGAAGCAGATTCATAAACTTCCAGGGAGGGGTTTATAAACCTGTGAGAGATTTGTTGGTCAGGTACATTTACATGCTGTTTTCAGACTCTGTATGTCTCTTCCTGAGCTGAAAGAGACCTGATCCTGTTTGCCCAAAGAGGAATGGAGACAGGGAGAAGTCCCCTCCTGGATTATAGAGCTAGTTTGCAGGCTTCTACAACAGCACTGAAGTAACTATAGTTGCTTTAGAGCGTGGGCCTTCTGCCACCTGCAGCACTGTGGGACCAGAGAATTGCAGGAAGTCTCTGCTCTGAGAGGTCACCAGCCCACATCCAGTTAGTTTCAGTGAGCATGGAGGAGTATGATGGGATGTGAGGAACACTCTGAGCACCTGCTGGCAGCCTTTAACCCCCGGTCTCCTCACTCCGTAATTGGGAGAGACACTTGGCAAGTGTGTTCCCATCCAGTGCTGAGCACCAAGCACTTGGCCGTGGAGCAGCAGTTGGCCTTTTGGGGAATACCAGAAGGAGACCCTCCTTCTAACCTCTCTGAAAGTTCCTCTCTGCCTTAGCTGCTGTGTCGGTAGGCAGCACGGGAAAATGTGTCTGCTATCTCTTCTTAGTTAACAGCTGCACCTTGAGGGAGTATCAGGAAGCAGCGTTTATACTGTAACAGCAGAAAAGTGGTTCTTCAGCAATAGTTCATTACAGACCCACATGTTCTCATTCCAGGCTTATATTAACAAGGAGGGAGGTAAAGGACTAAAATGACAGAGGCTGATGGATGTGGCAGCTGGGATGAGCCAGTCCCTATTTTAAGCATGCAGGCAAAATTTGGGGTCAAGCTGGAGAGGCTACAGGGTGATAAATTGCCAGTGAACACACAAACAACATGGACCATAGCCCCCCTCTTTCCACCTCCTTCCCCAACACCTTTCAGTCCTGCTGACAGGCTGACCTAGGAGGAGTCCTGCTCTTGCCTGCTCAATACAAGCCAGCAGGGCTGAGCCCTGGGCATGCACACACCCTATGGGTGCAGAGGGCCTGGGCCCTGAGACCAGCCAGCCATGCCACCGGACCTCCTCAGGGCTCTAGCTCTCTCCTTTCCTGCTCCTCTCCTGCCCCTGCAAGATCAATGACAGGGCAGCAATCCTCTCACATCCACTTCTCTTTCCTGGGGCTGCCATGGGAGTGCGGGCAAAGTAACTTGTGCAATTTTATAGCTGAGTCTTGTTGCTTGAGCAGCAAGGCTATAAGATATGAGAGAAGGTGCCCTACTGTGTATTAGCTCTCTGCAGAGATTTGCCATGGTTTGTTCACTGCACCTTCTGCTAAACATCTCTGCACTGATTTGTCTCTTGCTTAACTGCAAGATCTGAAGAAATATTCTAGAAGCATCTACAAATCCAGCGTATTACTACCTGGTGCCTGATTTGCCTTGACCCAGTGTTTTTGCCCGGCTATTCTTTTATGTGCAAAATGAGTGCATTATGTGTGCCAAGCTGTCCTACAAGACTACCCCATTGCTTGCCTGTATGGGAGAGCTCTGTGGTTTTGGGTGGAATGGGCATTTGCTTTTCTTGCTTGCTCTAACAGGAAGGCTAGGCTGAGTTGGGAGGTTCAGTGAGAAGTTTAACTGATGGATGATGGAACAAAAGGGAGAGGAAACACTTGGTGTAAGATGGCCATGAGAGGCCAGATCTAGGAACTAGCCTGGAACTAGAGACCCACACTCCATTCTCAGATATAGCAATGCATATCCTGCACAGCTCCTGTTAAGGCTAAAGATTTACTCCAAGTTTACACTTGTGTAACAGGACACAATACAGCCTGATGCAGATGTCCAGAAATACGTTAGCCAAAGCCATTAGAGCAGGAATGCTTGACAGCAGGAAGTGCCTCTGAGCCACCATCTCTTACGATGTCAGCTTCCCCGAGGGTGGTACCTGCAGGGGCTCTGTGTGAAT
This sequence comes from Leptosomus discolor, assembly GCF_034619465.1. Taxonomy (NCBI): domain Eukaryota; kingdom Metazoa; phylum Chordata; class Aves; order Leptosomiformes; family Leptosomidae; genus Leptosomus; species Leptosomus discolor. Next base: position 23,771,066 of record NC_141396.1, on the reverse strand, counting down.
GTCAGGGATCAGGAAGAACAGCAGGGGCATACAGAAGGACACACAGGGGTAGTCTGGATAGAGTTCCCATTCCCTGTCTGAAACAAAGACTTCATAAGCAATTTAGTAGATAGGGAATGAGAAGAGAAGAGCATGTAGATGATCTTGAGTCTTTCATCTGCACTGAAGGACCTGAATTAGTGGGTGTTCAGGTCAGGCCTATGCTCAACAGAGTGACCCTTGGAATTAACAGGAATACAGAGACCAAAAGGCACAACCAGGGCTTACCCAAAAGGACTGGTCCTCTACCCTGGCAGCACAGTAGTCTTAGGCCTTATTTTATTCTGTCAGGGACAGCGCAATAAAAGGGCCAGCAGGAGACAAGCGACTGAACTATATAGCTGCTGTTCTTCCCTTCATCCTTACCCTCTCTCTTCTGCTTTTCCAGATCCGAAAGAGAAGCAAAGCATGCCGTGGAGGCCTGTGGGAAAACGATGTGCTAGTGTCTATCAATGGAAAGTCATGTGCTGGCCTCTCACATGCTACTGCCATGCAGATCATCGATTCCTCCAACGGCATGCTCAACATCCGTGTGAAAAGGTAACCTGCTCCCAAGTGCCAGTCCTGTGACAGTGCAGGCAGCAGGACACCTTCATCCAGCACAGCAGCTATCCACACTTAGCAGAAAGAAGGCAGGCAGGAAGCCTGCAAGGTGTACTAGGAGCACTTCCCCATGGCTAACAGGTGGCCATCCAAAAGTCTTGCACTGTCTCTAGCTGCTCTCCCGAGTGCCTGGCTCTGGGGATGAACTGACCGAGACCTCCCTGCCCCTGCCTCTCAGGCTGGAGGGAAATGTTTGCAGTGTGAGGGCTGTGCTGCAAAGAATGATAAATTTAGGCTCCAAGCAAGCAGATGCAATAGGGCAGTTCATCTCAGCAATTAACAAAGACTTCAGTTCATTCTGGGTAAATAACTGTTCTGTAGAAATAGATCTGACTACACATTGGATAATTGAGCCAAGACAAGGTTACCTAAGTATTTACTACAGCAGGCCGTTGTAGTCTGACAAGGTGTGAACTGACTTCCACAAAGTTAAGATATGTGTGGCTGAGTGCCCTTTTACAGGAACAAGTATCTGTCAGACTGTAGTCCATCAGAATACTGGAGACCAGGCTCAAATTTAAGCACAAAAGTTCTTCCAGTAACGCCCCTGGTTCTGCCTCTGCTAAGCTAACCCAGCACCTCAGTGCATGCTGGATGAGGTCCAAGCTGTAAATGCATCATATAAAGATGAAGGCAGCAAAGCTGTGTGAGGTCCCAACTAGTCCACACTACTGACGAAACAAAAGTCACCCTCAGGAAATAAGGCCCTGGTGAAGGGGGCTGGGAGATGTGATTTTCTACAGCCCTGAGAAGAGAGACCACCATGAGCAGTAGGGAGGAAGAGCCACGCTAGTTGCTGGCATCTGTCAAGTGGGGGCAGAGGCGGGCAGTGCTCAGAGGAGGAAAGCCTGAGCATGCAGGATCTTCCCCTTGGCTTCAGGGAAAGTGCCGGTGCCTTCTGATGTGCTCACCCTATGCCATAGCAGTGATTAAGTGGGATGAGTGAGCCCTGCACAAGGTGTCTAGAATAGTTTCTGGTCCCTTGCCAAGGCCTTATCTCACCCCGTTGGAGCCTATCTGCAGCCAACAGGTGCCTGGGCAAATTCCAATTGGCCAAAATCAGCACACTTTGAATTAGCAAAGTGACAAAGGCAGGCTTCTTGCAGCCCTCTGGGAGCCAACAGCGGATGGTTTGGAAATAACGTAACCACTTGGCTTCATCTTGGGGTAGTGGAGAACTCATCAAATATTGCTTTCTGATCACATCTCTATTTCCACTTCATATTTATGTTCCCAGAGAAAACACCATTCAGTCCTGCTCAGGAAGGAGAGGTAGCTGGATGACTCTGGAGTATGCAAGGTCATATGTGTACTTCTGTCAGTGCAGCCTATGTGTGAAAAGAGACAGAGAGAAAGGAGGGAAGGACAGAGATTGTGGCCTGACAGTGCAGAACAAGAGAAGCTGGCTTACAAGCAGCAATGCTTTCCAGTTATCTGGTCGAATATTTAAAGAAGAGGAAGTACTGCTCTGTTTTGCTTGGGGAGCTTTGATTTTGCTCCCCACTGAGAGTTCATAATAGCGAATATTATTAAAAAAATAAACTGCCAGAGAAATTGTCCCACCCTTAGCTTCCACAAAGGTTTGCATTTGACATAAGTATATTTTTCACAGTTTAGAATTGGGATCCAAGTTATGAATTCCACAGCTTTACAGAGGCAATGCTGTCTGCCTGGCTTCCCAGTATGCATGCTCAGAGGGCAAAAACTTAGGGCTCCTTTATAACTCTAACAAGCCCTAGTGACTCTGGCAAAGGAAGGAAGAAGTTCCCTGCCCTATCTGTGTGGTCTGGAGTCAAACTGCCATTGAAATCCAGACTTACTCTTGAGGAGAGGGTGGACAGAGCTGGCTCTTTTCCCATCAGCGTAGCCAGTTCTCCCTCCCTCTGGCAGTCAGCAATGGAGCTGATGGCCCCAGTCTGCCCTGCCCCTACTCTAGTCACCCTTCCAGCTGACTTCCAGGCTAGAAGTTGCTATGTCTAAGCCAAAGGTGAATGCCACCATGGATTGGGCTGGCTGACATGACTGCAGTAGTTGTCAAAACCCAGGCACTGGTAGCTAGCTTGCAAAGTAGTCCCACAGTGAGCAGGCCACACATCAGGGTGGACTCCTATCACAGGACAGCAGAGTTCTACTCCAAAAAAACACTTGGGCCTGTTCCTTCTAAATATTTGCTGTTTACTCCCACATGGAGGTCAGGGCAAACAAACAGCACCAACTTCTTTGTTTGGAGCTCACTCCGAACTAAAGGAGTTCGGAGGTGCTGGGATTGGCAGAGCCGTCCTGCCCCCGCCCCTGCCCTGTCCCCGTTGTCCCGTGCCCATCGTCCCCCATCCCCTCAGCAAGCCGCAGGCTGCAGGGGTATGTCCCACTGTCCTGGGGAATGTTTGCTATGCAGGAATTCACCTCCCCGGGAGAAATGCCTGGGGAGCTGATTAAGCTGCCTCGGTAGATTTTTATGCTCTCAGGACATTCTGGTTTTCAAGTGTTTAACACCTGGTTTTCAAAGAGTCATGAAGCAGAAAATCAGGATGAGAGCATGTAGCTGATGTGAGAGATGAGACTGCCCTTAGTGTCTGCACTTCAGGTGTCTGTACTATCTGAGAGACACCTGAAACACTGACTCAGTCCTTACCCCTCTCTCACATGTCAGGGCTTCCTTCCAGCTCAGCCCCACCAAGCAGACCTTGCTCACTGCTTTTCCTTCTCCCCACAGGATAGTTGGTGGGGACCAGACCGGCCCATGGCTCCAGCGCTCCCCTTCTCCAGGGCAGCGAGTGCTCTCCCCACCAGCTCCACTCAGCCCCCCAGCACAGCTACTCAGCCCTGAACCGGCAGGAGCCCCAGCCACCACACAGCCCTCACAGCCAAGAAGGTCACAGAGGCACCTGGAGAGCCTCACCTCTCCGCCAGACAGTGAGGCCTACTATGGCGAGACAGACAGCGATGCTGACAACATGGCCCAGGAGAAGCATCGCCGGGCTCGCAAGAAGAGCCCGCGCTCCCCACCTGAGAGCACCAACAGCAAGGCGGATGCACCTCAGGATGAGGTGTCCCTGTCTGAGCAGAGCGGCTACGAGAGCATGCCAGAGGCTGCTGCACAGGAGGGAGCCGAGGTTGCCAGCTCTGGCGGGGTGGCCAAGAGGGAGATTGCCTGCCCACCTGGCAGCCGCACAGACACTCCATTCTCAGAGAGCGAGGGACAGTTGCATCCACCATTGAAAGAGGGACGGCAGCCTTCTCCGGAGGCAATGCTCCTGCCCCATGCCACCAAGGCTATCCAAGCGGAACGCCATCTCATCCCCATGGTGGGGCCAGTGGAGCACCCAGTTGATGAAGACCTAACCACCACGTATGTGGAAAAAGCCAAGCAGGCCAGTAAGTACTTTGCACCCTGCCACTCACCCGTGCCCTCTTCCTACACTGGATCTCCTTCCAAAAGCTTAATTCCTGTGAATGTCAAGTAGGTTACCTCCTCTAGCTTGGGAAGAAGCAGAGTCAAGTCAGACCTCAGGGACTGGGGCTTCCTATTGCAGCTTTGGCTTGACTCACCCAAGATGTCCCAAGGAACAGAGATGAGAGAAAGGGTCTGGGATCTGGGAGTCACCCGTAGAAGCCGCAGCCACACAACCAGCTGTGCTCCAGTGCCTCCATGTGCTGGAAACAGGGTGGAGGTCATTGGTTTCTTCCCTGTTTTGGGCTGAAGAAGACTTAGGGGAAATTGTGGTGTCAGTAAAGAAGTTGGGATTTAAATTTCTCAGGCCTGGCTTTTCATAGATCTCACAGCAGCTCAGTTTCCTCGTTAGCTTGTGTGTCCAAGCACAGGGTGCTTGTTCCAAGGGGCCCCCAAGGAGCCCCCTGTTCTGCTCAGCTGTCCATGAACACAGAGACATGTAGTGTTACACACAATTAAGGACCGAGTAGAGATAACTTTTGGTCAGCATAGCCCTAAAAGAATGTTGTCAGTAGCTCATTTATTTCTCTTACCCTGTCAAGCTCTGGGACGGACTTGTCTACATCAACTTTTGAAGGATGTTTTCTCTGCAGGCACTTATTCCAGCAAGGGTGTCCATGTCTGGCAGCAGCTGCTGAGCTCTGGTAGAATTTATCTTTTTAGGTATCAGCAGTGGATGGCTGCCAGCAAGGAAATTCGGGAGATGGTAAATCAGCTGTTGGAATAGTTCCTTGTAGTGGCATCCCTACTTATCAAGACCTTTCCAGGTGGAATAAAAAGTACTGGAAAATATAGTGTAGTACCTGGGTGATAGGTCTGAAGTTACCTTAACTGTGAATATCTTTCCTGTTTTCTGCTACACATGGAGTCCGTCAAACCCAAATATCAAGGCAGAACAAGATATTACCTGATTTCGTAGTTGTGATCTATCCAATAATATTAAAAAAAAGGTAATAAAAAACTTGTTTTCATATGAGTACCTCAGTCTATGATTGACTAATTTACACTTCTCCGAGCCTAGAAATAAAGCAGGTTTTAAAAAGTGACTTATTTGGGGGACAGAATGGGAAACAGAAACACAGAAAAGTAACTAGACTGATTCAGAAATAAGGCACACAGATTCTAACTTCTGATTCTCTGCTCCAAATGCTAGACACTTTTCCCCAGGCCAGATAATCACAGAATCACAGAATGGTAGGGGTTGGAAGGGACCTCCGGAGATCACCTAGTCCAACCCACCTGCCAGAGCAGGTTCACCTACAGCAGGTTACATAGGAACGCATCCAGGCAAGTTTTGAATGAATCCAGGGACGGAGACTCCACAACCTCTCTGGGCAGCCTGTTCCAGTGCTCTGTCACCTTCAAAGGAAAGAAGTTCCTCCTCATGTTCAGGTGGAACCTCCTGTGTTCTTGTTTGTGCCCATTGCCCCTTGTCCTGTCGCTGGGCACCACGGAAAAGACTCTGGCCCCATCCTCTTGACACCTGCCCTTGAGACATTTATAAGCATTGGTAAGATCTCATCTCAGTCTTCTCCAGGCTAAGCAGACCCAGGTCTCTCAGCCTTTCCTCATATGAGAGATGCTCTAGTCCCCTCATCATCTTCGTAGCCCTCTGCTGGACTATCTTCAGTACTTCTGTGTCTCTCTTGAACTGGGGAGCCCAGAACTGGACACACTACTCCAGATGAGGCCTCACCGTGGCAGAGCAGAGGGGGAGAATAACCTGCCTCGACCTGCTGGCCACACTGTTCTTAATGTACCCCAGGATGCCATTGGCCTTCTTGGCCACAAGGGCATGTTGCTGGCTCATGGTTAACTTGCTGTCCACCAGGACTCCCAGGTCCTTCTCCACAGAGCTGCTTTCCAGCAGGTCAACCCCTACCCTGCACTTGTGCATGGGGTTATTCCTCCCTAGGTGCAGGACCCTACACTTGCCCTTGCTGAACTTCATTAGGTTCCTCCTCCACCCAACTCTCCAGCCTGTTCAGGTCTCGCTGAATGGCAGCACAGCCTTCTGGAGTGTCAGCCACTCTTCCCAGTTTTGTGTCATCAGCAAACTTGCTGAGGGTACACTCTGTCCCTTCATCCAGGTCTGTGATGAATATATTGAACAGGACTGGACCTAGTACTGACCGCTGGGGAACACCACTTGTTACGGACCTCCAACTAGACTCTGTGCCACTGACCACAACCCTCTGAGCTTTATCTTTCAGCCAATTTCCTATCCACCTGACTGCCCATTCATCTAACCCACACTTCCTAAGCTTGCCTATGAGGATGCCAGGCAATTGTTATGCCTCTCTTTTCTCTTTTTCTTGGGCTAAGCATTCCTTTATCTGTTCTGCCTGAGGGATCCTGTAAAGGTAACTTTTAAATCCACGCTGCTTCTGTCAGGTAGGGCACTGTCTTACTGCTCTGCCCTGTGTTAAGAGGACAGACTCAGTTGGGTCCTTTATGTCTGGCCCTGCTAGGCAGTACAGCTGACCTGCTGCCTTGTACTATTTCTTCCTAGTCTTTAGACTCACTTTCCTTAGGACAGCAAAGAAAGCAGCAATTTCAGCCTCCCTGAGGATGAAGCTATTTTTTCTCCCTTTGAATAATGTACAAGTATGAGGTGAATGTTGAGAAAGGCATGTTCAGCTGCTCCCTGCAACATGATAGTCCTAGCAGTGGATGAGCAATTGCTTTACATCAAGACTTATTTCCATGGACAACGTCAGTACAGAAGGCTTCCAGGAAAGCCATGTATTTCACGCAGAGCATTTCTGATGCAAAGTAATATCCCATGGCAGAAGGTGATGCAACTCAATTGCCAGCTAAGGTAGAGTTCCCAGAAGCACTGCAGACTGAAATAATATTTTATTCTCCTGCTACCCCTCCACCATTCACCCCCCTTCTGGTTTATGTTTGGCCATGGGTGTCGTTACGTATGAGTTACTCTGCCATGGATAACAACCCACACGGCCAGCTTGGCCTTTTTTTGGGTTAGGAATCTTGGCAGTAAATATGAAGGCAAAACTCTATGTCCCGATCATGCTGGAGCACAGCAGCCATTAAAACCAAAGTCATGACCAGCAGCCAGTAACTCTGTGAAGGAAGGAAGCAAGGAAGGAGGAGGGATGGAAGGTGCTCATTATGTGGTGAACAGAGCTAAGAAGCACCTATACCTGGAAAAAACACAAGAGGATGTGGGAGTGCTGAGCTGCACCAGCTCTGTGGGGAGGCTGCTTGCAGAGAAGCCATTGGCATGGGAGGCACATGGTACAGCATTTCTTGCCAGAAAGATGTAGCCTTGGCAAGGATGTTTGGGCTAGCACTGGTTCAACTCCTACAGCTGCTCCAGGCTCCCGTGGAGCCAGCAGAGGTTAAAGCTCTGTTTCTTGGCCTTTCCTTAGCAATACCCACAGCACAGTAGCCCAGTCTGGGGCACAAGAGACTCTTGGGTTTTGCTAAACAGGAATGCAAAATCAAGCTCATGGTTTAGAAGCTAGGCACACTTTTAAAATCTGAGTTAACTACAGCTTGGATAGTCAGTCACGGGAGCCTGGGGCTCGATATGTACACAGTACACATATAAGGACCATTTTGACTGCCTAATCAGATGTCTGCCTTTTGGAGCACTATCTATCTAAATATATTCCCAGTGCTCAGCACACCCTCCTTGCCATGGACTTCTCCATTATGGCTCCCACCACTGCACCATAAGAATGTCTTTTTGGTTTGTTGGGACTGTTACCTTTTCTTTCTAGAACGTACTCCCTTCTCATGCCTGCTCTGATGTTTTCTTCCATTTTGGGGGTATCTCTCTTGTCCTTTGTATTCATTCTTTCTAACTTTTCACTGTCATTTTTAAGCTACAGAGACTTTCCCCCTTTCCCACCTGTCCCTACACCTCAGGCAAACAGGATTGCAGATATTTTCAGATGAGTATGTAGAAACATCAAATTTCTAGATGAATAATTGAAATCCCTGTACAAGAACAGAGATACATAATAATTCTTTTGCACACCACTGAAAGTAGCAACTGACATTCTTCACAGCTCTATTGCCCTGCAAGGACTACTATTGCCTGTCAGCTCTTGGGTTTTCTCAAACGTAAGCTCTGTAGCTATGCTCTTTATTTCCTGTCTCTAGAGCTTTTGTAGACCTTTGTCTTCACTGCATGCTTTCCAGAGCTCTGAGCTTTCCAGATCATAGGCAAGTTGATTCAGCCCCCCTGCCTCCCCTTTTCTGTATGATTTTCCATTTTTTCTGATGTTATTAGCAAATCTGATCAGGGCTGACTGTATACTGTCCTCAAGGTCATCAGTGAGACTAGGAAATGCTTCCTATGTTCCTCCACCATCTTTTCTAGTCTCACCATGATGGATAATCAGTCTTTATGCTCTGATTGTTACCGATTCATTTTCTTTTAATTTTCATCTGATTGACATTTCTCCAGTACATGTATTTTTTTGCATCAACTCCACCAACTCCTGACAACTACAGCTGCTTTCCCTGCCTTTGCTAAGGGGATACAAATCACATGGCAATTGCCAGAGGTGACACTGCTGTCCGACGCCCGCTTTGCATCGCAGTAACACAGGACCAAATGAAGCTTACTTATTTACACTACACAAGGATTTGACTCCAGGAGCAGAACACAGTGTGGTGGCAAGTACTAACAGCCCGAGACAAGGATTTGGCAGTGGGTGGAGTGGGGCAAAATAAGCACAGGGAAGAGGGGCAGCAGCTGATGGTGCATCTCACGATGCCCTGCATGTTGTCAGCTGCTGAGCTGTGTGTCTCCTTCCCCACCAAAGAGACAAGGCCTTAAGAGCTCCTTAAAGAAGCAACAGCCCTTGCAGTTAGGTTTGGGCCTGTCTTTTTCCAAAGTTCTTGCCCTATTTGCACATTAGTATTGGCTTGTTTTTTCCAATCTGTGGGATATGCACATACATCATCCCAGCCCTCCACAGGACACATGACTTGGACATACCTGCTCAAAAACCACTCAGAGCATTGCTGATGCAGACTAGTGGGGCAGTGTGGGGAGCCACACACCATCCAAATGTGGGGAACTTGCCCTACGAGTAATAGGACTTCAGTCTTCATTGCTACCCATTGGCTACTATGCACCCTGGTGTTTTGCTCAGTGGGGCAAGAGAACCGCCAGCAAACAGACTTTTTGCTGTCCTGCAAATGAAGCACAGGAGAGCATTCATACTTGCGAATAGCCAATATTTTGCCTAATCTGAAGAAACAAAAGTACAAATTTGTTCCCTTCCCACTAAAACAGTAACTTGCTTTCTTTAAAGAGGTGATTAATCCCTGGGGAAACTGGGGATCTTTAGGGCCTCAGTTTGTCATCACTGTAAAGGGCCAAGCTGCACCCCGTACTAACATGATTTCTGTGCTGCTTGGACAGTGCAGAAGGAAAGGAAGAGATAACAAGACAGAAAATTAAAAATTAAAAAAAAATCTGAATGAGTTTCAGGAGGTTAGGGGAAAGCAGGAGCTTGTGTCAGGGACAATCAGACTATAGTTGTCACAAGTAATTGCTAGCAAGGTTCTCTGGTTCCCCATAATGTCCTCCTGCAGCGTCCTCCTCTACTCACCCCAGCCTCAGAGGCTTGGGATCCAACTTAGCCAGGGCTGCTTCTCCTCAGCCACCTGTGCTTTCTGAGGTGCACTGTGTTTTCAGCCCCATCCTAAATCGCCTCCCAGGGACAATGGGCTCAGGCTTTCTCACAACTGGAAATACCAATTGCTAGCAGAAGACAGACGTATCAGGACAGCAGTCTAGTCCTAACTTGCTATCACACTGTAGGAATTTGTGTCAGTGCAAGAAGTGCTTCAAAATATCTCAATTTAAACTTATCCACTGGACTATTTTTAGTTCCTAGGACTCAAGAGCCTCTCCATGTATGGTAGGGGAAGGGAGGGAAAAATGGGTGGGGAAATTTCCTCCTCTGCTTTATATGGGCCTGGCTGCCTGTGCAGAGTCATCAAAGTTACGACATTCCATATCAGAAAAGGAAATCCTTCTTGTTTAAAGCGGATGTACAGCAGCATCACTTGACGAGATAGGATGCTTATAAATAAGTGGCCTATTCATCAGAGGGTCATACAGATTACCTCTTCTAAGAGTGACTGCAGTCACATTTCTCTGCAGAGAGGGTGAGTGCAGCAAGCCATCTGTCAGCCTATTACAACCGGTATAGGCCACAGGAGCTGTGAACAAGATAAAGTACCTGAATGGCAATTTGAACTTACTGCACCACATTTTCTACTTGGCTTTCAGCTTTGACAGTTGTGACTGTAATGATCACAGTTACATGGTTGTTAGGCTAGCTTACTGGTTTTGCCATTCACTGCAGTCTAGAAGACCAAAATGTTTAGGATAGTGGTCAACTGTCCCAATCCTACATGCTTTAAAGTAGAATAGAAAAGCATTCTGCTCAGACCAGGAGGTTAAAATTAATTGCCTGAACTACTGATCTTACAGGAAGTCTGTTCCTAGCAGTATGAAGCAATGCTGAATACCCCATGGCTCTTGCTACTCAGTGAGCAGCCAACCACTACGAGAGCAAGGACAACAGCCTTCATGGTTGAACCACAGATGGAGAGTCTGATCTCACTTCATCACACATTAAACTGGAAATTGCCTCCACTTGGGAAATCAATTTACATACACTGGTGTCTTTGCTTAAGAATATCCCATTTAATAACTAACATTCAGTTTTGAATTCTCTGCAACTTGGAAGGCATTTATTAAAGAAGACCATAGTGACATAAACACTGTGCAACTGGAGCCCTCTTCCTCCAGTTTTAGGCTTGAGTACGGCATTTCAGCTTGTGCCTTCTATCGAAAGCACAGAGGGGATCTTTTCAGGCTGATGTATTAACTGTTTGGGCAGAAGATGATTATAAGATAGTGTTGTCTTTCTTGGCTATGTGGATCAATTTTTCCTTCTTTCTTCAGCCATCTCAGAAATTGTCACAAGTAATTGGCCATCTTCCTCAGGTATTCTTACTGGAGACTTCCAGCATTGTTCCCTTGGGCATCACTCTTGTCCAGCATTTCAATGCAGATGCTATGGGCTGCAGGACTGTAAGGAAGGCTGATAGAGCTCTGCTCTGCTTCACCTTTGTACCTCACTGCTATCCTGCTACCCTAGAGCCTGACAGAGACATGGATTTAGCTGAATGTGTGTTAGCTCAAGATAAATCTAGCTGCATATAATATCCTCTAGGAGGGGAAAGATCTTTAGTATGTGAAGATGTTTGGAAGAAAGCTGTATGTGATCCCTGAAATGAAAAGGTATATTCTCTCTTTTCTCCTATTATTTCCACTATATGAGATACCATTTTGAGCATCTTTTTTGAACTATCAGTTACTCAGACTGTGTTATTATTGTCAGTGCGGTGACTCTGACTCTGGGTCACAGTTCCTCAGACATGGTCAGAGATCATTTATCATCCTGCTGCTGGTGAAATAGTGTCAGCAGTTCTCTTGCAAGCTCACACGTCCGTGGTCCTTGCAGAGCCCCAGCTAGCGATTCTTCAGAATATTCCGCTACACACATTAAGTTAACTTAGCCTGTCCTTGCACATGCACTTCTGGGGTGATTTAGGATGTGTAAGACTGATGGGCAACAATGAGATTAAGCCAAAATTTTGTCAATAATTCAGATCTCAAGGTAATTAGAGCAATAATCACACTGAAACAACTATATAGAGACAACACTGAAATGAGACAAAATGAGAGTGATGGGGGAGGGAAAGGCATAAAAGGGTGAGGCACAAAAGGAGTTTGACAAGGGGTAATTAAAGAACAGAGCCATTGCTTAACAAATGTGAGAGAAAAATTATAGCAAGGAAGGAGAAAACTGTCAAACCTGACAAATAATCGTTCTTCAGTTTCACTTAAATTCATCGTAAGAAGGGAGCTCAGTTTGTTGTGAAATCAGTAAAGCTTCACTGTCACCAGTGTATCTACCACTTATGTTAATCATGAATCTAGCCCTCTGTATAAAAGAATAGAGCAGTAACGGGGGCGAGTAATTCAGCATATCTTGATACACTAACTATACTGAAAGGACAAGGCTGAATCATATTTTCTGTAGAGTGAAATGTAAGGAATTAATGAAAATTGTATTACAATGGTCCTCAGTCCTTGATAAATACCCTGGAACAATGGAAAGAGTCTCAGGGAAAGAGACCAGGAATAGCACCCTCCTTATAGACTTAGGCTCTGGGGATGGGGGCGGGGGGGGGGTGGGGGTGGGAAGTTTAACTTCAGTTAGCTGAATGAAGTAGTTCTTTTGAGCACAATTTGTGGAAAACAAAAGGATCAGTAAAAACAACATGGACTAATAAAAACTACAAAAAGAGAGAGTCTTTGACCTCTTCAGTAAGATAAGACTTTGTGGCTAAAAAAATAAGGTGGACACAGTATATGGTGGCTTGTGTAAGATATCTGATATAGTTCCACATGACTTTTCCAACGAAAGAAATATGGATGAGATAGGACTACTGTAAGGTGACTGCACAATTGGCTAAGAATAGAACAGAAAACATAATTATTAATGGCTTATGATGTCAGATTAGCTAACTGGCTAAGTTGGTAGTAGTGTTTCACTGAGCTTCTGAATCTAACAGGACTACCTCTATATTTTCACCCATGGAGCTTTAAACACTAACATATGTCAATCAAATGTCCTCTCCACCTCAATGTTATATGACTGGTGAAGAGACAGATGATTAGAAATCCCAACCCTCCTCTCTTCTGTCAGTGGATCTTGTCCTCTGGCTGCATCTAGACAGAACAGGCAGTTATCTGCTGTGGGGCACCCCACAGCCCCGAAACTGCTACTGTTCAGAACTGGGACCTGGCTGGGACACCTTGCAACTTTTCTCTGGTCTCTCTTCACACGGAAACTCAGGTCTGTGGGGGACACAGGGGAGGGAGGTGGGTTGCATAAACTGAGGAGCTCAAAAGTGTGCCCAAGTACACCACGTGTCTTCCTATCTGCTTTTTCAATGGCAAATTCCTGCTAGTGAAGTTTTTTAAATGGTTTTTTTTGTTGTTGTTTCTCTTGAGTGTGTTGTACCTAGCAAGCAGTAACAGGAAATAGCAACAGTGGAGATTGCTCTGTATTAATTTGATATCTCATTCTTTCATGTCTAGTAAAATGCAAATCTGTCTGATGTCTTTCACATTCAAAATGAGAACTCATAATCTTTCTGTTGTGTGTGTGTTCTTCAGGTTTTGGTGCCTAATTAAGACTGCACTCAGGCTTCCTGCTTCCTATGGTGGGGTCTGTCTCCTCTGTCCAGCCACCTATTTGCATGTAAACTTGTAGGAGCGTTGTGTCTTTGTGAGTTCAGATTCTTAAAATCAGCAAATGGGCTCAAAATCTATTAGTATGAAACAGATAAGATCAAAAGACATGCGCATGATTGCATAAACCTTTCTTAGGAAATCGGGCTAAAACTGCAAAAGACAGATTCACTAGTGCATTCAACAGGTGCTGTCCTGGCAAAAGCAAGCTCTCCTTTGGCAGTCCTGTTGCAGGAGACTATGTAGGGAATATCCAGGGCCTGCGTGTGAGATGTCAGCCCAGGAAAGCTGGCCATGTGTGCCAGGACTGAGGACACATTTCCACCCAGCTCTGGAAGAAAGGCAAACTCTTACTCAACTGAGGGAGATTTTTTTGAGTGACCAAGCTGTTCAAGTCTCCAGCAGGATACCATGAGGCTAATACATTGCAGCCACACACAGCAATGTCTTCACACCCTCTCTGCCTAGCAGAGCTCTTTAATAGCAGTGTGGGAGTCGCAGAATGGCTAGGAGTGGTCAAAAATCTACAAGATGACTGGGCATGTTTTTTCCCATGGACTGTTGATTCACCTGCAGAGAAGCTTGGTTTCTGTTTTTCTACAACCAGGGAACTGCAGTGGGGCAGTGTCTCACTGGGAGCTCGTAAAATCACTAGCCATTTAAGAAGAAATACTGTTTTGACAAGTGCTTAACTATGTATTTAATCTCAGATACATGCTTATGTGTTTTAGACTTGAGTAGGACTGAAGCATTTGCCTGTAGCATCTTAAATTGGAGCTGAAGCCATATCTGTGTTTTATATTATGCACAGATTATATGATGAAGTGTGCAAATATCCAAGAATGAGAAACAACTTTTCTGTCCCAGGAGTTCTACCACTTCTTTTAACTAAAAGAATATGTACTCCTCTTCTTTACTGTTTGCAATTCAGACATTGGTTGAAGCTTGAAAGGTTGAAGCTTTCAACAGGGAAATACTTAGAAGGCCAATAGAACCTATCCAAATCTTATTTTGAAAGGACTCCAGGTATGAAAAGCATGAGATGTCTATAGCCTCTAATGGCTTACTGAGATATTTGCAACGTTAGCCATGGAAAAATGACCTTGTCTAACATAAATAGCTGGAAGAACAAAATTCTAGTTGATTCCATGTGAAAAAACAGTAGACAAGTAGTATTTAATCACAGAGGAACAGGCTTTTTATCTCTGAAATTAGCAGCATTCTTATTTTCTATGGTAATGGATTTTCTAGAATTTGGTCTTTGGTAATAAAATTTACCATTGTTTGTTTCCTAGTGAACATGAACAGTATCTGACATTGTGTAAGCCTGCTTGTTTAGTAGTTTTCCTAGGCATCAAATTTTTTCTTTTAATAGGACCTGACCTTGAAAAGATTTATACTTTTTACACTTCTCTTTACTGTAATAAGTAACATAATTCATTCAACTTCAGTGAAATTCAGTTAAGTTCATGGAAAAATCTTTGTAGGCTTTGCTTAATAGAAATGTTTCCATTTTTGTGGATTATTCCAACAAAATTTAGTGGGGACAAGAACTAAGTGCTTTAAAAGTTAACAAAAGGTTTTCTATAGAAATTATCCACCACACCAATGGAATTTAGGAGAGTTTTATAACCCTTCCATTTACTTTTATCTATTCCATTTGAATGTTCTTAATAGAGATTTTTTTTTGTACTGCAGAGCTGTGTTTTTGATTTCCAGTTTGCATATTGTATATATCAGATTCTGCAAGGTTTTCCCAAAGAGACTACATCCCTATATGTAAACATTCATCAAAAAAGAGACTGAATCACTTTCATTGCTC